>NC_142619.1:44497500-45747500 GCF_059453375.1 Lepisosteus platostomus
TTCGATTTCTGATACGTGTTGCAGGTAGTCGGTACAAGTGTTTTCCCGCAGCACAACACGCACATAGGCATCCATGTATCCGTCTTCTAACACATAGCCCAGCACTACATGATTACTGTATTTTCTCGTTAAGCGAGAAATGGAATTCCAGGAGGACAGAACTGGATTTCACAACTTAGCTATCCCTACCAGAAAGTGAGATAGTTCTACACACTTCCCAAAAGACATTTACACTGGCAAAATAAGTTATTTCCAGTTCTTCTTTTAATTTACACGTATTGGTATGTGTCAAGCAGAAACATCTTCTGTCGATTCTATTACATTTTCTTCAGTGGGACAACTCTCTAGGGATCTCCTTGCTGTTTTCTGGAACTAATAGCTTTTGTCTATTCTTTGTTGAGGAAAAAAACCGATTTATTTTTTCCATCTTCTCAGGACTGAAAGCATTAAATGTTGCTGTTAATGATCTTATTATGTCAGATACGGAAAACAGAAAAAAACAGAAATGTACCAAGACATAGTGTATATTTTAAATCTCATAGTCACCGAGCAACAAATTGGTAAATAAACAATATTTGAATAATTTAGTAAATTTACAAAGAATTGACTAAGCAAAATCATGCCAAATATTGCCGTAATACCTGCGCGTGAGGTATACAGTAGGTATCATTGCCTACAGTACATACAATTCTATAGCATCTTAATATAATATGTTAAGTGAAAGCTGCACAACATCTACAATTTACTGTTATTAATTTTTATATTTAGCAAAGCCTTTCCGTAGGTTCCTAAAACATAAAAATAGGCATTTAGCCTACAAGTAGCCTATACTGAAACGCAGGACACTGCTAATTGTATTCCAAAAAGCAGCTGTTGTTTGGAAACAAGAACACAGGGCTAACCATTTAAATTGTGGTGATTGTGATTGCTGCATATTAATATGTATATATACAATATATACATTAGCGTAGCACGTTTGAATAGTACTTAACAGGAATTAAAGTTAATAGAAGTCAGTTTCCCTGTTCAGGTATCTTTCGTACAACAGCATAAAATACAAACCAGGTGCCTGATAAATGCGGAAATTAAGATTATAAGCGTTTTAGTCAAACGTTGTTTTGTGGAAAAAATCATAGTTCTCTTTAATTCAACTTCCTTGCGGACTCCAGTCCACTTTCATACACAGAACATAAGAAAAACAGTGCAGTTGCCACAGGCTCCCTTCATTCATCCAGTTCGCCTTGAACCAACTGTTCGGCATCCGGACAGATTGCCGTTTTTCTTCCTTGATTTAAGAGTATTTTTCCAGGTATGTTTAATGAAATCTTTAGCCCATCAACAATTATCGCAAATACGCGACTGTCACTGGTTAAAACAGTTATGCCTATTCAGCAGATAATCTTGTGTGAAGTCGTTTCACACGAAGGATAAAAGAGATGCGATTAAATTAATGCAGTTAATCAGATCAAATTAAAACATCCAAAACGAGATCTAAAGGGCATACATAATTCACAAAGCAAACAAAAAATAAATAAAACATGAAACTTGATTGTAAATTCACCTGATATTCCGTGCTGTACTCCGGGTTCCTCGCGCTTTTTCTGCTCTCTTGGAGCTGCTCAAGTAACTGTTCTTGGTGCTGAAAGGGACAGCGATTCGAGAAAGCAGGAGCGCGTCTCTTCCAAGTGAATAACAAAATACTCCCACCGGCAGTGATTGGTCTCCCAACTCTCTTACTAATCCACCTCGGCTGCTTATCAGCTATTCAATCAGCCCGCAGGCAAGAAAGGTTCCTTTCTCCTATTATCTTGCATAACACAGGTTGTGTAGCGTCAAAGAAGCACATTTCAGAATGCATAATTGTCTAATTTACCAAAAGGAACGCTTCGGACATTAATAACCCTCTACACATCTGAAGGCATTTGCTCCCCAGTCATGAATATGATGTGTTCTCTGCTTACCGTCTGTGTCGACTAAACCATAAGAACAATTATTAATTGCTAATAGGTATTGTGTCCGCAAAAGAGCAAAACGTCAGTATTTGACATCCTCTGGAATATTTCGCAAGAAAGACGCGAAATTCAAAGCACATGAAACAAAACGTGCCACCATAAATCTGGAGTGTCTCTTGTAATAGCCGTCTAGAACTGGGCTCGTCACAAAGTTTTTAAATGCAAACTAAAGCTGTTATGAAAGTGAATTTACATGAAGGATGTGAAGCCTAAAAAAGCTCAGATATGCAGTCCAATCCAAAGCTTCTAAAATGAAGGATTTATTCATTCTCAGGGCTGCATAACCTCACCTCTTTACAAGTCTGATGTTTGGGAAATGAGTATGCGCTAAATGTAAGCGCTAAGCTGCATAAGATGTTTTGCAGAAGCATTTCGTTATAATTATGACCCAATCAACTTATTTTGACTTTTATTTTCAATGCCTGTTCATTTTTATATTAAAAAACTCCAATAAAGATCTAGATTTCTTGGCCTTCAAAATAACAAGGACAATTCAATTTCGTGATTTCTCTCCAGATACACATTCGTATTCGTGCATCCGCCAATTGAATACCTGTTGTATTTCAATTATGTAATCCAAATATTTATTTAGAAAGTACAGAAGACAATTTCTTTAAAAGGTACGACGTGTAATTGCTAGGACCCATGATATAAAGGACAGCAAACCACTTCCATCTAGTGGTCAGGAAATGCAATTGACAGTGCCCAACTGAATTGGCTACACGCTTTTTGTTCAGAGATTGATCGGCCCCCATAAACGACAATTTCTTCAATACTTTTAACACATTTGTGAAAGCTTAAATAATGTTCTTGTTTAAACATAAGGAACAGGCAAAATGTGATTCCTAAAAGCTAAAGAGTACTTATGATAATTTGAAAGTACTGTCATTATGATGTCAGATGGCTCCTTTACTATACAGTATCTACACATCGTTTTTTCTAGACTTAACCAAGTTCAGTTTTTCTCAGCAGAAATTAAAAGGTTAATGTGTCAAAAACTCCTGTACTCCTGCATCCATTATGTCAAATTCATAAATATATCTACATGGTATGAATAATAATAATAATAATAATTGCTTATACTTATATAGCGCTTTTCTGGACACTCCACTCAAAGCGCTTTACAGGTAATGGGGACTCCCCTCCACCACCACCAGTGTGCAGCATCCACCTGGATGATGCGACAGCAGCCATAGTGCGCCAGAACGCTCACCACATCAGTGGGGAGGAGAGTAGAGTAATGTAGCCAATTCATAGAGGGGGATTATTAGGAGGCCATGATAAGTAAGGGCCAATTGGAAATTTGGCCAGGACACCGGGGTTACACCCCTACTCTTTTCGAGAAGCGCCCTGGGATTTTTAACGACCACAGAGAGTCAGGACCGCGGTTTTACGTCTCATCCGAAGGACGGCGCCTGTTTACAGTATAGTGTCCCCGTCACTATACTGGGGATTAGGACCCACATGGACCGCAGGGTGAGCACCCCCCGCTGGCCCCACTAACACCTCTTCCAGCAGCAACCTTAGTTTTTCCAAGGAGGTCTCCCATCCAGGTACTGACCAGGCTCACACCTGCTTAGCTTCAGTGGGTTGCCAGTTGTGAGTTGCAGGGTGATATGGCTGCTGTTTCAATATTCTGTACTGCATATTCTTCATGCCTCAAAGGGATGTGTCAAGAAAAAGTAACTTTAATCTTTGAAATTTACTAGTGAAAGTATCCCATTATTTATGGTAATGTGAAAGCATGAGGTTGACACAAAGTATGTTTTTGTCTTAATATGATATGAAAATAACAGAACTACCCAACAATAAAATGTATATTATAATGTACTCATCTTTCACATGAATCTCATGAGCACAAATACAAATTGCTTAGCTGTAAATAAAAAATAACAGCTTTAACTTTGCTGTCCCAATACCTGTATACAACATATTTATCCTCATGTTTCTACAAACTGAGGTTAAAACTTGGGATGTACATTTCCTGTAAGAAAAAAAATAACAATTAGATTACTATACAATATACAAATTCACAGTATTCAGAATTGTATATTCCTTATACAGAAAAATGAGGAAATTGTTTTGCTCCCAGTGGAAATGTGAAGTCACATGTAAGATTAAAAATCACACCGATTACCTACTGTACACCGTTTTCTAGAAACTAATCTCAAAATAAAGGCAGTGCAGTAGACTTAAACTGATTAAAGTGTTCCTTAATTTGTAGGAAAAAAGGAATTGCACATCTTCACTACTCGTAAGCTTCAAGTTAACAAAACATTTACAAATGTTTTTTTTTTCCAAAGCATTTATTTCATGGAGTGACTTTTCAAGGTATGCATGGGTTTTCAAAATGCTCAGTACCACTGCTGTATATTCATTAAAGTGTTTTATATTGAATATAAATCCTTTATTCCAGCATGGTGGCACAGTGGTTAGCAGCACTCGGGCACTGGATTCAATTATGGACCCGGGGTGCTATCTGCATGGAGGTTTTTTAAATTTTATTCCAATGTTCATGTGGGATTCATTTGGGTCCTCTGTTTTTATTCCCTGAAGTCCAAAGACATACTGGTGGGTTAATGGGCTTCTGGGAAACATGATCCTGGTGTGAATGTGTCTGCATATCATGTCTGTGATGGACTGGTGTCTAATACAGGGTGTACCCCACCTTGCACCAGTAGCTGACTGGGATAGGCTCCGGCTCTCCCATGACACCGCATTGGAAGAAGTGGTTAGAAAATGGATGGATGAATGGATAGATTACGTCTTTACAAATGGTTTTGTTCTTCATGTTTTTTCAAGAAAGGTTTTTAAAAGCTTTAAAAACTTTTTAAAATACTATTCAGAGATCACTTTGATTTGAGAAGCTACAGAAAAAAGAAGGATCTATAGCTAACACGTATTATCAATGGTATTGAAGTCCTGTGTACAGCAAATTCATAAAACTGTCTGGAATAAAAAGAAAAGGCTGTTTCTGCAGTAGAAAGCAAGACTAAAACTAGCACGCTGCTGCAATACTACTGTCTGCACCTAACAACTCTTAATTACTTAATACAATGCAAAAAACAATTTAGTTTTAAAAATAATAAACATTATATATAGAACTATAAAAGACATCACTCTTGAGAAGGTGGCTTAAGGGATCTGAAAACAAAAACCAATAAAGGCAATACTGGACAGTGCAGAACACTGCAGAGGCCTTGTAGCTTTTATAGCACAACATACTCTTCCTCCCCTCTGTTATCAAACTCCCAACCACCATTCACCATTGGAACCCCTTCATATCCCCTTTCATTACCGATTACCCCCCATGTGAGAATGTGACCTTAACCACCACTATTAAGCGCATTAATTAACTAATTATCAAGTACACTGTCTTTTTATAAATAATACAGGCCTTAATAACCATTAGCAGCAGGTCACAGTTTACTCAAAGACCAGCCTGCCACAAGTGCCTTTAAAAATAATCATCTCAAAGAGCTTTACAATACAACAAAATGCATTACACATTAAAATAAATTTGCAAAGCTAAAGAAATACAGTAGACAGTAGACAAAGGACATAAAAAACCTAAAAAGCCTTTTTGAATAATGTTTTTAGCCTAGGCCTAAAAGCACACAATGTGGCAGAGTCTCAGAAATCTTTTGGGATATTGTTTGAGCCCCAGACCACAGCAACAAAAGCAACAAAAGAAACTGTCACCCACAGAGTGCAGACGAACAATGAATACACATAATAAACCAGAGTCAACTGAGCATGCAGAGAAGTAAACAACATGGTGGCTATATAATAGGGAGCTAAGTCAAATAGCTTCGTGAATATAAGCAACTCAACTTCATGGAGGAAGCCAGTGCAAGGACCCCAAGACAGGAGCAATGTGATCAACTGTCAGTATTCTAGATGCTAAATTCTAAACACATCGCAACTTCTTGAATGTAGTTCTAGAGAGGCATTAAAATAACCAAATCTAGAAAAAATGTGAATCAATTTCTGCTACAGATACAGTGTCAAATGTCAATACAAGATGATAATCAGACTCAAAACATCAGTGACATCAATACACAAGATAACAGCATTGTTTTGCACAACAGAAGAATGCAAAACATTCTGTTATCCAAAACTTCTACTTTATATCAGAAATGTGATCAGAGAATCCTTAAACAGCTGCCCAGGTATCACATATAGAATATAAATAAATTAGACTGTAAAAAAACAGATCTGCATTGATATGGTAATTCAGACCATGTAATTTTAGTATTTAAGCAAGGGAAAACAAATACTATAAATACCAAATATGAAAGGCACAGTATTTAGCTCTGCAAAAAATCAGGTGAAACCAATTCAACCTCATGACTAAAACCACCTAGAGAAATAACATTGGTGCTCAGAAAAGATTTAAACAACTTAATGTAAATGTCAGATGTTAACCAATCTATCATAATAAATAAAATGCCATTAATTTCAGCACTGAATGCAGCACTGAGATCTAAGAGAATATAATGCACTAAATCAGACACCATGAGGAGATCATTAACAGCTTTAAAAGTAGTGGCTTCGGTGGCATGTGACTCTCAAAAGCCAGATTGCCTGCTGCAGTGCAACAGTCCATATTAATATTGTTGCAAGAAAAAGTTAGACAGCCTAAAAATGTTCAGATTATCCTAATCCATTTGAAGTTTTATCAACTGGCATAACTGCATCTGTTTATAAATGCACCATGCTAGAGCTCAAGGAGTCATTGTGTTAAGCACTAAGGGTCAAAGGACAGAGAAACAGGACCCAAATAAAATGTAGGGAATGAGGGTCTGACAAACAGGAAGAAGGTTTCACATGTGACACCCATTCAGCAAAGCAAAGAATGCAGGAGTGAGCTGTGTCGTGTGTGCAGGAAGAGGAAACTAACTACTAGCAAGCAGTGATGAAAAAACTCAATTTAATTTCTTTTTAATCACGATTTAGAAACAAACAAAATGTGCTAAAATGAAATTAAGCCTTTGGTGTGTCTGTTTTCAACAGAACATAACTTAGGACCTACCGCTGAAATGTATGATTTAACAACTGCAGTTTTTTAAGTGAAAAGACTTTGTATGTTAAGTCTTCCTGAAAGGTGTGACATTGTATCTGGAAATTCTGATTTTATTTTTTTTTCAGGATGCATTTCAATATCTGAATAATGTACATAAATGTGAAATCAGTAATCCATTTCACCAACATCTGAAATACAATTGGCTTTCTAAAATGAATTATTACACTTAGTGTATGCAATCTTGTGAAATAAATACCAAAGTTCAAATATTGTCATCTTTATTTACCTTTTGAACTCTGGTTTTGAATCCATTCATGAAAACTTGTACCACTGACACTTGGCCACTGAATTGCAAATATGTCCTGTAATGTCAGGACTTCTTCTTTACATTTTTTATGCTAACAGATACGGAACATTCATATGTCCACATACAGTATGTTGAGTGCTCAATTTAGTAACAAGCCCTTAAGAATGTAGTCCACACAGTTAATTTCAATATGTAAGCATAGAAACACAGCTTCAAACCTTTAGTTTATTATTGATACATAGTGCATTTATCCAGCATCATACATTCATTTGAAGAATTACAAGAGTATCTACCTTCTTTTTTCCTATTCATTGCATTGATTTAGTGCAAAGCACTAGGAAGACTACCATTACCTTGTTACATGAAGAAGACCCAAGTTGTTTTAATTGCAAGCTGATGCAGCAGATAGTAAAATAATTGACATAATAATAAATTACTGGTGGCTGGAGTAGTCAAATTCTAAGACTAAGATAAATGTTCAATTTTAAAGGCTTTATTGTTATAAATGATGTGCTTTTAGTCAATGTTGTTTAAAATTACTGTTTTTGTGTACTATATAATCATCCTTCTTAAACATAAGGGCACCAAAAACACTGAATACCATATGGCACAAATGAGATTTACAAAATTATTAAACAGACTGGCTCTCACATTGTGAAGGTGCTACTTTATATAATGTTTCACATGAATCTGAAACTAATTTATCTTGCACCCAAATGCCTGCTTCACAATACAAGACAAATCATCTAACAATCCTTAAACCAGGTTGTTTGTCTTACCTTAACTGTGAACATTCCATATGTTCCTTTAAGCACATGTTATTTAGAATACTTTCAACATCCTTTTCCTTGTCAAA
Organism: Lepisosteus platostomus; assembly: GCF_059453375.1. Classification (NCBI taxonomy): domain Eukaryota; kingdom Metazoa; phylum Chordata; class Actinopteri; order Semionotiformes; family Lepisosteidae; genus Lepisosteus; species Lepisosteus platostomus. The sequence goes on from NC_142619.1 coordinate 44,505,702, forward strand.
CTCGACTTTAAGATTTGTAGACTTGCTTCTCAAAGGATTGTCTTCAGGCTAGTAATAACACACGTTTGCGATCTGTGTAGTGTGAACCAGGCTTAAATATGAACACACATGTGCTCCTTTTATGAAAGAAAAAAATCACAGGGCAACAGTTCATCCTGTTAAAATTTCTATTACACTCTATGGAGTGAATTATAGTACCCTTTTCAAAAATGCAAATGTGCCCTTCGCTATCCAACAATCAAAGAGCAAGATACATACAAAACATACAAAATGAAAATTAGAATGTGACATTCTAGTTAATAAAAATAATCACTATGATTTAAAGAAACCAAGTAAGACCACCTGAGGGGATTTGCCATCCTAAAGAGCAGTGCATTTATTTGTCTTTTATGTTTGTTGGTGTGTGTGTGTTAAACCATGACTCATTTCACAGGCAACCTAAAAAAGTTACAGCTTTCAATACAGCACCGCCATTCAAGGGGGAATTTGTTAAGGGGTCTGACATCAAGTTTGGTTTTTCTCCCTGGTTTCTTTAGGGATGTTTAACAATCCAAAATGAGTAGCATTTCTGAACAGTTACAGAATTAATATACCTTCAAACCAGGATTCTTTTCAACATGTTCAGGTGGGTAGCTGCATCTGCATGCGCAGGCTGCAGTGGAACAAGTAATAGGTTTATTCCATGCTGAAAAGAGAAGAAGTCTCCACAGCTGAAATGTTGTGTTTTCTTTCTTCTCTTTTCAGCATGGAATAAACCTATTACTTCTTTTCAACATTTCTATCATACCTGGAAATCCATATTTAAAATATTGAACACAAAGATCTTACTAACAATCACATTTAGCAAAACTATTTACAGAACATCATGTACTAATGCAGAAATAACTGTATACTTATAAAATATAAATTCTTAGAACTGAAAGCTGCCAACTCACATACTTCATTAAAATGACTAGAAGAAATGATGCCATTAACACTCTGCAAAGTGAAACCTATTTCTTTCAAAATAATACTTTCTGTTAAAAAATAATTATTTTATTTTTACATTTAAACATGTCCATATGGTGTCTCAAAGAGAAACAGGACAAACATCCAGCTCAAATTTAACTATCTTAACCAACAGTGGATATGACTACTGTTTTTGAAGTTATACATCCACAGAAACTACTCAACCCATCTCCTATTATCGCTATTATTAAAAGGGTCAAAATCTACCTGGCGCTAACTGAAGTGTACAACTATTAATCCATCACTTTTCACATTAGTAGAAATGAATACAAGGAGTGTAATATATAGGAGCCTCCAAATGGTGTACGTATATTCACAATAACGTGGCACTGAGTATTTACAGTAGCTTCTGTGCTGAGCCTTCTTTAATACCCAATGAGAATCAAGGTGACTTGCAAAAGTGTCTATAAACTCCGATAACTAAAAAATGATTCAATTAAATTTAGAACTTTGATTTACAGTTTTATTTTTAATAAATATAGAGGGTATGAATACATGTGCATGTAAAATGTGATGGACATCTGTATTTACCTAGAAAACTATATTTCTGGTTTTAGCAGCGGTATGAAGTTCATTTGGAGGCTGCTATACATAAAAATCACAGAATAAGCCAGTCTTAGATGTTATCTTCTTCTCCCCATATTTGAAAAAGGAGTAAAGACAAGTGACTGTTCATTATAGAAATTGCCACCAAAGGCATCAACTGAGTTTTCATTTTACATTACTAGTAATACACCAATTCATCGTTCAATTGTTTTACAGAACCGTGTTTACAACAGATCAAAAGCAGAATACCGTGGTTTTCTAATCTTAAGTGTAAATTTCCCATATATCTGTTGTTACTGAAAGTGGAATGCACATAAAATGATTATAAGTAAAGTAGTTTAAGATCTTTGGAGAAGAGCAAATGGTTTTGTTGCAAACACAGTCACCTGTGAGGAAACAAGTTCAGCAGACCTGAATTCAGTAAAATGTTACATGCTAAACAAATGCAATGTGAACACTTATCATTGTGTAAGTTATTTTAAGGTTCAATTGAAAATGAATTTAATTAAAATATCCTAACTTACATATGTTTTCACTGAAAATTTTAATTATATAAACCAGTCCTTGGCACGGTCAAACAGTTACAAGACTTAGTTATTCCTAACCTAAAACAGCAGTATACAAGTATAAGTGTGACCCCACGCATAGTGCAATAAGTCTTTGAAACAGTATCTGCACATAGGCCTGTAAATCTCCTTCATTGATATCTTCATATTGCAAAGCAAAACTCCACATGATGAATTCTGTTAGTACACACAAAATCCTTCCTTTATGCTTCCCAGGTTCCAGTCAAGGAATCTTCTGCAGCATCTTTAGTGGTTTTCCCATCTGATATATTTCATTTCAACAATTAAAACTCCAGTGCAAGTATTCTGTACATCATTGGGAGGTATCTGGGGAGAAAAGGTAGACAGCAACAGCTGTTAAATTATACACTTGCGTCAATTAAGGATTTGTGTGAATGCATTGCTTTGTAACAAATGCTCAAAGGATACTCTTGTGCTTAGCTTTGTGTTTGGGGAGTATTTAACTATCTTTCAGAAAACTTTGACTCCTCTCTAGCTCAGTTTTACCCAAATGGAAAGAGAGGTAGATCAAAGCATATACAAAGGGTTTAATAAGCTTTCTTCACTTTATTAATTCTAAAAAAGTATTTTTGTTTACTCAAATACCAAATTAGGAAGCAAGGTCTTTTCATTCAAGTCAAACATAACTGAAATATTTCCAAATGTGCTTTACTTCCGTTTCCAAGTAGGTTATATTCAACATCATTTAAAAAAGATCTTGTGCAGTTAAATAAAATGTTTCAGGTGGGTAGCTGTGTCAGCATGCGTAGGCTGCAAAGGAACAAGTAATAGGTTCATTCCATGCTGAAAAGAGAAGAAAAAACACCTGAATATTAGGAATTAATAGTGAGCACCCTATGCAGAAAACCAGGGCAAACTCCAAAAGGCGTAGTCGAAAGAACAATCCGTAGGTAAACTAGCCAGTGCAAAAGTACAAATGACGTACTGTAGGCGGAGAACAAACCAGGATCAGGAAGTCAAAAACCAAGTAGTAAATAACAATGAGACTGGGAGTAGTTCTAGCCAGGACACCCCTTATACTGAGCACCGGGAGGAGTGTGAAGCAGCATTAAATAGGCTGGGGGAAAGGGCTAATTGGGAACTGTGCTGGAATGCCGATTTCTCCGGGGGCGTGGCGTAACACTGAAGAAGGCTCCACAGCTGAAACTTTGTGTTTTCTTTCTTCTCTTTTCAGCATGGAATAAACCTATAACTTGTTCCTTCGCAGTTAAATAAAATGCCTATGTTAGGATTTACATTAGTTATTAGTTAAAGTTCAGACTATTACTCAATTGTAATAAATCAAAGAGTTTGAATCATTTGCATGCCTTGACATTCCCTAATGCCCATCTTTTGACAAGCTTCATGCTAGTTCCCCACACAGGCTCTGTTTTGTAGCAGGCAGCACTGCTCAAATCCATCAATCACAGAGCCCTGGTTTAACAAAAGCACTCCATACTAAAGTGCATACAGAAAGAGAGCTCCAGTATCACAGTATCACCATTATTTCAAAGGTGCAAGAAAGTAAAAAGATTTCAGGATTTTATGCGACCGTGTAAAGTATGCCAAAGGTACTTCAGAAATCTGAAAACAAAGCCTGTACTGCTTCAATCTTGAAAACCCTCTGTAAAACGTGAAGAAAAATGAACAAAAGTAAAAAGTGAAATTTTAGATAAGATCACTTTATTGGCCATATACAATTTCTTAGGAAATTTCCTAGGAATTTGTCTTTTCACAAACCAAACTTGCTCTCCATGAGACACATAGACAGGGGAAGAAGCTTGGGGTCAGCCATTTATACAGCACCCCTGGAGCAGTTGGGGTAAAGGGCCTTGCTCAGGGGCCCAAAGGAGTAGGATTCTTCTGCCAGCCACAGGATTTGAACCAGGAACCTTCCAGCCACAGATGCAGATCCTTAGCCACAGAGCCACCACAGCCCACACCCAGTACTGCCTGTGTACAATCTTCAAAGGATTCATAGAAGACAACCAATTTAATATTACATATATTTTCTTTAGGTTCTAGATCCACAAATGATACAAAAAGACTTTGATTGTTTATGTTTTTCAAAAATTTACATTCTAGTGGGAATTTTAAATGATTTCAAATGTAACATGCAGTTGTCATTTCAGAAGCTATGGATGCTTGCTTTTCCTGAAAGGACCTAGGAAAGTATCCTTGACATGGCCATCTGTTCATTGATCAAGGAAGCATTACAGGAAAAAAAAAACCTTTATTACAGTGTACCTAGTGATGTGTACAGATTGGAACCCTGTTGTGTTCATTCTTTTTCTTTCTTTCTACTGTATATTTTTCTAAGTAGCTGTGTAATTAGATTCCATCTGTGTTAGAGGTCTATAGGGCAGATTAATACCTTTTTGGAACACAAATTTAATCTTTCGATGACCCACAAAAGCAAGAAAATGTGTTTAATATTGAATTGAATATATGAACACTTTAAGACCGTGGCGTTTAATGTTTCCTGTTTGCTATTGAAATTTCCAGGGGTTTTTTTTCCAGTCTAAAATTTAATAAAACACAACAGAATTAACTCGATTTTCAAAATCTCTGGACTACTACTGCAAATGTTACAGCAAATGCACTCAGTTCCAAATAACAAAGGTAATATAATGAACTGTTTATTATTAAAAATATTCCTGTCTACATTATATAAGTATACATTGTAGAAATTATATAAAACAATTAATTTGTTTAGTTATTTTTCTGCTTTTTGTATTAAAGAACTGGAATCCCAATTTCTCAGACAGGTTATTAAATCTTGTGACAAAATACATTAATTGACAGTATCGCAACATTTTACAAATTCTTAATTAAGCACAAAATGATGAACTTTGAGAAAGCACTGGATAGTTGCCATTTTGTTGAAAACCCCTGGTCTCACCAAGGGCGAGAGCGAGAGTTTGTGCAAATTGCGATGTGATGTGGCCCTTCCTGCTTACGTACTAGTCACTATAATGACTCATGTAATGCGATGCACAAGGAAATAAGTACAGGTTGTGCAAGCAGACATTTAACCGCAGAAAGGTCCCAATATGTTCTACATGCAGAGTTAACAATTAAGTTATATTAGTTGGCAAAATCGTCTCAAAGTCATGAGAAATATTTTTACTGGAATAAAAGTCTGTAAACAAGGAGGCTTGTGAATATAATAATGCCGTTTCACATCACCAGAAGTTTGGTTGTCTCGTTCTAAATTGCAGGATATGCTGCTGCGCATATCTGGAATTTAGTCTATTTTGTGATATAAACTGGAGCTTGAAATTTACTTTCAACCCACAATGAAATGCACTCAGAAATGCAGATTTTTTCTAACAGGGAAATATAAAAATAGTGTTGCAGTTCCCCTTTGATTAAGATTTTATCTGTTTTTATATTATATGTAAATGAAAGGTAATTCTGTAATAATTCCTATAATCAAAGTAAAAAAGCCCATGTGATAAAGTGGTAAGCTTTTCTCATAAAAAATTATGGAAGACAGTCGAGTTCGGGACCGTATGTTAGACTGCGCGTGTTTCACTTGCAGCCACCAAATACAGTACACAGAGTCCCGTTATAATTCCAAGTTTTGTTCCTAAATAATGCAACTTATTGCAGTGGTACGTAGGCTGCGTATTTGACACATAAACTAATTTTATTAAAATTAGAAATTATGAAAACCCGTCTCAAGCTTTCTGAAACCGACAGATGAAAAATGTACATAATATTTAATTATTCGATTTTGAATTCCTAATTTTTCAGTGCACACAACAAATTTCCAGTGTCACCTGGCGCACCACCTGGGGGAACCACTGAGAAACACTGACCTATTGTATAAAAATAAATACAAACAGATTGAATTATCTTGTCAAAACCAATAAAGTCTTCTGCAGCTTCAGGTAGATTTTTTCCTTACACTGTTCATGCACTTAAAGTAGAATAGTTGACAGCTGGTTGAATCAGCGAGTGACATATTGTGTGGTGGTAAGAACACACCATTAAGTATTAGCACATTAATGTTGGGGCATTACGGTTCTTAATCTACTTCATGTGCAACAGCACTGTCTCAAGAAAGTTTCCAAATATTAGATTTTGCTTTTCATTATGTTTTTTTTCATTTCTGGAACAAAATAATCCATGAATTACCTATGCTGATGGCTTTTGGAGCCTTGAAAAATGACATAAGAGAATTTTGACATTGATTTCCTCAATTTAACAATGAAGTGAGTGCAAAATGACATATAGCACCGCAATTTATAATGGGGACCACCTGTGTACATCTAAGGGATACAATAAGTTTGGCTAATTTACAAAAGTGTGATTCATATTTTTCACTATAACTCAGTAAAATACAAGCCCAAGAACCTCCAGGAAGGAAGGACATTTAGCTCTGGGATTCAAATAAACAGTTCTTGGTCGTCATTTGCTTATGGTTTCCTGCAAAGCCATACATCAAGTCATCCCAATATCTGTGCAAAAATGTATTTAAACATAATCTTTAATTGATTTTGCACATCTTTTAATCATCTCTGATATCAAACATTACTATCATTACTAAAGAATTATTTATAATAACAATAATCACAAAATGACATTATTCTGGCCTGTAGATGTCACTTTTGAAGTATTTGTTTTAATACAATTAAGTATTAGTTTAAACCAATCTCTTTACAGTGTTCAACAGAAAGTGTTCTTCAGACTGTTCTCAAAACAGCTAAAACTAGAAAAATCTCAATTAAGTTATCTTAAAGCTTTTTTAAGTTGTGGATCTGCATCGTCCTGATGACTCATAAATTTCCTGAACTCATACGTTTTATACGTTTATAGATCCATGTAAAATGTATTCAGGTTTTCAGATTGATATAAAACTCAAGGAAGAGGTACAGTCTTTGTAAGGTCTTAATTAAAAAAAAGTTATTTTTGAAATGCCTCACAGGTGGCCTCAGATCTCGCCAAGAAAAAAGGACAGGAAATGGGAGATCAGAAAAAATAAATCCACTTGCTAATGGTAAAGAAAATCCAATCACCTATCAAATCCAAATCAAATCAGGAATGGAGGAGACTCACAGAACGAATCTGGGGTGAAGACTAAATGTCACAAAAAAGAAACAGAAATCCCTTCTCCTGGAGGTTTGGATTATTTGTCTTTTGGTAGTTTGTGTCAGGTGAGCTACAGATATCAAAATAATATTACAGACTTAAACGCTTTAGAGGTAACAATAATAAAATAATAATTGATCAAAGATGTACATTTGATACAGGTGTGATATTATTACCCCTACACTACATGCAAACAAACATCCACTGAATATAATGTAAAACAGGCTCTAGTCTAAAACCATTTTAACTACTTGTCTTAAAATGATAACAGCATGTACTTTTGAATATTTAAAACACTGGACAGAAACATCTATTATATTTAATTTGTTGTCTTACTGTGGTTAACTATTGATAGTATCAGTATTAACAGTGGCTGACCAGTTTTTAAGACGAGTTTTAATAATAATGAAATTCTAAAGCAAGAAATGGTGACGGAACCAGATAGTGTGTTTCACAAAATATGTTAGACATAGGAAAAACTAACCAGAAATATGCAATTTAGTTGGTGTTGTATGCTCTTTAAAAGGAAAACAGACCTAGAGGCAGAATCAATCAAGAGTCTCTCTCAGAAGATTTACATACATAGGCATATATAGACATTTTGGCAGCTGTCATGTTTTTTAGGCAACCTACTTTTACATTGAGCACTGAAAACCTGTACCTGACAAGTACATAGAACCATTTATAAAGACATTATGCAGCATCCCATGGGTAAAGAGATGGGGGTTCATCGATTTCTACTTACTTTTTATTCTTAATATTTTTGGGCAAGAAAATCAGGAAAAATACATCTTTGGGGAATGAATCAAAAGGAAACAGGCACAATTCCACAGGCTTGTAAAAATAATTTTCACCTATAAAAGGTAAAGTTAAAAATTAATTGTATTCACTAAATAAAAGTGCAGACCTAATAGAAACATTTTGCAAACTACTTTTTTATTGCATAGGGCAGCATTTCTACAGATTTCTGGTGTATACACAAATTACATGGCCTGCATCGTGAAATGTTTAGAAAGATAAGATCTTTGAGGAAATGCGAGCTTTCCTCAATTAAATATTTGACAAAATGCCAAATCAATTTGTTTAAAAAGGAAATTTTAATTTAAATTGGTGCATAACATTGAAGGGTATTATTTATTTTGGCTAATTTTATGTAACTTTAAATTTTTATTGAGAACTGACAATGACTTTGAAGTACAATTAAATTAATTATTATTTTCTGTTTCTGTCTTCTTAAATAGACAAAGTAATATGTTTATACATTACTTTTCAATTCTGCAGATTTTCTTATACTGAATATAATATATTTATACTTCAAGTCAATAGGTATGAAAATGAAATATATGTATGAAAATAAAAAATGAAATACATTGTAGAACTATCTATATACATGCTACAAAGGGATCAAAAGAAGCCATTTTACTGTTGCAAAAATGTGATCTATAAAAAAAACAATATCCACAAGCAAAATGTTTCTTTAAGAATCAAAAGTGCTGAACAAAAGCAGATCTGAGAGCCAAACATAGAAAATTACACAGTAGTTGCGCTTCTGCTTGATTCAATTTGCTCCCTACAGACACTTCAATTTACTCCAAAGAGGCAAAGAGGACTGTCACTGTGGAGCAACACAAAACATTATTAAAATGTGTAACTATGTCTGCTTTCCCCTTGCAACAAATCTGTAAGTAAATCACCTTTCAGAAGTTAAACATTTCTGTGACTGAAACAAGGATGTGAGCATACCGTAAATCCACATACTATTATATATGGATGGCGTATATACTGTATATACAGAGCCTATAGTATGTCTACATTCCCTTTCCAGGGTAACATTTTGAGGCCTAACAGCCTGTAATCAACATTAAATTAGATATTTCACTTTAATTTTACCTAGAAAAATGGGTTAGATAAGTTTACACGCCCCTTAGTAACAGCAATTATAAATTAGTTCTGGTGTAACCCATTGCTATCCAAATTGCAAAACAAGCAAATTAAACTCCACCTATGTTCAACTGTACTGACTGTGATGATTTCAGAATAAAATCAGATGTTCCTGTAGGTCTTCTCTGCTGGGTAGTGCATCTCAAAGTAAAGAGTCAACAGGGGCAACAAGAAGCTATCGAAAGACATTGGTATATTGTTGTGGAAAGACAGGAGGAGATGGATGTAAAAGATATCAAAGGCCTTAATTATTTCTTGCAGGATGGTCAAGACAATTACTAAAAAGTGGAAGGCGTATCGCACCACCAAGACCCTATCTAGATTAGGCCTTTCCATCTAAACTGAATGACAAAGCAAGTAGGAGACGTATTATAGAGGCTACCAAGAGGCCAACGGCAACTTTGAAAGAGCTACAGGCTATCATGGTCAAAACTGGTGATAACAATATCCCAGGTACTTAACAGATGTGCCTGTATGGTAGGAGGACAAGAAAGAAGCCACTACTGGAAAAAACAGCAACCGAGCATTAAAGTGATACTGCAAATCTATGGCAAAATGATTTGTGGTCTGAGAAATGGAACTTTTTAGCCTAAATGCAAAGTATTATGTTTGGCGCAAGCCCAACACAGCACATCACCTAAAGAACACCATCCCAGCTGTGAAGAATGACAATGGCAGCTTCATGTTACTGGGATGTTTCTCATCTGCAGGGATGGGGACACTTCAGGAGAGAAGGGGAAATTAATGCAGAACAAAAAAAGAAAAGTCCTGAAGGAAAACCTGCAGCCTTCTGCGAGAAAGATGAAACTGGGACAGAAGTTCACTTTTCAGTATGATAATGACCCAAAGCAACAAACAACACAGCCAAAGCAACACTGGAGTTACTAAAGAACAAAAAGGTAAACCTCCTCGAGTGACTCAGTCAGAGCTTTAACCTCAATCCAACTGAAAATCTGTGAAAGGTTCAAGACCATCAACGGTCCTCTTGCAATCTGAGCTTGAACAATTCTGAAAGAGGAATGGGCAAGCACTAGGTGGGCTAAGCTGGTGCAGACCTATCCAAAAAGAATTATGGCTCCAATTCAAGCAAAAAAGTGCTTCAGACACTTATTCAGGGGTGTGTACGCTTATCCAACCCATTTTTCTACATTTTCATTTGTAATTACATCAAAAGTTATTAAATTAAAGTTATAAAAGTAATCAATTCAAAAGTATGAGCAACTGCTTTTCACTTGAAGGTTGCTGTTACAATGTGTAAATACTGATTTAATGTGTTCTGATTTCCGACTGTTAGGCCACAAAATGTTACTTTAGAGAGGGAGTGCAGACTTTCTATAGGCACTAAATGTGTGACGGCACACTGCCAGACATAAACCCACTACATGTGTGTTTCTACTGTATGTATATATAACTGCATGATAAATGGATTGTCATGAAAAAGAGTAAAAAAAAAATACTGTTGTCATCCTCAACTTTTCTCCACATGGTGTTTTCAAACTTTTGAGTGTGTATTAATGCATGCATGTGATTTGTGATTGATTTGACAGTGCCTATACAGTACACTCACCAGATTAGGGCCTTTGATCGTGTGCTGCGACCTTTGGTTTTGCTTTCTTCAGGTGAGCTGGATGCACTTGTTTTATGCGTTTTCTTATGGTGTTCAAGGTAAGTCTTTTTAGCAAAGGCTCTTCCGCACTTATTACACGTGTGAAGAGAAAAGTTTTTTGTGAATTTAACCTCAGTTCCAACTTCAGCTGATTCATGTTTCCTGCTGGATGGAGACCCTGAAATCCCATCATGCTTTGAATTGGCAAGCTTATTTTCCTCTCTTTGGGGACCCCTTCTTACCACAGTGTTAAGTACCACTTCGATGGGCTTCTTTACTGCCCGGCTCTCCAGGTTGGCTGTGATCTTTGCCAAATACCTAGAGGATTTTTTATGCACCACCGTAATGTGTCGGATAACATCCCTCTTGCGACGTGTCTCATAGGGACACAGTGGGCACCTATAGAATTTGATGTAGATTTCATTCCCATCCGTGTGCAGGTCAATGTGTTTTGTCAAGTTCTGTTTGGATGTAAACTGGCGCTTGCAAAGCTTGCAGTAGAGCTGCTTGAAATCAAAGCCCACAGAGAGTTTGGGCCTTCTTCCCTTCTGTCCTGTTGTTGTTGTTGTGGTAGGGCTAGATGACTTGGGGCTATCACTCTCCTGCTTGATCTTACTCTTCGGAACTGTTGGTGTGCTTTTTTTCTCTATTGCTTGTCCTCCGCCCTTTGTTTCACTTTGAGGAGACTGACTTACAGGTGTGGATTCATTGTGGTGTTCCACTGTATCAGAGGGTTCAGTTTTCACTTTTATTTCTGCGCTACTGGGAGCAGGTGCTGACCCATTCTCCAGCTTGGTCATCTTATGGACTATTCTCATATGTCTCTTCAACATGATTTGCGATGTGTACTTCCTTTTACACAGAAGACACTTGCAGGCTGTGAGGTTGTATTCAGCCTTTGATGATGACTTTGGCCTTCTTCCTGGAGTTCCTGTCATTTTCTGAGGACAGGGACTGGTCTTGAGGGACAGCAGCTGACCAGGTTTTGTGGCAATATCAGGAGTAATGGAATCTCTCCTTAGCCCTCTGTGGACCTCGTCAAAATGTCTCCGAACGTTCGCTTTGGTTGCAAACGATTTTTGGCAAACAGGGCAGCTCCTAGCTGATGGCATCAGTGCACCCCTTGGACGTCCTTTTGTGATAGAAGTCACCCTCTTGGTCTCTGTGGACTTTTTCAACTCCTCCATCTTTTTCTTGTGCACCTTCTTCACGTGGCGTCGAACACTGCGCCTGGAATTAAAGTCCTTCCCACAGAGGCAGCAAGCAACATGAAGCCCGAGTATTTCACCATTTAAACTCTCCTCGTGAGGGAGATCAGGCTCCACTGTTTCCCCTTCAGGTGCCACTTTAACAACATCCTTATTAAGGTCTTCTACAGGAAGAGGCTCCACAGCCTCTCCACTTGGAAGGTCATCAGCTACTTGTTGCTCAGGAACTGGGACTTCCACATTCACAGGAAGACTACTGTACTTCTCAGTTGTCTGGTTCTGGTCTTCTTCTTTTGAGACATACTGGTACACTGCATTTTGATTAGTTTCTATAGGCTCCAGTCTTATAGTGTATTCTTGCTTATCCTGTCTGGGATATATGGCTTCCAAAAGATCTTTTATGGCTTGGCTTTGTTTGTCGTTTGAGGCCACAGAGTCTGGAAGGATATAAATAACGATGTTAGCCTTGCGTAACACCAAAATGAAATGTAAAATGAAGTGTGTTTTACATTCTAACATCTTGGTCTAGATAAATCCATACGGCATGAAAGGATTCCCTGCTGATTAAACCTGCTGAGGGTTTCCACCTACAGTATAGCGAGGATGTCTTAATTTACAACAGACATTACATAATAAAAGGTCAGCTTTGAACAACTCTTAGATCGACATGTTGCAAAATCAGCAGGTTGAAAGTGGCAACTAAAACATTTTCTAGTCTTGGGTAATTATTCCAGCCCTTGATAAAGATAAAGCGTTGATTAAAGTTATTATCGATTGCTGCACACATGCTAGGAGAGCTAACGGTAAAGTGTCAAGTTAACACACACCTGCTGCTGCCTGTCTGGGCTCAAACCCAGCTCAACAGCATGCAGCAGCTGCACAGGCACAGCAGAAACTCTCATGCTCTCCCTCTGAAGATGGAGACAAGCTGAGCTAGTGTGATCACAAATTTAAATCCCCCATCTAGTCTTTCAAATGTGATAATGGAGTGCATAAGGTTGATATACTACTGCATGAATCCTTAGTGTACACCCCCTGCAGTTTGCTTCAGAAAGATAAAACTAGAATAGTTACAACAACGAGACCCTTGAACTGCTCTATACAAAGAGTCTTTTCTTCTCCTCAATAAGAGTCTTAGGTACCACCACACAAACACTGCCGAAGAGAACTTTCAACAAAAAGTGGTTGATAAAAGAATGTCTCAAATTGGCTTCCACTTTCCAAATCAGTCCAGAAGCAGTTTAGATGGGATTTCTACAAATTTGGGTTTAGAATGCCTATTACGTTAACACTGATTATCTAATAACAGGTTATTTATGATTGTACATTAAGTAGAAACAAAAAAATTGCATTATGTATAGGGTGTGTGATGGTGCTCTTTAAGTAATAAATCTTAAAAGAGTACAAGCGCTGTATGAACAAATTATAACTTGTGTGTCTTTGGTGCTGCTGTTCAGACTTCTCTGTTTATACCATTTAGAGCATAAGAACAAAGTATCTAAATAAGAGGAATCCATTCAGCTTATTTAGCTTATTAAATGGAATGTGATGTACACAAATTAAAAAGACACACAGTCTTGCTGGTTTGATTCTGGAACAGTACCTATGATTCAGTCCCTTACGGTTTAAAGTGGTAAGCACGGATTTAAATTAAAATACACATTACGAAATTGCTATTGTGTATGATCAGATGTTCCATGATCACAATTCCATAACTGGCCCTTCCAGAACTTGGTCCAGCCATAAATCAACTCACCATCCCCCAGAGAGAGACTGGGAAAGCAGTAGAACTCTTTGTGTGTGATCAGGTTGGGCAGGCCTCGGAAGAGACTTCGACACAGTTTGCATTCAAAGATAGTGTCCACTTCCTTCAGTAATATGTGCTTGAGTTGGGCAGTTCCTTAAAACAAACATGTTGCATTACTGAATACTGTAACAAACAGCATTGTAAAAACTTACAGTATTAATAGTAAAGCAATCTGAATACCTGATCGAAAACACTCAATGATCTGCTGAATGCCGGACTTTGATGTCTGAAGTTGTTGTTGCAATAAAGGAGGATCCCCTGGCTCCACAATATAAGCTGAAAATACATGAAAAGGATATAATAACAGGATAGCCACTTTACATTATCATCATATAATCAAATTCACTGGCAAGCACACAAGGAACAAGCAAACTGTGTTATGATTGTGTTGCAGAAACCATCCTATTTTAGTCTGTCTGTTCCTAACCAGGATGTCAATGCTCAGAGATTTTTTCTCAATAACAGAAGTCAACCATCTATGCTAAAAATGACCAGATGTTCAATGAAAAAGTATTACACTTCTTACATGGATACTTAAGGGATAAGTGCACAAAGGAAAAAGAAGAGCACATTCATTAGTAAAAAAAAACAGTAAAATAAGATTAACATTTTTAGATCTCATTTTATTTCAGCACCCTGTTCGAAAAACATACAGCTGTAGTAAAATCTGGTTCTTTGTCATTCAACAATTTGTTTCCAGTCTTGAAAAGAAAGCAACAAATACAAATTTATCTTTATTTAGCTCTTGTGAAAAATCAATTTATGATGATAGGGCTCTCTACACAGTGTATGCGTAAAATAAATACAAGTTACACAACCCTGCGCATACAGACCTAAACAAACTCCTATTACTAAGCAATAGACTTCACAGTCCAACAAGTTTGGGAAGCTGTAATTCATTAGTGTCAATAAAACTGACAGGTTAACGGATTAACAAATTTAGGCAATTACTGCTGACAGTCTGCCCACCTCCCATAAAGGTCAGCTGCCAGAATTATTGCATCTCATTACACAAAATGTTATCCAAGACTGAGTTAATATGCAGTCCTGGGTAATTTCCCTTTATTTATACACAATGCATTTATGAATTGCATCGCCATGGTACTAGTCCATAATAAAAATGTGTTCGGCATAAATCAACTAATTTTTTAAAACAGCATGAAGTTGCATGATGACCACCTAGATATTATCTTTCATGCTTCATTTTGCAAGGTGTGCATAATGTGAATTTAATTAAGAGAACAGCTAGACACTACACTGTTCACTTGTATCACTTGATGTGTTACACTTTTCTTTAACTGTTAAAAACTCAATACTAAAACACAGAACCAAATATATATTAAGACACTGTACAATAACTGCAGTTTATTTAAAACATATATTTTATCCATTAAAAAGAAAAAACACTAAAATCAGATATATTGCCCAAAGGAGTACATTTCTAAAAACAGGCTCTGGGTTTTGTTGAAGTCCCAGTCAGAGCACAGAAATGTACCAAGTTGTGGCAAGTTATGGCGACTAAACTTTGAGGATAAACTGGCTATGCACAATGTAACTGATCAGAACTGAAAAAAAATGTTTACCATTTGAGCTGAATACTCGTAAAGAATACTTTATTTAAGACATGACTGCTGTGTCCTAAATTCTGCCCTGATAGTCTGGGTCTGTGAGTCTGCCTACAGAGTAGCTTGTTAATATTTACAGGCAGGAAAAAAAATCTTAATCTTTAACAGTGATCCACAAGGGATATGTACTATAAATTCTAAACTCATTCTCATTCCTGCACAAACTAAGTAAGAAACAAGCAAAGCCATAAAGGTCAAAATCAGTTTCCTGTATTACATTTAAAGTGAACAAATATTTTATAACGGTTTGCCAATCTGGGATGAAAAGTTAAATACAGGCAAAAGGGGGAAGCCTACAATGAGCAGTTAATTGATGTTAGTTACATCATGGCTTGAGCTAGCTTTCTCCTCAGGGTATAAACAGAACATTCTGCATGACTGAAAGAAATTAAAAGCCCCAAGCAACACTTCATTGCTGACTGAAGTGATACATAGTGATCATAAGCTCCTCAGATAAAGAAAAACTGTTCAGCACAACAATAATCTGAAGTGCACAGTCAAGTACATAATTTCTTAAAGAGCAAAAAAGAAGATCAGCGCTGTACTGGCCATGTCTGTCACCTCTCCTGAAGTGTGTTGAAAGGTGAAGCTATCAGTAAGCAAAAAAATCCCATAAATTCAATGTTGTTTGCAATACAACTGACTATAATAAAACTTAAGTTATTCATGTAACCAAATACAGAAACAGAGACCGTTTGAATAGATTTGTCCATGTATGACAGCCATATTTGAAATAATCCTTTTTACAGTATTTGTAGTTTTTATAAATCTGTTAATTTAAAAAACATTAAGGATTAGTATTCAAACTAATATTGAACATTCCTTATTTTACTTTAAGCTGTAGTTCATACAAGACGAAGAATACTGTACATCCATTTTACATGAAATGCTGTTTATGTTTCCTATTTGTTCAACTGTATTTCCAGATATTTTATATATACATTATTTATCTTTGATATCCAAGTCATGGTGAATCAAAGAATGGAAATCTAAGGACAGCGAGCATAAAAGCTGCAGAGAAACTGAGGAACACATTTCTAGATTCTTTGCTACTTTCACCCTCAGGTTATACATAAAGGAAACCGCAGTCTTATCTCCCTGTGGAACGGGATGATTATGTTGCTGCAGCAGGATGTTTTTATTTGTCCTCTTCCACATTTATTTTTTTGCTTTTCATAAAACAAACAAAAATAAACACCTGTCTCTAAATGCACACATCTCCCTTATCTGCTCATGTGTTAATTTTCCAATATCCACCCTACAAATGCTAAATTAAACGATGATGATCATGTCTATCTCTGAAGATTTCAGCATGTTTTCATTTGAAATGATCAGCAACTCGTTTAAAGTGGTTGGACAGTCCCTGCATACAATAAATAGCATACTATAGGAGGTTCTTTGAAAGCAAAATACAACTGGAGCGTCATGTTCAGTAAATGTAAAGTCACTGTATAAAATAAAGGCTATTATTATGTAGAGCTAATTGTATTTTATGTAAACCTCCTTTAACTCACTGAAAAAATACAGCCAAGAAGACCGCTTAGCGTGCTTATTTACTTAAAGTATTTCCAGAGAAGAATTGACAGGTATTCTCTTCCACTTTGCTATAACTGCTTCGGGTGTGATGAAGCTTTACATGTGTTACATTCCTGAAAACAGCAATAGACCTTTGTATAAAGCATTTTCTCTCATTGGCAAGGGAATATCAATAACTTTGAGACTTTTTATGTATAAAAATAATTTCACAAAACATTTTTTAAACAAAATTAATTCAACAAAAATGACAAGAATAAATAAAAATTCTAGCACCTACGTTTTTAATGCGTTTTGACAAACTAAACTAAACTTGCTTTTCTTCATGTTTCATGTTTTTAATACATCAAAACAAAAAAGTTGACTGTTGAGATAACCTTCCTGTTATGCCCTGAAAGCGTACTAAAATGCAATTCTTTTTGTAAAATCTCTACTTAATAACAATTGTGCAGAAAAGTGCTTTTCTGGACACTCCACTCAAAGTGCTTTACAGGTAATGGGGACTCCCCTCCACCACCATCAATGTGCAGCATCCAGCTGGATGATGTGACGGCAGCCATAGTGCGCCAGTACACACATCAAACACCAGCTATCACTGTGAGGGAGAGCAGAGTAATGAAGCCAATTCATAGATGGGGATTATTAGGATGCCATGATTGATAAAGGCCAATGGGAAATTTGGCCAGGACGCCAGGGTAACACCCCTACCCTTTTCGAGAAACACCTGGGATTTTTAATGACCACAGAGTGTCAGGACCTCAGTTATACATCTCATCTGAAGTACAGTGCCTTTCTTACAGTATAATGACCCCATCACTATACTGGGGCATTAGGAGCAACACAGACCACGGGGTGAGCTCCCCCTACTGGCCCCACTAACACCTCTTCCAGCAGCAATCGTAGTTTTTTCCAGGAGGTCTCCTATCCAGGTACTGACCAGGCTCACACCTGTTTAGCTTCAGCTTTGATATTGAAGCACCCCACTGTTATTTTGAACAGAAAAAGATATAAAATTGATGTGTCAATGTATAATTTGAATCCTTAACCTTCTTTTGCAATTTCTAAGGTAATTGTACCTACAATAGCATTTACGATTACTCTTGGAATAAAAGGGGAAACCAGTCTAATCTACAATATACCTTAATTAGCACATTGACAAACTCTGCACAACCTTCACATGCCCCCAAGGAAAAACACTTGGGTTGGTTATGAAACTAGAGGGTATTTTATTACATTTCAAGCATGTAAAATATATATTTTTTAATAGGAAGAGCAGCGTCCAAGTTTCTAATTTAAACATAATTGACTTCCACTTCCTGTAGAATGCTCTGAGAATGTTATTGAGTGTCTGGAGAGGGATATACATTATAAATATATATGACAGAACAAGCACAGGAATCTTGATCTGAAACCAGTAATTAGAAAGCAAAGAAAATAGGATGTAAATGCAAATTCTCTAGTCACTGGCAGTATGTCATGCAGACTTCTACAAAAAGAAAATATTAAGAATTTATCAGCTTATAAATGTAATGAATGTGCTGTAATAGAAACAGAAATAAGCCATAAATACAGGTTATTTTCTATCAGAAATAGTCAGTATCTTTCTTATTGTCATATATTCTGTCTCCTGATTAAAATATCATACTGCAACAATGCAGCATGAGTCTGAAAAAATGTGACCTGTTTGAGTTCCTCTCCATCTTGCTATGATATTATTACAATCACAAAATGGCAAGAAAATAACCTTCATGTGCAGAGGACTTCTTCGGACAACACCGGTTTTATTTTATTCTCCTGTTTTATATGAGTAACTAAAGCAAAAACTGCGAGAAGCTGACCAGAACCTGCACACCCTGAAAAAAGTGATTTATGATTTATAAACGAGAAATAAGATACTGCAGCCCATTACATTCAGAATTAATTCACACATGAAAGGATTCTTTGTATGTCAACATAATTTCAGACATTTCAAGAGACTTTCTGTTTTTTACCACTAACACATCCATCTAAATGAACTTGTGACCTTCATTTTGATGGCTGACACTATATGACAGGCAAATGATAATATTCTTCTCTTCAGAAGACAAAGGTCTCTTGAGGATTTTGTGTGGGCTGCTGTGGTGTTGCTTAGTGTAATTTTTTTAAACGTAATGTACATACAATTCAGAACTAAAAACCTAAAATACTAAAACTACTTCATATTACGTTTTTTAAGTATTATGTTACATAGTAGGAAGTGTAGCAACATCTTATTTTCCATTTATATTTTTTGGAATCCTCAAACTGAAGATCTGTATAAACTCGATCATTTAAGCACAATTTAGAAAACAAATGCTTGCTTCAAAGATAGCACTCTTTCAGGATATAACAAGACTATTGAATAAATCACCCTAGATTGATTTCTTTGCAATCTTCCCAGAAACACTTCAGAACAGAAACACTTCCACCCAGACAGAGACCTAAAACTGGAACATATGGTACCTAGAATGGCACTTCAATCATTTTTACACACTGTAAAGTATATATTTGTAGAAAAAATGTTTTTACAACTTTTACAATTTTATTACATGCTTCACAAACTTTGATTCATGTACAAAAATACAATACCAGATTGTGGCAATTACAGTAGTATTTTCAAAAAATGTTCAGTGTTGCATTCTGTCTTCACAGTAATTTTATTAAATAGATTTTTGGCCTGCTTCTTGATTATCACTTATGAAAGGGTAAGGGATAATTTTGACCTAAATTTCCACCAATTAGTGGCTCTTAATAGCCCTGTCTTTTTAAACATACATTGAAGAAATGCCACCATAAGACTGCCAACAAGAGTAGCATTTATAGTGACTTTTTAAATTAAAAGAAGCCAAACAGAATTCAATATATGTATATATTTTAGCATTGTAATGACAGAAACAAAGTTTGTGTAAGTTGCAATATTGTTTCCAATTATCATACTTAACTGTTGTTACATCTAAAAATAAGTGAAAACTACTGAGATGTGCTACAAACTAAGGGAACAGCTTTATTATAAAAAAAAAATATTTAAGCAATTCGGCCCTGTTCTGGAGTTGAATCTAATGCTTACTAGTCAAACTATGCTGACAAATTTATTAGGCTAATCATTAGTCATGTAATAGTTCTTTCTGTCATGCAATCTTGAATCATTCCATTTGATATATACCAGCAGCATCCATAAATGTAGTTTTACTCCAGTCATAAAAATAAAATCACACTTAATTTATTACAAACTGCAGCACAGCAACTTACATTCAAACCAGTGTGACAACACACCACTTTAATTTAAAAAACAGCTATACTGTAGCAGTCTGGGGTTTTCAACTTTCAACTTTTTCATCACGGGCAGGAAAAACAAGTTACACTGACAGTTCCAGAAGCAGACATCGTCAGGAATGAGCCAGACTACTTTAACAGGCTATCAACTACATGTACCCACACACTTCCTCCTGCTGCCCTGCAGGTGTCACTTTTAGCCTTGGTTTTCCATGCTGGTGGGCATCACAGCCATGTCAGCTAAGTTGTTCTACATAGCCATGGTACAAATCCAACACTGAAAAGGGGACATCTATGGTATAATCACCTTGGAAAAATATTTTAAACATCCACAGTACCTCTCAAATATAGCGGAGATTCATCTCTCCCATAAAGTAAATCCTTGTCTTAAGCTGTAAATAAATTAAATTTCATCAGAATAAGCACAGTGCACGTTTCAGCCATGCTGTGGGAGGTATAAAAAGCCAAAGATAGCGTGTATAATGTGATCTGAATACTGGTTAGAAAAGAAACTTACATTTTCTGAAGGCTTGTTTAATAAAGCTGTACATTACTCTTCCACGTGCTCAGAACTGTCTGTGGTTTTTCAATATACTGTTTAAAGAGATAAGTGTAGCCACACTGAATTAGCCTGATCTTCCCTCTCTAATGCCTTTTATCGCATAACAGCACAAATATGTGTAGACCTCATTCTAGCACCTTTTTGGTTTCAGTTAAAGGCCAGGGAAGAGGCTGATTCTGATCATCTTTAGCACAGGAGGAATGAAATGAAGCCATGACACACCAATGTCAGAAGTGAAGAAATAGCTGGGGTTAGTACAGTACATGTATAACAAATACTTACAGATGGCGGAAGACTGAGAACAATGCAAAATCCTTTAAAAGAAAGTAGGCAGAAATCACAGGAAGGGCAGGAGAAGACTTGAAAATAGTGAGAAATATAAGGTGTGTAAAGAAAGCTATTAAGCAGGAAAACCCCTAGTCCTCCAAATGCAACGTAATCATTGGTGTTTATAAAGCTGAATTTTCTCCATGAAAGCTCTGATGGCATCATAATGATGCAATGACGTTTGCGTTATTGATCTCTCGAAACAGCACGATCTAACAACAAAACCTTAATAAACAAGGGATAGCTAGAATATTTGAGACTAGCGGGGGACTAGCAGTGGAAACAAGACCGTTGTACTGTGATGTAATGAAGTTAGCTTTTAATGTCTAAGTCACCTCTTTGTTAAAAATAATTTTCTTTTGTCTTTTGAAGGCACGGGTATATGGAGCGTACTGTTTCTTTGGTGATGAATAATACAACTATTAAAATATTTAAATCAGCTCAATTTTTAACATCTGGATTAATTTTTATTCTGACGGGTGCTAACGAAAGATAAAGAGCTAGAAAATGTTGTTTCGGGTGAATTTGACAATACGTTTTCTCATGGTTTGACATTACCCTTGGAAGCACCTTGCTCGCCATGGTTTAGGAAACACTGCTTGTAGACAGCTGTGACATGTTTCTTGAACAAAATGGACTCACTTAATGTTCACAATTTCCACAGAAGAGGACACATTAAAGACCACGGCAAACAAGATTCAAGGTACAGCCATACTCATAAATAAGAGCTTGATGTGGTCTTAGGCGTTCAATCACGCATACAAAAAATACCTGATACCTTGGCAGCAGGCACACATTTAACATTTAATTTTAATTTCATACTCCAATATTTGTTGTTTTCAGGGAAAACAACAAATATTGAAAGGAGTATTCAGGATGCCTATTACAGCAACATATCCAATTTTCAGAAGGCCTGCTTTCTGCTGATGGCCGTGATCATGCTTACTGTCACAATCTTGCAGAATTATTATTTTTTCTTAGTTTTAGTACATCTGAAATCTTGTTCCAGTCCTATGACTCTACATGTTTCTCCTGACGTGAGCAGTAGCAGTGTGAGGATGCAGTCTTTCCCCCAGGCTTTTCTTAAACAAATCTCTCCATAGAACTGTGTCTGTGCAAAACATGCCTAATGAGGGAAGGCATGTCTTCATTGTTCACCCTCTGGCAAAGGTCTGCTGCTCTTCCAGGCAGCAAAGTGTGACCTGACAGCCACGCTGTTATAACCAGCTTAGTGCTTTTTTAACTCTTTCGCCCCTTGCTCTAGATGAAAGACATTTTCCCAGAAAACAACAGTCTCATGCCTTAGAAAAACAACCGCTGCCGGAATGGACTGGTAAAGAGGACCGGACCATTCAAAATTCACAAATAATAAACCTGCAAAAATGCAAACTCTGACCCTGAAGGTTATTCTCAAAAGCATAATGGTGGCATGACTCAGGAATTCAGAACATTTTATAAGCTAGTTTAATTAATACAATATCAAAGTTCCTGGTTCAGAACTTTAGTTTTGTAGTTTTCAGGATACATCTGACCTTCCCAAGATAACAGGTTCATTGATAGAAAGCATCTATCTATGAAAAGGATGTTACAAATGTTGAATCGCACAAAAGGCATCATAAAGGAGTGCACTTTAGCAATTACAAGTAATATAATTACTAAAGCCAAAGTAAATGGAATTGTATGTTAGCATATGTCACCAAAGCATAATCAATTTTATTGATTGCTAAAGCCTGCAGTTCTAGAAAAAACAAAGATGCTATTTGATTCCTGGGCAGAAATCAGCACACTCAATACTAAAATGAAGGTCATCCAAATCACCTACCATTAGTGAGGTCTGCTATTCTAGATTTAGTGGTAGAAGAATGAGAAAGCACTTGGTATAGTTTTGACAAAAATCAATTTGTGCTACATGAAAGGATTTTAATTATAATTTAAATGAAAATGACCTTTGTTTCAGAGTTTAAACCATTTAATTCATGTAGTCTCTGTGGCTACAAATTTTAAAAAGTGTATTATATATTTCTGTAAACAGTTGCTTACATTTGTTTACATGCAGACTGCAAAACAATTTGGTCACTAGTAAAGCTCCATGTCACCACAGCCTAACAGCATTTATTCACTTTATGGTGTTTGCTAGCAGAAAGTGCTTAAAGAAGGATTTGTTCAGTTCAGCTTATCGCTCTTACATTTTATTATTCAAGGTGCTCACTTTGATGACACTATTGCGAATGGGTTTTCGCAAATCTAAACTTCTATGTTCTCAGCATGATAACTTCTGGCTTCCTGAGTAATGGCTTCACCTTTCACATTCTTTGTCACTTCAGACCATTTTAGATTCATTTTGGTAAGAAATGGTCATTGGATGACATTTAGAAGAAAATGGAAAATAGTTTGGACCATACTACAGGATTGCTCTGTTCTAACAGAGGTTACGCTACTTCCCACAAGCAGACAGACTTCCACTTCTTTTTAAGCAATTCTTCACACTTTCAGACCGAGAGAATGGTGTGAGGCCACCACTTCAATAAAACTGTTTCACATCAGATAAGTTAGGGCATGAATGGAGCCTGAGCTCAACAGAAAAAGAGCAAGGAGGTGCTTCCACTTTAAGCCATAAAATACTCTGAACAGAAAGACTTCAAAATATGCACTGAGGAGTTCTGTCGCAGGACACAAATAGTGGGTGCCAGAGGTTTTCAGGCAGCTATTAGCATTAAGCTTGCACAAGGCCACTGCTAGTCTGCCTAGAATAATTTACTTTCCCTCAGGGGTCGTGCTGGGAAGTGGGGTTAAAGGCAGAGAAGACATTTTACAAATCAATGAGCAACTATCAAGTAAATTAGAGCAGACAAGGCAGATTTGATTTGTAACAGGAATGTTTGTATTCTGAAAACATTCTGTACCTCTTGAGGCTGCATAGTTAACTCATTTTATTACTCTTAAAACCTTCCCTGCATCATTTAATAATATTGAGTGCTATTTTATAACTAATGTGCAGAACTAATCCAGCACAATAACTCTTCACACTTTTCTGAATGCCAGTTTGGAAGCAATTTCAGCATATGGGTATTGAAAATGACTACTGACCTAAAAAATATATATTCTGAATTACTCAACCTTACATTCCATGCTTCATTACTGTATACATGGCCAAAAAGATACTGAAAGAAATTGTCTCATAAACTTATTAATATGATTTCTGAGTTAAAACAACTGTTTTGTTGTTTGAAACTTTTTATTTATTTAACAACTTTACTTTCAGATGCTACAATAATAAAACTGACCCAACATTTTAAAATGCAAGTGCTGACACTTGGGACTGTACAGGGAAGACAACATTAGAACACTGACAAATGAATGGAAGCCATTTGGCCCATCTTGTCCATTTTATAGTTAGTAGTTAATTGATCCAAGGACCTCAGTGAGCTGTTTGTTGAAAGAAGCCAGGGTAATTTAACAACTCCCACAAATGCTCAACATTACAATGACAGCATAAATACCATTTTAGTTTCGCTATGGTACCTAATAACATCAAGCATGGAACCACCTCTCACCTTTTTACACTCCTCTGCACTTACAATCTACAGAACATTGTAATCTTGAATATTATTTTTAATGGAAATGTGAAAATGAATATAAATTACCTTTATTTAAGAGCAGTGCAATCAATTTATTAATCAATTATTAAAATACTCAACTCATGGTAAACACTTTATGATGCAGAATTTAATGTTTTTTTTGTTATTTTGAGGGTGTAGCAAAATCCCTTCAAATGTATTATTTCACTTATATTTGCTGTGTTTCGATTTCTGCATGACTGACTACATCTTGGGTGGAATGCCATCCCATCACAGGGCACACACACACATCCAGAAATGTTGAGGTGCAACTTAACCTAGAGGGCACCTCTGGAATGTAGGAGAAAACCCACCCCAAAGAAAACTCAGACGGACATTGGGAGAACGTGAGAGAGGGTGACAATACTGAACCCAGAACCCAGGTGGTAACTGTCACGTCACTATACTGCCCCCAAAGGTTCTACAGCCAAAGAGAAATAAAATGTTCCAAAACATAACTTTTGGTTCACTATCATTTATCACAGTAAATGAATCCAGCAAAATGGTGCTACCAGAAGAGTATGATTTTAGACATGATGGGTGGTGCATATACAATTTGGCAGCTTGCTGTGTAAAAAAAAAAAGGGTTGCCTCTTCTAATACAAAAAGCCCTATTTAAAGCTCCATCTTCACAGTGCATTCTGCCAGCTGGCCTCCTGCTAGGGTAAAGAGACATGGGGGCTGGTGTACCTGGCTCGCAGCAGCCATGATGGTGATGCTCTGTCTGGCAGCACTTGTCCTTCACAGGGGTTCTCTGAATTCGTGGTTTGCTCTCGTCTGTGTCCCAATCAGTTTTACTGGGGTGCTGACGTGAAGGAGACAAAAACGACATGGTGGAATGAATGAGATTACACCGCTTGTCTTTAAAATAAATAAATCGATACCGAGCTTGGGCTTACTGCGTAACATAATACAGTTCAGAGAAATTACACTGAGAAAGCAAAAACCCTTAAATTAGAATGCAACAGATCATAAGGTGCTACGGAGGAGGAAGACACGATTGCAGCATATAAATAGATCAATACATCTTGTACACCATGAGACAGAGCTAGCAGATTTATAGGGAAAATAATACAATATCTCAAAATAACTAATGTTGCACAAACAATAAGCATAATGATATCTACATACATAACACCTAATTATTCTTCCTTCAGATTGTTAGTGATTAATTAGCTAGCACAGTTGCTCCCAAATCCCTCCTGAAAAATGTTTGGATTCAGCTGTCACTTGAAGTCTGACATATGGCTTAACTTGTCATAATACTGCATTGTGATAAGACAGCTTAGAGAAGCACCAAAAACATTACTGTCTTTAGTTTGCATCAATAAATATGATCTACTTCAGATTATACAGAAACCTGCACCCTAAACACAGTACAACACTTCTGACATACAAAATTAACATAAGTTTCCTTCCAGAGGAAACTTCACGAGCTAAGCAGCCCTAATGGATAGTGTTATCTACTTTATTTCCATGAATGCACACCTGATAAATGAGACTGGTAACTTCGCTCACTCAGGTTTCAATTCTATTCAGCGTGACCTTGGAAACCCTCCATCACAAACTAAATTTGTCCTCCAGCCTACACTCCATCTTGGAGTAAATGGTAAATAAATCCCAAAGAACTGTAGGGAAAAGCCAAGAGAAATATGGACTGGACTGATTTTAAATTTACAATATTTTAAATCCTGAAAATGCACCATTATCAGCAGAACTTGTCCATTGAACTGTTTACAGTTCTACAAGATAAAGCATAGCAACACATTTGATATATTGTTAATAAAAATGAACATGGCCTAATAAATATTACCAATCTTAACTGATTTTTTCTATAGCCTCCTACTTTAAAATCCAAAATTGTGAAATCAGCTCATATCAACTCTTTTACCGACATGGGAAAAAATAACTGTGTACACTTCCCTCCTGCATGCACACAGTTAGGCCGTTCATCGTGTTATACGACACAAGCTCAGTAGTGCATTACGGTAGACTGAGCACTGATTGGCGAGTACTGGTGACAACACTGCACCCAACAAATCACAAGGGTTAGTGAACGTCACAGCCCAGACTCAAACGGGCCTTGTCTATTTCATCAATTTCCCTTTGGGATCAATAAAGTCTTATCTATCTATTGTTTATTTGTTGAGGCCTTGGTTAATCTGAACCGAGACAAAGACAGCAGCACTTATAGAATTTGTTATTATAAAAAAAATATTAATTTTATGAGATTGTGCTTATTTTATAAAAATTGATGCAGCAATCAGATTAAAATATTCCTCCTTTATTCGTAGCAAATACAGTTTTGCAGTGCAATCAGTGGTACCTGGTTTCGTAAAAAGTGTGACGTTTTCCTAAGAGCAGAATTGGATTTGTCCATATTTCTCACAGCAGGACTGCAAGAGCTCACGTCACAGATGCACCTGAAAAACAGCAAACAAATAATTTACCTACATAAGAAACACAAAACAGAGATAATGTTCATGCTGTTTAAATCACATAAATAAGCTCAATTATTTTTAATGATCTCACACAGCTAGGAGCCACAGTGCTATCCACGCACATCCCATTATACCACCATAACCTCAGTAGAACACATTCCATACAACCTAGCTCATTCCTACACCAACCTGACGCTAGGTTCACCCTGTTACACTAATAAAAAAAAACTACACTGAACATCACAATTATTGGTAGAAATACACTTCACTTTCACTGAAGCGCTTATGTAGCACAATGTGATATGTGTTATGTGTTAGCCCAGAAATAAAATCTTATCATTCAGAAAAAAAGTTTGCGACTTCTGCTCTTTAGAAACCCAGACGCTAAGGACCAGGGTGGAAACAGTGTGTAACACAAAGTGAGATACAAAAGCACAGGTACTCCTCACTGAAAAAGCGATGACATTTATTTAATCCCCCCTGTAATACTGCTTTGTGATTTGATTACACAATTTGATTGGGGTGTGCTGCAGTAAATCTTAGGACTTAAAAATTGTAGGTAGGGTAGATGCATCAATAGATGGGAATTTTCCTGCTTGGTATTTTTGGGACTATCTGGAGACTGGTACTATCTGGACATTTTGGTACAATCCTAAGTTTTAAATAGAAAGATGTTGGCTGCTAGCTGTGGTCATAATATTCAGCAACAGTGCAAGTCAAATTTTCTTTATTTGTCTGCTTCGAAAATCTTACTTAAAAACTTTGCTCTAAAGCACTCCAGCTTTTAAAGTAATTGTTTTTGAAGTTCTTTTAAAACATCTGTCACTAACAGGTTGCATCTTCATGTATTGGATTACACATTAATGTTCAAAACTGCTTTAAAAATGCTTTGATAATCATGGTACATGTTACAGGGGTGAAGAAACTGAATCTTCTTAGTTGTAAAAGTAAACACTGTGAGAGGACCCGATACATGTATTCATAATTTTCAAATGCACTGACAACATCAACCCACTGTGCTTCTTCAGAAAAAAAACACAAACACGAAGCAGACAATACAAGTCGAAGCACATTTAAAAACGAGCACAAAAGCACTTCTTTACAGCGTAAAGGAATATAGAACATGCTACCCAATCATGGTGTTGAAGCTGATACCCTGGCTTTTTCAAGAAACTGCAGGATGAGATCACTGGATTAAACAGATACTAACTATCAAGAGGACTTCTGCAAATGGGATTAACTGAACTTCAACTCAATTGTCACAATAGCTGGACCATAAGATCTGCACACGGTCCTTTAATTACACACTAGTCCAAAATGTCTGCTCTTAATTATATATTTTAACCAGAAAAAATGAAACACCAAGAATTCATTTCAATTTTAAAACATTAGCCTCCAAATCTTAATGTAGCCACTAGAGGGAGATAAAACTCAGTTTTGCTAACAATGTCCAGAGCAGCACCAAAATTAAAACATCAATTTTATAATACGAACTTGTTTATTATTAAATGGCATGACTGAGCTCAATACTGAGTTGGTCAGCAGTTATATTCAAGAAAAACTGTACAAAATTAAAGATGATGACAAATATGACGGTGGAACAAAAAATATAACAGATTCTTAAGATGTCCAAGAAATGTCAGGCACCTTAAAAGAATACTGTCAACTACTTATACTCAATATGATAAAAAAATATTATTATTTCTTTGCTTAGCAGATACCCTGATCCAAAGTGACCTGCAGATGCATATGATGAAGAAAGTAAGCGGTTAAGTGAATACATTTAATTCAAGCAACAGATGTCAAAATTTAAATTGACCTTATATTGAAAATGGGTTCAACCACAAATTTGGAACCGTATACAGTAAGTCTTGACACACTGCGTGTTCTGCAAAACACAGACGACTCCGTTTTAGCGTGCCATAAAAATACACCTCAGTCTCCCAGTCACTTTGTATCTGCACACGAAACACAGACACTGCAGTATGCGGACACACACTTCAACCAGTTATATCGGGATCATAAAAACTAAGGGTAGTAAAAAATATTAACCTGGTCTGACACAAACCCAGAATGAGGAGAGACACACTCTGCAAACTCAGAGTATTCTCATTTTTCAATTGGTGTTCCACAGCGTTTGACCTTTTTATACATCTGTAACCTTTTATGGAGCAGCATTGTGACACGAGCGGCTGTGCGCACAGGAAATGCCCCCCTCCCGTGTGTATGAAAGGCAGCAAGTGGTGAAGGAAGAGGCCAGTTATGTGCGCAGCAGTGTCATCGCACACCAGCCACTTCAAAATAATAGCTTCCAGTGATTCACCAACTCAGGCCTGTAAACCTCCGCTGCCACAGAAATGACTCTAAAGCCTGTTAAGCCTGCCTCACCCAGGTCTGACTGTTGTGATACATAAACAATGCAGATATCATTCTACAAACACACTGCTGGCTTAAAAGTTACTATTGCACACTTCACTTGAGATTCACCTACGCAGCAGTGAAATGGGCAGCCCGCTGAAAAGCTGATTCTGACCTTTGTCTGCCTCGGCACACATGGGGATAAAGCGTGCTGTTTGCCATGAGGTGCTTAAATACTCATTCGGCATCTCCCAGGGGTAAGAGATTTTAATTAATATGGCCACAGCCAGCTCCCGTGAGTTTGTCCTTTCCATTAGGTTGGATGGATGCACTCTTCTGACTGAGACTGGGCTCAATCCAGTTCAGTATAATACAGTACACTAAGATTGTGAACTCTGAAAATTTTATAATCCATTTTATTGGTCTGAAATACCCCCCCCCCTTCTCTCAAGCACTTAGTTTTCTTCAAAGTAGATGACACACTAATAGGTATCTTAACTCACAAAAGCTAGTAAGGTTGGGTCTAGAATGGGAGACATCTAAGGAACATCAGATTGGTTATGAAAGTGATGTAGGCAGCACTGCCAGAACAGCTAGCCATTATCGGATAGCCATTTATCCCTGAAAAGGCTTGTGGCAATCCACAGCCAATCTTGCAAGCCCAGGGTTCAAAGCAGGACTATACCCTGAATGGGATGTCAAGCCAGGGCAGGGCCCAAGTACAAACAGATACAATTCAGAACCATTAATTAACCTAATTCTCACATCTTAGGAATTTGGGAGGAGGCCAGAGAAACTGATGAAAATGTGACCTAGAAGAGCATGCAAACTCCACAAAGAAGGTTCCCAGGGGCAGACATAATCCAAGAAACCTTTAGAAAACCATGAGACAACAGCTCTGACTGCCACGCCATTATCCTTCCTCTGAAGCACAATTTCCAAACCACTGCCCCAGTCCGGCGACAGGGGAAATGGTGCAGTGGGAGATGTGTTGCTTCGGATGCGGCATTAAAATGAAGTTGTGACTACATGCGGTCACTGCACTTCGGACTTCCGTCATCCAACCTACCTAAACGTCATCCTTGATTCAACTACTGATACAGTTTCCCCTGTGAGTGGACAACGAATCTGCTGTTAAGTGGACGTACTAGAGCAGAAGTTTGCAGCATGTCAGTCAGGTGGGGCCCCTTCAGAGATGAGAAGTGCAAATGCACCTCTGTAATGCATTTATTCTGATTTGGGAGACCAGCAACATGGTATCCATAATGCCTGTCAGGAAATTCTGGGCTTTTGATACTGCACTGAAAATTTTGATACTGCCCTGTAAGCTATTAGAAAAAGAAGGCAATTGTGATAGCTAGTGAACAGAATGAAGTCATTAAGCATATAATTCCTTATAGTCAACAGTTCAACCCTTTAGTCCTGCAATATCCCTTTGTAAAAAAGTCTCATTCTGTTAACCTAAAACGCATAATTATGTAGTCTAGCAAGATTCTAATAAATATTTGAATTAATTTGAGAAACTGATATATAGCCAAAATTAAAAGGTTTACTGTGGTCTATTGTTCATGCATATCTCAAAATTATGTGAAAACAATTAAACTGGGACTAAATTTAAATTTATTAACTTAAAACTGAAAATCATTTTTATATGTGAGGGCTTTATGTAGTAAATAAACACAGAACAGATGAACAGTAAAAAGATTTTAATCTGAATGTTAGTTCACTGTAGTAAAAACTTGTCTTGGCCTGTGGATGGTGCTGTTTGCACGCAAACAATCTTGCTTACAATAAAGACACCACCAGGAATTAGTTTGAATTAATAAAACTATTATGTCACTGAAATTTCACAAAAGACCACATGATTCAAATACTTTCACATAGTGGGTTTGAATGAGACATGTCAGAAATAAAAAGGACTGTCCTTTTATTTTTTTAACCAGTGATTTACCTTACAGGCCATATAGCTTCTTAGATGCCAAAATTGCAGAAGAATGCAATGAAATAAGAAGCAAGTTAAATGTATGTGTGAAAAGACACAGACCAGGAACATTGGCGAGATGTATTACATACGCATCATGTTTCCAGAATCCTTGCTACTTCTTCAGGTTTTTTTTTTTTCATTTCGATCAGTTCCAAAAGGGAATCTGGAACTATATTTCCTGCAAGCCCATCACTGGCCCTCTGCTTAAATTTAAAGAGACAGATGAAACTCCAATTGGTTCTTCAGGACCTTTAAGACTTCTGTTCAAGAAAGACAGATCTTACATTTTACACTTACTCTCAAATATATAGCTGCTTTGTTGGTATTGAAGGAGAAACAGCTGTTTGTCAGCTAAGAACTCTTTGAAACATTTGACTTATCATATACGCACACTTTTGAGGATTACTAAATCAAGGAATTGTATCTCTGGCAACATTTGTGGGAAAAATAAGAAAACAAAAACGTCTCCAAAACAGTCAAGACAGTCAGACATTAAGGGAAACATAAAAGGGATGAGAATTTTAATCAGACAGGACAGGATATTAACAACTGAAAATATTTTTTTTTAATTAACAGGGCAACATTGATTAGATTGGAACATATATCATTACATTGTTCCTATCCAATCTAATCAATTAGATGGCTATACTGTATTTTAAATCGACAAGGAGATTTCTGATGTTTTCAAGGATTATTAGGAAATTTCACTAGTAAAAGCATTCGTTAATTTCTTTACTCAACTCGTCCAGATGCTACAATATCAAGTCAGAAATCTTCATTGCACTTTCTACACCAACACAATAGGTGGCAGTAAAAAGCCAAAATACTGTGGGTCATTGACACAGTAGATGATAATAATGGGAAAGAAGAAAAACTCTCCTGGTCGTTTGATCATTTGTATTTACTAAGTGAAAAAAACATGTTGATAAAAAGGTATTGTAAAACACGAAAGAATTTGAGTAATGGATGTTTTTTTTTAAGGAGACAAATGAGAGGCAGCCATTCAGTCCATTGAGCTCATTTGACTGCTAACATTGTTTTAAAACTCTGGCTGAACGGCTCATTCCAGACTGCCATGGATCATGGGGTAAAAAAGTACCTCCTCTTCCGTTTTTTTACACACCTCAACAGAGTTCACTGCTCCTCAGGTTCATGTTTAACTAATGATTCGGAAGTTGTCAGGTAGGTTAATTCTGTCAGTGGTTGTAAGATTTTGAATACCTGAATCAGGTACTTACTCTGTTTAAGACCACAGTTTTTTATTGTTTGTGCTTAAAATTCATTTAAGCCTGGGAATGTACCTAGTCGCTCTTGTCTGGTCTGATTCCAGAGAAAAACGAAAGCAGGACTCCAGGGGAAATTAGGCTTGGCAAGTTACTGGTCCTAAGGGAGAAGTAAAACGGTTGTCTTTACACACTGCACTTATGTAAATAAAGCTCTAAAGCATTTTTTAAAGAATTTCTCCCTGTGTGGATCCCCTTTACTCTTACACTTTAGGAAAAGGATATTAAAAACATATTGCATGTTCACATTCTGTATAATATATACTATTTTAAAGTGCTGTTTACACTGCAGGATGTCATCTTGTAGCAGAAGTGCTTTAAATATTGAGTTTATTCAGAATGTTGCAGGGTTTTAGCGAAACCTTCGTAAGGCAAATGCAAGATAAAAAAACATGCAGCAGCACTTTTTATTCACACTGATGCAATTACAACTACCCTTACAAGAGCCACGGAGCAGAAAATGGCACACAGGTAGAAGGGGAGAGAGATAACAAGTACACACATAAGCATTTACAGGGTGGACAGAGTGGGTCAGGGCGGCACAAACCGACAGTTTTCCAACATTCAACTAAATTCATTGTCACAATTTGCAGTTCAAGAAAGGACTTTCTGCACAAACTCTGAAACGTCCCAGCATCACCTAACACTGGGTTAGCACTGGGGCAGCCAGTCTCATGAACATGATCAACCTGCACTTTAATCATTGATTTAAGAAATTTAATATCCTTCTAGTTTTTACACAGCTGATTATAGGCTCTCACTTGAACACAAAATAGGGAGAAAGATTCTGCGAAGTGAATAATAATACTTAGAATTATTAATCAGAAGATTGTCAGTAAATCAAAACTATAAGCTTCTTCTGAAACACAAGTTCACGGTAAACTGGAACAAAATAGGTAAAGCATTCATAGTAAACAACACGAAAGGAGTTTGTTTAGCCTTTTTATGTATTTTTTTAGGAAAAGATGCAGCCCTACTGCTGAGGCAGTAAATTCCATCTTTAAAGTTCCTATAGAAGAAGGCGACAAAAAAGGCAGATTTTTTCCTACTTCACTGATAAGCCTTTGCTAGCAGGATACAGATGCTCTTTTCAAAGCAACCACTTTTTGTGCCAAACTAAAAAGTGAATAATAAAGTTCAAGGCTGTGCCGTGGGCCATATGCGACTACTGCAGGTGTAAATACTGTTCAATAATACTCGCATAATTGGGTTGTTTTGTATACACTTTCAACTGCTTCTGGAGCATTACTAGCTACAATGAAAAGCTACCATCCTGAATTGTAGAAAAATCCATTAATTCAGCTGCTCAGTAAAGTCGTCACACTGGGGGCTTCAAACTTAGAGATTTAGGTGCTTAGCTGAAAGGGAGTGACAAGCAGGAAGAAAAACTTGTCTGCTTGCAGCACAATGAGGCAGTGTGCGCTGGTTTCCCCAATACAGCTTAATATTGTCTCTTTCAAATCAAACCACTTTACTGGATTTATAAAAATCGGCAGTGAAAAGCATTAAGCTTTTGCATTATAAGACATGTTGGCTTTTACACAGACTTTAGCTAACTAGGGATGTTGAATCGAGCACTGCACTAACCTGCTTTAAGCATTAAGCTTTTGAGAAAGTGGAGCTGACCACAGCCATACCTGGGTCAATTGCCACAATCTAAATGGCAGTGGGATATTAAAAAAAAAAAAGCAAGGATGCAAATCCATTTGGTTTTTCGTTCTTTATGCAGACGGGCTATATAACATTGGAGAATTCTAGCTACATTGGATTGAATTCTGATCAACAGATATTAAATATTCCAGTGTTGTAACAGAAAAGTGCTATGCCCTTTGTTGATGATTTTTGTACTCAGATACTTGCAAAAAAATAACTAGCTTATTGTGATGTCCCAAATCTGGTCAGCTGGCCTCCCCTCACACACCGAGCTAGAAACGTAGTTAGGAAAGCCTTTCTTGTCTTCAGTTTGAAATGCTCTTCTACATAGTTTGCACTTGTGTGTGCTGGTTTGTATTCCACTGCAGATACTAATGAAGCCCAACGGGTGGAATGTGTCAGTGTCTTTTTATTGGAATTTTGAATAACGGAATAGGGTCCCCTTATAGTCTTCTCTGTTCCACACTAAAAAGGTTCAGTTCATTTAGCCTGTGAGTGTAGACCCAGGAATGTATCTGGATGCTCTTGTCTGGATGGATTCCAAAGTAGCAATTATCTTTTTTGTCAAGAGTTGATGAAAATTGTACACTAAATTCTAAATTAGTTCTTATTAATGCATCATTTAATTTTAACATCCTTTGATTGAAATTAAACATTTCTATGAGTATTCCATTTTCTTGTTTATATCTTCCCCACATTGTCTAGAGGAGGAAAACAAACACTGAAGTCTGTATTATAAGCAGTTTCTTCAAGATCAGCTTTTCCCTTCTTAAATTGTTTTTTTCCCCACCTGTAAGTAACACTCTGTGCGTGTGTCCACATTAAATGTCATCTGTAAAAAAAATGCCCAGACTGAAATTTTGCATTGTATTTGTCCCTGAATACTGAAATCTTACATTGTATTATGTTTGTTAAGCTTCCTGTCAATTACTTAAAGAAATTAATATGCGTATCTATGGTGTGTGCCACTATTATTATCTGTAATAAGTTTCTGCCTATTAACCAGTTTTCAAATCAAATACATTTATTACCTCTGATGCCTGTCAAAAGAATGAACCTTTTTAAAGAAATTAATCAAAATCCTTCTGAAAATTTTTAAAACTCACTATATAATGCTTTGTTTGTATCCATTAATTTTGTTGCTTGTTCAGGGAGCTCTAAATGCTGACTTTGCCATAGAATTGTATAGATGAACCTCTTGTTTACTTTTAATGATCATTTCCATAACTTTGCCTGTAGCAGGAGTAGACGTATTGGCCTATATAACAAAGCTGAGCCATAGTCTTGTATCTTTAAGACCTAAAACACAATTAGGCTGTTCATGAAAATTAATAAAATACAAACATTATCATCTGAGACCTGAGACTGCAAAGCATCCCCACAACATGATAGTCCAACCAGAATATTGGTTGTTAGGAAGCGTTCTTCTGTTGGAAGCCAGTTCTTGCTTTTCCTCACACAAAACAGCCAAAACGTTTTTTATTTTTTTACCACATCATTTTCATCTTTTATTGAAACTTTCATGAAGATACAATTAAGTTTTAAGTCTAATATACTGACAGAATGCAGACCAACTAGGGGGCACTGCAGTTACTTTCGTTCAGTTTCATCACCCCTTTTGTGGATGGTACCACATTAGCACCTCTCCAGCCAATTACCAGGCTATTACCTGAGTCTCTTGATGCCTTTGAGTTTATCTTTAGTGCTTTTGTGGGCCCCGTAGCACCTATTCCTCTCCAATGCCTGCTGCTTTTTATTCCAACTGGGCTGGTTATAACTGATGCCTTTAGATTATCTTCTTGCATGTGTGCTTCCACTTGTGTTTACCCATTTGTGCACTTCGCCCTTTTTTAAAAGAGCGTACTTCAAATTGTTCCAGCAGTGTCTGCACACAGACCTTCAAGCAGTATCTCTTGAACATCTTTAACTCCCTTATTTCTGCCAGGCCACTCTCAATAATCGATGACTTGACGGACAGATGCCGCTAGAAATGATAATATACCAAACACCCACAATTAGTTTTTTTGCTGGACTAATCGCTATAATATAAACTAATACACATGAATATTGTGCTTTAATTCTCATTAACTGCTACCTGGTTGGTACAAATTTCAAATTCCATTTCAACTTTTTAAAAGCTGAAAACAAATTTAAAAACAAGCTAATTGATTTAAAACCTCAATCTGAGACGTGATTAACATTAATGACGATTTCTACCTTAATAAACACCCAAATTAATTAATTGGCCATTTCCCTTTCATTTCTAAATTTTTTCATTGTTATTTGGACCCCTTCTTTGTTGTGCTGAAAACCTCTTTTGTTAGTTATATTAGAAAGGTTTCTGCAATTTTATCCAAAGTAAGGATGTGCTTCTGTAATTGTTTACAAATCTATACTAAATGTAAAATCTTACTGAACTGAAATCCAAGTAAGAATGAATGAGTTTAACACAAAATACATAAAAAAATGTTCAGGTAGTGACCATTAACAATAAAGAATTAAACATTCCTGAAGTTTTAAATTAACATGGTTCAATTATTTGGTAGAAAGTCTATGATATTGTGTTACACATGATACACTCACCTTTGCATCTCATACCCTGATACTCTTCAGACATCATTACTACATCAGCCACCTTGGCTGAAACGAGACCACATACTCTTGTTGACCTGGTGTTTAGGCTGCACATCTCACCTGCCACACTAATGCCACGATCGAAATCCCTCCTCTTAAAGGCGCTCTGGCTCTTTCTTATTTTGCTAATTGTGTGCACCTGCCCCAAATCTTGCCCCTTGTCCTTATTTAAGCCGGGCGCTCTTGCTACTCTGGGCTCTGCACTGGAAGACAGACGCCCGGAGGACCGCCTACCATCAAGTCACCCTACGTCTGCGGCTTGAGGGCATAGGCCTCCTATCGTCGTCCTGACCCTGCTGAGTCCGGGGCTCAGTGCGCCTGGCCTCATCATCCCGTTTTTATTCCCTGCCCCTGTACTGGATCCCGTTCTGGTTTTTGTCACGTCTCGTTTGGATCACCCGGTTTTGGACTTTTGGACTTCGCCCCAGATTTCCCCCCTGGACTCCTTGGACTTGTTTGCCATGGCCACACCCCGAGCACCAGTTCACCTTCATCACGCCCCCCAGTCTGTCAACCCCTCCGGATCCTGGTTGTCTCCTCCCCGTTGTCCTACTCCACTTACTTCCGGATTATACTGTCTGCATAGGGTCCAGAACTACGCTTCCCGGGAGCCTGGACCGGCTCCCGATACAGCAAAGAATCGAGTCTCTAAAAACCTCCAAATCTCTTTTTCTTGTTTTTGCTGGATCTAACATTTTTGCTTCAGGAGTCTAAGCCTTAGCTTCTGTGTTGGTGTAGTTAGAGCTGTTATCCTGATTTTCCAGGTTCTAGGGTGAAGCAAACATAATTGTCTTTGAGATGTCAGGGGGCAATACAACAAAAAACTGCCAATGTCCTTTTTCTATTGATAGCCTGGGACCAGCTCTGCTCTGTCAGCTTCTTGGTGTTAGTGCTCTGGTAGATTTGTTGTACACATCCTGTATTTTCCAGAAAGTTCTACATGTTATACACATTCCAAGGTACTGGCTTGAAAATCAGTTGCATCTTGGTTGCTCTATAAGGTTTTTTTTATTATTTGTTACTAACATGTTTGGCTGCAGGCAGCATGGTGGCCGCAGTGGTTAGCATTACTTCCTCAAAGCACTGGGGCTCTGGGTTCAATTTCTAGACTGCTGTCTGAATTCAATTGGTATGTTCGCTAGGGTTTCCTCCAGGTGCTCAAGATTCCTCTTATAGTCCAAAAACATACTGCTGGTTAACTGACTTCTGTAAAAACTGGTCCTGGTGTGAGTGTGTGTGTGTTTGATGCTGTGTGTGCCCTGTGATGAACTGGCGTCTCACCCAGAGTGTATTCTTCCTGTCTTGTGCCTGTTGCTTGCCATGATAGGCTCTGGCTCCCACACTTCTATGTTTTGGATAAAGTGGATAGAAATGGATGGATGGTTGATTTCCCTTTTATGGACAAATGGAATCTCTATCGTTTGGGTATTTGGTCCTTCAGAAGTGGGGTGAAGCTTACAGCAGGCACAAGGTTTAAGTGTAACTCTTTAAGTGAACAGGATGTTATGGGAAATTATGTTTAAGAGGTAATTATTTTTCATGGTAACCATACACGCACTACATCGACCACTCTGCTTACTATAATAATGAGAAATTATTTTTCCCCCAATGTCTTGTCTATATAAAAAAGCTGGTAAGCCTTCAAAAAGTCATCCTTAACACAAGTAACTTGGATCTGTAATAGAGTGCCTTTTAAAACTCACTTTCTCCAACAAGAGCTACTTGTATTTTGAGCTACTATTTATTGAAACCTGCTTCAATATATGGCACACGGGAAATCTATCCCACCCAAACAACACCACTCTGTGCCAGTAAAGTACCTGGATCTGATCTGTCCTCTGCTTGCAGTTGCACCTCTCCTCCTCAGTAAAAAACAAGAAAATCCATTATCATTGCCACTCTGGTGGATTCCTCAGAGGTAAATGTATTGCCAGTTTACCTTTGGATTTTACAGTTTACACTAGTTATTGCATGTTACTCAGCAATTCATTTGTTAAACAAGGACTGCAATCCTATTTATATTTTTTGGGGTTAGAAAGTGTGCATTTGAAACCTCAATGAAAGTTAAAAGTACACAGTTACGAGTAATACCTCCAATTTACATAATAAAAGAGACTAAATTTCCAGCCATCACTGGATTCAGAACAAAACTTCCAATGATGTTATTACATTGTGACCAAGCAGGCCTGTGAATACATCTCTTTTAATCTAAAGAGACTTTGAGACGGTTTTGCCGACAAATACTACTTACTAGTGAACTCTGCAAACACATTGAAACATTTCTACTGATTTGTCTGCTGCACAATCTATACTTATTTGCTCGTACATCGCATTACATTAGTCATGACAGTGGCTAGTGAGCAGAAAGGGCTGGTTTTATGTAAAAATTCTCCCAAACTCTCAAACCCTCCCTTGGTGAGATCATAGAGTTCACGATTTTGTGCTTAATTCGTAATTTGTACTTTCTTACAGAATAACTGGTCTGAGAAATTGGGACTGCAGTTCTCCTTTAAAATGTTTAAAAAAACCTACAGACCAAATGTACAATTTTGTTTTTTTCTCGTCTGGTATTTTTGCAAGTTTTGTTGGAAATAATTCATTATTAAACAACTGAAGCGGTTTTCAATTGACTTCAGTTTTGACAGGCTGGCAAAAAGTCCTATCAATATCTGACTTACATCTCTGAATTCCTTCATGTTCACACTTCCTCCCATAGGCAGGAACTTATACAGCGCTTTATGGACACTACACTCAAAGCACTTTACAGGTAATGGGGACTCCCCTCCACCACCACCAATGTGTAGCTCCAACTCTGGATGAGGCAACGGCAACCATAGTGCGCCAGAACGCTCACCACACATCAGCTATCAATGTGGGGGAGAACAGAGTGATGAAGCCAATTCAGAGATCATTACCATGATTGGGAAAGGCCAATGGAATATATGGCCAGGAACCCAGGGTAACACCCTTACTCTTTTCGAGAAACACCCTGGTTTTTCAACAACCACAGAGAGTCAGGACATCAGTTTTATGTCTCATCTGAAGCACGGTGCCTTTTTTACAGTATAGTGACCCCATCACTATACTGAGGCATTTGGAGTAACATAGACCACAGGATGAGAGCCCCCTGCTGCCCCCACTAACACCTCTACCAGCAGCAACCTTACTTTTTCCCAGGAGGTCTCCTATCCAGGTACTGACCAGGCTCACACCTGCTTAGCTTCAGTGGGTTGCCAGTTGTGAGATCCAGGTTGATATGGTTGTTGGCTTAAGCAGCTGAGGCTGGTTCTTTGCTCACTGTAACCAGGACTAAATCTCTGATTTTTGGCGCTGCTGCCTTTTCTGTCCTTTGTAATGGACTCTTTCTTTGAATTCCCTACCACAGAAAATTCTTTGACTCTCTTCAAATCTAAATGTAAAACTCACCTTTTTAATAGGGCCTGTGTCTGATTAGCCTAGCTTTTCATTGTGAGTTGATATCACTGTGTTCAGCATCCCTGGGTTTTGGAAAGGTGCTGTTTCACTGTCCCCAAGACTTGAGCAAGACTCACAGGTTCCAAAATAAACTGATGATTTTAAAGTGACCTGGAACACCGGCTAAAGCGTGGCTCTCCAGGACCAGGGCTGGCCACTTCTGGACTAAGCAATTTTAAAATGCAAAAAACATTTTTTAATGTTTTCCCATTTAAAGTTACTTTCTTTTTTTTTTTTCTTCTAAGCTTACATCAATCATCATCTAAACTAAAATGACTGCGGGTAACCATATGTAATTCACCCTACAACAATCCAAAAGATAATCCTACATATAACTTTCATTTATGAAGTTAACCATGTGGTGAAACATGAGCGCCACACAATATTGCACTTCATATAATTATTTCAGATTGGATCTATATATTACTGTATAGTACCATATGAAAGGCAAAACCACAAAGCATTGAGAACAAAGTCTCACTGCTTAGCCTTTGGCTATGTTTTCCTTATATTTACTGTACAAATGTACAAAGTCAGTCACTGCCAAGAAGAATAATCTTCTCAATTTAATAATGATCACGGCTTTTGTAACAGCCAGTATAGTTAAGTCTTTGTGTTTAAAAGCACATATTTTAAAGATAAACACCTACAGCCCTTTAAGCCATTCATCTCAGTTTTGTAAGTATATTTTATTAGTGGCAACAGTGGTCTTTGAGGAATGGTTCTATTTTAACATCATAATAATTAATTCAATAAGAGAACTCAAGACAGAAGACCCTGCTGACCTGTGTTGCTGTCCCAGTCACTAATCATGATGATCTATTGCATCGGTGTAGCTTCTTCCGTGCCTTTACACAGAACAGCAATGTTGTTGAAACGAGATGGGTGATTCAGAAATGTGTGGATGTAGCTTTAGATCTCTCCAAGCTTTCAATAAACCTTTTTAAGACCACTACAGTTTAAACATAGCAGTTCATAAATCTCCAGATTTTGCCACAATGGCAAACAAAGTGTAGGTTCAATCCTAAATTCTTAATCTTGGTTACCATATGGATCATCAACAACACATAGCTGCTCCTTATGAGACAAGCATAGTCTACTCCGCTGTAAGTCTGTGACTATACAATAATTCTGATTTTACTGGATGAACCATGGCAATAAGAGGCTGGAAACAATAAATAAGAACTGGAACTACTATGGCAGAACAGTAATGTATTATATTCTTTGCAATATAAACAAAAATGTTCAAAGAGATCGTGGGAAAAAAAAGGAAATCACTTAGCAATAGGTTTAAAGATTTGTAATACGGCAACAATTACCTTCAACACTTCAAAAATGTGATACAATTGTAAGCATTTTGTGTTGCCAGAAAGCTGAAGACAACCATGTAAAACCACACAGAGTACAGATCTGAAATGTGTTAATTAGGAAATGAATTCCAGGACCCCTGACAGACCTCATACTCAAGAGGAAGAACTGCCAAGTGCTTATCACCTCATGACAGCAATTACTTAAGCTCTGACAAATATTTTTACCTTTACCATGAATTAAACGAAGTTTACAGGTTCATGAATGTGGAGTATATCAACATGTACCTTAATTCACTGGCTGTTTTTAATAATTTTTTACTTTAAACAAATATAATTTAAGATTCACTAAATATACAAGACACAAGAGTACCAATGTTCATTATAGATATGAATTTAAGCTATACTGACGTTATATGCTCTTTATCACAGTAAAGGAAGTTATTTTCCTTACATTTAAGTGTTTTTTACTAAAAAAAGGACAAAAGATAATAACCACCTGCAGCAATAAATAGATTCAGTGTGATAGGAATATGGAAAAATACTTAAAACATAATGAGACTGAGCATTCTTTCTGCAAATTGCAAGAAAAGATGTAGCCATAAGAAAGGAGTGTGGTGCATTTTCAAGTAAGACATGCAAGAATAATCTGTTAATGTTTTTTAACATAAAAAACAAACATGCTGTATAATTACAGTGCCTTGCAAAATCATTCACCCACCAACTAATATCCCAGTGAGAAATTAGAGGTAATGTATACATTTTTTCAAATGTACAATTTTTATTCAAAACTGTAACACACGGAAAACTTTTCATGTTAAAAGGGCTGAATGTCAACCAAACTTGTAAAAGATATACAAAGTGAAATTTACTGATTGCATTAGGTATTCAGCCCATACCATAAAATCAGAATTTCGGTGAAAGCACATTTGGCAGAAATTCCTGCTCAGACTTTTTGGATAAGTCTCTATGAGCTTTGCACAGTATGATGATGTAATTGATGCCTATCCTGACAAGTTTGTTCAGGATCGTTGATGCGCTGCAATCTTCAAGTCTCACCATAGAGTTTCTGCTGGATTCAACGCAGGGCTCAAAGCCATTCACTCCCTTCTTATCAAACCATTC
Source organism: Lepisosteus platostomus (assembly GCF_059453375.1). Lineage (NCBI taxonomy): Eukaryota > Metazoa > Chordata > Actinopteri > Semionotiformes > Lepisosteidae > Lepisosteus > Lepisosteus platostomus. The sequence goes on from NC_142619.1 coordinate 44,548,695, forward strand.
CCATGTGCTTCAGATCACTATGTTGATAAAATGTAATTTTTTCTTTGGGACACTTGGGTGATTCACACGGGTTTTCCTCTACAATCCCCCTGTACTTTGTGAAGTCTTCTGCACTAGGTCCCAGATGCTTCTAATCACTTAGACCTAGCTGATGGGAAGTATCCCCATAACATGTTACTGCCACTTACATGCCTGACAGTTGGTATGATGCTGACTGGGCTTTGCACCTAACTTTGGGTTTCATTATGTATGACCATCAAAACTGCCACTTACCTGCACATGCAAGTGTTATCACATACAAGAGTTAAAACACATATAAGAGTTAAAATGATCACTTTTCAGCAATAGCTCCTGTTCTTGTCACTCACCCAAACAGGTAAGCTTTGTGCAGGGATAAAGATATTACGGATGGATGAACAGTGACTTCCATTTCAGACACAGAACTTTGCAAATCCTTCATAGTCACTGTTGGCTTCACAGTGGCATCCCTGAACAGTTACCTGCTTGCCCGCAAATCCACTTTGGAAAAGCAGCCCAATTTGGGTAGACATGTTCCATTTCTTAATGGTTGAAAAATTGTACATAAAAGGATAAGTAACCGTCTGACCATCAGTTATTCGCCATCACTTTATCTCGGACTAAGAAAACTCTGTGGTCCTCATGACTGATTTGTCGTATTGCTATGCAAAATGCATCTTGAAATCTAACACCTGGGGGAACCCAAAGAGACAGATCCATTTATTCTGAAGTCAATTTAAACCACCTTGAGTAAACACTTTTATTACTGACTAGACACGCATACAAATACAAACTTTCAGAGTTTTCAGACTATCACCTGAACTGGCTCAAGTATACCTTAACTGAATACTTAGGAATTCATGGGCTGTATACTTACGGAATTGAAAACTTTCAATTTTTCTTTAAAAGTGTACATAGGTTCAGCATTTTAGCCTTATCTGTTTGTAGAATAGATTGTACGGATTCTTCATATACGTCCTGTTTGAAAGGACCACAAGCTCAGAAAATAACGTGGAAATTTTACAAGGGGTGAATACATTTTACAAGACACTGTATGCATGCAAAAAACTTACTCGCATTACTCTTAGATTAAGTCTATTTCTCAGTCTTTCTTTACAAATTCTTCTTTCACTGCATCATAAAAATTCTCCTCATTTTTTAGTTTGTGAAGTAACCTTTTTACAGCTGATCTAACTACTGCTCAAGACAGATGAAACTGTCAAATTGTAGTTTGAGTTCATAGCCATGGAGGTGATCTGTGCATGTACTGTCATGCTATTTTCATTCTGCTTAACTTCAGCCGTTTCACCAGCAAGTGTTGCTGAGATCACAGTATGGCAGCAGTACAGTATTGGAAGTGCTGATAGGGCATGCTGAGCTCACACAGTGTGACAGGAGAATGTGCACTGCAATGACAGCACTAACCAGATTACTGCCCCGATGCAGCAGAAACCACACACGATGGACACAGGAAAAAATAACATGCTGTAGGATATAAATATTCTGCTGAACACTAATATTACGTTTTAGATACGGCTGGTCATGCACTGCATGACTTTGAATCACATCTCAGACCACAGAAGGTGGTGGAGACAGCCAAGGCCATCACTGGTTTAGAATTCCATTCCATCTTGACCAACTTCACCAAGCGCTGCCTGGGAATGGCAAATAATATAATCAAGGATCAAAACCACCCTGGGAATGCACTTTTCTTCTTCCATCTGGCAGAAGATTTAGGAGTATAAATGCCTAGACCTCTTGGTTCAAAGAAAGCTTCTACCCCACAGCCATAAGACTCCCAACCTCCACCTCTTACATCCTCCTACCTCACCAACACCCCTCTGTTTTTGCACTGAACTCAAAATCCTGGCACTGCTGAATTTTGCACACAGCTGCTATCTACAGTCATGTGGAAAGGAAAGTACACCCTCTTTTAATTCTATGGTTTTATACATCTTACCAGGTCCTAAAATTAGATTAATCTAACCTTCGTAACTCAGAAGGAAGAAGAAAGAAAAGTTCAACTTTGAACTTAATCTTAAGATTTCAACTAGGGGTGGGCAGTATAGTCAGTATAGACAGTATACCGGTAGAAATACGCGTCACGATATGGATTTGGCTATACCGTTTATAGCGGTAGAGGATGGATTTTGATGTTTACGTAGATTGGGACGATGCTGGAGGCATCCAAACAAGGTTTGGAAATTTTTACTATTGACCCGTCATAGTTTAAAATTCTGCCGGATTTTAGCTCCAATTACAGTGCCTTGCAAAAGTACTCAGACCCTTGATCAATTCTCTCATTTTACTGAGTACGGTGTTTTATAAGATGCGGGCAGTGTTAGATTTGCTCAATATATATCGCTTTGAATTTTGGCTAAAAAGCTCTATCTTGGTCTCATCTGACCATAAAATCTTTTCCCACATTGCAACTGGGTCACTATCATGCTTTCTGGCAAACTCCAGACATGCTTTCACATGGTTCTTTTTGAGCAATGGCTTGTTTTGTGCCACCCTCCCATACAGGCCAGTGTTATGCAGCACTCTTGGTGTGGTTGACTGGTGCACCTTTACTCTGCTCTTAGCTACTGAACCCCATAGCTCCTACAAAGTGATTGTTGGCCTGTCTGTGGCTTCTCTCACAAATCTCCATGTTCGTGCAGTTTTCTAGGCAGTGTATGGGTGATGTGATGTAGCTTCCACTTCCTGATAATTGAACCAACAGTGCCCACTGGGACATCCGAACACTTTGATATTGTTTTTGTACCCTTTTCATAACTTATGCATTTGTTTTACTTTATCTCTAACTTCTCTGGAATGTTCTTTAGTCTTCATTTGCACAGCTGTCCTGCTGTCAGATTCACAACCTGAATAATGATCCCTTAGCTGTGGGGTTTTTATCCAGAAAATGTGGCACTTATTTTCATGATTCACAGGTAGAGGCCAATTGTAAGGCAATTGTGTACTCATTAGGCAATTGTTTTCCACCTGTGTAAACTTAGAACTTCCGCAACACAGTGATTGAATACTTACGCAAACAGCATATTTCATTTTTTTATTTTTAAGAATATTTTCTAACATAAAACAACGTCACATTAAAATAATTCAATTTGAGTTTCTGTGCTTAGAAATAAAAATATCAAAGAGCAATCAATTTCAATATAGGATTTGTAATTCAGTAAAACGAGAGAACTGGTCAAGGGTCTGAGTACTTGTGCAAGGTACTGTATATAATTCTGAAGATGTTCACCTTGCTGATTTTTGGAAATCTGATAGGTTTAGAATTATTGATCTTTGATGGTTCAGACGTCCAGTCTATGATGCATTTGAGGTCATTGCGGCCAATAAAAACACGCAGGCGTCCTCTTTCCGATGCAACTGTTGAAAAGAAGGGTGCTTCATGTTCGGAAAGGGTTCGGATTTAAAAAGTCGGACCACGAGCAAAAAACTATGCAAACTATGTCGGGCGCCGATTTTAGCCAGAGGCGGTAATACAAGCAACCTTTTCTATCACCTAAGGACTAAACTTTTTCAATTTTTTACACTAATCAGCCATTTGAATACTTGAGGAAGTATTACTTTAATTCTTGAATAATTTTTAACGTATTTTTGTAATTTTTTGTTTTAAGAAGTATTACATATTTGAGTTTATAAGAAATTTATTTGAAGCATTATATATTTACTTAATTAATGTACATAAGTTTATTGTATTGTTTCAGTTCTGCAAAATAAAAATGTTTTTAAAAAGTTTGACTTCTACTTCAATTCAATGTGAAATTTCAAAAATACTAAAGGAACAACACAGTAGCTAACCAACAGTTAATAATGACTAATAGTTAACTCCAGGCAATAAAAACTTACTATCCAAGTCTTATACTCCTTTTAAAGCATGTTCTATTGAAATTATGAAAAAAAAATTCTATAGAGTGATGATGCATCGTTACCATCCAAAATTAAAATTATACAGTGATATAAATTTTAGGCAGTAACACCCAGCCCTAATTTCAACAAGCTACATTGAATGGATATAAAACTGAACATTTGAAGGATACTTGAAAGACAACTTGTCAGAATAAAATACAAGATCACCATTTTCTGATCTTAAAGAATGATTTGGGAAAGGACGGTGGCTTCTCAAGTGCCTCAGCTGGCAAAGGATTCAAAGCTGCAAGCCGGGATGTGAAAAACAACAGAGCCGTCTGTTCCAAATCTGGCCAATATAGGAAAAGAATTGCAGATCTGAATTTGAAAACAAAAAAAAGAAATAAAGAGTGATATGGAACACGTAGGGCAGGGATCTCCAGCCTTGGCCCATGAGTGTCCCTAGCCAGCAGTTAAATCTGAAACCTCTGAAAACCTGGAACAATTTAACCATGATCAATGAAACAGGTCGTTTGTTAAATTGAGTAATTAAGAGATCATTCCCTCGATTTCCAAAAACAGCTTTGTTCAATGCAGTGTCGCTGTGAGCCAGAGAAGGAAGACACAAGGCTGGGTCAGGATCGGATGGCGCACGCACACAGGACACAAAGACAGCAGGCGTCTGGATTGTGGGATGAAACCAGAGCCTCTGGTAAAAACCCACGTGGCCACAGGAGACCACACAGGGGGTGTCTCGGGCCAGAAACAAACCAAAAATTCCCGCACTGTTTGGCAGCAATGCTGACCGCTGTAACACGATTTAGAGATTATCTGAAACGAAAATCTGACAACCCGTCAGCGCAGAAGAGCAGGATTTCAATTAAGTGAATAAATCACTACCTTAATCAATAATTTACAATTGTTCCTGATCTACAAAAAGGGTAAACTAAGACTACCTGGACTGCAGCTCTCCAGATCCAAGCCTGCTGGTTCCTGATCTAGGGGAACTCTACATATGTGAAAACCCCCCAAAACACATTACTTGACAAAACTGCACCAAGGCAGAAGAAGGTTTGAGAGTTTTATTTTTTACAAAAATGTCAAGTTCATTTCCCAAGAACAGAACAATAGGCATAATATACTTTGCCCTCCAGGTGGATGTGAATATTATCTATAAATGCCTCAAATGAATTGTTTTGTGATGGCTATTAAAATCCACAGAATACTCTGGCTTTACCTGGAACATCAGTTAATTAGAGAGCAGCACAAATCATTTAAATGAATGGAGCTGCAATGAACTCACTTTGCAAATCTTTTCCATGGAAATGTGCAAAACAAAGCACATACTTTGCAGTAGGTCAAAGAGGAGACCAGAGGGGAAAAAAAAGAAAAGATCGAACCTATTATCAACTGTATTAATGGATTCATTGTAATAAGGACATAATTTATGGGCCGACAATTTGTGAGCCTGGTCAGTACCTGGATGGGAGACCTCCTGGGAAAAACTAAGGTTGCTGCTGGAAGTGGTGTTAGTGGGGCCAGTAGGTGGTGCTCACCCTGCTGTCTGTGTGAGTCCTAATATACCTGTATAGTGACGGGGACACTATACTGTAAAAAGTTCTGTCATTTGGATGAGGTGTAAAACTGACATCCGGACTCTCTGTGGTCATTGAAAACCCCAGGGCATTTCTCAAAAAGAGTTTTCCCATTGGTCATTACCAATCATGGCTTCCATCTATAAATTGGCTCAGTTCTCCTTCAAACTGATAGCTGATGTGTGGTAAGTAGACTGGCGCACTATGACTGCTTTCACATCATCCAGGTGGGGGGCTACACATTGGTGGTGGTGGAGGGGATCCCCATTACCTGTAAACTGCTTGAGTGGAGTGTCCAGAAAAGCTCTGTATAAGTGCAAGGAATTATTATTACCAATAATAATAATAATTACCTTTAGCTCTTTGGAAAAGGGAAACCTTCATTAGGACATTTTAATACAGCAAAGCTCTGTGCAGGTACTGCACTTCTAAAACTGTTTAGAAAAAAATAAAATATATTGTTTAATTAATATTGTTTTTCATAGTTTATGCGGGAACACAAAAAAAACAGTTTGCATTTGTACTTTGCCTCTGGCTCACGTGAGAAATTACTATCAATTTAATCAGAGGGAAACTTCCATCCATCAAGACATTTTCTAACCATTTCATACAGGGTCACAGGGGAGTCAGAGCCAATCCTGACAAGCAGTGGGCGCAAGGCAGGTTACAGCCTGGACAGGACATAATCTGTCTCAGGACATGAAACACAACCTCACGCCAGGGCCAGTTAATGAGCTGATACTGAACTGGTTTAGGTCAAGTGCTGAAATGAAAACCTGGACACACACAACGCCCTCCAGGACCAGGATTGCCAATTTCTCATTAAGGCCTGGAAACAGACATCCAACCTACCAGTGTGTCCTTGGACTGTAAGGGGAAACCCGAGCACCCAGCAGAAACCCAGGCAAACATGGGAAGAACACAAAAACTCCACTCAGATAGCACCCCAGGACCAAAACTGAACCCAGGGCCCCAGCACTGTGAGGCTGCAATGCTAACCATCAAGCTACCCTAAAGGGTAATTTAAGATTAGCCAAACTGCATTAGATCAGAGTGGAATTAAGCAAGAAGGCCAGGGTAACACTATTCCATTTACAGTATATACCGTGTCATGGGATCTAAAGTAATAAAAAGCATTCAGGACCTCATTCTGGCATCTCATCCAAATGATACCAGCCCCTTCAGCACATTGTACTGTCACACCAAGAAACTGGCTTGAAAAGTCTTATCTAAATGCAAGAGCACCACCTACTGGTCCACCAACACCACACACATTAGCAAGCAAGGTAATTCCTCAGAGGTTTCCTATCCCAATACTGAAGGCCCAGCTTTGTTTAGCTACAGAGATCCGAAGAAAACAGACAAGAATGTGGTAACACCAATGTCGAGCAGAGATGTTCAGAGTTGCATTTACCTCCATAGTGATCCACATATTTGGCAACTGAGAGATGAAGATCTTTGCAGATGCCTAGTATTTCAGTTCCTGTCTCAGCCTGTGAGGATAAGTCCAAAAATCATTTTCTCATAATGGCAAGGCCTGCTATTTCAGCACTGCCATTACGAGAAAATGTGAGTTTTGTTAAAAGAGGAAAAGTCTTTAAAAAAAATAAGCTTCCGAGCATTGCATTCTGTACTTCAGGAACTGACTAACGGTTCATTTGAACAACATGAAAAGAAAGGATCAAAATGATTACAGAGAAAATCCTACACTACTTCCGCTGGTAGCTAGAGTCAGTAGGAGTTAAATTATTTTCACTTTAGTTGTACACACAAAGCAAACCTATAAAGTAAAAAGAAACTACTAAGCAATATAAATGTCACAGTAGCAGTGAGTGTGTAAACGGGATTTGAATTAGGAAACCTGCTGTGCCTGTGCTGCCTTAGAATAGAATCCCGACACCAGCAAGCTGGCCCATGACGCCACTTTGCTGCCATCCAGCTTGCATGTAAGCATAAATAGGAACAGGCTTTGCTTTCGCAAACCAGCTTCTACACAGGAGGGAAAGTGGCGTGCAACGGGAGTTTTTGAAACAGGGTGCCAGATAAATGGCACACGCTACGATTTCAAGACACTTTCAGGCTCACTGCTGTGCGTACAGGTTTCCTTTGCACGTCTCTTTCCTCCAAGCCCAGCTCTGACTTTATTCCCTGCTAATTCAGCAAACGACGGGAGTCCAGAGAGGACAGTGTGGAGGGTGCGCAGGACAATATCTTCATTGAAAACACTGTTCATAAAGGGTTCAGACTGTTGTATTAGAACTGTAAGTGGTGGTGCTTGGCACCAATAACAGCTGCAATGATATCAGTTGGAAGTACAAGAACTTTTCTTTAAAAAAATTAAAAGACATTAGACAAGTAAGCTATCTAAGTGTCGGTTTTCAATTTCTTTTCACACTGCTTAAGCAATACATTCCAGATGTAATATATATAGCTAAGAAATCTTGCTCCTTACCACCACAATGCCATAAATCAGACATAATTAGATTTTATTTGCTTACTTTTTTTTCTCTTCAATATCTATGAACTTTCCAAGAGTACAACAGGTCTTTCTCTAAAGCCCTTCCTTTTTTTACCAACTTAAAACCTCTTCCAGCCCTATGAATGCTTGGAATGAAAAGAGACCACAACACACTGTTAAACTGGAGCTACACTTTTATTCATTATCAGAAGGCTTCTTGTCATGGTGAGGGTCACAGCAACCCAGAGCCTATTCTTAGAGCACCGGGCACATGGCAGGCCTCAGAGTCATCAAACGGGATCCTAATATCAGCGCAATGAAAGAAACTGCTTTTCTTCCACCATACATGAGCTTTCTGACTGCCAGAGAAAGTAAATGATCATCGTTTGCAGATGTGACATGGCTATCGGTAACGCTGCGCGTTGTATATTGAATGATGAACCCTATGCGGAGTTGTGGAGCCGAGTCAGGAGAGATTTTTAGGTAAATCCAAAACATAAGGGCGGAGGCGTAGTCAAGGGCGAGTTCCGGGTTCGATACCGAAGGTAATCCAGGAGGAGAAGGCAGACAAATCCAAAACGCTAGACTAGATCGAGGTCAAAAGGTGAGTTCCGGGTTCGAGTATCCAAAAGCAAGAACAATAGTTATCAATGCGAGGCAAGAAGTTCTGAGGAAGCTAACAATACCAAGCAATGTTCAGTGAAACGGAGAAGGCTTGAGTATGTTTGGAAATAGAGGGTGTGTTAGCAAGTGAGGTGCTCTGATTGGAAGAAGGGTTAGATCATTTGTGGGGACTGCCTCCAGCTGGTGCTTGATTAGGGCGAGAGGATTCTGACTAGCAGCAGGTGTGACACTATCACTGGCAATACTACAAGCTCAAAGGCACCCAAAAAGTCACAGGGTTCACCGCTGCACAAGAAGGAAACTAATTTATTATTAATCATTATTAGTAGTAGTAGTCCAGGTGGCTAGCTGCAAAGGAACAAGTAATAGGTTTATTCCACGATGAAAAGAGAAAAAAAGAAAACAACGTTTCAGCCGTGGAGCCTTCTTCAGGTGTGAGCACCTGAAGTTCCTCACACCTGAAGAAGGCTCCACAGCGGAAACGTGTTTTCTTTCTTCTCTTTACACCATGGAATAAACCTAATTATTATTATATGCTGAAATGGCTTATATACAATAGATTACATTGATACAGATGGGTTTGCTGAGGCCAGCTGGGTAGAGTACAGTACAGTACTTTGCTCTTCGGTGTAGCAGCTTTGCTACCCACAAACCTCTAGTCAAGAGTCTAAAACCCTAACCTCTACTCCCCTCTGCAACAGACATAAGCCCATATAACATCGGAGCCTGTGCATCGATTTCATAGATCCCAGGCACAGCCAGGGTTCCAACCAGCAATGTCTGAACTATCATTTAAATACTTTACCACCTTTACTTGGTGAGACGCTCAGGAACACCATAATGTTCACCGTTTTCATAAAACAACTTCATGACATTCTACGACTAATTAGCTACTGTGTAACCAAATGAGCATAATGCGCTGAACGGCATCCCCTCATTTGAAACGTTCCTTATAACAAATACTATGCCAGTTTAAGGTCAGAGCTGTGTTTCATTTCGCTCAAACCTGCAAGAGGCGGGCCATCTCTGGAGTTATTTAGCACACCAAATGCATCAAAAAGTTTTTTAAAAGGGGAAATGAGGCACACAGACCGAGTGGGAACTTCCAATATAACTTCCAGCACTATATGGAACTTCAATTTTCATTTTGTTCTATAACAAAGATCATTTAAATTAAATGATAGGTGCTTGGGTCAATCCAAGAAAGCAAAGGGCTAGTAGGCTTCTGACTTTCTTGACAGATGCCACAGGGGTTCAAGTGTCCTTTTTTAAAGTGATTTGCAAAGACTTCTGTCATCTTAACTGCTGCTTTGTTACAAGAAGCAAATGTCTCTCCTCCAGACAATACTGAAAAAACTTTTCGGGTGAAACATTTTCCAAACTAACTCCCTGTTTTCCAATTTCTTAATAACCTATCCATTTTCTGACCGCTTCTGCCAGTTCAGGGTTGCAGGGGAGCCAGAACCTATCCTGGCAAGCAATGAGCGCAAAACAGGGTACATCCTAGACAGGAAGCCAGTCAATTGCAGGGCAAACACAGACAGCCACAAACAAGCACTCACACTCACACCTATCGAGTCAATATTCATAGAAGCCAGTTAACCAACCAGCATGTGCTTTGGACTGTGAGAGGAAACCAGAGCACCCAAACAAATCCACATGCACACGGAGAGAACCTACACGCTCCACACAGACAGCACTACAAGTCTGGAACTGAATCCAGGGCCCCAGCTCTGCCAGGCATCAATGCTAACCACTGTACCACCATGCCCCCCAATATCTTAATAAAAAATAACCCAGGAAATCTGTATTTGTACTGCAAATGAATATCCACGTTTAATTAGAAGATTACAAAACAATGTTATATGATGACAAGCAAAGCATGACTGATTTGGCACAGCTCACTAATTACATTTTATTTCAAAGTTTATATGTATGTACCATTCTACAGACATTAAACAGTTGAAATACTCTGAATCACAGATAGAAATGTAATACACGACAAAAGAATACTTCTAAGGATATGTTGTTGAAACTCATGGAGAATCTTTTGAGTGTGCACAGCATGGCAAATCTTCCAGACAAATCTTCTTAACAGCCGTTACTGCTACAAACCTTTCAACAAGTCTCCAAACAGCGTGAACTGTTCTCCATTTACACAGAAAATAAATTATGTAAAACAAATTTTAAAAAGCCCAAATATGGTGGTGTTTGATACAAACCAATTAAAAGCAGTAAGACCTCAATAAAACTGAAATTAATTATGCAACCACCAGCTGGGAGAAAAGATGTTAAACTATTCAGTGCCACTGAGAGTTTTGCTCTTACATTTCAAAAGGTTCCGTTTCGTCCTTCATTAAATACCGAGTTAGTTAAAACACCCCCAAAATGTCTGTTTTTTTTCCGATTCAGACACAATCTATCTCCAATTTTTCTGACAGTACAGCATCTAACAGAAGTCTAATGTGAGTATCGAAAACAAAAGCTCTGCGTTTTGATTTCATTTCGTTCAAGTATATACCCAACTCGAAAAAAGTCATTATGGATAGGCAAAACGCTTTAACGCGTGTTAAAATCATTGTCCACATACTGCGCACCTTCGATCATATACATACAACACGAAACATAAAACATTACATTTTCTTCACCGATACCGGAGAGCGATGCAAGAAACAAAGTATATTTAAAGAAACATCACAATACAAAAATCTAAGTAGCAAGAGCTGGTATGCTTTTCTTTCCAATCCTTCATCTCCAGCACAATCGGGAAAAACTATCCGTGCCATCAGAGCCACACAGACACGTGTCTCCGATCTGGAAAATGCAACTACCTTGTGTACCACACGAGCTGGAGCGTTTAAAACTCTTTCGCTTGCATCATATACCAAGCCTATTGCAGATCTACTACGGTACAGTGAATCCACGTTTTCCCATCCTGAAACGAATTTTATTTGACTACTTTTATACAACTTAGTCCGAAAGCCATTTACTTCGCTTAAATCCAGCCCGCTGCCTTTCAGACGCAGTGAGCACAACCGAAAGCACAGAATCACTGCGTGACGCAATTGGCACAGCGAAATCTGTAAGTGCAAAAAGGTTTAGTTCGACGTAAGGAAACTTAAACCATAAACACATGAGTGTGTCTGAGTATAAACCAGTTTATAACCCTTTTGTTTTCCCACAGGTGCCTATTTAAAAAAAAGTGCTATCTTGGAAACTGTTGATAATGCATTTAAACCGGACACAGCTTTGTATGGGTATCGTTGTCCCCTTGTTGTTCGTTCCGATTCCAGATTGGGCAGCGCAAAGAGCCTTAACTAGCACTTTTTAAAGTGCAAAAACTTTTTTGTCTGAAAAAGTGCGGCGCTTAATTGGCCACCCGCTCAGGGATCCGGGTGCTGAGATACTTGGCAACATTCAGCGGGGGACGCGTACACGCGGACAAGATGTATCGGCAGCTGCACAAACTTTATATTGAATTCCAAGACAGCGGTAACTCGGAGGCAGTGGCCATTAATACAATCATAACCGTTTCTCCAAACAATATAAAACATTTTCAACAAGCCAACCAACAGGAAAGGGCGAGTGTAGCAGCAGCAGACTGTCGACAAGTGCTGCCTGCATGCGCAAAGCTGTAGCACCGTTGCGCAGCTACAACAACCCGTGTTTTTTTTGTGTTTCGTACACTCCGATTGTCCAGCAGAGAATTTTGCTTGGAGCCTTTCTTTACTGGCATTCGGCAATCCAGAGCGCAAAAGCAGTTTACCGTTCTCATGGCACGATTTGCATCGCTCCATTATCCCCTGAAATCTCCTTTACACGGCTATATTGTCAGTCCCAAAACGCCCCTATTTTGGGCCACAAAAGGCCAGATTAAGTTGATCAAAGGAAAAGCCAAGTACAAAACGCACCTTTCAAACCGTAAGAGAGAGGCCCCCTTTACAGACTGCTGCATGGCAGGGGAGTGCAGCGTAAAAGCGGGCTGAACCAAAGAAAAGATATCCAAAGAACACCGTGTTTACATAAACAGTTTTTCATCTGGGTTATTTTTAAACGCGATGAAGAACACATCGAAATAAAGCACATCGGCTACCAGCCATGTACTGTACCAGAACCATTACAAATGGCCCAAATCTGAACCCTAAAACGCTGCGCTTTGCGGCTCGGTGCCACCTTTTCCAAGAAGCAGCTTGGCGCACAGGACCGGTGACCCTTCCGGCTTTGCGCGTCTTTCCACTGCCTTCGTTTTAAGACAAAGTCAGATTAAAACGATAAAAGGGGGATCCGAGGGTCCATAAACCACAAAGGCCACACGGAAGACCTTTAGTGGCAACGTGTAAGGGCAGTTTCGACTTTACAAACCGGTGCGTTTCCCCTCTTTGCAAAGCTATAACACAAGAGAGCGATGACGCCATTTTCTGCAAAAAAACAACCACGTACGGGAAACAGAGGCACGGAATCAGGTCGCTTTTAGCGCGACTCTAGGCCCAGACATTAACTTCACAACCGGTTCCGAATGTGCTTTCCAGAGTTTCTCACCTGTCTGCGGTCCAGCCAAGGACTGAGGTCCCGGTAAAACAGCGTTGCAGTCGCGGGTTTTGTCTGTGTGGCTTCCCCCAGACCGTCTCTCGGTATCTACTGGAGATTGTTTATCACTGCTCTCAGCACCGGTTCGCTCTCAGGCTGAAACTGTTCCTTCGGCAGCTGCCTTTGTGCACTGAGAGGGAGACCTTTGAGAACTGAAGAGCTGCTGCTGCGCAAAGGTGCAGTACTTGCTCCACTCCACAGCAATGTGAATGCCAATGTCGTTGCCACTTTGAAGGGGTGGGCAGGGGGCAGCTGACCCCCTGCAAGGGTGGGCAGCTGCAGCCCCAATTGTTTTTAGCTGTGTGTGTTTTTTTTGTCACTCTTCGTTCAGCGCAAGCATATTTCTCTCAAAACTCAAGAGTGCCAATAAGGAGATAAAAACCGAAGAAAACTTTTTTGATACGGAATTTAAAAAGTCTGTTGCTTGGTGTACATTGGATTTATATTTGTTAAAACTTAGAAGATGGGTTGCAATATCACCATCCAATAAATCTTATACATTATTTATTCAAGACGTGCCCTCAAACACAAATCCAGGCGTAATTACTAGTGAACTAGTGAAAATGTGCTAAAATAGCCGAAGCACTCAAGGTTGGTGTGGATCCAGAATGTACCTCAAATTTTAGGAATAGTGTCAAATGTTTAGCACAGCCCAGCTGAATTCGAAATTTGTCTTCAAAAATCCGAAATCAATATTTAAAGTACTTTGTTATCCACATTTAAGAAGTGGTGCTTCCGCTAAATTTTCCATATTGAGTTTTGATCATTTTGATTTTCTTTGTCACCTTGTAAAGTTTTCAAGTGAAATTACCACAAGTGTGATTTTTACGAGTTAAAGAAACTGTCATGAGTTTACAGTACCGCGTTCAAAAATAATTCATTGTGATGTACCCTTGAAGTCATGACTCAATCAACACTAATCCGAATTAAATGATTGGACTTTATTCCAAGTTTCCTTTAATTTTATGAATATATAGTATTTAAAAGTACAAAATTATTTTTGTCTTATTGAGCAAATGGTTTACAAAGGATTGGAAACTTTAAAGCATTTACTTTTACGTATGTTAAAAACCATTGTTGTGTCTTTTTCCATTCATTATTTATAATCAGCCTCTTTCCCTCGCTTCTACGCTACATTAAAAAAGCGAAAAGTAGCCTTCCATCCGAATACAAACACATACATTCACGAAAAATAAATCGTACCAAGTATAATAGGGGTCAAATAGGTTTTTTCAGTTAAAACGAATGCAATGTGGTCTTTTACAACACTAAATCATTTTACTGTCATAAAGAGGGCAACAGTATTAAAGATAACGGCCCGAAAGGTCGTGGGTTCAAATCCCAGGTGGCATGCTGGTTTTAAACCCTTGAAAAAGGTACATTATTAAAAAGCTCCAGCAAATGCGCTGCCGTATATATGGGTCTCGGCATTATTGAGTATAGTATTGTTATCTATTATTGTAGATAAGAATTTGGTAACAAATTGACGTGATAATAAAGATAGAGCAAAACGTTACAGTCCGTATATCATGTATTTCTTTCTCTGCATACCTTCGGAAGTTTGACGTGAATTTGACCACGATTAGTTAAAGTTATCCAAACGCTTTAAAGTGATATCCCTGCGAACTTAAAACTCAAATAAGGATGTATACTGTAACACGGAATACAATATACTAATTATATAGTATAAAATATACTATATGCTGATCGCCCAGGAAAAACGCCCGGAAATGGAAGGATTATAAACGAACACATGACTGCTTGGGTCTACTCTATGTTGATTTTTTAACAAACATATTTCAATAATAATAACGTTCAGGTTACCTATATAAAATGAATTGATTTAAACGTGCACTATAATCCCAAAGATAATGCCCTGATGATTTTGGAGATTTACTCCTTCACTATACAGTATCTCTGTTTAATCTTCAAGTGACCTGTTGGCTGTCTTTCCCTATCAGGACACATTGCTGCTACTGTATATTCTACACGTGTAAAAGACGTTTATAGTTTGGGAGTACTTTGAGTAGAAGCGCCTTCTATTTAAAACTCCTCTTGCATGAGGTAATTGATCCCATTTATTTATTTCCTCTGCATAACCTTTAGATGAATTACATGAAAGACACTATATCAATGTCCATTTTGATTTATTGTCATTCAACCCCTTGGGCTATTCTGCAACCACTAGGGCAAAAATCATCCTTTCATTTCAAAAAATAGAAGAAGCCAATTTCAATCTCCTCAGTGTCGGATAAAAGACCTTGAAGGCCTAGGTTTGTAATAAGGTTTTAACACTTTAACATAGGTTTATTACTGTACGCTGTAAGAGTCCTGCATAGTGGCACCATTCTACTGTATATTATGGTCCAAAAAGCCAGTTCAGCTGAAGAATTCTGTAGCACTCTGGAACAGACAAAGAATAATTGTGCCTGAAATGGATTGAGACAACCCAGGAATTACCTGAAACTTGTGTGATTTATACATTTGAAATATATCCAAATCTTAGTTTTAGGAAGTTATTATTGTTTACATTTCATACAGATTCTTGTTTTGTGACTGATTTTTGTTTTGTTTCCATTTTACAGAGCGTTTTAAAGTTCTTTATTCTCAACCATCGGAACATATTAAATCCTATCTCATTTTATGTCATTTTTTAAAATAGGATGTTAGTTTAATTATTTTTTATGCCTAATGCTATCTATAACCACTTTAGTTGTTTATTGGTTATGTTTTCTTGTTTAATGTCTAAGAAGTACCTTAGCAAATTCTATAATAGTAATTGGTCTTTACCTTCATTTTCTCAGTGAAGCCCCGTCACTCAGACTGGAGTAATTGGTTACTCTTAAAAACACCACACTGGTCAATACGTTTTACTGCTTAGCCCCTACAAAGTACTTTTTATAGTGATGAATGGCACTTCCTAGGGGAAATATGACTTAAAGCTATTTCTTAAACTGTTCATTATCAGTTCTAATGGCAGAATCAACATGTTCAAAAGCTGCTCTTTTTGTTAAATACTCTTTACACATCCTATTACGTTAGGCTGCAGCTTGCCTAGACACCTTCTTTAATATGATTAATCATATACATCAGCTGACATAATACTTCTGTCTTTCTTGTATTAGACAACTGAACCTATTAAGTGAGTATGCTGTCTTCCATTCATTATCTTTAAATAGGATTACCATTTCTACAATTGAAGCAGATAACAAAAACAAATCCACCTCACTTTTACCAAATGGCCTCCCCTCATTTCAATATTTCTAAAGTTCTCATGTTTTCCAGATCCATCTGACATTAGTTTGCTTTAGTCCAGCTGCAATTGGTCCTTTAATAACTAAAACTACTACTTCCTTTAGTACATGGTTGGTGGTTTTGACTCTTGATGTAGTGAAACCACTATCAGAAACTCCCACTTTAAATCCTCATATTATCAGTGATTTTCAGTATATCTGTAATTTGCCCTTTTGCACATGGATTTTATCCCATTAATAAATTATTTTTCATATTGCATGATAATCTACTAGAAAAAAAATGATTCTGTTTCAGTCAGGTCAATAAGTTTAGTTTCAATTACAACATCAGGACAGCACTAAGGTTAATAATATATTTATATCTCTAACAAAAGTAAAAGTGTATAAATTTAAAAAATATTGGTTTATATTTAAGCTCCATGACAACATTTATGTTTCATACATAAGCATTTAATGAATGTGGTTTCTTTTTTGGGGAGGGAATGAGAGAGAGAGGTGATGGAAACAACTGCTCAGGATTTATCTACTTGTACTAGCAATACTGGGAAAAGCCAAAAAGTAATTTGTTTTGCATGGGTTAGAAGCTCAGAATTAACTAATTTTCACAATCTTACAATACGTGTAAAGAATGCCCCAAATGGGGGAAAATGTTGTACAAAAAATAAATTTAAAGTACACCATTTAGAGATTATATGTAACTGTAAATAAGTTATTTGTAAAATAAAAAACTATTCCATCTGAAGTCACACCCTCTAAAGAGAGAACTGTAGAGCTTAAACTTTAAAAGTTGCAGAACACTTCATTAAGCCATCCTTCCTGCAAAAAAGAAAACAAATAATTAGTTATACTAATTTCAATAGGTCCCTTAAAACCTGTAGATACCTAAATATTTACAATTGATAATTTAAGACGTAAATAATGTATGCAAAGGAACAAGTAAAGGTTTATTCCATGCTTAAAAGAAAAGAGACACAACGTTTCAGCTGTGGAGCCTTCTTCAGGTGACCTTACCTTTACTTTTCTTTGCAGCCTACAGAGATGCTGACGCTGCAACCTACATATATAATGTATGTATACAAAGCTATTTATTAGTTTAAGAAAATAATGTGATTAATTCATATTTTCTTTTGTGTATGAATCAGAAAGTATTCTGTATTAAACTTATGAAAAGTTTAACATTAATACAATTTTGTGGTTAGGAAGTAAAATATCTATCAAAAAGGTTTATCTTGCCCGATGCAATGATGCAAACTTGTGTTAAATGTCCCAAAAACCCAATTACCCCTATCTGGCAGTTCAAATAATTAAAAGAATGAGATAATTAGCACTAATGCAGTAAAAGTTGATCAAACACCACCATGATGACATGTCTTTCAAGATAACCAGAATGTTGAAAATAAATCTATGTGTAATGCTGACAAGGTGTATAGTCTTGCAAGTAAAATGCATTTATCATTTTTTTCTGATTCTTGTTAAAGTATATTTGCTAGCACACTGAGCTACAGTGGGCAGAGCTTAAAGCTTTTATTTTTGAATACATAACATTAACATTTATCTAATACCTACTGAGACAAAATGATGTAGTTGTATTTAACCAAACAGAACACTTGCATGATACCCTGTAAACTGTTCAAGCAATCAACAGAACTTTTAGAAAGGTTATTGCAAAACATTATTACTCAATATGGACATGTTGTGATTGTAAATCACATAATTAAAACAAAGCAGTATCTAAAGCTCAAGTTATAGCAAGCAATCAAAACTAAAAATGTAATATAGATGTGATTATACTTAAACATGCAATGGATATGTTCCCTATCTATCATATAAAAGTGTGATTTGTACTAATAGCAACTAATAGGAATTGTCCACTCCAAATTTCTCAGCTGTCAGATTAAATGCACCGTAGCTTTGGCAATTACAGACACCTTCGTTTACCTTTTCTTCCATTTCAACTTCTACTTCTTAATGTACATGGTCAGACACCGGCACGTAACGCACAGCAATTACTGATGTGACAATGTCAAAAGAATACCTAACACATGGAGCTAACTGCTAATAAGAAAACCGGAAAAGACAGCATTTGGGCTGCTTGACTTGATTCCATTTGAATAAATCTCTACAGAAAAAAAAAACAGGCATCTTGTTCACTTTTTGCGTAGTGCTATATATAAGCGATAATTCCAGTGTAAAGGTGTTATGAAAAGTTATAAGCAATGTGAAAAATACAACTCAAAAAGGAGTGGTACAAATGGTTAATTACAGTACTTACGCCTCTTTCTTAAATGTATCCTGTGATATTCTGTTGAATTCACAACCATCTGGAGATTCATCAAATGTTTTGATTCCCAGTGTTTTCAGTGCTATAGGAAAAATAAAAATACACATTTTAAGAATACATTCATCACCTGCATAATATTGAACATGTTTTGTTTTAAAAATCCCAATTCACCTTCTTTGTACTGTGCAAGAGTGATATATCCTTGCCTCATGGGATCGAGAATTCCAAAAATTGCTTCTAAATTGGAGTCATTGAAAAGACAGGGGCTGTCTGCGGTTCTCATTCTGGTTACTTTCAGCATTTCAAGTTGGGATATCAAAAACTCACGAGGCCTTTCTGTGAGAGAGAGAAAAAGTGTGTGATGATAACAGATCTTCCATCAATCATAAGAAGAGAAGGCGTACACCCAGTTTGCATAAGATGACTTTGTACGATCATCTGAAAAAAACATACCACGGTTTTTCTAGTTTAGTTTGTCACTTTTTGCATCACAACGCTTTTTTCAGCTTATACTGAGGCTGTTTCTAATTGAGTGCCCTCCGGTGTGTTCATTATCGAGCTTGACCTGACGTCTTGTCCTTATTCAAAACGGAAAGGACACTCTTTACACTTCTTCCTGTTGTTTGAGTCAGTGAATACATTTAACAGTAGTTGTAAAACATCAAAATAATATTGACTGTTATAGAGAAATGCGAGTAGCTCCAGACATATAAAGGTTATTTTATCTTAAAACACCGGTATGATAGAGTAAACATAAGCGCTATGAAAATTGATGTAGACAATGCGTTTCCAACTTCCAAAACAAAAACTTAATAACACATGCTTTAGTTTTCCTTTTCCATGTAAAAAGAAATACAAGACATGCATTGGTCCTACCAATATGTCAACACGGTCTGTTTTCGCTATTAAGTGTTGTAAATGCAATGGTGTCTGTAGCTTGACCGCACTGACTACTTGTTAGGAAAATGTTTACCTACCTGGTCTGTGGAAAAACAGCATGCTAGCTAAGTTATCCATTAGATCGAGGATTTTGTGTTTTTCGAGATAGCTAGCAGCTTCTTGCTCCCGAGGTGTCGCCATGTTGTTGATTTCCCAGGCACTGTTGCTATGTTACAGCCTCAGCCTCTGTCCAGTCACGTGAGACGAGGTAAACACTTGCACGCTGCACTGACTCATTGGCGTGAGGCAACGGCCAAATACTCCTATTAACTACTGTACGTTCAGTTTCCGGCTCTGTAGTTCTTGTAGGAATGTGGGACCCAAAATGGGACTGCTAGAGTCGGTCACTAGCCTGGCTTGACGTTTATTTAACGGTCTGAGTGTAGTGTAGTTTTCATAATTATTTGAAGAAATCAAAGTATCCTGTAATTGATGATATCGTATTTTTTGCGTCGCTTACTTTTATCTATACAAACTATGGTGACACGCAGATGATGTCTTATCTTCCTCAGATAACGCGAAAAGCTCAGCAACACAGAGTACTTTAGTTAGGCTACTTAGATCACAGTAGTTCTGAAACTCCCAACACACTCGGATTGCCAGCTTTTCAACAGATAAGAACCGGGTATATTTTTCGACAAACTTTCTAGACAGCTTTTATTGTCCCCCACAATACACGTTTATCTCAAATATAAAGGATTTAAAAACTGCTTTTTCACATCAACACTTCTTCATCCAGGATGTGTATAAATAAATAGGACTGCGATAGAAGATACTTTGTTAAATGCGCAACATTCGAAGCTCAATTATTAAATGGGCAGTTGGCTTGCAGTGCTCCCAAATATATATATATAAAAAACCCAACAGAATCCCAACAGGCAGATTTTAATTTAAAAAAAAATATTTGTAATTTGATACCGGTATTTTTAAAAGTAGTCTTGTTCTGGTTTCTAATTGCACCCGGACATAGAAGCTGAAAACGGGACAAACCCCTAACCCCACAACACACCACTTTCTACTTTTATAACTTTTACTTCGTGTACGCAATTCAACGAACGTTATATTCCAGTATTCGATTACATTTATTTTAACATTTTAGTGACCCTGTAGAAGTAACTACTGATTGCAAAGGAACAGGTTTATTCTACGATGAAAGATGCATTGTTTCGGCAGTGGGTCCTTTTTCGCTATTGATTGTTGCGTTCGGTGTGTCTGCGTGCACTTGTGCGTCTGTCTGTTGTGGGCTTTAAATTTGGAGGCTCTAGAGTTACTGGTTGTAGTTTGTCGTGAGCAATTAATATTTTAATAAAAAGAGAAATCCGTAACCTTCACCTCTTTCCTATGTTTTCTTGTTAACGCGCAAAGAAAAGTTCAGCGTTACGCCGGTGATCAGGAAATAATAATAAAGCCAGAGATGAATGTCTTCCTCAAACGTGCCAGACCGCTAATCCTAGCGCCAATGTTGGAAAGGTTAAGGAACCTGAGCACAGTTATAACCTTTAAATAACGACGAGCGGGTGAAGAGAAGCGGAGAGAAATAACCCGGGCGGACACAGCAGTAGCACATCACGAAGCCGGTGAGCCCGGTGAAGTTACGTACAGCAAACGCAACAGCGCAGGAGAGATGTGTCTGGCCATGGGCCACAAGGCAGCTTGTGTGATATGTTCGTGCTGACAGGGGTCACTGTGTAAGGGTAAACAGAATGAATACGACGGAAAAGTATGTTGAAAAGCTTTCCTTCTGTGGTTTTAAACTATTGTAAGCCTTTAATAAGGAGGACTAGATCCACATATAACAGCGAGCGAACGTGTTTAACAACCGAAACAAAGCGGCAAAGCAAGGTTGGTAGATATTGTTTTACGCCATGTTGGCTTCTGTAGCCGTACCGGAACAGGAAATGCGAGTCACAAAACAGACTTGGCACTACAAGGATATTACAAATGGAGTAAAAATAGTGTAAACGAATTTAAACAAACTACCTAGTTATTAATAATGCTTGCTGGGCCTAAATGAATGTGAAAGCTGTGTATTTCATTCCTCGCTTATCTAATGAAGTACTGGAAAATCTGCAGTCCAATATAAGCAGGATAAATCAGAATTCTGCTTTTCTCTGGGCTACATTGTCTGAGGAGGAGAGGGACAATCTAGATCAGACAAGCTGACAGCAGGAGAGCTTTCTGTAATGGAGCCTGCACAACTTACAGGGCCAGCCCCTGGGAGTGTGGAAGACCTGGCTGGGTTGCTGTGTGAGACAACTGGCATGGAGGAGAGCTCTCAGGGATGGGGGGTATTGCTGTGGACAGCAGACCTTATCACAGGTGGATTAAGATAGGCTGCTATGATGGATTGCTAACCTGGAGGTTTATATAAAAAAACTTGACATGTACATTGATTAATCAGTAGGGTCCAAGGGGAAAATCAGGACAACTAGCAAATGCTAGAGAGGAGGAAGCCACATGGGCTTCAGCACTTCGGAGGTAAGCAATTTTATAATGCTCTGTTCACTGCACTGAGCTGCTGCCTTGGGGGAAGTGATCCTGCCACTGGGTTTAGACGATGTCTTCCAAGCCAGGTGCATGTGTCTGAAGGGCTTGGTGTCCTGGCTACAGATGTGCTGTACCTAACCCTAAAAGGATATCCAGACCAGCCACCTGCTGTAGATCACTAGCTGGCAACTAAAGCCTGCATATGGGGCTTGACTCCTTTTAAGCCTCCACCAGCAGGTCAGGATTGACCCTGTCTACCAAGTCTACGCTGGCCTCCTTTGCACTAGCTGTGTTCCAAACCAGAACAGATAGAAGCTGCACTCAATGAAGGTGAATTGGTGGCCCTGGCTGCTGGCTCCCCATGATATGAGACAGACCTACGGTAGATAGAAGACCCCAGTGATAGATGTAACCCAAACTACCCACAGTGGATGCATAGGATGGTCACCCTGATCAGATCTACTGCAATGCATGCTCCTGGAATGTGCCCTCAACTGTCTCAACTCCGTTGGCCCTTTGGGCACCCCATACACATCCAACGCAGGTACCTAATCTTTGCAATAACCTGCTTTGCTGTGTCCCCTTGTCCCTGTCACCCACCTAGGCCTCACCTCTGCAGCAGAGTACTGCTATTGTGGGCCCTGTTGTGCTACTCCCTAACATTTCCAGTAAAATGTCTATTTGGTCATCAAAGATAAGCTTGACAATCCCCTAAACAGCACATAGTAAAGAACACAGTCTCTGTTTAAGTCTGCCTGATCTGAAAAAGTCACTTCTTACTTTCCTTCTTCCTCTTCCCTCAGGTGCCCTCATCGTTGTCTTTCCACATCCTTTGTGTATAGCTGTTTCAGCAGGAAGGTGCATCTGTTCATCTTGGGGATGGAAGCAGTGGCCTAGAGTACTGATAGTTGTGGAGTCAGGAAATCAGAACCTTTGGATTCCTAAGTCCTGTAGAAATCCAGAACAAGCCTTTTGACAGCATAATGAAGCACATAACAGCATAGAGTATCCATAGCCTCCTCACAATTCAGGATACCTTCAGTGCATAGAGTCCTGTGGAGGAGGATGCCTTGTGGACTGGTTTGGAGATGTGCCCTGAAGACTTAATTTTATTCATTCCTGTCTCCTCAAAGGGCAGAAGATCAGGACACTGTGATAAGAACGGATGCTACACTGATCTTAGCCAAAAGGCTGATAAGTGATAACTATGAGAAGATCCTAAGTCCTCAGAGAGATGGCCTTATACAGATGTTTATTGCACCCTGGCAGTTCAACTCCCTCTGCTGACCTCTGCCCATCAGCAGGACTGGGACAGATGCACTCCCATGATGTTGATGGCATGTCAGTCCAACGTGCAAGAGTTTCTGATCCAGGTCCAAAGCCTGTATTCCAGTTTTCTCCTGCTGGGTCTAGAGCTCTGGGTGCATTTCCATTAACAGCCATTTCTCACTGGGTGCTCAGCCCCAAGGGGCCTCAAGGAAGGTTCTTGAAGCTTGACGGCAAATGGGTGGACCCCTGTAAGGAACTGGAGAGGTGGTCTACACAGTGCAAGGCCTCAAGATTGTTGTGCACTGTAAAGGGCTGGCCCTGTACCTTTGGATTGGTGGAGCAGAGGTTGTACCTGCTCCTGTGTGTGGGACAACAACTCCACCTGCAATGTCTCTGTGAGTGCCAGCAATCCATCAGAGTCCTTCCCGGAAAGAGGGGGGCTGTGCAGACCCGACACCAGCACCCAGCTCAGAAAAGAAGATTGCCAGGTCACTTCTGAGACTTTCATCTTCCCTTGATGTCAAGGGACTGAGGGGGGGAGGAGTTTGTAATGACCCTGCAGTAATAAGTTTGTTGTATTCGTTCTATGCACTGTATATCTGTGTGCTTGAACTTTGGAAGTTCTGGAGTTGCTGAGTATAGTTGATCGTGATCCTTTTAAGAGAGAAACCAATAATTTTTCCTCTGTCCTGTGCCTCCTTGTTATTACCACAAAGAAAAGGATTGACATTACAACTGTAATGATTTCAAGAAAAGCTAATGATTCAAAATATATATTTTTTTATGGGGTAGAATACATAAGTGTAGTTCTTGTTGATTCACATCAATGGTGGGTATTGCAAAGAATAAATTGTTTAAAATATATTCAGTATTATTTTGTAAATTTTTGCTTGATGTGCACGATTTTTACATGTCTATTGATTAAGCTTTAATTAATTGAAACCTGTTGGCAAACAATATATCTTGCATTACCCTAAGTTCTGTTGTGTATTATTTATTCATGTTGGCATGGGTTAGCACAAGTTTTCTACATCTCTAGTGCACATCACATTTGAAGTTGACTTCATGCTTCTTTCAACCATAAAGAGCTAGTCATGTCCCTCTTTTCACTTCTCTCCATAGATTGCGTCTCATTAACTCTAGCCAAAAAAATGTATTTTGACTGATTGGTGTAATGGGCTGCAGTTATTTGTTGAAGTGCAGTGAGCTGAGGCTGTAGACTGAATCCAAGTGCAGGTAAGGAGCAGGTTGCTGAGGTGAGCAAACACGCTCTACAAAACATAGTCCAGGGCAGTAGTCAGAAAATGGGTAAGGATTAAAGCTAGGGAAGAATAAAGTTCAAGAGAGACCAGTAAAGTCCAAAAAATAGTGAAGTCACAAGAAAAACCTGAGAGAAATCCAAAACGTGCAGCCAAACAAAGCACAGTTGGAACAAAACAAACTCACGGAGAACAGAAAAAATAGGATAACACACTAAGACTGATCTGCAGAGTATCACAGCGGGAGGTCTGTATAGGTCTGTCAGGTACTGTATATAGCCAGGCATTAAGTGCACAAAGGTGGAACTGATCTTTATTGACAGGTTAATTGACAGGTCTGGTGGTTGCTGTGGTGATTCTAGTTTGGTTTGCAATGCTTTGGCGAGAGCAGGTACTGTATGATAATCTGAATAAATGGGATTGTTAAAATTAAAGGAGCTGAACTTTGTATACTTTTAGGTAAAACGTAGTCATATGTTTTTCAGAAATGAACTAGTTTTTATTAGGTGGCATTCACCTCAATAAATCTCTTAATTATGCTTACTGTATATCCCACTGCTGTTTCTACTGCTATTTTATCATCTCTTTACAGGACCTGTTACTAATGTTCTTTGTACATTCAAGCTACATGAAAGCTACAGTGCTTTCAAAAAGTATTCACACCCACCTCCAAACAATTTGCAAATATTGTTTTGACCAGGCTTTTGAATACATTGGAACACTTCTTTCCTATTTGATCACATCACATACACAATGCTTTAAAGGGGCCTTCTTAACATGTATCAAAGTTTATGGAAACAGAAAAATCATGTTTACTAAAGTATTCCCCACCCCTGACCCAATACTTTATAGAAGCACCTTTTGCAGAAACTTCATCTTTGAATCTGTTTTGGTAAATCCGCATTATCTTTGCATATCTGGATTTGGGGATTATCACCCTTAATTGCAGATTGGCTCAAGTTTTGTCAGGTTGGATGGGGAACGTTGGTGAACAGCAATCTTCAAGTCCTACATTCACAGGGGGATCAAAGTGTGGGCTTTGGATGGGGCATTTTACCTTCTTGTTCTGAAACTACTCCTTTGTCACTTTGGCTCTATGCTTGGGATCATTGCCGTGTTGGAATGAAAACCTTCATCCCAACCCAAAGTGTTTTGCTGACTGAAGCAGATTCTCCGTAAGGATTTGCCAGTAATTGGCTCCAAATCATTGTTCCCTTGGTCCTGACAAGTACTGTACTTCAGTCCCTGCTGCTGAAAGCATTCCCCTAAAATGATGCTGCCACAGCTGACCACCTGTGTAATACCTGTAATACCATGTGGACCATGAAGCGGTGTTTGGGTTGTGTTACGAATAGCCCTTTCATTCATGTTCAGCTTTGTTTTATCAGACCAGAGAAACATTTGCCACAGGGTCTTTGTGTAACTCCAGGCATGCTAGTAGCTTCTGTCTTGCTATTCTCCCATAGTGGAAAAATCTGTGTTGTGCTGCAGAGCCTATTATCCTTGGACAGGTTCTCTGATCTCAGTCTTGGAACTCTGTAGTTCTGTTAAATTGATCATCTGATCCTTGGTAACTTCTCTGAACAAACTCCTTCTTGCCCCGTTGCTCAGTTTCAGGAGACAGCCTGCTCTAGGACATATTTTTTACATTTCCTAAAGATGTACCTGACTATGCTCCTGGGTGTCAAGCTTTATAGTGATCTCACAAGGAAATTAGGAATCTGTTTTTGTGTTTTTACAATATAATGAAAGTGAGTTTTCATCTCAATTGAAAGCATCTTATGTATTTTCCAAGCATATAAAGGATAAAAGTCAATTTGTTTCAGTTCTGTACAAACAAAAACATTTCTCAACAGAAACTGAAATTGATGTTTATCATTTAGGCCACAAACCCCTTTCAACTTCTTAATCATAACCTTCATTTATAATAATATATTTAGTAAAAAAATACTGGTGATCAAAATTATAGCAACTCAAATTACACAGTACTCATTATAATAACCAAGACAACACAGAATTCAATATCTTATGCAAACTTGTAAATCCAGTCAAATTGAAAATATAAAATGACATGTGTTTTACTATTTAGTTTCTTAAGATTATCCAAAATAATCTAATGAAACTATTGCCTACTGTAGCGCAAACTCCTTTAGGAGACTGAAGATAATTTTCAGAACCTGATCTAACTGGGGAGTGAAATGAAAATGTAGGAAAAGATTTCCCACAGACTTACAGTGTTACTGATAGAGCTACTGCGGTCCCATGAAAGCAAATTAAATATAATGATGTTTACTTCATAGTTAACCTAAACAAGAAAAAAGAATGTTCTGCTTATAGGAGTAAGGAGTACAATCCAAAGGTAAAGGTAAGGGACCCAGAAAATCAAAAACAAAAAATATTTTTTTAATGCTTAGGTAATTATTTTGAATGATGACACAATATCAGAGAATACACTAACAAGATGTTATTTGTGGAAACTGGTATCATGGGGATATGGATGGATTGATGTTTGCCCATTATGCCTTCCAGCATGTAGGGGCAGCAACATCCTTTTGCTATAACATTAGTGTTTTACAGGACAGGGTTGTTAGCCTTGTGCCCAACCTCCAACATGGAGGACCTGGGACCCAACATGGGACACAAACCCACTACCCTGAGACTATGAGTCTCATGCTCTACCAACATAGCTAGATTATGGGGAGAGGAGCAATTTAAATATCTTTATTCTGGTGAGGAAACCATCAAAAGTTCCCTGAAAGCATACTAAAATACAGAGATAACCCAGGTCAACAGAACGAGAGATTAAAAAGTGTTATGGACAGGGGAAACCACCTTTGACATTACTCAGCTCCAGGAATAAACAATATGTGAAAAGATGACCAGGAAAGTAAAGATTTGTGTGCAGCAGCTACAGCAACTCATGGAGGTGGTAAGAGAAGACAAATGTATGTTTCTAAATCTGTAAAGTATCATATTGTATTCTTCAATGTAATTGACTCCTGTCAGAAAGACAACTTTTCCAACATGAAAAACACGCATGTTTTCAACCTGATAATAATGAAAGTAAAACCAGATTAAACCTACTCTAGTTAAGTGGCAAAGCAAAGAAACAGAAATTGGTCTTCCTAGTACCCTGATCTCTACCCCACTGAAGTGTTAGAACATCACCTTGAGGATGTGACAGAAGCTTGTGTGCAGCATAAATACAATCTACATGAAGATTAGGAAAGATCTGATAGGGACAAACTCATATTTAACTTGTGTGATGGGATACCTAAGTCATGTATACCTGTGATTGATTACACATAGGCAACATGTAAAATGCTTTTAGCAAAATGCCTGCTAGTATGAACTCTCTCTTTTGGTAAGGTTAATATAGCTTTCGATAAACCAACAGTTAACTTTCCTAGCTTCTTCTCAGTGAAGGTTTCCACATACATTTTTTGCCAATGGATAATTTGTGTTTTGAATGTTAGCATAATGATTAATTATGAGTTGGTAACATTAACAGGATATGTGTGTTATATCGATGCATCTTGATCAATCCTTAAATTGCCCTAATCTTTTACCGATTATTAAGGCCATCAGAATGTGCTTTCTCAATGTTTTGTTCCTACGGTTAGCCCCCACCCCCATTCTCCTCACAATATGGTACTTTTCCCATTGTTTATTGATTGCCTGGGAGGAAACCAGCATTCCCAATGGAGATCTGTTAGAATGGAGTATGCATTGTCACCTTTAGATTACATAAAAATCTGTGGTAAAACAAGTATTCATTTTCCCTCCCCAGTTCAAAATGATTTGCAAAGTACTGTCTCAGTCTTCTGCAAGATTTTTCTCAAAACCCTGGGAGCAAGTTACTCACATTAACTCAGCATTCTCCCATTTTTGCCCTGACATGCATTGCTACAAGTTTAGACTTTAAAAAACTACAGATTCTGAATTCTGGTTATCATATGTATGAATAGTACTTGAGAAATTCTCTTTGGGAGAGTTTTAATCCTTTTCCCCTAACCCTTCCCCCAAAGAAAATGTAACAAAAGGCAGGCACTAGCCTTTGCTCAGACAATTAACCAGAAGGTCACTACTAATCTATTATCATAAGAACAGAGTATTGCTGTGAATTCATTATGTTTAAGATAATGTTGCACAAACAAGACCAGTCTTTTCTTTTTTTCAGACAAAAGCTTAGCTGCATTCACATGTATAGTCTTTCCTTAGGATATTTCGCCTTCCTCAAATTAAATCTGCCAACACTCATTCATTTAAACATTGTCTTTTTAACCTTGATGAGAGCAGGTCAGACTAAATTGTCTCCAAAAAGAGAAAGGCAGGCTTGCCAAAGGTGCACCAGCACACCAGTATGTCACGAAATATACTCGCTGACTGACAGACAGGTCATCCATGTTCAATTGTGCATGAAATGACAGGTTGAAGGTGTTAGTAAGTCAATACCCTATGCAAATCAATCAGTGTGTGAACATACATGCTGTACATACAGTAGGTGCCTAGGTGTTCTCATCTGCAAGATGACAAGCGATTAACCTGACAAACATTTGTTTATATATACTGGATATTAGATTAAGCTGACACAATTCTGTACATTGTTTACAGCTGGGAATTTTCCAGAACAGTTCAAGTATCTTCCTCAGAGTGACAATAGCAGTGTGATACCTGAGATTTGAATCCACAACCCCATGTGAAAAGACAAATTCCTAATGCAAGAAATTGTATATGGCTAATAAAGTGATCTTATCTTAACTTACCGTTGCTCCAAACTGAACGTTCATTGCTGGCTGTTTTTCATTTCGTCCTTAATAAATTACCCAAGGACATTTACTTGTTCATTTGTTTAGCTGCTGCATATTAAAAGTATGTTTAGAAGCCCATTTCTTTGTTTCGAACGAACTGTTGTTATGCAGCAGCTCTGTCAAATTATGGTATTCATTACACTGACATCAAAACATTGACATGTAACTGCACAGACACATATTTTACAAAGTTTTACTGCGTTGTATTATACCAAGGTGTTTCTTCAGTTAACAGCACTGTCAGCTACAGTGTGAGGTTCACTGGTCCATTTGCCAAAAGCCTGCTATTACATTTTTAGAGATTCATTTTGAAAGAAGGCCATCTTCTTGTTATACCCATGGCTTTCAACCCAGACATGATGCTGTTCTTACTGACACTGCAAAAGTAAGTCAGATCTCAAAATGAAAAATAAAATTGAAAACGAATTCACATCCGAGAGCTGGTAGAGATACAGGTCACTTCATGTGAAGATAGCGCCCTCTACAGGACACATCAAATGGACTGGCCTGTATGGGGAAGTACTGAAACTACAGATTCTAATGATTCTATTCCCATTTCATTAAGCATCACAGCAAGCACTGAACACGTTTATGAGGTAGCAATTATTTTCTGAAAGATTCTTTTTGCAAAATTTAGGTGAATATTACTTTTCACATTTAAGCACTTTGATTTTACTCAAGGAAACTTTAAAGATTAACTGATTAAAGGAATTAATTTTAAATTGGTTATATTAGAACTTTGTCCACTTATGTGATTTTTATGCAAATCTAGTAAGGGAACATTATAACCCTTTTCTTTAGAAATACATTTTGGATTGCCACAACTGTCTTTAATAGTAACTGTCTTGTTTTTAACAAGGAAGAATATTAAAATCACTAAAGTTAACCACATCAAAATTATTGATTTGAATGTAAATATACAAGCAAGTACTACAGAAACAGTTTTTGTGATGGTTGTAGAACTTGGTAAGTTTTGCACTTTGCACAGATGCGCAATATTATATGATTTCATTAAATATATTTACTGTAATCATCCATTTATCCCTTTTCTAACCACTTCTTCCAGTTCAGGATTGTGGGGAAGCTGGAGCCTATCCTGGCAAGCAACATGCACAAGGTGAGATACACACTGGATGGGATGCCAGTCCATTTCAGGGCAGCCACAGACTAACAATGGGCTAATTTTCCTAGAAGCCAATTTACCTACCAGTAGTGTGCTGTTGAACTGTGGAAAGGAACCATAGCACCTGGAGGAAGCCAAACTCATACAAACTCCACACAGAGAGCACCCTGGGTCTGGAATTGAAGCCAGAGCCCCAGCACTGCAAGGCAGCAATGCTAACCACTGCATCACTCTGCTGACCTGATTCTAAATGTTTTTAATTTATTAAATACAGAGCATAAATGTTAATGTACCCCATATTTATAAAGAAGTTAAAATGAAGCACTTCTGTACATTTAAAAATGAGTATTACAATATAACAAGGGATGAACTCCTAATTGCTAGTAATAACTTTTTTTTTTTGACACACTTCAGGCCATCACAAATACTTTACAAGGTAGTTTTAGTGCACCTTTGTACAAAACATAATTCACAGTTTACTTCTGTGATCCCGAATGATTTATAAATATGAAAACTACAGAAAAAGTAATTAATATTGTAATTTAATGTCATTTTAATGTGCAATTAAGGATAGTCTTAGAAAAATAATGTGCTTTCACATTAAAGATTCATTCTGGAAAAAAGCCCTTTTCCTGTCATACCTTTGCTTTGAACCCCAGACATAACACTATTCTTCCTGGAAATGCAAAAATGTATTTTCCTCTGTCCCTTGTGAACCCTGTGAAATGAGTAAAATAAAAATACAATGCAACGTACTATAGAAATGACATACCCCAAGCATAAGCCTAGATCAAAACTGATTTTCACAGTTGGATCACTGTAATGCTCCATTTCTACATCGTTTTTCTCTGCACATTCCAATGTAAAATCCAGCAGCTAGGTTCACTCCATCACATTATGTTTTGTGCAGTCACCGCAGGTTCAGTTTATCACCTAATTTAACAGCAGTTTGTATTTTTCATTTCACATCTAGCCAATCTGGAATGGCGGATTGTTTCTTTGCGTCTTGGCTCACAGCAAAGATGCCTGTAGTCCGCGGGGAGAACGAGGAAGGGCTGGCATACCCCTCTGATCCCATCACGTCAGTCATCGTCAAACACGCTGCAGTTTCCACGACACCTGACGAGAATGTTGGCACAGGCCGGGGTTGGGGTGGGGTGCCACGTCTCCCACAAATGTCGCTTCAGGCCTGCAGGCGTCTGGCTAGTCCTGGCGGCGTGCTGCCAATTGCTTGCAGGCACATGGGGATTCCCACTCCGTGACATGATCCAGCCTCAAACTCATGACATTCGAGAATGGATGTGTAATTATTCTGCTTTCATTTATAGTAGCATATACAGGCCATAGTCTAATCCTATTGTGGATGGTTAACCTCAGATACCTGCATGTTCCCCTAAGAGCCAAACAATGTGGACTCTTGGTGCTTCCCAGATACTGCCTACTGTATATGACACAAAATACGGAACGCAGAAATCTAGATTTGAGACAATGAATGTATGTTACTGCTGCTCCTTGGTAATAAGTCAATTTGCATAGCTACAATATCTTAATTACTGTTGTGTGAACATTGTTTCATCAATGAAAATGTTTTTTAATTCAGCTTAGCATTGCAAACATTTTCTATTTTCTGTAAGCACTCTCTTGTGAGGCATTTCCCAGGATTGATACTGACAGGTGACTAGAGAGCACTTCTTTCCAGATTCAGACATGCGCACTACTGGATGTTGAAAATAAAGAGCAGAAGACACACGCTGTGATGTAAACGGATCATTCACCTCCAGGTGCTTATGCAGTTTCACCTGTAGTCCTCACTTCCCTGAACAGTTTAACAAGCTAATCCTCTCATGCCTCATTATGTGAAGGTTACTAGTTTAGAACAGAGCAGCAGATAAAGGGATTTACAGTCAAATGAAGGAGGCGTTCCCTGCAAGCCTACAGTAAGAGAAAGGTAAGGATAGGAAATTAAATTACATCTGGTGCTAATCAGCCGTTCGTGCCCATTTGGAATCCAGGCTACCATTTCCACGTAACCTGTCCTTTAAGACATACCCACTTCCAAAAGGGGAAGTGTCTTACTCTTTCATTTAAGAGACTGGACAATGTGTTTCTTACAAACATATAAATTATTTTATTTACAAAGCCAGATACAAAAACAAAACAAAAAAACATCCCAGTCCAGAGACCGTCTCTGCAGTGGGGGGGAGGGGGTTGAACCATGGCAGTATCATTTCAATAGTTTGTTCTCATTTTAATTTTTTATTTTAAGCCATACAGCTTGAATATTTACACCTACTTCAGACACATTTCTGCTAACAATAACCACACGGATGGAATGGACGCTACCATGTACTGCTAATTAGAAAAATAAAGGTGCAGGATGTTCCTTAGTGTTCCTAAACACAAAGTAATTAAAAGAAAACCACTGTACAATATGGCAAGTAAAATATTTTTTCTCATGCTCTATGTTTTCTAAAAAGATTTGAAATCTGTAGTAGGAAAGCACAATATGGCAGGTGCAACTTGGTATTTGTGCAACAACAATTAACGCAACCCATGACAAACCAGCAATTCCCATCGAGTTTTGTCAAAGATGCCACGGGTCAACAGCATAAATATTAAAAAAGTGTAAATACAAAAAAAACAATTTTCCTTTTTTTTTACACAACAGTTCACTGAGAATCAGCATGAATAGAATATGCTGCATAAACTATTCTCTACAAAGTTTGGTCAGCTTTATTTACACCTGGTGCATCAATATATAAAAGAAGGCATACAGTTATCCACACCCCTTTCATATGGCTGACAGGCTTTTGCATTTGAAGTGGTATACTTAAGCACTCGACTGTCATGTTACAGGTCAATGGCCTTATCCTGGTAAAAAGTAAAGCTCAGAAAGTAGGCTGCAAATGCTGTCTATTTAAAAGGCAGCATCTGAACAGTTTTTGAAGTTGACTAATTTGGGATTCCATAAATCACCCAAAAAAGGAAAGCTACAAAGTTTTATCTTTAGTATCATATTGCAGGTATGTTCTCATTCCCTGGTGGCAGTCAAAGAAAAATCTCCTCAAGATATACTTTCGTAAGAGAGTACACTAACGTTCTCATCCTTTCCAGTAGTGTATATACTAGATATGAATTTAAGGCTGCTGATTATGCAGCCAGATTGATTAGTAACAAAATATTAAAAACATATTCCATGCTATCACACTCCCCCTACATGTTAGGCTTTAGAAACAGACAAATTATTTAATTTGTCATTGTGGCGTTTGTCCCTTACTGTGCAGTGTGTTCAATTAAAAGGTGTGTTAAAGGACAAAACAGACTCCTTAATCTATCTCAAGGGCTGAACAAAAAATACCTTTTCATTATCCTCTGAGGTTGAACAAGGACAAAAATAATTACATTTGTAAATTAAAAAAAGTGAGCATATGTTTTCAGAGCACATACAAGTGTGGTTTCTCACACCGATCTACAACTAGGCTTTACAATACAATATTTTTGCCAACCTCGTTCTGTGAAACCGTTCTGAAGTATTTAGAAGTAGTTTATGGTGCGTGCAGCACCAAAATAAATGTTTTTATTAAAATACCCACAAAACCTGTCTTACATTAAATATAACTGATTAGTCAGTTTTCCTCATAAATGACCCATAGGAATAAATTTGGAAATTTGAGGTCATGTTTAAGAGTTGCTTTGGCAAAATTATAAACACACTAAACCAAGACCTATATATCTATAAGATACATTCTTTATATCTATAAGATATCTGTACAAGAGGTATAAGTGTCTGTAGGAAAGAAGGATAATATACTTGGTGTTCTAAGGCAGGAATAATTCACTATTCTTTATAAGGGAACCAAAGGGGGTGTACAAGAAAATAGAAAGAAATTGCATTTCAAATTTCACATGAAACAAAAATGGGAATCTTCTATATTCTTTAAATAGGTAATGTTTAAATAAAATATTTAAATACAGGTTTCTTTCAACTTTTGAAACATTTGTTAAGCTAACGGTTTAAAAAATGTTAGTGCATTTTCAGCCTGTTCTGCACTGAGCATCTGACAAATAACTGTCCAGCATTTGCATAAAGTGTGCCTTGACATACAAAGTAGTTACAATACGTAACAAGTCATGCCAGGGAGCTTCTGGGCACAGCAAGTTTTAACTCTAGTCTAGTCTGTTCTTGTACATTAGAAGAGTTGTTCTGTTAAGATACTGTAATATTTTGCTGAAAGAATTTAATTTAAAATCACCAGTTACTTCTGTTATACCTGCCTGATGTGGAATAGCCCATTGTGTTTCTCATATCTCGTTTTACTGCTACAATCCCCAGTTCACAGGGGAGAAGGGGGATGTAGGGAAACTACTCTCTTAACCCTTACAGGAGGTTCAGTGCCACATGGAGGAGAAGAGCACCCCTCACTAGCAGAGACACCCAGGAGGCCGTAAGAGTCGCCAAGACAACTCTGGCCAACCCATCCCATCGGTGGTCGGCCTGTTGTGAGCCACCACTTGGGGAATTCTGGTCACAGCCAGCTAGTGATAGGACCCAGCCTTGAACCACCAATCACAGAGGCCAACCTGCACATCTGAAAAGCACCTCGAGTGATTTAACCTAACCACTTAACTGCACACTTGTTAATATGGTGTAATCTGTGTGCATTTCAAGAGATGTTAATTTACTTTCTTGCGGTTAAGATTTTGATCAAAAATAATAATAGCAATAATAAAAACGGTGACCCAAACTGTTTTTCTGTGCTGGGATAGAGAATGGAAAATATAGCACATCTTTACAACATACAGAAGTTCATTCTTTCACGCCCTGTGGGATGTATCCCTATGGGATGTACAGTAATTCACAAAATCAAAAAATCAAAAATACAAAGACAGACTGGTTTCCTCTAAATTGTTTGCAGGAACAATGATGCTGTCTTAAAAGCAAATTCATTTCATTTAGAGGATTATTTTTTTTTGCTCAGCCCTGTACAAATAAACTCTTGATGAAAATAAAACAACAAATCACTGTTTTATAACTCTAAGTAATCTATTCAGATTGTTTTTGTTTTTTGTTGCTACTGACAACAGGGAAGAGAGGCACCTGAACTTAAAAGCTTGAAAAATCCCTAAAGTAAAAACATACAACACCGATAGATACAGTGTCAGTATGTTCTGTTAGAGAAGGAGGGTGGATGTTACTCTGCTTGGAGCTGGCAATCCACCTATTTTAACCATTTCACATTAACCCAAAAAACAGGAAAAACATACCAATTAAGTGCCAATTAAGTTCCCAATATAGGAAAAAGTGCATGTAAGCAAATACGTCTCTACTAGGTCATTGGGAAGTGTTTTCAAAACAGTTAGGTATTTATACTAGATGTTTATTTATTGGTGGCGACAGTAATAAACGTGTCATATTTCATTCTATTCAAACGAAAAGCTATCTCCAGCATCTGATCAGGAGACGAGGGACCAAAAAAGCACCCATTCCTTACAAAATTTACCTTTTAAAAAAGACCACAAAGGAATGACAAAGATTCTTGATTGCTTGAGCGGTTTTGTGTAAAAATATCATTTATGAAGAAAAAGATAGAAAGACTCCAAACTCTTTGCACAACATGTGTTGTGTCTACCAATAAACTGTTTTTGAAACACCATTAAAATGATGTAATATAATATTTCCAACAAACAGCCTTTAAAACAAACAAACAAACATAGAAGACTACTTGTTGAAATGTTTCCCTACTGCCACATGTCAGCAATGGTGAAAATACTTACATAGAAAACATGGGAGCTAAGCAAGGAAGGGAAGATGAAGAACAAAGAGAAATAAGTTGGTTTCAATTATGTTTTTACCAAGAAGGAAACACTTTTGGAGAGTAAGTTCTATATTGTATCATTCGCAAATCAACTGCGAGCAAGCAGAGGAATACCATGCTCTTAATAGACGTCAGCTTGCTTCAAAACAGTTTCATAATCTTTTTGGGAAAATCCCTTAACTCTTGTAGCTCTGAGAAGTTAAAATAAATAGAAAATCAAAATACAGATTATTTTTTTTTCAAAACTGAAAAACACCAAAAATAAAATTGTGCAAAAATAATAAAGATATGTACAAATTGTTCATTCTTATGAACTTTATAACACTTTCAAATTTAAATGAAAATAAAAATAGAATTTTGCTCAACATCTATAACTCAAAATTTCCTAGTCAGTCAGCACAGTATTAAGTTATAAATTACTACAAAATGAACACTATAAAATTTTACATTAAGGGTATTAGCCTCAGAATTGTATACATTGCAAATATTTAATTTTCACCTTTAAAACCTGATTACAACCTTTACAAAAGACATCTTTTAATAAGCAAAAGAAATATAGATTCCCTTAACTGTTAAACTTCTGCTGCCTGTTCCTTTTAAGGTGTAAAGAAACTTGCAATTAAGTGCACTTTTAACACTGAATAAATGAAAAACACTCCTTTCTACAGGAGCTCTCGCATCCATTAAATCCTATGATCTATCCCCGTGATGGAAATGTGCATGGTCCTAAGTAACAGAACAATAAAAAAGGCATTCAAATAAACCAAAAAAATCCTGAAATATCCTTCCTATTATATATGTAACGTTTAATGCAAAAGTTAAAAACGTGAAACCAGACTTCAAAAATTTATACAAAAAAATCAATGCTGATTTGAAAACATTTTTCTTATTCTATACCTGTCTCCCTTGAAACAGATTTTGCAGCTTTAAGGTGTTTTCTATACATCAAGTACTATGCGAGGGAAACACATTCTAGTGTCTAGTATCCAGACACTTTCTTTTTAAATGAATTGAACTGTAAACAACGTACAGAATTTAATTTTCACATATTAGAAAGAAAACAGAAAATATGAGCAGTAAGTAGGGGCATTTTGTATATATGGGACAAAAGCCGGCTGACTAGTGAACATGAGAGATTGGTCTTGACTGCCTCCTGGTAGGCTTCTGTCCTGTGACTCCATGTTCATAGCTTTAGCATGATGAATTGGAACTAGTCATCCCAGTTCCTTGAAAATCTTCTGATCGCCCCTATTTACCCTTTCAGTGGTGTACCTTAGGCTGAAAAAAAAAACAAAAGGTTACAGGATATAATGCAGAGAAATTAAATTACCACTACCTGTACAAATCAAAATCTGATGCTCCTCTTTAGAAGTGTACAGCAAAATGCTTAATTTCTTATAGAATGTTTTATATAGGGAGCATCAAAAGGAACTGACAGTATCCCTCTATGCACGTATGTTTTAGAAAAATTAAGTATACGTTTTTTGGCAGGGTCTTGATTAATTGATTATTCACAGCTGATCATTAAACACTCCAATGGCTTCAACTATCACATACATACTAAACTATATAGTGAGAGAATTGACAAGACACAGGTGATAAGATGATCAAAGATTGATGAGAAAATCAAACTCACTGAATGTCAAACCTGCTGAAAATCAAGAAAAAACAGAAAGGAACCAATATTCTAAGCTCTTCCAGAGATGAGTGCACTTTTGCCATTGGTATGTTGGAGACTAGACTATGTCACCTTAGATAGTATACCACTTGAAGCACAATTAAGATTAACATGGAATAACACAAAGTGTTCTGCATGCTCCCAAAAGGGGAACAGTACACTCTGGAAATGCACTTTTTGCACTGCACTGCACATGTTTGAGCACATTGTTTTAATTAACTAAAGCACTACATCTATCCTGTGATGACTACGTTGCAACTGAAATATGTGTTTCTAACAAACCCTACAAACCTGTTTGGCAGTGGCTAATATACTGTATGTTCAAGTGCCTGCTTATGGAGGAGAACTTGATTTTACAATCCATTTTTTTTAAGTAGATGATTATACGTTTACTTAAAGAAATATCCAGACAAAGGGGAATTTCAATCACAAATCTGAATCAAATCCAAAGTGAACACAATGTTAAGTGCTTACTGGACCCCTGCATGCTGTAACACATGAAGAAGTCCAACTATTTAGCAGTGGGCATAGAAGTATTCAAGACATGTAAGGAATGGCTCTAACATTGTGGGACCACAATGGTTGTTGTGAGGAAACCAACCACACCAGCAAAGATGTGTACAACATGGTAGAGAGCAAAAGCAAAAGATACTGTACAATCACAGTATCATTCAGGAAACCCATCTTCCCTGAAGCAACCCCCCAGTGTCACTCAGACTGTTTGGACAGGGAATAAACACACACAACTTCAACAGCCTGCAGTAAAAGCTGCCCACCTGTCTGCTGTGAAAAGAGTTTGATGACGATGATGAACTGGTCTGTGACAAGGGAACACTACTCTTCCCCATCTATAAAAAGAAAGATAAAAGAAACTAAGTTATACCTAAGACACCTGGTCACAGTTTTTAGTAACAAATCACATAGTAGACAAATTGCTCACTTGAGATAGAAACTCATTGAAAGCAGAAATTGAGCCCTACTAATGTCAGCTTTTGCAAACTCTACAGAAGTACCTTGACGAGGAGTGGCTTTCAGTCTCCTGCACCATAAAGCGACACATTTTTTTATTGTTTCTGGTGTCTACTTTCCAAACCGAGGAGCAAACACGCATCATTGATATATTCATCAAATCATATCATGGTATTATAAATACTTTTGCACCTTATGTGTTGAGTTCCCTTTTACAGTAGGCCACTATGAATGCCAGAAATGATATTAACTTGTGACTAGGATTCTTCTAGTATACTCGACAGGAACTATACTGCATGTACAGCAGGTGCAAAAGGAATCATCTCTGCAGTTTTTTTTTATATATCAGAGCTTTAAAATTATATGGACCTTTACTGTCTAGAAACGTTTCATGATATTAAGGTCTATTTTTCAAGTGGTCACTTTAAGGGGTTTTCCAGAGATCTGCTTCTGTGGCTCAGGTCCATGTTCAGTACGCTGTGTTGGTGGACATGGTGCAGGAAACAGACTTTTACCATGGCTAAACAAAGTACTGGGACCCCAGAAAACCCAACATCTTATTCAGCCTGAGAAGGTCAATATTCCTACTGTAATCTTTAGATCCAAAGAACCTAAGAAAGGTTACAGATGAGAAGTGACTACTGTATGTCTCTTCTCTGTCTCAGCTGATTCCTAGGATTGATCCAAGAATCTCATCTTGCTGTTTCTTAAAAAAAGAACTGCAAGGCATCTGCTTCAATAATATGGCTTGATACATTTTCCAGAAATCCTAACCCTTTGTGTTAATACTTTCCAGTCTTTAATTCCACTTTGTGTTCTCAGAGTAGTGTTTTAATCACTGGTCCTGAAGGAATCTACTGAGGTGACTTTGACAAACTCTTTCTGATTTTTGAAAACTTGTATTAAGAAACAAGATTTTCCTTCATTCAAGACTAGGGAGATTCAGTTCCCTTGCCAGTGAATAACATTCTTTTAAGTCAGGGAGGGGCTCTCCTGGTCCTGGAGGGCAGGTATTGTCTGCAAGTTTCCTTGGCCTTTTGGGCACTCTAGCACCTGAAAAGTTAGTAGAGGTTGGTTCTATTAAACCAATAATAAGACAGTGCAGGTCAAGAGCTGAGCAGAAACAAAAACCTGAACACAAAACGCTCTCCAGGACCAGGAGTTTGTATACTTGTTTAATGCCTTGAAATGATTCTAAAAAAGCACTATAATTCTAGTAACATCCATCCATGCACTTTCTATCCACTTTATCTAGTACAGGAACACAGGGGGCACCAGAGCCTAACTCAGCAAGCAACAGGTACTGTATAAGCTGGGATAACCCTGGATGGTACACCTGTCCATCGCTGGGAAGACACACAGACACAAACACACATACTCTTACCGGGTAAGTCTGGCCATTACACTGGGATTAACACATCCACTCTTTAAGAGAAACACCCTGGGATTTTAAATGACCATGGAGAGTCAGGACCTCAGTTTTACATACAGTATCATCTGTAGGACAGTTTATTTTACAGTATAGTGTCACCATCACTACACTGGGGCATTACGACACACACAGACCGCAGGGTGATTGCCTCCTACTGGCCCCACTAACACCTCTTCCAGCAGCAACCTTAGTTTTTTCCCATCCAGGTTCTGGCCAGGCTCAAACCTGCTGACCTTCAATGGGCTGCCAGTTGTAAGCTGTAAGGTGATATAGCTGCAGGCTAACCCAATATACACAATATATAACTGAAGTTTTATATATAATGCTGTTTCCTTCTGATTCACCAGCACTAATTGTAGCAGAAACCTCTGGTACTTTCCAGCCAAGTACTAACTGGCTTAGTCTTGTTTTAACTACTGAGACAACAATAGGCTTCAGGATCTTACAAAAGTGGGTAAAATAAAACTATTTAGTAATGTGAAGCCTTTCATTATCTTTGACAGTATGATTAGAAATTCTTAAAGGAATACAATATGTACAACTCGTAGGTATATTAAGCTTCTGATATTAAAATTATATAAAAAACAAAAATACCTCCTTTAAAATTCCCCTTTTTCTGAAACTTACTAACGCACAGTATGTCTGCACAGAAAGGAGTGAAACTTAGTAAAACTGTTCACATTATCTGTCAAGATTGTTCATGGCATGCTCTAAACTTAAGAAAACACAGGGACCACAAGCCAATCAAACTGAAGCTGTGGATAACATGCATGTATTGAAATATATCATGACAGTACAGTATGACAGAGTAATGAAACTTCATGTAAGTTGCAGAGCTCACATGGACGTACAAAGAAGCTGGAAATTAAGTTGACTGGTCCTATGATTTGGTCACATGCTACCACACGTGACAACTCAAGAGTTTGTCACAAGTTTTAAAAATCATCTTCATTGAAACTAAAGAACATAGAGCAGAAGTTGGGTGTGCTGGATTTCCTCATGTGCTGTTCCTGGGTAATTGTAGCATCATTTCTCTCTTTTTTGTGTTAATCACTCTGGTAAACAGCATGTTAAAGAACTTGCCATAGGAATACGAATGATACAGAAGTTTAGGTGAATACCTATTATTTGCATGGTTCCTATATTGTGAATAAATAATAAAATATACATGAAAAGTGATGTTCTTTTGAACCTGCTACCATAGCGCCACAGTGAAGAACTCAACTCAGGGGAGAAAAGCAAAATGTACGTCGAACAAGAGATATCACATGACAAAATCCAAGCAAAAGAAATACCTTGCAGGAAATCCTATCTTTCAATGCTTTATAAATTTAAATTCTTCTTGAAATTGATCGCATATATAGGCACTTAAGCTTTATTGCTCAGATGTACAGAAATAGCTCCTTATGATGCTCCTCTGTAAAAAGCAATGCATGGCTACTGAAATATTTAACAAGGAATAAAGCCAACATTAATGAACTCAGTTCAGCACTGTAAAGCTGCCACTACCTAATGAGAATAATCCTAATGCATGGATGCTTAGAAAAGATGATAAGGAGAAGCTAAGATGAAGCAGCTCATAAAACCCAGAGAGAAGGAGAAGTTTTTAAGTAAGCTAAAACCCTACTGGATTCCTGTGTTTTGAAAAGTGCGGGTGAAGAGAGATCCAATATGTAGATTTGTTTTTTTTTATTTTTACTTCATACTCTATCCACCAGGCAGGTGTGCACACATTAAATCAAAATACTTGTAAAATATTTACATTCTGCAATTTTAAAGTTCCGATTTTTAAAGTCCTCTAGACTGTAAATGCCAAAGCTAGACTGATCATTTTCCTTAATAAAACATTATGCACAACACTAACCTATACTTAATCATAATTATTCCGATAACTGACATTTCGGAACCGGCAGCTTCTCCGCATCCTAATTTAGAACAGTCTCGTGAAGCAAAATATAAAATGTAATCGTTTCATACCTGCCGGGAGAGGGAACTGTTTGGAGACTCGGACACCGCAGATAAAAGGCTTGCAGTGCTCTTTCTGTGAACACTGTTCATACCAGGCATTTTGGTAATTTTGCTAGATTTGCTAATCGAGCTGGAGTTCTTCCGCTTCTTCCCTTCCGATCTGTCGAAGGAAAGGGAAGCTGAAGACATTGCATTGTGCGCTGACAGAGCGTGGTCCCCAGAGTGGTGTATGTGCGATGACATAGACACAGAAGGGTCAATACTGCTCACCACCATGCTAATGTTTTTTATAGAGTCTGTCGAGCTGCTGGATAAAGCAGTTCGTCCTGAGGGCTCAGATTTGGCACTAAGTGGGTTTGTCCCATTGTTGCTGTTGTGTACTGACACATTGTTGTAGGAGGAGGTGGTCTGACAGGAGTTCAGTGTGGTGCCTGGGGCGAGCACACAGTTCTTCTTGTGCGATCCTGGGTAGGACGACACCGGGGATGACTGCAAGGGGGTTGCAGAGGTTGGAGGCTTCTTCTTTTTGCCCGAGGAGCTGCTGATTACCCGGGAGGAAATGTCTCTGACCTTCAAGGATTTGCTGGTTTTGGTTCTGGCCTGTTTGCCGTGGGACGGGCTGGGCGCGATGGCGGGAACGGGGGACACGAGGGAAGGGGACTTGAAGGAAGAGTCCATCATGCTGAAGGCCGCAGTCCCATGGGGGAAGGCCGCAGTGTAGGACATGATGGAGTTACTGTCTGAAGGGCTCGCAAAGGCAGGTGGAGACAAGAGTGGCGAGCTCATGACGTAGGAAGGTGCCATACTCGGACTCATGCCAGAGGAAGAAAGGTAGACAGCACTGGGACTGCTGAAGGCCTGCAGGACTGGAAAGGCAGCAGTGAGTTGCGGTGTGGGAGAAGGCATGGGGCTGTCTGCTGCTGGTGGGATTTTCCTACAACATAGAGAGGCACACATAAGACACCTGCAACTGCCCTGTCTCACGTACAGTCCTTTCAAGCAAGCTCCGTCTGACACAGTGTGATAATTCGGACACACTCAACGGGTAGATCTCAAGGCCTTTTTGTTCACAAGCTCCCACTTTTTCAAATGTAACCATAGAAGTGTAAGGGGAAAAAGATAAGGAGAAACAAAGCAGGTGCTTTGTTAGCCATCTTAACCATTTAATACACAAAAGACCTAAGATGGTGCATGGTAGATAAAAACAGAAATCAAACAACTCATTTCTAAACATTTCTATAAGCTTTTTCCCTTCTTAATGTCTAAACATTATACAATACAGTTATTATAACAGTACAGCAGTGAAGCAATTCTATACAAATCTAAAGCCAATTGTATTGTAAATGTCTGTAGATGTTGTGTTGATTGTATACGCTTTGGCAACACTGTAAATCACTGGTCATGCCAAGAAAGGTTGTTGAACTGAATTTAAAACAGACTCACACTAAGAAAAAAGCAAGTTACAAGAGAACAGTTCAATAAGAGTCATAAAATATAGAATTATCAAGAAATTAAAGTAATAATCGCTGTACATTTATACACCTAGATCTCATGCATTTTAATTTCATGATTAGAACTAGTAACTAATGACAGAAATTAAAATATACTACCAGGTCTGACAGGAATAAAATACACACTTTTTCATGCTTACAGCATTCATGACAGCCAGCATCGTTCTGGGATCAATCTACAAATTTATAGAACCACATAAAAAGTATAATCTGCTATTAAACAACTTTCTTTAATAATTCAAATATTAATTGTAATTCAATTTACAAACAGGAAACTAATGCAGATGCTGGCCGTTATCTGTTGTCTGTGCCTTTTCCTGCTTGACGATACCATACTTACTTCCACATTTGTGAATTGAGGTGCTTTTCTACCATGGAATTAAGTGCTAGTCGGAACCGGTCCCACCTTCTGTCAAACACGTAGTAACCTCTTCCCATCAATCGACTACCAAAAGTGCAAAACTGCAAGGCAAAATGTCAAAATAGTATTAGCCAGCTGCAGTGCTTTGGATGATTCAAAAGAAAAATGCTATTTTTCAAGCATCCATTTTTAACATTTTCATTGTCTAATGTTCCATAGCCTAAATTATGTTCATGTTTGATCCCTCTAAATGGTAATAAAAATAGAAGCCAAATTAAACAGATTAGATCATACGTATAAACATTGTGTCAGAGGATAAATCCATAAGTGGTTCCCTCTCAGCTTTAAAATGGTATGGACTGTGAACAGAATACAAATTACAGAGCCTTGGCAGGATTAATTACTTAATAAAATACACCTGCTTAAGTAACAATTAAATTGTTTCAGTTCCTTGAATATTTGTGCTTTCAAGGTAACCTATTACCATTTCAGAACCAGGGCTGGAGACTGCTTTAAAAACATCATAAGCTGATTTTCTTCATTAAATACTCTACAACTCTGCTATTTATGAAACAAGGCAATCTGTTTTTCATCACAGATGCTGAGCAT
This sequence comes from Lepisosteus platostomus, assembly GCF_059453375.1. NCBI lineage: Eukaryota > Metazoa > Chordata > Actinopteri > Semionotiformes > Lepisosteidae > Lepisosteus > Lepisosteus platostomus. The sequence goes on from NC_142619.1 coordinate 44,593,605, forward strand.
TTTTGCCTCACCAGTCCTTCAAGACGAGCGTGCGTCCACATGACAGTGATCACTTATCTTTGAGTCATTTTAAATGAATGAATTTCAGTTCTCCAGCTCCACAATTTAGCCTAGAGTGGATTTTTGTGGTTTTTGCTATTTTTCCCAACAGTTACATGAGTCAACAAGACAAATTTTCTTTTCAACAGAATGGAGATTTATGTAGTGTACACAATTATCTCCACGATTACAATGTTTTAAATCATTGTAATTAATAAGAATAAATCACCATAAAAGCTGAATATGTTTCACTAAATTTGGTTCTATTGAAGACCTAATTACTGCTAATTGCCACTTAAAGAGCTAGGCAGTTAGAAAATAAACTATAGAAATTAAGAGCTCTAAATTGGCTGTAGTCAGAAAAGGGGTTTCTCCCGAGCCACATCCCCTTGGTAGCTATGTTTATGCAGGATCCGATGAACTGTATCCTTGCTCTTCTCTATTATTATTCAAGTTCTGATGGGCTCTGTCAAGGGTCTTTTTGAACATGGCTTATCACAGCCCTTTTACTGCATGGTGTAATATTTGACAGGCATCTGGCTTGAAACCTGGAGGCTATAATGCCATTGTCATTAAACAGGTTGATGATGTTATGTACACATGCATTTGACAGGCCAAGAGCTTGAGCAATGAATGCTTACTCTGGCCAAATTCAGCTATCCTCTGCACAAGCTCTGATAAAGAGCTGAAATATTATGGACACCAATGCATTGCATTCTAATTGAAGACCTGATGTTTCTACAATTCCCTGCCGACATTTATACAATGTCGGGAGGGGCTTATAAAGCTTAATTTATTCTGCCAGACCGCTGCATTTAAATCACCACAATAATGAACTACTGTTACCATGTTTAACGATTTACGATAATTGACTCTAGGAATATCACAAGCCACAATAACGAATCCAAAAGACATGTCTCATTGATACTGAAAACAAATAAGTACTGCAGCGAAGGACAATGTCTGAAACTGTGCTTGATCACATTCCACTCTCTGAACCTAAAATGCAAAAGAATCTCATTACAAACATGGTTCCTATTCGCAACTCCATACGAGTGAACGATAATTTCCCAAAGCTTCAGAAGCCTTTCAGGTCAGAAAACACCACCGGAAATTGTTTTGTGCAGGAACCAATGTGCTCTAACAGCCCGGTGTGGTCACAGCGTGGAAGTGATTTGATGAATTAGCGCTGTCAGGAGGCAGCCGAACTAAGTGGCGTGTAAAGATGCGTACTCCCTGTGGCCTGGGGTGATGCCCAGAGAAATGACAGTCCAGTTTCTCGGAATCCTCTGGGGCCTCCGCTTCTCCTTCGTCGCTCGAGAGCCGGCCCCCGACGTCGCCTCCCGGAGCGGGGGCAGGCGGCTCGGTGCCTGCCCCCCCGTCGGCCAAAGAGCACAGACCCCCTCCGGAGCCGCCCAGGGACGGCCTGCAGACAGCGCACACATCATAGTCACCTCTTCCGCTTGCCTCATCTATTACTACACTTCACTGATCCGACCGCTCAGGCACAACTGTTTCAAGACACAGGCGTGGTAACGAACACAGCCTGCATGTTTTTAATCCCTCCATTACTAACGTATAAGAACTTTTACATAAAGACTTTGACTTTGGGCATTGTCTTTGTGAATGCTCACATCACACTGACTATGTTTCTCTATTCGTCACTTTAAATCCTTCACTTGCCAAGTCTGGCATAAACTGGGAGGGAATGTGTTTCTGATCACACAGCACCACCTTGTGGCTACACTTAGCACTGGGAAAGGGAATGTTTTACAACTTTGTCGAGGAAAACAGCAGCTTTCATTTTTAAATAGCATTCATGGGGGGTTTGCTGATTTTATAAAGGAGTCTTTTTAATTACTTAAACCACATAAATATCTTATGTCTGAATGTTGCTGTTTTGAGGTGGGATGGATGCTGAAATACCTTGAAAAATTGGCATTAGAGAGCCTGGATTTTGCTGGAGATGCTGTTTTGCTCTCAAAACCAGGGCTGGCCAGGGTCCCTGCCACAGGGTCCTGCAAGAGCAGAGGATGGCTGTGGTTGGGCTCCCTGATGCCTGGGTGATCCCTGTCTTTCACCCCCTCTTTCTCTCTCGCCCGGGCTTTGTGCTCTGCCAGGAGGATGTCAAACTGCTTCTTTCGTCCTGGGACCGCCCGCCGGTGGGTGAGAGAGTGAGTCTGAGGAAACGAGAGGATTGGGGTAACCGTCTAAAGATCATAGAGTCAGATGTTTCAAACTGGCTCATAATACCGAGCTAGAACACATGACACTATACATTTCTGTTTCTGGCGTTTTACGTTCTAACTATGAAACCTAAGCAGACCAGACTTTGCAATGGAAAAAAAAATCAGTATCAACTCATGCCTGTGAGAGAACAATGACATCCACATGCCAATTCTTCAGAAGCAGAAAGGCTAGACCAACTCATGCAGAACCTTAGTCAAAGACACAACTTTGCTATAGAAGAACTACTGTCTCTCCCTAGGTCCACCCACCTTGCAGGTAAGAGATCTTGTGCATGGTTTCTTGGTTTCAGGATCCAGTACACCACAGTGTTTGTTGGGATCAAATTCCCTTTCTAGAAAAAGAAAACAATGCGATAAATTAAAATAGTATTGGTCGGTATTGCTTCCAATATTGAAAACATAATTTTTCCTCATTGACTTAATATTATTATTTTTTTAAATCTACAGAGCAAACAGTATGTGTTTCAACACTAAACATATCAGTCAAGCTTTATTTTCTCATGTTTATCACATTTGTATTTAAACCTTAACTGATGGTACTCACACTACAGTATCCAAATACACTTTTGCACCCCTATTAAAGACCAGCTGTGGTGCTCATGCATGTTGTCCGACTTTGTTCAAGGTTTAGGAAAGAATGCACAGTTGTTTATGATGGCAAACTCAAAAAAGAGATCTTCTGTGCACAATGTCATTCACTGTCCATACCATTAAAGAGAAAAGGTCTTTTCACCTTAAGAGAAAAACCTTTCCATGCAAGAGAGCACAACAACACTGGCTTAAAAATATAGCTCCAAAAACAGTTACTATTTACAAGACATGTTGTTTCTTTGGCAATTCATACTGATCAACTACTCCATTTCATCATGATTTTAGTCAATCAATATGATAAGACCACATAATGAAATCAATCAGTTTCAAGATCAATTACCTTATTTACTGTACAGAGGTGTTGTACAAATTCTACATGGCAATGAATGCCAATAGAAACCAAGATAAAACATTTTCCCTGTATTACTAAACTCATGTTGCGGTTTTAAATAAATATATACAAATGCACAAATTATAATTTGAAAAAAAAAACAAGAAATTTGCAGTGGGTATCATTAAAGATACTATGAAAAACTGTATATGCAGTTTTTTATCTGTCCCTTTGTAAAATCCTTATTTTACACAGTTTATGTTCGTTTTGACTGCATCAAAATGCATACCATTATGTTGGCAAAAAAAAACATTACCATGCAAGTTTTTCAGAGATCATTTCTCTGCAATTTAATTGGCACAGTACATTGTACCAAAATAATCAAAGTAATACAACTCTCACTGTAACACCATTTAGAGAGTGTCCAGTGTCAATTAAAACTATTAGTGTTTTACAAGATACTGTAAAAATCATGTGATACTTGGGAAATGTTGCTTACATGAAAACAAACATAGAACACTTTACACATTCTATATGTAACACCCTGAAAGAAATCATACTTTTGGTAATTGTTGCAGGGTTCTGCAAAAATATGTCAGAATTCTGCAGCGTGAGAATCAGGAAGAATTAAATATAACATCCCAGAAAATTTAATCATTTTTCTTTGGGATTTTTTTTATGTGGAGCACCTTTAGGGAGATACTTTTAGGGAGACCTTTATAAAACAAAAAGCACAAAAAGTTAAACATTTACAAAATAAAATATATAGGAAATCTAAAACTGCATACTGTACACAGACAAAATGTATGCTTAACAATGAATTGTTGAATAAAATTAATATGAATAAAGTTAATGTTCTGCAAATTTAATGTCTCAAGAAATGACTAAAATATGTACATTTATACAGCACTTAAAACGTTTAGGTCCTGGCACCATTATGATTTGTGATTTGTTCACTATTTCTGAATTTATTAATAGAGATCATCAGATTTTTTAAGACTGAGACAGCAGCTCCTGGGGGACACTTCTCAGACTAAAGTGCACCTCCACTCTGGAACCCTGTCAGCTTTTGACAGAGAAACCCCTACCCTGCCTGCTTGTTAACAACTTCACTGAAGGTACTTCTGTTCTGCCCAGCCTTCCCGATATAACCATTATATCCACATGCTCTACAATGAATCAGGATTTCATAAAGATAGTCAAAACAGGAAAACAGATCATGCCACAATGTACCACACAGCTGACATTTTGTCATGGAAGTCTCTTTCTTTACACAATCATTCCACAGCAGGGAGCCAGAACGATGCATTCTTGAAATGCAATGAGTAATCAGTGAACAGCTTCACCGCTAGGTAGCAGCACTGACATGTAGTGCTCAGGACAATCTTAACCTCCACTATTCTGAAATCTAAATAATTTGAATAATTTAAAGCCACTATTCTGAATTCTTCCTCGAGGTTCTGTAATAGTATTAATATTTTGTATCTGTAAAGTTGTATATGCGATCTTAAATCTGGCTTTCAATATCGTTTTCTGGGTCACAGCTTTGATGACAGTTTTAAATTGCTGGAATGTAGTGTACATTTATACTTTTTTAAGGCTTGTAACACAGACCCTTTTGGAAATGCCTTTCTTGAAGGCATAATGTTGTCTGATTTTGTTTTGTCCATTTGTTATCTTAGTGCCAATGCTTATTAGTATTAAGGATTCACACACCTTTGCCAGGGTGCTTTATGATTGAGATCGTTCACTCCTACGGTATAATGAAATACAGTATGATTTTCTCCCAAAACATCTAAAGGACATTAAGGAAGTTCCTTATAGAAAGGAATGATTAATCATAATCCGCTGTATATACTGTATATAGTGCTTTCATCTCATTGGATTCCCATAAAGTATAAAGTACTTTATACTGTATATAGGAGGCTAACTTCACATTTTAATGTGTATGAAAACAGAAAAACTACCTATTCTTACAAATAAAAAAATAAGTTTTAATAATTTGTATGTACTGTACATAATGAACATTACATTCAAAAAGCAGTTAATGTACAAGTTGTTACAATAGTTTAGCTTATTAAATCTTATTGACTTATAGTCATTACATTAACTTTAAATAAACTTTTTTTTGCAAATATATTGATTGAATTTTATGTGATTAATTTAGTGATGGGTTTAGTGATTCTTTAGTGATAGGGTTCTAATGTAATTATTATTTCAATTGATGCAATTAGGTAATACGATCTTTACTAAGGGTTGAGACACACTCTGACCACATTGCGCATTATTAAAAATAAAGAGAAAAAGGTCTACAATTATAACAAATCAAGTATATCACAGATATATCAAAGTGCCACAATGCATCCATTTCATAATGTCCAAATCCAACATCTTGAAATAATAAATAGGATAGGATTCTCAAATTGATTTCTGAATCAGTGTAACCTCTCACTCAGATCTTGTCAGATGAAACTCTAGCAAAATGGAAAAAACATTTCATTGGACAGGACAGATGCAAAGCCTATTGGTGCGAGGAAGTCAGATACAAAGCAGGCTAGCAAGTTATGTAAGACAGCAGAGGAATTAAATGAATTCAATTTCTTGCTTGTTACTCAAAGCTATCAAACATTAAAATGACCTGAAACTAATTTTAGGGTTATAAATGGATTTAGTATTACTCGCTACATATGAAAAAACACATGAAATAAATGATTACTTAGAAGAGCAAAAAACAAGAGGTGTACTTTATAACTGTTTCGGCTTACCATGTATCAGTAAAGGCGATGGAAAAGTACGGTAGTGCATTGTTGCCACCAAGGAAATCCTCACCCTTATCTCACAATTACGAGAAAATTATCTTGGAATTATGACTTAGTAATTCTCGCATACTTTATGTGCTCACGCAATAGCAGAATTGTCGTACCTATATCAAGTAGGTAGCTACGTCAGCATGCGTAGGCTGCAAAGGAACACGTTGAAGGTTTATTCCATGCTGAAAAGAGAAGAAAAGAAACACAACGCTTTGGCTGTAAGGGCTTCACAGCCGAAATGTTGTGTTACTTTTTTTCTCTTTATTTATTCCATGTTTATTCCATGCTGAAAAGAGAAAAAAGTAACACAACATTTCGGCTGTGAAGCCCTCACAGTCAAAGTGTTGTGTTTCTTTCTTCTCTTTTCATCATGGCATAAACCTTTAATACTATAGCGCTTTCGGGTTCTCGTGGGTTTGTGCCCTCGCGGCTCCCGCCTCAGGTCAGCCCTCCACTTCGAACCCGGGTCTCCGGCGTCACTCAACAGGGAACCAGCCGGCTGAGCTAAAGGGAGATCTCCCCTCAGCCCGGCTGCAGGGGTCCCTGCTATTCACAGGGAAGGGCGGTGACGTCACCACGCTGGCAGACAGCTCACACAACCTGTAGTGTCGGCCGTGTCCATTACAATACCTATATTGCTACGTGCAGACTTACAGTTTTAAGCAGTGGAAGTGATTGCACGTGTAACTGTTCATAAAGGAACCATCATTGTTTTGATCTCTAAATCCCACAAAACTGGTCCTCATGCTTGTAATGATTCTGTTCAATTTGCTCAAAACTGCAAGGTTTCATTATGACTAAACCCCAGTCGAAATCTGTACAAATTCTGCAGCGCTGTACATTAAACGGAAAGTGCCAGCAAAGTTCACCGTAGCTTCTACATGCGTTCAGTGCACAACGTAACAGGTTGTACATACACTAACGTAAGCATTGCTATCTCGTAATTACGAGATAATTCGTTATCTTATAATTACGAGATATGTATCTTGTAATTATGAGATAAGAGGGCAATGTTTTTCCCTTAGTGGCAGCAATGCTCTTCTGTAGAAAAGAAACAGCTGTCTCTAATCATTTTCGGTTTTGGTTTCTTATTTGTCCTTATAGCCATTGGAAACTAACAAAACTAGGCAGAAATAAAAATCCAAACTAAGAAAAAACAATAAGTTCTCAAACAGATTTTCCGACCGCAATATTAACAAGTAATGTTTGCTGGTGGGTTAATGAATGAAAACACAAAAATAACTGTTTGGCAAACTCCCACTAATTCAGTCAGGAGAAGAAATATTTTGTGTGCCTGTGTGTTGCAATCTTGGCTTTTTATTACAGGGATGATGTATATAGTCTGGTAAAAGAAAACAAAAATTTCAAACATTATATGTAACATTTAACATGAAATGCAAAGCTAAACATGAGAAATTAAAATATTATCATAATATTTGGATCATACCTTTAACCTTATTCCCTTAACAATTACAAAATACTACTGTAGGTACATGTTTGAAAATCTAGTTTGCACATTAAGCAGCCAAAAACCAGATAATTCTCAAATCAACTGTCTAAAAAGGCTATTTTAAATAACATGCAAATTAGATAGTATGCTAAATACTTTATTTCAATAGTAACATATATGAGAAAGTGACTTTAGTTTAGGAGTGTTTTTGCTTTCTATGTAGAAATGAAACTGGATTTTAATGCATCGTGCTTGTGCATTAGCACAACTTGGAAACTTCTGCCTGAGATCGGGCCCAGCCTCACCAAAACCACTGACCATATTACAGGAAGAAAATTGGTGCATATGCTCACCAGAAAGTCTTTTGTAAGGCTTATTACTGCTTTTGGTGCCATTTTGGTGTTTCTTGTCTAACGATGAAGGGGATATGAGTCCTTTGCCATTCAGAATCTTCTCTTGTGATGGAGGCACTGGCTTTGATGCTGTTGATGTCAAAGCAGGTTTAACCAAAGCTGCAGAAGATGTGGTGGATGAAGAGGCAGAGGAGGTGGTGGTGGAAGTGGTGGTGGAATTCATTTTAACATTGGCACCATCTGCCTTCACCAGGTTAGGAATCTTCTCAAGGCTGACTACTGGGACAGGGACACTGAAAGAAAAAATGCCTAATTGTTAGACCCTGCTGCTTCACACTCAATGGAACAAAAGGAGCATTGTATGCTTATCTATGTGTTCTTGTTAAAAAACGAAAAAGAGCAAAATATTAAAGCAACAACAAAATTTGACAAAGTTGCAGCAAGAATGCCATAAAATCTAAAATGCCTTACTTAGCATGCTCTTCATTAATTAGATTTTTAATAAGCTTCTCTACTGGAGCCCTAATAGGAACCTAACCTATTTACGTCATAAAAGATAAATCATAAAAATGTATTCGGTTTATTGTATTCATACATTGAATATATCATGTAGACCCTCATTCATACACTTCTATATATCCAGTGAAAAGTACAGTCTGACCAGAATAAACTAACCTCTACATTCTTTGAACAATCATGCTAATAATAAGAGTAGAAGAGTACAGGTGGCCAAATGCAATGTTTTTTTCTTCTTACCATAAACGCTGAACAACGAATGAAAAAAAGTAACAGCAAACAAAAAGCAACTTAAAAATGGAACGTACAATGATATTTTCCTATAAGGACAACCATACTATTCTTCTTTGAATCCAACTACCAATTTTCAAATGTCTATCCATAGAGGCCCACTTTTTGGAGAAAAAAAAACATTTTCTAGGAGGCAACAAAGGTAATTCTGCAGCCACCTTAGTCTTAACTTTTCATTCTCGAAAGGTAGTCAGTATTTCAGAAAGTACAGAGCACCCTTAACACTGTATCATTGTTCATACAGTGCCAAATTCCATGAAAAAATACTTAAGCTGAGAACAAATTGCATCTTGTTTTTCAATGACCCAAAAGAGGCCATTGCAGGAAATAGCAGTTTTATATGGTGCAACTTGATTGCGAAAACAAGGCTTTGCTCTGCACCCATTTCCAACATATTTACATATAAAAAAATCTTTAAGAAAGGTCTTGTTTTCTAACTATTCTGAATATTGTTAACAGTCCAAAGAGCAACAGAAGTTACTATTAAAATCAATTATCAAAAAGAAGCCTTAAAATATTAGTTGAGTTAGTAAAATCATATGAATAATGCGACATGAAAGATTTATAGCATTACCCAGACAACTTAGCCAAATCAAGAATTAAGAAATTTCCCCTGCCAACAGAAAAAATAGTTGAAATGAAAAAATATACTGAACAAAGAAACTTATCACCTACACTTGCACAAATTCACTTTTTTTCACAATTATCTGGAAAATGATTATTGTTTCTGTAGCAAATGCTTTGGAATTTCATTATGATGATTGACATTTGTTGTCATCAGAGCTGACCACCATTGGAAGCAGTGCAAGCTGTTTCTCTGTAACACATGTATAAACCAGGTTGAAGATGTTACATTGTAGATTCTGACCCATTCCTCTTGTAGAGTCTGGACAAACATTCCTGTTCACTGGTCTGTGAGCCTTAGATGACACACATCATCCCAGAACATCCCTCAAATCTTCAATGGATCTCACATAGGAATTTGATCCTCTCCACACAAAAAATGCCACAAAGACATGTCCCTCCGTCCATTTTAATCCAGTGTCTGAGTGTCATGGAGAGCTGGAGCCTATTCCAGCAAGCAACAGGTACAAGGCAGGATACACCCTGGACGGGACGCCAGTCCATCACAGGGCACACACAGACACAAACATTTCCACACTCACACCACGGCCAATATTTCCAGAAGGCAATGAACCTAAAGTACCAGTATGTCTTTGGACAGTAGAAGGAAACTGGAGCATGTGGACAAAGGGAGAACATACAAACTCCAAGCAGACACCACTCCAGGCCCAGAATGGAACCCAGGGACTGAGCTGTGAGGCAGCAATGCTAACCACTGTGGCACCGTGGTGCATGAGGTCTGTGTCAACTGGAATGCTGCAATGTCAAGATGAGCTCGACATAACAATTCTCCACAACCATCTCACCACACTCCCTGAATTCCAGTGGTCTACATAAAAATCAAGATTCATCTCTAAAGAGTATTTAACTCCAAGGCGACTTTGTCCAGTTTCCAACACACTTACAGCAGAAATGCATGTTCTTGATAAGTGGGACACAATGGTTCATTTCTGAGTTATACTTCATTGATTTTCACCAAGCATGATATTCATCAGATGAAATAAAGTTGCTTTTGATGATCAGTATAGAATTACAGGATGGAATTCCACTGTATCTCAACAGATATCTTACTGATAATTCTTCCAAAACAATAACTGTGCATACATGTCCTTGATATTGTCATCTAACTTGATAAACATATCACATTTCCACTTAAAATAGACATAAAACCCCAGTGTCTTTTAATTGCTGCATCTGATTTATGTTATCTAAGCAGTGGGTCAGTGAAAACATGAAATAGAAATCTAGGTGAAGCACATTTAAGAGTGAGAATAAGGAATACATATTCATTTAGGAAATTAAAACAAGCTGCCACACTATGCTGTTGACACAAAAACAGATACAGGCACACAATTGCAACAAAACTAAGAAAGTTTTTAAGACTTGCTATCTACAAACAACACAGCAACATTGCATCAATCTTAATCTTTCATCAATGTACTGCACGTAATATCAGCAGAACGAACTTGAAAACACAACGTTTTGAGAAAAGCCTGTTTGTTGTTTTCATTAGAACATTAGAATAGATTAAATTCACCTGTGTTCAACAGGTGTCTAACAAAAGAAAAATGAAAAGGCCTTCTTTTATATATGGATCTGATATTTTGCCCTCTGAATTACAACAGCATTTAATTTGCATCAGAGACATAAAGAAGATTTAAATTATTTTATGAATTATACATTTTGAAGTTTATTGAAGGTGCTTATCTAGTATATATAATTGGTATGAGAGTACAACAACGTCAAGGGGTTGGTTAAAAATTTAATTCTGTCACTTTTTTGTGTTCTTACTCAGGTTAGCCAGCAAACTTTACAGTTGATTAAAATGTTCTCCCAAAAACAAGTATGTGCACACTTCACATTCAAAAATAAGCAAAATAAATATTTCAGCATTTGAAGTCACATGGACCACACACATGGATCTTATACCTCAAAATGTCAACTTAATTGAAAGTAGAAGAAAATTCTTCATGACTTCCACTAGAAGGAAATACAATGAGCCAATGAGCAGACTAAATGATAGCCCAATTATTGTTTTGCATTGGTAAAAATAAGTTTAAGTTATTTCATTAGAGACCAAAACAAACACCAAACTGCCAGTGATTTTGTTTATTTTTTTAAAGAGAACTGCTTTTAACAAACCAAGTTATTTTTGTTTGAACAACTCTGACATTAATCTCAGTAATCTTCATATTTAGTGAAAAGTGTGTTATCTGAGTATAGTAAGATTAGATTTAGTTCCATTCATCTAAAAAACCCCACAAAAAATCCCCAATTTTAGGGAATTGATTAAGACAGTCTCCTGTGTTTTACTGTCTGGTAATAAACACAAATTCACAGACACTTTAATGCAGATGCACCTTCACATGTTAATAAGATTAACTATTGGCAGGAAAAATAAAAAAGGAAAACAAACTCAGATTCTTTATAATCAGAATCATGTAAACTAATTCACTCAATAATCCCCAATCTCAACACTGAAAAACCCTTGGACAACTTCAGAAGCTGTCCAAGAGGTCCCCAGAATCTAAGGGTATTTTCACCAGTGTAATAAGGACCTGCCACTGCTTACAGTGCATCTACTGATTTGCAGTGCTGCTGTTAAGATTTTAGAAATTACAGCATGACTGATTAGAATAGCTCTAGACATAACCCCAGGTCTAGACTTCCAGCAGCTTAATCTCCAAAATGTAAAAGATGTGCACCAGGATGATTTTTTAAAAAATATTAGTAAAATTAGGCAAAACATGTAAATAAAGAAGACTGAAAAGTAATTTATAAGGCATTCCACATAGTGTGAAAGCAGAGCGAAAAACTTACAGATTCCATCTGGGAACTTTAGGAAATGACACTACATGTGTAATCTATAACTATGTGTAACATTATGTCAACACAAGTTGTCCTTCTTCCATGTTTGTGTTTGATAAGCATCATTTTAGCTGATATTGTGCATGGGACAAAAGTCTACCAAATGAGTTATTCCAAGAATGCCCTAACAACACTTACCGCTATAAATTCTAACTTGAGGAAATGTTTGTGCTTTCATTCCTTGAGTTTATTTCGGAGAACATCCCATGTGGAAATTTCAATGCACCATTCCAAGGGTGGTTAAACACCACATTCCATTCAAATATACCTCACTTATTATTTCTAAATTTCCACTTAAAGTTTCACACTGCCAAACAGACACATGCCTATTAGTGCCTTTTGGTTGAGACATGTGTTCTGTCTCAATGCCATATACTGTACACCATCTTCTGATAATCTGAATTACATCACCTCTCTGCCTGTGTAAAACATTTTGGCTGCAAACTGCATAATATATGTTAAGTAACACTTTACAAGAAGTGTATTTTCAATTTAATTAAACGTGATGTAATTCATTTCCTGTGATGTTAATATGAAATACACTTTAAATCACAACTGATTCATTGGCTATTAACATGACATGTTATTCTCCATTAATCACACATGGACATCCCTTCTTGTAAAGCACTACCATGTAACATATATATATATAGAGAGGGAATGTTTCAGTAAGGCTGTTACATGTTAAATTATTCCATGAGTCTAAATTGCTTTGTAGGGTTTAGTATATACTGCCTTCCTAAATAAATTATACATTTTTATATAGCTGTAGTGGCAGAAATTATTTCCACATATCAGGTTTACCCTAGGGTCGGCAAATGCAACATACATGGTTCTTAAGGATAATGCAGCTTTCTTAAGTGAACTACAGCACTTAAATATGATCAAAATGTAAATACAATGCCTACAGAAAGTATGCATCACCCTTGAAAAACATAATTCACGCAATATATGCAACAATTTAAAAAAACTTTTATGGTATTATGAAAAATGAAAAACTGCTTTATCACCCCATGGGTTAATACTTTTTAGAAGCACCTTTTTGCAGCAACTTCTGCTTTGAGCATTTTAAAGTGTGTCTGTAACAACATTTCATATCTGGATTTGGGGATGTTTGCTCAATCTTCCATGCAGTTTTGCTCAAGCTCCATGAATCAGCGAACTTTCACTCAGGTCCTTCTACAGATTTTCAATGGGATTCTGGGGTTCCAGTCTGGGCTTTGGCTGGTCAACCCAAGGACATTCACCTCTTGTTCTAAATCTATCATATTGTGCCTTGGGTTTGCTGTCCTGCTGGTATGTGACTTTTTTGCTGACTGAAGCACGTTCTCCTTGAGAATAAGACTATATTTGACCGCATTCATTGTTCCCTCTAACCAGACAGGTACCCCAGTCCCTGCTGCTGAAAAGCATGCCTATGTGATGATGCTGCCACCATCAAGCTTCATGGTACAGATGGTGCTACACGGGTGATAAGCTGTGTTAGGCATAGCACTTTGCATTCAGCCAAGGAGTTCAATTTTTATTTAATCAGACCAGAGAACCTTTTGACACATACAGTAGTATGAGTCTCTCACATAGAGGCTAGATCTGCATAGTGCTACACTGATTGTTGTCCTTGAACAGGTTCTCTGATCTCAGCCATGGAGTTCTGTCAGGGTGGTCATTGGGTTCTTGGTCACTTCTTCTGTGATCAAACTTCTTCTTGCCCAGTTGCTTAATTTGTGGAGACAGCCTGCTCCAGGAAGAGTCTTGGTGGTTCCATATTCTTTTCATTTCCTAAAGATGGACTCGACTCTGCTCCTGAGAATTTTCAAAACCCTAGATATGCGTTTCCCCCTTTCCAGATCTATACCTCCTCATAACTGTATCACAGAGTTGCACAGACAGCTCCTTAAGCTTCATAATAGTTTCTGCTTTGATGTGCATTGTCAACTGATATAGACCTTACATAGACAGGTGCATGTATATTTCTTCTAAAATCAACTATATGAATCAGATGCATATGCACTTAATTTGGAGTGTCATAGCAAAGGGGGTGAATACCTGCCAAATCAAGACATTTCTGTGTTTTCTTTTAAAATATATGTAAAAAACGCTTGCTCCACTTTGACATTAAATAATTATTTGTGTAGTGAGAACAAAAACACACATAAATATATATCTATTTGAGTTTGCAAAATAAAATGTGAAAATATCCAAGGGGGTGAATACTTTCTGAAAGCACTATTAGCAATCAAAGCATTTCAGCTGAAAGTTCATGAAAGTTCATAAGCTTCACACTTGAAAAGCACACAAGAACACTAAATTGTAGATCATGTGTGAAAGATCACAACTTTGTGAAAGTAATAAAAATTTCATTGAAAAAAATAAATCTTCAATCTTTTGAGATAAATAATACAGCAGTGAAAATGCAAGAGGAAGTGGCCTTTGAAAACAGTGAATGTCCAGGTGCATGAAGCAGTGTCTGTTGTAGCATCCACTGATGCAGTCTATTAAGAACAATAACCTTACCTGTTCAAGTTTATCCCTACATATAGTCTAAATAAATAAAACATCAACAAAACATGTTTTTAATTATCAAAGCTACAGGGGCAGCAAGAACTCACCATGGTTTATCCCTGGGCACTTTCGAAGCAAAGACTGTGTGCTGCTGCTTATTAATGGAGGTATGCAGATTGTCTTTGGGCATTCTGAATGGCTTTGAGTTGCTGTTGACTGAGTTGTGGGTGACACAGACTTTGGGTTTCATCTGGGCTAATGATGCTCTAGAATTACAGGGGGATGAAGCCGGTGAAGGGGAGGGTTTAAACACAGAACCGTGTCTTCTTTCTGCAAAATGTAAAGACAAAAAATAAATGTCACAACTTACCTGAAATTCACTGTATTCATAGCACATGTACAATAACATCCAAAATTCACAGACACTAAAGACTGAATATTTACTTCTGTGTGTGAATGGACATGTACATTACTAACAATTACCTTGTAATAATAAACTCAAAAGGTGATCTTTGTTGTATGTGAAATACATCACACACACTAATGAAATGATGGCTAATATTACAGATGTTAAGAATTCTTTTTGATACAGATACATTTTTCAATATTTTTTTATATAATGCCTTGCATGTCGAGACATCCTGATGAAGTGCTTTACAAATAAAGACATAAGCAATAAGAATACACAATACAGCAAAACGGCAATACAGCCATGTAGTGTTATTCTCAAACATCAGGAAATGTGTTTTTAAAGGTCTTTTAAAACGAAGACAGAGAGTCTCAGGTACAACATGCCAGTTTATGTGCATTTATGTAGAAATCCCTATCGTTCAACATCTCAGCATGGGTGCACACTGCAAAACCCAAAGTTAATGATCTGATGTGTCTGAGTGGAGCCCAATAGCTCAGTAATTACTTTATGCAGCAAAGAGCTACATTATTAGGAGTACTGAAAAATAGGAGAGGGATCTGGGTGCCAGTCCAGGAAGAACAAAACAAGTCTAATGGACCTGCAGGACTTTCTGAACTGAATTCTGAATGTGCTGAAGCTTGTTCATATACTTAAGAGAGACCAGCACAGAGTTACAGAAATCTAATCTTGAGAAAACAAAGCCACGAATCAGTTTCTTGGCATCTCATCTTCTAGTTCACATAATACAGCCACAATCCTACAGTACAATCCTGAAACTACAGCTACAAAGGTAGTGGAAGGTACAGGAAGCCAATTCACTAAATTCAGAACCTGGTACAGTTGTACCATTCAAGGCTTTCCAATCCAGGTACTCAAAAAGAACAATATTCAGTTCCTTGCAAGTATAGCATTTTAAAACTGAAATGGTAATAAAAACTATAGTTCACCCCCTTGCCCCAAAGAACAGGATGTTTCTACAAAGCGCACAGCAAGGTAAGCAACCTGGTTTAACAGACAGCATTTTGGCTGATGCCTCATTTAGTTTCAAGGTCACTTGTACATCAGGCTTATTTAACAGGGTTAAAAGCCTTAAACGAGCTGAAAGACTGAATAAAGACTGAATATTTCACAAAACTACCTTCACAAAAGCTGCATAAAAAGCCTTGAGCCACGCAACCTAGATTTCAAAACATACTACAAATTTCAATATTGAATGCCAAAGCAGCAACAAAAGAATCTTAACTGATGAGAGCGAAAAACATTAATATTCGTAAATCCATGAGGTACAGTGCCCAGCTAGAGCCCCATAGTAAATACTTCTATCTGTGGATGATTCCTAAGATGACCTTGCATACTAAATGATAGGATTCTGGTTGATTTTCAAAGAATCAGAGTGAAAAACAGTACTGCATTTATATTTCTCAGAGCTTTATAGAGCAGTGGTCCACAAGACGAATAAGAAGACTTGCATCCAGTAGAAACCACCAGCAGGTGAGAACTTCACAGCAGTCAGAGGACAGGCAAAGCAAAAGGTAATCCTTTGAGTACAACAATGTTTGCACGTACACAACACTTTAAGGTTGTTTGTAGGATTGTGCTCAAAGCTAGTTTTATAACCAGATGGTTTCGCATGATATTCTGACAGAAAACGAAAACTGAAACCCTCCACGAAGAACTTCCTAGACAATAGCAAACCAAAGATCAAACAAGTATGTACAGTGTAACATAAAAAGAAACAACTGAAGAAAAGTCTACTTTTCATCTAAAGGCGGCAGACATAAAAACTAATTGTGTGTTTTCATGTTGTACGGAAAAGGGACAGTTTTTAAATGCTCCTTACAACTAATTCTCTTGCACATAAAAATTACTTTTAGCAAGTCACATTTCTCCTCAGTGCATTTCATCTGACAGTCTATCACCTGGTCTTGTGACTTGAAAGTTGCTAGTCTGTTCACAGAGGAACCTCATCTAACATTCCTTCAGAAGTTCAGTATAATTCATAGAAGCCTTTTTTTCTTTCAAAGCAGACATTACTATTAAAAAATAAAGGCCTAATGTAAACACAATGTAAAATAATGATAAGACAAAGAATTGCAAACTGTAATATTTACATTTTTGTAAGCATGAAAAACATCTATAGAAAAACATGATTTATTAATAGTGATTAAACAAAGGAATGATCTGTTTTCTGAGACCAAGGCCTAAATGATTAATAAAACTTGTTGATATGAATGTTGCAATTCATTTGAGGTTCATTTACATGTTAAAGTACTGTATATGCAAAGTAACTAGTTATTGAACCAAACATATCATCCAACACAGTACTTATCAAAGTCATAATTACTAATATTTCAAAATGTTTTAAGATGGTAAATCTATTAATGACTTGGTACAGCTATAATTGCATTATTTCATAATGACAGATTTAAATCACAGCCTGCTATCTCTGGAAACTACATCACATGGAGCTGTGCAGAACAACAAACTGGAGTGTGGGCACAGTACATCCTGCTGTCCAAAAAATTTGTCATCAATATGGCTCAAAGCCAAATACCAGATAAGCTGCAGCAGCTCCTGATTCAGTTTACAACAGCACTAGGCTTCCAGCTTCATGAGGATATAAAAATAAAAATAAGCAATGATTACACAATTAAGTACATTTTCATATAAAGTTTGTTAGAAATCAGAAGTGAATTATGAAAATGGTGATTATGTCTTGACCTCTGTGTCCAGTGTAATGAATCCAGTTATTGTGTTTTCTATAAAAGATATAATTGATACGTAGCCACAAGAAAAAAAAAAACTTTTTGCATCATTCATCAGTATTATTTACTTCTAAGGATATTTCATGGAAACTCTTAATTACTCATTATAGATATTGCCGTGACATTTGCTGAACAAAATTCCTCAGAGCAAGATATAGTGAACTGATATAAGACACTGGGAGTGCATTCTTAACTTTAAAAACTCCTAAGACTTCTACAGTTTATAGAATAAATGTCATTTATCATCTGGTAGCTTTCAATTGCCAAAAGACAACTTGCATTTGTTTTAGATATCGGACTCATTATCTTCATCCTGCCTCTATACACATTTTAAATTTGGAATCAGCTACACATGTAGTTATATTAAAGAGTAACACCCGTTTCTAACAACTTGCACTCCCCAGTGAATTCCCTGACCTTTTTAATTTTCTGGGAGTGTGTGTCCCGTAAAATCAATATGATATTATACATAAGGAATATGTTATATACAACTAATATACAGCAGTTTCAGCTTTAAAATAATTTTCCCTTGGATGTTTAAGTGATTCTCTAATATTGAGTGACGAGTGATCCTCTGGAAATTTCTACCTCTGTGGAATCCTCCACAGAGTGAGACTGCTTATTAATCAGATTCAATTTTGTGAAGTAACATATAACTGAGAGTGAGCCCATACTGTAAATGCACGAAATATCAGGTCTGTCATTTGATGACACAGAAAATGACTAGGCAAGCCAGGCAAAACATCTTCACATGCCAATACTGCTGGCTGGAGGGTTGCAAATTCCTGCACCATAAAGCCCATCCCAAAACTAATAATCTCTGCACTGAGAACACTACTTTCACATCACACTCCCTGCAGACAACACATCAACGAAATTACCACTATATACAGTAGGCTGCAAAATACTAGATCTACTTTACCATTGATACCTGACTCAAAGACGTCACATACTAGCTCATAAAGCGCACAAGATAAACCTTCTTATTATTTTCTTTTTTGCAATTCTTCCGTGTGGGCCAAGCTGAGCTTTTTTGAACCACCTGTAAAGGAAAAATGACAAATCCAGCACTGGACAGCAGGGTTCCAATGGGTTGAAACAAAAGGATTCTGGTCAGCAAAAAGCTGCTATTAAGTGCAAGGCTTGTCATTTGTGATAGGCCTGAGGTATAAACTACTTCTTTAACCCCCATTTTAATCAGGAAAATTAATTTTCAGAATTGGAAGAATGAAGGATCCAACCGAGCATCACATTTTGTGAAGATTTCAGAAAAAAAAATATTAAAATGTTTTTGGGATGTTTAAGCAAAAAATAAAAACTCACAATCTGTTTTGGTATGTAACAGCAATGTAATCATTTTCTTCACATATTAATTAAGCCTATAAATTATATACTGTCAAAAAAATTAAACTGTGGAAAATAAGGAATTAATATCAGGTTATACTCTAAGTCAAACATGAATGTAATTAAACTGGCCGTTAATCAGTGCAGCATCATCGCAACTACAGTGGTTTTGAAAATGTGTAAAATGGTAAAATGGAGTTTACATTCATTTAATTTACACCAGTTAATTGGCTTAAAAGTGTTAGTTAATTCCATTAAAAAAAACATTTGACGTGTGTCTATACAACTCAGTTGATCAATACAGTAAAATGATCAGTATAGTAAAATGCCATAAAACTTACTGTTCCTGCTATGCATGGTTTTTGAAGGGCAGTCCTCTCTAATCACTGTGCAACTATTCCCCAGCTACCTGTAGAGCCAAAGGGTTGCACATCGTAAAGAAATAGATTAAATTCTGCTAGTTCAATTTAAAACACTTGTGGGGGCTTTTATATAATATAGACATACGGGCACATACTGTACACAAGTCTATGTTTCCTCTCGCTAGAGAAAAACAATGAGGTTGCCTTTTTTATTCTTCTGTATTGGACTGCTAAACTATAAAATATTCTTCATCTGACTTGCATTTTAAAGTCATACAATAATGTCCAGATATTAAAAAACTTAAATCAATCCAGTGATAACATACTTTGATGTTCTCCTCCCCACTAATAGCTGATGTTTGGTGAGCATTCTGGCACACTATGGCTGCCGTCACATCATCCAGGTGGGGGCTACATTACTTGTAAAGCCCTTTGAGTGAGGGGACCAGAAAAGCGCTATGTAAGTGTAAGCAATTATTAAATTATTATTATTAAATGCAAGTAGGATATAGTGTCTAATATAATGAGAAGGATATTTAATGAGAGCAGCGTTACACCCTTGTAGAAAGATCTCATCAGTTCTCAGAAGCAAACGCTGCACCTGTTCATGACTATTCACAACTAAGCAAAACTGGGCTGGTGCTTTATTGGCAACCCCATGTTAGGTGACACACTTCAAAGACAGTGTTCACATTACCTCCTTGATGTTCATGGTTGAATCTTGGTTTATTTGTGCATTTATTCAGTAATAGTGCTTACCAGCTTATCAGGCCACTCAACTCATAGTAAAAAGTAATTGTCAAATTGCAAAGTAATTCAGTCAATGCCCTGAATGGATTTATGTTTTCCATAGCAAAGGTGGTTAATATTTTTAATTAACATATTTTATTTTTATTTAGTTTTTGGTTACACTTAGTTTATTCCCTCAATAGAAGTGTTCAGTTGCAGCATTCAAGTTTTTATTAAAAATATTAACTTCAAAGAAATGTGCACACATCATTCATACTTCAACAAATGGGACATCTTAGGAAGGGGGAATACTTTTGCAAGGCACTTTTGGAAATTAAGCTATTTAGAAATTCTTAGGAAAGAAAGATGCTATATAAAGACAACTATATATAACTATATTATACACAGTTGACACTATTAATTATATATATATTTGTCAATCTCTAACTTAATCATATTGTTCATTTTATCTAAATAGCTTTAAATTAGCTGCTATTTACAATCCAATCGATAACATTACACAATGAAAATTATAAAGCAAAGACTAAGAAGATACAAAAGATAAATATAATAAAAAAGCTTTTCTAAAAAGAGTACATATTTGGACTAGACGTAAAAGCGGTTTCTTTCAGTGGAAACACACAGTAAACTAGAATCAGTTGAGCGAAAGTCTTGTGTAAGGAAATAAACAAATAACATAATCCCCAGATACTAGGAAGCCATATGATAAGAGTCTTGAACATAAGCAAGATTTTAAAATAAACTCAAAACCTGACAGGAAGCCAGTGTGAGGATTCCCAATTCAGGAGGGAAGTGATCACTTGCATGCAACCTGGTTAAGATTTTAGTTGCTAAACTCTGATAATGTTGCAACATAAGCAGTTTTAGAGACCATAACCAGGGCATTACAAGAACCACATCTTGAAAAACATATAGATGAATATGCACAGACGGCATAGTAGGCTGCCTGTCAATATTTCTCCGATGGAATTTGTTTTACAGTATTCTAGACAACAAGATCAAAAGACAACTCAGTATCACCAACATCTTCATTTTGGATTGAAACTCAAGCACATAGCCACCAACTGGCAATGTTACAGAACCGTTTTTTGGAATGGATTAGATTGGACCCAAGAAGATGACCACAGTCTTGTCACAATTAAGATGAAAAACGTTTTTCTGGCATCGAAGCTTTTATATCAGAAATGCAATCAGAGAACTTTTGTTTAATGTGGTCTAGGTTTATTTGTGGATATAGATTTGAGTATCATCTGCATAGAAACACATTACGAATGACAGTGTAATTTTAGAATGTACACGTGAACACAAATTGAAATACGTTCACACTGAATAGTAAAGGGCACAGTATCTGGCCCTGTGAAACACCAGATGAAATCAACCCGGCCTCAATACTAAACTAATTTTATTCCTTCACCAAGAGCAATAAAATACCAACACTTAGCAAGCTTTTATTAGAAAGCTACATTTTGAATTACCAATAACTGTTACACCCACCCAGTTAGAAATAAGTATGCTTTGATGTCTCACAGCTACCAACCCCACAAACGCACATGGGAGAATGAGGAACCATTGACGTCTCTGACTTGCACAGCTTCAAACCATTCGACTTCTAACACATCACAAGCACCACATCTCATACCAGAAGCTCAGATCCGATTGGAGGAGAGACTGCTTTCTCACTGACGGCATGCCTGTCAGAGTTCGCTGAGAGTTGAGGGATTCCTGGCCAGCTAATCTCGGTCTCCCCCCGGCAGTGCTCAGTCAATTGTGCGCCTCTATCTGGGGGACCCTGGTCACAGTCAGCTAGCGACGTGACCCTGATTCGAGCCCGTGACCACAGAGGTCCGCCTGAGCCACTCAGGAGGTGCACAACGAGGTAAGATTTAAAGCATTTGAAGGTATTTCCAGAGATAGGAAACAATCTGTATAAGAAGAATGTGATGAATTACCTTAGAGAAGGCAGAAATGCAATCTAAGAGGAAAGATGCACCTGAATAAGCTGCCAAGAGAAGATCATTAGCAACTTTAACAAGAGTGGTTTCACTGCTATGTAACTGTCTGAAAAGAGAAGAAAATGGTTTGAAATGTTTCCACAGAAAATAAAGAAAATGGTTTATTAACTCTGTCAAACCACACCTGTGAAGTAGTTGTACTAATGAAATTAATCTGAATTATTTTACATGGAACTGCATGTTGCATAACACCAAACCACCTTCTTAATATACTATGCTCCAGATAACCATTTACATATTTTAACACTAATGGCAGAGATCATTTAAAACAAATCTTTGCTTGAAATATTTATAAAAAGTAATTACAGACTACAGAGTAATTAAAAATAAATATTCAATTAAATACTGAACATGAAAATGAATGGAATAATTAAATCTACCAAATCAGTCAAACTGGTTAAAGATTTAGAACATTATTAGATAAAATGGAATACAAAGCCTAAAAAAATCAAATCAAGAAAAACATCAGTAAAAAGATGAAAACAACTCCAAATGTTACTACTTATTCCCATTTTATTTGGCTGATGCTTTCTTTCAATCAACTTACAGTTGCACTCTTTTAGTTGATATACTTGGCTCAAGCGTACAACAGCTGTGTTTCACCTGGGACTTGAACCCACAACCTCCCAGTTATGAGTCCAGCTCCCTAACTGCTGCTTTACAATGCTGGCAAGATATAATTCAAGAAAGATGTAATTTGTTTTTGCCTTAAAGAATACTTCTACTGTGTTTGGTTTTGTAAGAAACCATTCTTTACCAAAGTTTTTGTGTATTTCCAGCATACATACACAATTCTTTTAATTAATGTACATAAACATACCATTGCATGTAACCCCCGCCCCCACCTGTAGTGTATGGGTAAGTAAAATTAAGGGTATGCTCACATAGGACCATGTTGAGTGCAAGAGGCACTTATTATTATACACAGGGAAATTGGAATCTGGCATAAACTACCCAGCCATGTTGTTGAAGGTTCTTTAAAAAAATACCTTGATGGGCTCCTCTGATTAATTTGCTATGACCAAACAAATGAGCTTTCTGGGCTGAACAGCCTCCTCTCGTCAGTCACATCTCTTCTGATTGCATATTCATCCACAGAGTTAGTAACTCTAGGCCCCCTGAACAGAAACATTTTACAGATATCTATGCATATAAGTTGACATTTCTAGCACCTCTAAGTTTAAACACAAAGAAAAGAATTGGCGGGTCACCCCCGCATCTCAGAAGTGGTACCTTCCAAGTCATATAAATTTCAACTGATCTACAGTACGCTACTTTTGTAATCAGAATATTAAATAACATAGGTTTGTTATATTAAGTGACAATTCATTTTAAGTAGCAGAAAATGCTTAAATAATAAATTATGTTTTAATTGAAAGTAGTACACATTTGATTTTAGACAGTAAATTGCTGTCTTGCAAATCTTGGTTTGTAAGGAGTGCAAACAGTTCTAAAATGTTGAGGGAGCTGCAACTAGAAATTAAATTATCATGAGTCATACTGCTCATAGAAAAAGTATTGTTTATTTTACAAAGGCTTTGGGTTCTTTGTTTTAATGAACCACCTCTTCCAGCAAGTCAAAACAATGCTTTTTAAAAGTTAAAAGATCTTGGTTAAAATTCTTCTTCCTTATCTTCATAATTATATAATCTACAAAATCCTAAAATTCTAATCAAAACCATAACATCAAGCAACAATATAAGACATTATGCAATTCCCTGAGCTATCCCATCAGGGTAATTTGTAAAAGTCTGTAATAAAAACTATGGATATTAAAATCAATTGAGACTGGTTGTTGATTGCACTATAGGCCACGTAAGATTTTCATCCAGAAACATATTACGTAATATTCATGTACCGTGTAGATTAAGACAAATGAGTATCTCTTTCAAGATATTCATAAAAGAAAAAAATGACAGAAAAATAAACATGATCAATTTAAAATAAATGTGTCATTTATATACAAATAGGAAAAAAACCCTCTAAAGCAAACATTGTGACCACAAAAATCAACCCTTCTAAATTTATGTATTCTCCTCTTTAAATGTATTATATGGTATCACAATGATACATTTCACATTAATGTACAAATCACGATTACAGAGAAAAGTCTTTCTCTGAAAGGTACACTAAAACAAAACTCACTTTTGACTAAAAGCTTGTACTGTAAAGGAAATGACTGGGGTTTCACTGTATCATTGTGCAGCCATAGGAAGTAGTGCAACGCAGCATGAAAAAAAATGTCAACCATCTTTTTAGCTAGGCAGAGTCAGACTCAAGAACTGAGGACTGTTTCTGAAGTGCTGCTATGAAACTGAAATGCCCTGTAGGTCATGGCTGCAGTAAACAACTTAAGCACTTCCCAGTTAAGCAAAATGTGAAAGACCCAGTTCCCGATGGATTTGAAACACTTTGGTTACACTCATAAATTAAATCAACGTTACAGAAAAATCATACAGGAAAAAAAAGTATGTCAGCAACTGGGAACGAATTACAACACCCTGCCATTCGAGCAACAAATGCAAACTCAAGGCACTTACATGGGCACAGGCGGCCTGCCTGATCAGGCTGTGCAAAAACTGTAAACATGCTGCACCTCCCAGGGCTGGAGTACTTCAAAACGCCACAGAGACTGCAACAGGAATCCTAAACTGACTGTCCATCGTAGCGCTCATTCCACACGGCAATGGCATTATTCCTACGCTGGCACGTGCTGTTTGCAGCAGAAGTTAATCTCCAGAACTCTGCAAACGTAAGTAGGACAGGCACTTATCAAACGCCCAAGTTTCAGGTCCTACTGTGATCAGGCAGCACAAGCTCAGAGAAAGATGGCCTGCTGCCAAGAATAACAAGCACAAAACGCTACTGCCTTTTCCCTGTTTAGACATACGTTATCTATACAAGCGCACGTGCAACCCACACAAAAACACCAAGTCTTCTGCTGAAGCAGTTGTGCTAAATCCACACAACAAAAGTGAAAGTAAACCGTACACCACTCTACCCTCATCGACAGGGCAGGATTTCTGGAATGGAATGTTACTTGTTTATGACAGAATCAGTCCTCACTCTGTATTGTACGTACAATGTCCCAGAGGCTCTTTACAAATTATACAACTGTACAGCTACACTTGGCACTCTATGGAGCTGCTCTTTGTGCATGTGTCAAGCGCACATTTTATAATGGAAGAAAAACATTTGGCAACAAAAGTTTATCTTTATAAACTATTAGCAGTGAGATAAAACCAAAAAAACTATTACTATTAAGAAACCCCCATACCCTGAGTGTGCAATAATCAAAAATCCAAAGTCCAAACTACAATGACTTTATTCTGAAGAAACTCTCAAAATATAGGAACATTAAATGGAATTTCCAGAGACATGGATACCATACTTAAATGCAAGCTTAAATATGAAGAAATTGTTCAGCAAGTATGAAACATAACATGATACAAGTGAAGAAATTCACACGAGAGTATGTCTACAACATACACTGGATTCAAAAACTTTCAAAAGGTGAATCTTAAAATGCTACAGGCATTCGTAAGGCAGGCTGTACACAGAATTAGGTGTGCACCCCACTCAACAGCCAGTTACAGATCAGAGAGACTCTATACTAATGTTTACAAAAAAAAGTTTTAAAAAATCATGAAGAATTCTCTGTAGAGAGCAGTTAACCACTGTACAGAGGCCACAGGACTAATGAAATCTGACCATAAAGAAGATGGTTTGTTTTTTATAAATTACGCTAACTCGTGTGACTCATAGTCAACAGGGTAGTGGGATGCTTACCACTGCTTCCTTACAGCTCCAGGGTGCTGGGCTCAACGCTGGTCTTAGGCTGTACATGCAGAGTTTGCACATTTTCCCTGTGCTTACGTGGGCCTTCTCCCAACTGGACAGTTTTTGCTCAACGATACGTAGCTTAGGTTCCATTAATAAATATTAGTATTTAATTTAGAATATCGTGCACAAATTTGATCACCACATTATATAAAAGAATACTGCTGCTCTGGAAATCAAACTGGGCGATAGCTACCAGATACATTCCAGGGCTTAAGGGAATGTTCTACTTGAACTTGAACTATATTGCCATACGTAACCGGTACATGTACTGGTACAATGGAATTCTTCCTTACAGAAAGTCTCTCGAATGTTAAAACAAGTGTAAAAACACAAAGTGCAGACAGTGCATCAAGACAATATACTGTACAAACAAACAGTAGACAATGTACAAGTTAACAAGTAAACAGTTTGAAGGAAAAAATGACTGCAGATGTGCAATTAAATTATCATTTTCTTATATATAAATATATAAAGAGGTGTGGGGGTATGGAACAAAAAGTTGGTTGAAGCTGATACCCCGGTTTCCGTCAAGAAATGTCGGGAAGAGAACCCGACTATCTACTAGATAGGCTAGAAGGGCTAGAGGATATAAGCAGAGTCTGCCCTCTATACCTTTTTTGTTGTTGTTGGAAGTCTCAGTTCTACTGTACCTTGAATACTTTCTGCTCCTCCTAGCCTGAAATGTATTGTCGTCCCAGAATTGAGCGTTACAAAATATTCCTTTCAATGTGGAAACACTGATTAGACTGGAAATTCAACATTGATTAGTTGTATCTATTACCCTATGAAAATGCAGAGTGTTTCCAAACCTATGCTGAAAAGGAAATTACTGTTATACAGGATACATGGTACTGAATCTTCTGCAAAGTCTTAATACGCTCTGATTACAGGAAAGTGATTCTCCTCTACATAGGTTTTATTATTATGGTACATATGTTATAAATTGTGATAATAAATAGCAAACTGCATAAACGTAAAAGTAGGGGCCTGGGAGTCTAGCTCATTGCCCCATTCACTTCACTTACATCTATGAGAAAGACTATGATGAATTTTTCTAAGCTGTTCACTTAGACAATTTCTACGAACAAGCACTTTGAAAATGCAAAGTAACAATGTACTTCTTGACTAACTACCATGAATATTAGCTTCTATGATTGCACCTAAAGAACATGCTAATTTTAAAACATTTAGCTATTAAAAATGTGCAATGTTATAGCACCATCTGCTGGACATTTTTAAAATGTCACGCTGTAGTGTTACTGTATTGCAAGTTTTCACATGCGAAACGGGCCTACTAAGTAAAACACATTTTGCGTTGCTGCATGATTGCCAATGTAAGGCATGCAGCTCTCGCTGCCCCTGCCGGGATTCGATCCCGAATGCTTGCGGGCCCCGAGCACACACAGCGCCACCCCCTGGACAGCAGGCATCCAGTTTCACACTATCTGTAACATGACATCTGTAACTCGCTCAGCTCTGGTACTCCCACACGCACATTAAAGATTCAACGAGTTGTTCATACCCTTCTGTCATCAGAACTGACTGCAACAAGCCTGCCTCTCAGCAGGGGGTGGCTCATGAGGCCTAGCCACATGGAAAAGCACAGCGGAACACAAGATATCATGCAAGAAGACTTTATTTTAGTAAAGGTCTTCACTATTTACAACACAAATCCCTACTCTAAACCCACCCAACAACAGCTACCACTGTGAATCACTTTATGTACTAACCTAGTCAATTAAACTGAAGTGAGAATGTGGCCCTCAGCCCTTCGACCTTTAATTAATCTATTAATGCACCACATGTGAACGGTTACCTTTCAATATTCCAACTTCTCAATCTAATGATTCAAAAAAACTCATCAGGCCAGTTTCTAACATCTTTTAATACTTTTAATACAGTTGTCCACCAACCGGTAATAAGCAATAAACCCCGGACACAAATCTATGCAGGTCACTGAACCCGAAAACCTTCGTATTGCTATCACTAATTGTTAATATATTATGTTTGCCTTTTTTTATACTGTTTGTATCCTCCCACTGAGGATGCAATTTATTTAATGGAGTTACCATCTTGAAAACTATGTACCCTTTCTTGTCATTGTCCGTGAAAAATAAGTTGTTCTGTTCTTGAGTGGGATTTTAAGGGCACTTTTTGTCTCATTGTGAAAATCAGGAATTAGCCATACCTGGTTTAACTTTAAGTAAAACTGAAATAAACATTTTGCTAATCTACACCACTAAATATGAAATATTAATTCAATGGTACTTCAATTCTGTCAATAAATGGACTTCATTTTACAAATCTGAGAAGGTCACCACTGGCCATACTTATTCAAAAGAACACAGAAAAGGTAACAAATGAGAGGCCGTTCAGCCCCTGTAGTTCATTTGGTAGTTAGTAGCTAATTGTTACAAAGTTCCTATTCAGCTTTTTATTGTGAAAAGCCAGGGTATTGGTTTCCACAACATGGCTGGGTAGCTTGTTCCACACTCCCACAACACTTTGTGTAAACTAGTGCATCCTGTTGTTTGTTTTAAATGCACTTTCATATATGTGCCACTTGTGCCTTTTGGTTCGTGTTTCACTGCTGATTCTGAAGAAGTCCTCTGGGTTGACATTGTCCATACCTTTAAGGACCTCGAATACTTGCATCAAGTGCCTTCAAAGAGATATTCCAGACATGATGTCCAGACACTTTAAATTCCAGCTGCTGTTTTCAGTTTTAAACACCCTTGTTCTTCATTTCTCCTCTTCTTTTACAGATAATCTGTAATGGATGCAGTCCTTTTATATACTATAGAAATTTTACTTTATTATATAAAAGTGATGGCAACACTTTGTAACTTAACAGTATTTGCACTTTCTCAGATGGACCATAGGGAAATTAAAGTAAAACATCATGCTGCCATCCAAGTTAAACCCTATAAAACACTTAATGTCACTTCATAACATTTCCCGTGGTTTAGACTTCTAGACCTAAGAAATCAATTATAACAGCGGAATATTTTAAGTTGATTTGTGTTTTTTGAATATTTTAGTTTGATCTACCAGTGAAAGAAAACACAAATAAGAAATGAAGAGGGCTAGAATATTGCAGCTTAGTTGTTTGTTGCAAAGCCCAATGATTTGTTTCATTCTTTATTAAGATCATGCAACATATATCAAACACTGTCTTTTCAATGAAATAACCTTTTCTCTTACATTTCACTTAGAAATCACCCTTACTCTACTGCAGCACAATGTGTCAGGCAGTTAAAACATAAAAAAGTCACACTGAAGCTCTAGTCGCATATTTTACTATATGAAACAACTTTGGGTTGTGCGTCTTTCAGAATCTATTTACCTGTGGCAGAAGTGTTTATTTCATTAAAACTATTTTTGTCTGTACAGTGCGGTCCTTACTGTACGAATTCATTCAGCCACAGGAGTCCACAGACCTGCGCTATTAAACATATTATGTGAACATACATTGGGCCACTATATTAGGAGTGACCCACTCTGGCCCCCAGGAGCAACAGTATACCAGGTCTTGCAGGACATCCATCCTTAAATCATCCATTTGTACATGTGTGGAACATGAGAGATTTAATCAATTTAGTCAATCTATTGAATTAAAACAAGCAAACTGTGGCTCTTGAGCTCTAAGGCTTGATGGAATTTTCCTTGAAAATATCTCAATAACTATTTATTGCACAAATCACCTGCTTCAGAGGACAAGACAAAAAATGCCGCAAGTGATAAGAAATAGATTTAAAGGTAATACATAAAACCTGTGGCAGTCCATGACCAGAGGTGGGAATCCTGCACTACGCATGGCTTTCTTATTTTAGACTTTTCATTCACAAGTAAACCACTGACCAAATGATTTTCACTTGGACTTGCTTTCCGTTTCTTTTCTTTGTTTTTTCCCAGGTTGACAGGGACCTTCATCAAAAGCACAATGGGTCACAAATGCGGGAAGACTGTTTAGCCCATCAAGCATGTTTGCACGCTATACAGTAATCAGACTCAAAATCCTATCCACCTGTTTTATGAAACGTGGGCAGTTCTTTCCAAACACTCACATCTCCAAGAGTATTCTTTACAGGCCTCTCACATTACTGGAACACCTCTTTACCTCCTGTAATGGTATATGATCTCCCTCTCTCTTCCAGGTTAAGTTTCATTGACTATTCTTTACAGATGGAAAGCCTGGGCCAGACCCAGAGTAGGGATGTTTGTGCAGTAGGGATTTTTGTGTGCATTTGTAAGTAATGGAGGGAGGATTCTCAGTTACACATGACAAAATGTGAAAACACAATCTTAGGTTGAACAGTTATTTACAATCTTACAAAAAATTTCGATTGGTAATACTGAACTGCAGTATTGTTTTTTTTTACTGTACATAGCATTTTCTCACCAGATTTGTTGCAGACAGTATTTGTCATTTAATTAAAGGTGTTATGGAACACCGCACGAAGCAACACAAAGTATGTTGTCAGAGCCTTTCACTTTACTGTAATGTGAACTTTATTATAATATACGACTGCACCTGGAAGAATACTGAACCTAGGAGAGGATAAAACACTATTCAGCTACTTACAGAGCACATGTGCACATTAAGTTAACTTAATCAACAAGGTCACTACGTTCAAGATTGATATGTTCCTTACCTAACTTGACTTTCAAGGGTAATATAACATCAGCATCATGACAGATGAGGAAAAAATTAAGCATTTTGTTGTCGTTACATTTTGCATCACAAATGTAGAAATAATGCAATGCTTTATAGAATGCTGAAAAAACTGTAATTATTAGAGAAAAATCTAATATAATGCATTGGTTATTTTAACAGAAAACGTCATTGGATTACTTTTTGTTAAAACACAACTAGCGACGTGATGCACCCCAGTGTGTACTGTATCACACAGTGGGAGATCCACCATGTACTACTGTGTGTGTCTATCCTGTTACAGGATCAGAGATGATTCTGTCAAACACATTCTTCCTCAGAGGAACATAAAATCTGCCACCAGTGTGTTAACAATGAATCCTGTTCTTTCGATCCTGATCAAAAGTGGCAATAGAAATGTGCCCAAGCAGATTCAATGTGCAACCTCCCTCAGGCTGGACAACTGGAGGTCATGACCACCCTTCCATTACATTTATCAGCCATACTTACAATACTACAATATGAAAATAGAGTGTGTTATAACAACCTAATTTTGGCTCACTTTCCCCACTCGTGTAGATGTCGAATTCTATGGTCCCACATATGATCCTGAAATACAGAAGTTTGCAAAAGTTCAACAGGATTTGGTAGTGAACTACTATATTTCACTTTCCCAGTTCATCAGTATTGCAGGACTACTGTGTCTACATGTGTTAAAAAAATGGGTATTTTGTCATGTTTTATTTTTCTTGAATATAGGATACATGCAGCAGTGATTCTGTATATTGTAATTAACTTCCTGAGTCATCAATTGAGGTCAAAATAGTTTAGCCTAATAAAGCAGAAAACATCAGTGACAGACAAGTCTAAGTTCAGTTTATTAAAATAACAATTCAATGCTTCCTTTAGCAGTATAAAAAGAGTTATGCATTGGAAATTTTCTTAGAAAACAGTGTATTAAAGAAAGAAAAGCTAATGCTTCCCGAACTCTCAATATATTTTACGACACTTTTTAGAAAGAACTTCAAAGGTTTTTGCTTCTTGCTAAAAGCAGATTACTGCATTAGGTTTATACTATGCCCTGTAATGTTTAAAACCACTATAATTAGAACTGCAATATGTAACTATTTTTTACAAGTTTACTATGCTCCATCCTATCATTCAATTGTATTATTGGCTAAGCTGACTTGGATAAAGAATAAACTTCTAATACTCTATTATATTATGCAATCATAAGCTATATTCCTTTGGATAAAACATAAACCATAACATGATTACTCTGCTGCTCACAAAGAGCTCATCGATATCAATAACACCAAGATGGAACCATCCTATTTCTATATTGTTCCACATATGCAAAATCGGGACAAAGTTAACAAATGAATCCTTCACAACACTATAAATAATTAAAGAACACAGCCAATCACAATTGCTCAGGAAAACATGATCACAAATGGTTTTTAATATATGCAAGCTTTTAACGGATGCCAAACACAGCTTTAGGTGTCACTATATTGAGCAAGTGATTATTATTTCATGATCGTGTTGAGCATGTCCCACTGAGAGATCAGTGAGAATGCAATGTCCCAGATTTTATTTGCTAGTGAAGTCACAACCCAGCACATGCACGACTGGAAACGGGAACATGCCCTTCTTACAGGCACTTAACAAGTTCAGTACAAGTTCACAGCCCTCACACGTTATATGGCCCAAAATCTGTCATGAGCCAGGGGATCCTGGATAATATGTCATGATTGTGATCATGATCTGGGATAGTAATAATTTAACTTTCACAGAAAAGTAACCATACAACACATGTAAGTCCTATGTTTAACTTTCTGAAAATGTTTTTGATCATTTGTCGTCTAGGCCAAGGGTATCCAGCCCTGATTCTGGAGTGCTGCCTTCTGGTTTCTGGTTTTCACTCCATCTCAGATTTTTATGGCTTAATTGAACCAAATAAGTGGACATCACCCATTGCATTCAGTTCAAAATTTTACTTTTAGCTAGTAACGCCCTATACACCAAATCCCCACAATACTTGGCATCCCTCATCGCTCCCTATGCGAGATGCTCCATGCTCTGCTGAGGCTCATCTTTTCGAAGCACCTTCTTACAGGTACAAGCACCTTGTTGTGCACACTTTCAGCTGCCTTGTTCCAACAACTCAGGAGCTCACTCCCTGGCAATCTGAGAAATGTACACTCTTTCGCAGTCTTTAACTCCACACTGAAGATGTATCTGTTTAGTCAAGCTTATAATTAATGTATGCCTTTTCCTCCTTTTCCACCTTTTTATCTCTTTCTTTTTTACTTTTGTTCACTGTTATTTGGATGGTTTACCCTGTAAAGAGCCACTGACACTGTTGGTGTACGTGGGCACTAAAATAAACACTTGTATCCTTGTTGAATCCTTGACAAGAAGTCACAATATTTGTTTTGTCCAGGTCTTGATCAGGAGCTCATTAAAACCTCTAAAACCTTTAGGAACCCTGCATTTGTGCAACACGTTTGCCTACCCATGGCTAGACCGCCACATGCAATTTGAGTTTATATACATGTGTACTTGCACAGATGTGAACACATTTTACTATACACTAGTTATTGTATGTAGTTTGGCTTGACATTTCATATAATGAAAACTTTCTCCAGTTTTTGGTTTTTATTCTGTAAACTGCTGATGGAGCATGTTTTGTACCTCGCCTCAATTTAATCGACAGTTCCAAGAAACTTTGAGATACCAAAACAATAAAATGGTCAGGTGGTAAACCTCTGGTTCTTTTCTGGCAGATTTACGATCTGGGTGGCTGTTCTGCCATTTGTATAGCTCACTAAAGGGGGTACGTGACATTACTAGTCAGCAAAGGATATTTCTGGATGGATATTAAAACCCTTTCTTATATATTGTATATTTGTCACTAACAATTTGATGAAAGAGTTTAGAATCATTAAACCAAACGGTGTTCGTGTGTATTCACTTGTCTACCAAGGATAGTAATTTTTTCCATCTCTGAATATTTAACAATCCTTCCCAAACCCAGGTTGTTTTTTATGAATTCAGACTAGTGAAACCTACAGTTACAAACACATTAACACCCTCCATCTCGGATGTAAATCACTGACTTCTTACATGTAAAAAAAAAATTGTTAAATTATAATATTTCACAATGACATCTCTTCTAGGTTTAGTGAACACTCACACATCTTAACAAGTGACAGTTAAGATTCCTATTCACTTAACTAATTTAAGAAGCAAGGTATGAAAATGTGATTCTACATCTCTACACAAACTCCATTATCTTTAAACCATTCTATTGGAAACAGAGAGTACAGTACAACATGATAAAGGGGATAAAGTGCAACTTTGTATACCTCAATCAGTGTAGTTTCCACTTTACAGAATCATACCCCTAACCTTGATATTTCCCTACTTCACTTGCCTGCCATTTCTAACATGTATGCCTGGTGTTTTCCAGGAATTAGGAACTATTACAAAGACACTAAAATGTGTAAAACAAAAAAGTAAAAAGTATGAACCAAGGAAAGACCTTTGCAAAAGAAATTGCAAACACTTTACTTAAAGTTTTTGTGTCAGTAATCACTTAGAACTGCACTAAACTTTTTCATGCCCAAAATCATTCCATCTTAAGACTATGTGCATGTTGGACATCCACCAGGAACAGAAAAGTATAGCAACCATGTAAGTTAACAGTACTTGCATTTCTCGCAACCTCTGACTTAGCATTTAACATTAAAGACACGGGCAATCTTGCCGTAATACCGAATTTACATAACTGTGAAGTTGTATCAAATCACTAGAGTGAACTTTGCAGCTTGTGTTGACAATGAGACGTACAGAGAGTACAGTATACAATAAGTAAACATTAGAAAGCAAATGATGCACCCTCACAATATTATAACAGTGTTCAAATTTGTAATTTAATTCAATTTCTACCAAATGTATGGAAAAAGGTTTCTTATTTGTAAAAGCACATTTTGTTACACTGAACCATTACGCTGAGCTATTAAATAAAGAGCTAGACTGTTTCAATTCTAAACCGCAAAGTATTGCATAATACCAGCTAAAATCCATTTTCCATGCTTAAATTTCCAGTCGCCAACTACACCCGTACCTCTTTTCACAATTTTTTTTTATGGAAATTATGAAGCACGTGAATTGTTACCCACATTTCGACTAACGAAACCCAACTCAAAACTACAAAGAAGTGATACGAAGAAAAATTTCAAAACCTCTGCCAAATGTAGAGAGTGAAGAGGAATTGCAACAAATTCCATTAACCCACTATCACTCACCCTCTAGTATGGGTGAGTGTTGGCAGAGAACCTACATATTGGCACAAGAGACATGTGTGATACAGTTCACCACGTCTTGCTTTGTGTGTTGTTCGCTGTTGTGTGTGCTCTTTTGGTAAGAATATTAATGGTGTAGACTTCATCATGGACCCTAAAGGTGTTTAGAAAATGAAAACTGTGAGTGTGTGTCATGACACAAAAAGCATTGAAGTGGTTATTGTACAGGACAACACTGTACTTAAAGTAAAAAGTAAGTCTGAATAACTAAGACCGAATAAGAAAATAAGTCTGTCCTGTGACAAACACTGACAGAACACTTCTAGATTTAACTCTATGAAAAAAATTGCACACAATTTACTGACAATTGTGTTAAATTCATATCATAGTGCAGTGTTCGCATCACATTTCACTAATCCACTATCACTCACCCACTAGTATGATTAATGATGTGTAACTAGGGAAGCAGTGTTTTTCATTATAAAAAACACAAACCACAGTGTGAATGTGATTGTTTCGTTTTTCATTTTTTGGTGAAAAAAGTAAAAGTAGGAGGGACATTTTTGGTGTCCAGATCGTGCTTTTTCCCCATAAAAAAATAGTGAAAGTAGGTTTTTCTTTTTACTAATTTTCGCTATACAAAAGGGTTTCTAGGAACGAATTGCATTCGTAAAAAAGAGCTACGGGTGTAATTTTGTATTGTATACCCACCCAATTTGGAATTCCAATTATGTCTTGATGTTGGCAACCCACAAGGGGGCAGCTGTGTAGACAGGCTCTTCTGATCCACCTCTCCACCAAGCGATCCATCTTTCGCTACAAACCAATATAAGTTATGCAGTGAAAAACAAGTGGATCAGCGCTGACTGGTGGAGAGGTGTGTTCCTCACTATTGCCTCTGCAGGACGTCACAGGGGTGACAGTGTTACAGCTGAAGCTATGACTAATCCCACTCTTACTCTGTGGGCGACACTGAGCTAATTGTGCGCCAGTACTTGAGATGTCCTTGTCACAGTCAGCGATTGACTCAATGTACTCAATCAAATCAGTTCTGATCCCTCAAAGGCTTGAATTATTTAAATACTCACCACAATGCGTCTGGAAAACCTGGGGTTTTACTACTTGGTTGCAGATATTGCATACAACAAGAAAAAATTCATCATGTGCTGGATAATGGCCAAATAAGTGCATATCTGAAAAAAGAACACACACATCATTCAGTAAATACACTATCTAGGATCCACTTGGTCAATAATTTTTGAAGGTTTTTAAGAATACATGAAGACTTCCAAAATTGAGAAGGTAGACACAGGTCTTTAGGTAATAATGCAATAACACAGGTCAACTCAAACATAACAAGTGGTTCTGAAACAAAGCAAATGTTTAAGGATGTTGTATTTTAAAGTGGTAATTTCCTATATGTACAGTCAAATGTATTTAATATAAACAAAGATTACCTGCATCCATTTTAATAACATCTGTATTTCCATGTTCACGTAAAGAAAATATATCATTATGAATAATACTCCTTCGATAAAATTATTTTAGAAAAAGTGATATGATGAATGGACAAAATGATTTCACAAAATGTCTTAATATACCTCCATGAATAAGATTCTTCAGCAAAATGGATAGCTAATCATAGGCCCTAAACCAGTCAACCGTTAAGACAGTAACACAATGTCATATAGTTCAATTTCAAAGCCAGAAATAGGATTTTGTGACCAGAATGCTAATTACGGTCAGAATGTGCAAAGTTCAAAAACTAAGTTCAAAAGGTACAACTAAAATGCACAATCTTAAAATATGGTAGTATCAGTATTTCTATAATTACAGCAAGCCTGATTATTTATAATAAAATGATCCTCATCCTAACTGGAAATCCCTAATGAATTATGTGCAAGGACATGAACAGGCCTCCTTTTTTATGCTATTCCTTATTACCTAGGTTAATAGTCAAGGGCCTTAAGAACGAGGCAGATTTATGTAAAATCACCTCAAAAAGGAACATGTAACAAAACTTAAAAAGCATCATTGGACATGGCCACTGAAAATAGAGCACAATAAAGGATACCCAACATACCCATGTGTAAGAGCCTGGCATAAGTCTGAATTTAACCAGACCATATCTTCAAGCTGTCGGTCAGTCTGAGAACCACCCAAAAAGAGCAAAATACAATTACTTTCTAGGAGGGCTATTTACAAGTACATGTGAGTATAAAGCTTGTGGTTTCAACAGGTTGAGGAGAAGTCAGACAAATCGACAGATCACCTCAACAATTTCATGTTTTTTTGTTTTATTGGCCAGATAACAACAGAGTCAGGCATTTCAGATGTCACTGCTTCAATGGCGCAGCAGTGTTTTTTCCTTTTCGTAAGGTGAACCCACTCACTGGGCAAGACAGCTGAGAGAGCCAGAGATGAAGCTGTAGCAGACTGGGGGAAATAGGCAGAGCACAGTGGTACAGGTAAACAGTCCAGGGTTCCTGGTCAGAAACTAGCAAGGGTCAAAGTCGGGAAAACACTGTAGGACCAAGCTCCAAGGGAATGTAGGGGAGATTAGGTCAATAACAAGGCAAGGGTCCAACATCCAAAACACAGCACAAAACAGGGAACTAGAGAACTCAGGAGCCTGTGACTAGGAATACAGGGAGGCTCCCAGTAGACTCAAAGAGCAGACTCTATACCAATACCCTGAGCCATGTCAAAGCTGTCCTTAAGTGCACCACCTGATATGGGTGGAAACTCCTTGCAGGTGATGCAGATTTCCTGTCGGAATCTGTTTCCAAGGTAACAGGCACCAGGTGACAGGTGAGTGACCAGCTAGCATGGCAAACGCTACACTGCTCCCCAGCTTTGCCGCGGGGGCGGGTTTGACACTTTCTCTGTTAATTTCATACTCAATAATACTCGAATTCACACACAAAACTCTTTACCAAGAAATATGATATCAGAGAATGAGAAAAGAAGGGACTTATTTGAAAACTGTAGAGGCACTCTTAACTTCTGCAGAATGGTGTATACTCACATCATCACATGATCACAAATACAAATTCAGTGGCCTAGGTCTCAGCTATTCTAAATACACACATTCATGCACTTGTGTATGAGCACATAAACTAGTCTACCCATGAATATATTTGTCATCAACAAAAACAATTATTTATTTCCATTCAGATTGTTCTTCTCGTGTAAGGAAACAGTTAACCTGTATCTTCTCATTTACACCTATCTGAAGGTGAGACAGAAACATTTATAATAGCCAAAGATTATG
The DNA here is from genome assembly GCF_059453375.1 of Lepisosteus platostomus. Taxonomy (NCBI): domain Eukaryota; kingdom Metazoa; phylum Chordata; class Actinopteri; order Semionotiformes; family Lepisosteidae; genus Lepisosteus; species Lepisosteus platostomus. Next base: position 44,631,955 of record NC_142619.1, read on the forward strand.
TAGGCCTTTACCATAATGTTTTTTTTAAATAAACATGAAAACAACATTTATAGTAAACTGATTTAACTATTAGCTGAAGAAGTTGAAACATGAAATGCGTTGAGATCAACATCTTACTTCACTCATATGTTCTTTTATTACAGTTGTTTTTAAGACATTATTTATACATTGTTTTTAAAGTGGTGCTGGATTAGGATTTTATGTTTTATTCCAATCCCTTGCCTCAGCATATGTGATATTTTCAGTTCAAGGATATAACTGAGAGAAAGCTTTTCTTACATTTTCCAAAAAAAAACTATAGGTCAGCTTCTATAGTGATGTATTATTTTAAGTACAGGTTTTCTTTTGTGCTGAATAAGGAACACCTTTAATAGCTTTGCTTCAGAAAGCCATTAACTGATCCTTGTTAAAAGCCTACAATACAAAATGTACTTACTACTATTGAGGTAAAGTAAGTAGATCTATCAGAAACATATGAATGTTTTATTATTCATCAATTCAACATTTAAAATGGTACTATAAAAAACTATACAATGTTAGAGCACTCCAGTTACAGTACTCATATGTGCCAGATTCCCATTTCATATTTCTCAAGGAGAATATTCTGGTTTTTCCTCTATGAAACAGCAAATCAATTTACTCCATGAATGACCAAAACAGGGCAATCTGTACTACCTTTCTTACAGGTAATAAAAATCTATAGGGACCTTTCCCTCCCCTGCTGAACTTTAAGTCCCACAAGCTACAAGCCACACCTTTATACAGATCACAAACAGCGAATTGGATAATAGCAAAGACTGACTAAAACACAGAACTGAATATCTCAAAACTGTGAGTGCAACTGAATATGCAAATTACACCAACCACAAAGGAATTTACTTTAGGAAAAGTAGCGATTATGTCTTTGCATGCAATGAAGATCCCACCATTCACATGGTTCTAGTTATGGTTAAGAATGGATGTATTTATGTGTAAATGAAATTGGGCTCTGGTACGGTTCCTCAGGATAACCTAGTTTTCCACCTAGACAGGGCTTGTATGAAATTCAAACACTATTGCCACATTATACTCAATATGCAAACAATCTGCTGCTAAAAGCATGAAGGAGTGGCTGTGTGCAGTATTGTGAATTTGTTTTTCTCTTGTTTTTTACATTAGACTATAAACTAAATATAACTCTTACAAAACAGTAGCTTGTCTTCATGAACAATACATAATACACCACACCAATCATCCTTTTGAGAAAATTCATAGAGATTCCAGGATTGTACAATGTAATTAAAAACCACAATTTTAATTGGGTAAGCAGGTACGGTATCTCAGCCTTTTTAGGTAGAAAGAGAGGATTCTGAAATTGACTAGGGTGCATTTGTACATAGCATAACTTTTTCAGAACCAATTGTTTGGCTAATATGTATTGTATATACAGGCTCAAGTAAGGAGGCGCTTGGACTTCAACCGAAGCCCTGCAAAGCTGTGGCACTGCATTGCTGGTAGGAGTTGCCTCACTTATAAATAATGCAACACATTAATTGGAGACCTGCTCTATGACATGTTGGTTTCTCTAATGCAGCTCGCAAATGATTCACATCTGTTCACAAGATGTATACATGGAAAAAAGAACACCAGTAAACTCCAGCCAGCTCTCCCAAAGCAGTAGTGTGAAGTAGTGGTTAGGGTCCGGGACTCATCACTAGAAGGTTGTGGGTTCAAATCCCAGGGGTGGCATTGCTGTTGCACTCTCACATAAAGTACTGCTCTCAGATTATGCCAGTAAAACACCCAGCTCTACAAATGTCAGTGGGTTGGAAACATCTATCAGTAAAATAATATGTAAATGTGAATTATTCCTAATTCAACAGCTATTCTCATTTGTGCTACCCATAATGTATGAAAAACATAATGTTACACTGAGACGAGAATTTCCTTCTGTTAATGTTAATTATATGGTATCATATTCATACTATGAATATACATATATCATGCTTTGAGTTTATAGACAGTGCTTATTTTGAAATTGCACACCTGCCATTGCTTATATAGAAAAAAGGTCTTTTATAGTTTTCAACGGTTTGTTTTTAATTCTATAGAAATGACCAATCCAGCAGGCTGATATGGTCCTCACAGGAATAAAGAGCTAACATGTGGCCTGTCTCTTACAGTATGAGGCTCTATCTCCCCTGGGCTGTCACACCTGATTGACTCCAAAGACAAACAGGTTCTGCCCAGTTCATTAAGAGCCTCAAGGAAGTAACTCTGCTATGCATGCCGAAAGTCATCTGTCCTGAGAAGCCAGGACATGAAGGGTTATGTCCCAGTTCACACAATCAAGTCCAATGCAAAGATGGAAAGAGTAAGGTGTCACAACTCTGCCATATTCTCCCAATCACTAGACCTAAACTCCACTGACAGTATGTAAAAGCTATCCTTGACCAACCTCTTACATGCCTCTAATTAATCTCCTGAATACATTCTCCATTAGAATGAACAAACCAGGACACAGACTTCATTTATGTAATCTCTGAAAGCAGTCCTACCTTGCATTAGCTACCACAGAGTTTTAACCCCATCGAAGTTCCAGTAGTGCTTTGTAAAGCTGTAAAATAAGCAGAACTTCTTTCAAACCTGTGTGCCTATTTGCTTATGACAAGCATCTCTGCAGGGACAGGACTTTGAACAACCTGTTTGCTACGCCACCAGCAACACTACTAAAACTCTTTACAGGTTGCCACAGAAAACGGTGAAGCTTGAAGTGAAAACGCCACGAACTGCTGCTAACTGAGGGATCATAAACTAAACCTTATGATGCCCTAATAACATAGCAAGAGCTTTTCCCCCAACAGACGTCAGTTTATTGGCCGGGGGGAAAAATGACGCACGTTAAATCGCACCTTCCTGAACACTTCCACAGCCCACGGAGCGTCGTACATCTCCGAGAGGCATATCACTAATATCTGATCCTAATCATGACTCCTCTGTAGTGCCACGCTGAAAGCCATCTACCGGTGCGCCAGCATCACGCTGGATGTCTCGCAGACCGGCAAGCAGCCCCTGCGTGTTCCGTCCACAGCTGTAGTGAAACTCGAGCGGCGCAGCGGCAAAGTTTATTCTATGGGGAAGTTTATCGGGCAAACTCGCACACAAAACCCAGGTTGTAAGGACTTGGAAAGTGTGCCTGGTTCTTGTAACGCGTTGTCAGTGCGTTACTTCAAGCCTCCTGTGTGTATGAGTGTGAAATTAACACCATTCGCCTCTCAACTTACCTTCTTTATTGAGTCTCATCACTTCCCTGCCTTTGCCAACCTCTTTGCCAGTCTCTTCTAAATCTACATCTGCGGACAAACGCAAAGAGAGAAAAGTCAGGAGTGTTCTCCAAGTAAATCTGAAAAGTGAATTGCCTAATCTCAGTTATTTTGTGTACCTGGCCCACATAGGTGCGAACGTACGGCTACAGTACAGAGCAGACAGCAGTGCAGGACATCTGTCACAGAGATACTTAATACAGAGATAACGTATCAACGGGAAACACGGCGACACTTAAAACTCAACAGCAGCAAACTGTGAACCCCTTTGATTCTACATACTTATTTGATTTCTCAGGCTGTGTATTTATTATAAAAAGAGAAGCATGGAGGACACCAGTGGCCACTCTAACAATTTAACAGCGTTGGAGCACAATTTGAATGACTCTGCGTGGAAAACAAGCTTTATTATGCCGGGTCCTTACTGTCAGAGCAGTGTAATTTAGCTGCGTCGATAAAGGTGGACCAGGGTTTGCACAGGAACGCATCCGGACTGGGCAGTTTGCGATCCAATGTCGCCATTGCTCTTCCTTCTTGTTGCTTTTTTCCCTTTCCTTCGCCAGTCAGCGACACGGGACTTGCGAAGCACCTGACGTCACATTCGGCTCATTTCGGCTTCAGCCGTCAGTGACGGCTGGATGAAAAAGAAGTGCAAATGTGGAAGAGATAGTTCAGTAAAAAAAGAAAAAAGTTTAATCTTTTTTTCCGGGCAAGAGAACAGCACAGTATAGATCTAGAGCTATATTGTTGTATTTTACCAACATTATTTCTACAATTTCTACAAAATGAGGAATATTTGCAGTTGTAAAAGTACTGATTCTTGACGGATATGTTAAAATACAAATGTCTGTGACGCCTATGTGATGTTATTGAATGTATATCCTATAATGGGATTATATTTTAAAATAACTGTTATTAGCCACATAACTTGTTTTTATAAAAGAGAGTAATTTGGCGTTTACAAAATGCGCAATTATATTTATAGAATATGTTACTACATTACGTTTACAAAAGCAGGTTGCAACAGGTCTGAAAACCATCACGCTCAGTTATCTTAATTCCCAATTCAAGTATCAGTTGAAGTACTGGGAACAAAAATTAAATGTAAATTAAAATTAATTAACTGTGGGTGGCATAAAATTGAAATCGTCTTGCTCTGTGAAATTGTTTTAAGACTGATTATCACATTTCAGATTTCCATGCAGATATTTGAGCGTTACATCAAGGAACCACTTTAACTATAATTGTCGCAATACAAACACGGATGAATTAATGTTTACCAAGTAGACATTTTCGAACCACTTACGTCATTCCAAATGTAATCACTAGATGACGCTAAATTACCATATTATTTATAGTAAAGTTCATAATTTATTACTAATGTAATGTAAATTGACATTCCAAATTAATTGTGACTTTCTTAGTTAATTAGTTTTAGCCATTCAGCTGACTTAAGAGAGAACCACATAAAACATAGGTGTCCCACTACTAAAGCCTGGCACTCTCACTAATCCTTCGGATGAGACGTAAAACCGAGGTCCTGACTCTCTGTGGTCATTAAAAATCCCAGGGCGCTTCTCGAAAAGAGTAGGGGTGTAACCCCGGTGTCCTGGCCAAATTTCCAATTGGCCCTTACCAATCATGGCCTCCTAATAATCCCCTTCTATGAATTGGCTACATTACTCTGCTCTCCTCCCCACTGATAGCTGATGTGTGGTGAGCGTTCTGGCGCACTATGGCTGCCGTCGCATCATCCAGGTGGATGCTGCACATTGGTGGTGGTGGAGGGGAGTCCCCATTACCTGTAAAGCGCTTTGAGTGGAGTGTCCAGAAAAGCGCTATATAAATGTAAGCAATTATTATTATTATTATTATTATTACTATTCCTGGCTCAGCACTGGGAGGTGGATGCCCGGAAGCCCACCTACCAGCGGGTCCAGGAGAGACCAGACGGCATAGGCTTCATCACGGCGTCTTGAGCATCTGACTCCGGGGCTCGGAGCGCCTGGCCTCGTCACCCTGGTTTTTACTCCCTGTTCCTGTTCCGGTTTTTAACTGTGTTTGTTTAGTCTTGGTTGGATCCCCCGGTTTTGGACTTTGGACTGCACCCCAGATTCTCCCTTTTGGACTACCTGAACTGTCTGTCAACACACCCTGGTCCTTTTCGTCTCCTCCCCTGATGTCCTTCTCCACTTACTTCCTGATTATACCGTCTGCATACGGTCCTGAACTACGCATCGCTGGAGCCTGGACCGGCTTCCGTTACAGTATTCCTGCAGGACTAGGACTGGGAGCCACTGAGCAAGATCAGGCATTGAACAGGGCATGTGCATCTATGAGTTTTCATTCCAGCTCATCTCTTATCAAGCTAAACTAGGTGGTTTCTGACTTAAGCTTCACTCTTCAGGTGCTGCGGTTGTGAAAACCTGCAGACACATCAGCCCTGCAGGACCAGGAGGACCAGGACTGGACACCTCTGATCCAGATCAAGACGTCTATCAATAAATAGATGAATTCATTCAATAACATGGACTAATATTTAAATAGACATCAAAAAGGTATTCTGTTTTCTAAAAGTTTAACGATTTCCACACTGACTTTATTACACAGGAGAGGTTGTGTAATAAAATTAAATTACACTGGACAACATTGTTTTCCTGCATACATTTGGGTAAATCTGATGGATTTGGGGCTGCTGATCACATAAGTAACCATGGAATTTCCATATCACACAGCATTTTTTTAAAACCGCCTATATTTGTTATTTCAATTAATAATTTAGGCCTATTAAAATGTTGCCGTCAATGTAAGCTGGAAAAGTTTTTTCTTTCTTGTGTCCAGACATGCCTTTGTATGCCATTGCACCCAGTGCAGGTCATAAAATACTGGAGTAGTAATGCATCTGTGGTGATCTGAAATTAGTGGCGCTGCTACTAGGAATGGAGCTTGGATACACCAAGTACTGTTCATTTCTGAGTGGCATAGTTGTGCTAAAAGATTCTCATTACACTAAAAGGGACTGGCCACTCCACAAGCATTTGGTTCCAGGGCAGAAGAGTGTAGCACATAAACCACTTGTTGATCCAACAAATATATTTTGCCGCCTCTTCACATCAAGCGTGGACTCAAGAAAAATGTTGTGAAAGCAATGAACAAGGAAGGTGAAGGATTTCAATATTTGAGACAGATCTTTCAAGAATAAGTGATGCCAAGTTAAAGGAAGGGATTTTTATTGGTCCACAAATCAAATAGGCCATCAATGACAGGCAGTTTGAAGAAAGTCACATGGAAGGCATTCAAGAATGTTGTTGAAAACTTTCTTGGCAACTACAAAGCACCAAACTATGTCCAGTTGGTTGACAACATGCTTCAAATATACAAGTCCACGAAGTGCAAAATGTCACTAAAGATTCATTTTCTTCATTCGCATTTGGACTTCTTCCATGCAAATCTTGGTCAGTGACAAGCATGATGAAAGGTCTCACCAGGACATCACGAAGATGGAAGAATGGTATCAGGGCAACTGGAATCCATTAATGCTGGCTGATTATTGTTGGACATTGATCAGAGAAGCATCAGATACCAAGTACAAATGAAAATCATCCACAAAACATTTTTAGCTCAGTTGAACTAGTGCAAGGGCTCAGCACCATTATGTGATTGAATGCATTAAATTGTATAAAAATTCATTTATTTTTTCTCAATAATCCCACATGATACAAACAGTCTGAAATTGTATTTGTGTTCAACATCAAGAGATCTATCATAATCAACAAACATTTCTGAGGAAACAACACTTTTGAAAAAAGTTGTAGTCCAGTGTTATTATTTGATTGTGCTGAAGAAAAAACTTTTATGGAATTTCTCAAACTACTGAAACTGCCAATGGGAATGATCAGTGAAACCACACAAATCAGAAAATGTCAATTATTATCAGAAGTGAAACTGTCTTTTCCCTGATGTTGGAAAAATATATCTATAGATATCACTCTTTATTTAACTGAGGTATCTTCAATTATTTATGTTTGTTGGTCCACATAATACAATGGTTGTGCAGAAGAGGAGAAGAATGCCATTTTAAAAAGAAACAAATAGTGTTTTCAAAAGAATGATCTAAAATGTATACCTTGCTCATAATGCATAAACAATATTGCAGTTGATTTGTATACATTGGGAAGACCAGTGGTCCAAATACAGCAAATATACACAATTTGTGCATTTACAGTATGCAAATAATTATAAGCATATTAAGCAGCTCTTTAACAGATCGGTGCTATAAAAAGCAGCCCTTTAAAAGACCAAGGTTGGCTGTGTTTGAGCCACAAATGGCTGTTCATACTTCCCTGCAATTTTTAGTGCATTTTATACTGCTCTTAATTGGTCTTTCAACAATCTCACTAACTTGAATATATTTACCCTTCACCTGAAGAATACTTGTGCTTCAGCAGTTTTATGCTTTGTCTTTCTACCTTTTTTTCTCAGGATACATTATTCCACAAGGAAGTGATGGTCAACTTCTGTTGCATACAGTTACCAAGGTAAGAGTAAACATAACTCTTTTTTATGACAGCCTGTAAGCTCTTGTGAAAGATATGTCTATTTATTCGGTGACGATATTAAATAAAAGAAAGCACACTACCATGCCTGCTCATCAGTCTTTTATTTTCCAGAGAGTTCTCTGTGTACCATTTATCTCACTCAGATTCAACTGGCTGATATGATTCATATATCAAGCATTATTTTACTTGTTTTTCTTCCACTGACCTCTTCCATTGTAGTTGACCTCTAAGATCTCAAGTACCAACAGAAAGAACCTTTTGCTATCCATTTCTATGCATCTATAAATAAATAAATTCTGCAGCCTTCTTGTTAACATCTAAATGAAGAGGGCACCAGTCATCTTGGCACAGGGATTGACAGACAAAATCAAACATATTTAAACTTGAATGGAAGGAGGAGGCAAAGTAGAGGGGAGATGCCAAGGGAAAATATGACACATCAGTCGGAAAATTAAGTGAATAAATGTAATTATGAGTATTAAAAACAAGATGCATGACTTAGATCTTACTAAAGTAGCAGGCAATTATTATATTATTGGAATCACAAACACCTGGTTAACATTGTACAACAAGAAACAATATTAGTTCATACAGTGTTCCAGAGAAACAGAAACAAAATTAAGCAAACATCATTGTCCTTCATCCTTGTTAATTTCCTACAGCTTTTGTTTATGGGGAGGAACCAAACACAATCACTGGCCACTCCATGCAAATTCAATTAATCACAGACCATTAGCCTTTCCACTTCTTCCTGCTGGCATTCTGTGAGCATGACCTCTATGCTTTAACCACATTTTCTATGAGGACCAATCCGACATCATCATTAGGCCTAGCAATAGGACCTCACCTACAATATGGTTTGATCCCTCACCTACAATATGGTTTGATGCAGAGCTACACCTGCATCAGACCTTCTCCTTTTACTGAGTTACATCATAACCACTACCTCACTAGCCCAAGTCTAATTTGAAGCATATTCTGAACACCACCTGAGTTTTGTTCAACAATTTAATGGAGACAGCCAATTAATGTTGACTACAGCAAGTAACCAAAATATAAATGATATACCATTATTTACCAACTGTACCAATGTTGAATACAATAATGTAATTTTTATTATTATTATTTCCAATTTCTCTTCAAAGGCTAAGGAAGGTGCACTTTTGGGTTTGAGACTAGAGTGATGTAGTGAGTAAAAGCCATTACTGATGGGTTGTGGCTTCACATCCTTGTTGAGAACACTGCTGCTATACAGTATGCAAAGGAACAAGAAATAGGTTTATTCCATGCTGAAAAGAGAAGAAAGAAAACACAACGTTTCAGCCATGGAGCCTTCTTCAGTATGTTGGGTGAGGTACTTTACCATGATGGCTCTAGTCCCCAGGCGTGTATGCATGGTCTCTCTGTTAACTTAACACCTTGGAAACCAGGATAAGCTCTGACGTATTACAGTTTTCGAATAATTGACTTGTTACAGTTGTCAAATGTCCCAAAAAAGGGATGAAAGAAGAAGGGATGTTATTTTAGCACTGGGTTGAATTACGCCATAGTAAATTAAAAGATCACTTTACTTTAAGTCAAGGCCTTGCTTCTGTGAGGAAATTATGTCAATAAGTTCCTGTAGATGTGATTTGACAAGGAAGGTTCAAGAGATCATAATGTGGTTTATACAAACAGGGGCCATAGAAACAGATTGGGAGTGGCTCCACTGGCCTCTCCACTCTCCCAAGACTGAGCAGTGTGTTAGGAATGATTGATAGAACAGCAAGAAGGAAATAAGCAAATGGACCACAAGACCAGCCTAAGAGTTTTCATATACCTACTCTTGGTTTTTGAGGCAATGCAAGGTAAGTCCATTTAAAAATGGCTTTTATGATGTTCTTTTTTAGTTTCTACTTAAAAATAGTACAACAGATTTCATATGACTTATTTTCACCCTAATTGATGAGAGCTGGGCTTGCCATGAACACAAGATATTTCACATGTAAAATATTTTACGCATACATTATCACCATGTTGTCGTACTGTATATCATTAACATTTCACGTATATTACATCTTCTCAGCCTCGGTAGTTTTGTTATTACACCACTATTGAAAATTGAGAATTTGAAGTTAGGACATACATTAATTTTGTACTGTAGACAGGATTAGTTACTGGTGTTTGAATATAGCCATGTTTTAGCCTAGCTCCAGTCTAGGATGGACATGTTTCCTTAAGGTATAACTAACAATTAAAGACTAATTATTTCATTGTTGGCGATTATGTCATTATTTAATTGTTGGCAATTCTGTTCTAATGGTTCTGAGAAGTATCATTAGACACATAAGTTCTTATGTACTGCATGTAATTCAGGTCAGGTCATATCATTAACATTTCACGTATATTACATCTTCTCAGCCTCGGTAGTTTTGTTATTACACCACTATTGAAAATTGAGAATTTGAATTTAGGAAGCAATAATGTTTGAAAACATATAAAAGAACTATCTTTGTTTCTTTATAGTTGTTGTTTCAGAGGTCTAAAAGATCAGTTAAGTGTGAAATAGTTTAAAACAACTTTCAATATTAAATAAAAAATACATATATACTGTGTATATAGAATAGTTTTCAGCCAAACTCCATATCTTAAGAAGATGTTTGATGTTGTCCATACATACATCCAGAGGTGTAATAAAGGCAGTATGAGAAAGTATTAATTTTTATTTTGACTGCAGCTTCTAACTATTCACACTTCTCCAAAATTCAGCTGATTGTATTTCTCTCAAACATCCCGCAATTAGAGAACCACACAAATTCCAAAGTTCTGTTAGACAAGCATGTCATATAAGTCTCACAGCCATCATGGTTGTCTATACTGTCGGCTCATTCTTTTTACTGAGAGTCTTACTATTATTTACAGGCTTTGTTTCTGTAGATCTGTAAGGTCCTATTTTTCTGTTGATAATTTTATTGAAACATTAAAAGAATACCTTTTGCAAACAACAAATTAAACATTTCAGTGTCTTGTAGTATGGGTCAATACAGGCAGCCACAGTTTTGTTGTGAACAGCAGTACTATAAGATACTAAGTGTATGTTTAAAACAAAGGTAGATTTAAGTGTATTTACTGAGAAAACAAATTAAAATGACTTCATAACAGCTTTTTCAGAAGACATTATGTGTTCCATAGAAAACGTACAGACTTAGTTATTTATATAACCATTGCAATATGCATATTGGCATTCCACTGAAAAGCGAATGGCTATAAGAACAAAGAGGGAAAATATTACAGCAATCCATGAGAAAGGAATCCCATGAGAAAGGAAGCAGGGATTCTCAACTCTGTACTTTGCCCACTGAGAGCTACTGGTGGGCCTTGTTATTGTAACCCAACAATATAACAAATAACTTCTAACATTTTATGAATTGCCTCACTGGGTCAACCACAATTAATTTCCTTTGTTGCATTGGCATTCACCAGGACTAATTTATACATTCTCACTACTGTACCTCAGAAATACAACACACAGAGGAACTTATAGATCGAGACAACAAAAATGGGCTTTTATAGTGAGATTCAGGATGATGAAGAAAACTAAAAAATACAGTGCAACCTGTTCAGAAAATAAAAAAATGCCTTTAAAACAAAAAACAGAAGAATCTGAGACTCAATTAATAATTACAAAAACAAGTTACAACAAAATTCTGTTTTTTTTCTATTTTAAAGGTGTACGTGGAACTATTTCATTTGCTGGTTTACCAAGCACAGCAAACGTAGCAGAAAACAGTAATTCTGGTACTGTGGTGGCCCAGTTCCAAATGACAATTTCTGGAGGAGCCAGTATCGCACCTAAATATCCCACAATACAGAACTCAAATCCTCTGACTAAGGCTTTTCAAGTCTCAATGACTGGACTCAACAGTGGTGAGGTAAGTTAGGACATACATTAATTTTGTGCTGTATACAGGATTAGTTACTGGCATTTGAATACAGCCATGTTTTAGCCTAGCTCCAGTCTAGGATGGACATGTTTCCTTAAGGTATAACTAACAATTAAAGACTAATTATTTCATTGTTGGCGATTATTTCATTATTTAATTGCTGGCAATTCTGTTCTAATGGTTCTGAGAAGTATCATTAGACACATAAGTTCTTATGTACTGCATGTAATTCAGGTCAGATGTTTTATTGTGAATGTTTCATTATTTGCTAATTTTACATGTATTAGCCACTGAGAGCATATAACACTATGAATATGAAACCAACTATTCTGTCAGCTGTGCATCAACCAGGTGGAAGCAGTGGTGGATCAATTAGGTCCACATTTAAACTAAAGCTCTTTGGATTTGGATTTATTATTATGAAGACGTATCTAATGTTAAGCAAAACTCTTGACCTGATGGAAGCAAAGATACTGTAGGTGACTGGTTTGTGTAGGGACAGTATGTGTCAAACTATCAGACAAAATTCCCAGAAGATGACCAGTTACTTATGTGACCACAATCAAGTGATATACAGTATGTGGCAGCAAGGAACAGAAAAGCAGATAGTGAATATAGAGGTGGGAAAGCAGGAGAAGAGACCTGCTTACAGCCCTCATTTGCCACTGGAATTAACTTTTTATGTAATTTTTTATTTTTGTGTTCAGTCTCATTTTTACTGTAGGTATACCAAATCTTTACTAAATCAAACTTCTCAGTAAAATGAATCTATTTTCAGACTAAACGCTGACATATTACTGCAGTTGTTGTATTTTATGTCATTGCCTTTGGTTAAAACTGTTTTATCTGTTGCATACAATTTTCACTTGCACTCAACCACTCTACTATGAAATAGAAAAAACATATATGTTTTGGTCTCTAGCAAAATCCATCCTAATAAAAAAGAGTGAGCAACCGCCTAGCATGCTTACAAAAAGAATTCCAAAAAACATTTTTTTAAAAACCCACAAATATGACTACATAAATTGCTTTATTTCATGATGAGCTTTTATCAAATCTTTCATGAATTTAGAGTGTCATTTCTCTGTCCTTTCATTTACAGCCAGGTCCTAAATACAATCAGGTCAGGTAAGAATAGCCACTAAGCACAAATTCATCAATCACGAGCAAGACACAAATTTTCTGGCAATCTAAAAACAGTGTACAATAACAATAAGGAATCATGAAGAGTAGTTCTTGCTTGTTGAAACATTGTTATGAATTATGTTGGATTCTTTATTTACTCTAAAATCAGAGCTTTAGTTTCATGTTATGTTCTAGGTGAGGATTACTGGAAACCCAATTCTTGATTTTGAAACAGCACCCAACGTTTTTGAATTGCCAATTCTGGCTGTGGACACAACAGGAGACAGCAACATGCAAATACTGACAGTGTACCTCACAGATGTGGATGAACCCCCTGTTTTTCTGGACAATTTGAATAACCAAGGTTGGTAGTTAAATAACAAAAAGACTGATGTAAAAGACATTTTGCTCTGTTACTTTCACTATTACCCAAAGCCCAAAGCTGATATAAAAAATGAACATTATTTGAAAGAAGAGTGCTTTCATAAACACTTAGACACAAATATTAGCTTATTTAAACAACTGAAAAGCGGAAGACACAGAAACACATTTTTAAATTAAATTTATAGCAATTTATTTATTTAAGCAATCACAAAACTCAGCTTCTGCTCTAAACATTTCCACTGTAATCTGAATCATTCAGAAAAAATACCAACGCAGGAAAGAAAAATGAGAATGTGTATAACATTCTTCTACACAATGAAATGTTGAGCAAATGTACTTTTGCATGTCCAATGGGAAAAGAGTTAAGCTCATCCGCAGTTTTGATGAGCCTCAAGGGCTGACTGCTGTGGCTCCCACAATTCACCCTGTGTTGATAACAGCTGTGTCGATAATAGCCTGTGTTGATAACATTTCATTTTAAATGAAACATGGAAGAAATTGTTTGTGAATGATAAAAGTGCTGTACTATGGCTACATTACAGATTAGTATAGTCGAATAAAATGTCATCACACGTGTCACATGCCCAGTTTCTGTTGCTAGGAAATATATGTACACAAAATGAAAAGCACCTGCATTAGAGGAATCTCTTAGCAATATCTTTAATCTATAGTGTTACTTGAAGCAGTATTGACCATAAATGTTTTATATTTTTAGATTTATTAATTTACATTCCAGAGGGTACACCACCTGGACCTTTATATGAGCCTAATGTAGTTGATCCTGAAGGCAAACCACTCACGGTAATTTGCTTTTGTTTGCATTGGTAGCTTTAGGGAATTAACATTTTCAAACCTATTTTTACTTTCTTACAACATAGGTAAAAATATATAGAGGGATTTTATTTAAGGAATGAGCGGAGGAAAGAAAGAGTACAGAGCACCAAATGTCAGCCAGAGAGTCTACAGCTGTATATAGTAGTGTTTCCTGTGGTGATCCATGGTGGACAGAGGATCACCATGTTTTCTAGTTTTTTCTCCAGCTGAGATCTTAATAACAGGTTAATTAATTTCAGTTTCATATCTGGTTTATGTTTGCAAACTTGAATTCAGGTCACTGATCAAATGGGATTTGTAATTGGTATCAGCCCTGTACCAGTTTCTGAGTTTCTGAGTTTCAGAACGTCCCTCATTCAGATGTGTTGCCTGAAATGTAAGTTGTCTGTTAGAGTGTCATTCCCACCTGTGGCTGTTCCTCATGAATTAAACTGGTCAGAGCTGTCTAATCAGAATTAACAGCAATCAAATTGAGGAGAGGCTGTATAAAGTTCTGTATGCTGAAGCTGGAGACAACTTCAATACCTACATTAGGTATTTCTGACACTCAAGACAGGCCAAAGAAAATAAATTAAATAAATTTCTAAATGAGCGAGCAGATCAATTAAATCAATTACCACTGGAGATTTAGAGCTTACCAGGAACAAAAGCCAGCAGACAGTGTTCCTTCAGGACCGGGGTTGGGAACCACTGGTGTACAGGAAAAAGAGAGAGGAGATACGTCAGCAAGATGTGAGGTAGGGCACCCAAAAGTTATTATAAGAGGGAAGTTACCTATTCAAAAGCACAGAATAAAGAATTATTTTTTTGAAACTGATAGAAATGGGAGAAAACAAATATTCTAATAAAAAAAAGGTGATTATATTTTCCACATGTGAAATTACAACCCTTGTTAGGCTAGCTGTGTGACTCAAACAGTAAAGCCACTTGTTGAAGTGAAGGTTGAGCTCTAAGGTGTTGAAGGTACAAGAGTAGGTCTGATCACTGGCCTTCTGTGGCCTGCACTTTCTCAAGCATGCAATTGTTCTGACTAATATGGGTTGAGCTGGTGCACTATGGGACACACTGTTTTATCTGTGGTGACAATGAGATCTATAATCTGAGGACTGAAGTTAACTGTGATATTTTATGGGGAGTCTCTTCATGATAACCCATGAAGGCCAAGAACCTTAGCAAACTAGTATTTTTTGCTTTCTCTTTTTTTTAAGTTTTCACTTAAACCAGAAAACCCTGCCTTCAGCATTAACCCAGGAAATGGATTTATTGCCTCAAAACAAACATTTGATTATGAGACTGGGAATAAAAGGTAAAGCAGAAAAAGTTATTTTCACATATTATTGTGCTATTAATGGTTGTTTTGCAAAATAAACGGGAAATGTTTGATTAAGGTAATCAATCAATTATTGAATGTTATGTCTACATCAACTTTTGATGTTATCTCTACCAAAACATACCATAATTTAAAGGAAGTGTATGAGGCAGACCCCCTTAAACTTGACACAGGCCATTAAATGAGGCCTTCATTTCAAGTGAAAGGTAATTTCAATATGTGAAGAAGACCCGGTTTATCTGAATTGTAATATTTTCTGCAAATAAATGTTTTATGTTAATCATTTTTTGCTTGATTTGCAGCTATACTTTTAGCATGTCGGTGACTGATGGGACACACACTGTTGTGAAGACAGTAATCGTATACATTGTGAACACTAATGATGCCAAGCCTCAGTTTAAAATGTGAGTTTCTCGCATCACATTCTCACTGAAAGAAGAGGGCTTGCTTACACATTAATGTAAACAGGATCCTTGCTTTTTTCCTATTGTAAATTGGAATTTTTTATGACGACTTGGATTCAGGAAGAATATCCATCCCAAAAAATATGTAAAATGCATTAATTATTTAGATACTGTGGTGATAATGTATGATATGCAGATAAACCTAGGTTTTGCTTCGGAATTTATATGTACTTTGGAGTTTTTTTACTTAGTATTCAACAGTTTTAAATGTTATAGTTTGGTAAATAACTTAAAATCCATTTTGCTGTTAAGCTAATGCACTATTTTTATTCCTATCGTTCCAGTAAAAACACATTTTTTACAATTCCCGAGGAGCTGCCTCCTGGACAAGTAGTGGCTAATATCACAGCTGAAGATCCCGATAGCTTTAATTATGTTGGATACCTGCTCTACAGTTTAAGTCCCACTCAGTATTTTGCAATTAACAAATGTAAGTACATTAAAAATGCGAACAACGCTATATGAGGGTTTTGTACATTTCGACATGAATCCTCGGTGGTGTTATTTGTTATGTTTTAGTTTTTCAATTCTTTGATGTCCTTAGGAGTCACGATAGCAGTGTATATAATTCAGAACTCTATGTGGATTATAGATATTCTTCTGAACAGATGATTATTTTCTGCTCCCCATGGTACTGGACTGTTCCTGTGACTTCTCCCCTTTAACCTCAAGTTTCACCCTTTCCCACTGTCTTTCTTTATAAAAATAAGGAGGAATCCCCTTTCTATCTCTTTCCCCTCTGGTGCGTCCAGCAGTTGTTTGCTTCTCTGTTTCTCCCTCTGCCCTTCCAGCTACTTTCCTGCTCTGCGATTAGCATCCCTCACTGTAATGAAAAGAGCAATAAAACTGTCAGTGAGTCTGCAGCAGTCATCTCCAGCCTGTTATTCCCCAGGCTGCTTACACAGAACCGGGTTAGCCACAGTATTTAAGAGCAAAAGCAGGGAGGCCACAATTTAATAATTCTGCCTCGAAAGTCTTCTGCTGGATTTATTCCTTCTCTGTTTTTAAATGTCTTGATTTGGAAACCGTCTTTTGGCTAGTTACCATATTTAAGAACTTCATTACCATATTTAAGGACATTTATGGCACTGACAACCAAATTTTCCTTCTGTGCTTTCAACTGATGGAATCGTCAAAGAGACTTCCTGGCAGGTTTTGAAATAGACAGTAGAAACTTGGGAATTAGCACGTGCTTCAGGTTCTGGAAGCCAAAAGACTTAATATTTATTGAATAATTAAATATTATTTTCCTAAAATTATTGGTTTGGACATAGATCCTTCCTTGCCTGCAACTGTAAGGTGCAATCCAGTAGGTCAGTTTAACAGACCTGACTCCTGATCCTCAAATAAGTGTGAAGAAAAGTTGTTCACCCAGGATTTTCTCAACAAATCAATTTATATCCCAATGTGAATTGATTTCAGTACTGCCACTCTAAGGCTGAAAATACAAGTTTGACCTATTCTGCAATCCCTGATGAGGAAACCCTATTGAACTATTATATCACTATTAGATCTGAGTTCCACTAAAGTGCTTGTCCTTCTGTGATGATCTGTGTTTCAGACAGTGGAGTTATTACCGTGGCGATGAGGATGGACCGCGATGCCCAGCCGCTTCGAGACAGTCCACTCGTAACGGTGCTAGTGACAGCCAGATACAGCCCCCCAGGAGTTCACACGAACTCTATAACTCTCACCTTCAACATCACAGACATCAATGACAATCCTCCGGATTGTAACCCTGCTGCCCAAAGGTACAGTATGTTTCAAAAACATCCACTAAATTAAAATAAACGGATAATACTGTTACAGTAGGGCAGTGAATGGCTCAGCTCCCTAGATTCATCAATGAGCAGCAGTGAGCAGGCTGGAGATAGGAGTCTTCATTTCAACAACAGGGGTTTTACTGCTGTTTAGTTTACAGTGGATGTGTGAGAACGAGAGAGGGACCACAGTCCTTCTTATAAAGGCAATGTGGCGACAGAGAAAGGGAAGATGGGGGAACCCCTTTGTACATAGAAACCAGGATGAAGGTGGAGAGGGAAGTGGAACAGTCTGAGACCGAGTCAGTGGAACACTAGATAGCAACCCCACACCCTCCACGAGTCCTCACTCCCAAGGATAGCTTCGTAGACCTGGAGGTGGACTGCCCATTTTCTCTGCTTCTAAAACAGAGCCTTTCCTTTGCCCTTCACAGGGATTTGGGCTGGGGGCACAAGAGGAGGCTGGCAGTCTAGCTACCTTACCAGACCAGCTGGTCTTGGTCTTGGTCTTGGCAGGCACACTCCATACCTGGTCTCTCTCACTTGCTCCACTACTGTCCACATCCCCATCCATTTGGGCTCCAGCTTCAGATTCCAAAGCGCTGACTCATGGTTTGATACTGTATATCCTTGACCTCCAAGGAAGGCCCAACTTGCTGAAAAATCCTTCAATCAGAGCATCTCTCACCATATCCACTTCTTGGTCTGACAGGGCTGTAGCCTTTGAGCCAGTGCATAAAGTGGTCCATGGCCACAAGAACAAACTGGTTTCCCCTCGGGGTTATAAGCAGAGGACACATTTATGCATTGTTGTTCATTTTTTGTTTCTAATCACAAAAATCATGAATTTGTAACACAGATACAAAATACATTTAACCTCATACGCTTTTACCACCCCAATCATTTATTCCAGACTATGAAAAACACTGTATTTGTCTACCATCTATGTGTTAGAATTATATGGTTGTCATATTTTCAATTTAGGATATTATATATTATATATAATATATACAGTATATAATATATAAAATAAAAAATGTATACGATATATGTTTTATAAAGATGAGCACACAGCAGATGCTAACTCTTTTGTGAGTACATAAACGTATTGTAACTGCAATCAAAGTAACGTTTATGACCCTTGTCATTCGCTACATTAAGACTGGCTGAGTTGTGCAAAGTAATTCAGGACAATACAAAACAATTTACCACACCTTACATTCCCCTCAGACTAATACACAGTTTAATACACAGGAACAATGTGTATTAAACCTAAATACAAAGAGAACAAGAGCGATAGACTCAAAAAGCTGACTGGAGGGTTTCCATGGATACTTCAGAGACATACTGGATGTATTACATCTCATGGTTCTCTTTTTTAGGCAGGAAGTACCGGAGACAGAAGTAAAGGGAGCTCTGATTGCCACTGTAACATGCACAGATATAGATGTGGACCCTGCCAACAACCAGTTCAAATTCACAAACTTGTCTTGCCTGCGTTGCAATCAGATGTTTGCCTGGAGCACTAAAGAACCAGGAAATATTGTGGTAATCAGGACAACAAGAGCAGTTTTACCCTTGTGTACCTTATTGACACCTTGTATTCATTTTACAGTGTAACCAACAGGATGCAGGCTCTAACACTGAATGAATTATGTTTAGATTCAACAGTGCTAGGCGTTTCTGTCTAAATTCTGCTTATTCTATTTGTTAAATACAGTTATCTAATACATGTAAATATTGAAGTGGTTGCTAGATCTTAACAATTTGGACTAATTTGGAAATTGAGTTTTGCTTTAGTGTTGTTTACAGTGAAAGATACAGTGTCCCGTTTACCAATTTCTGATGTTTTCCAAAAAAAAAAGCTAACTGTACTGTCTAAATATGGAGTAAATAGGTAAAGCTGTAAGATTTACCCAATACAATGCAAAAGGAGAATAACTTAAACTTTAGAACAGAACCTTATGACTGGTTGTGGTTTATAACTTAGCTGGTAAGGACTATACCTTACCTACTATACAAACACATTAAATCATTATATCTCCCTGCCTTTTTTGCTGTTTTTAATTCCTGGGCTGTATTTAGTATTTAGGAATTTTGATTCTAATTCCATCCCAAGAGAGCAAAATATACTGCTATTATACAGACCTGAGGCCTGATACAAAAAATTACACTAAGAAAGAACTATGTATGTTTGACAGCTCCCATAGCATGAATTTAACACCAGGCTTTTACAACTGGAATCTAATCTACTGAATATAAGAACACAGTATGTGATAGAGCACTGGGATGTATCATTGATTAATATCACATTTTCACAATATTATTTATTTTCTTTACAGTTAACCGGAAGTCTAGACATTGAAGACCCAAATAATTTCTATGTTGGTAATGAGTACAGTATTTCTGTTGTCGCTGAAGACTTAGGCAATCCTCAGATGAAAGGTACTTGCCATTTTCTAACTTTGTCTACAATGATTCGTATACCCTGACAGAATGGCAGTTCTTCATGAATCTGATCTGAATTAATTCTGTTCTTGTCCACTTTAGGGACTGCATACATTTACGTAACAACTACCCCTGTGAATGAATATCCTCCTGTTTTCCACCCAAGTTTATACGTTTTCAATGTTTCTGAAATTGAAGGACGTGAGTAATTTTTTAATAAATCATACTGATTTTATAAATGTATGGTTGGGATGTACATCTGTTCCAAAATAATTTATTATGCTAGCAAACAGTTTACATTTTGTATATTGTTAACCACCTATCAATATTCAAAGCATAACCTTTAATATGTTTAAAAGTATGTTTTTAAAGATGTATGCATGGAAAAAAGCAATTGTATTTTTATATTAAGTTGTGTGTACAGTGCAAATCATTTCTTTAGCAACATACGTATGTGTTACAGCTTCTGCAACAGTTGGAGTAGTAAATGCAACTGATGAAGATTTTCCCAGCATTGGGATAACATACTCAATTGCAGCTGGTGGAAGCACTCTTGGATTGAGCAACATATTTTGGATAGATCCCAATAAGGGGATAATAAAACTCTTGGTACGTCCGGACTATGAAGTTAAACAGCGCTATGACCTGCTCATAGAGGCTGTGGATGGAGATCCGATTAAGCCCCTCACTTCTACAGCAACAGTATGTACACCTTCCTAAGGGAAACAGACCTCTTTCTTACATCTCATCTTACATCTTAACAAGCACCATGAAAACATGCTTCTCTGGTGTTTTCATTGTGCTTTTACCTTGAAGTGCAGCAGATATCAAATAATTATAAATAAATACATTTTTCACATTTCTGAGGTGGGATTATAAATTATATTATATACCCTATATAGTAATTCAATACAAATGCTATTTATTTAAGAAAAGGACAAAATGGATAGGACATCAGTGGAAGACGGACCCCTCGACAATATTTACTAGTTGGAGAAGAATGGTTTGGCCAGATTTTGTAAACTGTGAATGAAATTGCAGCACCTTTCTTTAATTTAAATAAGTACAAAGAATTTAAGGGATGGCTATGCTTTTTTAAAAACAAACTTTTTAATAAGTTTGTATTATGCTCTTTCTTTTAGGTAATAATAAACATAATTGAAGTAAATGATGAGCCACCAGTCTGTCAGCCCAATGGTACTACTTTAATTATCCCAAGTGATCTCCGACCTGGCACAAATTTACGAGACTTCATCCTAACCTGCACAGATCTGGACTCTCCTCCCAGTTCCTTTAGATATGCAATGAAAGGTATCTTCTGCTTTTACATTCTTGTCCTACAGATAATTGTATCAATAACGAAGGCACTCAAAGTTATAAGCACCACACCTCTGAGTTCTAATAGAGACAAATAAAATTTGCCACAACCTAGATCAGAAGCAGAGGCAGGAACTACTGAATTCAGTTTTTAGCTGTGATTCAAATAAAACTTTTTCCATTATCAGTTTAACATCCTTGTAGCAGAACAATCAAATTAATACAGAATTTGAGTAGGTTTGTGTTACTTGCCCCTTGTATTATCAGTAGTTCAGTCAAATTCTAATAACAATCAAATAAGAATATAAAGTAATAACATACTTAATAGTTTGGTGTTAACTCACCCGATTAAGGTGGTGGCTGAAGATCAGCTCCGACACAACCCCACTCACAAGGAATGAACCAGGGAGGCAGCCTCAAAGGTGAAGTTTGGATGGAGAGATGGGAGCTAGAATAGAAGAACAGAATTAGAAGCAGCTGCCGTGTACAGTATTTATATGTGGGACAGCAGAAGTGCTCGTTTAGAATTCAAACTTCTGTTAAATACCCCCACTTTTCATAACCATATACATAGTATTGTAACGCAACGGGGGCTCAGGCAGGCGCCCTTGTCACATTAGGTCGACCCCCCACCGTCTGGGGGCTCGAACCCGGGACTCCCGCGTCTCTCAGCAGCGACCCAGCCCGGTGAGCCAAAGAGACATCTCTCTACAGCCCAGTAGCTGTAGTCCTGCTATCACAGGGAAGAGCGGTGACGTCACCTGCTCTGGTACGCCGGCTCTTACACAGTGCCTGTCGGCCGTAAGCGTTACAGTATTAAGTTCTAAAATTAAGTTCTGGCATGATCTCTGCTGGCCAGCTGCAGTTTTCATGATTGGTTGTCTGTCAGTTTTGAAAAATACCTATGCAATATCTTTCACAGATTTGTTACCTGATAATGAAGTATGTCAAAGAAAATATTTGGTTTTACAAAACCAAAAGCAACTTCCAGACCAATTCCATTAGTAGCATACTTTAAATTCATTCACATGATTTTTGTATGGCTTTTACAGGTGTTAGTAATGTGAACAACCACTTTGTTTTTTCACCAACATCTGGAACAAACATCACTAGGCTGATTCTCAAAGAACCCTTTGACTACAGTGGTGGGCTCGACAAAACCTGGAACTATAAACTCACTGTTTTAATCTTTGATGATAACCTACTAGTCGGGACCCGTCAACCTAAAGGACTGGTTGGGACTGGCACAATTATAATAAATATTCAAGTTGTAAACCCATCTCTAACCACAGTTTCAACTACCACCCCAGTAAGTATACAATATCTAGAATTTCAGTTGAGAGTGTTACATTTTTGTGTACAGACATTATTGAGGCTCAATTTAGATCAGTGGTTCTTAACCTTTACTGCAGTATTAAACCCCTTTTGTTCTCAAAATGTGTTTTTGCACACATTAAAAAATGTATTTAAGTCATTAGTGTTTGCAATGATTAACCTAAACAAATCTGGCATGTCTCTCAGCCCCAGGGGGTGTGTGCACCCCAGTTTAAGAACCACTGATCTAGATACTTTAATTATGATATCCATCTAAATCATACTTAATTATACTTTTTCTACAGTAATTCCTAAAATTATCTATTATGTTTATTGATGAAATCGTTAATATCTGTATATTAAAGTGAATTTGTAACTGCAGACTAATCTGGGCATTTCTGTCTATAACTAAGAATAATGGCAGTTCACTCGAACTTTGCCATTTTGTAACAACATTCTCCTGTAGCAATTGTAAAGTAGTGAGTGGAGGATTACCTATCATAATTTATTTTGCAGCCAAGTATTACATACATCACCAAAAAAGAGAATGTGTATTCATCCACTGCATGGTATGTCCCTTTTATTATTGCCCTGGGCTCAATGATCTTGCTTGGGCTTTTGGGATATTTACTCTATCAACTGGGAAAGTATCTCTCAACTAAAGACTGCAGCTGTTGCGTGCCCAGAGTGAACAAGTACAAGGAATCACTGTGAGTGCTTTTAAGTTTTTATGTCCCAAAATCTCTGATCTTTTATTGCTTTTTTTTCTTCCACCACATTTGTGATAGTGCTTTACAGCTTAGGACTGGTGTTCCTCTCAAAGTGGCTCTCTAGTGAGAGTATTAAGAAACCCTTTTGTCTTGCCTCAGTACAAAGATAACACCTTTGATGTACCTTTCTCATTTTATTCAGCCAACAACAGTTGTAGTGGTCCTTCCACAATTACTAAGTGTCTCTGGATATTGCACTTAATTGTTACCGAATATTAAGTTAAGAAACACCCTGTGGTTTCTCACATATGTTTTAACCTGTATCAAATCTCAAAATGTGTCGAGCAATTCTTTTTCAGTTGTTCCTAGATAGTTCAGGTTTTAGTATTGTTCAATTAAAAAGTATTCCCGAGTAATTTTCATCTCTCTTTTTATTTGACAGGATCCCAGAAACAGGTATGGAATTAATAATTGACTTTTTGAATGTATTATCGATGTGATTTTGTTAAAGAAAATGCTTACTTACTGATTGAATTATTAACTAACTTACAGGCAATAACGCCAAGAAAGAAGTTGTAATGGTGAGTTTCCTCTACCTTCACAGCAAAAACTTCTCAAGCTGTTTGCTACTTTACAATGATTAATATTTACTAAAAATATTTATCATTTTCTCACTTAGGAAATGACCAAAATAAACACAGTCTTTGATGGAGAAGCAGTCGATCCAGGTGAGAAGTCTTATTTGCAACCGCCACTTTTTAAAAATAATATACAGTTTTTATTTCAGAAAGAGCTAGAAAGTTGTACATATTTCCTTGGTTTTAGATGGAAAAGCAAGAGTGAATGGAAAATAAGCGACAGGTATAGAGATTCTCTGGAAGCCATTTAATTAAAAGCTGTGTTGCAGAATTTGTCAGAATTCAACCAAGGGTGACAAGTTTTAATGGACAGCTTAGCAGGTCTATGCTTCAGGATAAATTTGCTCTTTCAACACATATCCTTCATGGGATATACAATATAAATACTTTGTCAAAAAACAAGTTTATAATAAAAAAATATTTCAAATGAAGTGCTATCTACTCTTATCTTTCCATTATTTCCCTGTTTGATTGACAATCCATAGGCCAATAAGAAAAACAGTCTCTAACAGCTGCTTTATAAAATGAAACCCTATTATATAACTGTCCTCTTTAGAGACTGATACTCAGAGCCTGCCTGATCTGATAACATTTGCTATGTGGTGTGTTCAGTCACAGGAAAGATCTATGAATACAACACCAAGTCTGGAGCGAGGAGGTGGAAGGATACTCAGATAATCACAAAGCCTCAGCTCAAACAGCCAGAAAGCAGCACACTTATAATCCCCGTTGAGCCACCCAGCCCCATCACACCGAAAGGAAGGGCCAGCACAGCAAAGGGGCAAGAGGCTAGTAAACCAGATGAGAAGGAAGCTGAGAACAAGATCCCACTTGACCCCAAGGGCTGGCACTCCCGTCTGACACAGAGGCCGGCAGGAAGGCAGTCAGCACTGAAGCCTCAACAGAAAGACCCGGAGAAGCCCATTCTGGAGAGCGGAGACCTCTCAGAAGTTTAAAACGTTGTTGCTTTTTTTTTGTCCTTTTTCTTCAGTTTTGAAATCTCCAAAATATTTCATCCATCCATTTCTGGACCTCTTCATCCAATTCACTGCATCGCAGGGGAGCAGAAGTCTATCCCAGCAAGCAGTTGGCGCAAGGCAGGGTACACAATGGACAGGACGCCAGTCCATCGGCAGTCAGACACACACACAGACACACCAGCGTCAGTTGACCAGAAACTAATTAACCAATCTGTATGACATTGGACCATAGGAGGAAACCAGAGCACCTGGAGGAAACCCACACAAACACAGGGAGAACATACAAACTCCACACAGATAATACCCCACGGACCCAGTGCTACGAGGCAGCACTGCTAGCCACTGTGCCGGCCTAAAATACTCCAACTTAACACAAAATACATTAATAGCAATTACTCTTTGGACTCTTTGACAAATCCGTGCCAATTCAATGCTAAAAATCAGTGTAAGTTGTACTAAATGACAATTTCTGTGATAGTTTTGATTAGTTTGCAACACTGTGAGACTTTTGGAAAGCATTGGCTGTGCACCACTTTGTCTTCCACCTTTTTCAGATCTCACATCTTAACACTTTTGACACAGCAGAAATCAATGTGTTCACTCCTGAGTTCCTTTAAAAGACAGTTTTTCCTCAAATACCATGACTGTGATTCATCCAATGAAAGCACTTAAGCAAGGTGATTCACCATTTTAAAGCACTACTTAGAAAAGTAAGAAAATGTTTTTTCATTTATGAAGCAGTTTACTTTTCCTGATCAGTGTAAAGCTTTTGACTATGATTTTGAATGTGAACCTCAATCAGGACTCATAAGAAAGTTCAAATTAAAAAAAACTTGTATAATTTTATAATACTTTTAGAAACATTTAATAAATTGTAGATACTAATATTAACTGTTTTGTCCTTTACTGTTAGCTTTTTATAAGAAGTGATTTGACACAAGACACACAATTGTTTAACAGCAGTTACCTGTTGTCTTACATGTTTATTTCCAGCTGTAATTTATTAAACAATAGTTCACGAGGTTGTTGATACTCTATTTTTATACTTTGATACTTTTTAACTATGTATTGCTGTAATTAAGGCCATTTGGAAATAACATTAAAATATTCACCAATAGTGTTTATTCAGCTCTCAGGTATTAAACCAAAAGAGGCACTCAGCTCAGGGACCCAGCAGTTACGAGGTCTTGTCCTGTGATCTCACTGGTCTACCTTGACTGTAATTTTGCGGCATGAGGCAGAGAGATTGTGAAAGGATGAACAGCTCCATGACCTGTTGGGTCATGGGAGCTTGTCTACTCCTCGTTCTCCAGGGGGAGTACTGGAATTGCCACTCTACGCTCAGGAATAAAGCTCCTTAGTTTTGCTGACATTGAGTGTGAGGTTGTTGTCTTCACACCACATTGTAAGGAGATTAACCTCCTCCCTGTAGGCCCTCTCATCATTGTCTGTGATCAGACCTACAACTGTGGTGTCATCGGCAAACTTGATGATGGAGTTGGTGTTGTGTTTGGCTTTACAGTCGTGGGTGTAGAGGGAGTAGAGCAATATCAGCAGCCATATCACTCTGCAACTCACAACTGGCAACCCACTGAAGCTCAGCAGGTGTGAGCCTTGTCAGTACCTGGATGAGAGACCTCCTGGGAAAGCTAAGGTTGCTGCTGGAAGAGGTGTTAGTGGGGCCAGCAGGGGGCGCTCACCCTGTGGTCCATGTGGGTCCTAATGCCCCAGTATAGTGATGGGGACACTATACTGTAAACAGGCGCCGTCCTTCGGATGAGACGTAAAACCAAGGTCCTGACTCTCTGTGGTCATTAAAAATCCCAGGGTGTTTCTCGAAAAGAGTAGGGGTTTAACCCTGGTGTCCTGGCCAAATTTCCCATTGGCCCTTACCAATCATGGCCTCCTAATAATCCCCCTCTATGAATTGGCTTCATTACTCTGCTCTCCTCCCCACTGATAGCTGATGTGTGGTGAGCGTTCTGGCGCACTATGGCTGCCGTCACATCATCCAGGTGGATGCTGCACATTGGTGGTGGTGGAGGGAGGTCCCCATTACCTGTAAAGCGCTTTGAGTGGAGTATCCAGAAAAAGCGCTATATAAGTGTAAGCAATTATTATAATAATTTTAATGGACTAAGCACATACCCCTGGGGTGTGTTCAGACTTAGTGTGCAGGAGGTGTGGTTTCCAAACCTGACAGCCTGAGGTCTGCCTACCAGAAAGTCCCGAATCCAGTTGCAGGGGGTGGTGTTGAGACCCAGTGCACTGAGTTTCTTGACTAGTTTCTCTGGAATGATAGTGTTAAAAGCTGAGCTGAAGTCGATGAATAGTAGTCTTGCGTATGTGTTTTTTTTATCCAGATGGGATAGGGCAGTGTGTATGGCAATGGAGATTGCATCATCTGTGGATCTGTTGGGCCAGTAGGCAAATTGGTACGGGTCCAGTGTGTTTGGAATGGTATCCTTAATGTGCTTCATGACCAGCCTCTCGAAGCACTTCATGATGACAGGTGTAAGTGCCACCGGTCAGTAGTCATTAAGACATGTCACTGTGGTTTTCTTCGGTATTGGGATGATATTGGTTGTCTTGAAGCAGGTGGGGACTATGGCTTGGGCCAGAGACATGTTGAAAATGTCTGTGAATACACCCGCCAGTTGATTGGCGCAGGCTCTGAGGACGTGACTGGGTATGTCGTCAGGTCCTGCAGCCTTGCGTATGTTCACTTTTAGCAGAGATCTCCTCACCTCATCTGCAGACAGTGAGAGCACCTGGTAAGCTGCAGAGGGTGCAGCTCTGTTGACTGGTTCTGTGTTGCTGGCTTTAAACCGAATTTCCCACACAACCTTAATTGGGCTATTGGCAAAGGATCGAGTTACTGTAAAGATTAGAATGTACTGCTCACTAGACCATAGTAACAGAAGACATGTTTAAACACAGTGCTGTAAAAAACTATGTAGATCCTTGAACAGTTTTCACATTTTGATGCTTAAAAGCTTGCGGTAATGACACTTTGAAGTATACAACATTCTTACAAAAACCAAAGAAAGAAGTCAATAGACAATGAAAATGAACTATAATGACAAAGAACATTGCAATTGCCTAAGTATTAAAACCCTTTGCTGTGGCAATCCTAAATTGATTTTGGTGTACAGAATTACCTTACCTGGCTGCATAACTAATTGAGTGGTCTCTTTGCTTGTAATAATGGTTCACACAATTTCACAATTGAGCACCTATCTTTATAAGGTCTCTCAGTCATTTCAAGCAAAGATTTAAGTGTGAAGACCAAGCAGCTTTCAGAACAACTAAGGGATAAAATTGTATGACGGTAGAGATCAGGAGAAGGATATAAACATGCTTCAAAGACACCTGACAATTTGAAATTATTGTATTTTTGGGAAGGCAATCTGATTAACTTCACTTTCCCCTGGATGTGGATAAAAATAATTCCTCAGTTATAAACTGTTTAACCCTGTTATCCCAGAGTCAAAATAACTCTTTGTTTTTTTTGTCAGTTTTGTAAGTTAGTTTTCCAAATTAGTAAATTATTCATATTTAGACGCACATTTTCTGTTCTTTACAAGCAAAGTATGATGTGGTTTCCATGTTTTTCTTACTTCGTTTTGTAATACTTCTTTGGCAGTGTACAGTATGTATTTGTCAAAAAATTTACTTCTGGTTATGTTAACTCAGTAACACATTTCAGATTTATTCACACCTGAAGAAGGCTCCACAGCTGAAATGCTGTGTTTCTTTTCTTCTCTTTTCGGCATGGAATAAACCTTTACTTGTTCCTTTGCAGCCTACGCATGCTGATGCAGCTACTGTACTGTACATGTACCAACTTGAACCATTTCAGATTTATACTCTAATAACGTGCTACAAGAACTTTAAAGTCTATGAATTGTAAAACCTAAGGCTTGTGATATGCCTGTTTTGAACCTAGACCAGATTATGTTGTTTACCATTCCTTATTGTGTATTTAAGATTGCTGCTGGGGTAGTTGCCGGGCAATGGTAGCGACAGTTGACAGCGCTGACAAGAATGAATGATTTTATTTACATGGAGTACATTGCGTTACTTGTCTTCATCGAAGAAAGTTTGCACAATAGCCTCTACTACCAATGGAAAACATGAACATAAGCATACTAATGAGGAAATATAATTTTAACTTCTACAGTTTTTCATCATACATCAACAGATTGAGCAAAACATCACAATAATACAGCTTGGGTCTATGTGTTGCTGCTGATCTTCAAGATATCCCCAGAATCATAATGATAAGTAAAAATTATTTCCCTTTGTCTGTCCAAATATGACATTCCTTTGAGGCCAGAGATAAGACCAATTGTTCTTCTTTAGGTTAGTCTCTAGAGCAGCAACGCCTTTCTTACAGTGTGGTGACCAAAACTTAAATTCTAAACTCTTAATAAACTTAATGAATCTTGTTAAACTCTTAATAACTTAGGCTACAACAAACATCTGCGTCACGAAAGCATTCTCTCCGGACCCTATGCGGACGACACAATCCGGGGTTGAGTGAGGAAACACTGGGAAAAGTCATGCAGGATACGGGAATTAGGACAAGGGGGCGTGTCTTTGTAGTGCTGGTGGTCGGGGTATGTGTGGTCGAGGCAAATGATCCAGGGATGTGACAAACGGGAAATCCAAAAAACAGGGCGAAAGTCAAAAACCAGGCGACCAATCCGACGATTTACAGACGATTTAAAAAACAGGAACCGCGTCGGAACCAGCAGGGGGAACAGGAACAGAAGCTTAAAACCATGAAGGGACCTGGAAGTGCCTGGTCCCGGACTCGCCTGGTGCGGTAACCAGAGCAGAGCCCCGAACTGAGTGGGCGTCTGGCTTTTAAGGGGGGCTGGAAGGAGGCTGGAAGGAGGCTGGAACAAGGGGCAGGTGCACAAAATCAGGTCAGCTGTGAAAGAGCCGGAGCGCCCTTAAGGGGCAGGGACTACAATCGGGACAATCTGCAATATTGTTGCAGATACTGGTGTAATTGAGGTGACAATGTTGATAGACAGAGACAAACAACCCCTGAGAGACCATCTGCTGATTTATTTGTTTGTGTCTGTTCAAGACAGACCAACAGGAGGCCATTCCAATAGCACACTTGTAATATTCAACATCACAGACATCAATGACAAGCCTCCTGTCTGTTCCTCTGATGTCTACAGGTACCCTACTTTGCTTGATCCCATTGGTGTCAAACAGCAAAGGAGCTCTTGAGGGGTGCAGGACTGGATGAGCCCTACATTCAGACATTGCCTAAGCAATCATAAGCAGTCCTAAGCCTGCCTGTGTCTAGGTGTCCTGTGAAGTGATGCATAATAAGATGAGTTTTACCAATATTGAGTGAGCTTGAGTCAGCCAGGGTGTCCTCACCTGCTGTTCAATAATATTCACTGTGACCTGCCAGATGCCAGTAAGCCTGCAGTCTTACCAGTTAGACCAGTATCATGCTTTTAACTGATGTTAAGTCTGAAGATAGTAGTAGTCTGGGGTTCACGTTAAGTAAGGCAAATGGGTGTGATCAATTTGTTTGTCATTCTTTCCAGTGTTACAGTGGCTGAAGCAGATACCAAGACTGGATCGACAATTACACATATAAGTTGTAAAGACAATTATGTTTATCCTGTGAATAACAATTTACATTTTGTCGCTTATCTGGGCTCAGAATCCATGACAAATTTGCCCTGGAGACTAATATGCTAGTGGTAAGATGTCCATTACCCATTCAAATTTCTTAAGATAAACAAGCAAGTACATATTTTCATGGAATACTGAGTTTGGCTTTCCTGCGTTTTCTTTTTGAAGTTAAATATATATTTGTAAGGAACAAATTGTTATAAGGTAAATATTGCTGCAAAAGTAAAGAAATTGCTAAAATGTTTAGCAATGCAATATAAAACATAATTATGTGTTTTTTTATTTTAATGCTGTGTTCAAAAGGATAACCAAGAGTTTAGAAATTTAGAAAAGGTTATTTTAAAAGTGTGTTACACTGTCACCATGCAAAGGACAATTCTATCATGAATTACTATTTTGGATTACTATTACCTTTTGCCTTATACAACAAGTTTTCCAATAGTTAGAATACATGCATTATTATAAAAAACATACTGTAGGAAATGTTACAAACATATAAATACAATAAACATTCAGCCATAATGGTATTACTTCATGGACCTTATCCAGACATTTCTAAGAAGACACCTGCGTATCAGCTTGACAGTATGACTGGGTAGTTTGTTCCAGATTTCCACATCCCCTTGTGTAAAAAATACCTCTAAATTTTAAGTGGACCTCTCCATAGTTTCCATTAATGTATATTCATGTTGATTTCTGAAGAAGTCCACTGATGTTATTTTATATCTGGGGTTATCCGTTATCTAATGCATTTCAGGACTATCTTTTGTCCTGTCAATGTAGCTCTTATTGGTATTATTGGTAACTTGCTCTTATTGGTATTATTACAGAGCAGCAACAGATTTTTTGCAATCTGGTGACACATTGTATGCAATATTCTAAATAAGGTTTTTGAGAACATTGTAGAATTTTATCAACCTTTGGTATGAATTCCTTGCTATGTATCCTACAATTCTGTTTTCCTGTTTTATTGCTTCTCCATATTATCTAGAAGAGGAAAATATAGACAGGATAAACACTTAGGTGTTTTTAATAAGTAATTTCTTCAAGATCAGTGTTTCCCATATTATATAGATTGCAATTGCAGATGTTTGCACAGTTTTGAATTCAGCCTGACTTTTCCTTTGCTGTGACTGCAGTTGGCAAATTCTTTCATTTTGGTAATTATAAACATGAGTAGTTTACTTACTATTCTAGAATACAGATCATCAATCTAAATTAGAAAGAGCAGTCATTCTAATACAGATCCCTGCGGTTATCCACTTATTACATCACCCAGTTAGACCATTTATCCTTTATCTGTACTCCATCTGTTCTGCAGTTCTCAATACAGATAACATGCATTATCATGTCGTTCATATCGGATTTAAGAATTTATGTTTATGTGTACCACCACATGCAATATTCCAAACTTCCAAAATAGGCTCAATTTCAGATTTTAAGAATTGTTTTGTAATATCAGTCAAAATCAATATCAGAAATGTGAAGCATAATACACTATCTGTAAATTTGACAAATGCCTATTAAAACGTCTACTAATACTACCAGCTTACATATACGATTCTGAATAATGCTATAGGACAATTCATTGAATGCACCGCTTTTGTGAAGCAACCCTACAGACTACTAAATAGAAAGCGTCAGCAAAAGATCAGTGAACATAAACAGTGTCTTGGGAGAGGAGAGTGTCAAGCATTTGACACTGGAACATCCCTGCAACAGAGACAGACTTAATGGAACAGAAATACAGCAATATACAGAAGCTCAGCATGCTCAGAATTAAGAGTCCCTCAAAGCAAAGTCTGCCCAAACCATGACTTATGTTTTCATCACAACTGTCATGCTGATCAATGTTACACTCGGCATTAATACTTCATGAATATCTAACACATGGGTCTAATGCTGTCTTATATATGTCTAAATGTCTTCTATAATTGCTGCCAGTGACAAACTTCTCTCTTCTGAGTCTGCAATGTTGTCATTCATTGAGAATGAGATTCATGAGAATCAAAACTGTAGAAAGCTTCCTCCTTCTTAAATCACCCACATGGAGTAAGTTAAGACTTGTTTGACTTTTGTCAAATTGTGCTTCAATGGAGTAGTGGAAAATTAAGTTTTGTAGGGGAACAAGCGGTGCTTTTATGAGCCAGGTCAAGTTACATTGTTACTGGTCTTGATAGGGGATAGCCATGTGTAAATGACATTTCCATGGATTACTGAGAGATGCAGATCCAGATGTGTGGTACGGTTTTCACAGTCTCCTACTGCTGTAAGGCACCATCATTCTTTCAGCTACCTCCCACTGTGTGACACCATCGTGCAGCATTTTGACATCACCAACCATTTCTGGTAGATTTAGAGCCTGACTGATCCAGTAACCACCAGAAAATGCCAGTAATCATGTTGATCGTAAATCTCATAGTCACAGCAAGCTTCACAAACCAAACAAGCTGGAAAGCCAGGGTTTAGTGGAACATTTCTATAATTATTTTCTGTACTTGATCACACCCAGTGGCTATAAGTGGCAGCTGAAGTGGTTCCAACAGCTTTACAAGTACCATTTCCTGACCACAGATTTTGATTAAAAAATGTCAGATGCATTTCTAACATTTACAGAGGAGCAACGAGAGGTAAATTCGATGCAAAAACTAAAGAAAGATCTATATTTGCAGGTAATAAAGCAGCTTCTGTTGCAACAAAGCATGCCTGTTGTAGATGGTGGCTGTGGGTGAACGAGCGAACTGTGGACAAGGCCGTGTAGATCAGGTAGCTGTTTCCATGTAGATGGCAGTGTGAGGTAATCGATCAGTCTGGAAAAGCATAAGGGTCATCCTGTTAAGAGTTCAGCTGATGAACATGAGATTAATAAACAGTGATAGAGTGTTAATCATCTCAGTTAGGCTACTGTAAAGGCAGTATAGAAAAGGAAGAGTGTACAAGATGAAGGTACAGCCAATTTGAGTGATGGATGGAAGATAGAGAAGTGATGCAGGAATTACTGCAGTTGATCGCTACAGTAGGGCAGGGGGCAGCACCAACAGAGGCACTGATGCATCACCGGTGGTTCTGGGTCAGAGGCAGTATAGGAGAAGAATAGGCCTTATTTTAGCCTGCTGGCAAAGATTTGAAATAACACGGTCCTGGTACTCAAAAATCAGAATAAATGTTTTGTCAAAAAAAAATTGCCAAAAGTAGTGGATATTACACAAATTGTAATATTTACAATATTTAACTATGTTTTAATCAATCACTGTGGCTGCAAGATCAAAATAAAGTGATTGTAAAAGACAAAAAAGGTAGAAGAAGAAGAATTTCATATTTTTAATTTTTTCTTTTCAATACTTTGTGAAAGTCAAAGGGCAAGCAACATAATATAAAGTTCATCAAAAATGTCAGCAAAAGGGAAAGCAATTTTTAAATTGATGTTAAGAGTAAGCATTTTTTGTGTTTTAGGTCACAGTGCATATCATTCCCGCCAACGTAAACAAACCCCAGTGTCAGCCCAATAATTTTGAACTAATGGTTCGATTCAATCAGTCAACGTTGACCAACATTGAAGGATTCACACTCACCTGCACAGATAAGGATTCTCCTCCCTCATCTCTGCGTTACATCATTGGGTCAGGTAATGTATATTCACCCAAAGGAGAAGACCCAACGTAACTTGTTGTACTGTAGTTTGTGATCACGCAGCATAAAACACTTAATTAAGAAATTAATATGCCTACAGAATAAGAATATTGTATTCTGTTTAGTTCTGTGTGTAGTAAAACAATTTGGCATTTATTAGTAGATTATTGCTTGACTTCTTCCTATGTTCCGTTCAGTTATTTCTTCTTATTATTAGTTTTATCTAATTATGTCTAAAACCTGTAAAAGGATATACGGTAGTGGTTGGCCAACATAAACCAATGAGGAATGCAGTGTTTGCTCACAGTGCCTTGTCTTTAGTCAAGGCAAACTGTCCAACAAGGGTTAATTGTGACAGTCCGTGCATGGAATACTGGCATGGCAGTGAAACTGTTTCAAAAGCTCATCTGGAATTTAGCTAAAGTGAGCCAGGTCACTTACAGAATGTAATGACAGTTCAAATATGATTTTTATATCATGTTTAAATCATCTGTCACAGGTAACATCAACAACCATTTTGCTTTTTCTCCGACTGCAGGATTAGACACCACTGAGCTGATACTGTCAGTGCCCTTTGATTATTCCTCCAGCCTGGACAAGGTCTGGAATTACAAACTCATTGTGTACATAACAGATGACAACTTACTGGATAGAAAGAGAGGCCCTAAAGGTTTAGTACAAATGGGAACAGTGACTGTATACACCAAAGTGTACATTCCAGGCCTTCCCACTCCTGCTACAACACAGGTAGACCAGCAATATAAGGATGGTTTCACACAACCTTCTCAATGATGTATTTTTGTGTCCTAAAAATGTCTGTATTTGCAGGGGAATATTATGTACCTCACACAGAAGCTCAACAATTATTCTTCAGGTGCTTGGTATGTCCCATTCATTACTGTCCTGAGCTGTTTGTTTTCACTTGGACTTCTGATATGTATAATGAGACAGTCCTGCTGCCCCTCACCACCAAAACCTGAAAACCTGAAACATGGGGATAGTGTGATAAAGCTTATCCATACTATGGTTTTAATTCTGCATGAATTTGCACTATTCAATATACTGTACAATATGTATTACTCTTGTCTCTGTTTGACAAGGCGGACAATATATTATTTGTTGTTTTGTTCGAGTTACATCCAACTGGTACAGTGCCTTGCAAACCTGCAAAATTATTCCGACTCTTTTTAACATTTTGTTGCTTAAAAGTTTGTAGTCAAGACAATCCTAAATGTATTTAGGTGCACAAATTTACCTTAAAGAACCATAAAATTAACGGAGAAGACCCAGTGTATGTGCAATGATAGTGGTTCAGATGAATTTAGAATAAACACACCTATCAGTGGAAAGACTTGAAAACTGCTGTTCATAAGTGATCCTCCAGCACGTTGAGAGTGCTTAAGCAAATCTGCTATGAAAATTGAGCAAAAACTATATCAAGCCTGTGTGCAACATTGGTAGTTGGTAAATTAATCCTACGACTTCTGCCAGAGATCCTACCACCAAATACTGAGTTAACAGGTCTGAGTGCTTATGCAATATTATACAACATTATGCAACATATTTAAGTTATTTCTCTTTTGATTAGTAACTTATACCCTTTGAAGTCTTTAGTTTTGAATAAAATATTGAATGTCAAAAAAGTGTACACATTATTTTGTGATTTCACCACCTGGGGCACCATAGGAAGGGTGTGAATACTATTGCAAGACATTGTATGTTGAAAACAACTTCAACACCTCACATAATTTGGGATAGAATTATCCCTTTATGGAGTTTCTTTTCTAGTGTGTTCAGAACAAATGAATAGTTACAAACAAAAAGAGACCATTACGTAGTTAGCTTCATCCAGCTATTTCTTAAAAGAAGCCAGGTATCGGCTTCACCAACATGGCTGGTTACTGTACTGCAACATGGCATGCAATAAAATATTCTGTAATATTAACTTCTCCGACTGTACGGTAACTCAAGATCTGCATTGTATGTAGCCACTCTATTTTATTATGTTGCCATAAGTTAGGTATGTTCAAAATAGTTGTGATTGATTTACTAAAATATACTTAAATAAATGGATTCAGAGCTGCATGTACAATGTGTACTGTGTAAATACCGAGAGGCACTAAAAATGAATTGGAACCAAAATATTTTGTTAATGCCTCTTTGTATGTATACTGTATAATATTTATTATTCAATAATTATTAGGTCATGGTATGATAATATAATAGAACATAAATATTTTATTTCTACGTGTCTTGGGAATACCAGTCTATAAAGTCATTTTCTCACAGTGCTGAGGAAAGTAGTGATGTTCATGAAGTGCACCCCTTCTTTCTTGTTAGTGACTCCTGGGTGCTAGGAGGATTGACCAGTCTGGTTCACAAGGATGTCAAGGTCCTCCTCTGAGGACACTCAGTACCTGTGATAAAGCAAGTAGGTAGCTGTGTGAGCATGCGTAGGCTCCAAAGGAACAAGTAAAGGTTTATTCCATGCTGAAAGGACACCTGAAGAAGGCTCCACAGCCGAAATGTTGTGTTTCCTTTCTTCTCTTTTCAGCATGGAAATAAACCATTACGTATCCCCAATATATCTGAGTAAATACTCATGTCAATTTTTGTTATTGGTGTTCCATTGTCATATAATTTGTTTAGCAAGTACCAGTATGTTGAATTCTTACCATTTAATCATGTAACATTGTTTAAAGTTCTTTGAAAAGAACAGAAGAAATTGTTCTGTGATGCACACAGTAAATAATGAAAAACCTAACAGAAACTTTGTTTTTATTTATCAGTTTTGACAAAGGCAGCATTTTTATTAGAGGCCTGTAATGTCTCTCAGTGGCATGACTCCTGAAGCTGAAAAATATTAAATTCCTATTGCTTACTTCTGTCTGTGTATGAAGTCCCCCGCATTTAAAAATGTAATGTCTCCTAATGGAGTTTGCATGTTCTCCCAGTGTTCATGTGGGTTTTCTTCTACAGTCACACTGGTAAGTTTACTGGCTTCTGGGAGAACATGTCCTGGTCTGAGTGTGTGTCTGTGTCTGCCCTGTGTTGGACTGGCATCCTGCCCAGGGTGTACCTTGCCTTGTTGGGATAGGTTCTGGCAACCCCACAACCCTGTAATGGATAAAGAGGTGAGAAAATGGATGTATGACTCCTATTTAATTTCATTTCTTTAGATAATTTCCCTGAAAATTAATTTCTAATAGATCTTGAATAAGTACATAGTTACTCTTATTCTCTTTGTTCTCATTCATATTTGCATTTGTTAATGATCAAAAACACAATGTCCATCTGTGTTGACCTAATGACTTTGATAGGTTGCACTAACAGTTGTGTCCATAAGAAACTATAACACAACTGTTGTGTCATAGAAACTACAAACATGTTCTACATTATATGCTTGTGCTTGTCCTGTAATCCCCTCTATACACTGTAAATATGTACATTTTTTAAGTAATTTATGGGGAAGAAAATGTTTCCTTGGCAAATCAGCCCATCCACGACCTCTTGTGGCTGAGAATATAATTACAGTCTTTCACCATTCTGCAAATGTGGATGATGAAACTCAACTGTTGCTGTCCTTGCTGTGCTTTCTGTACAAATACACAGCCAACCTTTCTCACATACAAAGAATGTATACTTTGTGAATACCATCACAACATTCCATATAATTTCATATAATTTCCATATTTCAGTTAAGGAGAAAGACTTGGGCCAAAAATAGCCCTTTGATATTTTGATTGTAAATTCTTAACTCTCCCAAGTATTAAAATATATAGGCACAATTCTATTTCATGAAAACAAACATTAGAAAGTATTTAAATACTTTAAGGTTATTTCAAAGAAACTTAGTATACAACGTTCAATCATTCGCAAATAAAGAATGCTAAAAAAATCAAGC
Source organism: Lepisosteus platostomus (assembly GCF_059453375.1). Lineage (NCBI taxonomy): Eukaryota > Metazoa > Chordata > Actinopteri > Semionotiformes > Lepisosteidae > Lepisosteus > Lepisosteus platostomus. Next base: position 44,670,247 of record NC_142619.1, read on the forward strand.
AATGATTCGTCTCAATGAGTAATTACATAGCTGATTAAATAAACATCTTCTTTTGCACCTCAAAGATCAGACTCAGATAAATTTACTTTGAAAATGAAAATATGTCAAAGTGTAACTAACCCTCGTATACTGCAGCCGGCAGAGGAATCCTACTCCGTTTGGGCCCCTGAGCAAGACCCTTTACCCCAACTGCTCCAGGGGCGCTGTACAATGGCTGACCCTGCGCTCTGACCCCAAGCTTCTCTCCCTGTCTGTGTGTCTGTGTCTCATGGAGAGCAAGCTTGGGTATGCGAAAAAGACAAATTCCTAATGCAAGAAATTGTATATGGCTAATAAAATGATCTTATCTTATACATATATGACTGTTTACTTTCCAAATAAAATGTTTAATGGTACATATTTCAACTCCTTCAAGTTCCTAAAATAGATGCCAGTATATAAAAAATAAAAATAAATATTCTATTAAAAACAGCTGATATTTTATAGAATTTATTTTTATAGTTTTTCCATTTGTTTCGAACATTTGTTAGTTCCATCCATTTTCAAACCTGTTTATCCAACACAGGGTAGCGAAGGAGCTGGAACCTATCCCAGCAACAACGGGTACAAGGCAGGATACACTCCGAATGGGACACCAGACCATCACAGACCAGACAAACCCACACACTCACACCACAACACCAGAGTCCATTTTCAGAGACGCCAATTAACCTACCAGTATGTCTTTGGCCTGTTGCTAACCAGAGTACCCAGAGAAAAACCACACACAAACACAGGGAGAACTTACACACTCCACACAGGCAGCAGCCCAGGAATTGAACCCAGGACCCCAGCACTGCAAGGCAGCAGTGCTAACCATCATACTTAAATTGTCAGCTGTTGCTTGAAATTTATTTTCTGAGGGTATTTACAGCTAGATACGTACTTACTTTTGAGCTAGGTTAACAAATTTGATGACACAGAGAGGTCATTCCACTACTTTTGTGATCTTTCAAATTCCTGTTTTGTACCTGAAGTGACTTTGTGGTTGTCAAAGGGGTGGAATATGTATGCATTTGAAAATCTATACATTTTCTTTCAAAAATCTCATTTACATACTTTTAGGTTTTGAGCTGTATCAGTTTTGGAGTACATGGTGCAGTTTCTAAATACTTTACTATTTGGAAGTGTCATGATTGCAATCTTGATAGCAACAAAATGTGGACCCCGTGCTGAAAAGAGAAGGAAGGAAACACACCTGAAGAAGGCTACACAGCCAAAAACGTGTTTCTTTTCTTCGCTTTTCAGCATGGAATAAACCTTTACTTGTTCCTTTGCAGCCTACGCCTGCTGACGCAACTACCTAGTTGAACTAAAATGTAGACACTTTGCATAGGGGATGAATACTTTTGCAATACACTCTATGACGTGAAATCCTGAAAATGAATATACTGCGAAGCATCCCGTCAAATAAAATAAGGACGTATACCTCCTAATCTTGGTCTTTTTGCAAACTGTCCAGTACAGCAGATTTATGCAGGAGGATTCAGGGAATCACAACTCTTTAATGATCTGATTGTCATTCAACGTCAAACTCAGTTAGAATGTACCTGCTTATCCTCAACTGAGTACTACAAAAGCATTACTGAAGGACCATTTCACAAGAGCCCTTTCTATGAAATATTTGACAGAAATGGGCTGCTACCTCAAAAATGTAACAAAGTTTGTTCACAGAATGTGAGTTTTGCCGCCTTGTATAATACACAAAGTGAGATTATACATTATCACCACTCCTAATTTGCTGGTGTGCGAACAGTCAATACGTCTCCTCAAAACAGCTGGCGCAAAAATGCGAGTCAGCAGGCTGCAATGTTTATGCTGCAGTCAGGTCACATGACTATGATAATTATAACCCTTCGTGTAATCTATTAAAATTTTGCCTTCAAACACAAACAGTTAAAACAACTTTAGGACAAGACAAGAATCGCATTCAAAGAATGTGTCATTTGCTTCCAGTGCATTACTGGGCAGACTAATGAAAACAGGGTAAGTCACAAGGTTGATAAAAAAAACAATAGCTACATTGTACAAGCAATTGTACAAGCAGGGATGCCAAAAGCCTGTATTTAGGGTTAACAGAGGAAGTTTATGTAGTTCTGCAGGGCCATAGCTCTAACACTTATAAAGAATACAATATTATTGAATATTGTGAATATTTTCTACTATTCACTTTTTGCTAAGAAATAGGGAAAATCTAAAGAAACAACATCTTTTAAATCAGGTTACCTTAAAAATTATCTGTAAATATTTGTACTACAGATATGCTAATCTGTACATGTGTTTTAATGTAATACACATGCATTGAGGAAGAGGCAGCTAGAAGTGACACTTTCTGTATTTAACTAACCGTGTCCTTGCTGTACTGTATACATATTTACAGAGAGTGGCTCCCAATCTGCAGGAAGCAAAGTGGCCACAAAGGCACTCTTTCAATTTCCCTAACATACTGCAATATATGTAGCTGTTCACTGAAAAATGAACAGCTCTTAATGGATGTTCAGTTTTTACCTGATTCAGTTTCTTAATACAAACTGTTACATTTTTATTCTGTCTTGTAAATGTATTATGCTGCTTTTCCAAGTTTTTGTGTGTTCAGGTTTTATGGGATACATCAAAACTTGTGTAAGAAAAAAGCTTGTGGTTTTCTTAAAAAATAACATTCCTGTAGTCCAGAATTTAAAATATGAACATGTTATACTGTAATGTCTTAATCTGGCAACAAAGTGCAGTACTTGCAAAACGATCTCTGTTGTATCATTTGGCGTTACACAAAATGAACTTCCTGTTTACTTCATAAACCAGGTCATGCAGGGGTACACCCCAACCATGCTGAATGATACTGTAATCTGCCTACCTGTAACTCAGGGTCATTAACTGTTTGGTCACTCGTCTGCAATCAGACATTAAATAAGACTCAATCACTCAATTAAAAATATAAGATAAGCTGCTTTATCTACATTACAGATGGAGACATTAGTGGTACAAGAGTTCACACTTCCTGTTTTTCACAGGAAAACACAGGTTTTCATATGCAGGCATAGTAAAAAATCATTTAACATATGCAAATAAAAGAGGTTAAAACATTTGCAAATCACAATATGACCACAGTTGATGTTTTAGTCTTGTATTTATTTCTGAACACAAAAATCATTTTTACACACTTCTTTTCAGCTCACACACTGACACTGACTTAAGCCAAATGTGTCAAGTAAGAAGGTTGCACCACAAGATGAGGCGAGATGTGAGGTTACTACAGTACCAGTCCAGAGGATGACGATAGGTCAGATGATGAAGTAAGAACCACCAAAACCTTGCATTTTACACTGATTTCCTGTTCTGAATGGCATTAACCTCTTCCTTGCTGACACTGCTGCTCCCCATAACCAAACATTAAGGTTATACAATCTGGAGCCATGTGTGCAAGGAAGAGGCAGGATGGAAGCTCCTTGTCTCTACTATGTTCATCAGACATCTATGGCAACTGACACTTGACCTCTGACCTGAGGAGGACAACTGGTCAGGTGATGATTTAACAACAGGAAGTGGAGGCTTCCAAAAGGGCTGCTGCCCTGCAATGTGTTCCAATGGACAGGTTGCATGAAATGCACGGTATCAGAGAAAATAGGAAAAGCCAGTGTGGAGCTCTAAAGAGAGACATCTAAAGATTAAACTCCTACCCCAGAAAAAAAAAAAAGGTAAAATCATCATGGCGAACCCTGGTAGCCAAGAGGAAACCAGAGGCCGATTCAAAGCAAGTCAACAGGGAAAAACAGCTGTGGCCTCAGTTTAAGAAAGAGTCTGTGCTGAAAGTAAGCATCTTAGCAACCTGTCTCTTTAGTTAAGGAGAAACAACCGACAAAGCTGAATTTAGTTTAGGTTCAGGAGAGCTACATATTCTTTTGTTTCAATTTAATTTTCCACTACACTGTAAACAGAAAGCACCATTTCACCCATAGTGCTGTCTCTGTGTGTGTATGTAGCCTAAGACTGTTGCTACAGTAATGTGGCACATTCCTGGGGCTCTAATTCTAAACAAACTGAGCTAGAATATACAGAGAAGTCTCCTGGTTACATTCTTAAGAGGATGAAATACTGAAAGCATATAAAGCTTAAAGCAGAGTAATACAGAAATAGGGTGCAAACTTGAATAAAATGGTGATAACGTATCTATGTAGTTAATGGTTTAAAAATATTTAACCCCATTTCAATTTTGTGTTAACTTTTTTTAATGAAACATGTCAAACTTGAATAAGAGCAGTCATACAAGTTCATTGTGCAATCTAACTTAATCTATTGTGTGACTGAAAAATGTTGAGAAACATTCTCTGAGCCTAAGCTCTCAAGATGGTTCTATACTCCAGTAAGGTTCTGTATGGATGCTCTAAAAGAAATACAAATGTCATATTCTTCATTTATCATTACTATTGAAATTTATTTATAAAAAACATTTATACTGTCAACCAATATAAAGAGTAAACAATTTATATTTAAAATACATACTTGTGTAAAGAGAGCGAACAACAGGAAGTGAATAAGCTTCTCAACAAAAACTAAATATTACACCTGAAATTAAAGTAATAAAAATATCTTCATGTACAAGAGCTGCTAGGTACGCAACTGCCACAAATCATAACACAAGATACTGTAGTGTAAAGGCATCCTAGTCACATCAACAGTAGAATATGATTGCCAGTTCTCTAATATATATGTTTTTCTACTAATACAGATTCAAGCAAGATTTTGTTTTTTTACCACTAATCATTAATGAACTGAAGGGAAACAAAGACCAAGTCAATACAAAAACATGCACTTTAAATATCAGAAAATAAAATCACCTATAAAAATGGTTCAATTTAAAAAAACGTGCTGAGTAACAAACTACGCTAAATCATTTAAATGACAGTACTTCTGTTGTTTTTTAAAGCACGATACAAAGTAAAAAGAGAAACGGATTTCATAGGCAGAAGAGTGCAAAAGTGAACTCATTATAAGTGTTGAGTACTGTATTTCAAATTTTATGCTAAGTAACACTGAAACTTTCCCATCTATTGGCAATACCACTCACTGACCAAGTTTGTAAGAATAAGGGGAAGATCTGGCGTGCTGTTAAATACTGACAGCAAAACCTTCTGCCAGAGACTGCGCAGCAGGGCTTCCTGTACCTGGCACCACCAGAGACAGTGAGGGAAAGGGGATGTGGAGATGTGTGTATTTCTCCAGTTCTTATTATACCCTTGCTGGGGGAGGTCGGCGCCCTGGGCCCTGCTGTGCTGTGGTCCTCTGGTGATCAGTGTGCCAGCTTGTCTCTTTATACACAAACCATCCGTTCCCAGACCACAGAAGACAATTCAGGAAGCCCAACACCTAAAGCAAAACAGGATTAAAACAAGTGTAAAAATCCAGGCCACAGAACAAACAAACCTCTAATTTTTTAAGGAAACTGGACGTACAAAAGCAGTACAACTCCAGTCTGTCATGATAATAAACCATGGCACCAGAGTTACTCTGTTGTTTTAAAGTGCACTGTATTATTACATTACATTCATTTTGATAATTGCAGGCTATTACTGTCACCTACTGTCTAATTATACAAGTACTATAAATACAAATTATCATACAAATTATATACAATAATTCTCATATTATTCATACAATATATCATACAAAGGAGCTGAGCTTGTAGACAGAAGTGAAAGGTGCACTGTTGAGGGGGGACTGTGACTTGGACTTCAGTCATAATCTCACAGATGGGATGCTCAGTCAAGCACAGACACCAAATGTCTGAACCTGTAAAACCTGTTACTAAATGTAATGTTTTAAAAAAAAGAATGTAAAATGTAAGTTGACCACCACCCCTCAAAGATCAGAAATTCTAATAATTCCATGATCAAACCCAAAAAGTAGCAAATCAATTTCAAACCTCTGAAAACTACTTTTGAAAATCATGATACAAACAACAAATCTGTCCACATTCTACACTGCAACTTAAATTTTGAAGGTCATCTGAAGGTGGCCAGGCAAACTTACAACCTCTCCCAACAGTACACATCTAAAAGTCTTGGCCCATTTCCCTTTTAATTGCCATTTTGTATTAAATAGGCAAACAGTTCTGATGGCTGAGATGAAAGAAAATGAAACAGATTTGATGTCCATTGCATTTATGATTTTCAGATAATACTTTTTAAAACTTGCTCATCTGAATATAGAGACTGACGATGGCCTTTAAAACAAAGCTTTATAATAATTTATTAATGCTACAACATTTACATGAGAAGTGAGGAGTGTGCACATTTGTGAGAAAAAAATGATTTTTCACTTTTTATCTTAATTTTTATTACCCACCCAATCTGAAAGTCACCTCAGCTCACAGCAACAACCATTTATCGCCACAGGAGGAGAATGAGCAAGCTCCGACAGGCTCCACTGAACTGCCCGCCCACTAAGACATTCATTTTTGACACGATACAAGCTCTGTTCTAACGTTTACCCTGATCTGCTGGTTTGACAACCTGAACCTGATAGGCAAGAACAAACTGGGCAGCCTTGTGAAAACTGATGCTGATCTTCCAGCCCTCTCCACCATCTATCATACACGTGTTTTGCATAAAGCAAAATCCATCAGTGACGATCCTTCACACCCCTTCTTCAATGATTTCCAATTACTCCCATCAGGACGCAACTACCGACTCTCCAAATCCAATATATTATAGTTCTCATTCATACCTGTAGCCATATCCTTACTTAACACTTAGTTTTCTATGCTGATCTGTATGTATACTGTTGTTGTTGTTGTTGACATGTTTTTTTTCTGTCCATCTGTACACCAACACTGCTGCTGTTAAAACAAATTGTCCCCTCGGGGATAATAATGTGCAATGTGCAATCCATCAGCAATGATATGTAAGAGGTTCGCAAGTGCTCAGGATGTAGCAGGAGCCCTACTAACTAATTCCATCACTGGCCACAGCATTCCTGAACCAATTCTGGACCTCGCTTGGGGAATCCCGTTCACAATCAACGAGTGACAACCCAGGCACGATCTCAGGGCATCTGGATTAATTAATAATTAATAATAATAATAAGCGCTTTTCTGGAAACTCCACTCAAAGGGCTTTACAGGTAATGGGGACTCCCCTCCGCCACCACCAATGTGCAGCATCCACCTGGATGATGCGACTGCAGCCATAGTGCGCCAGAATGCTCACCACACATCAGCTATCACTAGGGAGGAGAGCAGAGTGATGAAGCCAATTCATAGATGGGATTAGGAGGCCAAGATTGGTAAGGGCCAATAGGAAATTTGGCCAGGACACTGGGGTTATACCCCTACTCTTTTCGAGAAACGCCCTGGGATTTTTAATGACCACAGAGAGTCAGGACCTTAGTTTTACGTCTCATTTAAGGACAGCACCTGTTTACAGTATAGTGTCCCCATCACTATACTGGGGCATTAGGACCCAGGTGAGCACCAGCTGCTGGCCCCACTAACACCTCTTCCAGCAGCAACCTTAGTTTTTCCCAAGAGGTCTCCCATCCAGGTACTGACAAGCCTCACACCTGCTTAGCTTCAGTGGGTTGCCAGTTGTGAGTTGCAGAGTGATATGGCTGCTGGATAGCTCAGGATTAGGGCTCAAGATGCACTCAAGAGTCAGAGCACTGACCAGCCGAGTCCCTCAGAAGACCCGAAGGAAAGCAGATTTCTTAGGTAAAAAAACATCACCGAGGGGATTAGGATTAAGCTGGTTTTCGATTGAAAATGACATTTTCAAAGAAAAAGTTATTAACCTTCTTATACAATAGCCGTGGGAGCATGCATGTAAGGTTTGCCTTACCTGCGCAGATTCATCTGATGCTTTTAGTGTTGTTCTGGAATACCTGGGCTGAACAGTTTCAGCATGTAATGCAGTGCTGAAGGTCATTATGCTTGTGCTTTGGTGTTCATCTGTCTTGTACCTTTTTAATACTGGTGGGATAATGTGTGTCACACATGCAAGTATATTCAGAAGTCTGTAAGAAAACATGTTACATGGACTGCATTCTTTCTCCTGCAGAATTCAATGGTTACAGCTGTTCAAGGGTGCCACTACAAACTAATTCAACTGAAGAATACTATGCATAAACAGTTCCAATCACACAAGATGTCACCTGACCATCATGAACCCCCTGGTGACTTTCACATGCAAATGGAAATGTAAACTACATTTTTACGTTTCTGTCAAAACAGCAAGTAAACTCTGCCTTTCCCTTTGTTTCCATAACGTCAAGTGAAGAGGCAACGTCCTGTGCAAAATACATTGAACCCATGGTAATGCAGACGTAACAGGACTCTTTTTTTATTTGATACCAGCAAAACTGAAAAGAAGCTAAATCCACCCTTTTTTTAAATCCCAACATCCGAAGTACTCACTCTGAATGCACTTTGAGGTCTGTGATCCTCTCATTCCTGGTCATTATCTATGACTGGGATTCTGAGGCAAACAACTGCTTCAGCGCCACCAGGTGGGTTTGGAAATACTCTGCCAAGGCTCTCACAGCCCCAGCCAAACGGCAAATCAAGCAGCTTCCAGGCTGCCTGCAGATACCTCTAATCTAATCAAGTCCTCTCGCTTGTCATTACAGAGCGTGTAGCATGCCAAAAGACGAATGACCAGACTCCACCAGCCTGCCTGCCCTTCCTCATACAGAAGTCACTGCTGTGAGCCAAAAATGACAACTAGCAATTCCAATTGGGTGGGTATTTGATAAGAAAGAAGTGGTGATTCTAGATTAAAAGAAATTCCAAGCACCTTTGTATGACTTTTGTGGTCAAAATAAAGATTTGGTACTCACTGCCGACACATTCAGGCCACGCATATTAGCGTACTGTGTAACATCACAAGCGACTTCATTACACAATGATAGCATTGATTTGATTCCCTCAAGACCAGTAGCATATTTCACATTGTGAAGTCCTCGAGCCCAGGCTGAAGAGCACACAAGCCATAGGAAGGCAAAGATAACGGTTATGAAGAAGTCCTAGAGAGAAAAAGAGGCAGAAGGGTAATTTTGCATTAGTACCCCTGAAACAACAATAGGTTCTGCACTATAACTGTTTTGTATCCTATGCTGATTGGCACATTTCCTTGAAATTGATTACAAGACAAAGGATATTTAATCAACATTATGTTGATATGCATGTACAACATTAATAAAAGCAGGCCAACTCAAATTCCAGCAAGAGGGTGGCATGGCGGTGTAGCGGTTAGCACTGCAGCCTTGTGCTTTTGGGACCTTGGTTCAACCCCAGACCTGGGGTGTTATCTGCATGACGTTTGTATGTTATACTAATAATAATTGCTTACACTTATGTAGCACTTTTCTGGACACTCCACTCAAAGAGCTTTACAGGTAATGGGGACTCCCTTCCACCACCACCAATGTGCAGCATCCACCTGGATGTTCACATATGTTTCCTCCCACAATTCAAAGATATTCTGGTATGTTAATTGACTTCTGGGAAAAAATGGCCCCAATGTGTGTGTGTGCCCTGCAATGGACTAGTGTTCTATGATATTTCCTGCCTGCTGCTTGCTGGGACAGACTCCAGTTCCTGTGACCCTGTATTGTATAAAGCAGTTAAAAAATGGAAGGATGGATTTTTTCAGTGAGAGAAAGCCATTCCAACATTCTTGCTCACTAGGTCACTAGCAGCTTAAGGCCCACCTGTTTCTGGAAGGAACCCAGGAAAAATGCATTAACAGCATGACTAAGAAGTTTGTTTCTATTCCTCACAACTGTTTATGTAAAAGCGTGCCACCTACTTTCAGTCATAAATACTGCTCTCCTTAGTTTCCTCTCACGAATGCTTAATTAATACAAAACGCGCATAAGAAGTGTGGGTCTTCATTCTTGTCTCTCAAAATTATGATTTGCTATGAGAATGTCCACAAACACTTACCTATCCTTTGCACTTGCAGCAGAGAAAGAAAACCAAGAAAAGAGTATTATGCTGGTTTCAGACAGTAAACATTTGTGAAAAATGAGACATTCGCTTACCTTTGAAAACAAAATTATAAATACAGTACATAGAAAGAGGGGGCGCAGTTTCAGTCACACAAGTATGCACTGCTTGTCACATGTTCTTGTCTTCAGTTTAAGACATCTTTAGGAAATCATTTAAATATCAGTGCTATGTAAGGCAACTTTTGACTGTAAATTCATTTTAATGAAAATGTACAGTTCTCCTGCGCTGAAAATGAAGGTTTGGGTCGATTGTGTAACATGTTTTAGCAGAAATATCTGTCCTAAAAAGCTCTGACAAGAGGAAATAAAAGCTATGTTGATCTCCTTAAAGCAAACACAGAGTGCAGCTGAGGATAGTAATCATGTGAGGAAAGCAGTCATCTGAGTACAGTTCTGGTTCCATGTAAAAAAAGCAGTGGCAACACTGAGTTTTTTTTAATCAATAGTCATAGTATACAATGTTTATATGCAATAAGGTAACATGAAAAATGTATCACAATAATAGTAAATCGTCATCTACACTAAACTGCTATAGGCAATCACTGGAAATGAAAGTCTCAAATAACATTTATATACAGTATGTATAAGACACAAACATCATTAGAAGGCTTAAAAAACTTTGCAAGTCTTCTCATTAAAATTGTACAATTAATAATAATAATTTCTAAATCTTTGCAGAAGAAAAAAATATTTTATATGTCTTTTCAAAGCACATAAAAATGTTAGAAAGTTAGTTCTTTTCTTGTCTAAGAACCCAGTATTACCACCTCATAACCTGATCATGTCAGATCTCAGAAGCTAAGCAAAGCTGGGCCTGGTTAATACTGGGAAGGAAGACCCCCCCCCACAGAAAAAAACGAGGGATGTTGGTGGACCAGTAGGTGGTGCTCTTCCTTCTATTCTAGAACCTGCTATCCAATGCAATCGTATGGTGACCAGGGACGCTGTGCTGTCCCTCAGTTGAGATGTCTAACTGATCTGCTGTGTAGTGGGGCTGTTGGCTCATAATGGGAACCTATTTATGAAGCACTTTGGGAATCCTTTTAATGAAAAGCAATATAGCGGCAGCACCGTGGAACAGAGGTTAGCATTGAAACCTCACAGCACTGAGGCGATGACACATATATACTGAGATTTTAAATGAATTTTGCCTCATCCACAAAACATTAGAACAAGAAAAAATACAGAACTAAGTTTAATATTAATATTATTAATAATATTATTTTCTATCAATGTAAATAGAAAGAAGGAGTGATTTATTTTCCTACTTACTACCATTGGCCCAAGGTTTGAGTCCCTGTAAATATGCATATATCCAATATATATGACCAAGGCAAAAATACAGTAGAGGAAAGCCAGAACAGCAATGGCAACAAAGAACTCTGCTGAAGAGGATGAGTCCCCAACTAGACGTGTTTCTTGAACAGTGCGGTTGCAAAGAATTGAATTGTTTGACACTAGCACTTCCTGGCTTAACCTGTAAAGAAAAGAAGAAAAAATATTTTACATAAAGAAACAATTGTCTGTTTCATGCCTGATGGTTATCCTCATGTGCTCAGTTTGACGCTACTTAAAAGTTACTGCCTCTCCCTTCACAGTCCAAAGCAGAGATGTGCACACATAGCAATGCATGAAATCTGCGGGTTTCTAACTAAAGTTCTGGTAGCCTAAGCAACCACTGAGTATTCCTGTTATTATTTACTGCTGGATAATCTATACTTTTCTTCCAGCAAGGCCATAAATTTGTCACATGAAGAAAGCCTGAGAAAGGCCACTATTCCTACAATAGACTGTGGGTTCATAACATCATGGCAGTGTGCCACTTACGAAAGGCATAATAAAAGAGGTATTTATACTAAGTAAGAATGCTCAGCAACTATGTTTAGGGTTTTTTCTGGACACTCGCCTATACTTTACATAAAAGCCTGTCCACTGTGGTTGTAATGGTGCAGTGCATGCTGCTTCAGCTATCTCTCATATGAAATTAAATCCACAGAGCACAGAAAGTGTAATGAAAGCATCATCAAGCACTGCTGTAACTTACTTGAATGGGTAGGCAAAATTGACATTCAAGGTATCATTTCTGCCTTCTCCACACCACAAAGACACTACATTTTTTCCACTGTACCCTCCACAAGTAGCAAAAGCAAACACCCCAAAAATCTGGAAGACAAAATAGATAGTAATGAAACTCTGGAAAAAAAAAACTATAAGGGGCAAAGTAGGCTTTTACAGAATTAATAGTCGGCCTACACTGAGTGGCTTGCCCACAGAACAAATTACTAGCTGAAACACAAAATACTTAACATCACATAAAGTTGCAGATCTCTCAAAAAATAACCTCAACTCTTTCATGAAATTGCTAGAAAAAGTATCCAACTAAATAACACTAATAGTAACAAGAAAAATTATAGGCATATATGGGCGATACATATAGTGCACTACAGCAGAGTTTCATTTTCTGATAAGTGTTATCATTAATTTTCAGAAAAACATCATCATCTTACTAGTGTAACGGAAGTAACAACAGATACGGACACACAGAGAGTGATGGGGCTTTTGATAAAGTTCCTCTTAAAAGAGTAATTCTCAAATTATAGGCAATAGGCATTAAAGATACAGCATATACTATAGTTAGAACTGGTAGAGTAGGTTAATGGACAGGAAAGGGATGATACAGATATGTATGAAATTCTTACAATGGGGTGTTATAACCCAACTCCTGTGGCAGTACCTCAGGAATCTGTAGTAACACCACTACTCCTTGATTTTCTACCAACAATCTAGATTCTGGTATAGTTAGCAAAACAGTCAAGTTCACAGATTTTACCAAATTAAGAGGATTAGCAATAACCATAAAAGCTGAAAAAAGAAACAAGTTTAAAAACATTTTGTCCAAATTCTGAGTACACAAAAACACCTGAAACATATAATTTAAGGTAGACAAGCAAAGAGTGCTGCATGCAAGTAACAAACACAAACTAGAAATAAAATATAAATGAAAACCAGAGCTTGAAGACACTAGTTATGAGAAAAAATAGTTTACATGCAAAAACGTATATGCAAAAAAAGTAAGATATTACAGGATAGACGAGCCTAAATAAAAGAGTTGAGAATTAATCTAAGGATGTTATGTTAGAAATGTACAATGTGCAAGTACATTAAAAAAACTTTTTACAATCTTGTTAAAAAAATATACAGCATATTACTGCACTGGAATCAATCAACGTTCACAGTTAACAGAAACGTAATAAGGTACATTTCCAGTCTCAAAGGAATGTCTTATAATGAGCCTAAAACAATCAAATCTTTTAGCCTTGAACAGAGAAAACTGGGAGGGTTTCCTGATTACAGTATTCAAAAGCCACAAAGTCAATGAAACATGGAATAGAGAAAACAAATGGAAACTAAGGGGAAGTAATTATAATAATTAATCCTTGCATTTACATAGCACTTTTCATCACAGATCCTAAAACATCTCACACACAGGAGGAGACCCGCTTCATTAAGTGCTGTTCCCTTCTGGGTAACATACAGCAGCCATGAGGCACTACCAACTCCCCTTGACAACAGATCAGGCAGAGGAGTTTCAGCCACTGAAGGAAGGGGGGAAGGTCAGACACAGCCGAAATTAGCCAGGACACTATGGAGTAACACCTCCACCTGGAGATCTGGAATGACTATGTAGGCTGGACCACGGTTTAAAATCTCATCACCTATAAAGACGGCACAATGTCCCCAGTTGCCATTGGGTTTCAATTTGGGAATTCATGGAAAGAACGCCCAAGCCCGGACCTGCAACCTATGGGTCCACCACCTGCAGCAGCAAACTTAATTTGCTAGGAGACCTTCCATCTCAGTACTAACAGGCTACAAGGTGGCACCACTGTACATTTAAAATGGAGACAGGAAGTGCCTCTTTTTCACAAAGGCTTCAGTGACTCTGGAATAAGTTACCCAGCCATGCTGCTTGAAGCCAATATCCAGGCTTCTTAAAAGACATGTCTAGAGGAGATCCTCGGATCAATTAGCTGCTATCATCCAAATGGGTATGATGGGCTGCATGGCCCCTTCTTGTTTGTAATCTTTCTTATGCTCCAGCTGATGTCATCGTTTCTTTCGAAAGAAGTCCGAAACCTGTGTGTCTGGAATAAATCAAAACTTTAACCGGCTTACTAATCACATACTCCAAACCAAGAAGTTGATGGCAGCTTTCCATTGGGTAAACACAAGCAGCCTTTGGCAGAGAAAAAAACTGCCATAGAGAGATATTTAGAAATTGAAACTGCATGGTCAATGTTTCTGACCTAATCAAATATAGAAGAACAGTCAAGAATACTGCTTCCAGGATCAAAGATTAAAAAAAATAATATTTGCAAATAGTTATTAGTTTGCAATAACCAGGGGTATACGACAGGTGCTGTAAAACAATGTAGTCAGGAGAAATATCAGTAGCACTAATAGAATGCACCAATGTGACCCCAATGTGAGCCCATTCCTATTATGACCTGCCGTAATGCACACACACAGGAGTATGAGCCTACCATTTAGGGAAATGCTTACACCACAGGCCAAAAGAAACAAAAGAAGAATCTTAAATATGAATTAAGAAGCCAAAAGGGACACTTTACACAACATCTTACAAAAATGGCTCAAGTGGGGATGTACATCAGTAAACTGGCTGCAAAGGAACAAGCAGAGGTTAATTCCAAACTGAAAAGTAGAAAGAAAATGCACAATGTTTCAGCTGCTGAGCCTTCTGACATATTGCATTATTCATTCGACTTTTCATCACACAAAAATTAAATATTTTGCAATTTATGTCCAGCTTTTAGTTGAGTGGGGCAAAGGCTCAGTTACAACACTGTGTTGTTATTCTGTCACTTACTGACATTAGTCTGGCACCAGTGATCTCACTGGAATAAACTTAAGTCTTTGTCTGCACAGAACCTTTAGCAACTATCTAGTGACAAAAGACGATGTTGTTTATTATTTGACAGTGTGTTGCCTTCTGTTCAGTCTGAACAGCAAGCTTCTTCTAAAACTTGTCAGGAAAATCGATCATTTTTATAATTCCACCATTGAAGGAAGGGGACTGCCAAATCTTAAAAAAACAAACAACAG
Organism: Lepisosteus platostomus; assembly: GCF_059453375.1. NCBI lineage: Eukaryota > Metazoa > Chordata > Actinopteri > Semionotiformes > Lepisosteidae > Lepisosteus > Lepisosteus platostomus. Next base: position 44,685,412 of record NC_142619.1, read on the forward strand.
ACTTGAAAAGCTGAAAGCTAAATGCAATGTTTCATTACAGGAAATAACGAGAAGCAAAATGCAAGCAAACACAATGAAGGATTAAAATATCAGGAAAAACTATAAAGTTTTTGAGGGAGTTCCAACTAAAAGATCAACAAGTATAAAATGCTTTTACTTACAATACATGCCACTTAAATGCACAGAACATTTGTTACTTCTTATTTTGTAAGGACCTGGACATTTCTAACAAGTGAAAAATAAGATTGATTTCAATGAACAGATTTAAGCAGAATGTTTGACTGATTATGATATATTTGGGATAACAGTGGCACTTTCATTTTGCAATACCAGGTATAGTACCTACTGTAAATTAACCATATTCAGCATCAACTGACTCAATTTGCCAGCAGCCATATGACCCTGCAACTCACAACTGCCAACCCACTGAAGATTAAGCAGGTGTGAGCCTGGTCAGTACCTGGATATGAGACCTCCTGGGAAAGCTAAGGTTGCTGCTGGAAGTCTGTGTGGCTCCTAATGCCCCTGTAAAGTGACAGGGACATTATACTGTAAAATAGTGCTGTCCTTCGGATTAGATCAAGGTCTGGGCTCTCTGAGGTCATTAAAAATCCCAGGGTGTTTCTTGAAAAGAGTATGGGTGTTACCTCCTAATAATCCCCATGAACTGGTTTCATCACTCTGTTCTCCTCACCACTGATAGCTGGTGTGTGGGGAGCGTTCTGGTGCACTATGGCTGCTATCGCATCATACAGGTAGGGGCTGCACATTGGTCCAGAAAAGCGCTATGTAAGTGTAAGCAATTATTATTATCATCATCCATTTTCTAATCACTTTATCCAAGACTGGTGCAAGGCAGGATACACTCAGGTTGTAGCTCCAACCAGTCAAAGGTTTCATTATCTTACCACTAATTTTTGTGTTTTAAAGTCACAAGCTATCATTCAATCTTATAAAATAATCTAAAATTATTATATAACTTTATTTACATGAGTTAGGAGTAATAGAATCTACTCCATTGTATCTCAGAAAAACCTTTTCATTTCAGAGAGTCTGAAAACAATGGGTAGTTTGCACAGGTGCAAGACAAGTAAACACAAAAGATCAAAAGGGATATTCTGGCGATTTATTCTGGTTAACCAGAATAAAGAATAAACATTCAACACAGGAAGGCAGCGTATTAAGAAAGGAAGGAAGGAGAATCAACAGGCAAGAGGACCTTGATCTGATCAGTCCTGGAAACCAGATTCTGGCTCTGTAATTTGATCTTTATTTAAGAGAGCTTGCCACACTCATATTTCAGGCAATTGTATTTTGGGATCCTCAGACTAAAACTCTCTTAATTTCATGATGCATTTTTAGAATAGGAAGTCAGATTCCCTTTCACCTTTGAGCATCCAAAACATAGGAAGGGAGATGTAGCTCTGAGTAATATTGTTTTACTTAGGATGCAAAGTTTATTTCTCGTTTGCCTGTTTAGGTTTTAATATGGTGTTTCATCTCTCAGAGATAGAACTCTGGGTTATCTGGGTGTGTAGAATGTAGGCTTCTGAGATGCTTTGTTCTGTAATTAGTGTAACCGGTATATGTGTTTGTGGTAAATATTGTGTGTTGTCTAGTTGTTTTATTGTCTTGTTATTCTTGTTGTCCTATAAATATTTGTTTGGCCTAGTTTGCCTCTGATTTATAAGTCTTTTGTCAGAGCTGGACCAGAGACAAAAGAACTTGCATGCTTCAAATTACACCTACAGCTCAGGTATATCTTTGACATAATGGGGTTTTAAATTATTTTATTTGCCACTCTTTCCTGACAACCACGTGTGTAACAATACAATATAAACATTACAAAATATTATTTTTTCTATATACAAACTTGGGTGTTTATGGCGACACATGGCTCACATCTTTCATATAATATATGGAAGCAATAAAAATGGCAAACAAAATGATCGGGTATATACAGTCATGTGAAAAAAAAAGTACACCCTCTTTCAATTCAATGGTTGTACATATCAGGGCATAAATAACAATCGTCTGGTCCTCACCAACTTCTATAATTAGACAAATCTAGCCTCAGATAACAGACAACACATAACAGATTTCACTACGTCATTATTTATTCAACAGAAAGTAAGCCAAAATGCAGAATCCATGTGGGGAAAATTAAGTACACCCTTACTGCTTCCATAAGAATTTAGAAGGTAATTAGCAGCCAGGGGCTGCTAATCAAATGTACTTGATTAGTTGATAATCAGGAAGTGTGACCACCTCTATAAAAGCATAACTTTTGAAAAGGATTATTTACAAATGGAGAAAATTCAAGACAGTTGCCAATCTTCCGAGGAGTGGGTGTCCCAGCAAATCCACCCCAAGGTTAGACCGTATAATGCTCAGAGAAATCGCAAAGAACCCAAGAGCTACATCTAGGGACCTACAGGCCTCGGTTAACATGTTAAATGTTAAAGTTCATAACAGTATGATCAGAAAAAGACTGAACAGGTATGGCATTCATGGAAGGGTAGCCAGGAGAAAGCCCCTTCTCTCCAAAAAGAACATGGCAGCACGGCTTAGGTTTGCAAAGTTGTATCTGAACAAACCACAGGATTTCTGGAACAGTGTCCTTTGGACAGACGAGACGAGATGTTTGGTCATTATGCACAATGCCGTGTTTGGCGAAAACCAAACACAGCGCATCACCATAAACACCTCATACCAACAGTCATGCATGGTGGTGGAGGGGTGATGATTTGGGCTTGTTTTGCAGCCACCGGACCTTGGCAACTTGCAGCCATCGAGTTGACCATGAACTCCTCTTTATACAAGAGTACTCTAGAGACAAATGTGAGGCCATCTGTCCGACAGCTAAAGCTTGGCCGCAATTGGGTCATGCAACAGGACAATGATCCCAAGCACACCAGCTAATCTATAACTGAATGGCTGAAAAAGAAAAGAATCAGGGTGTTGGAATGGCCAAGTCAAAGTCCAGACCTCAACCCCATTACAGTGGCGGGACCTTAAAGGAATGCCCTCAAACATCAATGAACCGAAGCAATGTTGTAGAGAGCAGTGCGCCAAAATTCCTCCAAAACGATGTAAGAGACTGATACACTCATACAGAAAACGATCACTTCAAGTTATTGCTGCTTCAGGTGGTTCTACAAGCTACTGAATCATGGGGTGTACTTAGTTTTTCACACATATTGGCTTAATTTGCGTTAAATAATGTTGTGTTTGTCTCCTGTGGTTAGATTTACCTAATTTTAGGACCTGGTGAGGACCAGATGATTTTTTGTTATGTCCTGATATATAAAACCATAGAATTGAAAGAGGGTGTACTCACATGACTGTAATCTAAAGTGTAGAATTTAAATATAGGCATGTCATATTACAGTTGAATAATACATTACTTGAACCTCATTTAGAGTATTTTGTACAATTTTAGCCATCATGTAACAAAAAAGATATTGCTGCTGTGGAAGCAGTCTAGAGAACCAGAGCACCAGGCAGTCTGAGACTTAAGGAATGTCCTACAGACAGCCTGAAGGAACTGAACCTTTTTAGTCTTCAGCAGAGAAAACAATGAGGGAAACTGTTATTAGTATTTACAATTATAAAAAGGCTCTCACTATGTCAACCTTCAAAATGAGCAGTGAAAGTGTGGAAGAACCTTTAAAAGAAAGAACAGGCAGCAGCTTTTCAAAGGGTTATAGGAGAGAGGCACAAGCTACTCAGCCATGCAGCTGAAGCCGAATTAGCAGAATGAAATCCTTGAATGAATTAAATGGCTTCCTCTCCTTTGTAACCTTTCTTATGTTCTTATAATAATTTCCTGTTTTCTAGGTTTCTCTTACACGTACAGGGGCTTTCATCAGTTGGAAAAATGTGCCATTTCATTTAACCCTTTACATTTCTCTTGGGGTAGTTACAAGGATTTTGAAGATAAAAACTTTATATTCCGCGGTATCTATTAATTGCATTCCTCTCTCTGGCCTAAGGTTTCACAGTCATTTGATATACTGTACACGCTTCCGTTGGTAGAGAAATTTGTCGATGAAGCAAGTTAAAGTTTTCGAAAATTAAATTATTCGGGGGGAACAAAACACAGGCAAATTCAAGATTTAAAAAGTTACGTGAATTGTGTATGAACTAATTGACATGGCTATGAAAAAAAAAACTTAGACCGCGTTTTAATATTCATGCAAGGCTACTAGAGTATAACCATATTGCGAAAATAACTTAAAAGTTAAGTATAATGCACTTTAATGCATGACATGGTAGTTTTGGATATAACTAATACAGTACAAAAAGTTAACGCCCACCCTCCGAAACGCTGAACAGCAGAATAGGGGAAAACATCTAGACAGATCAAAAATGTTAATTAGCCATGAACTTACAGTATTAGAATATATATATATATTTACGAATCAATGCAAGAAGCATTGAGACTTCGTAAAAATGAAAATGCAAATATATTAAAACGACACAGTTTACGTTTTAACATGAAACAATAACTGCCGGCAAAAGGGGGGCTGGGAGGTCTCGTAAAATTTTCCACGACGTTGATTGCTAATTCATCCGCCACCCAAACTCTGCTGACACTGGAGAGTCCCTGAAAAGACGGTGGGAAAAGACGGCCACTGTACATCCTTTACGTCAGGCCTGGCGTCCCCGAGCTATATTTGAGATCTCCCCCACCCCAACCTGCTCCCCTCAATTTTCAGTTTTCATAACCAACAGGCCATTGGGGTCAGGGTGTCTCTAATTAAAAGTCCAAAACTTACCCATTCCAAGACTCTGAGGAAGCCCAGCGGCTCTTTCAGGGGAGTGAAATTTAACCGAAGTCCCGTCATCTTCTAAAATACATACAGCACACATAAAAAAATCTTCAACTGCAAGTTTATGAGCAGCCCAGTAAGCCAAATGTTTCCTTAAAGTGCAAAAGCCTCGATTACCTTCAAAACCTTTTCAGTTTAAAGCAACTCATCCCGTCCCCCGTCCCCCCCGTCCAGAAAATCTGTTTGTCGTTAGGGGCAGATGCAGACTTAACGTTATATTACCCCGCACTTCGTTGTTCGAGGTGGATGCCTCTGAAATCCCCATTAACATGGCAAAACTTGAGAGGGGGGGAGACTACATTAGAGGCTAAAAAACTCCCTTCTCCGTTGTCACGTCGATCCCCGGTATAATGTTAAATTTATCTTTCGATTAGGCGTATTGCATTATCGGTGCTGTTGCAGAATGTACTTACTGTGATGTCTCCAACCGAAATACTTTTGCTCTTCTAAAGTAATACCCAGCCTTCACCTCGACACTCCTTTAAATCTGTACCAGCAGCTCCTTCTCCTCCCGTTTGACAGAGTTGGCGAATTTGCTTTCTCTGCTTGCTCAGGAAAACGGGTCATATGACTTCTTAAAATGAATCCCGCGAACTCCCAATATCTTGAAGCAGGAGAACTGTAGGCATCGCGGTGGTTTCTGAGGACTTTCGATTAACGCGTTAGCTGCTGGCGACTCAAGGCGAACATCCACCCCTCGCACTAACGTTCTCGTAAAAACAGAAAGGTTAAACTATTGTGGCACTATAAAAATAGTCTGAAATTGCGAAAAAAGAAGCAGTTCATTATTTTTAGTAACCCCCAATAAATTAACAATAGCTGAAAACGGTTACCGAGTACAGACTAGTCTTGCTTCAACTGGACACCTACTATAAAGAAACTCTAAAGATTCTAACTGGGCATCAGACAAAATTTAAGATTAAAGATTAATTTAAAGATTTGCTTACCTTTTAGCCGGAAAATTATCTAAAAGACAGGCCAACGATTTAGACACTTGCAAATTATTCTAGTAGTTTCTCAACAACAACAACAACAACTACAAAAATAATAATAATAATAATAATAATAAAATAATAATAATAATAATAATAGCCTGACTGGTGTAACGAATACGCCCCTGCGTATAAGGATCTCGGCCCCTGTGCTCAAGTTTGTATTTTATATTAATATCTGCCACTTTTAAAAGGTGCGTTCGTCCGCTTTAGGCTGTATATGCTAAATATGCGATATTTTGCTTATTGTTTTAATTTTCTGATATAGTTAAATATGAGAAGAGATACTGCTAGCTGAAGCTGAAGATATCCAGGCTTAAGCAACACATAGACAAGATCCTCGGATCAATTAGCAACCAGCAATTTAAATAGGCTAAACGGACAGCAAGACCTCATTTGTAACCTCTATGTTCTTGTAGTGCTTAATGTTAAGTAATCCATACAATGTATTTTTGTTTGGTCATCAAAAGAGTGTCATCAGCACTGCAAGTAAAAGTTGCAATAATTTCGCAATACCGTCACATGAAAGATTATCAATAAAATGACCTTAAAAGCATCTATTACCACCGCCTTAAGTTCTAACAGTCATTTTAAATATCAGCCCCTATATTGCCTCAGTGACTATTGAGTTTCTTCTTCACCTTTACTGCAAGCAGGAGGCATTCAGGAAAAGACGAGTGTGGATTCTGTGTGTACAGATAAGGTGTAAAAGCTCAATCCGAGGTTATATAATTAGCATGGTACGTATATAGGCTAGTATTTCATTATCTGTCCAGATACTCAGTAGTAGATACGTTTAAATCAGTCGGTCTGTAATAAAATTATTGTAGTAAAATATTTTTGTGGAAAGGGTAGAGGTAGTCACAATGCTATTCATAAGATAAGATAACGTGGGTAGCTGCGTCAGCACGCATAGGCTGCAAAGGAAGGTTTATTCCATGCTGAAAAGAGAAAAACACACAACGTTTAGGCCTTGGAGCCTTCTTCAAGTGTCTGACACCTGAATACAAAGAAACGTTGTGTTTTCTTTCTTCTCTTTTCAGTACGGAATAAACCTAGTACTTGTTTCTTTGCCATACTTATTAGCCATATACTATTGCATTAGGAATTTGTCTTTCGCATACCCCAGCTTGCTCTCCATGAGACACACAGATGGGGAGAGAGTGCAGGGTCAGCCATTTATACGGCACCCCTGGAGCAGCTGGGGTTAAGGGCCGTGCTGAGGGGCCAATGGAGTAGGATTGCTCTGCCAGCCGCGGGATTTGAACCTTCCAACCACAGGTGCAAATTCTTAGCCACAGTGCCACTGCTCCGCCCAAAACATATTAAGGAAACATTAAGAGGTTAAAAATCAGTGTCATATGATAATCCTATAATAAGTGAATTTTTTATCTACTATGTATTCTTTCTTTAAAAAAAATCCAAAAGATATCTCTCAATTATATTGTATGGTGACTGGAATCAACCTATTAATTTTGCAAGTCTCAGCTATAAGAAATACAGAAGAGTGTGGCAGGTTTTCCCACAATGAAACAAAACCTAAAGTCAGTTAAGTTCTATTATTGTACATAGACCAAAGTTTTCATTTAGGATATTACTGTCTGCATAGAAATGCAAACGATAGGAATTTTACATTTCAGTTGCATCTCAACACATTTTTCAAAATGTCCTATTAAGAACAATCATTTATAATACTACAAATGTAAATATAGAGGAATGCCTTTAGGATTATACAGTATCTCACCCTTCTCCTTCTGTTGAGCCCTGACTTTGATCCAAATACACCAGTGTGGAATGGATTCAAATGCAGGTTAAAGGGTTGAAAAAAGTAACCTTGAAATCAGGACAAAGTCTGGAGTAATTTGTAGGAAGTTCACACTTGCTATTATTAGAATTCTCTCACAGCAAGTGGGTGGAAACAATATACTAAATTTTATCCATGACATATTTACCCCACAAATAAATGATTAATAAAATGAATCACCTCACATTAATTTCAGCAGAATATTGTATATTTGCATCCAAGAGACATTTGGGAAATTTGTTTTCTACATTTCAAAAAGAAAAACCTTTAAGTTTCAATTTCTGCAAAAAAAATATTGATTCCTTAAAAATTAATTCATTCCCTTTTCCAAAAGACATCCTTGGACAGAAAATTGTGAAATGGTATTATCAAACTAATTTTGTTTCCCATTTCAGTTTCCTGAAATCCAGTCCACATCTAGGACACGTTTTCTTTCCAAAAAATACCAACCTCTGATGGCAGTTGGAAAAGAGAATGCAATCAATTTTACAATTAAAAACAAAAACATTTCAGCAAATAGATACGGTGGTCACATAATATCTTAACAATATAGCCACAGCATGTTATACAAAATTGTAAGGGGGGAAAAAAATTGGAAACAACACACAGATACATAAAACAAAACACTTTACAAGCATTGAAAACCAAAATATTCCTCCAGCATTCATACAGTAGTGTACACTCACTCAAAGCTTAATAGTAGACCAAACAGAAAAACAGGCAAGGGGTAAATCGACAGATTGCCCCTTGGTATAAAATGGGGTTATTCCGATTGAAACAGATTTTACACAATCATTACATCTCTCTTGAATCCCGTACAACAGATTTCTTCTCGAAGAGGAAAAACTATTATTTGTAAGTGAAAGGGCAGTTTGGCCACACCACCTAGCAGGAAGTGAGAGAATCCATGTTCTCAAAGCTTTTGCGAGATTGTTCATGATACACTTTTCATAGATGTCGGTGTATCGCGATACATTATACTCCAGTTTTTCATGATTGTATTGATTTTAAATAAAATTGCAGATGCAGAAAATTATAGTCCATCGCCATGACTGTGGTTATTTAAAAAATGCAGACCTTCAGTTTTGATTCCTATTTCTCTATGAATCCTATTAAACATACACGTTACAGTCGAAACAAAACCAGCAGATCCACTTCACTAAATCAACTATCTTGAACATTATGACTCTCATAATTATTTACATTGTGACTGTAAATGATGCTAAGATAAAATGTTATCTACGAAAATATATAATCCGACTAATCAGAAAAACTTTATCTAACATACTTTACAGGATCTTAATAATTTTAAATTACATATCAACCTTCCCCAGCTCAGTGACTAAATTGGTTATACAATTTAATTAGCCTGCGGCGATTTAAAAAAAAGCAGGAAAGGATGCAATTGAATTACGGAAGTCCGCTGAGTTCTTTTGGTGCCACCATGAGGAGCGGAGAGAAATCATGCAGTAGCTAAAATGACCCTCTGCTGTTTAATCATAAAGAACTGAACTCGTTTTTCTCAGAAAAAGGTGGTTTGCAAAATTGGTTAACATGATATTTCAGAAACATCACCTGAAATACACACTGGTTTGTCCTTGAGCTCAACCCAGTGGTGTATTGTTTAGTGGCGATTCCTGAATAACTACATGATTTTGAACCACTTCTATGTGGATATGGAAATGCTATTTGCAAGTTTACTGAACAGACATGAGCGTTCCACTAACATCGCGATATGGACCAAATCGAGGTTTGTGTATATTCATGGTTGCAGCATCGAATGCATCATGAATACTGTGATACTGGCCTACTGCCTCATTCTTTACACACACATTCACTGCTGCAATTTTCAAACTATTAACCCTTTGTTTAATAAAAAAATCATTTCTCTAAAATTTCATCCAATGCTACTGTATCAAAATTATAAAATTACGTTCTTGTAAAATTATTCCAGTTTATTTTCCATGATTTATTAAAACTGTGGCATATAATCGTTTTTCTAATAAAATAAAAGTTAAAATGTATTACTGAATATATCTGTACTACACAAAATGAAATAGTTTTAAAGACCGGTTACATTTATTTCCTTCTTATGTGCTACGTCTTTTGGAAAAGATCCTGACTTCACCAACACGTAAACTGTTGGGCTTCTACGTAATAGGCCATATCAAGGGCATTATTTGGCATCTGCAACACAAAACAGCTCCATTTTGTAAAGTTAAAAGGCAAACCATCTGGAAAAATAAAAGGTAACAAAAATAAAAAGTGCTTTATTCCCAATCAAATAGGTCATTTGTATAAACTATTGTTAAAACACCTCAGTGACAAGTACTAAACTTTCAGCATACACTACCTTTACACTCAGCAACATTTAACAGATATCTTTAGGTTCTACAGCTTTTTTAGAAACTTGCATAAATGTACATTTGCCGTTTGTTTTCCGTTTTCTTTCAAAGGAGTATAGTTGAAAGGTTTGAGTGTATATACAGTATAAATGCGATTTATTTGTGGTCATATCGTGTTAACGTTTGTATCCCCATTAGTAACAGTACAACAAAACGTGGATTCTGAACTTTACAAGACAATCCAGATTTGTACACATATCCCAGTTACACTCCACGCTTTAAAAAAAAAAAGCTCTCTTACACCACCCAGGGTTCTTTTGCGTTACAATCTCCTTCACTTGGATACAGGCGACCGAGCTCGTATGAGGGAGAGCGTGACGAGAGCCATTTTCTCAGCCCACTGCCCTGGGATGGGTGCGGAATGATATTCAGTGAAGAAGCTCCTCCAGCTCGGACTCCTTCAACTTGGCGTTTTCCCTCACTTCATCAAACGTGTACGTCTTGAGTATCTTGCCATTTTTGAAAACCGTATGAAGCAGATCCTATGGAAGAAAACAGAGGGAGAGTTCAAAATCTACCTACAGAAACATGGTGCTTATCTTACATGATGTGTAGCAGCAATGCTTTTAGATAACAGAGAATGGAGTATTGCCGTAAAATTTTTACTGGGGCCTCGCTCTGTGGTCTTGGCTACAGAACAGTCTTATTGGATTCTAGTGTGCTAAGATGAGCCTTCTGGATACGCAAGACATCCTAGGACAGTGACAAGAATCAGGCCAGTTCTCCCCATGATGGACATCCACCAATGGGCACTTCAATTGTCAACAAACAGAGACAAGCCCATCTGGACACTGATTCCAAACTGATTCCGTTCACGGTCCAAACATCCAACAGAGGACCAACCAATCAGGTATCTGAAGGGTGTGAAAACCCACCTCACCACAACCAATCACCAACTGCAATTTTTCAGGTTAAAAGACACTACCCTACTGCCCTCTTGGCTTCCTCCCACTCAATCAAAACCTGGCCAGTTGACAACCACGTAACTGCCACTATCATTGTCTGAGACATGAACTGAGAGCCTGTACTCTTCTCCAGGCCCCGCCTGTAGCAAGACCCTGCGACTGACTAGCCAGCCATAAATCCCCTAGATCACTGGAGACAATATGGCTTCACTTTCGTTGACACAGCTGAATATCAATATTAAAAAGTAGCCGCTATGTTGGGAGCAAAATGGGCTTCTCCTCACCAGTGACTCACTGGGACCAGAGTCCACTTCGTGCACAAACCTTAGACTTTAGCTCAGCTGAACACTAACCAGGAGGACCTCAGCAAGGGAACTGACTGTCAGCCCCAGATGCGTAACAATATAAATTGCTAACTTCTTCAGCCTGGATTCTGTTTGGATTCCAGACGTCCCATTTCACTGCTGTTTCACGTTCTTTGTCAAAACTGAACTGTTTTGTTTCAAGGGTTCTTGGTGCTCTCTCTATGAGATAGATTTTTACGTCTTTCCATTTTCACATCTTTTCACACAGCCTCAACTAAACTTTAAGCCTAATTTCAGAAGCAAAATACAATGCAATGAACTAAAATTGGTGACTGAACTTACTGAATTAGGACTTTCTACACTAGTTTAAATGGACTTGCACAGGTTAAGTTGCAAAACCCAATTAAAATCACTTAAAATCTAGAATGCATGCTACCAGACGGTCCATTTCTTTAAAAAAGGGCAAGAAATGAACAATTAGAAAAAAAAATTTACATGGGCCCTAAATTTTACTGTACATCAAGCATTTTCTTGTTAGTTCCCACAGAACTAATGAGAAAGAAGAAATTAATTAATCAAAGCCCATTTAGAGTGCATACCAACAATTCAAGAAATCTACAGCGACAGCAGAGCAAATACAGCAGCAGCCATTACAACAGAGCAGAAATAACAGACCTCAGATTCTGTGAACAACTGAGAGGGCTGACTTCTATAGTTATTTATGAAAACAAAATTGACAAACTATAAATATAACATGAGGCAGGAATAAAGTAATTAGATAAAATTATAATCTGAACATCAACCGAGTGATTATTCCCATTTCCTTACAAGAGAACCAGATATACAAGTGGAAAAGCACAATAATATAATGAAAATACCGCTCCATATTCTTCCAGATCCCCCCTGCCTTCCTCTAAGGTCACAAATTCTCCATTCGGCCTTTTGTGAAGGGACAGACGACCTTTCTTCGACCTTTTGTTAGGATCTGCCACGGGATCCTTGAACACATTTACCTGCAAACAAACACAATGTCTTATTACAGCATAATGGTGTTTTTGTCCATATACTAAAGCACTGTGTGTAGGACAACATAGTCCTGCTTAACACATCACTTACTGTGAAATGCTTAGAAATAGTTCATGTGTGTGATTAAATACATGGGTCACAAACACTGCATGAGCAAAACCTCCCTGCACAACCTAACACCCAGAAGCTCTTGAAGGTAGGTAAGAATATAGGACCATATAGAATATAGAAGGCCATGAACAGAACTCTCATGAGCAGATGTGAAAAGGCCAAACTCATCACATTCCATTAAAACCATTTGTTAGGTATGCACTGCACTCATCCAATAAAATAAAAATATATGCTTTGCCAACCCTTAAAAAGGCCATTACATGCAAGAAGATCCTTACATTTTTGTATTTGTTTTTCAGATTAAAAAAAAGACCTTTCAGGATTGTGCCTTCTTTCAATGATAAAAGGAATGAAAAAAACAGATCCAGGAAGTCACCCAGCAAAACATATATAATCACAAGTATGTACGATAAGAACAGTAACTTAAGAGAACAAACAGATTTTACTTACACCTAAACCATTCGTGACCACATAGCTGCACTTAAAAGAACAGTTCAGAAGGTCTCTGGTTAACTTCTGCAGCAACGCTCCTCCAGATCCAAAAGAAATGTTTTCAATACTCCACCTGTGCTGTTTCATTCCTTCCACAATCTGAGAAGAAATAAATAAATAACCTCCATATGGTCAGACAAGAAAGACACAACTGACACTTTTTGATCTAAATGTAAAGAGTTACATCTTACGGAAACCCATCCCTACTGTCAAACAAGCCTGAGGCAGCGTTATGTTACAGCTCTGCTTCTGACCAGCAGGGACTGGGAAGATTTTCAAGTTGATCGGAACATAGATAAAGCAAAAGAACTGGACTTGACTTGACTACTATTGAAAAGCTGTGAAAATACTTAAAAGCTGCTGTTCATAAGTAATTCCCAAGTAACATGAGAGAGCCTGAGCAAATGTGCCATAAAGAAAGCGCAAAAATCCTACTCAACCGGTGTGAAAATGTGTTACTTTCTCAAAAAGACTTACAACTGTAATTGCCACCAATGTTCCTTTCATCAAATACCGATATTTGGGATCTCTTTAGTTTTTGCTTTTATCAACAGTAACTTATCTTACCTTGAGAAATCTTCAGTCTGAGCTTTCCAGAATGAATAAAATGTTATGTTTAAAAATATGTGCGCATTATTTTGGCATTTTAGAACAGTGGGACACCAGAGGAAAGGTCTGAATACTTTTGCAAGGCTACGTGCATACCAGTTTTGAAAGGTACCATTTACACTGTGTCATAGGGTAATGTGTGACATATCTAAAAACAAAATAAACTAAACTCTAAAATCACCTGGAATAGATACAAAAAGATGATCATGTATGTAAAGGCCTTTAATCTTGTCTGAAAAAGAGCAAGAGAACATCCCACAACAGCAAATCAGAAAATGCTAACAAACTCAAAGCAATAAATAAACAAAACAGCCCACACACCTCCTGTAAAGTATTAATGTCCACACCGTCTCCTTGGATAACCCTGATGTAGGGAGGCAGCACCTTAAAACCTTTGCCGTTTTCCACAGGCAGAAATTTCTTTCCCAGAATCTCCAGGACCTGGTTTAAAGAGCACAACAATAAGCCCAAGAAAGTCTGCAGAGCTTAAAGGAGTCATAATGAACTGGTTTACTGCCATGCTACGTCCATCAAATCCTTTGCATTACTGTGGACCAGTATAGTGCTCCAGGGTGCGTGTATCAAAATGCAGAAACAATCCTGTTTAACATAATTATCTTGATTGGATATGATACATACAGGAATACATACAGAAAACTGTAACTAGTACTAGTGTCTGCAATCAAAACTACTGGGGCGTCTGTAAGACCATAGTAAGCACAGTATTTAAAAAACACTGAAGAATCCAGAAAATAAATTTAGTATAGACTCACAACACAGTGATACAGTATAAATCTCAGGAATGTAAGGACATTATTTAGGGTGTTAATGTACTTCAGGAGATACAGTGTGTGTTTAAGAGTCAGTGCAAATGCAATGCAAGGCAGTATGTGGTTCACCTTTAATACAGTGTCCAGGGGGTTTCCAGAATCTGGCCTGACGAGAAGAGGAGCGTCTGCACTCCGAGACTCGATTAAACTCCGCAGATCTTCTCCCCAGATTTTCTCACAGGCGTTGTAAATGTCATAGCTGTCACTGACAATCGATACTGGCACAGAAGGGAACTGCTTCACAATGTGCTCAAATGCATCTTTCTCATGATCTTTCCCCCAGGCTGTGATAGTGCTACAAAAAAAAGACAGGTTTAAACATTTTGAACGTTTGAAATTTCTCCTTGCTACCTATGAGCAAAATGGTCAACGGCTGATATTCATGGAACCTTACGCCTGAAAATAGTGAACTAACCATACAATGTGAAATTAAAACACCACACAGATCACATTCCAGTAATTTGGACTAGAACTTTAATGGTTAATACTAAGTCACACAATAACCGTTTGCACCATCACTTAGAAATTATTAGAGATTGTTCATACTCTACATGTTCACTTGATTTGCTGGTACACAGAACACTGAAAGGAATTCAGACTCCACCAACCACTTCCTTTTGTTTCAGCATGAGAACAGAAATAAATGCAAAACATTAGCTGCAATTCCGCTTAAGGGTATAATAAATACCTAACTGCCTCCACATCCCGGCTATACGTGGTCAGGCAATTTGCGCTGTGAGCTCAGTTTGTGATATAGTTAAGGATGCTCTAAAAACCGAACCCCTCCAGCTTAACGTTCCTAGTCACAATTAAAAATTCAAATTTGAGTGTACTTGCGTGAAGAGTGTTACTCTGTCTCTAGGGACAGCAGAGAAATTGTGCTACACCGAGAGACCCAGTGTCCCGACACAGGAGAATTCAACACGTTTCAAGAGATGACATCACCTGCCTTAGCAGGCTCAGTACCAATGAGCTATGTTACTTTCTCCTCCTTCCCCCTCTAAATTCTTCCTTCTCCTCTGCAGCAACCTAAGGGACTAAATCACATCAGGCTCCTCAACCCTAGTCACAGCACCAATGTAACAAGTACCGATCTGCTCCCATTGGGATTCAATCCCGGCTGCTCACAAGCAACCCTAACCTGACAGCAAGGTAGCTCTGCTCCCCAGTGAAGACAGTCCCAACACACCGCATGACAGGGTCTCTTGCCACAGAAGTATTCAACACTACGTGGCTTCAAAGACAGTGATGTCGCCTTCGATAACGAGCTCGTACCAATGAGCCCCATTTAACTAAAACAGAGCAAAAGCCTGGAAAAAAAACAGTATTACCTGTGTTCTGCTGCAGGCACTGAGAATCCCGGCACTGGATCCTTCGTCCCATAATACTTCTTTATGACGCCAATCCCAGCCACCGTGTCTGTTCCTTTGAAGTTCACCAAGTGAGCTGATGCCCCAATTCCAGCCGTCTGAAAAGCAATTTAGCGATAAGAGTCAACTATAAGGTAGAGTGAAAAAAAGTTTTCCGAAACTCTACGATTGTTATATCCCCTTGTAAAATAAAACTTTTTTTTGCTCAACCTGTATAATATGATTTCCATAACTTATTCTGGATAATTGTTCCAAAAATTAGAAGCAAGAAACCAAAACTGCCTCCTAAACCCTTTCTACATTTCTTTTAACTGAGTAGCATATCTTGCCTTCCCAATTTAACACTGACACTGGGAAAATTGGTTTCTTTGGGAAAATAACTGGAGAGCTCTCTCAGCAAACTGACTTCCAACACACAAGTAAGCTGACTTTCTAAGAGTAATTCAGGGGCACAAGTGATTTGCATTCCATACAGAGGAATTACTATCTGGAGAAATCTGCAACTGTTTCTCAAGTGATGTGTCAGAGCGTAGTTTTAAAGCTAAGGGGCAGAGATCAAAGAGAACAGCAGCAACAATGACCCACAGCAGTTTACCTCCTGTGATGAGACGCCTCTGTAGCCGAAGTCATGCAGCTTGTACTCCAAGCCCTCCAAGTTCCCCGAAGTTTCCATCAAGTACTTTGCCAAAATCTTCTTCTGTTCCCTGGAGTTGGTGGCAACAGTGATTGGGTACCAAATCTGGACGAGTATAGTCTACACATTAAAACAAAAATAAAAGATCAAAAGCTTCATCTCAGAAACAATGGTACTCTTCTATATCGCTATGCAAAAGATTTGCATTAAAAAAATCTTCAAAACTCAGGATTTACCTGGGTAGCATTAGATTTGATTCTGCATAAACTCCTTTACAGTATAGTGTAGTAAGCTGGAAGTAAATTAAAACAAATTAAAATAATGCAATATTTTTAATAATCATTATGAATCTTTTCAGTTTTCTGTATATGCAGAATTATCTTAAAAGTGTGGGCAAATATATGATAGACAAGCTGTTGCATTAATACAATCAGGCAGAAATAGCTGATAAGTCTTATCCCAATAAGTGTGTGACATCACTAGTGCAAGTTATCCAATTGCCTCACTGCTGAAAACCAAACCTGCTCTTTAAAAAGGAATCAGGGACTGTAAACTTCATAGTATGCACAATATTTGAATCCTGTGAAAGGATCCAAATTCCCTGCAACTTTTTGTTGATGGAATAAAGTACTGAACTCAGGATAATCGCCATAGTCAATATAGTCATAGTCATAATTTCTGCTAACTTTCCATCAGTCTTGAACAAGAAATAAAGTTTTTGTGTCTTACATCATTGTATTATATCACCATTCATCCATTTTCGAACTGCCTCTTCCAATTCTGGGTCATGGGGGAGCCAGACTCTGCAAGCAATGGGCGCAAGGCAGGATACACCCTGGACGGGATGCCAGTCCATCACAGGGCACACACAGACACAGATATGCACAGACTCACACCAGGACCAATTTTCCCAGAAGCCAATTGACCTACCTAATTCCTAATAATTCAGGGTGGCGGGGGAGTCTAAGCCTATCTCGGCAAGCAACAGGCACAAGGCAGGACACACCCTGGATGGGAAGCCAGTCCGTTACAGGGTAGACAGACAGGAACACAAAAACGCACACACTCACACCAGGGCCAATTTTCCCAGAAGCCAATTACAACCAGCATGTCTTTGGACTGTGGGAGGAAACCAGAGCTCCCGGAGGAAACCCAAGTAAACATGGGGAGAACCTACCAACTCCACGCAGACCGCACCTCAGGTTCGGAATTGAACCCAGGGCCCAAGCACTATGAGGCAACAATGCTAATCACTGTGCCCCCATGCCACCCTAAGGTAGAACATGTATAAGATTATTAATTAAATCAATATGTACTTCATATCGTGCAATAATGGCAGCCTGGTTTCACAAGTGCCACATGCCATCATGTGTGTCATGATGCAACAAGCCGAGCACTGCATCTCATGGGGCACACACTCTTGCGTCTTCTAACAGGGAACACAAAACACCACAAACCATAAAATACCACAAAACCAATTCAGACAAGTCATTGCCAGTACAACTGTAGCTGTGGTATAAGCAGATTTCCTTCTGCCTTCGGTAAACACAACCTAAGACCAAGAATCAGGCTGATATGACAACTACTGTTTGAACTGGATTGGATAAATGAAAGGTGTGGAATAGTTAACACACAGAAATGGCTGTTTGGCTAACACGGAATAAGGTGCTTTCCTTGAATTTAGATATGGTATATTTGTTCTAATGGCGGGCAAATACATTATAATAAATAAGAGATTACTATTCCTTTACATAACTGTGTCAGTTTCAGCCTTTAGTTGGCTTTAGTAAGATCCAAGATAAGCACAGACTCAATGTACTGTATATCAATGACATCTTTCATTAAAGCTATTTAATTCACAGAAGTGGGTACCACTAAAAAGCTTGATTTAATCCGAGGGTCAGTAAATGAATTACACATCAATGCTTTCACAAAGCATTCTTCTAAATTCAACACTGTGAGCACTCTAAGTACAGTATATAATTACTCTGCATAAGGTTGAACTTACTATTTGAGGAACAAATTAAAAACAAGGAACAAGTGACACAGACTGGAAATCACCACTCAGTTTGTCGTGTTCTAACCTATGGACCTATGCACTTCAATAAACAAAGATGATGGTCTGCTCAAGAGCTTCAGTAAATGACCGTGGGCAGCTTCCTTCTTGAAGAATGTTTACCACCAAAACATTTAAGTTACACCGGCTCACGTGCACACAGTGGAAATACAGGGCCGATATCACAGGGTTCATGAATCTCCAAGACACCAGCTGGCTCCCGGCACAACTTCACACCAGTTCATGTGCCCTTGCCCCTTGTGACACAGACAGCCGCGTGATGGATTCTGTAGAACTTGTTTCCGCGATATAGTTTCTTAGGCTGTCTGCACTCATGATGGTAAAACAGTCCAATGCTAATTTCTACTACAAGCCATTGTTAGGTACTGTAGATACAGTACTGTTTCAATTCCACGTGCACCTCACCAGCAACATACACATTTCTGGTAGCCATTTTTGCTTTGTTCCTAAAACACACATCACTTATAATGAAAAAGAAATTCCTCATTCCTCTTGTACAGGATACTCCATCTAATTAAACTTGTGGGTTGCGTGAAAGAAATAAAGAAAAAGATGTAGCTTCCATGATGTGGTTTAAGCTTTTTATGCAAAAATTAAAATTATTTGGCCATAACAAATGCAGTATGGTACAAACCAAAGCAATTTTTCATTATCTAAATATGACAGTAAAGACTGTAATACAATCTGATCTTCTCTATACTGAAGGATGGCCAGATTCCTCCCTAATTAAAATATTGTTAAATAAACTGATGTCATGTAATAGAGAGATGTATGGTTTGTTTCCCCTCATTTCAAATTTGGAGAGTACAGTCCTCTTAAATTTGAACTGAGACCAAGTTATTTGCAAGTGACCGAATGATAGTTACTTGAACGGGTAAGAGAGTGTAGAAAGACCAGTGTTATTTTCCTGGCTTGTGTGGCTTCAATATAAAGTTTCTTAGATTCAGGAAAGGAATAAAATCCTTTAGTGAAAGACAATAGCCTATATAATTCAAACAATAACGTCACACTTAAATTAAAATTGTAGAATTTTCATTGTCCAGTGGTTTCTTGCCAAAATGTTTTTGTGTATATTTTAAATATATTTTATTACTAGAATTTATTACTTGGTGCAAAGGAACAAGTGAAGGTTTATTCCATGCTGAAAGGAGAAGAAAGGAAACACAACGTTTCGGCTGTAGAGCCTTCTTCGGGGTTGTAACTACTAGGTGTAATGTAGTCACAGTTTTTTTCCAGAAGGGTTTTTCCAGATTGGCTTTTTTGAAGGCAGACATGTCTTTGGTGGGTTAAATATGTCCTTGTGTATTGGTAGGTGGGGTGACATTTTGGACGTTTTTGGCACATTTTGTTGGTGATCCCGAGTTGTTGAATGTGTGGAGTGATGTTTCCCAGGATAAGGAGCCATGGGAGAGGGGTGCTGCTCAGGGTTCCAGTGATGATGTGTATGTTAGCAATCAGCTGGGTGTCTACTCTGTGAGTGTGAGGTGATCCTGTCCAGACAGGGGCACAGTATTCTGCTGCTGAGAAAGGTAGTGCAAGGGCTGAGGTCTGGGGCTGGCAGTGGCAGGGCCCCATGTTGTACCAGCAAGTTTGAGGACCAGATTGTTCATTATTTTGACTTTGGCTGCTGTTGTCTTTCAGTACTCCTAGAAGGTAAGCGTCCTGTCTAGGGTCACTCCAAGGTATGCTGGAGTAGGATGGTGCTGCAATTTCTGATTGTTCATCTGAATGTTGAGCTATTTTGTAGCTTTTGCATTGTGGAGGCAAACTAGACAAGATACTGTTTTTGAGGGGCCTGGGTTAGAGTTACCATGTGTTGCAGCACTGTTCAAGTTTTGATATGTCCTTATTTAGGACGTGGTCCAAGATATCAAAATTGTGGGCTTGTGTTGCCAGAAAAATGTAATCACTGTATATACATTTTTGGGATGTGGTTTTTGGCAGGTCATTTATGTACGGATGAAACAGGGTGGGACCCATTACTGATCCCTGAGGGAGCCCATTGTGTCGGCCATGTCCATGTTCTTGCTGCCGAGATTTACTCTGAATTGTCTCATGCTCAGCAGGGTTTGGATTATTTTGGTTGCCCAGGATAGAGGGCCGCAGATAGCTTCTGTAGAAGTGCCAGACTGTGCCATTGGCAGCCGTGAGGTCAAGAAACACAGCGCCAGTCTTCAGGGTTTTCTGAAAGCCATTATCATTAAGGTGTTGAGGGCAGCAATCCTTACAGAAAGCAGCCTGGTCCACACTGAGGTCTTCTTCTACAACTAGTGTGATGTATTGGAGCATGAGGCGCTCAAGGATATTGTAGGAAACTAGGTGATAGTGGACTACTTCCTTTACATTTTAAGCATACTTCATTAACTTAGATGCTAGTGAAGATACTATACTGTATAGAATGTCACCACTGTTTTAAGACAAATATCCCCTTCTGCTTTTAACTCATCAAAACTATGCCCCACCCCGTTTGACTCAGTGCAGTATTGGATCTAGAATGATACAATATGAAAAATGTATACAAAAACCAACACAAATCAAACTATTGCACATCTAGTCTTTCCATTTTGTTATAAAAGGACCAAAGGACTGCAATATGTCACAGCAGTTTTCAGTTCCAACTAATAATTGACTGGAAAAGCTCGCGCCAGCTTTTTAGGCACGTTGAGACACATGATTTGTATTACTAGAATATTTTTAGAATATTAAAACTAGAATAGGCTCTTTTGGTGTATAAAGCAAATTCTTTGTTTATTTCTGTTCATGCCCTCAACTGTCACAGTTCACAGACGCGTCGTGCTCAAAACGGACAAGCTATCCCCTCGTGTTCAGTGCACTTGGGAATGACAACAGCTATTTTTGCCCAGAATGTGAAGCCGTGAGAAACATCCTGAAATAGTTCATGGCAGCCCTGGCGCTCACATGCTCTTAACGCCACTGTCAGTGTTATACTTGCATGTGATCTTTTCAATACGAAGCTTTTTGCTTGGCTGCAATGTCCACACCATATGACACTGCGATCAGGGCAGTGCAATGTCAACCTGGCTCCTAGTCTTCAGGCGCACTGAACTGCAAGTGTGCAGAACTGCTCACCTTGGGCACGACAGATATGACAAATCGGAATGATTATTTCAAGGCTGTGAAGCCCATCGCACACAGATATTCCGGCCCTGAATGGTTATTTGAAAGCTCATTCACAAAGCATATTAATGTAGTTATAAAGCCCTTCCCCAAGCCAGGCTTTGCCAATAAGAGATAAGAGTGCCACAGTTTAAGAGTGTTAGGACTGTTATAGCCACACGTGTAGCCTGTCAGGAATTCTTGACAACCCGTGGCATCGCATACAGTTCCAGGACGTAACTGGGCACACACGTCCTTGTCGCCACAAAGTGAGCTATTCACGCAATCCTGGTTCATGCCAGTTTATTCCACTATTGTAGTTACAGAAGTATTGAAAGAAACTAGAGCTGAACTGAAGACAAGGACATCACATGCCCCGGTTTCTCCACAATTTTAAATGTACACTCACATAAGGTGCTAAACCACACCAGCTTTAAAGCACAGCCAGTCCAGAAAAAAATAAATCTAAGAAGATAAGAATGTTTATAAGTGCAGTTTACCAACAACAGGAGGCCCTTCCACCCATCTAGCTCGCTTCGTCTAACTGATCTATGGACCTCTACCTTCCTATCATTTCTTACAGAAGCAATAGTGCCGGATTTGGCAATGTGATCAGGTAATGTGTTCCACAACATGCCTCCTACTTAACCCTGAGTAAGCAGTGCCTCCTGTTCTCAGTTTTAAGTGCAAGTGTAATTTCAAACTTCCCTCATCCATATTCCCTCTGCAAATTCTACCCACCACACTCTTCATCACTGATCTGTCCAACGTGCTCCCTTGTGCAGTAACTGCGATACAGAGAGGACACGGTTTGAGAGTTCCATGTTTACCCTTTTAAAACAATTATTTTGTCCTTGAACAAAGGTCAGTGTAACATCCACTCTACGGTTGAAAAAAGTGCAAGAAGAGTAATGTCTTTAAGCTCACTGTTGTTGTTGTTAAGAGTCTTTATAAGTTAACGGTCTGTTTTTTAATTTTATGGTACAAGAAAAATACTGATAGAGTGATGTTGTTAAAATGTTGCTTATGTATTTTGGTATTGTACTGTTATCCTACTGTATTATTGCCGTACATGCTATATGTTTATAAGCTCTTGATGTGCAGGACAGATTCCCTTAGGGGCAATGAAGGTTAAGAGGTTAAGGTTAATGAGTAACGTCTGCCAAACTCAATATTGTACACTCTGGAGAAACACTGATAATTGCACGCCTAAAACCCAAGAGGTCACTCTGCCTCATCAGATCTACCGCATCTAAGTCCCTTAACCATTGACAACAGTTGACATCACTCAAGCCAGACTATCATCATCATCTTCATGACTGCCCTCGTCTGAGACTGATGAATCAAAGCAGATGGAGTTAGAGGGAGCGATCGGCCACTCTTCCCAAAAACAAATATCTTCATTTAGGAAGTCTTCACAAATATCATCCTTTAGGATTTTGGGTAAAAACAGTAACAATATTTTATTAAGCTGATACATCTATTTTGTTATTATTATTTTGTCGTGGTAAGGTGTGTGTTATCTATAAATATGGTCTGGAGTTCTTCTTGAATCTCACCCCTAACTTTGTAAACAGCATAGAAGCTGTGATAAATTTTACAACTAGAATCTCTACGTTTTTATGATAATTATTAAGTTGATGCAATTATAGAAACATTTAAAGAAAATTTTAAAAATGGGCTATGAGCTACATTTAAAAGAATTTAATAGGTTGAATCAGTGCATCAACACCCACTCTGTGCAATGTACACTGACAGGGGTAACTTAACGGATTTTTCTCATTGCACCACATTTAAATGACAGCAATTTTTTAGATGATGGGAGTACTTGCTGTAGATTGCCGATTTGCACAAATTTAAGAAAAAGGTCTGGATTGATTTTAGATAATGCTAATTACAGCGACATTCACCCTTACTGGCTTACTGACAATTTCAGTAGATCTGACATATAATGTTCATATACTAGCACTTTCTAGTGGCAAATACATTTCCAAAGGTAGATAAGCATGTTGCAGGAGTGAAAGATGTTTTTAAACATGGTCAAAGCAGAAAAATATGATACACATGCGAGAGATTAAATTTAAAAGAATGTCTGTGTTCTCCATAGAAAGCTTCTTCCAGAGTCATGTATAAGACGATGGATCACATGATATTCTGCTGCAGATGCCAGGTGCTCTGCTGTGTTGTACATGACAGCTGACAGGTACGAAAGCTCTGCACCATCTCTGACCCACCTAATGAAGTTGGCTCAGAGCCATGGAAAACAAAAAAGTGAAGGTGTGCAGCTGATACAAGTAAATCACACAGAGCACTATGCGTCTTCAGAGTGGGCCAGCCAGTCGTCATCTGCATCAGATGGGCTTAGGGAAAATAACTCTGGCTATTTAAACTCACTGTAAATGCAGGCGAGAAACAAAAGTAAAGTAAAATAAAGACTATCTTTGACCACATAAGATGACTTGTTTCCTTGTTCTTCTTTAAGTATTAATACAGTTAATAAAATTTTAAATCAGCTTTACTATTCTGCTAAAAAGCAGTCCCACTCCGAGTACTCTATATGTATTCTAGTACATCGTGAGCACTTACAAAAGCAAGCACTATGCAAAACCTGAAGTCTGTAGCAGGAGATGAAGATGTTTATCCAGTTGACTTTTTTAGAACCCTTCCCCAAAAGAAGTTCATTAGGCATATCTGCGTTGGACAAACTTAACTCTCTATGCACCTAGCAAAGTCAGTTAATACCTGTATGCAAACAGCATTACACTCAAAGGAACAAACAGCCTTACCTATACTATATCTACATAGCTTTAAAAGTTACACAGGGTAATAAAAGATACATGGTAACCTTTGATTTGCTGAAAGCCAAGGACACTCCTACTTCCAATTAATTTATCCAGAATCTTTATCTTTTCCACTAATATCATAACCTTACACGTTTTGTTCTCTACACTACTAATTTCAGGTGTCTCACGTTTTAATGCTCTGTAAAGGTTATAACCAAAACAAAAGTACAAAAAAAAGTAAAAAAAGACTCTCGCAGTAACAGTGTATACCAGGCTGAAAGAGAGAGATGACTGTGCCTGTCTCTGGTGTGTTGGAGAGATCCCTGTAAGATTATAGAGTGCTTATACTACCATGTATGAACGTGTTCATACCGCATTTTGAGCTCGACGGATATTTGTTCCCATTGATTTTCTTGCGTGTGATTCATGTTGGAGAAGGCTTTACTACGTAAATAGCAGGCACATTCAAGATAATTAATAGTAAACTTTATTTTATATAGCACCTTTAAAGGTGGCTTCTCAAAGCACTTTACATAATGACAACAGCAACAACAACAATTAAAAATAAACAATAAAAAATACACAAGATAAACCCGATGCCACTACGCAGAGGAGACAGTAGATGGTGGTACTAAATACAGCAGGAGCAGAGGGGTAAAGAATGGAATCAGTTAAGTAAAGGCTCTTCTAAAGAAGAAGGTTTTGAGTCTGGATTAGAAGGAGTTTAGAGAAGGTGACTCTCTGATATCCATGGGGAGAGAGTTCCAGAGCTTAGGGGCATAACAGGAGAAGGCCCTGTCACCCATAGAGTGCAGACAGGCCTGTGGGATAGTTAGGAGACCAGAATTAGAGGAGCAAAAGTTGCGAAATGAGGAGTAGGGAGATAATAGATCAGACAGGTACTGAGGTGCCAAGCCATCCAGAGCCTTACAGGTGAGCATGAGGATTTTGAAGTTAACACGAAACTTGACAGGAAGCCAGTGCAAGGACTCCAGGATAGGAGTAATGTTATGACTTGGACTAGACCTGATCAGGATTCTAGCTGCCGAATTTCGGACATACTGGAGTTTGTTCAATGTGGATTTAGATACCCAAGCGAGGAGAGCATTACAGTAGTCAAGACTGAGTGTTTTTGAACATTTATTGGTATGGTTTTAGACTTCTGTGAAAAGTAAGGATGACAAAAAGGAAAAATTAAACCAAACCTGTCATAATCCAGTGAAACAGTGGGTAGGACGATAGAAACACACTAACCTCAACCCAGTTGGTGAGCCAGTAGCACTCAGGATCTGTACTCTCGACAGTGAAAAGCACATTTCCTCTTGGAATGACGCTGCCCTCAGGGACTGCCTTGATTTCAATGGGAAGATGGCCATCATACTTCTGCAATATTACAACACATAACATGTTAAGGAGCACTTGTTTAATGTGAAGTACACAATAAAAAAAGATTTTACCTTCAATAAGGTTACTGTATAAAACAACATTTCAGGCTTAGACAATTTTTATTTGAATGTTTCTGTATAAATGATCTTCCTCATTCCAGCTGCTGCTGGAGTGAAATCAAAGTATTTTGTGGGTCCCTACATTCACTTCCTGAAAGTTAGAAAGTTACTAAAGGGCACTACAGTCAACTGTATGATTTGTAATAAGTGGTACAATGAAACCTCTCATCAGTGCTCCAACAGAAAGTGACAAGAAGAAGAGAAATCTATTGGAGCTTCAGATTAATGAAACCATAATGACGTAAAACATTATTTTCACCGCATTGCCCTTTTATTGCCATCAGCAAAATTTAAAATTCAGATAGTACAATGTTTTTCTTTTTCTTTGGGTCAGTACACACTATTCTGGGACAATGCCACTGTGATGTACACTTAGGAAGTGGTGGCACAGCAAGTATAGAAACAGGCAACCAAGAAAGTGCTGTGTCCCGTGGGAACTCTCAGGGAAAGAAAAGCTGTTCCTAAAGATGAACTGCTGTGGACTGACGAAGTCTTATGCTCTCCTCTATAAGGCTCCCCTGTACCTCTAAAATGTAGTTCCACCCTTTCTCATTGAACACATCATCCTGGAAATGTTCCCTATACACCTCCTTGGCTTCCTGGATTTTTTCTGGGGTCGCCACCTTGCCTGCAAAATAAAGGACATTACAAGGGCATTAGTATCTGGTAATACTGTGCTTCACAGATTAGTTTAGTCATTTGTTATTGCGTAACACAGCTCTCGCCCCGTAACAGAAGACCTTTGTTTTCTAGGAGTTGGAGGTACTTGTACTCATGTACTGTACTATGCAAATAACCTGCAGCTGGCACGTCTAACTGGATTTACACACTTCGGGATTTTTTAAATATAAGATTAGGGTTATTTCCGTTGCTTTGTGCTCCATTTAAAAAGATTACTTTTTTATATAAACCACTAGCTTTAGGTTTGAAACACCTTTACTGTGCATAACATTCTTATCTGGCTATTTACAGTGATGGTGGATAATGAACTAGTACAGAATGTAGTTATCTACTAATTCCTAGCTGCATCACATTTTTCATAGAAGATAGTGAATCATGGGCTTCTGAACTGTTTATGAGTAGCCTTTACATTGGAAACAAATACATACCTTAAAAAAAAAGAAACAAGTAAAGGTTTATTCCATGCTGAAAAGAGAAGAAAAGAAACAAAACCTTTTGGCTGTGGAGCCTTCTTCAGGTCAAACCTCCGAAATATTGTGTTTCTTTTCAGCGCAGAATAAACCTTTACTTGTTCCTCTGCAGCCTACACATGCTGACGAAAAAATAACTTGCCATCTAACACCAATGGATTAGAAACGCCCTCCAGTACATCATAATCTTTAAGAACATTAAAAAAAGGCCTACAAACAAGAGACTGTTTGGCCCACCTAGCTTGTTTGTTGCTAGAAGGTAAGTGATTTGAGGATCTCATCTTGCCTGTCAGGGTATGGCTTCAACAACATCGCTGTGTACTTTGTTCCCAATTGTTATGCAAAACCCTTGAATATTAGAACCCGGAATATCACAACCTGAGCTGCAACAAGTTAATTTTGGGGTTTTTTTGGACATTTTTGCAGAAGCCTAACAATTATTAGGCAGCAAACAAAAGGAAAGACCCAAGATGCTGAATGTCACAATAGCAAAATATCTGATCATTACTCTCAGTTATAAAACAGAGGAAAGATCACCAACCTTCAGAACCACAAATATTAAAAGACACTTGCATGTTTGATTTATAGTATCAGTATTAAACATACCTTTTAAGTATTTGTGGAGAATATACTGCAAACCATAAAACACAGTCTTGTCGTATTTCACCTTCCTGGCCTTTGTAGCATCAGTCTTCTTTTCACGACATTCAAAATATGAATACACTTTGCTAGTGTTGGGAGGGTACTGCTTATAATGAGTGACCTAGAGAAGAAACAAGGTTTTTACTTAATTACAGTAAAGTCTATAAATATTCCAAATCATTTGGACCAACATTACTTCAAAAAACCTTAATGAAGCACGTTTTGTTTGAACATTTAGAAGAACGTGTGGGGGGAAAAAAGCACTCTTTTACATTGTGTGTCTGAACGGGCAAACAAAAAATGTTTTTATATATATATACACACACACACACACATTTATCATTCCCAGTTCTTAGGATTGTGGCGATGTGCTAGGAGCAGTATGTCCCTCGGCTGACGATACCGCAAGCCAGCAGGCACCCAGGAAGTTGCCGGGGACGCTGTTTCTCCAGTTGTCGAGACAACCCTGGCAGACTAGTCCCAGGGCTGCACAATTGGCTACCTCCTGTGGCCGCTAAGCCAATCGAGCTCCACAAGCTGAAGAACCTCATTTGGTTTGCTTGTGACGTGGGACCAAGGTCAAAGTAAACAAAAGACTTTTAAAGGATTTGCTTTTTTGTGCACAACCACAAAATGCTGGAAGAAATCTAGAGACCTTGTTAATTTACTTAACATTTCATAGCACAACCTTACTTCAGCCACTAGCATAAAAACAGGTATTTCAGTAACGGGGATATTAGTTACAATATATAATTACTAATTATATAATAAAATAAATGCAGTTGAGAGAGTGATCATTACTATAGGCCTTTAGATTACTGGGCACTTACATAAAATGCATTTCACTGCAGTATTTCATGATGTGTTCCTTGAGATTAAGGGCCTCACACAAAACCAATTTAACAAGCGTAATCCACGACCCCAGGTTAAGGAGAAATAATGTATATTTAATATGCTTTATTTGTAGGGGTTTACAAAACAAAGGCCAGCACCTGTCACTCCTGATCATCTGAGGGCTTAGAAAAGACATGCCCTCCTGGTCCCGGGAGATGGGAAATGAGCTCCTGTTTTGGCCACCACCTGCTGCCTGTGCACTGAAGACCAGGAAAGGCAGTTCTTTGGGACTACAGGTTATGCCCTTTCGTCCAGACCCCACTGGTCCATCTTCTCTCAAGCGTGGCCGCACATCTAGCCATTAAGGTTAGGTGGGATGAGGTAAGACAGGGTACCCTCAGCTTGCTGGACAATAGTGAGCCTTAGAGCTCATGGACTCGCGCCTCCCGAAACTGATGCTGTGAAAATGGCTGTGAGTAACTAGAGGAGGAGTATTCCTTTCCCTCACCCCACCCTTGTATGTATGCTGTAAAAACAGGGGGTTTGTACAAGGGGTCTGCAACCTGTAAAGCCTAGTTAACAATTATCAAATTCGACAGAAAAAAAATGAAGGAACACAAACCCATTCATGCCCTCACTTCTACCATGCTTGATGATGCAGTTCTGTTAAAACCGTAAAAAGGTGATAAGGCCTGATTTCACTATGAGAATTTCTCCCGGTATTTTCAATAAAATCCAGCATACCGACATTATAACAAATCAGCACAAACAATAATGTAACCACCAAATGAGAAGAAAGATAGGCAACGCAAATTCTTCTTCTCATTATTGCAGTTCCAGTTTCTCAGACCGGTTATTACATCTCGATAACAAATTAAATTAATTGATGGCATCGCAACATTTTACACATTCCAAATTAAGCAAAAAATCATTACCTTTGTGAAAGTACTGTATGGTCACCATCTTGTCACAAACTGCTGGTCTCCGAAGGGCAAGGGTGAGAGATTGCACAAATTGTAAATCGCCCCTTCCTGCTCACTAGTCACCGTAGTGACTAATGTAATGAGACGTACGAGCTAAGAAGTACAGGTTGTGGACAGACATTTCGGGTTGCACAGGTTGTGCAACGTGATCTGCATGGAGAGTTAACAAGTGCTGTAAGTAGTATTTGTCTACAAAACTGTCTTGAAGTCGAAAGCATGTTCTTTTGGATTATAAGAGATGTATTCATAAATCTGCTTGTTCACAAGATAACAGGGCCACTTTAGGAAGTTATGTTGCCTTGTTCTGAATCGCTGATAATGATGGCAATATGGTGCTGCACATACCTGGAAATGTTGTCTATTTTGTGCACATTTCGGTGTACTATTTTACACATTACTGTGTACATTTTACTTTCATTGTGGTTTGAAATGCATTTACCAATGCTGATTCTTTCTAACCCCAAACTATAAAAACAGCATCACCGTTCCCCTTTAAGAAGAATGTTAAAGGAATACTCCCATATATAAAGACACAAAAAAATCCTACTGGCCTTGTTGTTATCAAAGCTAGACTTGTGAGTAAAAACAAAGGGACTGAGTTATTGTTACCCAACGTCATTTACATTAATCTTCACCTTCCTCATCTTCTTGGGAAAAAGAGGAACTAGGAACAAGCTTCTTTCTCTGTGCTGTAAAGCTGACTGCGTTTAAAGAAAGACCAAGAATTTCCAGGAAACTACTGCTGCATAAAATGCTTTCTGTATTACACAATGTCACCAGGCCGCCTAAGGATTAGCAATACAATCACAAGCCCTGTGCCTGCACCCTTACAGCACAATATTGTTCTGCCCCTGCCACAGCGTGCCCACAGCTCTGTCACTAAATCCACAAACAATCCCAGCATCCTTCGGTAAATCAAACCACTGAAACCCTGATGGATTCCTACCAGCAAAACTCTGTAAGAAATGCCAGCAGATATGATTATAAACTTAGGGAATTTTATATCTTTGTCAGTCAATGTACTTTGGAATCCTACGGAATAACCTTACTAAGATAAAGAAAGTTTGCAAACAAAAGGCGGACCCCTGGCCTGACTGGACATTTTACCAGCTACATGAACCTAACATTTCATTCCGCATTTGTTTGGGTGCCCAGAGTTTGGGCCAGGAATCATTCTTCTTGCTTTTCTTTGAATTAATTCTAAAGCTACTACATTATTTTAGTGGTAATACGATCAAAGCAAACAAAATATTCTAAATAAGCTATTACTAGGACTATACAAAGCCTGAGTATAACTTCTGATATGTAAATTCTACACTTTTCACTGTACACCCAAGCTTTTCTGATTGCACTTTGATATTCTAATTGCTTCCCCCACCTTGGCTTCATGAGGTCATAGAAGAATCAACATATACACCCAGATCCTTTTGTCCATAGCTTCCTTGCAGCTCGAAATATGCAATATGTGTAGTGTATGTTCCTACTATCAGTATGCATCCCTTAGCAGTTTTCAATACTAAATTATTTTTTTCAAGTGTCTTTCCTAGTCATGATTTTGTCATCCTACAATCCTAGTACTGATATTTCCATTTGCCATCCCTAAACTGGGTATAATCTGGAAATGTAACTAGTTTTCTAACTTTATCAGAATCATCGATATAGATCTGGAATAGCAACGGGCCTAAAACAGATCCCTGTGGTACACCTCTTACATCTGCCCAGTTACACGTTGTGCCCCATAAGAAGAAGAGTTGCTCCCTGGTTATGAACCACTTCTCTGTCCATTTGTATACATTACCTTTCGTTCCTGTGCCTTTTAATTTAAGAACCAACCATTTCTGAGGAACAATATTGTGAGCCTTCTGGAAATTTAAATCATGTTGCATGCTCCAGTGTTATCTACTGCCCTTGCTGCTTGTTCAAAGAATTTTAAGTTAAACAAGACATTCCCTAACAAAATTCACCTTGGCTCTTAAAACACCACTGTTCTACAAGTATTCTGTTTATATGGCATTAGCTATCTTTTTCTAACTCTAACAGTAATATAAGTATGACAGATTGGTCTACAATTTCCTTTCAGATTTCCTTCTCACAATTTGGTATTACACTTTTCCCCTCTGATCTGTTGCTGCTTCTCCCATTCTAAGGGCAAGCTGTAACATTCAGGGTTCTGGAACCCCCTCTGAGGCTGCTGCAGAACAGTGGTTCTCAACCTTTAAAACTTAATGCCCTTCTTTCAGTTCATACAAAACCACTGGCCCCCACCTTGGTGTATGGGCTAATCATTTGTATTTAAATTTTATAATTGATTTAAATTGCTACTTCTGAACTTAATCTGACATCAGTGAAAAATAATTTTGAGTTAAAAAAATAGTGGAACAGATTGAAGGAAGTATGATCCAAATCCACATTTGAACACTTCAAACATCACTGTGAGCTCTGGCGCTGTATGTATGCCATAAGTGTTGACATTTTCGGTTTTCTGGAAGAAGGAGTGCAACTCAAGTCACTTTCAACATCTAGTCTATTGTGGTGCTTATTTCTGATAATCGAAAGTGCAGAAAAATTTAGTTTCAAAGAATTTGCTTGTTAGTACCAAAAACAGGTCAGTGATTTAAAACAGAATATCGTGAGAAGGCAAGCCTTACGTTTCTATCTATAAATTGCGGAAAAAACATTTTCTTACAGTCAGAAAAACGTGGTACTTATTTCAAATTAGTTGTATATGAAAAGCTCGCACTCCCTGTATGTCCTCCGAGGAAAGCACCCCAACTATTGAGAAGCCCTGCTGTTGTATCTGTCGGTTCTACCAAAACTACACCATATTACTGAAGCTCAGTCTATCACATGGGAGCGTCTAATTGATGTCTAAATGACAAAACACATAACCAGTCATGGTTTTCTTCCTGTACTGGGCAGGATCCAGAATCACCAGTGACCTTGGTTTTGACACCTATCAGTCTTCATACACAGCCCTCCTGGGGCCTGTCTTAGCCTGGGCAGAATGCAACGGCTAAAGGTCAGTTTGTTTCTCCTGTTACAGTGGACCTTTTCACTACTCCTTCCCTTCTCTTCTCTTGGTACCATAACTTAGAAATCTCCTATTAACACTGACTCCTCCCCGCCAAAACATTTTTTTCCTAATTTTTAGAAAACCCAAACAGCTTTATACTTCATAGACAGCTGATGTAGGCTCTAAATAAAATTTCTGAAAGGCTACAATCTGTGGGGCTAAATTCATCTCAAAGATTAAATGCTTCCACCCCAGGCATTAAAATGCGTTTTATGTATGAAACCAGTGCATCTGTCAAACCACAATGAAAACACTGAATATTTCCAATGAAGCTAATAATAAAATATGACCTTCAAATGCAAAGATAAAGAAGAAATCCCAGCGAACGTCAAGAACTAGATGCCGAAATGACTACAATTTAGCTTGTGAACTCATTATGTGCTCTGACAGCAAGAAAGCAAAAGAATGCAGGCATACACGTTCTGTTGCATAAAGTGATTGTTATAGTATGCTCCTGTTTGTTCTATCTTTAAAACTGTTACTTGATGCCTTACTTACTTGAAACACCCTTTCACATGCAAGTTACTAAGTACTTCTAAAAAATACCAGCACTACATTTGTATTCAAGAATTATTTTTCGAAGGCAAACTTGACGACACAAAGATTCAAAGCAGTACTTCAAATTTATTATTAGCTTTGTATTCACTCTTTCCATACGTGGGTGGTAAACTTTGAGAAACTAATAAATGTATAAAAAAACTGAGAAACTATTAGCAGGAATTATCGACCTAGATACTAAACATACTGTTTATAGCTCCACGAGTTAAAAAGCATAAAGCCCTCTTGTGAATAATGAAAGAAATTCTTAACCTTTGTAGAAATTATTAATTATTTGCATAATTACAAAACTATACAAGATCACTTCATTAGCCATATACAATTTCTTGCATTAGGGATTGTGTCTTTTCGCATACCCCAGCTTGCTCTCCATGAGGCACACAGACAGGGAGAGAGAAGCTTGGGGTCAGAGCGCAGGGTCAGCCCATATCACAGAGGAAACCTACGCGAACATAGGGAGACAGCACCCCAGGAACTGAACCAAGGGTCAAGATGCTAATCACCCTGCCACTGACGGCAGACAGTTTCTACTGTTGCTCCCATCATCTCACTGGAGCCCTGGGCTGAGCCAGGAAGGGTCGGGGGGTGATCGGAGAGGTGACTCAACGCGCCCCCACCAGGGGGCTCAGGCCAGCACCTCTTCGGTTCCCCCATTCAGAATCTCCTTGCAGTTCCTGGGGCACCAGTGGGCCAGGGAATGGCAATGCTTCAGCCTTGCTGGAGCTGTCAGAGGTCATGCATGCAATTGTGAACTGATGGCAGGAAGCACACCGCTGAAGACTGATGTAGTGCACTGGAAAGCCAAGCCACACGTAGGTCAATGAAACAACAGCATACATGTTCTGGGTGGCTTTTTAAAAAAAATCCATGCAGAAAATCATATCTTTGTTGCTAAGAACCATTAAAACCTTCGGAATGTGCAACATATCCATCCGACCATATCTTATGCATGCAACACGGACAGGGCAGGATACACCCTGGACAGCACGCCTGTCACAGAGAAAGAAACACACACCTAGGGTCAATTTTCCCAGAATCTAATTAACATACCAGTAATTATTTTAGACTGCACAAGGAAACGAGAGCACCAGGAGGAAACCTTTGTGAACACAGAAAGAACACAAAAACTCCACGCAGCACCCCAGGAACTAAACCTGGGTCCACTTATTGTGCTTATTACCATGCCACATGTTATCTTTTTTAAAAAAATACTATTTAACTGAAAAGCGAGAAGGAAAATAATGAGTACAATATCATCTCCCCATATTTATCCTGTACAACCTCTGGCTGTTTCTCGTAAGGCGTCTCTTAACTTTAAAAGAAAAACACAACATGTGACTCATCTTCTGTTCCAAAAGGACCTTAATATCTTGACCTTCAATGCTTTCCTTTTATTCCAGGGAACGGAAATACATCTGCATGACACTGCATGAGCTGTTTAGAACATTACAGGCAAACACCTTTTATAAAAGCAGTGGTTTTTCAAAGGATGTTCTGTGTCGATCTGTGTGTTTTTTTTGTTCTACCCTGAACACATTTCCTTAAAGATCTAATTAATGACCTTGCTGTAAGTGTTCTCTTGATATTTATGGGCATAAACATAAGCACACAAACATACTACAAATTGCAACAAATCAGAACGTAAAAAATACATCCTACGCACTAGGTGAAAAGGTTTTGAGACAAACCACAATACTCTAATTCAAATATCCATAGTGACAGTTTAGGGAGTAAATCATTGCATGGCCTTTCCAAAATCTTTCCAAAGAAATACAGTGGGCATCTTGTGGGTAGTCTGACTTGTATGGCCAGTAACGTATTACATGACTACTGCCGGTATGTTGTCAAACACAAACAAAAGTATTCTGTAACAAAGTCCTAGTCTGCCCCACGAGGATAGCAAATGCCTGGGATTAGGGTTGAACAGGAAAACAGAAAAAGATTAGGTTTTTTGTTGAGGGGTTGGAAATGTAATTTTCTCCTTCACTAAGCTTTTTAAAATGTAGCAGTTTTTTTAAGAATAATAGAGTGAACCCACCCATTGTATCCAACAACAACATTAGCATCACTTCACAAAACAGTTCTTGAAATGATAACCGTGTTTTTTTACAGTAGTTCAACTACTGGTTGAAAAGTCCCTGACTTCTTAACACCAAGATACTCACCACACTCATGACTGAACGAAATGCTGTTTTATCCTCTTCTACATCTACCTTCTATTACTATGAGATGAAACTTTAAGAAACATGAATACTTTTAATGTATTCGTGTTTTTATTTATTTAGAATGAGAAAAATCAGAAACCACTATTTGATTTCTTCTTAACACAACTGCAAGCATGTAAAATGCATTAATACAATTTCTACACCATATGAGTAATAGAAATGTAAGTTGTTTCATTGGCTCATAGCTTTCTGACGTCTTTCTGCCCAGCCTAAGTTAAACTACACACTGTGAAGTACTGAAAAATTATTTTGGACTGGAATTTCTGGAAGTGGTATCGAAATAGAACTGGTTTCCAATATTAAACACTCTACTGAATTCAAAGACTTTTATTCCATGAAGACATCAGATGGCAAATTCTCTAACCCTTTTAAGACAACAACCTAAGCAAAACCAAGCTAAGCTCTATTAGACAAGGTAAAGAAATTTTAAAGGGTCTTACTCCTCACCTTGGGGTGAAAAATATCAAGAGCTAAAAGAACAAATAAAGCAATAGAAAACACTAGTTATTAACATTATCCATCCATAGATTTTGTAACCACTTTATCCAAACTCCACACAGATAGCACTGCAGGAATGAAACCCAGGGCTCCAGCCCTGTGTG
Source organism: Lepisosteus platostomus (assembly GCF_059453375.1). Classification (NCBI taxonomy): domain Eukaryota; kingdom Metazoa; phylum Chordata; class Actinopteri; order Semionotiformes; family Lepisosteidae; genus Lepisosteus; species Lepisosteus platostomus. The sequence goes on from NC_142619.1 coordinate 44,721,280, forward strand.
TGAGGCAGCAATGCTAAGCACTGCACCACCATGTCAGCCCAATTGTGAAAACTAAATTCATAGTATTATATATCAACTGGTAAAGGTTTATTTCATGCTGAAAACAGGAAAAAAAGAAACAACGTTTCGGCTGTGGAGCCTTCGTGTGTTGAATAATTTAAACATTGTTGTGGTAAGCTGCCGCTAGAAAAACTAAAGCACTACAGTTTGAAAGTTGCCTTGCAAGCCGCTCAGTTTACTACAACAGTGAAAACCTTTGATAGACAACTGCTCACATTACACCACAGTAAACAAAAAAGCATGGTTAAGCCTAAAAGATATGTACTGGGATTCAAGGTAAAATAGTGCCTGATGTTTTCCTATACAGAGAATAAATCAGTTATGGTGAAAAAGAATGGTTTGAGTGGGCACACAATTAGCGTAACAGTCTCCATCTGTGTGTAATTAAAGTGGTTTTAACATGACCTCAGAGTCGATGCATTTTCCCCTTTAGGTTTCATTCGGTAGTGAAATGTCAAGCTACAATTCACATAATGATACAACGAATCAATCATGAAGACCAAGGCGCTTTCAAAACACGTCAGGGATGAAGTAGTGAGAGACAAAGAATTAATCATCAATTCATGATCATTAATACGCAGAAAGGAGCATCATAGAACCCAGACACTACCTACATCAGGCCACCCTTCCACACAGTCTTTAATACAGCAGGGTAATCAAACTACTGGCTGCCAGCAGTGGGATGCCACTCTGAAGCCAATAGTGGCCCTGAAAGATAGGCGAAGCTCGATATCTGAAACAGGAGTTACTCGCTGTTCATACAACATTTCGGTCCCCACACAAATTTGCCTGAAGAAAAAAAAAAGCCATTGTTGAGCAAGACTCATCTTCAATGGCCGTGCCCAGGCCCACAACAATGCCTTCACCATGCTTCAGAATCTGCTGAGTAGTACAAAGCAGTCACGGGCATTTTGAAGCAAGCAGCCAAGGCTAAAGTGTGGCAAAAGAAACGAACCGCAGATGCTTCAAAGAACACCACCTCATCATCGTGAAACACAGTGGAGAGAAGGTCAAGGCCTGGGCCAGCACTGACTCGCTCATCTCTAACAATCATAGCACCACCAGAATGAAATCAGAATGAAGTTTCCAGAAACAGTTTATCAGCTTAGGAAGAAGAAGGTGCTTCCATACTGACTGTATAAGGAATTCATTTACACTCAATTACAATTTATTACAGATGTCTCTCAGTGCTGTGTGCACTGAAAAAAAAAATCCCCCATCTCATTTAAGTTCAGGATTCATTTTCAGAAAAGACTGACAGACACTGAAACCATGCAGAAAAGGCACTCCGTTTTCCTCCGGCCTCCCATAGATCAGGACATTAGGTTCAATATAGAGATGTAAGTCAACCTAAGCTAAGCTTGGAGTGCAGGCACACACACACACACACAGGGACAACTTCAAGACACCAGCACCAATCAACGTTTGAGTATGTGTGTGCACTGCGAGGTAAGTTTGACTGGTATCCTGTCCAGGGTGTAGTTCCATCTTTCCCCTTGTGTGGGTAAGTTTTCTTTGTGGTTTCAAGAGAAAAAGCTAACAGCTCATCAGTCACGTTCTATCAACTGTTCAAAAAAAGGAAATTGGATCTTGCACAACATGAAACATCCATCCATTTTCTAACCGCTTTCTCCCGTTCTGAGTGGCAGAGGAGTCTAAGCCTATCTCGGCAAGCAACAGGCACAAGGCAGGATACACCCTGGATGGGAAGCCAGTCCGTTGCAGGGTAGACAGACGTGAACACAAAAACCTACACATGCACACCAGGGCCTATTTCCCCCTCAGTATGTTTTTGGAAAATGGGAGGAAACCAGAACCCCCAAAGGAAACCCACCTGAACACAAGGTGGACTTATAAACTCTGCACAGACCACACCCTAGGTCCAGAACTGAACCCAGGGCCCCAGCGCTGTAGGGCAGCAACACTAACCCCTGCGCCACCATGCCTCCCACAATATGAAACAAAATGAATTAAAGTCAAGACAGCACAGTCACAAAAAAGAATGTTAAGACATAGCAACCGAGGAAAGCAGAAGGTAATAAACCTGAACTAAGGCTGAAGTTGTTTTGGGATGAATCATTTATGTTACTGTTTTATCTTCTACTGGAATATAAATTATGCGACACCACAAAAAAAAAGAACAGTGAACTGAAAAACCTTTAGATCAGTTTATCGGCATTCATAATGTAATGTATCTTAAAAGAAAAAGTATTCTCTGGCACGGAAGCGACAACTGGGAGCTGTTCTTCTGCATGCTGGGGGTGTGACAAACTCAGCTGCGCAAGAGGCAAGGCGTTTGGAAATATTTAAACTGCTGTGCTTTAATAAAATGCATTAAATCGGTGTTCTGAATTTGTTTCTTACCCTAGACAGTTTTAGCAATATGCATCGTCACAGACTAAAGTGCCCCAGGTGTCTGTAATGCAAAATTACTGTGTGACTTCTGCATATTTCATGGAGTTAGGTTATTTTGTCTTGCTAATTGGGTTGCTTTTTCTCACTTCACCCAACACTTAATTTTACCCTTTTTTCCCTCAAATCAACTGCAGCATCGACTCACTGTGCTTCAGGGAGACAAACATCCTTTACAGGCAGCAAACTAAAACAAAAATTGAGATGCACCAAAACAAGCCCCGGTTGATCCACCAGCTACAAGTCTTATTAGGTAATTTCTAGTATTTGCTGTATAGAGCACTGCTAAGGATGCCACACAACTGCCCGTGTGTAATTCAGTAACATTGTAAAAACCTGCAGTTCCTTAATGACATATTGTACGTAGTTGATCCTTAGTCTGACATGAAAAGAACAAAATACTGTATGTAACGGATACTACACAAGTAAAAACAATGGACCACAGTGTTAATTACAGGCACGTTACAAATTACGTATTTTGATAAACCACATACTGAACCTCCAACATTAAAAAATATTTTGAGTTACTGTATGAGCGCTATCAAATGCATAATTCTACAGGAACACAATTTGATCTGTTGTTTCTTAAACAATAATCTGACTTTTCCACTTGACAGTTAATTCAGGACTAATCATGCATACACATAACGTGTTTTTTTTAAATCCATGGTACGTATACTATAAACTTGCTACGAAATGACACGGGACCTTTATCTCTTAGTAATGAAATAGAAGAACAAGGTGTAAATGGAAAAAAAAAGTAATACTACAGATTAGTACAGTATTCGTCGGAGCTGTCGCTTGGAAATGATAATAATAATAATAATAATAATAATAATAATTGCTTACACTTATATAGCGCTTTTTTGGACACTCCACTCAAAGCGCTTTACAGGTAATGGGGTCTCCCCTCCACCACCACCAATGTGCAGCATCCACCATAATATATTTGCTTTTTCTCCACTAATTCGTCTTGGAATTGTTTAACCTCATTGAGACAGCAATCTTAAAACAGACCTCGGTTCGTCAAGCGTACTTTACTTTCAGTTTTGTTTCTCCTGAAAAGAAGGCACAACCAGCGCCGCAGCGATTCAACAGCCCATGAGAAATCGCAGAGATAACACTTCGCCATCGTCTCTTTGTACGGGGTCACTCCATTGACCTGCCACATTCTAACATTCCCCCACCCCCTTTCCGATTATTATTATAATAAGCCTACGACCCCCCCGATTTGCGAGAGCAATAAAAAACGTGTCAGGCACACAAGATCTTGGTGATCGCTGAGCACCGAGAAATCTCTTCATCCTGCCACCCGATGACCAAATACCTCAGCCGCTACACCCCCTTAAAGGGGTGCCCGATACCTGCTGTCCTAACCAGCACTTGGCCTACCAAAACTGGCACACAGAGCAGCCAAGACATGCGTGATGGCCTTGGGAACACACACCACCTTGCATTCTCCCCACTCCCCTTTCAATGCACTGTCTGGGGAAATGCAAGATCCAAACCGCAGCCTGCCCTCACCTTATATGAATCGGTGGCGAGCAATATATTGAAGTCCGTGCCCGTGTGCTCCATCTTCCCCTTGACTTGCGCCGCAGCCCCCTGAATTGTCGTTGCTGCGCTCCGTACCGGGAACTCAACCAAGCACCGCTGCTGGGGAAGAAATGATGAACAAATTAATGGAGGCGTGTCTAATGCAGTCCTCCCGTCAGAGGCAGGCGGGGGGGCGGGGAGAGGCGCGTCATTGGCAGCCGGTGGTCTGGCGAAATGCGCGATTGCGGCCGGCGGTTCTGATGTCATCGTCAGGTGCTACAATGTGTGCGTGCGGGGCTGAGCGTGGAGAAGCAGGAACAGGAGACGGGCACCGTCCCGGCGAGCGAAGGTAGGCTGGCCGTCGGGCTCAGATGGATGGGCGGGGTTCTCAGCAAATGGCAAAGCCCCACTGGAAAAGTTTAAAATACGGTTGTCAGGGGTCCCCGAAGGTGGCGATGTTAGTGGAACAACCACACGCCTTGAAACAGGGAGTCGTCTGAGGTTGAGGTAGTTACAGGGATGCCTTGCTAAACGGTGCCTGTAGTCAATATAATATATATTATCCTCCTCTTGTCCACACCCGCCTCACCCTCGAGTGTCGATACGAGCTAGAGTCTAACCTAACAGGCAAGGGGTGGAAAGGCAGGTCTACACCCTGGACAGCATGTCAGCCCGTCGCAAAGAACAGCTGACGCACGCAGGAACAGTTTCGAGACTTCAGTTAACCCACGTCTTTGAAAAGCGGGAGGAAACTGGAGCACACGTGAACTCCACAGACAAGACACCATAATCCAGAATGACACAAGTGGAAATAAGCGACATTATTTTAGCTAAAATGTGATGGGATCACAGTATTCAAATTATTTTTCTCTCTCTCTTAGTGCTGCCTCTCCATGACAGCCTGCATGTGATTTGATTGCTGCCTGCAAGACATGCACGAATACACTTCATCTACATGACTAGGAGATGGAGACTGCAACTTGTCCTTCGTTTGGGTTCCCATGGAGTGGAAAGGGACCGGAAACACTGCTTTTGAGTTCAGGGTGCTGTTGTTGTTCTGGGCAGAACCAGCATTAGGAGGAGCCCTAAAAGTTGTTGCCTGGCATTTGGTGAAAAATAAAAAAATGAGCATAATCCCTGTTTTCTTCATCCATCTGATTTAATGTGAATTGATATCAGTGTGATTATATTCATAATAGTAGTATTATTAATAATACAAAATGATCAAATCCTTGCATAGTCAAATTTAGCATTTGAAGTAACAAGTCAGTATAAGCTGGTAAAACAGCCTTTTACAAAAGGATTGATTTCATATGCGCTCATGGATCTTGTCCTACCCATTTAAAAACACTTTATCACCATCTTTCTTATGAAAGCAGCAGGTTCTCTCCTCTCCCGTATTCAACACTTTACTATGTAAAAATATGGAATAGTAATAAATCTCAATGCGTGATTCTCATTGAAATATGTAATTCCAATACATCTTAATGTGTGATTTTAAGTCAGCAATGGCTTACCAGTTGCCTCTGTAAGAATTTCTCACTGTTACCATTTAGCTTTGTCATGCTGGCCGGGTCACTCTAATAATTAATAATTATACTCCTGATACTTTACTCTAAACGTGATATTCTTGTTTTTTTAATACTGGCACAATCAAAGTCAAAGCCTTGTGCCATTCATATTACTGAGTTTTCTAACTTCTGCACTCTGAGAAATGATGAGTTCCAGTAGGATATTCATGCTCTAATGCAACACGTAGTAAAACATGTTCACAGGTGCAGAGAGGAATCCTAGTTTCTAATTTGATCTGATGCTGGTGGACAGCTTGCACAAGATGAGTGTGCATTTTTTTTTACCTGCTCAAGTTAACAAGACTCCTATAGTCCAACAGTTTGGTAAACATTTCAAGCTTTAGTGTGCTCTTATAACTTAAAAGGCATTGGTATTTTTTTTGTCTTATTACAGTATTTTCAATACATTTTCAAGACAAATATTGAGGTAATATTTTAAAAATAAATGTTTCCTGCATCATCAGTGCAGTGCACACAAGATCATAAAGCTAATTAACGTTAAGTGGTTTAAACTGGATAGTGCTATTTGTTCCCCTGCTGAATGTATGAATAGCAACTGCCTTTAACCGGTGTCTGAACAAAAACTGCCTGTCGCATTGATAGGTTACTTGGTGATCATGAAAACATCAAATATTGATTTCTGTTACTAGCCATTTCCAATTAAAAAATGAGTCAGTATTTTGTCTCCATATTAAAAAAAGTCTACTTACAAAACTAGCCTCACTAACCTACACTATTGATGTAAAAATAAGAATCAGACATTTCCCACCTGTCCAACGAAGTTTAGGTTCCTATACTCCTTGCCAGCTATGTGTTGTAGTTGAAAAGCAATGCTTTAAAAAAAGAGCAAATTCAAAATGCTTTTTTCATTTATTTTTTGCGTTTTCCTCTTGCTGTTCTCACCTCACACTTCAAGCAAACGTTTTCGCTTTGAGCAGCCCATCAGGTGTTGGATGAAGAAAAAAAAAGTTGAGATACAGTACTGTGTATTCCTCAGCAAGTGAAAAACTGTATCTTTCCAGGTGAGTAAAAGGACAAGTCTTGTTTAGTACCAAGCATGTACTAAAACATTAACAAATGACAGACTCACTTTATTTCCGGCTTTTTGTTGTCTCTAATTCCTTTCTTGTAAATAGTGACTAAATTAAGGATTTAATTAAGGAGTAAATTAAGGATTTAGCACAGCCCTCTCTGTGAGTTGAGTTTACAGAAACAACACGGAAATCCCCTTACTTTGATCTGAATTTGTAAACTGTCATAATGTGACACATAAAACTGAAGTTAATGGATAACTGTTTTTCCAAACCATATACCATGTATACTTGTGGCTGTAATTGCTGACAGAGGTGCTTCCAGTAAATATTGAGCTGGTCTGAATACTTAAACAGTCAATATATTCATTTTTTTCATCTTTATTTTGTGCTGAAACTTACTGTATTTACTTATTTTACCCTTAGAAGTTGTCGGTTTGAGCATTCATGTTTTGAATAAAACAAAAAGTTAAACAAATGTGTATACATCCTTTAATGATTCACAAAATGGGACACCAGACACTACCGAAAGGTCTGAATACTTTTGCAAAGCACAGTGGCTTCAGAAGAAACATCGCTGTAAGTTTGTAACATGTACGTTTTTGGAAACTAAAAACTCCAAGAGGGCAGCATGGTGGCACAATAATTAGTATCACTGCTTCGCTGCGCTGAGTTCAGTTTCAGGCTCGGGTGGTTGTCTGTTCATGTGGGTTTTCTCCAGGTGCTTTAGTTTCTTTTCACAATCCAAATACGTACTGGGAAATTGACCCTGCTGTGTGTGTGTTTGTGTGTGTCTGTCTGAGCTGGACTGGATCCTGGCCAAGACCCTGCCTTGCACCCATAGCTTGCCAGGATAGGCTTCTGCTTTCCTGTGACCCAGTATTGGAAGAAAGGAAAAATATATGGATTTTAAATATTGATTAAATGTTTTGCTGTCATTTTGATTAATTGATCATCCTTGACTGACTGTGGTATACTCATGGTTTGGAGTGTTGCATAAGATCTAAGCCTGTCATTAGAGAGAGTGTTGATTGGGCACAGATGAAGAGGTGATTTGGCCTCTTGAATGTCAAGCCTGATAAGAATCAAGAAAATACACACAAAGAAATCAATATGCCCAGTTTTACTTTACCTTTCTAAACACATACACTTGTGAGAGTGAGAAGTTTCTTTAAACACTCAGTATATCTGTGCACACAGTCCAATCCACACTCGGCTGTTTTCCATAATATCTCATCAGACTGTCTGAAAATCTGACAGGTGATTTTAGTAGACAAGCGCAGAATGTAATCTACAGGTAACAAAAACAAACTGAATACTAAGTGGGGAAATCATATGCTCCAAGAATTTACCCATGAGAAAAATTTAAGAATTGGTGCAGATGCCATTTAGAAACTCTAGACAATGTGGGGACATGAAAAAGGCAAATAATGCTTTATAAGTAAAAAAATATATAAAAACTGAATCTGTACCTCATCCCTGATGAATCTGTACAAAATCTGAAAATTGTACATCAACCCTGACATGGACTGGTGTACCCCACCTTGAGCTGAGGTAGGCTTCAGATCCCCCGTGATCCTGAGTTGAATGAAGAGGTTGGATGGATGGGTCAATGGTCTAATAACACCCTAATACAATTAAATCAATTTTTTAAACTTACTTTTACAGTTTTAATCTGTTTGCAAAATTTGTATTTTGGTATCATCTGCAAACTTGTCTAATTTGCTAACAACATATTCTGTATACCAGAATCTAGAATTTTAATATATACTGAGGAGGCCAGTGATCCTAATACAAATTCCTGTGTTACTCCAAAAATTCCCTCGCCATAATTTGAGCACTCACTCACCCCTTATTCGTACTCTTTGATTTCTATTTATTAATCAGTTCCTAATCCATATATGTATGTTAGGCTGAATGCCTACCACTAGCATTTTTCCATTAATCCAAACGATTAGGAACATGGAAATTGTATGTGTTCTACAGTTAGCATCTTTTCTGATAGTTTGCTATGAAATGTTCCAGGTGCTTTTATTAAAAAAGCTTACAGCATGAAACTCGTATTTAGAGGGCCGTTCAGATGACAAGAATTATTAGAAATGAGAAGAGCCATTCAGCCCATCTAGCCAGTTTGGTAATGAAGAAAGATACTGTATAAGATGTGAAAAAGGGGTTAACTGATTTGTTTCTGCGCAAAACCTTCTTGTGACACAAGACATTCCATTCCATGCTGCAGTGGATATGTATCATTTTTCATCATGTGATGATCTGAATACATAGTAGAGAATAAAATTAATTCAATGTAATCCATCTGTTATCATATATTTCCACTGACAACTTCCATTTCAATCTTAAAGAAGGTAAACATTATTATTAAAATGTGCTTTATAAATTGTAAATGTAAAATAGTCCAGTGGAATTATTGACAAATCAGGCCAATTATATTTTTATCAATAAGTTAAGAAATATTTGAAAAACATTACAGTTACAGTTACAGTGTTCTGTTAGTTTTACATAAACTGTTATTTGGAGGGAAATTAAAGTGCTGTTTAATTCCAGTTGTATCCTTTTCAAGCTTTTATAAGTTGCACACACTTTTCAAAATTGTACTGTTAAAAAATAAAAGCCAACACTTTCAATATTATTTTAACTCCACCTCTGCCTGTCCAAATGTGTAAAAAATAAACTGACATGCATGAAGGAAGCAGCACTTGGTGTTTGCTTATTTAAGGCCACATTTCCTGTGCATTAAAACAGGTAGTTATCTACCAAATTAAGATAAGTTAATAATAAGTTAACAGGATCTGATAAAAAATCTGATAACAACAAGTGAGTCTTTTAGACTAGATTGTTAAATGGCTTTGGGCTAACTTTTCTCTTTTATCATACTTAAATATCTAGGAATTTGCATTGATGCTAATCTTTCTTACTTGAATTTACTTGACATCTTGTTTCATTCATTCACTCAATTAATCAATCAATCAATCAAAGTTTATTTCAAATGCACAACAATACAGCGTGCAGCAGTAATTGCTGGTAATGAAATGTCTTTTCTATGAGCTCACCGGTGGAGGGGATAAAAATCACAAAATTAAAGTGACAAAATAAGGTAACATCACCGTGTGGTATGGCAACACCTCTTCTCGAGAAAGAAAGGCACTGCAGAGAATGGTGAATGCTCTATGAGGACCACTGCCGTGGTAGAATTCTGGCCATCACAGAGGACAGTCACCACCTCGGGCATGAGCTCTTCACCCCACTTCCCTTCAGGCAAGAGATACAAGAGCATACGGACGCTGACCACCAGATTCTTCAATAGCTTCTATAAACAAGCAGTGCGATTGGGAAACACATTTGGCCATGCCCCTTGGACCACACCTACACCATCTATTTTATTATGATTTCTTATTTATTACACATCTGCAGTCATTGTTTACATTCAAGCCGTTTATTTGTTTACTTGTCTACAATATACATTGTCTACTGTTTGTTTGTATATTGTCTTGATGCACTGTCTGCACTTTGTGTTTTTACACTTGTTTTAACAATCGAAAGACTTTCTGTAAGTAAGAATTCTATTGTACCAGTACATGTACTGTACCAGTTACATATGGAAATAAAGTTCAAGTTCAAGTTCAGTGGTAAAAGCATTGACATTTTTGTCCTTGACAGGAACAGTAAGGTTAAAACTCTTACCACAGAGACGTTTGGTGATCTTATACATCGTGTTGATATTTCCCATGGAAATATGTGCTCTGTTTTGCTTGCCAGATCCTCAGAATATGCACTCTCGTTGTCACGAAGCGTTCTTTCAGGACCCTATGCAGACAACACAATCCGGGGGAGTGAAGAAAACACGGGGAAAAAGGCATGCAAGGGGGCCGGAAAGAAAGCAGGGGGTGTGTCCATGGTGCACTGGTGTTCGGGGGAGGTGTGGCCAAGGCAAATCCATGAATGAAGCAAATGTCCAAAACCGGGTAATCCATCCTGACAGACAAACAGAGTTAAAAACTTGAGCGGGATCCGGCGGGGGGTAGGGGGAATAAAAAAGGGGTAACAGGACCAGATGCTCCCTGATCCTGGACCCAGATGGTCAGGACACCGTTGTGAAGCCTATGCCGTCGAGACACTCCTGGACTCAGGGGTAGGCTGGCTTCCGGGCATCCATTTTCCAAAGCTGAGCCCCGATAGGCAGGAATGTCTGGCTTATATAGCACGGGGGGTTATATGCCTCCATCCCGATGAGGCACTTGGTCCAGTGGTCAAACACTGGGCCCAAGGCAGAGAGGCGACCAAAGTTCTACACCCACGCTGTCAAGTGGAGCAGGAGGTACGAGGCCACGAGACAGCCAGAGCTCTGCACCAACCACAGAGCTCTGTACAAAGAGGTGAGAGGGCATCTGGTCGCCGACGAAAGGCTGCGAGTTCCCAGACAAGTCTGGGAGAGGACGCAGCCTAAAGAACTGGACAACGAACTGAAGGACCTCAACTGGATGGCCGTACACAAGAGACTGGCTACCAGAGAGGTCCTCTACAGACACTCGCTTACCAGGAATCCGCATTGCCCCCGGGACACGTGTTTCGTCGAGGAGACTCAGGAGCACGTGTTCTGGAGCTGCCCCTTCGCCAAGGCGGTGTGGGGCAGAATGGACAACACCATGCAACTCCTGGGGACGGGTGCGGTGCTCAGTTACCAGTACGTTCTGCTGGGGCTGGCACCTACCGGACTGGACAGGGGGATGCAGTTCCTGATGTGGCTGCTGCTGTCCCTCACAAAGAAAGGCCTGTGGGACGCGAGGAACAATCTCATCCGGCACAACATCGAGTGGGGAGCGAGGGAGCTGGAGGAGAGGATCCTGGCACCTGCAGTATTTGCTGTTTATTAGGATGTGGTCAATCTGGTTGATGGTCTTACCATCAGGTGACCTCCAGGTGAACATGTGTATGTTCTTGTGTGGGAATATGATGCCTCCAGTGACACAGCTGTTATTCATATGATGCTCTCCGTTGTTGTTGCAAACACCCCACCCCATATCCTGTATATTCAGTACTGTACATGTATCTTGCATATAGAAGAGCTGTGTCAGCATGCACAGGGGTCACAGAAACAGGTAAAGGCTTATTCCATGCTGAAAGGAAAAGAAAAGAGACAACATTTTGGCTGTGTGGCCTACTTGAGGTGTGAGGGAGAGAGGGAAACCGGCAGTTAATGAAGCAAAGGAGAACAAAAGACAGGGTAGTTGAGAGGAGGCGGGGGGCATGGGGGAAGGAGTATCGACACTCTGGGAGAATGGGAAGAGAGGTGTGAAGTCAAAACCTGCAAATGAACAGAGAGTATAAGAAGGAGACAAGTCTGTTGTTAAAGGAAGGGGGAGGGTATGATCTTAGTTTCATGATCATTTTGGTTTTGGATCTCTTTCTGTAATAGGAGTTCTGAAACTCCTTTATGAGGACTCAGACAGAGATCAGTATGATCATGGGTGTTACAGGTGAAGTGGGAAACTATGGGTTTGGAGAGATCTTTGATCCTCACAGCTCTGACACGTTCATTGAAGCAGTCTCCCAGTCTCCTTCCTGTCTCACCAATGTAAATAGCTGGGCATTTTTCTGAAAGAGATGCAGTAAATAAGGTTTCTAGACATACAAGACATCATCTGAGTGATCCAGAATTGACCAGAGGGGCCTTGAATCTGCTTTTTATTGGATATATATTTACAGGTGATGCACCAAGTTCTGTTGCAGGGGAACGTGCCTGGTGTGGATGGTTGCTGTGGGCGGTCAAGGGAGCTGTGAACAAGAAGGTTACACAGATTAGAAGGTTGGCGATATGAGATGATGGGGCAGTCAGAAAAGAAGGTACCTGTGGAGGATGAGGAAGTTGTCATTAATGGTCCTGGGTATTAGAAAGGGTGTTAGGGTGCTAGGGAAGCGGCTGTGAGTCTGGGAGTTCCTAATTGGGTTGATGATCTGAGGGCTATTTTTAGCTCGGTAGAGGGCCCTCTCAATAACGTGGATGGGGTATCCTCAGCATTTTGAGGGCTTGTTTATGGAAGTCCTTGTTGTCACTGCAAAGTCTTCGGAGCCTGAGGAAAAAGGGAGAGAGTTTTTAAAATGTGTGGGGTGCAAGGAGCTGTACAGGATATAGCTGTGTGAATCTGTGGGCTTGTAATAGACAGAAGTAGAGAGTCGTGGATGGTTAATGGATAGGTTTATGTCCAGAAATGGAAAAGTAGAGGAAGATATGTTAACTGTATACTTAAGAGATGGGTAGAAGTTGGTTAAATGATGCAGGAAATGCTGTAGTTGGTCATTAGAGCATGTGGTGGCACCAACACAGTAATCGATGTATCGCCTGTAGAATTCAGGGAGGAACCCAGTGTAGGAAGCGAAGAAGCATTCTTCTACCCAGCCGACAAAAATATTGGCATAGCTGTGTCCAATATACAAGATCTATATATTGTGTATATACAGTAAATTATCTTATACATATAAAAATACATCTTAATATCTCTTTCCTTACACTATTTCTTCTAACACGTGTTAGATTTCACATACAGGTTCTCTAATCTGCACTTGCTGCTGTTTGTTTTTATGGCAAATTGCGCATTGCATTTGTATTATTGCTTCAGTATTCTATTATTCTATTTGCTGCTCTTTGTATGTGGTCAATCGTCTGCATTATTGTATTATGTACTATTATTATCCGGCTTATTACACACATTGTATTTATTGTATTTATGTATCTTTCAAATTGTAACCTTTGTTGGTGACTTCAAATAACTAGACAATTAAATCATATACAGTATATACACGATATATAGATCTTGTATATTGGACCCAACTATGTGTAGCGGATTTACTTCGGACACGGTGACGTCATCGCCCTCCCTGTGTGTAGCAGGGACCTTAGCCACCTTGGCTGAGGGAGGTCTCCTTTAGCTCATCCGGCTGATTCCCTGTTGCATTAAACCGGAGACCTGGATTTACGCCCCAGGTGTTGTGGGATGAAACAGGCCGTGGAGAGCACAACCCTGTGCGGAACCATGACTGTCACATGTGCTAATATTTTTCAAATAAGTAAGTTTTACTTATAACAGTTATTCAAACTTTGCAGTTGTTTTATACCAGGTATTCTTAAAAGAAAATCTAAGAAAGGAATTGAGGTCTTGCAATTGTAATTGGTTTGATGTTTATTGTTTTTGTTTTTGGGGGAAACATTAGCTGAATTTGTGGGATTTAGTGGATTCAAATTAAATCCACTGATTTAATCTATCAATTTCACATATAAATCTTAAGTAAAAATTATTAGTGCAACATCATTATTTTGTTTTGATTTTGGATAAAGTCATTTATTATGAGATACGTTTTAAACACAGGTTAAATATCAATTTTGCTTTTAACTTTGAGGCAGTGAAATTACAATGTAGCCCTTGGATTTATCACAATTAGTGATATTAATTAATGCTGTGAGTGCTCTTGACTGACTTCCACTTATAGCTCGGAATTAAGCTACATTCATACATTTATGGATGAGTGCCCGTACCTACAGGCACCTGTAACTCATTCATGCCAGTACGGCGAGGTGCCTTGTTCTGATATCATGTGTATCAAATCATTTAGAGTCATTACATTTTTTTAACTTAAAATAAGATCACTTTGTTGGTCATATACAATTTCTTGTATTTGGAACTTGTCTTTTTGCATACCCCAACTTGCTCTCCATTAGACAAACAGACAGGGAGAGAAGCTTGGGGTCAGAGCTCAGGGTCAGCCATTTATATGGCGCCCCCGGAGCAGCTGGGGTTAACTGCCGTGCTCTGCGGCCCAACGGGGTAGGATTCCTCTGCCGGTCGTGGGATACAAACCAGCAACCTTCAGCCCCAGGTGCAGATCCTTAGCCACAGAGCCACTTATTAAGGTTATTAACATAGCTGGTCTGTAGTTTCCTTTAAGTACAGTATTTTGAAACAAGATATGATGTGATTCATTATCAAATAACTTGAGTTGTTAGAATGAGGCACACAAGCACAAGACAACAACAATGTTGTGAGGAAAGTGATATAGCCAGCAGCCATATCACTCTGCAACTCACACCTGGCAACCCACTGAAGCTAAGCAGGTGTGAGACTGGTCAGGAACTGGATGGGAGACCTCCTGGGAAAAACTGGAAGAGGTGTTAGTGGGGCCAGCAGGGGGTGCTCACCCTGCGGTCCATGTGGGTCCTAATACCCTAGTGCAGGTGCTGTCCTTTGGATGAGATGTAAAACTGAGGTCCTGACTCTCTGTCAAAAGGGGTGTAATCCTGGTGAAAAGACAAGTTCCTAATACAATATGTAACCCTTACCAATCATGGCCTCCTAAGAATCTCCATCTATGAATTGGCTTCATTACGAGAGCTTCTGCTCTCTTCCCCACTGATAGCTGATGTGTGGTGAGAGTTCTGGCGCATCCAGAGGGGAAAAGCGCTATGTAAGTGTAAGCAATTATTATTATTATACTGCCGGTGTCATTTGTGTGACCCAGTTGACGTCCAATCACAGGGACTGTTAGATCAAGAAGGTTCAATCTCAGACTCCAATACCAGTTCTGTGGAGTTTCTGTGTGTGACATCTGACATCTGACATCTGTGTGTTTCTGTGTGTGACTGAATGACATCTGTTCTTCTGCTGCCAAGTGTCAGCACTGTGACGGTCATCTTTACTCATTACAGCCAAAGAAATTCCTTTTTTCATGCAATGTTTGTGATGGATTGGTGAAGAAGTAAGATTAAATAATGCTGTTTGGGTCCACTTTTTGGCCATTTGGTGAATGTTTCATCAAATTTCATAAAAGCTAGAACTTTTGACATTTTCTGAAATAAGCCCTTATGTACTATGTACTTATATACTGTACTATATTTCTTGATCTGATTTATTCTTTAGTTAATATATTTCTTCCCTTTTCTAAATGATGTTCCTGTTTTAAAGCAGAGCTGAGCTACACTTTTGGTCCTGGTTCTGGATTTCTTCCCAACTCAGACCATAATGACTTAATTACGCCAATTAAATGGAAGAAAATTCAAAACACCTCTTTCTTCCAAGTGCTAATCTCTTGAGGGTCACCTATCCATTTTTTGAACTGTTGGAATTTAATTTAAAGTACTGTATCCAAGCTTTGTCCATGATGTAAGGTGTCCTACCTTATCCTACCAGTTGGAAAAATTCTTTGCGGTACCAAAAACATGGCAGCCAGCACGAAGCGTTGAGAACCAAACAATGTCTTTTAATCTTAATCTTATTTATTGTTGTTGTGTATTGAAATTAAAATAAAACTTGTTTTATTATCTTTATTGTAGGGTGTTATTTTTTTAAGAATAGACAGGACACTGGACGTCACAGTTTGATCTGTACTTATTTTCACAGTTTTAGAGTTAGATTAAGTTTTGTTTCTTGTTAGCACATTTAGAAACAATAGTGTCTCTGTGCGCTGTATTTTTACAGGGTTACTCAATTTCCTAACTTGGTTTATGAAATATGTAGAGGTTTTGACTGGGTTCCAGCGGGAAACTATGTCAGCATGCTTTCGATGCAAATGAACAAGTAAGGTCGGAGAAGGACAGAGAAAAACTTGGCTTGACCATTAAGCCTTCTTCATATGCCAGAGTTTTAATGGTTCTGAATGGTTTGAGTGAGACTTTCGACTTGCGATGGAAGTAGAACAAAGGAAAGTGTTTGAAGACTGTTAACCGCACCCTCTGCTTCTCACACCTCCCTGACTGCTCTTTGTTCACAACAGCTCTGTAGATACAGCGTGTGTAGAGGTTAACGACTGGAGTGGCATTTGTTGCTGTGCTTTAGACAGCTGTTGCAGGATATTCATCCAGCAGTGGAGCCAGACCCCTGCTGGGTTTGATTTATACTGTAACGACTGAAGGCTACCTGGGATGTCTCGCATGTGGCATTCTAGAAAAATATATCTAGCTAAATATTAAGGATTGACATCACCCCTCTGCTTTTCATAGTACCACCATCCACGGTCTCCTCTATATATTGTAATTGTGTTTTATCTTGTGTATTCTTTTTATTGTTGTTGTCATTCTGTAAAGCACTTTGAGAAGCCACCTTTAAAGGTGCTATATAAAATAAAGTTTATTATTTATTATTATTATATCTGACCCATAAATGGAAGCACTACTACCTGTTGGTGGGTAAGCGTAATTTATGGATAGTAATAAACAGAGGAGTTTATTTGCCATATATATATGTACAATGGGATTCGTACTCACGACGTTCTCTCAGGACATGCACAGTACAGCAGACAACACTGTACAACAGATAACACCATACAATGTGAACAGTACATTACCGAACAGTAAATAATAAAAAATGGCAGTGTGTACAGACAATAAATTCAAAAAGAATGCTAAATACATGGTAGAAAGTGGTAACACTTGCCAGAGCGCAGGGAGGAGAACAGTTTGTGGCCAAGATGGTTGAGATCCTGAATAATGAATTGGGCTTTACCGCGACAGTGGATTATGTGAATCTCACAGAGTGATGGTAAATCACATCCTGTAATCGTCTGTGCCGTTGCCACAATGCTTTGTCGTGTATGGTAGTCATAGTAGGTAGGTAGTCAACATACAGTGACACCACTAGTAAAGACACTTTCTATGGTGTTGCGGTAAAAGTTCACGAGTAGCTGCTTCCCCATACCGCAATTCTTTAGGCACCGCAGAACCTGAAGGACCTGTTGTGCCTTTTTCAGGCTGGGCTTTGTGTTCTGAGACCAAGCCATGCTGGCCAAGATCTGCAATCCAAGCTGAAAGTCTCCACTGTTGTGCCCTCAATGCTGACTGGGGTGTGACTCTCCCTGGGTCTCCTGAAGTCCACAATGAGTTCTTTAGTTTTTTTGTCTTGTTGACAACAATTTGACCCTGAACATCAGGGCAACATCTTGTAAGATGATCCACCTCACTCTTATGAGCTGACTCATCATTGTTACCGATCAGCTCAATAACTGTGGTGTCATCAGCGAATTTGATAATATGGTTACTGCTGGTGAAAAGGGAATACATCCTAAGACTGCAGCCTTGGGGAGCTCCAGCGTATAGGATCACTGTGGAGGAGATATTGTTGCCAGTTTTCATCATCTGAGGTCTGCCCGTCAGGAAATCCACTATCCAGTTGCAGATAGGGGTGCATAAGCTCATATTCCTGAGTTATGGGATCATTGTGGTGTGAACAACTGTGTTAATAGCCGAGCTGCAATATATAAACAGTATCCTAACTTAGGTTCCCCACCTGTCTAAATGTTCGAGGGTAGTATGTAGTGCTAGAGAAATGGCATCATCAGCTGACCTGTTTGAACACTAAGCAAACTGAAGTGTGTCAAGGGAGTCTGAGATAGCGCAATTTGTATTAGACAACACAAGGCTTTCCAGGCACTTCATGACCACTGAATTGAGTGGCACTAGGCGGTAATGGTCCCATGTTTTTCTTGAGCAGTGAAACACCTCACCCGGCTTCAGGACTTTGCTCTTTTACCCTGGAACTTTCATGGACGACCCTAGAACTTGTATGTTGCTCATACTGTATGCCATCATCTGTACGTAAAGTTATTCATTGTATTGTACTCTGTTGGTGAGGCAGGCAGTAATCATTTACTGATCTTTCTAGTAGGTGTGATTGCAGAGCAGAAGGCAGATCACCCACTACTGTCTCATCTGGATTGAAGTGCAACATTTTTCTTTACAACATCCAATCAAAATCTAGGTCCTTCCTAAGGATGGGATCAAACCAGTCTTTTTTTAAAAGATCCGGAGTATTTTTTTCCTGGTGCAAAGGAAGGTTTGATCTTATATAGATTAGTGATTTAAGTTGTTTAACGCCATGAAAATGAGCACCAATTAAACCTGGATCTACTGTATATTAGGCTCCTTGGACTCCTTTTGATGGATCCCAATTGGTGTTCCAAGAGTTGTGTTCGTGCATCTATTCACAGAGATGTTACCTGCTGCAGTTTTTGTAAATGTCGTTCATTGCATGCATGATAAGATTACTATGCTGTCCTTTGTAAATTGGTCTAAGACTAAGTAGACGTTAAGTAGAGCTGAGCTTTCTTTCAATTTTACTATGGATGTGGTTGTGTCCTAATTTATTTCACAAAGTTATAAGGGAACTGCTGCTACTTGTTTAATTGTACATTACCATTGACAAACTAACATGGTCTAGAATTTACTTTGTTTCTTTTGAACACCATGTAACACAGATTTTGTCCTGCAGATAAAATATCCCAATGAATGGGCATTATTTGCTCTTTCAAACTGTGCTGTGAAGTCTTTATTCATCTCTTCTTGCATTGTAAACAGGACTTCAATTCTTTGAAAACCTGTCCATTGTCAATTTCCAATGTGATAGCGCAATCAATGGGATTTACTACAGGACTGCTTGATTCAAAGCAGACCTAAAGATAGTAGCTGCAGGAAACAAAAGTTACATTCATTTAGTTTCAGGTTTGATTTTTGTTCATCTGGTGGTTCTTTTTCTGATTGTTTTCTAATTGTGTAAGTAAGGCATCTTCGGCAACCTGATTCTTTCAGTTTGCTAGTTCTGATCATGAACCTCTTTCCTGAAATGTGATGCTTTCCCCAGTTTTTTTCCCTAATTGTGTTTTCTGCCAATATGCTGGATATTCCTCAGGATGCGTACTGTGTTTCAAATGTATTATTTCCTCATATTGATTTTCATCCCTTTGTAAATTTGAGGCTCAATATATTATTGAGAACACAGCACCATGAAGAGATCCTCGTGTATTAAAGAATGAATTTTCCTCTCTTCAGTTTTAGGTAAGCACAATAATGCTGTGATATTTTGCAATAGCAGGAACTAGGTGATTTGCAGCAAAAGCTATTTTTGCCAACTTGAAGTCCCATGTTTCATAAAGATGTAGCATGAATGAATTTGGTCTGAAAGTCTAGTTTACACTATAAAGATTAATGTTGCCACACATATCCAGTCATAAAATAAACATTTTGCAACTGAAAATGTGTGGCAACATTAATAAACATAAAATAAACATTTTGTAACGGGACACGTGTGGCAACATTAATCTTTCATAATAAACATTTTGTAACTCCAGAAAGGAACTCACCAGAAAGACATCAGTAGCCAAGATTATCCTTATACTTGGCTCACAATTTCTCTCTTATTTCAATAACAAACTAATTTCTTTCATTTACAGGTTTCAGGTTTTCACAAATCCCCCCTAAATTTGTCTTTGGATGCTCTTTCTTATCTGCTCTGTGCCCATTTTCACTTACTCTGATTTTAGTTTTCCAATGCTTCACATTCCTGACACTCATACTACACAACTGCCAATGTTAATCTTTACTATCTTCACAACAAAATCTACTTAAATCTCGATTAATTGACCTTACTTGATATGATTAAGCATGCTTTAAGTTTCATTACTTGGTTTTTGATATTCTACACTGGAATATATATATTTCTCTGTACGGTGAATGACTAATAAACTCTGAAAAGATATCACTAATATACACGTTCCGTTTATAAAATAACTTGAAGAATAATAGTGTGATTTTTTTCAGTTAGAACTGTGTGTGTGTTTATATGGAAAGGTTGCTCTCAAGGAAACTCCATAATCCTAGTAGTTGTTTCTTGTAAGAGATATGTGCGTTTTAATGGCCACAGTAAGTTAAAAAAGCAAAGCATCTGTCTTTGGCTTTTAACACTCTTTGACTTTATATGCACAAATGTATAATTAGAATCTGTTTAGACAGTTCCATTTCCTCACTTTGGGCCACAGATAGAAGTAATAAACATTAATTTCCATAAATCATCTGTCTGCATATATTTTTAAAAGGTTTCCCCACATTATGAAACTTGCTAAAAAAGCAATAGTCTGTATCTGATAAAATTGTGTTTTTTGACGCTATTGTAATGTTGAGAAAGAATGTAACAAAGTAATTTGAATTTAAGAAAAATGTTATTACATCTCAACTAAAGACCACCAGGGAGACTTGTAAAACTGACGAAACAAGATTTGTTTCTTGCAAAAACTCTTACATGGTTGTATTTTTTCCTGCTTAGAATTACTTTAACTAATTAAATATTAAATAGCAAAAATACAATACATTTTGTGATCTGAACTGCTATTGTTGCTTTACAGTTAAACAATTAGTATTCAGGAGAGTTTTTTTTACATAAAACATCTCTCTGAATGGGAATAGGGTGCATTCTCAGATTTGGTCCTTAGATTATGTCTTCTATGACAATTTCAAAAATAGGTAGTTTTAGTAGACATTGTCAATAATACTTGGTAATACTTGATTTTGTCAGGTGGGGGGGGGTGGTGCAAATTGCCTTTTTTTTTCTTTATTCAGAAAAAGATGGTGCAGTTGCTTCAAAATCATATTTCAACTAAACACTTGTGTGAGGATTTCTGTAGTTTTGAGTTACACTACAGATTCTAGCGTCCTCGATTTTATAAACAACCTTTACAACGGAAACAAAATCATGGAGGCAGGGAATCCTGGGATACAAGTTTGAATTTCGAGAGGGAGGGGTTTCTGTGATGATGTAATTGAAAATTGCTTTATAAAGTCGTCACGTCCGCAGCTGTCTCAGCCATTTTGTTCCTTTCCAGAAGAGTGGATGTATATCGCGAAACTTCGGCTCTAGCGGCAGCTGGTGGTAGTGCGTCACCGAAGAGGGTCAGGAACCAAGCCAAAAAAATCAAATGGAGGAGGAAAAAGTTGTGTTCTCAAGATCTAGAAATTCACTCCTTGGAGAGACTGGGGCGCTGGAAGAAGCCTTTAAACTTTTCATTCCTCCCATCAAAGACTTTATAGCTAATTCCGAGGACGAAATATGGGATTTTCTTTGCAGCTTGAGGCACGAAGGCTTTACTCCTGTTATTCTGAGGAGTAAGGATGTGTACGGGTATTCATCCTGCCGATCGGTCGTGCCGGATAAGAGGAAGGGTGAAGGCGAAAGTACTTCGAAAGTTGTTTCCAAGAAGCCCAAGGCTGTAGGACGACGCGTGAAGAGGAAGCGGGGCAGAAAACCATGGACATCGAGCAAAAATAGGAAGAAGACACGAAACTCGCAGGGCACAGCTGGCGTGCACCCCTGTCAGATGAAAGATCTGGAGGAAATCTGGAGGGCAGCAACTCCTCGGTTGATTTCTGTCCGGTCGGTGACGCTGGAAGAGCTCTCTTCGGGAGATGACATACCTGCGGCGAGACGCAAAGCTGAGAAACTGATGAATGTGAATCTCACTCCCGTCCTCAGGCTCAGGCGCTTGGTTATGCCGATGTAACATGAATTCTGAAACCGGAATGGCTGCTATTACGACAAAACTGCACTTTAAACGGAATTCTTCCTGAAACTTTACCTTAATATTGTATTACCTTATGTAATTCCCTGGAAAAATAAGAAGCAATGGAAAGCAAAAAAAAAGTGAATTCCTAATGCTGCAAACTTGTTAAAAACGCTTTTTTCCCTCATGTGTGAAAGGACGTTTTTCTTAACTTCTGGAAAGGCTTAAATAGTTAAGTCTAAATTTAACTTGTATTTTAATTCTTATGCCAAAATGGTAATTGCCAGCTACGTTTTTGAAGTCACCAGCTCACGAGACAGTTTGTCCATTTCTTCATGGTTTTTACTGATGTACAAAAAAACTATTTTTGAGTGACATACTTTCTACTATATTTTGGAACTCTGTCCACGAACCAGCAGTGTGAACCCCGATGGGTTCAAATCTAAACTATACGTGTAGGAGTGGAAGGCAACCGAGGGCAAGAACTTTTTGTTCTGAACTTCGGCTGCGTTATCTTTATTCAGGGGTCGAGTAGTTTGCGAACGCAATCAACTGCGCGTCACCCTCTACGTCACTGTCGCCGAAACAAAATTACAGAAGTCACTAAGAGGCGTGGATGGACAGATATATTGTCACAATGTCGGCACAGCATGTCAGTATGGCGTTTGATGTATTCGCACGTCTAAACTGTGATAGGTTTCAGTCTAAGTGCACACTTTTAACCTAGTTTAGTTGTTGCAGCCAACAAGACTGAGTTCTTTCATAAATGGTAGTTTTTTTTCCTCAAGTGATATAGTGTTTTATTTATTGTTCTATATGTCTCTGTAAACACTGTTTAGAATTTTGTGTCGTTTTATTTAAAGCATTTGTCAAGTTTAAAGTACAAGTTTTTTGGGGGGAAATGAGATCTCGAGAAATGTAGCAGGTATAGTGCAACTTTGTGGAATCGTTGATATTTATTTTGATTTGAATAACTTATGGAACCACATCCTGCAGCTGCCAAATTGGACACATGATTGCGTTTCCCCTTTATTTCGGAATGTAGCCATAATGCAAATAATGGTGTAAATGAAGGGGAATGTGAGCAGGTTTTTTTTTTTATTGAAATCCTGGCATTGATGTCACAGCACGCATTTTTTTTATAACCCCGTATGTTTAAATGACTCCACGAAGTTCCTGTCGGTCTTCATTCATCTCCCACCTTCCAAAGATGTGTTGGCTGTCTTAGAATTTTTGTCTCTAAATAGTCCATTTGGGCCGGGTAATGGTCTGGCATCCCACCCGAGGCGTAGACCCACTTCACGCCTGTGCTTCCGCTAATGGCTGTGGGTTGCTGTGACCCTTCCCAGGAATAACAATGGTTTCTGAGCGTGGATATCTGGGCAAGGCTCAGCTAAGGCCAAGCTAAAAAAAATCCAGTTTCAACCTTACTGGATGTAAAGAATGTATATATAATTTGCCATTTTGACGGAAACGACTGCACTCTATTTTTAATGCAAGAAAATCCTACAAAAAGTACAGATGGGGGTTTAACTGTATCTATTATAGATACAGCAACTGAACACAAGTGAGCAGATGCTTAGCAATGTTTGGGGAGGCTGACGAAGATACACAGGGCTGGCCTTGATTCCATGGACACGATGGATTGTTTGGAAACGATTAACATTTTAGCGGTGGTGGTACAACAGGGTTCTGCAACTTTTCGTATGCAATGTTAAAAGGGCTTTCTGAAAATGTCTTATTTATGCTTTGATCTCTTCGTTCTTTTTATATTATTTGATATGCTTTGGATTTTTTTTTGTACGTGGTCTGAACTGGAATCTTATCTTTGAAATAAACTATTCCGTAAATTGTACGAATGTGTTGTCCTTTCCGTTTTCCTCCTGTGTGTGTATATATATATACTGGTTTTGATTGTTTTACCAACAGCTTCCGGTTTTGGCTTCAAAATCCATACTTTTGCCAAATTCAACAGCAAGATGTAAAGAGAACTTGCTGTCCCTGTGGCTAATGATGTATTGTTTTCAAGCCATAATGAGGCGGACTTATCAGAAGCTGGCAACGGGAGAGTACACGTTGCTGGGGACAGTTAAACAGCAGATGGCAATATTGTTCAGTTCATTCCGACATGCTCCATTAAAACGAAGATCGCAGGAGCAGTTGCGTATTTGGGGGTATAATAAATTTGAACGCCATCTTGGAATGAGAGCGAAAAGATAGTTGGTAGCGGCTGCATTGTGATGTCGAGCTAAAACAAAAGACGCGTTCGCACAGGTTTTAGTTCTAATAATCATGCAACGAGTCCAAATAATGACTTGAGATGTTTAGTAATTTCTTTTTTGTTAAAGTTTATGTTCAAACCAACAGTATTGGCGTGTAAAAAGCTTAATGCTTTCTCGTGTTTATGCAAGACTTTTAATCTCTATCTCAAAACGCTTGACATAGTAGAGTACTTCACCCACTGCAGACATAACATCACCGATTGAATTAAAGGGGGATTATAGTACCAGAGTGTGGCAGGTTTGTTTTCAAGTTCATTTTTGTATGAGCGGGTACAGTATTTAGGTAGATTAATAATTAAAATAACGTTAACTTGACACCGAATAGTCTTGGGTGTTCCTGTCCCTCAATGGCCAAGTCTTTGATAGTTAGCCCCAGAAAGTGGTATTTTCACAAGGCTCAAGTTATGCTAAGAAAGACACCCGTTAACCTATCTTGCATGTCTTTATAGTGTGCTAGGAAGCAGTCGCATCCAGGGAAACAGACGAAGGACGCAAAAACAACATGCAGACTCCACGCAGATGATAACTCGGTCCGGAATGGAATCCAGGAGCTGTGAGGCAACAGTGGTAACTTAATACCCGAGTGATATTCTGTCCTCTGGTAACCTTTAATTAGAAATATTGTGGGCTATATCACCTGATTGGAATAGGCGTGTTGCAGCCACTGTAGTTAAATATTTAATTTTATTCGGAAAAAAATTAAACGGATATTTTGGTCGACAGCCTAAACTAGATAAATGGTTCCTAAAGTACGGTACCATTAATTATGTCTCAGGTCAGGAATTTACTTACACTCAAGAGCATAACACTGAGACCGTAACTGCCACTGCAATAATCTAAATCCAACAGAAATGCCTGGCAGGATCTCAAGGGATTCTTATGGCGAAGTGCGAGTAGAGAATGAGGTTGAAATGAGAATACACGACAGGTCGCGTTTGCCACGTCTCAGCAATTTAGTGATAAGATGAGAGAAGAAAATGAAGAAGATTCAATAAAATATCAGTATTCACCAAATACTTAGGAGTTTATAAGATTTTTTGTTAATGAATTCGGCGCTGGGCTGAAGTCCTTAAATCCTGGGTCAGCAAAATTTTGCAATTAACAAGTGTCAATAATTCTAGGAGCTCTGGCACAGTACATAATAGAACCACTGTCGTTCCGCACTGTGACCGCTAATACACTAAGTGGCGTCCAGTCTGTTACACACACAGTATCAGTGCGCTGAAAGGTCTACAAGGGGATGGCCAAGTGGATTAAGAAAATGCCCCCCCCCCCCCCCCCCCCCCCCCCCCCCCCTTAAATAAGACAATATTTAAATTGCTACAACCATTATTTTAAAGTTTATTAGAAGATCTTTGACTCTCACACGTGTACGTTGCACGTCGAGTAAACCTGTTTACCTGTCAACGTACTGGTTATATTTTACTGTGAGCTTCCAGTCAAGATAGCCGTTCTTATCTTCATTAATTTACTTCTAAAAGGAATGATATTGAGAGTGTGGGATACCTTCTTCAACGTATGGATGTCATCAATGATAATACTTTTTGCGTCCTGTACAGCGGTTCAGGATTGTTATTCTCTGGTAAGGGACTACAAACATCCTGGCTTTTCACAAATGAAAGCGGACGCAGAGCGACCAATAAGATCCGAACATGTTGTTGCAAATGTTACAAAGAGAAATGAAACAGGAATTGAAGGGGAGGGGTGAAGCACGTACGCAGACACATTGAATAAAAAAACACTTGTTCTCAGTTCCATCAGTATAAATGCCGAATACCAACCTGGCTGCCAGCCGCGCTGTACAGGGTGTCCGTATTTTACTTGATGAGAGGTAAGATGTATTTTCAGCTTTACTTGTGAGGTGTTTACTCTGACTGAATGATACCGTTGCTTTTCTAATTCGACCACCACCAATAGTCCAAGTCTGAATTATTTTGCTCTGTAAGAGATTGTTTTCTCCAAAGCACGCTCTGCCCCAAATTCTTGAAGTTTACTAAGTAGCTTCATTTGTGTATTTTCCTAAATACTCGAAACTGTGTGTTGGTGAGAGATGTTTATGTGCTGACATTTTGTAATTTACGTCCCGTTTCAGAGAAGTGAGGTTGTACAGTAATTATGGATTACTTTTTAAAGAACCGGGACTGCAATTTAAAGTAATTATCTCAAAAGTCAGATTTTATTTTTTGAACACAAATCAGAGCTTACAACATTTTAAAATTATTTATAAATGCTGACGAAATACTGCTTTTCACGCTTCCTGACTTGCAAGACTTCCTGTACTGTACCCGAAGAGAATGAAGAAGTACAGGCAGTATTAACCCAGCCTTTATCCTCTACTATATAATTTACAAAGGCCTCTTGTGACCTATATATAAACACTAGCAGTATAGAAAGAGGTCTGGCATGTACAGTAAATAGACATTGAAAGAACACCTGCTTTTTCAAGAGCCACGAAAAGTACTGTCAAAGTTAACAGTTAACTTTATTGAAGACATAAGACGTAAACTAGTAATCCTGGGGTTCGGAGCTGCTGTTCCTCCCTGGCTCCTTCTTTACTGAGAAGCCCTACATGGTTGGTATATGCATACCTTCCTTTTCTGGTCAGAGGCAGTTACAGTATATTCCTGGACTCTTCCCTGTTCAGAAAGTCTGTCTAACTGGCTACTACGGTATGTTACAATGTTTCCTCTCTGCTATATTGAAGAACAAAAATCCTGCTGTTTTTAAATGCTGTTGTCATCTAAATAGCTTAAGGTGAAAAAAATAAGCAAAAGACAGTGCACCTTTTAGAACTAACCAAACCGATGTCCACTTGCATTTAGTCTGTGGACACTATGAACACTGCTTTTTAATATAGATGTATTAAATTGAGACCTTTTTATACAAATGGTTGAGTTTGTATAAAAAAAATTTAGGCAGGCCCCTTCTTTTTGTAACTTGTCTTAAGATCTTATCTTCTAAACAGCTTTTGTAGCATCAATTTGTGAGTGTCAGGTGAATGTTTGAACTCAATATACCCTGAGACAAATAGCACAATTCACTTTCAGATGTTCAAATGACAGCACAATCAAAATGTATTAGAACTTAAGAAAACCTGCAAACAAACGGAAGTCATTTGGTTCATCTACCCATCGATCTGTCTAAAATTCAAAGTTAGTTTGGATTTTAGTAACTAATTGATCCTAGAATCTCAGTCAGCCATTTCTTGGAAGATGTCAGGAAGATTTATTTTAGAAAATATCTTACTCGTGTTGTATTTAAACTGAATCTAGGACCATGTCTTGGTATGTATATTTGAAGAGTGTTTCCAGATAGCATTTTTGCCTAATTTGAAGTTAAGCATGTTCGTTTTGCTTCCATTGGCTGCAGCAATAATATACTGTACAGTGGAAAGTATCTCACACTGTATGTAATGGCTGCTCAGAAGCAAAGGGAAAAGTATACTGAAAAAGAAAAAACACCACTCATAAACATAGAAGAGCAAACTGGAAAAAATATAATTCTTCCATGAGATCATTGGTTTTACAAGCAAGCCATTTGCTGGAGTCAACATTCAGGAAATCTGTCATATGTCATATGGAGGAGACTCCAGTCATTGGTTCCTTACCGGGTTAATGCTTATTAGTCCCATAATCATCTGTTCATGTACTTTCCAGATTGGACTGGTTATGGAACAGCGTGAAGATGTTGAACTGCCTGTAGTTTTTAGAGACGAGAGTACGAGAAGAAGGAGGAAGATGAAAGCTTTTACTTCAAATTCTTTAGTCACAATGGATCAAATAACCATTGAGTTCGTATTACCCACTTCCAACAAATATAATAAAACACCAGAGGTCATCCTTGTTGATGTTGCAGGGAATTGCACAGTCGAGCAGGTTAAAACCCAAGTGTGGATGAAAGCAGTTGCAGCAAACCTGTGTCCTGAGTTTTATCAGAAGTACTCCCCCGATCAGTGCATTCTGCGTTATCAAAAAAAAGGACACTGGTACGAGATTTATGACAAACATCAGGTATTTCAGACCTTGGACTGTATACGCTACTGGAAAGCACTGAAAAAAGATCAAGGGAGAATACATTTGGTTTCCAGACCACAGCCAACAGACAAATCCCAGCAGTACCAGAGGTACCTGAATTATCTGATTGGGTACGATGTCACTGATGTGAGCAATGTGCACGATGATGAGCTTGAATTCACTCGAAGAAAGTTACTGACCCCACGAATGATTGAATTGGCAGAACGAGACCCAAAGCTTTATTCAATGGATCCTTGGATCACATCAAAACCCCTTCCAGAGTACCTTCTTAACAAGATAAGCAACAATCATATCTTAGTAGTTATTCACAGGCATACATCCAGTCAGACCATAAAGGTGTCTATCGATGACAAACCCCTGCAGATTCTGCAGAGTTTTTTCACCAAGATCGCAAAAAAGAGATCACTGCTTGGTATCCCAGAAGAGGTCAGTGAGCAGGATTTTGTCTTGAGGGTCTGTGGCCGAGAAGAGTACATTTTTGGTAACCATGCTATAAAAGACTTTCACTGGGTGAGGCAGTGTCTGAAAAACGCAGAAGAGATCCACTTGGTCTTGGAATCTGCACCAAACCCAGACCAAGACGTTGTTCATAAGGAGGACTGGTCACTCGTAGATGATTGCACAGGGGTCGCTGGCTCTCACGAGCAGCTAACGATAGTTGAAAAAGACCACGAGAAAGTGTTTACTATTTCTATGTGGGACTGCAATAGAAACTTTCGAGTCAAGGTCGTAGGCATAGATATCCCCACCCTCCCGCGTAATTCTGAGCTGATTGTGTTTGTGGAAGCCAGTATTTTCCATGGGCAGCAGCTTCTAGCTCAAGATCGAACGTCTTCCAAGCCATTTACAGAAGAAGTCCTTTGGAATACCTGGCTGGAGTTTAATATCAAGATTAAGGATCTGCCCAAAGGGGCTCGGCTAAGCCTCCAGGTGTTCTGTGGGAAAGCTCAAACTCAGACCGGGAAGGCTGGCTTTCAGGAAAGTGTCAACTATGACTCCAAGTGCAAGAACCGGTTGCTATACTATGTCAACCTCTTGCTGATAGACCACCGTTCACTGCTGAGGCAAGGCGAGTACATCCTCCACATGTGGAAGGTGCCGGAGAAGAGCGAAGATCACAGCAGCATCAACGCAGACAAGCTCACCTCGGCCACCAACCCTGACAAAGACAACTCCATGGCTATAGTCATCCTGTTGGACAAGTACTGCTACCCCATTGCACTGCCGAAAGGTCAAGACTCAGTGGAGACGGAGGGCGAGAGGGGAAGGAGGGAGATGCCCAACCACCTGCGCAAGCAGTTCGAGGAGATCGTCGTGACTGACCCCCTGCACCCGCTGAGCCCGGAGGACAAGGAGCTGCTCTGGCATTTCAAGCAGGAATGCATGAGATTCCCGAGGGCGTACCCCAAGTTTCTCAGCTCGGTGAAGTGGGGGAAACAGGAGGCGGTCTTAGCCACGCACCAGCTGCTTGAAAAGCACGACACCTGGGATCGCAGTCCCCTGGACGTGGGGCTTGCCATGCAAATGTTGGACTGCAACTTCTCTGATGCCAACGTCCGCACCATGGCCGTGAGAAAGCTGGAGACCCTGGGGGACGATGATGTACTGCGGTACCTTCTGCAGCTTGTGCAGGTAAAGTCTCCTGCTGGTTCCATGCAGTTTCAGTTAATATTTGCATGCGGCTGGGATCATTTGTGAATCATGTGAAAACCTCTTCAGAGGGAAACAAAGAACTTTTGATTTAGTATTTAAATCAGCTCTTGATGTTGAGAGAAATTTCGCATCAAGGTGTGAGCAGGCTTTTCAAACTGTATAATAATTTAAAGACTTGAACAACGCATCATGGATGTAAGAATAAAGGTGGTCAATAGGTTTTTTGAATGTTGTTCTAGAATATGCTGTGTTATTTCACTATTGTGAACACACTGTTTTACTAGCAGGATGTTAACGTTAATATTTCACTCTATTTTAGATTCTACACATGCTAGTTAGAAAGAAAACAGTGTTACTCTGTTCAGTGTTTCTCGTACATATGGAACACAGAAATTATTTATTGTATACATCTCACACACAAGTCCCTATGTTTTAAAATATTATATTATAGTTTACCATCTTGATTTTTTTCCCAATACAATTCATTAACTTCTTCAAGCGAAAAGTAAAATCATTTCTGGAAGAAACTCAAATCATTGTGATATACCAAAGATATCAGTAGTTACTGTATATCTGGTCCATCATGACTTTGCTCTTTATTTATTTTGTCCTGTTTTTGTTGTCCGTTTCTGTTGATTTGTCTTTTTCAGGCTGTGAAGTTCGAACCATATCACGACAGCGCCCTGGCTCGGTTCTTACTGAAACGTGCTCTGAGAGTGAGTAACCTCAAAAGACCCGAGGGTATACTTAACCCCTAGTTCACTGGGTACGTTTAGTAATAAATATCCTGACATGCTGCTTCTTCCAACAGAGCAAAAGAATTGGTCACTTTTTATTCTGGTTTCTGAGAAGCGAGATTGCTCAGTCCATGCACTATCAGCAGAGGTATGCTGTCATTCTGGAGGCCTACTTGCGTGGCTGTGGAGAAGCCATGCTGCAGGACTTCAGGAAGCAAGTGGAAATCACAGAGGCCCTTCAGAAAGTCACCAGGGAAATAAAAACTATGTCAGCCGACAAATACGATGTTTCAGTACAAGGTATTTTCTAAACAAAGTGTGTTAACAGGAAGTTCGCTCAATTAAGAAGAAAACCAAAAATGTCCAGAAAAGTATTTACTTATTTGTATTTCCCATTAAGAAAACTGTATTTAGTACAGAAAAGTATTTCCTCATTTGTATTTCCCATTAGGAGATCTATATCTGCAATCTGACAGATGTTTAAATGTAAGATCATTTTCCAGAAACTTTAAGATGGGCGTTTTCATTTGATCTTTTTCTTATGAACGAAAATTAAATTCTGTTATTTTACAAATTCTGGGTGTCCTCCATAGTAATGTAAAATGAAATGTAAGTGCTTAAATTTGCTAACAGGTAAAGTTTGTTGAATAACTCCAGTAGGTATCAGAATAATATTTAAAACAATTTTCAACAATAAAAAATATTTCTGTAAATATTATAGGATATTATTAGTGTATAAACCTAATTCCTAATATGAATTGATAAATTACTAAGAGATGGCAGTCAAGGTCAGTGAATAGTATAAACACTGTTCACCAAGAAACGTTTTTATTTTGGAGTTTCCATTTTGGTTAATTACTGATATGCCTTAGAATTTGCATGTTGCAGTACAGCACACTTCTTGGATAAAACCCGGAAATGATGAAAAATGATAAATAATATGATTTGTCTCGTTGCTTGCAGCAGCTGTCGAGTTCTTATTCCAATCCCATGTGTTTAAATTGGCATTTCCAGTTGTCTTTCAGCTGCGACAGAAGCTCGAAAATTTGCAGTCAGCAGGTCTTCCGGGGAGCTTCAGAGTACCCTACGACCCCGGACTGAGAGCTGGAGCGCTCGTGGTAACTGGGCCCCGCCTTTCCCCGCTCCTCTTCTCTGTAGCTGCAGTGGCTCGCTGCGCAGTTCCGCCTAACCCCTGCCTCTTTCAGGTGGAGCAGTGCAAGGTCATGGCTTCAAAGAAGAAGCCTCTGTGGCTGCAGTTCAAGCGCGCCGACCCTACCACCTTGTCCAGTGACACCATTGGGATAATC
Source organism: Lepisosteus platostomus (assembly GCF_059453375.1). Taxonomy (NCBI): domain Eukaryota; kingdom Metazoa; phylum Chordata; class Actinopteri; order Semionotiformes; family Lepisosteidae; genus Lepisosteus; species Lepisosteus platostomus. Next base: position 44,753,224 of record NC_142619.1, read on the forward strand.
TTTAAAGACGGGGATGACCTACGACAGGACATGCTTATTTTACAGGTACAACTGCCGTTGGCGTTAGGAGGCAGAGCTCAAAACGTAATAGTGATTTGGGAAATGTCATCAAGCTAAACCTTTGAATTTCTCACAACCCTCCCCTAGAGGGTGCCCCACCTTTCTGCCCTATTCCTGGCCTCCCTGTGCCTTTTCTTGTGCTTCTGGTTCGTCTGGTGGTGGTGTGCTATTTACTGTATTTCCAGACTGCCCGTCTTCCTCGCTTGGCATTGGGATCAGATGTTGTGAGACTGCCTCCGGCTTCAGTGACAGAATTACTCATTCTGAAATTAAAATAAAGGTCATCGTGAAAAGAATTACAATTGGAAACACCTTTATTACAATTTTCAGGGCAGTTTTGGTCATGCCTAAACTGAACTTAAAATATTATTTGTTGTACAATTAGATTCTTCTGATAATGGAGTCTATATGGGAAACAGAATCTCTGGACCTGTCTTTGCTACCATATGGCTGCATTTCTACTGGAAATAAGATAGGTAGGTGCTTCTATTAATCATAGATTAATTATCCAGAATATTATATGATGTGGTGGTTGAGTGGTTAGCATTGCTGTCTCACAGTCCTAGGGCACTGGGTTTAATTCCTTGGGTTTAGTTTGCATGTTCTCCTCATGTTAACTTGTTCTGGGTGCTCCTGATTCCTCCCATAGTCCAAAGACATGCTGGTAAGTTAATTCGCTTCTTGGAAAATTGGCCCTGGTGTGAGTCTGTGTGTCCTGCGATGGACTGGCATCCCATCCAGGGTGTATCCTTCCCTGCATCCATTGCTGTTGAGTTAGACTACTGCTTCCCCCACAGCCCTGTACTAGATAACATGGTTTAGAAAATGGATAGGTAGATCAAAACCATTAAAACCAGATTCAATTCTGTTTCAGAAATTTCTTACAATAAGAGTGTTTGCCTATACAAAGCAGTCTATTTTATTTTCTGGCCAAAGTTTAGGAGATTCCAACGTTCGCAAGAAGATGAATATGTTTTAAAGCAACATCTGAACTGTAAAATCAAGAATGAGTTTTAATTAGTGCATTAAAACAATCTTTGTGATGTTACAGCATTTGATTGGGAGTGTGAGTTGTAAGAAGAAACAGAGAGGCACTGATTTTCCCTGTGGACAAAAGGCAGGCAATTTGCCCATCTAATTTATGAGTTTGTTTTAGGCAATGTGCCCAGAGCCCTTAAGACTTGTTTTAGTGTATATTCTTTCCACCACCAAGACCCGAAATGTATTTAAGAGCTGCTTGGTCACAGAGATCAGCCTAGAGAAGCCCTCAGTGTTTACATTTGTTGCTTTGCTTTCTGTACTTCCAGGGATGATTGAAATAGTGAAAGATGCCACAACCATTGCTAATATTCAGCAGAGTACAGTTGGCAACACTGGAGCATTTAAAGATGAAATTCTGAACCAGTGGCTGCGAGAAAGATGTCTGAATGAAGACAAGGTACACTTCTGTTCTTCTGCGTTAACGTTCGCGTGCCACTCAGTTTGGGTTTGACGTTACTGCTGGGTAAGGAGACAGCAAAGATGGGACCTTGATAAAGCACAGAGAACTGTGGTGGCTTGGTATCCTGATGGTCGGTACAGGCTGGAGGACGGACTGATTGCGCCACAGGAGAAAGTGTAAAAGTGTGGCAGCTCACTTTATTTTAATTAAACAGCGCAAGAAAATACATTTAAGACAGGAAGAAAGAGGTTTCTTTATCCCCTCGGTTGCTTCAGTAAGTGACTTTTCTCTGTCCTGCTGTGGGGCTATTTTGCCTGTCAACAGCCACCCCACACACCTGCTGAAGGCGGCTCCCATTTATACAGAGGAGCAGCAGATGTCCGCTATCACGGTAGTAACTACTGGCAGCTGAGTCTTCTTTCAATGGCCACCAAGCTGACAGCCTGTTGCAATCACATTCCAAAACTCTGATGCATAAGACTTGCATCGACATGACACCGAATAATAATAATCCTTACACTAAGGGTTACACTAAAATAAGTTGCTTACACTTATATACCACTTTTCTGGACACTCCACTCAAAGCGCTTTACAGGTAATGGGGACTCCCCCACCCGGATGATGCGACAGTAGCCATAGTGCGCCAGAACGCTCACCATATATCAGCTATCAGTGGGAAGGAGAACAGAATGATTGAGCCGATTCATAGATGGGGATTTTTAGGAGGCCTTGACTCAAAAGGCCGGTGGGAAATTTAGCCAAGACACCAGGGTTAACACCCCTTCTCTTTTCGAGAAACGCTCTGGGATTTTTAATGACCTCGTTTTTAATGACTCAGGACCTCGTTTTACATCTCATCTGAAATACGGAGCCTTTTTACAGTGTAGTGTCCCCATCACTATACCGGGGCATTAGGACCCACACAGACCGCAGGGTGAGCGCCCCCTACTGGCCCCACTAACACCTCTTCCACCAGCAACCTTAGCTTTCCCATCCAGGTACTGACCAGGCTCACACCTGCTTAGCTTCAGTGGGTCGGCAGTTGTGAGTGGCAGGGCGATATAGCTGCTGGTTACAGTGAGTCTTTTGTAGTGGGTAAACACAGGAGCTGTGGAAGAAAATATATTAATTACTTTGGGTATGGGATTGTGAGAACACGTCCAGCTTGGGTTTCCCGCTGTCCACGTTGCTTTTATCTTCACGTGAGCCTTTTTTTTCCCCTGGAAGTTCATGGCTGACATTGTTTTTTCTGTCTGGTAGTTTCAGCTGGCTGTGGAGAGGTTTGTTTACTCCTGTGCTGGCTATTGTGTTGCAACCTACGTTTTGGGGATCGGAGACAGGCATAATGACAACATTATGATTACAGAATCGGGTATGTAAACTATGTCTATCTCATCCTCCTCTCTCCATACATAAAAAAAACGTCAGAAAGATCAAAGAGAAGCCATTTTACTCATCTTTCTCACATGTTTGTTACGAACTTAATGATCAAGAAATTCCATCAGGGGGCTTGGCAAGAGACCCCGTGGAGTCGTATTTATAAGTGACTGGAGAGAGGCTGCCAGACTCGTACACTTCTCTGTGAAAAGAAGTGTCCTGAATGTACCTGAGATAAATTTGCACAGCTGTCCCCTGGTTCTTTGTTTTCTTTTTGGTCTTCATGAAGTTGCTGGAGTTGACTTGGTCTGCGCCTTTCAGGAGTTTGCATAACTGAATCTGTGCCCATATAATCTTCTTTGTTGCGGGCTAAAAGGATTCAGTTCTCTTAATCTGCCTGAGTCTGACATTCCCTTCAGACCAGGAATTAGTCTGGTTACAGTCTTTAGAAGTGCCCTTAAAGTGGCAATATGTAACCAGTAATGAGCAGACATGAGCACAATGTTCTTGGAGTGGTCTAACTAAAGAATTATGCAATTGAATTACTCACTTGTAATTATCTAGCCAAACATTTTGTTGGCATTTATCATTGCTTCTCCATAGTACTGTACATAGATGGGCAATTTGGCCAATCAACATAAATGTCTGGATCATGTTTTCATATGTTCCTTCTTACAGTTTGACTTCAAATATACTGTGTTCAACATGAAACAAGTCATGCTTTTAAGCACCAGTTTTAGACAACTGGAGAAGCATGTTACATTTTGAAATATGTAATAATTGTAATTGTCCATTTTGTCTTAACTGGGACACCAGAATTAATCCAAATTCTGAATTTTATTTTAATATTTTTTGTATACTTTTTAAAGATGTGGAATCAAAGGCAGTGCTATGTATAGAATTTGGGGAATCTTGCTCATCATTGACTCTTTCCTGTGTACACTGCTTGTACTTATTTAATCTGTCATGTAATCAAGAGCAATGATTAAGCATCGAGTGCAGCCCAAACAAATACAATAGAGCATGTTTTACATGATGGAAATCTAATCTCATATTTCTTTTTCTTAACACATTTAGGTAACCTTTTCCATATAGATTTTGGACACATTCTTGGAAATTACAAGAGCTTCCTTGGGATTAGCAAGGAAAGGGTTCCGTTTGTGTTAACACCAGATTTTCTTTATGTCATGGGCACTTTTGGAAAGAAGACTAGTCCTCACTTCCAGAAATTCCAGGTACAAAAATTCTGCTTCTTCACAAGAATCTGCACTTCTCAGTCAAGTTAGCCTACGTTATGTTTAACAATCCTGTTTCACTGAAGTTCTTAACAACTGTTGAGGTCTGTAGTTTTGAGGGCAAATTGATTAATTCCTCCAGGCAACATACTATATATCTGGGCTCAGACAGCTTGTATAATTTAAAAGTATGCATTCACAAAAGAAATTGTGTAGCAGTGTATTATCTATATTTACTTTTCTTAATTTGCTTAGTAAGTCTGATTCATGCATTGCAGTATATGTCAGCATTTGAGTTTTGTTTTAATAAACAACACATGTTGTTGATTGGCACGATTTTATCTGAGAAAATGTTAATATAAAGGTCCAGTTTTATGAAGGCCTAAGCATGTTGCACAAATCAGTTACTTTAAAAATCTGTAAAGAGCTCGGTCTAAAAAGTCATTTTGTTCATTTTCAGTGGTGGATTTTACCATGTGACAACACTGTATTTAATTAATTTAAAACACAATTTTATCCCGCGTTGAAAAGTGAATAATGTTAATGTGTCACTTGTTTTCTTTGACTTTCAGGACGTTTGTGTAAAAGCGTACCTAGCCCTTCGGCATCACACAAATCTCCTGATCATCTTGTTCTCCATGATGCTGATGACCGGAATGCCACAGCTGACCAGTAAAGAGGATATTGAGTACATCCGGGAGGCACTCACCGTGGGGAAGACGGAGGAGGAGGCACAGAAGCACTTTCTGGACCAGATCGAAATCTGCCGGGACAAAGGCTGGACTGTGCAGTTCAACTGGTTTCTGCATCTTGTCCTTGGAATCAAGCAAGGAGTGGAGAAACGCTCAGCTTAGGGTGTTTTGCTGTGGTGCCTATGCACAGCTCTGTGAGTTCCCTGGGTGTAGTGTCAAATCTAATACTGAAGGGAAAACGTCACCTTTCAAACCTAACAAAATCCGGTTACCTTCTATACTGCCTTACTTTTAAAGATTGTATCGCTCTTTCAAAAATCTGAAACAGCAACTCTGCTGCTTGAAAGAGGCCTCTTCTGTTGAGAAATATAGCATTTGAAATCTTGTCAAAGCTTAAGCTTTTGCTTCATTGGCAAAGCAGCAATAGAATTCAGCACAGTGTTAATATTACATCTGGCCTGTGTTAGATACAGACTGTACTGTATTTAGCTTAAATTATGCCAGAAGACAATATGAAACATCAAGAATTTAGTTTTTAAAGAGGTCCTGAATAAGGATATATCTTCCTTATAAAAATAAGTAAACGTTTTTTTGCAGAAATGGAGAGAAACCAAAATGTCATGTTCATGTGTCTTTTCGTGCAAAGTTGTATTTATATTGCATATGTTAAGTATTTTGAATATAGATTGAAATAGTGCCAACATTTTTTTAAGGATAGACCGAGCTTTTGTTTCTCAGTGCACTTAAAAATATTATTCCCACTGGGGAATTGTAATACACCAGAAAGTGATAATATTGTTGGTTGCTTTGTACTTCGAGACAGCATTAGGTTATACACGGTGCAAAGACAAGTGTGCATTTTAAGTGATATCAGTGGTATGGATATTTCAGGGGGCACAGTACACTGGGTGAGAGCCCTTTCCACATGGTTATGATTTTACACTGGACTGGAAAAAGACCCTAGAGGGACAGCTGCTACCCTCATTTCAGGGTAGCAGTTTGCAGTGCCATTAAAAAACGATGACAGGCAACAGTTGTGCACTTACACAAGGGCACTGTGCACAAAGAATGTGGACCATGCACATCCATCCATTGTCAGGAAGCTTCGAATCAGGACCCTAGAGATGTGTGGCAGTGGTGCTAACCACCATGCCTATTTCTAAGTTTAAATTATGCGTTACCTTTCACATTTGCACAAAACTTTCATGCAGCAAACATGAATTCAGATTCAAAACAATTACCAATTAGAATGGCAGAAGGAATATTAAAATGAATAAACCTGAAAAGCTTATACATTTTATAATAACAGAATAAAGACAAACTAGCATACTTTATGCTAACAAAGTCACATTATAGAATTCTTGTTTTTGAAAAGGATAAATAATTTGCATGCTGAAATAAGCCACAAAACCATTTGCCTGTTATTATGTGTAGTGTTGAAAAAATTAGTAAATGGCACAATTGTGCATGCCATAAGTATAGCTCTGCCTTACAGGACTGGATTAAGGTAAAAGTTAACCGCCATCCACCACTCACAAACCAGATACGTACAGCCTGGGCTCCTGTGGGCAGAAGCAAGAAGCTAAATGCAAACATCAAGTATGATTTTCATGATATACATTTGATGTGTGTTTGAAGCTTTAGTTTTAATAAAGGATTAATTTCCAGAACATGGATAAAATTTGACAGGGTTATCAGTTTCTTGGGAGCATGTTCTCATTTTTTTTAAATTGCAGTAAATATTCAGGGTCCTGTCCTAGTTTTTGTGGACCAGGTATAGTATGCTTTTGTGTCTGAGCCTCGGGATTTCAGCTTCAGTAATAATGGATGCCAAGGCTGAAGCAAAGAGCCACTAATTTAAACTGCGTCACTGCACCTTTGTGCTTCGGACTTCCGATCTCATGAGAAGAACTGGATCTAATCAATCTCATCTTTTTTTTTCTGTTGTTTAAGAATAAAAGCAAGGAAATGAAACTGTCCAGACCTTGTCTGATTTCCTGTGTTGATTTAAGTATTATGTCACCTTTCAAGTATATTGTATACACCACTACCACTAAAACTCCAGGAAGCTACAGTTGGACAAAGCAGACCACTTATTTAATGTCTGACTGTTTGTAATGGCTGGGCCTCAGAGGGACATTTTTGCACTGAAGTGCAAACATTGCACTGATGTCACTGGACACAAAAATTAGTATCTACTGTATATTTTTTCTGACTTAATTTACTTTTTCCTTACACATTCAAAAAGATTTAAGAAGTGTTACATGCAAATATTTTAGACCTTAAAGGAGAAGTTAAAAATCTGATGTTAGCAAACAAGGGGAAGTTATATCTAGTGTTTGTCTGTGTTGAGGATTGCTTTTCCTATAGACAATTTCTTACCAATTATCTTATTTCTTTATTATGTTTGTTTTTCTTGTTCATTAGTATTCCACCATAAAGGAAATCAGAATTTCCTAAAATACCCAGGACAGCTCTATAGTAATGTTCAGATTATTTAGCCAGAATCTTGTTTCCAAGACAGATCAGAAGAAAGTCTTCCTTCTCCTCTCTGTGTCTTCTCCTATGTTCTCTTTCCCTACATCTTTTACACTTCTATCTCTGTATTTATATTGTGTCTATGGCTGTTGAATGTTTATAATTTATTAAGGTTGAGAAGAGCAAACTACTAGAAACCCCCTTTGATGTTCTTTGTTTGTTGGCCTCTTAGCCCGCCTGCAGCTGGGCAGAAATCTCAACTGAAACCCATTGTTTTAAGTTTTCTAAATAAAGCCTAGAGTAGTGCAATCAGAATGCTATAGACTTTATGGTAACTAATTGGATTGTAAGAATATGAAAAAGAATATTTGCTATGTTGAATAATATTCATCCATTCATCCATATTCTAACTGCTTCATCCAAATTCAGATTCAAGGGTAAGCCAGAACCTATCCTGGACAGGAATGGGCATATGGCGGGCTACACCCTGGATGGGACACTAGTCAACGACAGGTTAGACACAGACAGATACACACTCACACCAGAAATCAATTAACCTACCAGCACTACCAGCATGATTTTGGACTGTGGGAGGAAACCAGAGCACCCATAAGAAACCCACACAAGCACTTGGAGAACATAAAAACCGATAAGCCTTTGAAGAGTGAAGCATATTACTGCATTTTGGATCAATAATCAGAATCGCAATTGTAAAACCCTGGACACTGAGCTCTGGAACACTGATGTTTTCAAAAACAATTGCTAAAATTGCAATGAAACTCTAAACAGATCTTAAATAATTTCTTAAAGAATGTCACTAAGGACACAATTCTTAGTGTTGTTCAGTTTGTGTCATTGTCATCATTTATAAATATTTGCTTAACCCAGTCTGCCTGATTTATTACTCTTTTTAACAAAGCTGAGCCAGAGAATAAAGAACTCAAGTGACTCTATACCAACTGCTTGGCCCCCCCATTTACAATTTCAGGTTTATTTTTTTTAATTATTAATTTATTAATATCCTGCTCTATTTTTTTATCCCCCTATTTATGACATTAAAGTTGTTGTAACTCCAGTTCCCAATATGTTTATGTATATTATACTGGCAATTGGAGGTACAAACACCTTTAAAAAATAAAAAGCAGTTAGTGGTCTCTTGAAGATGTATTTTTTAACTATGACTGGTTGATGGATGGAGTGGAGTCTTCATGTTGGTCACCATTACCTGCACAAGCTGATGAAAATGTTTTGAGGACGTTAATGGAATAACTACAAAAGCACCTCTGCCTTAATCACGTCATATGGAAGCAACCTGGGCAGAAAAATGGAGCTGTAAGTTTCTGACATTTTTTAAACATCTCATATTTCTTTACCCCTCTAATTTCCTTGCCGTGTTTTTTATAATATTACATTATTTACATGTTTTTCAGAATTGGGGGGGGGTATGAAAATATAGAAAATCAGGAATTGACTGAGTGGATTAGTCAATAATAAAACTAATATTTATAACCCCCAAATACTAAATTATTTCTCCAGGAATATACCTGAGCAGTTGGTATAGTAATATAATAATAAACTTTATTTTATATAGTGCCTTTAAAGGTGGCTTCTCAAAGCACTTTACAGGATGACAACACCAATAAATTAAAAGAATACACAAGATAAAACACAATTACAATACACAGGGGAGACCATGGATGGAGGTACTAAGTAAAGTAGAAGCAGAGGGATAATGGAATCAATTAAGTAAAGGCTCTTCTACAAAAGAAAGTTTTGAGTCTGGATTTGAAGGAGTTTAGAGAAGGTGACTCTCTGATATCCTTAGGGAGAGAGAGCTCCAGAGCTTGGAGACATAACAGGAGAAGGCCCTGTCACCCATACAATGTAGATGGGCTTGGGAGACAGTAAGGAGACCAGAATTAGAGGAGAGAAGGTTGCGAGGTGGGGAGTAGGGCAATAATAGTTCAGACAGGTACTGAGGTGCCAAGCCATGCAGAACCTTATAGGTGAGCATGAGGATTTTAAAGTCCACACGGAATTTGACAGGAAACCAGTGCAAGGACTCCAGGATAGGAGTAATGCGATCACTTGCACTAGAGCTGGTCAGGATTCTGGCTGCTGAATTTTGGAAATACTGCAGTTTGTTCAGAGTAGATTTAGATACCCCAGCCCAGCGAGTAGAGCATTACAGTAGTCAATTCGAGAGAACACAAATGTGTTGATGAGCTTTTAAGCCACAGTTAGTAATAACATACAGTAGTGCATAGTCTAGCAATATTTAGATATTTCTGAGGTGAAAAAAATATTTTTGGACAATATGTTGCACATGTGGGTCGAATGTTAAGCCAAAATCAAATATCACCCCAAGGTTTTTCAATTTAGACTGAAGCTCTAGTACAGAACCATCTACAGATGGAGTTACAGGATTGGCTTTATAAAGTTGATGGGGGGTGCCAATAAGCATGACTTCTGTCTTGTCACAGTTAGGATGAAGGAAATTTTGAGTCATCCAAGTTTTTATGTCAGAGATGCAATTAGATAGAATAGAGACAGCCACATCAGTGTCACGTTTGGTATGGATGTATATTTGAGTATCATCAGCGTAGAAATGATAGCCGAGGCCATGTGGAATCTTAAGTGGAAACATGTAAATGCTGAAGAGCAAGGGGCCCAGTATTGAGCCCTGAGGAACATCAGACTTAACAAGACCAATTTCAGACCTACTGTATACCCATTAAGAGAGACAAAGTGACAATGATCAGTGAGGTAAGACTTGAACCATTTGAGAACAGTGTCAGAAACTCCAAAAACAGTCTCAAGACGAGAAAGTCAAAATCAATGTCAAAATCAGCACTGAGATCAAGAAGGATGAGTATAGAAAGAGAACCAGAATCGGAAGCTATTAGAAGATCGTTAGTGACTTTGAGCAGGGCAGTTTCTGTGCTGTGAAGTTGATGGAAGCCAGATTGGAGGGGTTCGAAAAGGTTGTTTGTCATGAGGTGGTTATGTAAATGAAATGTGACAGCACGTTCTAGAATTTTTTAAAGAAATGGTAAGTTGGAGATGGGGTGAAAATTGTTAGGATTGTCAAGAGCCATGTTAGGCTTTTTTGGCACGGGGATAATGGCAGCAGTTTTGAGGTCCGTTGGTACAACGCCAGTGCTCAAGGATTCATTTATAATATTGAGGACAATGGGACAGAGAGAAGAGAAACAGGACTGAAATAAACTGGTGGGAATGGGATCTAAAATAGATGTGGTGGGTTTCATGTGTGTAACTAGTTTATTGAGGGATGCTGAGTCAAGAAGAGAGAGGTTGGAGAGAAGGGAACCAGAAAAGTTGGATAGAAGGGAAGGTATGGAAATGATATGCATAGTGGAGAGAATGTGATGTCAGATGATGTCGATCTTGGAGCGAAAGAAATCTAAGAATGTGTTGCAATGTTTCAATGAGGCAGGTAATGTGGTGGGGCGGTCTGGCAAGTTTAGCAAGCTGTTAATGTTGGAGACAAGATTTCTGTGGTTGTTATGGTAATTTTTAATGATGTGAGAGAAGAAGGTGGATCTAGCAGACTCTATTGAAACCTTATATTCAGACACGTAATTTCTCCAAGCCCGATAATGTACATTTAGGCCAGAAAGATTCCACCTACGATCAAGTTTGTTAGAGACTGTGTTCATAGATCGCAGATGGTCGTTGTATCAAGAGGCAGGGCGAGAGAAGGAGATGGTTCGAGTTTTTAGAGGACCAAAGGTGTCAAGGGTAGATAAAAGAGCACTGTCAAGTAACTGTATTTTGTCCTCTAGGGGGTCAGAGGAAGAGAAACAAGATAAGGAGGACAGAACAGAATTTGCATACCTTGGCTGATCAACTGATCGCCAGTTGCAGAAATTTACAGAGCGTGAGGGGGAAGTGTTAGAAACAGGTAATTCCAGATTGAAGAGAACAGCTAAGTGGTCAGAGAGGCCTAGTTCAAGGGAAGAGCAGTGGGAGATATTTGAGTCATTTGCAATGATTAAATCTAGGGTGTGTCCTTTGTTATGTGTAGGGTTACAAACTGAGTAAGATCAAAACATACCAGTAGAGAAAGGAAGTCTTTAGCCAGACTGGAAGATCTTGAGTCAATGTGTATATTAAAGTCCCCTAGAATAAAGATCCTTTTAAACTTAAGGCATAAAAATGAGAGGAAATCAGCAAACTCACCTAAGAAGGCTTCACTTTGTTTAGGTGGTCTATAAACTGTGGAAATGATAGTAGATTGGGTGATAGAGACATTTAAAACAAAACACTCAAAAGAAGAGGGAAGAGGTATAGTACTTAAATAGGACTTAAATGGTAAAAAAGGTTATAAATAACAATAATAATAATAATTGCTTACACTTATATTGTCACGTCCTCTGCAGCCAGAGGGCGCTCCTTCTCTGTCCTGTCCCTAGTTTCCGGTCTGCTGTCCTTCCTGTCCCTCTCTTTCCCTTGGGCTATATATTTCCGGGTCTTGCTCTCTGTCCTCGCTCAGCATTGACGTTCGGATGTCCTGAGCCCCGTCCAGCACCAGGGCGCCCCACGTCCGCTCCCTGAAGGCATAGGTTTCTATACGGCATTCCTGAACTCTTTGCACTAATGAGCCCGGGCCTTTTTCCCGTCTCGCCGCTACGCATATGGGTCTTTTTCCGCTCTCCTGCTCCCCACGGTTAGTCCCTTTGGACGTCCGTGACATATATAGCACTTTTCTGGACACTCCACTCAAAGCGCTTTATAGGCAATGTGGACTCCCCTCCACCACCACCAATGTGCACCACCTGGATGATGCGACGGCAGCCATAGTGCGCCAGAATACTCACCACACATCAGCTATCAGTGGGGAGGAGAGCAGAGTAATGAAGCCAATTCATAGATGGGAATTATAAGGAGGCCATGATTGGTAAGAGCCAATGGGAAATTTGGCCAGGATGTCAGGGTTACACCCCTACTCTTTTTTTGAGAAACACCCTGGGATTTTTAATGACCACAGAGAGTTAGGACCTCGGTTTTACGTCTCATCCAAAGGAGAGTGCCTATTTACAGTATAGTGTCCCCATCATTAGGACCCATATGGACCACAGGGTGAACACCCCCAGCTGGCTCCACTTACACCTCTTTCAGCAGAAACCTTAGTTTTTCCCAGGAGGTCTCCCATCCAGGTACTGACCAGGCTCACACCTGCTGATCTTCAGTGGGGCTGCCAGTTGTGAGTTGCAGAGTGATATGGCTGCTGACAATGATGCCCCCTTCTGCCTGAGAGTCACATTGTCACAAATCATGTCACAATTTGTGTGAATTCTCGCTCTATTATGTTGTGAGACCAGGAGTTTGCCAAAAGATGGAAACTTACAGTACTTTCACAAAGTTCACTATTTTGTGCTTAATTCAAATTTTGTTTTTCTATACCATCAATGAATTTATTTGTTAACAAGATTTAATAACCGGTCTGAGAAACTGGGACTGCAGTTCCCCTTTAACTGAAATAAAAACATCTTTTCTGGTCTAATTGTGTTTCTTTTGAATCTATTATTACACTGATTTCTGGGAACTGTACTTTGCCAGCTTTTAGGAACGTATAATGTCCAAGTGTAAAACTAAATTAAACCCAAATGTCCCTTCCCTAGGGGATAGGGGATAAGAGGAGAGATTGGAAAGCACCACAGAACAGCAGTGGAGTGAAAATTGCAGCATGTGAAGACCGAGGGGAGACAGGGAGGGCAATCGCACAGCTAAAAGAGAACTGAAGAGGAGAGGATTCTTCTGACCTCTAATGCCAAGCCATGATAGCCTAATCCACATAAACAATGGGCTGAGGCATACTGGCAGCTTGAAGCCTCAGAAGGCTCCGAAAGACTCTTTAATTTCAGGAGGCTAATCATGTCAGTATGATGAGGACCTGTATTTTCCAAACTGAATCCTAATGTGAATCTTTTATTGTCCCTACCTTTTTTCCGATCTATGGAAAAACCTTGGAACCAGTCCTAAGATGGTTGTGCTTGTGTCAAAGAGTGAAGAAAAATGGGAGAGGGACAACAAGTGTCAGGCACTGTGTTGACTTGAAGTTTAAGGAGGAGTGGTCAGTTTCTCCTTATGGACTGATGCATTTTCACCTTGTGCTTTCAGCGCCCTCCCACTGCTCATACACTTGGTAATTACCACACAGTTCACAAGTGATGTGTGGGATTGGGAGACATGTCTAACTTTGTAGCAGCCTGAGGTGGGGGGGGGGGGGATATACAATGCATCATTACAGATGGACATCTGCATATAGCAAGCTGATCAATGTGTTCTGTGTCTCATGGCTCTTTGCTGTGTTGTGGGGATGTTTTTGTGTGATGAGTGCCCCGTAATAAAAGAGGAAAATATGTAGAATGTTTGCCTTGTCTGGTCTGTGGGTACACTGGTGGTTCTGGGAAATAAAAAGAATCTGTTGCTGGGGAAAAGGGTCCTAGCTCCTTTTAAAATTGCAAGGTAAAAAGTGAAAGCAGTTCCTGCATTTCGAGGTCACCTTTCCATGACAATGTACAACAGGATTTGCAGCCTGTGTTGAAACAGTGGCTATTTAATGTCATAGTATATATAATATACTATTATACTGTTACAAGCTGATAGCTGGTTATATTGGTAGTTGACAGTGGAAGTGTCTAAGAATCTAGAAAAAGTGTGTATCACCTGGCAGTGTAAACATTTCAGCTTCAAAGCAGAGGGGATGTACGCTTAGATGTAGGGGGGCCAGTGTCTGTGATCAAAGCGCATCATAAAGTTTACCTTAGTTATTGAAGTTCTGGGTAAATGACTAAGTGTCAATAAACAGTCCAGAAGACAGATCATATCAGATCAGAAGAAGGAAAAATAAGAAGGTCAGACATGAGAGAGGAGAAGAGGAGAGGGAACTTGAAGCTTGTGCCTTGCTAAGAGAGCTTGCTATTCTTTAGCTTTTAATGAATTTGGAGTTCCTGAGCAAAGAATCTCTCTGTTTAAAACTGCCTCTCCTGCTTGGTGCATTTTAAAATAGGGAAATAGGCTCTCGTTTATTCTGTGGCATCCAGGTTACAGATAGATTTAATTGTAGGTTGTATTCTATTTAGTTTAGAAGGCAGCTTATCTTTTCTTTAGCCTCTGTAGGCATTAAGAGTTGAATACTTTGTAACAGTCTGGAGTTTTCTGGGTGGTTTAGATGTAGGCCTTGTCTGTACATAATCTATATGTAAAGAAACTTCCTGCTCACTAGTCGCTGTATTGACTAATGTAATGTACGAGCAAATAAGTAATAGAAATGTTCCAACATGATCTCCATGCAGATTTAACAAGTAGCATTTGTTGGCAGAACCATCTCAAAATCGAGAGCAATATTCACAAACCTGCTTGTTTACACTATATACCTGCTTGTTTACAGTATATATACAGTATATACCTGCTTGTATACATTATATATAATATATAGAACTGTTTCTTTTTGAATGGCCCAGATTTGGAAAGAGAGTCAATGGCTTCCTTGCCACAACACGAAAAGTCCACAAATTCTCCCCAATCTGGAGAACTTTTGTCTTACTGTCTGTCAGTCTTTAACTTATTTATTATGGTGCAGAAAATATTCATACTGAACCCTGGGAGATTTCTGGGGGTGCCAGACTGGACATATTTTATGTCTAAAGAAAACCTACGATCTCCCAGTATTTTTCCATTTTTTTTTGTTTCTCAACAAAAATTGGATGACTGACTAATGTTTATTCTTCAAGGTCTCATCCCTAAATACGTTCTTTCTGCACATAAAATCAGTTTAATTCCAGTTCTTTATATATTATGTAGAGTTTTCATCTAGAAATGTAACACACTGGTTGATGCATATTAAACATGTTATCCAATACAGATGTAGTTCACTCTCACAGGTGTACACATAGGAATGTGGCTGTGTTGATGTAGAAATGCTCTGAGATAGACTACCTTTGGTTTTATATGTGGTGGAACTATATAACCATTGGAACTACATAAAGGGGTCCTGCACTATTTTTACCCAGTGACGATTCCCATATGGCTGTCGGTCTCTATATACAACATCTGTTGGCAGGTTTTACTATAACCAAAAATTTATCTTGTGAATCTCCATTTAAATCTCTTATGGTTGCACTCTTTTCTAGATATTATTCTTATGTAGAGACAAGCATAGCCAAATTACGTTATTCAGCGCCAAGAATTGTTTCATCCTTGACAGAGATTTTTTAAAAGCACACAGTTTATTTGAGTGGTCACTTTCCTTTGTTTTTTCTTTTCCTTTTTCTCTGCATTTCAGTTGATATCTTCCTTTTTTGCTGGTCAGTATTTCTGTTAATGTTGTTTTCAATAAAGATAATAATAATACCAACATACAATATCTGGAGCAAAGCTGATAATCTAGCTTCTTTCAAGAAACAGTTGGATGAAATCCTCAAATAAATTAACTATTATTGTAAACAACAACAACAACAACAACAATGGACATTGTCTCTTTTGTAATCTTTGCAATGTTATAATGTTCTTACATTCATATACCGAGATACATTAAAAACATAACACAAGCTACTGGTTCAAATCTGCATTTGTTGGATATTTAATACCACTTAGTATACAGTATATTGACAATTGTAACCTTTCCAATACGTGGAACTTTCCACATTCAATTGCTGACAGAGTGCTTTAAGTACTGGAGGGGCCATACTTTATCCACTGTTGAAGTTTAGCTCCCAACTAGTTGATGAGGGCATCCATTATGGTTCAGACACCCTGTACTACACTGCAGGTCAAGTGGGGGAGTGATAAATTGCTTACCAATTGAATTAAGTGGAAATTTAGGATGGGCAGATTATGCAAATCCACAGTGGAATTAAATCAGGACACCTGGGTTAACACTGCCATTGGACCTTTTAATGATCATGTACTGTAGCTAGAACCCTGGATTAATGCCTTGTCCAAAGGACATAATATTAGTTATGTAGTTAGTGCATCATACAAGATTTAGATTTTCACCCACACTTCAAAACCTTCCCCACTGTCATTGTTTCACATCTTGATTTTAATTAAATGAGGTACTGCAGAGCCAGGACAACAAGGAAATGAATTTATGACAGAGCGATAATAACATGCAGAAAACAGTCATTTCAACTCCTGAGGGAGGCCATTCTAGAGCCTGCCGAGATCTCCAAGGTTTCCACTGATGAAAGTGGTGTTCGGTGTTGACTGGCCATCGGGATGCAGATCATATATTTTGCCTGAACTTTACAAGCTAAGACTGGGCAAGCTTTCACAGGGCCACCTTGGACAACTTATGTCTTTTTTTTTTAGGCAAGGCTATTAACAGTGTGATTGCTTTTATAATGCAAGAGGCCTCACCCATAAAGGTACATCTTATCCACAGGCCTGTTGTTGGATAAGTTTCAGCTTATGGCCCCTAATCATTTGTGAATGAGGCATAAATTCTATTATCTCTACAGTTCAGCAAAAATACTTACTGCAAAAAAGCATGCTTTCTCAATGACATTTTCATACAGTAGGTAACATATAATCTACTGGTGTTTTAAGTATCACCAGCTTTTAAAGTGGTGCCATGATGTACTGTACATACATTCTCGTAGTGCAGTGTAACTCAGGATTCTGCAGAATATGAGGCTTTTTCATCTACTTCAGCCTCCCACGCCTTGTTGAGTTTCTGAATTTTTAATTTTGAGAATTTTTTTGCACTCTGATGGGAACTGCAAAAAAATTTGGAACATTTGGATTTTGGAACATGCAACATTTGAATGTTTTTAGAAATCATTCCCATAGACTTCGTTATTGTATTTTTCAATGTATCCATTTTTTCTGACAATGACCTCAATAGTGATTAAATATAAGTTGATTCATTTCTGGGCTCACAACTCATGAATCTGTGGTAGTGAAAATAAAGGCCTTTTGGGGTTTATTGATGTCCTCACTGAAGATAGAGACTCAACTCATTTCTGGTTTCTTTTTTCTTTGCTGGTATATTTAGAGTTCAATCTGGTAGTACCTAGGAATGCTGTTAGCTCTGATTTTGTTTTTTGCTCTTTTGTTTTCCACAAACAACAAATAAAACATAAGTAGTCTAAAAGCATAGTTTTCTTTTTTGAAGTGAGTTTCCTTTCCAGCTGAAGAGAGATTTGTAAAATAAAGACTTTGTACTGAAATACATAGAATCCTGTTTTGTTTACTCTTTTGGGAAACAATCTAATTAATAACAATGGAACAAACAACTAGAAATTAAACAATGACGACCTTAAGCTACCACTTAAGTGTGTGATCTGTTTTTTTTTGTCTGTTTAAATATTTTAATATTAAAACGAAAATTAACAAATACAGTTCCATATAGACTTTTGACTCTTGCTTGGATCTCTTATAGTAGTTCACACCTTGTATGAAGTGAGCATTGCAGTACAGTTTTTCCTTTTAAAGATTTTGAAGACAGTTAACTCTAAACCTGCTACTCTTGGAAGTGCATATGGAAGTAACTATTTTTACACATCAGATCCTTCAGGTGATAAGTTTAATACTTTACATTGTCACAGATATTGCTGGAGGAAAACTACTCTCTTTCAGCAATTCCTCCTTGTATTAGGACTCGAACATCAAAACTGTAAAAGATGCTGATATTGTGAAGAAGCACTTGAAGGTAATCTGTGTGACCCCTTGTTGAAGCAGTGCAATGTACAGAAAGTTGTAGTCACTGAGCAGAATGATTATCACTTAACCTAGTTTTGACTAAATTTAGTCTAATAAAGGTCAATTACTGCATTTAGATATCCATTAAAATAGTTCCCCTGTGAAACAGAACGGGGAAACTTGACTGTTAGTTCTCACTGTTTTTATAGTGGGTTTTCAACGAAGACTTAAACAATGTAACATAATAATTCAAATTTAGGAGGGCTGGAATTTACAAAGGTAAAAAGAGCATACTTAAGAAGGCCAACAATCTGAAAAAAAAAAACGTTTCTCAAACAGCAATTGTTTGTGAAGCTGAAATATTCAACCCATTTAAGGAAAAACACCATAATTAAATTACACAATTAAAAATCAAAACTTTATTTTCTATTAGTTAGCAGCCTTTTAAACAATATGGAAAACCAACAAGACGTTTCTAGATTTAGAACACTTAGTGTGTGTTAATCCTCTCTCTCTGAGTTGACGATGTGCCTCATCACACCATATACAAATCAAGTATTTCATAAAGCTATTTATTTTCAAAGTTGTAGCCTACTGCTCTTTGGGATATTCAGTATACCTGTCTTTACGATTGTACCAATTGTGTTGAAAAAAACTTTGGAAATTACATGTTAAACTCTATAAACATCATTATAATAATTCCTTACACTTATATAGAGCTTTTCTGGACACTCCGTATCCTGCTTTACAGGTAATGGGGATCCTTCACCACCACCAATGTGCAGCCCCCACCTGAATGATGCAATGGCAGCTATAGTGCAGTACCACACACCAGCTATCAGTGGGGAGATCAGAATGGTGAGGCCAATTCACAGATGGGAATTATTGGGAGGCCATGACTGGTAAAGGCCAATGGGAAATTTGGCCATTACACCAGGGGAACACTCCTACTCTTTTTGAGAAATCCCCTTATTACTATTGAATGTCCCAGTATGGGTTTCCCACTTATAGATAAGCTTTCCTAGCAGAAGCCCCCTCTCCCATTGTTGGTCTATTGTTGGGGTTGGTCCATTGTTGGGGTTGATCTATAGTACATTGCAACTTTTTTGTAAAATGCACTCTAAGGGGAAAACGCAACACATGCAGAAATACCTGGGTTTTTTAAAAAAAAGAAAATTACGTCAAGTACACAGAACGTCCTGCTAAGTGGTAGCCCTGTCTGCTGTAGCCTACATTTTAGACATGTACAGTGCCTTGCGAAAGTATTCGGCCCCCTTGAACTTTTCAACCTTTTGCCACATTTCAGGCTTCAAACATAAAGATATAAATTTTTTATTTTATGTGAAGAATCACCAACAAGTGGGACACAATTGTGAAGTGGAACGAAATCTATTGGATTTTTGAAACTTTTTTAACTAATAAAAAAATGAAAAGTGGGGCGTGCAAAATTATTCGGCCCCCTTGCGTTAATACTTTGTAGAGCCAGCTTTTGCTGTGATTACAGCTGCAAGTCGCTTGGGGTATGTCTCTATCAGTTTTGCACATCGAGAGACTGAAATTCTTGCCCATTCTTCCTTGCAAAACAGCTCGAGCTCAGTGAGGTGGATGGAGAGCGTTTGTGAACAGCAGTTTTCAGCTCTTTCCACAGATTCTCGATTGGATTCAGGTCTGGACTTTGACTTGGCCATTCAAACACCTGGATACGTTTATTTGTGAACCATTCCTTTGTAGATTTTGCTGTATGTTTGGGATCATTGTCTTGTTGGAAGATAAATCTCCGTCCCAGTTTCAGGTCTCTTTGCAGACTCCAACAGGTTTTCATCCAGAATGGTCCTGTATTTGGCTGCATCCATCTTCCCCTCAATTTTAACCATCTTCCCTGTCCCTGCTGAAGAAAAGCAGGCCCAAACCATGATGCTGCCACCACCATGTTTGACAGTGGGGATGGTGTGTTGAGGGTGATGAGCTGTGTTGCTTTTACGCCAAACATATCGTTTTGCATTGTGGCCAAAAAGTTCGATTTTGGTTTCATCTGACCAGAGCACCTTCTTCCACATGTTTGGGGTGTCTCCCAGGTGGCTTGTGGCAAACTTTAGACGAGACTTTTTATGGATATCTTTGAGAAATGGCTTTCTTCTTGCCACTCTTCCATAAAGGCCAGATTTGTGCAGTGTAAGACTGATTGTTGTCCTATGGACAGACTCTCCCACCTCAGCTGTAGTTCTCTGCAGTTCATCCAGAGTGATCATGGGCCTCTTGGCTGCATCTCTGATCAGTCTTCTCCTTGTCTGAGCTGAAAGTTTAGAGGGACGGCCAGGTCTTGGTAGATTTGCAGTGGTCTGATACTCCTTCCATTTCAAGATGATCGCTTGCACAGTGCTCCTTGGGATGTTTGAAGCTTGGGAAATCTTTTTGTATCCAAATCCGGCTTTAAACTTCTCCACAACAGTATTACGGACCTGCCTGGTGTGTTCCTTGGTCTTCATGATGCTCTCTGCGCTTTCAACAGAACCTTGAGACTATCACAGAGCAGGTGCATTTATACAGAGACTTGATTACACACAGGTGGATTCTATTTATCACCATCAGTCATTTAGGACAACATTGGATCATTCAGAGATCCTCGCTGAACTTCTGGAGTGAGTTTGCTGCACTGAAAGTAAAGGGGCCGAATAATTTTGCACGCCCCACTTTTCATTTTTTTATTAGTTAAAAAAGTTTCAAAAATCCAATAGATTTCGTTCCACTTCACAATTGTGTCCCACTTGTTGGTGATTCTTCACATAAAATAAAAAATTTATATCTTTATGTTTGAAGCCTGAAATGTGGCAAAAGGTTGAAAAGTTCAAGGGGGCCGAATACTTTCGCAAGGCACTGTATGTATTGGCGGTTCTAGCAAGCGCACAGCAGAAACTCCAGGCGGGAAAGCAAAACCGTTTGAACTCCGGCATCACCCGGTTCAAAATCTAAGACACGTGCCTAACGGCCCCTTCGACGAGCACAGCAGAAACGGTAACGTAGTACTGTTTAACTCCTGCATTCTTGTTCAATTTAAACTGCGTTATACGACAGAGAACTTCTGTTTTTCAATATATATACTTAAAAGATTTTTTCGGTAGATGGTGTTCGGTCGGTGTTTTGGGGGCTTTTTTGTAACGTTGAATGACCTTAAAAAGCAAACCATTAAAACCACAATGAAAACATTTTCCTTTCTCAAAATAGGCAACATGCGGTCGGTTTTTCGAGTTATGTACTGTAGTTTAAAACTATTCTTTCTCCGCAGTTCAATTCACCAATGAGAAACCTACAGTTACACCTTACTCCCGACAGTGTAAAGCGTTCACCTGGAGGCATTAAAAACAACTGCGTACACGGCTAGGGTTGCAAAATGGCACGTTGCACATGAACGTGCGCTCTCAGGCGCGAAATGGATGCTACTTAAAATGAACTTTGCCATCGTGGCACGCATAAATAGACACCAGCGGCACACGGTGCCGGGCTACACCAGGTATTCCCGAAGCTCCTCAGTCACTGCAGTTTCGCAGCGGCTCTCGCACGCAATCCCTGGATGGGTGGTTGCCATGGTTTCTCGGGTCACATGCATGGGCTTCCTGTAGCCAGCCAGCCAGCGGCATAGATGCTACACATTTCACTGCCATTTTCATTCAGCAGGCGGTAGAGGAGGAAGGTCTGTGTTGAAAGCACTGGGACTCGTGTGCTGCAGACAAAACCCCTGTCAGCTGCACTGCACATTTTGGATTGATCTGTTTTCGGAAACTTTTCTCCCTTTTCCTCAAATTTTATCACTCAGGAGCCGAGCTTTAAAAACTAACAACTAGGGTGATCGAATTCCTGTGATACTATTTTGCACTTATTTCTCCAGAGATTGATTATAGGAATGAGTATAGAAATCCCTGCAGGGCTGACGGAGCTGTTGCAGAGCTTTACAGTGGAGGTCTTGAGGAATCAGCCGGGAGATCTGCTCGAGTTTGCCCTGCAGTATTTCACCCAGCTGAAGGAAAGTCAGAGTACAGGGGAGGCACTGGGCCATGAGCAAAACTCGTCTTATAGACCCGGGAAGGGAGTCAACTTTATTGAGGAACCCATGCAAACGGATTCGGAAAATGGAGAGGAGGATGATGAAGACGACGAGGAATTCGTAGGTAACACACGTTATTGTTATTATGACTCTTATTGCCCGGACCAGGGATTACGATTCTCGTCTTTATTTTAAGCAAATGCCGTTAGTTTGAGAACCCTGCAGTGTAAACGTGCTTCGAAATACTAATAAAATACCGATCCCGCACGAACAAATCCCACCCCCCCAAAGCGCAGTGAAGGATACTTATATTTTTTTCCCTGAAATAAATTAACCCTTTCTAAGATCGATTTAATGTACGCGTTATAAATAGAATAATAGACCCAGCCAGCAGACGAATGCTCATGAAATGGTCATTTTTTGGCGTTAGCCGTCTATCTCGATATACAGTACGTGTAGCAGCAGCATATTTTGACAGTATCGTTGAGAAAATAGTACACAAGCACCTTTCTGAAAGGTAAACGCCGGATTCTCTCCTTGACAGCACCTTAGCGCAAATAGCTGACGAGGCACCGCGCAGGGCCTCAGACGACAGCTTGGATAATATTAATAATACCCCTCGCAACAAAGCCTGATGTGCATATTATACAGCGCACCTCTACACTATGTGTACTTACAGTTTGTGTGTGGTGTGCACTATAGTGAGATACCTGTTCCATGTAACTTGTGGGGAGATACTTTAAAAGGGCCCGTTATGTAATTTTCTCACGCTTGGAACGTTAAACACGTAATTCATGATGTACAGGTTTCATAAACATTTGTTTCTGTTGTTTAAAAATATGGAGACGCTCTGAACAGTGTGCTAAAGCTGCCGGCCTTGCATTTTTTTTTTATAGTCCCCAAAAGAAAGATCTTACCTTGATGTCCAGTTGGCCGTCTGTTGTACTTTCCAGCTGGAGGCTATCGTGCACATTCTACAGTACATTGGATTTGCTCTGTGTGAAGATGGAGTTTATATTGTGGGGACTACTCCTGGTATGCTTTATGAATCTCAGTGCAGTCTGTAAACATAAATAAGGCCTGTTTCAGTAAGGATGGTTCTGACTTTACGTCACAGACATACAGTATTGTGCTTTGGGGAAAAAAAAACATGATGACTAAGTAAGCATTTTGTTCAAGTTTTTGAAAGATAGAATTCAGACTCTTTTTTCTTTATTCTGTTTTTGAAATTCTCAAGGCTTGTTTTATAAAATCCCATTTCATAAAAAAAATACAATAGTTCAGGTTGATATTTTGCCATGTACTGTGATAGTGTTGCTTATGCAGGGGAGATGCAGTCTGAAATCACTTTCTGAAATTGCCCTCCATCGTGAATGAGAGCTAATTGTGAAGTTGTTTTCCTTAAATAATGTGTGACTGACTTAACGTCATGATCACTTACCTAGATCGTGGAGGGTTTGAGTTGACCTTATTGGTACAGTAAGGGTTTAAGATGGCCTACACTAAACTTTAAAAAGAAGATGAGTTATTTGCTATGGCTGGATTTACACACATTTGAAACAGCCATGTGAAATGACAGTGAGGTACAGGACTAACAGCTGTATTTACATCATCAGGAAATTCCCACTTAAGCCCTTTTCGTGTTAAATTTTCAGTCCAGAATATTGCTTCAAAATTAAATGCCGTTTGTGTGCATCTGTTTAATTGGGATTGATTAGACCTCTGTGATCGCGCTTTGCAGTCATATGCAAAATATGCAATTCCAAGAAATGTCAGGCTATTTTCATGAGTAGTACAGTGTTTAGTGTTTAGCAATTGTAATTGCTTTGAAGGACTGTGGTAGATATGCAGCTAGTTGAAAAAGTGAATAATTTTAATCTATTTTAAAGATACAAGAACTACGTCTGATGCTATGTGAACAAATCACAAAACATGAATAAAAAATAAGTTTTCCCCTATTTGTGACATAACTTACTCTCTATTTCATCAGAAGGTTTCTGGGTTAAGCCTTTGCAAGTTAGTTCAGTGAAGCATACCAGAGCCTACTGTCAGAACTATCTAAAATTTTTAATGTGAAAAAAGGCATTCAGCATTTTTAGTTCTTAATATTAATTCAAGAAGTTAATTTAACAAAGGTTATACTAGAAATAGTTTTTATTTAGTTTACACAAAGTTATCATACAGTAGCAGACAATTGGTCTTTGCTACTCAGTTTTTCTCTTCTGAATTTTGTGAAGAATATTACATAGTTATGTATGTTTTCTAATTAAAAAAAAATAAGTCACAATCACAGAATCAGAAAATGTGATTTTGTAGTGACATTGACAGGAAAGGAAGCTGTGATGAACAGCTGTTGTCTTGTATTTTCAGTACTATAGTTATTCAAATAAAGTGGAAAGGGTTTATTATTATTTATAATTAATGCCCAATGTAATACCTGAACACAAAAATATATACCTGTTGTATAACACAAAGCCAATATTGAAAGCATGTAATTAAAAGAATGTTCCTTGCAGCTGTTACTGTAGCTGTAGTAGTCTGAGTAGTCAAAAATCTATGTTCCACATACTAACAAATACTAACGATTGTTTAAAGCCTGTAATAGAACAAATAGAGAATACAACCCCTTTTGTGTTTCCTCTGAAATCCAGCAGACTATGGATTAGTTGTTTAGACAGTTCAGGGGGTGCCATAGGTACACATTGAATGGAGATGTAAGTAAAAAAGAAAGAAGAACCAGGTAGCTGATGGTGAGGCTGCAGTTTGTAGGTCCTGGAACCAGCCTGGGGTGGTGCGGTGGCTCAGTTGTTAGCATGGCTGCTTGCAGCACTGGGGCCCTGGGTTCAATTCCAGATCTGGAGTGCTATCTGCATAGAGTTTGCTGGTTGTTCACATAGGTGTCCTCTGGGTGCTCCAGTTTCCTATTATAGTCCAAAGACTCACTGGTATGTTAATTGGCTTCTGTAAAATTGAACCTGGTGTAAGTGTTGCATATCTGCACTGGGATAGATTGGTGTCCCATCCAGGGTGTACGGTGTGCCTTTTGCTTGCCAGGATTGGCTCCAGCTCCCCTATTGAATTGTAAGAAGCAGTCAGAGGATGAATGGAATCAGCCTGTTTCTACTCAATAAACATATTCTGATAGAATGTGAATTTTCTGCTATGCCCATTGCTTATTAGGATAGGTTCTGGGTCCCTGTGACCCTTATTGGATAAAGCAGTTAGAAAATGCATGGAAAAATGCGCATCTCTTTATTTCTCCAAAGTGGAAAGCAAATATGCGTTTTAATTATTAGGATAGTACTAAAACCATTGTAAAATCATCTGAAACGGACACTGCAAGAAAGGCTAGGTGTTATGATGTAATCATTTAAATAGCTTCTCCACCCAGTTGCCCTTTTAGACCTTTCCTTCAGAGATGTTGTACACAACAGAAATTTGAGAATTTGGAGGCCTTAGCCAATCAGTTCACAATTCAAAATGTATGATAGTTTTACACAGATAAGAGGATTTATGTTTATTATATCCCTGATACGCTCTGAGCCATACAGACAGAAGAGATTGCTCTTTTATTGTGCTTCGGTTTTGAAATCCTCAGAACCCCAAAACAGTTATGCAACTTCTTCAGTCTTAGGCTGACAATGTGATCTTAGTGTTTAATTGTTTTTATTTTGAAAACGAGATATAAGACAAGTGGATTCAGAATGTAAAATAGTCAGATGTCCTAATCTTCAAATATGACCCACTCGTATTTTCATATTGAGCTGTTATTTTACTTGAGTCTTAAGTGCACACGTTGTCTTAGTTGACCCTTTTATTCTTTAATTCTTACCACACTTATTAAATATCAAAGCCTTTATTCATGGGGAGAATACTTTTGGAAACTTTATTTTGATTGATCAACAAAAGCCTGCAGCAGTTATTTCATGTTATTTCTAATGGTGTAGAGGTACCGTTTTGGTTAAGTAAAGTCTATATTATTTTGATTTATTCATGTGCAGAATATTTTTTTTACTTCAAATAGGTGTAGTAAAATTAATACATGAACAATAAAAAAACTTTCAAAGATACAGTGTGATTGGTAAATTGGTTATTAACAACTTTGTCTTCTAATCTAGCAGTATTCCTCTCCACTAATATATAAAACAATAGGCTAACAAACAGCAAATGGTGCAAAACGTTTGGGTTATTTTTGAAATATGCTGTATCTTTTTCAGGAAGTTTTATATTTCCGCAAGGTCTGGTTTGGTATTAGATGAATCCAGCATACAGTGTCCTGCAGGAGAAAAGTAAAATAAGTCAAACCTTAGACATATCAATCTGAATATGTTATACATTAAATTGAAAGTAGCTATTCCATTTTTAATTTATTTATGTAAAGCGCATCTCCAGGCTTTAGCTGTTCTCTTTTTAAAGGTTTGCATAGTTACCAAAAAATCACTTGCTTTCCAAATGATGGTTTAGAGAAGCATGTCCCCCACAGTGTTAGTGAAATCTAAAGAGATTAGACAGAAACTGTGCTTAAACTGTAGATGATGAAATATACAAAGTGTACAAAATACATGTCCAGGTTTTGACATGCAATAATTTTAATTCGTTGGCAGATTTAATTTTGGTTTTAATAAACTTGAATGAACTTTGAAAGTAATGGACCCTACGAAATATCTAATGTACTACAATTAGTAATACTGTCCAGATTGTGGTGACGCTGATCACACACATAGATGTGAGAAAACATTTGTGGACCCTTTGAATCACCTGTTTTCCTCCAGTATTTACTTCTAAAATGTGATCTGATCTTCATTTTTGTTATAACAATAGATAAACATAAACATAAACAAGTGTACCTTTTCATGTCTATATTGAAAACATTGTTTAAATGTTCACTTTCTGTGCTGAAAATGTATTTGAGCCTTTAGATTTAGTAACTGGTGGAACCTCCTTTAGCAACAATGACCTCAACCAAATGATTCCTCTAACTTCTGATCAGTCCTGCTCATTGGTTTGAGGGCATTTTGGCTAATTCCTATTTACAGAACTGTTTCTGTAAATGTTTTAAAGGATCTGCTTCCATGAAATTAATTGTGATATCTAAGCAGGGAGGAAATGTTATTGAAGAAATGGAAAGACCTTTAGTTTTGTGAATAGAAGATCAAACACAAAGACATCATGCCTCTAAGCTTCTCCTCCCATCATTTAAGATATGAGTAATCAAATATTATATTCATTTTTTGATTGTGTGTAATCATTTTTCCTATCAGGAAAAAAAATAATGTGTGGTAATGATGCGTTATGATAATACAATATACACATATATTGTAATTTTACATATGAATATACACCATTCATACATAATTTACACCATGCAAATCTTTCAAGAAAATGTCTTTTATTTGAAAAGTACCTGTGATTTTGGTCATTTCAGTCAAATAATTAGTAAACATAAGAGCTTTTTATTCTGATGGCTGCACTTTTTAAGAAATACACTGACAACTTTCTGTAAATTAAAAATTAGAAGTGGTTTCGGTTTCATTTTTTATAATTGATAGCAAACATCCATTTTTTTTCAGCCCCAGTTATCAACAGATTCGTAAGAAGAGCTTCAGGTAAGTCAACATTCATTTTGTGTGTCTGTTGTAATATTTTCTAAAAACATTTAACTTGCTACACATTTGAAATGGTGAAAGAATATCATATTTCTGCTATATTATGAAGAATGATACATTTCTGTATGTAATTGTCTGAAGTTCTCTTGTTATTTAATTTTGTATGTTTCATGTCCTACTGTGTAAATTCTAATTGATTCAGCTTGGGTTCCTACTTATCATGATGCAAACTGTATATGCTGTAAAATATAAAAATGTAAAAGATAAAACACTTTACAAAGATGATTCTAGAAATCTTTAGTGAAGCTATTTACTATCTTTACAAAAGCTCAAATGACCAATGGGAAAAGTAGGAGCTTTAGGAAATATAATAAGGGTTTAGTTTTCCACTTTGCCTACTGTTTTTCAGATCTAAACATGTAATGAACCTTATTTCTTTTTTTGTTTTGCATTACTAATCACAACTTCAGAGAACCTTGCAACACATAAGTAATATAGTAGTAATTGGTAAAGAACAAACACATTGTAAAAGTTCAAGTAGGTAGCTGCATCAGCATGCGTGGTCTGCAAAGGAACAGGTAAAGGTTTATTCTGCACTGAAATGAGAAGAAAAACGCAATGTTTCGGCTATGGAGCCTTCTTCGGCCTTCACACCTGAGGAAGGCTCCACAGCTGATTTGTTTAAAAAATTACTTGTTTAAAAAATTGCAATGCATGTAATAAACTAATATGCACAGCAACAATACTTGTGACTCACAGTAATTACTCAAGAGTGTATACAAATAGTTTAAGCATTTTTTTTAAGCATTATCATTGTAATGATCAAGGTCATTTAGAAAACACAAATACTTGATATTGAAAGGCAGCATGCATGGTGACACTTCCACGGTTCTGTTCTGAACCTGTGTACCTGTATATGTAGATTGTGCTTGTCATCTCAGTTTTTTCTGGGTTTTATCAGGTAGCTTTTCAGAATAGTCTTTAAATTTTTAAGTACGTGAAATTCTAGTTGCTATTATTGTGAAAATGTCCCTTTCATCTTTGTTAACATTGTTTATGTTCCTTCATATATCTCAAGGTCTGATGCAGGAAAGTTAATATATATAATGTTAATATATAAATTTGTTTTTACACACTGTTATTCTAATGCTGTGCATACTGGTGTAGCCAAATGTGTCCTTAAAAAGTACCAGTATGTTTGGAACTGAACTAAAATGCATCTGGATGTATTGCCTGTCTTAGATTTCCTGGACTGGCTCTCTGTAGATTTCAGAATAAAAGTCAAAATACTATTTCTCACCTTAAAGGCCTTGAACAGTTAGGATCCTGAGTACAATTGTGAATTCTTAACTATTTATACACCTATATGTAGTTTGTGCTTTTGACCTCCAGACTTCTTTCAATTTAATAAAACAGATCTCTGAACACTGGAAGACTGTGCTTCCTGTTCTGTTGCTCCAAGACTGTGGAATCCATCTCGTATCTTGCATGTCAATCAGCCAGAATTGTAAATCCTGAATTAAAAATGACATTTATACTCTCTTCATTTCTGATTGTTTTTACTTTATTGAGTGTCTCTGTACCTGTTTCTTTTGTTTATTATTTCATTATGAAGTACCTTAAGATGAAGGATTTATTTTGAAAGACTCATTACTGTTAAAAAAGTGGTATATTAAAACATACACAGTAGCATATATTTTAGGCCAGAAAGATTCAGAGTCTCTTAGCTGTGACTACGTGTAGTTGTTGACTATGAGACTGGTGAGGATTTGGTACTTTTTACTTGATGGATGGCAACTGTCGGGGGGTGACCAACTCAGCAGTATTCCAGCCCTCAAAGATGCCCTATTTGAATAATTTAATAGCTTACCTCCGGGAAACATTATTATTTTAATTCTGGGGATACTGACAGGGTCTAGATTTAAAAAATCCTAGAAAAGAATGCATAAGGTTTAAATCAATAAAAGAGATATTCATTTCTAAAGAAATAATTATTAAAGATTGAATATGAATTGTGGGTGAATTTTAGTATGTATATATTAAATGTATTATATTTCGTTTTAATATGTATATTCATTATTTAGATTGTGTGTTTAAACATTTGCTTCATACTTAGTAAGATAAAATATGCAAATATTTTGGAAACTAAAGAAAATATTAGTTTTAAAATTCTTGATATATTTCAGGTACAATACAATGTACAGGTGTATATTATTTATATTTTTAAAGCTTACAATGGCTTTCATTTATTTTATTTTAATAACTAAAAAATGATCCTATATTAAATATTCTGCAAAACCACATCCAGTGACATGAAACCAAGTGTCTCATTTCAATTACTGGTAAAACAGGAATCATTATCTGCGTGTTGGGGTTTATTATTGATCCAAACATGACTAAAGCTTGGCACTAGAGATGCTGTTGTCATCAGAAGGATGGATATAAATAGAATGAAATAACTTATTTTATTTTTAGCATCCATTTGTAAGAGTTATACCGTATAATAGGTATTCAAAATAAGGTTTCTTGTGCAAACGTTTATACAATAAAAAATATAGTTAATATATATTATATATAATAGGTAATACATATATTATATATAACTATATATATATACATTATGTGGCATTTAATAAATGTATTGTAAATCAACATTACAAATTAAATGGATGCAGTACATGTTAATTAACTCCTAAAAAATATTATAAATATCTTGAAATAACTATATCAATAATTCAATTACATTTTTTAAAATCAAATGTGAAAAATAAGATGAAACTTTTGAACCATCACAGTTGGTTTAAAAACAAGTGCTCTGATGTTCCTATACCCCGTGGCCTGTGACCTTGTTTTCCTGAACACCTGAGGTTCCATTATCTTTTTGACAGCTGGAAGTAAGTTGCTGAGAATAGATAGGCCTTTTAAATGAATAGCCGAGCCCCAGTTGTGTTGCATCCTGTGAACCTAATATAGTAGATAGCCCCCAAGAAATAGAGGACCATTGTTGTAATATGAGTAAATATGAAAGAATATTAAGGCAGTTTAGAAAAGTCAGATTTACCTACCTTTTGTGCGTTAATATGACATTGCATGCACAAAATAACACACAACATAAACAATTTGGTACAGAATATGTAAAATGTCAGGTTGAAGTCCTTTGTCCTGTTCAAAGTCATGGAATGTGCATGAAAACATTTACATCTAAACACTTACATAAATATTGTTTCAAATGGGGGGTTACGAAAATAGAGAAATATTAGGAAAATACTGAGTGGAGTAACCTATACGTAAATAGTCATAACCCCCAACTTGTAAATTAATTTGCCAATGATATACTTGAAGTTAGTGTAGTTAGAGCTCTTTGTCCTCTGTCACAGCTTTGGTGAAAAGAGTAATAATTCAGGCACACTTGGTTACACAATTATTTATTAGTAATGACAATACACACAATAAACTATACACAACATAAACATAACCCACACAACTTACACTATTTACAGTGCATACATACAAACAAAGTATCCCAGAGAACTAACTTCCTAACCACAAGGAAAAACACCAGACTGCTACCAAGTGTTCGACTCTTAAATAACACTGTCTTCTAAACTAAACAGGATACAACCTGAGGCAATAGCCAGGAGAGACTTGTTTTTATCTGAAGTATTCTTTACCCAGAAAATCAAAGTTCCTAACAGCAAGAGAATAGCAAGCTGCCTTAACAAGGTTCCTATACTTAAATCCAATCTGGTCTTTCCGGATAATCTGCATAAGGAGCTCTTGCCTTCGATATCTTCCATTTCCTCTTCATTTACCCTCTCTGACTAAGGTAACTTAGGTAAACCAAGGTAAAATGTATGATTGCTTTGATCACTAAATCTGGGACCACTATTATCAGCAAAAATTCCCTTTCTTTGAAGCTGGAAATGTCAACACTAGTCAGGTTTTTGCCATTGTATCTAAATTCATTCATCACAATAACAAGATATTTAAGCTACAAGGCGTTTCATATCCTGTACAGTATCTCTTGTATTTCCTAGGAGCTAAAGTCATGCTTTCCGTTCTGAAATACCTGGAGAACTCAATCTGTGAATCAGGCACGAAATAGAACTTTGCTTTCAATTTATTTGTTGTACTTTTGTTTTATGCTTGTGTAAGTTGAGTGTAGTTGGAAATGTGTCAGTAAACAAGAGATTGGCAGGACTTCTGCAAGTTGTAATAAGGTGGATTTGTAGACCTTCCACTAGAAGCCTAATTGAAACTCCAATTGCTTTTTGTATGAGAAGAAAACAACAATTTTTTTTTTTGAACAATATTTTAAATATATATTGGGTTTAGCATAGCATGTTGTTTTTCCTTATATCAATGTGGTTGATTTAGACCTAGAGCGTAACATTCGTTATAAATGTACATTTTGCCTATCGGTGCATTGGTTTTTTTCAGTAGCTAATGAATCAAAAGATCTCATCCAGGCATTTTTTGAAGGAAACCAGGGTATCATATTCAATAACATGGCTGGTCAGTTTGTTCCATACTCCCCTAACCTGTTGTGTAAAGAAATACCTCTTGTTTTCCTGTTTCCAGTTCAATTTCAAATGCCATATTCCATATGGTTTAAATGTTTGTGTTTCACCGTTGGTTTGTGTTTCACTGTTGATTCAACATTGGGTTGATTATTTTGAGTACTTGAATCAGGTCCTCTCATAGTCTTCCATGTTTCACACTGTAAGGATCGAATTATTTTAGTCTGTCAATGGAGACCATTGGTTTGAGGCTAGTAATGTATCTGGTTGCTCAACTCTGAACTGTTTTCAGAACATCTGTCTTGCTCAAAATTGTACATGATATTCTAAATGATGTCTTGCTAGAACATTGCAAAAAGTTAACATTACGTATTTTCATCTAGATTTGTACCTATATAGGATATATACTGTATATCCTAAAATTCTGTTTGCCTATTTTATAACTTACCCACATTGCCTGGAAGAAAAAAAATGATATGTCCACATAAACACCCAAGTCTTTGTCATAAGAATCTCCTTCAGGCTTGGAGTGTTTCTATTTGTAATTTAGATTCATCTTTTTGCTATGTGCATGCAACACCCTGCAGATGTCTGCTGTACTTTAAATGTCATCTGCCAGGATGTTTCCTGAACAGTTTGCCGTGTTCTGAATTTTGTCCAAGTCCTGCAAACTTTACTACTTTGCAAGCCATGCCAGAATCTAGATTATTGCTATAAAATAGTGAATGGTGGACTCAATAGTTTCTTGTAGATATGTGTTAACTATCTGGAGTTAATATGCTTCTTATATTGCATAGGTCATTTGTTATCGCTGTTGGTTGACAGCAACCAGCAACCTTGTTTTGCAGCAGACTTTTTGCAGCAGACCTTGCTTGTATCTAATTTTCTACCTTATGCTGGTAGGTAATAGCATAATTACCGTTGTAATATACAGACAAAACACTAGCAATGGTGCAGAGTAATCTAGCAGAGTCAAAATAGAACAGTCCTAAGGATGTTTCACTAGAAGGAAGAAAGCAACATACCTGTGGTGCAAATTGATAATATTAATACCTTCAGGCAAACGTCCTGGTTACATAACTCTTATATAACTAAATTTCATATACATACTGTACTCATATACAGTGAGCCCTGAGTTTTTTTTCGTTTAACTGAGATTGTAACCTTACATAAACACAATTCAATATTTAACGGTATGTACTGCAAGGTGGGGCTGTAGAGTATTTTCACATCCGTCCTACCACATTTCATTATTAAAATCAGCTTTTCGTTATTTATGCATATAAACATAGCTGATTCTAATTTTGGAGCTGGCAAGGTAGTCCTAACCTGCAAGTTTCTCCTTCTCCAGCACTGCATTCCAAAGTTTAGAAGTGCATGGCTTTCTAATCCATGGCAATACCTGTGATTTACTGAGATCCAAAACATCTTTCTGTCTGATTAGAGGTCAGATAAATATAGGCTTAAAGCACTGGGATTCATATGTTCCAATTACTTTACCCTAAAATGTACAGTATTTTTTTTGAAAGAATAAAACAAAAATAACAGAAAGAAAGCAAAATAAAAAAAAGACTGTGTGATGGAAAATACTAACATCATGTTGGACAGAGGGTAACTTGTACCATGTTCAGTTCACTGTGGTTTTCTTTATCTCTGTGTTCTTGAAAAATGAAACATAGTTGAGACAATTTTGGGATACGTGGTTCATGAGTTAGTGGTTCATGATTTTTCATGAAAGTCAAAGTGCTAGAAATTGTTTAATAAAGATGGAATTTAAAGTACAAAATTACTGTAGCCCCTTAAAAAGAAAATATAAATTAAATTCTTAAATCCATGGTGATTTATCCAAATACTCATTTAAAAAAAAATGTACTAAAGGTATAAAAATGCATAAGAGAAATGTTATAATACAGTACATAGTCATGTGAAGAATATACTGTAAATAGCTCTATGTGAGAAGTATATATAATAATTAGTTATCTGCCAAAATATTTATGTCTAGGAGTTAATCCTTAAGTGAGGAGGAAACTTCAAAGCGGTGTATTGAGATTATGTAACTGGTAGCATGAAAAATACTAAGACCTGTTAGAATTTAACAACTAATGTCTTTCCTTGTGAGAATTCAAAGAAGATTTTGCTATTTTCTCTTTAGTGTGCTTTACCAGTTGGGTTGTTGCGTCAGCATGCGTAGGCTGCAAAGGGACAAGTAATAGGTTTATTCCACGCTCTCACACCTGAAGAAGGCTCCACGGACGAAAACGTTGTTTTCTTTCTTCTCTTTTCAGCATGGAATAAACCTATGACTTGTTCCTTTACTACCAGTATAAACTTCCAAAAAGACACTTTGTTGTTTAACACTGCAGTGTATATCTGATACACAAATTGTGTTTTTTCTTTGTATAAGTTTAATATTACTCTGTCCATTATTTTTACTTTTCAGTTTGTGCTGAAGCATTTAACCCTGATGATGAGGAAGAAGACACAGAACCCAGGGTAAAATATACAGTAATTAGTATCATTCTTATAACATGCTGGTAAACAGGCAGGTTATGCGCTGAGGTTTCATTGTGGATTATTCAGCAGTTTATATATTAAAACATTGATAACCTTAATAAAATTTAATAATTTCTCAGAAACAATACTCAGGCTAAAGTTCATGATAATCTCTCTATCATTCTGAGGCAATGTAGAGTAACCAGAAGGACAGAAAAATATAAGTTTATCAATGTTCTTTAAATGTATATATTTTCATATATGTTTGTAATAAACAGCATTTAAAAAAATGTTCAATAACAGAAGTAATAAATGTGTTGAATAGAGTACAGGCAGTCCTACCTTTTGTAGTGTTTTGTGATCCTTTTCATTTTTTTTTAACCTTGCAAATGAAAAGCTCATATTGTAAGTACATTTCCAGACAACTGGGTAAAAGTTTATCTTTAAACTTTTTTAAATCTTTTAAGACAGGTTTAATTTCAAATGTTCTGCAGCAAATATACTTATCCAGAGACATAAAGTGAGGAGAACCAGTTGAATTATATTTTAAAATGTCAAAGCAAACAGATGTAAAAAAGGAATACACTCAGGGGTCAGATTGCCAGAAGGAAGCCTGCACTGCATTAGTTAGCTAGGAGTAAAAAATAGATATCGCAAAAAAAGA
This sequence comes from Lepisosteus platostomus, assembly GCF_059453375.1. Lineage (NCBI taxonomy): Eukaryota > Metazoa > Chordata > Actinopteri > Semionotiformes > Lepisosteidae > Lepisosteus > Lepisosteus platostomus. The sequence goes on from NC_142619.1 coordinate 44,788,500, forward strand.
CACCTTCATACGCTTTTGAAGCAATTGCAGATGTATGTAGATGTGAGAATAACTATAGAGAAAACTATAGAATTTAAAGGTGAGTGAAAGGGGTCATAGTTGGACACTGCAATGAAGCAGCAATGGATAGTGGATTCATGGGTGGATGGTAAAAGAAGTCTGGTCTTGATATCCGAGTAGAACAGGTGTTTGAATTTTTTATTACAGAATATTGTGTATGCCAAACGTGACTAAGTAGTGATTTTAAAAAACATGCAAATTAGAGATAATTAGTTAGGGTTTATGTATTGTTTATACATTTTAAAAATATTGTGACTAGACGGGGCAGCGGACTTTCAGCAAGGCTACCAATTATAACAGTCGACAAGGGAGGAAATGACTGAGCATTATGCAGCAAGTGTATCTTATTATTCTCCTACGCAGCTCTGATAATAGATCAATAATCACTCCCAAACATAGTCAAAACAAACCCCTATTTATAAACAATTTCCTCAGCTATACAGCAGATACTTTACAGGCAGTTATGTACATACAGTATGTTTCAGAATCCTGAAGAAGTCTGTACCTTAATTAAAATTACACTACAAAAACTCCACAGGCCAATGAGTGAAACTCTGCATTCTAATAAAAATGTATATTACCCAGGACTATATCTCCCACTCTAAAATATGAACGCCCAAACTGAATTGGAACCAATTTTTCTATTCTAACAGTGGATCGCTACAATAAGAGATGTTTTTAGCCTAGGGATTCCATAATATAAGAAATGAGAAATTCCTAACATAAATAAGCCTCCAAGCTCTCCTGTAGTAAAGGTCAGCATTCAGTATTCTTGAAAGTGCTCTATTTACCTGGACAGAATGTGGTTCTAAGACTGACTGGGAAAGGGATTTCTGCCATGCCTCAGCTTTGAGGATATGCTTTCTTCACTTCCTGTCCTTTTTCTCCACTGTATTCTTCCTCCACTGTATTCTTCCTCGTCTTCTCTTTTCTGTATCTCTTTCCCTGTATTTATGCTATGGTCCATTCCAATGGAGGCTGTCTTAATGGATTCACTAAGAATGGCCTGGTCGCTTGATGTTTACTCTTTAATAGGGTGGGCTTAATGATATACAGTAAAGTTATTAACCTGGGTAAAACTCCCTTTGATTATCTGTGTTTATGAACTCTCTTTGATAATCTGTGTTGTCCTCTGTATATACTTGCCTCCAAGTAAAAATAGGAGGCAAATACAAGTAAACAACTACACATAAATACAGCTAAACAATGTAAATTGTTGCTAACCTTGCTGAGCTGCCCTCCCATTCACCACAATGTATTCATATCCTATTCTGCTATTCCGTAATTAATATGCTTCAATTCTAAATATTAAAAAGTATAATACTTTATTGCTGCTTAACTTTTATTTTGTTTTTAGATAATTCATCCCAAATCAGATGAGCAAAGACAAAGACTACAAGAGGCATGCAAAGATATCCTTCTATTCAAAAGCTTAGATCCGGTAAGATAAATATGTGCATGCATGCTTTGGTTTAATCATTGAAAATAATATCACTGTTTGATGATTAAAGAGAATCCCAACCTTAATGAACCACGTTAACCATACTGACAGACATTAAAAACACAATAAATGAGTATTTGGAATTAATAATATTTTCTTGCATTTTTAGTGCTTCTTAGTATGAATAGGCTATTGTACTATATAATAATAAAGATATTTTTTTTTCTGACAGCATACTTTATATCTTCTTAATAAAAATCATCCTTTCTTTCCAAATGTAATTTAACCCTTAGTGGCATTTAAAATCCATTGCTGTGTTGATCAGTAGCCTATAAGAACAAGGTATTTAAAATGTTTCGAGGTGCAAAGTCACCATATCACTGTTCTGTATAATCTGTTTCACTTCAATACACTTGGCCCACTTCTTTATACTGGCAGTGCCACCAAAATAGAACTTGTCTTTCTAGCCATGTCTCTATAGACTCCTGTAATATTTTTATGGGGGATGCAGTCATTATTACTCCCTTAGAATCTCTCAAAATGGGTCTCATAAAATGATATCTGAGTGCAGAACCTTTTGGCTGGTGGGAACCATGAGTGTTTCCACTGCATTTATATTGCATAGTGTGGCATTATCTTAGTCGTGAATATGTTTCATAACTTACTGCAACAAGACTTTTGTTGTAGTGAATGTTCTGCTACTTGTATAATATAATGATTATAAATAGGGTTGGAAAATCTCATTCCTAAGATAAAGTTGATGTTTTGACCCATGATTTACTAGGAGCAAGAATGAGAACTGAATTTTGTTACATGCAGCTTGTTTCGTGTTGATTTATAGAATAACTTTTAAATAATAAATAGTAAGATGTTTACTAATAGTGAGCATGAAGGTAATATAATTGGGTAACCAAAGTGGTTATGTCTTCATATAATTATACATTGAAAGAACAAGATGTAAAAAATGAAGACCATTGTATAGTACGTAAGTGTAAACGTCAGCCTCATAATTATGCTTTTCCCACAGAAATATTCATTTAATTTAGAAGAATAATTTTTACACATTTATTGTAATGATATATGCTTGCACCAGACAATCACAATGTTGCTACATGTGTTTTCATTGTATTGATGTACAATGAAAATGCTTCCATATTATGTAATTGTATCACATTGTGACAGGCCTACCTCATAGCAAGTGGCTTCTAAGGCCTGAACACATGGAACAAAAACTGGAAAAAATACTGTGCAAGGAGCCACAGTCTTCAAAACTATAGAAACCAAGACCTGTCTTACCATCCCATCATCAGATATCCTTGTGAATCCCTTTATTCCTAATTTAGCCTAAAATAAACCCATGTGAGAATGTGACTCAGCCCTCTCCCAATTCTGTAATTAATCAATAACGCACCATGTGAAAACCTATTACGCACAATAGAAGATTGTGTTTAGAAATTAGAAATTCAATACTATGTGTGAATTTACACACAATAGAAGCCTAGACAACCTCTAGTGGATTAAGCTACTATCCTAATTACTATTAGCCTATTAACATATTGTAAACATATTGTAATTTCTGCATTGTCCCAGCTGGCTGGCCAACATTGAGGGGCTTGACGATATTACTGTAACCACTATTTATAATTAAAATGCTCCCTCACTGGATCCCTACATTCTTTCCTTCCTGGTCATCTGTTATTGAAATTGACACATCTCACTACTTTTATAGGATCGCTTCTAGTGCATTGACAAACATTGCATGCTGATTTTGAAGCTTCTTCCCTATATAATTTGATAGAACATTTTATGGGGCACTTGGAAACTTTAGCCAAAAGAAATGGGTGGTCATCCCTATGTTTCTTTATGGATTGTTCTCAGACAACAGTGGCAAAACGCAAGGCGTTCTCCTCTGTCAGAGGATTATGCCAGCAGGAACTGGAGAATTTTTTTGGTCAACCCTGGAGTGCTCACAGTCACATGGGGGTGAAAACTCTCATTTAGGGTCCCCCAAGGAAGTCTTAACTTCCTGGTCTGGGAAACATGACCTGCCAGGAGGGTTGGATATATGACAACCTTGTACTTGAAGAAAAGTAAATTGCTGTGCAACTGTCACACAAGGGAAATATGCATTCAGTAATCTTAATTTGATATATCTGTGTAATCTAATGTTTAGTTGTGGGTAAGATTAAAAGTTCCATTAGGTGTTTTGTGGTTAAAACAAGATGAAAAATAAGATGTATTTTACTATTTTACTGTCCCTTTTAATGTATGCTGTCCCTTTCCAGTAGATTTCAGCACGTTGTTTTGATTCACTGAGGAAGGCTGTGCCTTATGGGATAGTGTTTTGGGTGGCAACATATTGAACAGAACTGCTGAGGGCCATAACTGTACAGGTTTCTTAATGTTTACAATTTTACAACAATCTTTAGTATCTCCTCAGGAACAAGTGCTGTACCTGTGTAATCTCTTACATTCGTTATCTGTTTTCCCGTATCACAGTTAGCATTTTAATTTTATTTTTTTGTATATTTCATGGGGATCTGTTATGACTGAAGTTTTCTTTATTTCCACATATTCTCAATAGGATTAATTCATTACTTTAATTTGGGGAATTTAAGGACATTTCTTATTCATAAGCCACTCCAGTGTAGATTTGGCCATGAGCTTTGCATCATTGTCCTACTGAAAGATGATTTATTGTTGAAGTTTTAGGTATGAAGCAAGTTTTCCATTAAAATGTGTCAGTAATTTGCTCCATCTATGTTCTCATCAGTCTTGACAAGCTTCCCAGTCCCTGCTGATGAGAAGCAGAACTACTGTTTAACATAATGCTGCCACCACTGTGCTTGACAGTAGGGATGGTGTGAACTGAATGGTGCAGTATATGTCACTTTTGCACATTTGCGTCAGATATAACACTTTTGACTTTTGGAAAATTGGAAAAAAGTTCCAATTTTGTATTGTCTGACCACAAGCACTTTTGCCACATGTTTGCAGTATCACATAAATGCTTTGTTGCAAATTCTTTGTCATGCAGGCCAACTTTGTGGAGTGATTGGAATATTGTTGACTTCACCATGCTCAATGAGATATTAAGTGTCTTTCAAATATTTTATACCCTTTTTCTGATCTTTGTCTTTTTACAGCTTTATCCCTGAGTTTTTTAAAGCCCTTTAGTCTTCTTGGTTGACTCTGCTTGAAATTCACTATGTGACTGAGGGATCATACAGATAGGTGTATTAAATCTTGAAATCATGTGATCCACTGTTATTGCACGCAGAGGCCTCTCAACTAATTGTGTGACTTGTTTAGGCAGTTGTGTGCACCTCAATTTAAACACTTGTGCAATCATGACTTTTGCATTTCTCTTCATATTAATTGTTTACTTATTTCTTTTTGTTTTTTGCTTTGAATGTGTTAGTAGGTTGTGTATACAATACATATTAATCGCTCCTTTAAAATGTCATAGCTGTAGGCTTTGTTAAAATGTGAAAACTGCAAGGGTCTAAAATATTATTGTGTTGCTTCTTGCTCATTGCTTACAATAGGAAAAGGCTCTGTAACGTCTGGTCTCTGTTTTGGTTATTGGGAGCAACGAAAAGGTGCAGATTACATTTTAAAATAGGTTTAGCCAATAAAAAAAAATAGGTTATGTCTCAGTCAATGTCCTTATAAATTTTAACTTCAGTTGGTTTAGTTTACTGATCAATTAATTTTGTACTAATTTACTGACTAATTATTGGCACCAATATGAATGCTATTTAACCTAGTTTGTGATTGATTGTGTGCACAGCGGGATTCCTAACACAATGCCGCATCTGTTGCCCTGCACAGATTTAATAAGACCTTGGGCTAGTCAGTGTTGTGGAAATTTATCACCCATCAGCAAAACAGTTTTTTTTTTCTACAAGATATCAGTTACTTTACAAAAAGCATTATTTAACACTGTGCTAACTAACTTAAATGGAGAAAATGCAGCTTCTGTATTTGATAACAAATATGAATGTAAAGTACTCTCTGTCATTCTTTCTGTATGGAGATCCTCTGTACTGGACTAAATTGTAGAAATTTAGAAATTGTATGCAAGTGGTATATCACAGGTATATCAAATCCCATACAATGTAATATGAGAAATTCTTGGGTGGATTATCATTACTGAACTTTATTTAAAGTATATTTTTGGTCCCCTGTACCATGTTCAGTCATGGTTTGGTTCAATGTTGATGTCGTTTTTTTCTAGAAGAAAATATCCCTTACAGGTTACTACATTTACTCTTGGACTTGTACCTATTGTTTCCTATCTGAAAACAGTATGGAGATTGGTGGAAGAACACTAAAATTAGTGTTCCTGTAGCTTGTTTTTTATGGTTTTGTCTGAAAGTTCTCACTTTGGCAGATATTACCGAAGACTACAACTAATTTTACGATCTGTGATCACATATTTGGTTTAACTTAATGGATCTTTGTTTGTCTATGTCTTTGTTTGACAGTGAATGCTAATAGAGTTCCCTTTTCCATATAATTTCCCTTTCATTCCGTTTTCATTTGATTGCCATACTGATTGTAAGGGACAGAACAATGAGACTGGTTTCTCTCAGTATTCTCTCTATATTATAGAGTGATGTTATGATCTTTCTGACAGAGCACTCATTGATGGAACTTTTGAGGGTTTTTGAGGTTGGGGTAGAGGAACATGGAAGTAAATGTTTAATTTTATTATTCTGCTATGTTGTAAACCCGTCAACCCAAAAATCAATCAAATAAATTGATCACAAAAATCGTTCATTATTGATATTTTTAATTAATGTTGTCATTATTCTATGAAAAAAACACTGTTAGAATGGAAACAATAATATATCAGTATTGTCTCATTTGGTAGATTGCGCTCACTGCCTATAAAGGGAGACCTTGTGTCTAATGAGATAACACCAACATTATTACACATTAATTATTATTGTATTATTAAGTGACACACAGTGGCTTTTTGTGAGCCTTATATACAGAACAGCTTAAACAGAAACTTTTGCTGACCTTAACATAGACAATTCAGATAAGATGCCTGTTTTGCTAATTATGTGACATATACTAAATGTGCTTTCCAAGCAAATCAATTTTATGTTAATATAAACTTTTGCACACATTATCCTGTACAGCAGGTTCTCTAATAGTGGTGAAAAACAGGAATTGACAGAGCGGTTAAGTCAATATGTAAAATGAATATTCATAAGCCCCTACTTGTAAGTGAATTCATCAGAATAAACCCGAGCAGTTGCTATTATTAGAGGCACATGAATTCTTTGTTCTCTGGCACAGCATTGGTGAAAAAAGTAGTAATCCAAGCACACTTGGTTATACAAATCTTAATGATTGCAATACAAACACTGCATTACAAACAATGAACTATACAACACACAAGTTACTACATTTACAGAATGTACAAACTAGGCGTATCAGAGGTCTAACGTCCTGATCACCCAGAAAACCCCCAGACTTTTATTAAGTATTAAACTCTTAATGCCAAATAAGACATAAGCTGCCTTTCTAAATAAATGCAAATGACATCTCTCTCTGCACCCCAGATACCATAAAATAAATGGGAGCCTACCTCCCTATTCTAAAAATGCACCCTGAGCAGGAAAGACGACTCTAATTGAGGTATCTTTTACCCAGGAAACCCAAGTTGCCTAAAAACACCGAAGAGCAACCTCTCTCTAGCAAGGTTTAGAATGTAGCTCCGGTCAGATTTTGTTTGGCTGATCATGAAATAGGGGCTCTCGCCTGCTGCAATCTTCACGTTCCAACTCTATATTCTTATCCTCTTCTTCTTCTCTCTGTTCTTACTGTGCTCTTATATGGTGCTTCTGGCCATCATTAACCCATGACTTAATAACCTATGTATAGCAAGGTAATCTTTACAATTGTTTTTGCTCAAACTTTATCTAAACTCTTAAGAGACACTTCCCAGTCACCTAAAGCTGTAACGTAATTACATCATTTCTTAATTCACTTTTCTCCATTTCCATTATATAGATATATATTTATGATGTTTTTATTGTTCTTCCTCATTAGGAGCAGATGTCTCAGGTATTGGATGCCATGTTTGAGAAGATTGTGGAAACTGGTGAACATGTAATTGATCAGGATGATGATGGAGATAATTTCTATGTCATTGACAGGTAGGACTCTAGTATATTTTTTATTAACAGTGCAGCATATTTCCCGGAAAAAAAGTTTAGTGGGTGCAAAGGGATTTAGTGTTTTGACCATATAGTTTAAGAAGTCTCAGTGACAGCATCAATATTGTTTTTTGTTGTTGTCCGAGTCTTGCCATCTAGTGCAATCACCATAGAATAATGCTCTCCTTAAAGCCTACTAACATGAGGAAGAAATTACATTTAGTGGAAATACTTAATCTGTCTAATTTTGAAATGCCAAATGACCATTTGCTTTGGAGATCATTAGATTATTAGTAATATCTATCGTTAGTTTACACAATCAAAGACATGATTGTGTCATGAAACCATGGCCGTGGTTTAATTTTATTATGGATACTCAGAATTTTATTGTTATTAGTAATCTACATTGGTTTGTCGTGGATTTTAAGCAGCTGTCATAATTGTATCAAATTCGCTTAATATTTATATACTTATGTTTTAACCATTTATGAGCAATACAACTGAAATAAACTGACCTTTTTATAATCATCTGTTTTTTTTGTTTACTTTTTTAAACTGATAAGCATTACTGACATATGAAATACAGTTGACCAAAGTATGTTTTTCATTATTTTTTTACAGAGGAACATATGACATCTATGTAAAAGTAGATGGCATCAATCGTTGTGTCGGTTCTTATGATAATCGTGGGAGTTTTGGTGAGCTGGCCTTAATGTACAATACCCCAAGAGCAGCTACAATCATTGCTACCTCACCTGGTGCTTTATGGGGTTTGGTAAGTTGTTCTTGTTTTGATTATTAAATACAACCAAGCATAACCGTAAAATATTTCCGAAACCTTGAAATATTGATTAGTTTTGATGCTTTATGTTTAAGGGGCACTTAGCAGTCCAAGAACAAAACCGTATGTAAGGAGAAATGTATTTACATTTGAATAGAGATCCCTCTAGTGGACATACTTGGAATGATTGACAAGTGTATTTTTGTAAAAATCCCCATGTTTTGTGCTCTGCAAAATGTCTGCATTACAAATGTACACAACCTTCAAATAAAAATGTGCTGAGGTTTTGTTTGATGTATCATATAGGCTGTTATCTGCCATTTTTGTGATTAATTATTACATTATTTTGTGATGGAAATATTGGGGAGAGCAGATTTCTTGGTAAATCATTCTGATGATTCTCTTTGTGTTTGAACATGAGACTAATCTTTATATTTATATGAGTATGGCATTCTCTATACAAGTTACCATCCAAAACACAATAAATATTTAGAGGTTTGTGAAACATGCACTTGGGAAATTTGGAGGGATCAAGTGAATTTTCACAAATTTGCCCAAAATGAGTGATCATATTTAAATTTGGCTAGAAATACAGTTGCTAATTATGGATTTTAATATTTGAATTAATTAAAAAAATACGGAGTATATTTGCTTCAAAATACCAACATGATTATTGTAAAATCTTTTTTTTTAACTTAAATTTAATAAAATATTGCAGGACAGAATAATGTTCCGGAGAATCATTGTGAAAAACAATGCCAAAAAGAGGAAAATGTACGAGTCATTCATTGAGACACTTCCATTGCTGACATCACTTGAAGTTAGTACTTGTTTCCTTTCTTAATTCTTTTTTCAGAAGTCCGCTGAAAGTTTTGTGTTGCTGTCATGCTGGAGTTAATTGTCTTCTTTTTTTCCCCATTCAGCCCTCAGAAAGAATGAAAGTTGTGGACGTAATAGGATCTAAAGTGTACAAAGATGGAGAACAGATCATTGCTCAGGTTGATACATGTGTTATTTATTTATATTCTTGTTTTATGTATTATGTGAACATTTTAATCAGTACTCTTGTTTTGCCATGTATTATTTATGTTTGATTTCCTCATTTTAATTATTATAAACACCTTACTTTGTGCATTTTTATATATTGTTCATACAGAATGTTACATTTCACAATTGTAGTGATGTTTACTATCAGTTACAAGCTTTATTAATTTTTATGCAGTGTATACATTCCTATATTTACAGTAAGTACACTTACACTCTTTCATTCTTTGTGATGATTGCAAAACCATAGGTACATATCTCTAGGATATCTGCATTTAAACACTCAGACTTTATGGGAGACTGCGTAACTAAGGTTTAGATTGTCATCCAAAGTCAGGACTGCATGAAATGATACAGAAGTGCCGGTTTAAAGGTGCTGCTGAGTGTAAATCATGTGAAAGATTGTGAAAGGTTATTTCGAAAATGAGACTGTCACACATTCTTTCAAACTCTTGTGGATGTCAGTTGATATGTTGCTTTGTATTTGATATAAATCATAATACTTAGCAACGTTCAGAAGCTTTCAGTAAATTTTTCGATTGCTTAGACTACAGCTGGTAATAACAGGAATGGTATGAGACAAGATGCTCTATAATGTCTTTAAGTGCTAAAATGAGACACTTTTCTTAAAAATATAGAATTTGCCAATTATTAGCTGTGATATACACGTGACTTGTTTTAGACAATTTTGTGATTGTCACATCGTGGCTCATAGCTATGAACCCTTTGATAAGAAGCAGAATGTAATAAGGACGTTTAAACAGATTTCTCTAACCTACCCAGCTTTAAGATATTAATCTTTTAATACATCACAAGCAACACAGCCAGGTTCACTGTTGGTAGAAGGACAGACATGTCCTTCACTGCCTGTCAGCAAGAGCCCAGGAGGCCACAGTAGCTGCTATGAGCTCTTGCCAACTAATCCCACCCTATCCACGACAGTGCTCAGCCAATTGTGTGCTGCCACTTGGAGAATCCCAGTCACAACGAGTTAGTGATGTGACCCATGCTAGAACCCATGATCGTACAGATCAGCAGTGTTTGGATGAGCACCTGTTCTGGTGGAACCAATCAGAAGGCTCAGCTGAATGGGGTTTCAGCTTCATCCAAAGCTGTATATGGGTCTGACAACAAGCAAAGGAGTTGCGCAGTTAGGATAGACCTGTACCCACAGGGAATGAGAAATGTGAATACTAGTCCTTCCTTTTACACAATGTCAGTCTGCTGGCAACATAAATCATATAATATATAATCTGTTGTCTCTAATGTTATTGCAGGACATTTCACCATTTATGACATGTGAAAACTGACAACTCACAGTCAATACAAATTGCTGTTAAGCTTATCAATATCTACTCATATTTTGAGAATTACGTCATCTGAAAATATAAATCATGATGCATTGGAGAAATAGCATCTCACCATTTCTACTTTTTATCATTATATTAGCAAGTCATGATTAATAATAGGCAATAAAAATATACAATTTTTAAAAGGTAAACATCATCATAAACATCATCATATTAAAGGGTAATAATGCATTGATTTTTACTTTTATTATTCACTGCCAGCATTTAATTGATTGGCAACAGGTGTTTTTAACCATTCAATTTACCAGTGCTCATAACCTTATGATGCTTCTCAGTGTGCTGACTGGATATTGTCTCTTGGAATAGGATTGGTGTCATTTCTGTTGATTGAGTTGACACGTGATTATAAGAGCATTAACAGTGGGTTTCAAGAGGTGTTATGATGAGCAGTCTGTGTGGGCTTTTGCTACAAGTGATAATGATGGCTAGCAGGATACCTTGTGTAATCAGGGCCTTAGGCTACCACATGGCTGTGTACCTTAGATTTTTTTTGTACTTGAGGAACCATCTGAAGACTAACATTCACATCTCCACATTCAAATACTTCAGATCAATAAGCAGTCCTGGTTAAGGCAGACACAGAAAAGTCCAAACTCATGTTTGCCTCGTTGTATGCCAATAAGGTCACCAGTGCTTCTTCAGCTCTATGTTGCAGGTCAGCTGTGATGAGCAGTGCGTTTCTTTTTTTGTTAAGGTATATATCAAAAAGATAACATAAAGTACTAGAACACTAATGTTGGGCAAATTTTTGACTTAGTTTTTGTTGGTATGGACTAAGTCCTTTTGACGTACTTGAGGGGGAAAACGGCAACTGTATCCTAAGCTTTGATGCAATTGTAGCTTACTGTCTTTTAACTTAACAGTGTTTCTTTACAAAGAAAAATGGGGTGTAGTTCTGTGGCTTGTGAAATGAGCATTTCAGTAGTGATATTTTTGTTATAACTGTTAATTATTACTAATAGAATTTTTTTATTTGTAGGGAATAAGCATTTTTCATGAAAATGAATACTTCCAACTAAAACCCCTTTTTTTCCCGATAATATTGCTTTTGCAAAAAAATGAATCATTGTTATATTATAGCTTACTCTGAATTAGAGATTGTTTTTTCATTATTACCAAAGTGCATTTTCTATATTTCTCACATTTTTAATTTGTATTGTAAATTCAGCACAACTGTGCTGTAATAAAGATTATTAGGGGGCGGTAATTACAGACAAAAAAGTAATTTAAGTGTACAGCATTGCACAAGCTGCAAAAATAGAGACGTCATTTGCTGGACATAAGAGTGAGTTTTATCTGCTGTTGGGTGAGGTGGAGGTGTGGATGGAGAGGCAGCAGTAGCCACTCCCTTCCCACTCAGCAACTCACTCTCCTGCTCCTGCTGTTTGCCAGTTCCTTTCTTCTAATTCCTTTTTTATCCTTTTTCATGAGGTACATGAGAACTGAGACGGTGATAACTTAGGGGGACCACATGTTTGTGTTATTTAACACTACTTTTACGTCAGTACTTCGGCTTGATCCTAATGGGTATGAGAGAGAGAGGAATATATATGATGTATTTGGGGTGACTCGACTAGCTAAGGAAATGACAGCCTATCTGAGACTGGATAGGCTGCCAAAATCTTCTTCACTATTGCAAGGTGTAAGATAAGAGAGTTTGCTGCAAGGATGCTGATGAGGAGGCGCCAGAGAGGTGCATGAAGGGAAGTCCTGGTGCGAGACTTATACAGGCACTGTAGGCAAGTGGAAGTGTGTGAGATTAGAATGTACTACACTCATACAGACATTACTCTGCTCAAAGGTCTGCACACAGTGCACATCTAATGCTTTCCTGAAGGGAACTGAATAACTAAAGATCAAGCAATCATGCCATGCTACATAACCTTGTTTACTCTTTGTTAACCAAGATATGCCTTTACTCTAAAGATCTCCGGCATGAAGATATGCAAGTGGGTGCCTGCATTAACTTTCCTACTAGGCATTCCGCAAATAGTTGATTTTGGTTTGGGGATGCAGAAAAAGTGGTCACTAAAAATGTTATGCTAATTGTGAAATTGAGAATGTAGAACTTGCAGATATTGGGGCTTTGCTGTATTTTTAATTGGAAACATAAAATCCGCCATCTTGTGGTATGACTGATGCTCAGGCCTCGTGTATAATGTGTATAATGCTCCTCATTTTGTTATATTGCTTGGCCCCGTAACAATTTTATTACATAAATGCCCTGATTAAATGTGTCCAATATATTTTACATTTAATGTTTTAGTCTGGCTATGACATGTTTTCTATTTTACAGGGAGATTCAGCTGATTGTTTTTACATAGTGGAATCTGGTGAAGTAAGAATAACAATGAGAAGGAGCAAGGTACATTTTAATGATACTGTCATTGATATAAAGCGTGTCCAAAACATTACACAATTCGAAAGTTGTAACATTATCTTTCCTAATTTGAAATAATCAGTGGTATTTTCTGATGCAGGTTCTGTCAGGTTACATTTTTTTTGTTATTTCAAGTCTAAAACAGGTGTGGATGAAAGTGGAGAAGTGGAAATAGCACGGTGCAGCAGAGGACAGTACTTTGGAGAACTGGCTCTGGTAACAAACAAGCCACGAGCTGCTTCAGCATATGCTGTAGGAAATGTCAAATGTTTAGGTATTTATATCTCTTTATATTTTTGCTTAAAAACATTTTTATTAATTTACACCCACCCCACTGGTTACATAAAACGAGTCTGGTGCTCATGTGCTCATAGATTGTGATAGGATTGCCCAATTGGAATTGTGCGCCTTGGGGCTAGGGTTGGAATCACTTGGCTAGGGATCTCTCGGATCCTGGGGAAGTAACAGCCCCTTGTGATTTTGTGGGTGTCTGCAGGTTTGCAGTAAAGTCAGTGAGGAATGCATCCTTCCTCCAGTTAGCACTGAACCTCCTGAACATCCATCGATCTTCTAGCTCAACAGGTGGGCAGGATGTAGGAGCCAGTCTGCACTTCATCGTGCTCCCTTTGTTGTAAGCCTACACGCAAAGCCACAATTTGTGATTCTAATTTGAGTGGGTTTAGAAGAAAAAATAAACAATGGGCGATTCGGAAAAAATAGACAACTTCCTACACATTCAATCACAAAATGTGAAGAATGCAAATTGAATTACTGCCTTATAACAAAAAATATATTTCTTAAAATCTTAAACACTTCAGGTAACGTATTGCAAATTCCACCCATAAGTAATAGAGCATTATTACAACATCATTGACCTAGTAGTAATTGCCGTTTACTTATGGTTTATTACATGTTTATTGATTGAAGGTACATTGCTCTCATGTTTGCTTATGTGTAACTCAGTGCTAATAACTTTCTTTGCATTATGTGAAGTTTTTGTGGGGCGTTGGTGGAGAACTTGAAACTTTTTTTGTTGTTTTGAACAGTTATGGATGTCCAGGCATTTGAAAGATTGTTGGGTCCCTGTATGGAAATTATGAAAAGGAACATCGCAAACTATGAAGAGCAGCTTGTTGCCATGTTTGGAAGTAATATGGACATTGCTGATCCTAGCGCATGAAAACGAAGCAAAAAGAACTAACGTGCATCTTATGGGATGAAAAACAAAGCTGGTTCAAGAAAACTGTCAACTTTGTGTAGATGCCAAGCATTTCACTGACTTCTATTTTTTATTATTTTACTCTAAGAAATGCGAAACACTAAACAATGGCAATCTAGATGTTATTTTGAAAAACATGTTGTTATACTTCCAGGACTTATGAGGGAATGCCTTTTTTCTGGGTCTTAAGCCTCTTATCCTTTATTCCAGATCTACAGTATCATTTGCTTTTATTATACGTATTTGATTGTATCTTAACATTGCAGTCTGAGTCTTTAATTGTTATTAATTGATTTCATTTTTGCTTTCCTGAAAATTCACCTATTTTCATTGCTTCATTCTTTCAGTTACCCACAATTAATTCATTTTAAATTGGCATTCAAGTTAAGTGCACATGTAATGACTGTTTGGTAAACGGTAAACTAGAGAAATGTTTTACTTACATTCTATCTAGTCACAGAAATATAGGCTTAAAGAGTAGGTTATATAAAAACTGATTTTTTAGGGAAAAAAATCAAATCTAGTTCACTGTTGCTGGCATTTTATGACTCTTGCATTCTCCAGTTATTTATGTGCTATTTTAAACAAAGTCTTTTGATGTATGTTTTTTTTATAATTTTTAATTCATTTTGAAGAAAATGAACAACTTAATTAACAGAAAATGATGAATGGTACTGCAGTTAAAGTGATACATGTGGTTAATGTTAATTTTAAACATTCAGGTTTATAGTAGCTTTTATGATTGCTGTATTGTTGTTTTAGAAAATTAATGAATTCAAAATATGTTTTAATTTAATTTAAATTTGATAGGTTTTGCTCAATTATAAACCTTGATATAATTAATATATAGGTCCCATCTAAAAATTGAAAGCAAATAACCTGTTAGGATCTTTTTAAAAGATAACAGCAATTTACTACTCTTAACATGCTACTGGTTTTACAGTCAACAGTAAAGAATCAACAGTCAACAGTAAAAGTAAAGAGAAGTCAGCTGGGACTGTTTAAAAGATATTGGAAATCTGATGTTATGTTGTTCTTTCAATTTTAGTTTTTTAGTTGGGCCTTTTCCATGGACACTATAGGTTTTGTTTCCACCCTCTTCAATACCTTAGAAAATAATCTTTAACCAACAGCATTCCTGTATTCATCTACCTAATATTAAACATACTTGTTTGAATTGTTATCACGTCATTGCTGTATCATATTTCTAAAGTTTTTAAGTGGGTATATTTAATATAAATAAAACAGAACGGAAAAAGAAACATTATCAGAGTTTCTTGTAAGAAAATTAAACCAGACATTTTAATGGAAATTAAAATCACTTCTCAGTTTAGGATCACACCTGGCAGATAATTTATATGTGCTCTTAAAGTACTGTATTACCTATTGTAGAAGTAAAACAAAAAACGATCACAGTGTCTCAAGTCAAAAATACCTACATTTCTAAGTGAAGAAAGGAAAACTCACTGATGTATTTTTCCAGAGCTCAAATATGTATAGAATTATTAATTTGGTTAATATAAAAATAAATAAATATGTATTTTTTATCTAAAAACACAGTACATAATCCATTAAATTTTAAATAGTAACAAGTAAATGCAGATTATGGTAAATAGTTAAGTGCAGAATGGTCAACAGCCTGATAAAAAGTACTTAATTTGCTTCAAAGTCTTCATTTGAAATATATATATCATTCTCAATCTAGTGCATAATAATTGTGTTTTTCAGATGCATAAAAGGGCAGCATGAAAGAAAAACTGGTAATTAATATAATGTCTTTATACTTAAAACTTCAAATCCAGATTAATCTCATTAAGACCAGTTTCGCAAGTAATACATTTTGAATTTCCCGTTATGTTTTAGGCTGCTAGAAGTTATACTTTATACTGTACTTTAATGTCAGAATTTATAGAGTTGACAAATTCCAATGGCGAACAACTGATATACAGTGTATGTATTATAATATAAGCATGCAGCATTGGAAATACTGAAAGCAAAAAATAAATATAATATGAAATATTAAATTTAAATAATGACATAGAATCTTATCTTGCTCAAAACTTACATGCATTATAATACAGTTATAGTGGTAATACACTGGGACTTGCTGTCATGCGTGCACTCTGAAAGTTATGGATCGAAATAGGGACTACATACAGTAGGTGGTGACTTTATGCAATACACTATCAAGGACTACAGTACTACTGCTGTTGATGGGAGAAATGGTCAAGGCAGAAAGCACAAACCTCCAGAAATTGTCTATAACTGACAAATTGAATTCTGTTTTTTATTCCAGCCTTTCCTTCAAGTATGTGAGCAAAGGTTTTCAGCCACTACACATGCACAACGCTTTACACTAATGTATATTTCTATGTTTCAAAAGTGATAACACCCTTACAACAGAATTAATCTAGAGTAAAATATGTACTGGATTGTCTTCTGTCATGAGGAGAAAAATACCCTGAGTAAATGTACATAACATTGGCTATGTAAGTTTGGGCTATCTGCCTTGACTGCTTCTCTTATCGGTAATACAAAATCTCAATACATTGTGTCTTGCAGACAGCTTTGTTGAAAAATAAAGTTGGACTGGAATCTGTTGCTTGGGAGTGGCCTCCATGACCAAAGACTATTTTTGTATATTTCCTCCCAAGGGCCCAAAAAAAGTCATAGTGCTTTCACCACACTACAATATATCACTACACTACCTAGTCCATATATTTCTAGTCATTATGTGGGTATTTTGCTTGTGTGGCAGCCATTCTCATTTTACTAAATCAACATAATGTACTGTGTACCATGATGCTGTTCAAAGTAGCGATTTGGAAAGGCTTATTTGTATTTCAGATCCAGTCTTTTCTTATTCCATAACTATTTCCCAATAATATGTACAAATGCATATGAATTTTAAAAATGCCGTTGGTTCCAATAATAACATGATCTGTTTTTTATAGACTGTCAGTGTACAGCATGTCTTCGCAACAATTAACTTTTTTTTTCCATTACACATTCTAAATTTATTCAGATATACTAGAACATAATTTTCAGGACAGTTAATTTTAAAACTGCTCCTTCAGAGCACAAATCCTGGTTCTTAATAGATTTTACAGGTGAATATCAACATGAAACGGTAAAGGAGAAAAAAAATATTTGTGGGTATTGTGATATTTTGAATATCATACACCTCTGATTTGGTACCAACATCTTACATTTTGCTTCTGGAAGGTACTGCACTACTTTTTGATTCACTATGAAACTGATATTTGACCAACTCTCTTAAAAGTATATATACTCTCTATTGTTGTGCGCATCAGTATTTTTCTTGTTTCATGCTATGTATTTAAATTGCATATTTTTTAAACTTCAGTGTGTGAAACACTCACCAACTTAAATGTTTAACAAAATTGTGCATCCATGTATCTGTATGGAATTCAGTAATAACTTTTTCTTTCTTTTTGCATTAGCTTAGTGTTGACAGTGCAGTTCTTTTAATGTAACACAGTTCGTAAAGCTGCAGACTTTCAATGCCAGAATATTTTCAGTATTATATTGTTGGTTATATTTGAATTTTCATTACAATAAATTACAGTTTTGTATAAAAAATCTGTTTCTTGTCCTAATGTTATTATGGGGAGCACAAAGTACTTTTGGTGTAATGGTCATTTGCTAATACAAGCTTTTGTAATTTTTCTTTCTCTACTGTCACATCAACAGCAACTTGTGTTCTGTCTCAGCTTTGCTGTGTGCATTTTAGAAAGTGTACAATGGCAAGGTTTTTAAATTTGGAGATGAATGGTGGAAGCCTAGTATTAACTGAGCAAAATGTAATACATTTTGAGTTTGTGAGTTGTTTACAAGCTCCACAAGAGATTTCAAATTGGCTCACTCCTGCCCTTCATTTTTAAGCCATTATTTTATGATGGATTGAAATTTGCCATTTGTAAATGGAAAATAACAATTTCTGGGATTACTGATTATTTTTATGTATATGCCTGTGTTTATAAATATTCTAAAAAAACAAAAACTGAGACTGTAATACAATTTAGCATCACATTTCCTATCTTAAATTGGTCCCACTGAAGAAGTCATTGACAGTGACAACACTAGGACTGATATATGACTTCTCCTTGGAACATCGGGTAAAAGCAATATTCTGTGTACTGCGTTTAATGGAGATACATGCAATAAGGAGAATATGCACATTTCTGTAAAAAAATTCAAATAACATTATTATAGAAAGTCGAAAGTGACAGTTTTTAACAAATAAATCTAAAAGAGTTTAGCGATCATGTTTTGGGGACTGTCTGTAATCTTTTATTATAAAGGATTGGATCAAAACTGGTAAAGGGAGGAGAAATACTGGAGGCAGTAAAACAAAGAGTGAAAGCTGGATGGAACAAGTGGAGAGAAATAACTGGAATAATCTGTGACAGGAAAATTCCTAGAAAGTTAAAGTGCAAAATGTACAAGACTGTGATTAGACCTGTACTACTATATGGAGCTGAATGCTTGGCAGTTGGAAAGAGGGAAGAGAACTTGATGAGAAGAACTGAAATGGGGATGTTGAGATGGAATCTACAGATTTCAATAAAGGATAAGATCAGAAATGAAGAAATCTGTAGACGATGTAGGGTGGTGGATGTGGTTGAGAAGATGCGAGAGGCGAGGTTACGGTGGTATGGACATATCATGAGGAGGGACGTTGAGGAAGTAACAAAGAGGGTAATGGAATTTGAGGTGGAAGGTAACAGAAGAAGAGGCAGGCCTAGAAAGAGATGGATTGATTGTGTGAGAAAAGATATGGAGGTATGTGAAGTGAGTGAGGAAGATGTGCTCGACAGAGACAAGTGGAGAAGAGTAACCAAAGCAGCTGACCCCAGGACAGTCTGGGACTAAGGCTGTGACGAAGAAGAAGAAGAAGAAGAAGAACAAGAAGAAGAAGAAGAAGAAGAAGAAGAAGAACCGAAGTCTAAGGTTGTTTAACTTGAGTAAGCAACTGTGTTTCCTAATGAAAGAAGGAACAGCATTGAAACTCTCAAGGTTTATTTTCAACAGTAAAAATGATTACAGAGAATTTTGGTGATGACGAAACCTTACATGTGTACAGACCAGTATCTCTTCATATAATGCAAATCTGCAATATCATTGAGACTGGTAACAATTCACCAGTGTTATAATTAACCACTGCAAAAATACACAGCTAAGATACAAACACGTTTAAGAGAATACAGATCTACATCATACTTTGTATTTTGCACGCTTGTACAATGTAAAACCTTAGCTCATGAGGCGTTATTGTAATACCACAAGGAACCGTTGACGTTGGTTCTAATTTGCTTCGCTGCAGTCAGTACAGTAGGTAAGTCTTCAGTCTTAGTGTTTGATGGTTTAACTTACTCCTTTGTATCAAGAACCTCTGCAGCTGTGACCACTTGGAAACAATTTAGTACTGTAATTGGGAAAATTTTAGTACTGCGGCCTAACGGCCTCGGTATTGAAGAAAGCATTTGTTGCAGGCAAGACTAGCGCACTACTGTTTACTCTAGTCCTGAAGGACTACGTACCAGATCGTCCGTAGCGAACACCCGCAATTGTTTTTCCTTAAGATTGAACCAATTTCTCTAAAAGCAGTTTACCACTTGATTTAAAAAAAACATTTCGGATGATCAAGAAAATGTATGAAAAGATTCAAGTTTGTCATTTTATTGTTTACGTGTGCGCTGACGGAGCTGTGTGAATTGCAGTCAAATACCAGTGCTCTGAAATATGTAACAACAAAAACTACATGTACAGAGCAGGAGGAGCAAGCTGTTTGCCCAATGAATACAGTACCTAGATGAATGGCGTTGTTCGAAGCCAATGCATGTCCTATTTCTGAACAAAACAGACTCACTTCTACATTTACCACTAAACCAGCCAATTAGAAATAAAACCTGCATATATTGATCCTTTGGTTGACCAGTAGGGTTTCGAGTCTAAAAGTAATCATTCCCTCCCCTTCGCAGACTGCCAGAGATACTCGGTAATGGCGACGGGTTTGGTAAGTATGAAACTTTCGTTTAAGAAACAAAAGGTTGAAAATTATTATCAAATAAGAAATTGTTTTGACTCAGAGCTGTCGGCGGGAGTAGAATAAGATAAGAAAATGACATTGCGCGCATCAATCGAGAGTGACACTTCGCTGGGAAGGGGATATTTCATTGTGACGTTTGTTGTTTTTGTAATAGTTTTGTTTTGGTTTATCTCTGGACTTGGTCTCTGTCCGTCAGTGACGTTTCGACTTCATTCATTTCACCATCTTGACAGGTCGACGATCACCATGTCTTAACTTGTTGACATACTTCGACAACATTTTTTCTTGTTTTTCCCCCTTCTCCCCATTGTGAAACCGTTGTAAATATAGTTCTGGTTTCTTTTGTTAATGTTAGGTAAGTCACAGAAAACTCGTCAAAGAAAACTCGTCCAGTTGTTGTTTTCGTTGTTGGATTTTCGAAAAGAAACAAAAAAAAAGGCAAGTGCAATTAAAGGAAGTCGTAAAATACCAACAAACGCACGAAGACGTGCAAAATTATGTGATTGGATTTAATCAAGTTGACGATTTAAACCTTTGCGTATCAGTGCCTTTTAAACGCAGTTTGTCGTTTATGGTAAACTTAGCTGCGGCTCTAAAATTACATTAACGGTCCCTTTAAATTAAACAACTTTTGAAATCTGAAAAAGCGATTACACATAAATTTGACAGAGGGACACCTATTAATAACTAATCCCTTTAGACTAATCCTCTTGTGTTATTGATCACTTCTTGTTACGCAGTTGTGAATGAATGGGCTCTGAAGCGCATGCGTCAAGTCCCAAAGTTTATAAACAAGGCTTGTGCATGCAAGAAGTCACATGACGGCTTGAAGGAGCCGAGAGAGAAGTTCGCAGACAATGGGATTAATTCATCACTGGCAATTAGCAGCGTTTTAGAAATATACCGTAGCTGCATTAGAAGTATCCGGAATGCAAGTAAGCATACGGTGTTAATAGGGCGTTTTCAGGAAATTGCGTTACTTTTCCTTTTTAAAATAAATACTTGTACGATTTTTTTTTTTTGCATGTGTTGAAGTAGCACATTTTTGGCAACACGGAATTTTTACGCTCTCTGAACCAACTTTCTTTGTAGTTGTGGTGTCGCTTCTCGGCATAGGAATTCCACTTCATTTATGATCGTCTCGATCTTGATGCACGCAGGTTTTTATTTTAAAATGAAAAAAACATTGAAAACCAGCGCGGGGACATACAAATAATTTATCTCCGCCATGTGAGCCAGTTATTGTCTTTTCATTATCTGTGGATACTTAGAATCGGGGTCTCCTTTGTTCATGTATTTAGTTATTGTCATATATTTGCTTTACTTCGTAAAATAAATTCAGGACTTTCTATCCCTGTTGCTTCCTGGGTAATAAGTGATTTATAAATTGACCGTAGTTGGATTCAGTTTGTACAAACAAAAACCTAACTTTGTGAAGTGCTGAGGTGCGAGGAGTCTGTGAGAAGGCACTTTTAATGAAATAAAAAATTGTGGTGAAAATAAAATAGCTCTTGAATTTGCCTGACTGAGAAGCAAGCTTTTGTGTGTGTTCCTCCAGTCAGGTCAAGCGAATTGGTCTAACATGGTATGGGAAGTGAAGACCAAGTTGATGCCCGACAGTGTGCAGAAAGTGCAGGTATTGGTGGAAGAGAGTGCGTCGCGAATGGACGACACCTTCGAGATGCTGAAGTGTACTGAAGACCTGCCATCTTCTCCCGGATGCCCTTCCAGTGAGAATCGCATGGAGTATGGTAATCAAAGTGAAACAGACGAGAATAGAAAAAAACAGTTGGTGGTGTTGGTGTTTGGCTATTAAAGCTCAGAAGCCGCCATCTTGAGTAGCAGTCACTGCTCTGCCTCTGCCCCAGGGAAGACGGTGTTCGTGACAGTGCCTCTGTGCTGTCTTTTCCAGATGATCTTCCAGAGTTGCAGGCCGTGCAGGAAGACCGGGCCTCCCCGGCGGTGTTCCAGCTGACCGCCGGCGTGTCCCACCAGGAGCGCCCCCGGAATATCTGGAGCCCGCGCCCCTCCTGCCCCCCAGCCGGCGGGGTCTCCCCAGAACACAGCACCAGCTGGCTGGCAGAGCTGGCCAACATCGCCACCAGTCCCCAGAGCCCCCTCATGCAGTGCACGTTCTACAACAGGCACGTGGCGGGGGCACATAGGATACGGGATACTTGGAAAACTAGGGAGCCAAACACATAGCGGGACACTACAGATAACCTCACAGCTCAGCTGGAAACTTCAACTGTTTTTAAGCACTTCGAACTCGGTATACATGGGATAAAATATTAAATGAAGACCGGTTTAATAATTTTTTGTGAACTTTAAACAGACTGCAAAGAAACAAGTAAAGGTTTATGTCGTGCTGAAAAGAAGAAAAAGAAACAACTCTTGACTGTGGAGCCTTCTTCAGGTGTGAAGGCCGAAGAAGGCTCCACAGCCGGAAAGTTGTTTCTTTTCTTTTCAGCGCAGAATAAAACTCTACTTGTTCCTTTGCAGCCTACACATGCTGACACAGCTACGTGAACTTCTCTAATCAGACTGTACAAAAATACATCACTATCAGATTTTTTGTATGTAACATGCAGTGATTAAGAGGTGTTGACACCTGTGAATGTTCTTTTATTGCAGCTTTTCTTAAGGCTGCATTTTAACTGATTTTGCTTCGTATGTGTGTGCGCAGATCATCTCCTGTCCATATAATAGCCACCAGCAACAGTTTACATTCCTACGCCCGTCCGCCACCAGCCTCTTCAAGCAGCGAGCCGAGCTTGTCGAAGACCCACTGGAAGGAGCGAGCCGCAGTTAAACATGAACGGGTAAAGAGAGGCTGCAGAGTTTTCTTTACTGTTGATTATTCTGACTGCGGCACCCTAATTCTGGCTTTGGGGGGTCCCGTTGTTGTTTAAGGTAATTAAATACAGGTTTCTAGACACATGGTGTATTTTTGCATGTGTGTGCTTTAATAGTTTATCTGTACACTTCCATCATAACTCAAGAAAATAGTCAGGCTATGAATATATCCATTTCTATAAAAAGGAAATCTTTTATCGTTGTTTTTAATTAATCAGGTGCCCTTATCCAAAGAGTCCTTCACTCGGTTGTGACGTCACTCTGTGGGTCTAAACCCTTTTTGTTTCTTTACTGCAGGCGAGCAGTGAATCGGAATCTGGTATTTTCTGCATGTCTTCGCTTTCTGATGATGACGACCTAGGATGGTCTCATTCATGGCCTTCAACAGCATGGCATTGCTTTTTGAAAGGTAAAAACCTCTTTGAGAGGTGAGGTCTCGGGTGTGGGAGTTCATAGAGTAGATCTGCTGACCATTTTCTTCAGTTTCTGAGTGTAGTCCACAATTAAAGT
Source organism: Lepisosteus platostomus (assembly GCF_059453375.1). NCBI lineage: Eukaryota > Metazoa > Chordata > Actinopteri > Semionotiformes > Lepisosteidae > Lepisosteus > Lepisosteus platostomus. Next base: position 44,812,410 of record NC_142619.1, read on the forward strand.
TTGTGGAGATCGAAGAGGAAAAGCAGTTGCATGGTCCAGTAGAAGACTCTCTAACTACGAAATCCCACATTTTATACAGCCCAGTAAAACCTTGCGTGAGTGCATCCTACTTGTTAGCAATATTTTTTTTTTCCCTCTTTCTGGAGTGAGACAGTGAGCATCATACATTGATGGGGACCAGTCGCTTTTCAAAGATCTTATTTTATGCCGAGGGACTTTAATGCTTATTGAGTGTCATAAATGAAACAGAAGGGTTGCAGTGCTTTAACCCTCCACATCATGTGTGTTATTGCACATTAAAATTGAGCTAACATTATGTGACTATGGGTAGTCATTAAAAGTAGTTTCTCTTTTTTTAATATATCTTGTTCTCTGCTTCAGCCATTTTTTAGAATAGCATGTGTAATCTCCCAGCTCCCCCTTGTGTAGAATGAGTAGTATTACAGTGTAAGATTGAACAACTGTTACTTGTGTCTTCACTGGAGGAACAAACTTTGCAGTGTAGCAAACTGACCGAGTTAAATCATTTCCATCATTGTTTTAACAGTTCAAAAGTGTCTATCCTGTTTTCATGCAGAGTATTATTTGTGTGGAATGCAGATGTTTTGCTAAGGCTAGGGAATTCCATAAGCTTTTCAGTGGATCACATTCTGGGCCTTTTAATGTACTCTACTTTTATATTAATTTTACTTGTGCTGAGAAGCAGTACAAATGCTGTAAAGTGGCTTGATGGGAACCAGCCCCTGCGCTGAGTGCTCAAGCCCTGAGAAAGACTATGCAGCTGCCTGTTGTCTTGTTACATGCAGGCACCCGTCTGCGCTTCCACAAGGGGAATAATGTCGAGTGGCAGGATGCTGAAGACCTTGCGGATTCGGATGATGAGTCCGAGGATGAGAGAGATTCCCAGTGTCATTCCCTGAAGGCAAGTGAGCCTGGAGCTGAAATCGTGTCTGAATTATTCAACAGTCAGGTTTATACACAGCATCTTCTGCTGTATTACAGCATATCGCAGCAGATTCATTCTGTGCTCTGCCTGTTTGGGGCTCAGTGCACCGCATCTTGTTTTTAAATACCTGCTCTGCAAAATTACCAGGAAAAAGAAAATCAGTTAGATTTTCTAAAAAAGATATTGTGAATGAAGGGACACAAATAGGTTTCATTATTATTGTAGCTCAGTAGTTTAAAAATAAGTCAGACAGATTGGAGGCCTCAAAAATAGATTTAATCTTAATAGGCTGCTCCTGGAAAATAGTAAGAGAACAGGATTTGTATGAAGACAGCTCAGTAAGGAGTATTCTTTCTCATTTGTGTTAGTAATTATTGTAATTACTGTAATTATTAATACTCCTCAATTTTAGTTTTTTTCAGGTTTGAGCATTTTGAAGCAACTATCCTTAAAATGCTTAAGTTTTCTTAATACATTTAATTTATATTTAATAGTGCATAATTATTCTGGATTCCAATACAGTAATCACTTCAAAGTGGTATTCTTAAAATCTGTAGTGATACGGCCTTAAGAGACAACAGTAAAATACATTCAAAATAATTATTTTGCCTCAGTAGGGATGGAACTGAGACCGTTCAACTGTAAAAGCCATTAAATTCATCATCCTTAACCTGTACAGGTTACTCATTTTAAGAATATTGAATGTTTTTTTTACCTGCACCTATACCTTCAGCCTTTCCTTTGTTCTCTAGTTTCACGGTCCTGTTCCATAAACTGTCTTTCTCCCGGTGTTGATTTCCACAGAGCTTTGGTTCCGAAGGTCTAAAGTTAGTGGCACATGAAGAAACTGTCTCATTTGGGCAGTCTGTTCTGAAATTGACTTTTGATCCTGGTTCCCAAGAAGATGGCCTTTTAACTGCTGAATGCAGTTTGGATCATCCCTTTTATGTGAAAAACAAAGGTAAACAAATGCAGATATTTTGCGATAAACACTTCATGGTCAGTTACAAACCCTGAGTGTTGTAAAAAAGGACTGGTAGAGATATCTTAAGAGAATTACAGCTACGACTACGGGCAGTAGGTGCCAAGCGGTCGGACAGGACCTAGAACGGTGATCTGAATGTTGCTAGAATTGTTTTATTTTTCCATTACGGACAGTTCCTGGCGTGGTTTCTCTTTGTGGTTGCCTGTCTTTTGTTACACTATATATTGTTCTTTTCTCCCGCCCAGGATGGTCTTCCTTTTATCCGAGCCTTACCGTAGTCCAGCATGGAATACCCTGCTACGAGATGCAGGTTGGAGATCTCTGTCTACCTCCTGGACACCCTGATGCCATAAACTTTGATGATTCAGTTGTTTTTGACACCTTCAGGAGGTAAATCAAACCTTAGGTGGTTATTTGGGGGGGGGGGTATTTTGTCAAAGCCAGCTTACTGGTAGTTTTTCCAACTCGCACGAAAAATTAGAAGGTGGAAGTAAGTCAGTTGTGAAGGGGGGTGTCTTGTCAGACAGCAGCAGCCTGAGATAGGGGATGTGGCCTAGCTGTGACGTGTTTCCTACGTGTTTCTCTGTGCACAGCTACGACTTCACCCCGCTGGACTCCTCAGCAGTGTATGTGCTGAGCAGCATGGCGCGCCAGCGCAGGGCCTCCCTCTCCAGTGGCGGAGCCGTCAGCCCGGACTGTGAGAAATCAAGCAGGGACTTTGAGCCTTCAGGATCTTCCCAGCCCTCCTGTACTTTTTATAGCAAATCAAATAAGAGTCACAGCTCAGGGACAGCAAACAGTGCCACGCCTACCAAGTGCAAGAGACCAATGAATGCCTTCATGCTTTTTGCAAAAAAATACAGAGTGGAGTATACACAGATGTACCCAGGGAAGGATAACAGGTTTGTACACTGGCCTCATGATGGATATTGAGTGTGAGGTTCATACATTGTTACAGAAAATTCCCATAAGATGCAGGACAGACGACAAGGGCAGATGTCTCTAAATGCTTTTCGTCTCCTCCATGCTCGCCCCAGGTTGAGCTGTTACATGAATACTCCATTAGATAAAAAGTGGGAAGAGCTCATTTCATCAGTTTTTTTTACATGAATACACTTCATGCCCTGGGCTGTTGTACTGGTACTGCCATTACTCCTTAATGCCTAAGTTTTTTTGGGGTCTCTGATTGATGCTTGTTCTTGCATTTGGCAGTTTTGAGAACACACCACCAATGTAGGAATAGGGTTTCATGGGTGTTGGAAGGGTGGAAGGCATAAAAATACTAACCTCACTTCCAGTTTTATATCTTGCCTGACAAAGGCACTCAGCAGCCATGCACTGTGGCTGCTAATTTAAAGCCTTGTCGCAACTGTAACAGACATCTGCAAGGGTGCAGTACATCATACCAGATATTAACAGCTGCTGGTCTGTGACCAACAAGTGTTATTTAAGGAAGACCAGAGACAAATGCAAAAAATAGATATAGCTCAGCTCTGTCTCTGTAGGCACCTAGCTATTGTTTTGAGAAAGTGAGAGTGAGATTGGTGTACATGGTTAACAGTAGAAAGACTTAATCACATATAGTTGTCATTAACCTTTAATGTAATCTTTTAATGAAATACTCTTAATTGCATCACAAAGTGGGGGTGAGAAACTTTTAAAGGAGAGGAAATCTGAATGCATAAAGAAATTATAACAGAAATACACTGATATAGAAGTAGAAAGCAGTGTAAGTTATTGGAATCAGTGACTATAAATAGTGTAAGTTTTGTATAGCTTGCCAGTTCTGTGCATCCACTTTCTTTGGAGCATTTTATAAGGGACCTATTACTCAGTCTTGTTCCCATTTCTAAGTGGAGTTTTCAGATTTTATTGCCACATTTATGCCTTTGCTAGAAACAGTGTTGCTGTTTGCAGGAAGAAAGGATTTTTTTCAGTACTCATGAGAGCAGGCCTTCTGTAATGTGTGTGTAATTTTAGCCTCTGTGTTGCAGAGCCATAAGCGTGATCCTTGGAGATCGGTGGAAAAAGATGAAAAACGAGGAGCGGAGGATGTACACAATGGAAGCGAAGGCCTTGGCAGAGGAGCAGAAGCGCCTCAATCCGGACTGCTGGAAAAGGAAACGAACCAGCTCTGTAAGGACCTGCACCAGCAGCTGTCGCCCCCTGGGATCAGCTGGCAACCCTTAAATATCATCGGCTATAAGCAAACCAGATAGACACATCGAGGGAAAGCGATAGGGCTGTACTGACAGATGCTTGCTGTGTGGAGGAGTGGTTAGGGCTGTGGGTTCACATTCCAGGTGGGACACGGCTGCTTTACCTTTGAGCAAGGTACTTCTGAATAGATGGGTTGCCAGGTTGACATTATAAGTACGAGTTTGAAACTAATTACTTCACATGTAAGAAAAACAGAATGTTGACCATAGGGACTTGGACTTGGTAGAAGGAACACATGGTGCTGATGGCCATACTATAAAACCCACCTATTCTAGCTTCTAGCTTCCAGACTTAGTTTGGTATCTGAGGGTTAAGCTGAATTATGTAAACCTAGGTGCTTAGTTGTTGGGTGGATGTGTTTTTCCTTTAAAGTTACTCAGTTACCTTTTGCTATGGAAAATAAAGCGGCTTGTATTTGTTTTCTTAGTTGGATTTCACTCAGTCAGTGCCAGCTACCCCTCCCTTCTTAAAGTCTGGTTTTGTGCTGGGGCCATTCATTGGCTACAGTATTACGGGTTGGTTACATGAACGGTCTTTAATCTTTGGCCTGCAAGGCGATATTTACTTAATCATCACCGTTGGGACATGGGACTGACAAACTGCCAGAAGCAGTTAAAGTCACCATGTCTTTTTTTTTTTCTTCTGAAGACAGGAACTGGATTTCATTGCCTAAGACTGACTGAGGATATTGCTGCTTAGCAACGGCTTTAATTTAAATTGCCTATGTTTAGCCTTTGAACCAGCGCTCTGTTGCCAATCTTGCTTTCTCTTCCTGCAGGGCTCACAGCAGAATTAGGAAATGGACATCTTTAGGGATCTGCATTTGCAGTACAAACTGGATGGGACTATGGACTCACCTGCCTGCCTTCCCTTTCTTCTGCAAGGTTGTTACGATTACTGTGATGAAATGTTTGCTTTTAAGTTAATAGAGACATTAAAGATATATGAAATAATAAAAAGCATATAACCTAGTCACTAACTATGCTCAAATATTTTCTTATTTTTTAATGACCGAAATGCCTTACTCTTCCAAAGTAAAATGGTAAGTTTTCTTTTCAGGTAATTTCATACTATAGGCTTGAAACAAACCCTGTGGTGCTAAAGTAGGGAGCAAAGGAGCTGTATAAAAAATGTCTATTTTTAAATGTAAAAAGGGGAATTTAAAATGCTTTATTACAGCTGTTTATTAATTATATTTGTATAACCCATATATTGCACAACTATTGTAATCCATTTAACTTTTTCTTCTGGCAAGCTAGGGAATATATTACTTGTGTAGCTGGGGTTTCTTCAGTATATCTTGGGATTTCTATACAAGTAAAGAGGCCATATTAGACTTTGGGTGGGCACACACTACACTTGGGTAAGGATTTTTACCTCAAGTGTTTTAGCACTTTATTGTATCTTCTACAGCCAACAAATGTATACAAGCAGAAATGTAATCATTTTCAAAAACAATTACAAGTAACACAATCAGTGCAACCATCTAGCTTGTTTCTGCTTTGCCATTTTGTGATGACATTTTAAATCAGTCAGTTATGTACAGAATTATTGTCCCACCAAACTCTTGCACAAAATGTTCTTGTATTATATTATAAATAAAAATTTTAAATGTGTAATCCATTCACCTTTTGTTACTTTTATTGCACACTGGTATTGAACACAGTCTTCAATGTTGATGATGTTCTTATCTGATTTAATTGGCAAAACTGACCATTTTAAATTGGTACGCTGTTTTGAAAGACTAATCTCTTCTGGATTAAAACTTTCAAATTCAGAGGAGGTGAAATCTGAAAGCAAGGGCATTCGATATTTTAGGAGGAGTTACAAATTTAGCATGATTATAACACTTTAATTTGTTTTTTAAATAGAACCCACACCCAGATTCAAGTTCCTCTTTCTAATTTGGGTGCTCTGAGTTCAATCATATTCTGTAGGTTTTCGACATCTCTAAGTAGCAACACCTGAAGAGCTGCTAGAAGTTTGTAAATCTGTGCAGTTAATAACAAGCTAATTCAGGTGATTAACAGCTGAATTAGAAAGAACTGGATCACCTGGGAAAATGCTATCGTGCCCTCTATCAGCATCAAAATCATCCCCAATGAAAGTGGATACATAAGGCTGAAAGACAGAGATAGCAAGAATACCTTTCTTAATCCTTCAGATCCCTTTCTAAAGGCGTTTAATCCTGAAACATACTACAAAACAAAGTCATGAAATCACAGAAGCACTTCATATATTTTATCTAAAAAACCCTTTTCAAAATGAAAAATGTATAATTTCACATTAGTCCCATACATAGTATTATAATAAAATCAAATTTTTTTAATGTATTATTTTCAGTTTTTAAGAATCAAAGAGAAGAACTTTTTGGAAATCAGTACAGTACAGGGTCTGTGAAATCTGGACTTCCGATGGCACTGTCCTCTGGAGTAGCTCTTTGAAGTAATAATTCCCTAATTTGACATTTTAAGTGTTCTTCAGCCTTTCTACTGTTAAAGGTTTTCAAGTGAACTAAAGGATGTTAACTAAACATGCGATCTGCAAATCCTCTGGAGCTGAAAAGGACATCTTAAGTACATTATTAGGTAATTGGGAGCTCAGTTGGAATGTAATAATGAGATTATTACAAAGAACTAAGGGCTGGGAGAGTCCTTTGTTATGTTTTCACCAGAAAAGTTATGTTGTACCCTGAATACAATTTACCTTTTAGTTAATGAGCAAAATAATATACATTGAATAAGACTATTCCTCCCCATTGAACACAGTTTCATCGATATTTCATGCTTACCATTGCATGCTTGTTAATTCAGAATAGGGAGATGTTTACAAAAAAAGGTTTCACTGACGGAATCGGTTCACTGAACGACACTTGCTGCTTTCTGGAGCAGCTGTAGCATTACTGGATAAATTGGAGCAAACTCCTTCCCTTCTCTGGCTCGCACAGACTGCACATAGGCTTCCAGTGCCCCCCTGCAAAGAACAACAGAGAAGGAAATCAGGAACTGGCCCTTGTGTCAGAATTTCACTCATGAAGAAAAACGACATACACTGTAAATCCCACTGCTCATCTTACCGGGCTTTATTGGCTTACTGAAGAGTTTATTGTCAGTGTCGAACCAAAATAAATCCTGCTGAAATATTCATATTTTGATCGCTGTTCACTCAAATCTACTAAATTTAGTACCAGGAAACTGGTGCAGAAGGCTAGCCCTTGTGTAATCTAAATATGACAATGGAGCTTAGTTACATATTGCTGTCTAACATGGAAAGAGCATCACACCTGATGTTTTCAGGAATCCTTTGGTAACCCCCTGATAATATTTACAGAACATTACTGCCACAGCAATTATGTGATGTTAAAAACACAACTACTTAACAAATCAACAGACTGTAACAGTATAATGTCAACAGGAACATGGCTTTTTCCTTGCCTGTGATCAGCATTGTTACAGTATTTTATTTTAGGAACATGCCAGTTCAGTGTTCTGATTTGAGAAGCTGCTCCTCTGCTAGACAGAAAAGGCAAATTCAAGCAATCAGATGGAAAGAAACAAGCAGCAGAAGAAGGCTTAGCATAGAAGGCCCAAGAGAATGACATTACCAGCTGTAAGGACTCCAGCCAATATTCGCTCTGTAAAAGAGTCCGAGCATACTCCCACCAGATCTACAGCCAGATAAGCACTGACCTGAATGTTCACTACAGAGGCCTACGTCATAGGACAAGCGTACATGTTGTTTACTGGAAATTGACATTTGAATATGAACCCTTCATACAGTCCCTCTGCAAAGATACCACCCTTGAGTTTGCAGTTGCAACATTTTCAAACAGGTCTATTCGCAACCTGCACAAACTACTCCAAACTGATCATTTGCTGCTAGTTTGTAAATAAGTTAGTTCAAAGAAAAGTTGAAGATGTCAATGCGTAAGTATTCAACCTCTTCACTACAGCAAGCCTAAATCAGTTTAGGTTCATCAACAAAAAGATTTGTTTTGAGAGGTCAAACAGTTATGTGATGGTTTCTATGTGTAATCAAAATGGAATAATTCCACTTGAGAATAAATGCACCTATCTCTGTAGAACACCTTTGTTAGGAATAAAATTTCAAGCAATCACTCACAAACTGATACAACAAACCAACTATGCAGACCAAAGAACTTTTGACACAGGTTAAATCAGGGTAAGATTACAAGAAAATCTCAAAGTCTGTGATCATCATTACAAACTGGAATGTGCGTCGTACCACCCAGTTCAAGCCAACCTTCCGAACTGAGCACGTGGGCAAGCAGGACACTCGTTAGGGATGCCATTGACATTGTTAAGCCAATCTCAGTGACTAAAATTTGCAAAATTATAAGTCTGAGATGAGACTTAGTGTTCACAGATCGAAAATATTCCGGTCCTTTCTTAAATGCTGAGTGCATTCATCTCTTATATCTTTGTCATAAAGAGTTTGTGACAAATTATGTCACAACAGAACGTTTAGTGGTTAGATGAGATACAAATGTTTCAAAGTTTTGGTCTAAATGGAAAGCATCTGATCCAAGCCCAACACACCACATCACCCACTCAACACCATCCCAACTGTTAAGCATGGTGGTGGCAGCATCATGTCATGGGAATGTTTCTCGTCGACAGGCACTGGGAAGCTTGTCACGTTTGGGGAGAAAATAGAAACAAAGTACTCTGTAAGGTGCTAAAAAATTAAGGTTATTATTATTACAGGCGAAAGAGAATTCTAGAGAAAATGTGCTCGAGTCAGCAGCCAAGAATCTAAACCTGGGCCAAAAATTAGAAGTAAGCAGTACAATAACCAGAATCTCAAGGCCAAAGCCACATTAATAAGGTCTAGCAAGAAGTTAGTTCAAGTACTGACCTGAATCCAATAGAAACCTTTAATGTGAGACATGAAAATTGCATGAATGATTCCATGAATGATCCCAAACGAACTTTTTAAAACTGGATATATTTTACTAGGAACAAAGAACAAATACTACATCATCACATTGGACAAAGCTGGTAGATTGTAAAAGATGCTTCTACCAAATGCTGAATTAGAACGCTGAATAATTTAGCAATAAGCAAATTTCACATTGTATTATTCTCTTTGCAGGATAGGTTGACATTCAACCTCGCATAAAACTATGCTAATTTTGATCATTACAGTTTTAAGTAAAAAAAGTTAACTTGAAAACATTTATATACACCACCTGTAATTCATAAAAATATAACATTTTGGTAATAAATTTAAACTTTTCCAAAACACGATCACAAAAATGCTGAAAACACTGCAAACAGTCTTTGATTTATTAAATTGAGGCCTTTATGGTCTGAATTATGTGGATACATCCCTTGATAACTCTAGGTTTGCATTATTATATGCAAAGTTTTACAGGCATCGGGACATAGAAGTCTTGACAGGTTTCTCTGCACCTACTGTATCTTGAATACAGCCACGTTGAGTATTGTGATATTATTAAGTTGTAAACTGAATATTTATACAAGGTATAAATGTAATGTTTTATTAGAGACATAAATTACATTTTCATTAAATTTACATTTTCAAGGATGATGAGCCAGATCCATTCATAGGAATGATGATTCAGCTACAAGCCATGACTCAAGAGATCATCGGGGAAAAAAAAAGTGTGGTGAAACTCCATTGTATTGTTTTATTCATTCATGCAAAGGAAAACTTTGCAGGGTGTGCAACTAAAATGTGGCCGAGTTTTGGTTTTATATTTAGCGACAAAGAACTCACTTCTGGCTCTCTGGAAGACGCGCTCTGGCCAGCGTCCATATTGATTCTGCAATATAATGTCTTTTGACATTACTTTGCAGTCCAACCAGACTGGAAGCCAAAAAATAATGGGTCAGAAGAGTCACTGAGCTCTTGCTAACTCCTAAAATGTGGTATTCATCAGTTGTTTTGTACCCAAATTATCTATGATATTTTTAAGTCAAGAGAAGACAGAGCCCTCTAGGCCACACAGTCACGGTCTGGAATATCCCTGAACTCTAATGTGAAGTAACTCTGCAAGCATTTCATCTCTGACTGATGCACCACCCTTCCAGCAGTTCTCTCTATCAGCATTAAGGGGTGCTCTTACCCCATTTTCTGTTGATTTGTAGTAAGTGCTCAGACACGGCCAGTCATACTCATTTTACCCAAACTAACTACACAGTGCCTGACCCTGACAGTGACTGAGCCTCTTCATTAGACAGAGGTTTTTTAGTATTATGGTCAGAGAGTCTACTACCTTGAAGAAATAAAACAGAAGAAAATTAGCATATAAATACAGTAATAGGTTATTTCAAGCTGAAAACAGAAGAGAGAAAACACAACGTTTCGGCTCTGAAGCCTTTTTCGGGTGTGAGCTTACACCTGAAGAAGGCTTCACAGCCGAAAGGATGTGTTTTCTCTCTTCTCTTTTTAGCATGGAATAAACCTATGACTTGTTCCTTTGCAGACTACACATGCTGACAGAGCTACCCATCTGAATTTTGTGACAAATACCACCTATATACATGACATATGTGCTTGTGCAGCAGGTATTCCTTACAACTGACTTAAACCATAAGGTTTTCCAGTGAAATCTGTAACAACTGAAACTGATATTTTCACTACAGTTTATGGTAATCCTAAAGAGAATAAGCAACAAACACAAGCAGACTTTTTAATGCCCAGAGTTGGATCATTTTTAAACCCCACACTTCAATACAATACAAATTTAACCTTATATTGTGCTCCATGCCTAGGCATCGCAGATCACTTTATATCACTCACTGCCTAATGAAACCAGGACAGGGCTCTGGTTAACAGTCTTGTGGTTATAGCAAGAGGTTGAGCTAAACCTGCCCTAGTCACAGAGAGCTGAAAGCTGGAAGGGGGGTTTAATCTGCCCTCCTGTGTGTGCAGCAGCCTGAGCTCTGCCCCAGGATCAGGTCAGGGTTTACTGGAATAAAAGAAGGTCTGGCTGCACAACGGTGCATCACAGGACACACTGATCTATAATTCTCCTAAAGGGTCTATTTCACAATGAACAGCATATCCTGTTGCGATGACAAAGCATCCAAGTTTGTCCCATAAAAGCGAAGGGCCAGTAGACACACAGCCGTGTTGCAGAGCAGGCTAAACGTAAAATAATAGGGGACCTCTGCAAGCTTGAAAAAGGATGTACTTCTGATAACCGGTTTAATGCACGTGTCAAAGATAGCAAACAAAGAGCCAAGATAATGAATTTGCCTACCCAGTACTTGCTTCTCAGTCAACAAGGCTACAACGAACTTGCTGTAGAGACTGATAAAGCCTGCTTCTATTAGCAGACATCTACCATGGAAGATAAATATCCACTCTTACTGCTTTATAAACTCTATCACCTATCAAAACTTTCAAGGATACAAATCACAAGGTTATGATTATTTAATACATATCTGGTAGCTGAGAGGCTACTGAATGCAGTCACTGATTGATCGGGTACAAGGGATTGATTTGTATTTGGACAGATAGAAATCTCCCTTCTTCTCTTCATGTAAATAAAGACAAATTATGGAGTTTAGTGTCTAACTATCACCATTCGCTTCTTAAAGTCATTTCAGTTGTACAATCCATCCACTTACAGGGATTTACTGCTTTTCGTGAGAGAAGAAAATGAGAATTAAAAGCTTTATGAAACAGAAATCAATCCAAACACTGCCTAAACATATTTCACAAGAATTACTTTTTTCAATAGAGGATTATTTAATCCATTCAGCAAATGAAGCACCATTAAGTTAGAATTGTACGACTTAAATGTTGAAAAATGTTCGAGTTTCAAAAACAATGGAAAAATCATCATCAGAAATTGAAATGGGTAACTGTGTTCTTAAGCCTTTCATCAAAGGAAAGTATTGTCTTTCATGTGTTATATTTTGCTATGTTCATATTAATGAAATGATAAATAAAATATATTCTCCATTTCTAGGCTATATTTCAGACAAAGACACTGTCTGACAATTTTAAAAGAAAAAGGTTGACTTCCCATTTCTAAAATGAACCAAACATTACCAAAAGATGTAAGAATAATAACATTACAAAAACTTTTCCAAAGTGGAGCTGTAGTTGCAACAGTAAGCTATTACTGTGACTTGAAAAAGAAGATTAATATCAGAAATAAAACACTAAGGCCAATATCTACTGAGTTCAATAATGACTCTGAAATTTAGTTGCAATAATACTTATACTCATGTAGGAGATGGGGTTATTTCTTTAGCTGCAGTGTTTTTGTGTAAATCTAGATCACTTTATTAGCATAGTTTGTCACTACAGGTTACTCTCAAAGACAAAGAGGCTCATTTACTCTGGGAACAAGCTGAAGACAGATGCAGCGCATTTTTCCTGAATCAATAGACAGTCACTTTATGCTATCAATCAACTCTAAATGAGAGACTGACTTGTGTTACCATTTTGACTACCATCTTTTCATTCTATTGATCTGTTTCACCTACAATCTATTGATTACTTCTTCTATATTTAGTAATGTCCTCATCAGCTACCAAAATAATGTAGATCAAACTGCACTGTGTCAATACACACAGATCCTTATTTACAACACAATGTTAATGACAAAACACTTCACTGGCAAAATATATTATATATATAAGTGTTAACACTAAACTGGTGTATCCCCTAGGATTTTAGCAGAAATTTGATCAGCTAGAAAAATAAAAAAAAGGAAGTGGTAATATACAGCTTTGCTATAATAGTTTTATAAATATTCTTAAACTTAAGGACATTAAGATACAAGGAACAGGTCATACGAACTTGTGCTGAAATGCATTTTTCATACTTGTGTATGAGACACACAAGGATCGAATGAATAAGAAACACACTAAGGTGCAACAAGAGGTGTGAAACTGCAAACGTCAGCTAGCCTGGCAGCATGCAGAGGTGTGTAGTTATTGAGGCCAGAGCCCCTGCTGTCTGTGGCATGTTGGCTACTGTGAGGCCCTGCTTGTCCCAGTCCTCCTGAGGGGAGAGTTATCAGAGGCAGCCTGTACCACAGCAGGCTGCAGGCTGGGTCACAATGAACAAACAGCTGCTCCACACTCCCTCCCAGGAGAATCCTGCTCACAGGAACCAGCAATCCTGAGCACCCTGGACCCCTGCCATGACACAAGGACAGTTCTGCCTGAAGGCCAGCACAACCAGGCTCTATGCTTCCAGTCTTAATACATGCACCCCTAAAATGATTCAATGTGTAAAGGTGCTCGGTCAGAAGGCAGAGGTCATGCCCTGGGGCCGAGACATCACAGACTAGGGTCTGTGTTGAGTCCTATCTGACTGTGACTTGAGATCCTTCATGTGCCAGTGCACAGTGACTGGCTGAGCACCACTGGGGTGGGTGGTGTGAAAAGGAAGAAAATGACTCTGACACACACATCTTGAAAGGATGCACGGCCCCTCTTGTGCCGGTGAGGGAGTCTAATTAGTATTACCAGCCCAAAGTAGGTCACATCTGACAGCTTTAGAATGACATCCTAAGAGAAGGATTTTTTCTCCTGAATGCTCAAGCTCCTCCTTGATGAGATTAAGTAAATACAACCAAATGTTTATATAACATCTCTGAAGTAAAATTACAATTTATTTCCAAGTCACTTCCAATACTCAAAGTTAAGTCTATTTCTGAACTTTTTATTGTGCTTTCGTTCAGCTTTGATCTCGAAAGGAGGTTTCGAAAATACAGGCTGGTGGTGTTGAATATGCTGCATTGCACCTGAACGGTTGTAGGCCAGGCTTGCTGAGGTTGCCCAAGACAGACATTCCATTTCTGGCAAAGCACAGTGGGTGTTGACAGTATTACAATGCAGGATAAATGATGTCTACTAACCATGAGCAACTGAAAAAGTCTTAATTTTTCATATCTGCCTCTGTCCACAGAGGGAAACTTACTGGACTTAATAAAAAAAAATGCATTCAGCCCTTCACAAATGAAAATTCATTGACTATTTCATGTCCTCACCATTTTTCTCTAATACTGCTAATCCCCAACCTGCATCTGTGAAAGTCACAGCAAAAAGTAACATGGAGAATTTTGAATACTAAAAAAATAAACTGAACAATAATTTAAAATAAAGCTCATGTTCCAGTTGAGTTACACTACAGAAATTATTTACAAACTAAAAAGACAAAACCGAATCACATGTGTGAATTCTCTTTCAAACCCTTTCTTTTCAATTATTTGAACGGAATAAATTTGCAGTCGACAACATGACTTCATCATGCACTGTACAAAAACGCCATTCAGGGGCTTTACCTTATGAGAGTCAGACGATCCTTTTCCGAAGGGTGGTCATCAAGCCACTGGGAATACCGAGCAATGGACCACTCAGCCCTCTGGAACACAAGTTTCAGCACAGTAAAAAGTTGTTTCACTTGGCATTTTCACTTACAACACAAGAAACTGATTTTTTTTTAGCTCTGGAACTCTTCAGATGAGTCCATGTGAATAAGATAATAATACAGTATTACTTATGCGTGCTTTTGAAGACAATTAAAGCCCTTTACAAAAGCACATATAGCATACAACAGGAGCAAGAAGAAAGTTAAACAGAAAAAATCCAGAAAACAAGAGTAGATTGGAAATTAAAAGCTTTAGATTAAAAAGATAGAATTAAATTGAGTTTTAAAAAAATGACAATGTCTCTAATGGATATGGTCAATGGCTCTGTTGAATAAGAAGGCCAGAATAAGGAGTTCTTAGGTTAAGGGTTAGACTATCCTTGTGCAGTAAGCCCTTAAAATAATACGGTGCTAGACCATTAAGGGAATTATATGTGAACAGAAGAATCTTAATATCCACTCTGAATGAGTCACTGCAATTTACAGAGGTCGGGAACATTTGAAGAAATGGTTCACTCACATGATGTTTCAATGTTTTAATATCATCTCTGAAATCAAGTGCTTACTGTATATTCTATTTATAAGCCCAAAACATACAAACTGATCAAACCATTAAATGCTTCATACCTGATGTGGGGATTTCAGCTCAGGTGGTGCTTTAGTAAATAAAAAGTGCAGTATTGTGCTGTATGGGATGATATCTCCAACCGCTTGGCTATTGGCAATATGTTCACTCGTCTGGAAAAGCAATGGCCTAAAAATAATAGAACAAAAAATGGTCAAGAGAAATTTAAGAGCAACCTCTCAAAGTCATCAGAAACAAAGATCCTGTGTCCGGTTGTGTAGCTCCAAAAGAAGCAAATTCCAGACAGCAAAGCAAGAGAGAGGTCATTTTTTAAATGAGAAATCTCTGTTAAGAATGGGAACAGCTAGCAGACCTCACAGTGCATCTGACATTAATCTTTGCTTTCAAGTACTGCTCCTCAAACAGTTTTTTACAGTACAGTAAGTATAAAAAATAATTGAATAAAACAGATCAGTGTATTTTCATACTCAAATTATGCAAATTTAAACTGGCAATTTTGTCTTAAGAAACTGCCATAATGACATCATCAGATACTGATGACCACCAATTTTAAAACGTTAATTTAATTTATTAGTTCATAGTTCCTAAATATATTTTTCCAAGGCTCATTCTTATTTCTTTAAGTTTTAAATTCTGATAGATTACATTATTTTCAAGTGAGCTCCAACTGTCCCATGTTACAAGAGCGTTACAAGGGCGTACTGTGTACAGTATGTGTATTTTAAATAAATTGAAACTTTTTCATAGTTGAAATAATGTCTTTTATTAGCCTTAAGCTCTTTTGAAAAGACATTTTATTGCATTCATAACTACATTTGGTTAAAAAAAGAACCTTTATATTTATTTAATTTGAACAATTTATTTATGCAGAATCCATCATACAGCTAACAGAGTTTTGTACTCTGATTCAATTGAACTTCAGAAAATTAATTTAAAACAGTATTAGATTATGATGGTAATTTTACCTAAAAGAGGGAATACTGGTATGAATTCAGACATTAAAATATTTGTTTCCAGAGACAAAAGTGTTTTCAGGAAAGCAACCTCCTCATATTGACAACTTCATTAATGAGTTTAGTATGTCTGTGAAATTCCTAATAACCCAAACAAGTCCCATCTGTGTGTGGGGAAAAAACAAATGAGTTTTTTTCTTAAAAAAATGGCCACCTCTACTTCAGCCACCCTTTGCAGTCAAGACAGTACTCATTCAGGGGTAAGGTGGTTTGTTGTAGATGGGTCCATTGATGAATCAAATGTCACATGTGGTGGCTGATGAAAAGGTTTTTATCTCTTATTTGACTGGTTGGACTGAGGATTTCAAACTTGTTTCTGATGTTTCTCTGCTTTCAGGGCAATACGTTTTTTCTCAGAGTAGGAAGAGCCTCCATTCACAAAGCGCTGTCATGTGTGCTTGTCACGAACAATTTTGTACCTTTGCTCTGGCCCAGTTGATGATGTCCACACCACTCTTCCTAATATGCTCTTAATAACGTAGCCGTGGATGAGCCATTATTTCAAATCAAGGTCTTGCTGTCTTAGTGAATATGACAGTATAATACACATTCTTAGCAGACAGCCTTGGATCTGGCCTTCCCTACTCCTTCCAGTGACACCCACAGAAAACTGCCAACTTCTGCCTTAGATTCTCAGAGGAGGGTTTTATCTATTTTGGCGTTGACAGTCAAGATGGTGTCAGAACCTGTTATGCTGTTGCTGATGTCAGAAATAAGCTGCAGAGCAGTGATTGGCTGAAGCCCACAGGCAGATCTCAGAGCATTGCGCAGGTAAAGCAGGGAGAGAGTGTGAGGGTGACGTGAGAGAGAGGTGGTGACTTGCCCGACATACTGTAGATGTCTCCAATTAAAGAGGCTGTTTGAGGCATAGTGAGGGTGGTGGAGCGACTAAGCAGCCCATCAGCGTACTACTGTACGTACAGTACGTCCACCTTAGTGGACCACACCCACATTCGTAACCTACAGAAAGTCTGTGACGTTCTGAAAAAGAGGGTGGCATGTTTCTCTTCAGCACAGTAGGAAGCGGGGTGCAACATGGTGCGAGGGCACCGAGCAGTGACAAAAAGTGGGCAAAGCTGTCAGGAGAGGTGAAGCTCTCAGCAGAAAATGGCTGGAGAGTCGAAGTCCCGAAATGCACAGCCGCCAGAAAGACGTTTGCATTGCAGGGAAACATCAGGGAGCACAGCATGCACACTGATGCCGATTATCTCAATGTCAGAGCACTGACACAACGGAGCGAGCTGACTTAAACAGGCAGTTCATGAAGTGGGTTGAGTTGTAGACTGATTTCCTGATGGATTGACCAGCATCCCTACCTCGTCTGCAGGGGCTCAGCAAAAGGCTGGGAGCTCCCACGAATGTGGCGGTTATCCCTGGCAACCGCGGCACATGAACCGGTCCCAGCCCGGGCATGACAAAATCTGCATAAATCATTTCTATTTGTCCACAGTGCTGAATGCTGGGACTTATGCACTGATGGTGGTGGAAAATGGATTTGTGGCCAGTTGGTGACAAATTACATGCGATATTCATCAGATAATTATTAAGGCCAACAGGCCACTGGGTTATTTGGATGACAATCTGATTTTTGATGGGAAAATCATGTCCTTGCCTGCTGTTTGCACCTATTTCTTTCCAGAAACTGTGTAGCTAACCACTTCTTCTTTCAGATGCACGTCTCAATGAGACCAGTAATGTCAATGACATGTTGCAAAAATTCTTGAAACAAAATCTGTTTAACATTCAAAATAGTCATTGTACAAGGCTTTTATATTAAGGAGATGAAAAGACTTTAAAAATAAAAGACAAGACACCGATATGTAACCCAGCAGACGTCTGCAACAAGTATAATTCAGTAAGAATTAAACTTTTCTTTTAAAAAAGAACTCAGAGACTCTATGTCAGGAGAACATCAGCCATGATGTAATGGATATTTAAGGTCACAGAGGCTTAAAATGGATTCTGGTGCAGGCAGTTTCCAGCATGAAGACATTTAAGGTACATGAAGCTGCTGTCATCAGTGGTTTTGTATCGTCTCTCCCAAATAATTGATATGAAGAAAATAATTCAAACATGACTAGGATGGGTATCCCTTAAAATGAAAAAGCCTTTAATTTACTGCTAAATTGATAACAGTAGACAAGAACATAATACTATGGAAGAGGCACTTTTCCTCATTCTGTATTAGCAATTAAAAACATTTTATGAAGCATTAATTTGGACAGAGCGTTGTTAAAGGAAGTAAAACTTGATTTTACTCAGAAGGTATAGCTGTCAACAGTCACAATAACTCATTATATTGCAGTTCCAGCCACAAGCTTTAAGCATTTTCTGTCACTCACACCATGCTCTCTTTCAGCATCATGACCTTATTAAACTTAAATTTGCAACAAGCATACACAACAGTTTTAGTACCAAATGGTGGGACATTTCAAACCACTGTACAACACCTTCTTAAGGTGTAGTGTAAATACAGTACACATACAGTATAAACACCATATACTGTAACTGCCTATAAACCTATTTGTAACCCGGATAAGGGATAACTAGAAGCTGATTTAGCAAATATGTACAATAGTTTAGAGAAAAGGAGGAATAATGTATGAAACTCATTGTATATACAGAATCAATAGCTAGAGCCAATGCTTTATCTACATTGGGGCTGCAAAGTGCTATTTTGGATTCCACTTCATGTAATTGTGGTATGTTTTTTAGGGCAGCAGGTTGTCAATAGCTTTACAGTCACATCTCCCAGAAACACTTTACATATACTATATTTCTAATTTTACAATGATTAGATTCATTCATAGCGTGATAATTTTATAGATGATCCTTTGGTTTTGATAACCTATTAAGGTGCATGCTGTATCTTTTTTACTGGTGCAGATTCTTCTCAGGAGGGATATCTGACCACTATATAATACAGAAGCTCTCTAGCTCCTCCATGTTAGGCATCCTGCACTTGTGCACTTAAGCCTACTGTTATGAGTCCATGTGTGTCAAGCAAAGCATAAATGACCAATGAAGATATTTGATTTTTTCATTATGCCATCCACACATTGCCTCCCTAAGGCACACTACCTCTTGAAAGGGATCTAGGCTGTTGGTAAGGGTGCGGAGGTGCTGGAATGCCACTATTTTCCCACTAGTTGTCATTCAAAACTTGGTGACGGAAGTCAGTGCTCGATAGAAGAGGTCACAGGCCAAGTAAATAATGAAGTGGAAAACGATGTGTCAGATCCTGTTTCAGTGAAATGCTTAGTTTTCGAATCGTTTCCAAGATGGAACACATCAAATGTATTGTTGAAGGGGAGAAGCACAAAGAGCTCCATGACCCCAGCAATACAGAGACATCACAAAAACAGACTTGGTTAGGAATGCTATTTTATCTGTGTGCTGTGAACTGCGACAGCATTATATATAATAAACCACATGGCTGTCATAATGGAATTAAAATCTAATTTTAAAATAATATTTTTAATATAAATTAATTTAATTTAAATTGAATTAATTAAACAATGAGGTAGTATAATCTGTTTAATATATATAATGAATAAGCTGTTTATACAAGTTCATTAGTATCTGTGCTATAGCATTGACTACAAAGAAATGAGCTTGTTTTATTTATGCACATGTATCAGAAGCAGTGTAGATTCAGCTTCAGATCGATTAATTTTGTAAGCAGAATGGGTACTAAATTAATTAGAAGCTGACGGAATTTTGGAGAGCAACACTACAATGTCAGTGACAGAGTGCAGAATATCTTCAGCATACATGGAGACAGCATGGTTTAATTGTTGAAATTCAAGGAAAGCCTTTGGTATTTTGGCAAATATTCTACGTTAAAGGTTCAAATGAAAGAAGAAACCGAAGGGAGGAGAGTGGGCAATCCTGTCTAGTGGCTCTTTTAATAGTGAGTTCATCATACCAGAGTATACCATGGCAGCAGGAATGATATATCTGTCCCCGGGCACAGATGTTATAATGTGCACCATAGATCAAGATGATCAAATGTTTTCTCAGCACAACTCACAAAGCATTCATATTTGCTTAAATGGAACAAATGATGCATATAATCTAAATCAAGATCCCTCTTCACAAAACTATTCTGATGAGGATGAATAAACCAAGCCATGTAATTTTCAAGACACATGTCCAGAAACTTTTGGGTATAATTTAATGTCTGAATTAATTAGAGATATTGGATCAAGGTTTGATTGCTCGAGTAGTTTTTTTCAGAACTAGGGAGAAAAAAACAGTATTACAATTTGAGATGGAACGTTCC
Organism: Lepisosteus platostomus; assembly: GCF_059453375.1. Taxonomy (NCBI): domain Eukaryota; kingdom Metazoa; phylum Chordata; class Actinopteri; order Semionotiformes; family Lepisosteidae; genus Lepisosteus; species Lepisosteus platostomus. The sequence goes on from NC_142619.1 coordinate 44,832,828, forward strand.
CTTTGGGATTATAGTATAATTTGGCAAACACAACTGATCACAGCAAATTGAAAAGTGTTCAAAGCAGTTCAGATGGAATGTCCAGAGCCAATTTGTACACTGCAGTCCAAATTTTAATTTTGTAAGAGAAATGGCTTGTCCAGTTTATATCTTCTTCTTTAAATAATTTGAAATATTTATTTTGTGAAAAACAGGAGCAAGCTGCAGCATGAAATAAAGAGGCTGAGTTAGATATAACAGAGCAGAACATCAGAAAAAACTAACTTTCTTGGTATCAGACTTTTTAATAAAGATCGAATAACCAGAACAGATGATATACTAAAACAAAAGCTTCTAAGTAGTACAAATATATACCATATAATACCGAGTACTTTTTTCTATTGTTAACTGTTATGCGACAGAATGAGAGGCTTCTGTGTGGGAAACTAACTTCCTAGTTAAACCACGGCTATAGTAGGGGCTTGAACCAAGGCAGCAGCTTTTAAGTGTGGGACACTCATAAAAATGTGAACAGAAATCCTTGGAAACAAGCTGCAAGGATAAGACTTCAGTGTAATTATCTGCATCCCTGGGATAATTAAGAAGCTTATAAATGAGCAGCCTAGGCCAGCTCCCCAAAGTCCTCCTCCTTTGTGGGCTTTTCAGGATAAAAATCGAGCAATAGCAAAAATACAATAACCTATGGTTTAACTAAAGGGTCCAATGCCAGCTCACAGACTGGAGGCTGAGAACTTCAGGAGTAAAGACAGTCAGTCTGCACTTCAGACTTTAGACTCAAGATGAGTTTTAAGAGTAAAACAGACTGCTACCATTTCATGGGCACCAGTGTTTGGAATGGAAAAGAGTTATGAAATGGGATCAGCTGGGATTGTGACACAGAGGGGCAAGAAAACAGAGGGCTAGACCTTCTAGAAATTCATTAAACGTTCTGAAACATAAAATCCAACTGTGATATGCTCTGTCTCACTGCTCCAGTGTGTGTTTACTTAAGGAGCACTACAATACCATATTTTTAAAGCACTTTATTGTTTCGGAGAATCAATTACACAGCAAATTCCTATTCTAATCTGAACAAAGACAGTTAGTTTCCCTAGCAATAGTCATCAGACAAATAAGGAAATGGCCAATCTGTGTATCATTAGCATCACACAAATATAATTGAAGTACAGTGATTCAATTAGTCAGCCTCATGAATGCAACTTTAATGTTGACTGAAAGACTGAAAGCTTGCAAACCAGACACAGGGGGTACTCCAGACAGCAAAAACCAAGTTGTGCATTGTGCAGACAGAATGCAGCAAATGCAATCACAGAAGGCAGGACTGTACTAATTTATGACCTTGGGACATAATTCAAATGAAGCTGTAACACTGACAGCTGGATATGTTAAGTTACAGTTGAGATGATAAATGAAAGATGAAAAGTAAATGTCACCGATGACTGTGTACTAATCAAACCAACACTTTGATTAAAGTTCCTTATTAAGAGTGATTAGTAATGATTTAAGGCTGCAGGGAATCAAACAGGAGTTTCGTTTTCAGCTAATCAAGACGTTGAGCATGCATGTATCAAAGAAAATTCAAATAAATGAGTCTGGAAATATAGTCGCACTGTAGCTATTTTCTTTCAATGACTTATTACAGTCCTGTTAAAAAGCTGACTGAATGAAAAATATCCACTGGAAAATCATTTACCGATTAGAATGTGTGTTCAATTAAACAACAGGAAATAATGAAGGTCAGTGTTGTAGCTATTATTTCCCTCTTAGACAATGAAAACACAAATACCGCCTTGGAGATTTAAGCCAAAAAAAACTTGCTTAAAGGAACAGTGAATTAACATTGTGCATATAATATAGCCCTCTAAACTGTACACATCATGCTTTTAACATTCTGATAAACACTACTTTCTATGATATGCATGTACTTTACTTTGAAATGAAGGTAGCATCACATGAACTTGAAAATCACTCAGCACTCAGTGTTTTCTTCAGTTTAAGGCAGGAACAGAGCTAATAGCAGATGAAGAAATACTTCACAAATACTCTAAAAGATGGTAAATCTTTGTATGACTGAGGAATTTAAGGTACATGGTGAACTTGACCTTCATCCTCTACCCCTCTCGTACATGTGTTATGAGATGCAGCTTAACATGAGAAGGTGGTCTATTAAAATAAAGATATATTGACTGATAGAATCTCCTTGTTTAATACTAACGTGTGCACTATCTTATCAGAAAGTTTACAAAATAGGAGGAGGCTACAGTATATGGCCCATCTAGCATCTAGTTTTTTTTTACTTGAACAGTTTAGTCAACTTAAATGCAAATCCAAGACAAACCTGACAGGCTTTAACAGTTACAGGCATTTCAGTTTTACGCAATTTGTAAGGGTGCTAAGGAGGACGAATGCCACTAGTTATTAGTCGGTTTTATTGGCAGGATGTGATTGCCACTACATCTTCTGGTCCTTTGGAAGTTGGTGCCTGTTATCCATTTAATTTCCTTTTTGTTCTTCAACTGAGATTGCTAAATCTATGCGGAAATGGTACTCTCGCAACAGCCCCACACTGCAGAGCTGAAGCGTTTGGATACTTACCGGAAAGATCTCAGCAATCGGTAGGGCTTGCCCAGGTCGGACACCCTTCTGCACAGGGGAGCCACGGCCATCTCCATCTGACACAGAGAAAGGGTTACACTGGAGAGATGCCAGACCACCACTGGAGTAACACCTGATTCACAGCCACAGAGGATCCCTAAGAGGGTGTGGATTAACACTGCAGTCTCCATCCAAGGCATCTCTGGAAGTCCCAAACTGAGACTCCAGAGTATGACTCAGTGCCAAGAATAACTAGTTATTATAAGGAAACAGCTTTCTGTAACACTTTAAACCAGAGAGCATTGTTCTCCAGTGAAAGGCAGATTGTAAAAAGAAGGAAACCCTTTCTTTGCAATTTTTTTTTCTTTCCAGAAAGAAAATGGTGTTATATTGTGCAGAACAAAATTAATGTTTTCAATGCCAATTAGGAAACAGTTTTGTGTGCAATCAGAGATTACTGTTTTTGTCATTTCTGGTCACATTACACAATGTTAACTAATTCCAGAGCTGTAAAAGGAAATGTATTGTTTATCCACTAGGGTCTGGGGATTATACAAAGACCTAAAAATGTTATGGAAGATAAGATACTGTATGCTCTTAAATTATAAAGCTAAACAAATGAAAAAGTTGGATACACAGACTAAAGATTGGAAAATGAAAATAATAATTAAAAAACAAAAACAAACAGATTTCGGTTTGACTGAAGCTTCATGGTTTGGATCTTTTACTTTCTATGTAATGAATGGGTAAGGACTGAACAATGATATAAAAAGTTTCTACTACTTAAGGAAATTATCACTAGTTTCCTAATTACAGAGGTTGCACACACATCATTTCCTGAACACATGTATAACTTCTCTAAGGGTGTTAATGACAGACAGGACTACAGCAAAGAGGTACTGTAGAAAATAAAATAGCGCTGATCTGAACTTAGGTAGTATGTGAAATGCAGGGTAATTCTCGTCTTATGTGACAGGCATTTCAGATCTATGACAGTTTCCATTTCACAAGCCATAGTATACAATTTATGGAACAAATCTCTAGAACCTCAAACATCAAAAGGGCGAAAAGCAGATTTCACCTTCAATGACACCACTTCACCTTTGCCTCTTATCGCTAGCATTTCACTTTGTAGCTTGAACCACTGACTTCTAACAGCCTCTGATGCAATTGCTCTCCTGACAGCTCTGCACAGAAATCTAGGCAGAGGGGCTGAAATGTTCTGTTTGCTTTTACCCATTCTGTGCTTTAAAGAGTTTTCAGAGAAGGCTTTCTTCTTATATCCGTAAATGCAGAGAATTTCAAAGACAGAAACTGCACCTGGACAGTTGCTTAAAATCACGGTTTATCCAGGCACTGCCTTCAACTGCAGTTAGCTTTTCCCACTGTAACTCTATGTGCTTGACTAAAATGCTAGGCTTTGCACCTTTTTTATTACAGGGTCATGTACTTTGACAAATTAAGAGAGGGTTTAGCTAACTGGATATTGTGTGCAGTTTGGTGGAAAGATTCATCTCTCTTTTCACAAATTTCAGGCTACAGAAAGTAAAAGTGAATAAACCCATGCTGATTGAATTGTTGATTTGTAGTCCGACAGCTGAAAAGCACAAAAAAGACATCTGGCAATAGGCTTTACAGAAATATTACTTAAAAGTATCAAAAGACAATGGGTTTAATTTCAATGTATTGATTGTTGAAGTTGAACACAGTGCTTCATGAGGATTGTAAACTACTTTTGCTTTATCTCCTAAAAGATTTAAGAGTTTGTCATATTTATGAAAAAATGACATTTCTTTCAGAAGGCCATCATACAGAAGATATTTTTTGTGATTTTTTAGAAATATTTAAGTGCCATAAAAAAAGGTACAATCCAAAAAACTGGTAACACCCAGCTCACAAGATGTTTTTGATGTACAAACAAATTTGGGACAGATGAAAACATTTTCTTAATCAAAAGATGAAATTAAAACTCAGTGTACAGCATTCTGAACTGAAAATGTATTGTGTAGCATAAAATCCTGTAACACTCTTTTATGAACATTAGTACAAATAACAGTTAAAATATTCACTCTTTCAGAAACAGCTGTGAATAGTACATTAAATATATTATAATTAAGGTCATATACTGTACTTAGAGGAAATACTCTCTGTTCTTAAACATTATAAAACATAAACACTCCATTAAAAAAACATAAAAAAATTAAAAATAATAAATACACACTAATAAAATGATCTCTATAAAAATCAGGTTAGAATGAATAACAATAATGGTGAACATGCAATGATTATTGATTATGAACTAATGCCTCTAATATCTTGACACCCTGTGACTACTGTCCCAATTTGGGACGAAAATGTCTCACTACTTCGCTAACTGTGACGGTCACATTACTAAAGCACATATATTTAATGATCTGAATCAAAATGCAGAAGTACAAGGAACACACTACAAGATTAAAAACCTAGGCCATTTCATGTTCCAGAAAGTATTACCGCAGTCGCTGTGGAGAGCCGTGGGTTAAGAACTGACAGCTTTCTGTGAAAGAGATCTGTGCTGAGCTGTCTGAAAACTGGGCCAGGATATCAGCAAAGAGAAGATCAAGAGTGCAGCGATGCAGCTGAACATCATATCTACCTACCTGAGCAAAGTCAGCGGCCAGTCTCATCTTCCCTCCTTCTCCCAGTGGCCTCAGCAGCCCTGCGTTCCTTACGAAGAGCTCAATGGACCTCTGTGCAATGGCTTCAGTATTGTCATAGATGAAGTCGATGCACTCAAAGTGCCGGAAGTAGTCGCTCATCACCCGTGCTACAAAACCCTGTAGCTCCTTCATGTACAGTGAACATGGTACATCTGGTTTTCCTGAACTGGACAGTGGTCTTCAAAAAACAACAAAAATCATTAAAACATTTTTTTTCAAAACACGCATGAACCCCACTTTAAAAAGTTATAACACAAACAGATTCTAGAATTTCCAACCTCTATGGTTTAATGGTGTCAGCAGAAACTGAGTTAAACTGCTTGTGTAGGGGGGTTATTAGAAATGGAAATCTAAATGCCCATTAACAAATAAACATGTTTATAAGCTTATGTCAAAGAATGAACAAGGGCATGCAACCATACATACAAGTAGCACTCCATAGTAATTAAATTTACCACCTGAACATTTTCTACACGTTACACAATACTGCAAAGGAAATACAAAGTATATTTGTTAAACACTTTACAGAACATACAGCTAGTCTGTCAGTACATTATATACAGTTAGACAAAAAGTGTTACAAAAGTAACATGACTCTCAAGGTACTTTCAAAAATTGTAAATCAGGTTTTATTTACAGTTTTATTAACTGATATTAAGTTAAATGAAATATTTTGAAAAGCCTGGGTATGAGATAGACACTAAACGACTATCAAACATAATCTAGCTAAATTATAAGAAGATGGTCTTCTGAATATTACAAAAACATATGACTAGAAATCTTACTATAAGATACATTACAAGGAGCATTGTTCTAGCTACAATGATAATGAGTATGAGAGACAGAATGTCATTCTTTTACAAATATACAGTATACAATACCTTACAGTTATATGCAGCATGACCTAAAATTTACCATATCATAAAAATGAAAATGAAAGCAACACCTTAATGGTAATGAATAAAAACACTGCTGTGCTTTCTAAATACTGTTTCTAATCTCCACCACTGTATTTCCAACAAAGCAGGGCCTAACATTCATGTCACTTCACCTGTGAATGGTATTGTCATTCAGAACCTTATTCTGAATGACCTTATGTCATTCAGAGTCATATCTAAAAGCACATACAATTGCTGGCATATTCCAGTCTTATAGAATAGCCTTTAACAGAAATCATCCCTTTAGGATTACAGAAAATCTGAGATTCACTTTGATGCTTTTTCTCCATCATTTATTTAGCATTTGGCTGCACACAGCTATTGTGTTTTAAAATGGAAAGTAATCCCACCAGTCATTCCTTTGAAAAGAATAGAGCAGGAGTTTTACAATATTTAATGTTAAGGCACAGCTTCTGTAGAAAAAAAAGAACAATCCTTGCCATTTAACATGCACAGCAGATTAATTTCCTACATTTTCTAACAATATCTTTAGTATCACAATTTAAATACCATGTCCCTTCATACTGTATTGAATATGGCAGTGTCTATTATGAATGTAAAGACTAAGATAAGTAATCAACAAGAAAGAGGCTGTTACATAGGGCTTCCAGGCAGCTAAGCCTCCTGTTATAGAGTATTTTAAAAATGCTGTATTCTTTAAAGAAACCTTCCTTAAAACGTCCTCATTTATTGTATAAGAAAGGTCATTATGCAGTGGTAAAGCAAAAACTTTAAATTACCTTCAATCTGAAAAATTCATATCAGAAGAAGCACCTCATTCTAACTTATGGCTGTCTTGACACATTTTGACCAATTTGATCCTTCAGTATGTCAGAAGATTTATTTTTTAAAAATGTAATAATAAGCTGTACTAACCACTAGGCTTATGCTGTGATAAGGTGGAATTTTTTTTACTAAAGATGACATTAGATCAGATTAGTTATTTCAAACCTCTCAGACAAGCATCTTGCTGGGCTGCGCTCTTTGATAATGGACCTACAGCGTGAAAAGATCGTCACGGATAAGAAAGCTTCACTGCACAATGTAAATTCAGTTATTACACTCTAATGGACCTTTAGATGAACAGAGCTGATCTAAAATCACATTTTATAAAATTAAAATAGAATGGCAATGGGTTTTATCCTTGGATAAAAAAAAACAGATTCACTACAGGGGGTATTAAGTGCTTGGGATTTTCAGTAGGAACTGTTCAAATGGCTTCCAGACATTTTTTTTTTCATTTAAAATCAACTATTTTTTCTGCCTGTCCAATCTACTGTTTAGGAATTGCCAATTTCATACTCAATCTGGCTCACCGCTAGATCTTCTGAAAAGATGAGGAAATAACACTTTTGGAAATGTGTCTTTTAGCCCAACAACAACCCTATGCACTACAAACCCAGAGAGCAAACCAATGAGCTTTCATGTTGGATGGAAAACTGACCACATACCAGCAGGTCGATTCCCCAGCTGGGTTCATCCAACACAAACGTCAGCCAAACGGGCATCAACCACTGGGGGCTCCCAAGCATGGGCTGGCTCAAGGCACACCACCAGATTTGAAACCACGATCTCCCCAGTTATCCTGCGCTCAAACATCAGCGTCTGTTTTTAACTACAGGAGGCAGTTGAGCACCCTTCAGGCAACTTAAGCTGATTAAAGGGAGTGAACTGCTAAGAAACTCCAATAGGTGTTTCACAAAGGAAGGATTGCACAGCTTTCGACACAGAAAAGCTGACATTATACAGCAAAGTAGATACCATTAATTTTACAAAAACATCTGTAACATAACCAGGGCTTGGGTTTGATGGTCTCAATATCTTTAACAAAGAGGTCAACTTACATAGTTTATTCATAAAGTGCTAGAGGAGCAATATATTGATGTATGTCCGCACATGAAAAATACTATGTGGCAAGGGACTTTACAGAGACATTTAGTAGAGCACTGTTAGACAGCTCCAAACACAAGTGGAGAATGACAGTGTGGATAATTACCCAGAGAAATCCTCCTGGTGCATGGTGATGATAATGGCCTCCACTGAGTCACCGACAGAATGAAGCAACGGCTGCACAGCACTCCCCATGAGAGCCTGCACTGTCTGGAGCAAAGAGCAGCACAACTCAGATAAGAGCAGTCGACTCTCGCCCCGCACACACCCACACAGGAGAGCGATACACAAAAACATAAGAAAAACACCATCCATGGATCCTGTCTTAAAACGTCAACTCTGGTTTTCCATGTGGTCCTTTATAGCCAGTTCATTAGGAATTCTATTCTCTCAGTCACGCACTAGCAAGGCTTAAAATATAATTGCATGTGAGTACATGACAGCAAACATTACTACCACAGCTGACTGCCTTAGCCGATGTTTTCAAGAATGTAGATTATATCAGTAGGGTCAATTTAGATTTATGAGTAAGACATGCAAGATCTGCTAATTTCTCAGTTTCTTGAGATCACCACAAACACAACAGTTCACTTTTTCAGATCTTGGCAGCGCTCATCATTAAAATAGCAGCAGTCTGGATTAATGGCTCGGATGCTAGACTCAAAACTAAAAGGCTTTAGGCTCAAATTCCAGGTTTTATGCCTGGAAAATGGGCTTCACTGAGACGGCTTCAGTTGAATGCCTAGCTGTATAAATGAGTACAAAGGTACATTACTTGGGATAAAAGCATCAGCCAAAAAATTGACATAATAATAAAATATCTGTTAAAAAGTAATTAAAATAGCAAATGAAAAGCTCTAAAATACTGAATTTGGAAACTTATGTCCCCATTGTGCACCGTGCAGTGAGATTCTTTTGTATTAAAAACACTGGCAGCTCTTTAAACTTTACATGGTCATTGCTTTTTACATTATACCATCTATAATAAAAAAGTGTCAAGATTATAATCTTATGTATTCTAGAGGGATACTGAGGTGGCATCATCAAGATAAATTCCACTGGCCCATTTACACTTTTCCGTAGACCAATGTGATACATTTTTCATTTTTTAAAACATTTGCTTACCGTGCAGTACAGAAAATCTCAGACTTTGCAATACATGGCTTCAGTAACTATGCCAGTTCTAAATTCACCAAGGACACTTATATCAAAAAATAAAACAAAAATGACCTACATTTTTGTCAGATCGGTTTACAGGAAACTGAAGTAAAATTCATTCAGAATTATGCAGCTTCTGCTCAACAGTGCCTGCCTCTCAAGTAAAAGATTTAATCTAAGCAATGCTTCCACTTAACATGGAAATGTGACAGTAAAAAAACAAAGAAGCATCTACATACATGTAAGACTTTATATGAATCTTTTTATACTCTTCTTAATAACCAAAATGACAATCATTTTTAATAAGCTATATCCTGTATTATTTTTTCCAAATGAAAGTCACAGCATAAAGAACTTTAACAAATTATCTGCCTTGAGGACCTTTAGAATGACTGAAATATAAAAGAATTCCAAAGTATCTTTATCAAGTACCTAACAAACAAAAATCTGATATGTTAATGGTACAAGATTAAAGGCCAATGCAGTGTGTCTTTGGGTGTTTTTCTCCCACATCACATAAATCTAAAAACTTTGCAGCACCTGCCTCAACTAGACGCATCACCAAACCAAGCACGTTATCGCTAGTATTAAATCCATCAATCCATTTTCTAACCGTTTCTTCCAATTCAGGGTTTTTGGGGAGCCGAGACTATCCCAGCAAGCAATGGGCAGAAGATGGCCATACCCTGGATGGAACTCCCGTCCACTGCAGGGCACACACACACTCACACCTTTGACTTGTGGGAAAATTTTCCCACTGACCTATCTGTATGTTTTTGGACGGGGGGAGGAAATCAGAGCACCTAGATCACACCCCAGCTCCAGAATTGAACCCAGGGCCACAGCGCTGCAAAGCGATAATGCTAACCACTGTGCCACCACTGGTATTATAAACAAAACTGATTTCAGTGTTTAAGATGAGTTTGTCTCATGCTGCATAGCCACCACACCCCTCTTGCTCGGTTTGCAGATGGTCTCCTTTTCAATTTAATGTCCTTCCACCTCGGAAAATCATACCACATGCTATTACCACGTGAACAGCATCAGAGAGAAGCCTCGATCTCAAGCTCAGGATTAGGTACTTCTCATGGATGCTGATCACTATTGTGTTTAAATGAGGAAATTGCATGTTTACTTTGTATATTTTGAGATACATTTAAAGATGATGCAACAGCATTTTAATTCCTTCTTCCAATAGATTTTGCACATTTCAAGGCTCCAGATCAATAAAAGCATTATTCCAATGACAAAATGGAGCCCACAAAATGCAACATGACATCACATAGTTCTTCTGGGACACTGCCAGTCAGTCCTACAGAACAAGAGGCAAAGATGGCTTATCATGATTTCAAAATTCATATGGAATTTTGAGTCTGAAGTCAGGCAGAAGAGACAGAGATAAAAGATATGGACTGTCTATGAAGTGAGCTTTGTTTTTTAAAACGTGGAAGCATAATCTCAACAATAAATCCAATGAATTATGCGTTATTCAGATAAGTAGCTGCACATCTCCCAGTTACTCCATCCGTTTCTATGAAACAAAAATGTTTACAATTACAATTCTGTGTCTACTGAAAATCTTGTCTTCTGCTCTAAATAGTTGCAATTGTGAACTGCTTGTCAAGGTAGTAACATTGCCTTAATAATAACAATAATCTGAATAACAGGCACTACAGGTACAAACTATTATTTACATTGATACACAGAGTATGTAACACGTACAGTACCTCTAAGGCAGTAGTCAGGGCCTGCTCAGCAGCTGGAGGAAAGGAGCTCATACTAGAGATCACCTGCAAAATAAGACAAACACACACCAAGTGCCTCTTGAAGTAACTACTGCAGTCATGGTTATTTCATGTTCCATATAATCAGGTCAACTTTATATGTATATCAAAGCTTTAATTTAAAGATAATCATAATTACAGGTTTGTTTTTTTTCAATTGTATAACAAAATAAACTTGTATCAAACAAAGACAGTACCTGCATCCTGATGTGAAGCATGTGTTGTAGATGTACAGTTAGTATGACTTCCAAGTTAGTACATTTCAGTTAGTTTTACCTGGTAATGTACGTACTATTACATTGCTGTATATAGCGCTGTTTACTTCTCTTGCCTTTTCAGACCAAATCGCTGGTCTGTTAAGGTGCTAAAATGTATAGAAAATGACCATCTTTAAAAACCAATTAAAGTTTAACAGAATTTGAACCACAACCCCCAGGCCTCATTTCTTCTAACTATATGCTAAAGAGTGCAGTGTCATGAGGAGTTTCATATGCTGGCTCCTCATGAACTCTCTTAAGGTAACTCTTAATGTTATAATGTTTTTACTGCCTTTGTTTGAAATTTTAAACTTGATGAATTTTCTTAAAATATTTAATTGCAAGGGCAATTTTAGTTTTATTAAGGTATTAATCACTCTGGCCCAGAATACTACGAACCATAAAATCCCGACGAGGAAGTCATGCATTCTTAATTCAACAAACTTGGGTTCTGCTTCACACCAACCTTTCCTGCAGCAAATGCTCTTTCATTTCGCTTTGCATGAACAACTGTAATTGCAAATTGCTGTAATTGGTCTGACTGATACCAGTGTCTAATTCTATATTATGGCTTCGGTTTCACTGCCAGCTGGGGTGGGTTTGTTTTCTCATCAGGCCTGCCTAGCTCAGTTGTGCCTTTTGTTTCGCACGACCACCTCTGAAAAAGCAACTGCCTTTCGTAATTAATAATCAAGCTTGTAGATCAAACTTTGCAATGGCACTGTGGAACTCCAATTAACAAGACAAAAACTGAAGGTCATCACCAGAAATTGCTTCACGATGATTTGCAAGCTTGTCAAGGAGGGGTTGAAAAGTTTAATGGAATTCATTATTAGACGAATGCTTGGGAATTATAATTATGTGTCAAAGTTTACGGCACTGAGCTACAGGAAAGAAAACCCAGCAGTTAATGAAACCTGCAGCACCTGCTGTGCTGGCCTCTAGTGTGCCTTACCTTCCCCACTGACTGGTGCAGTCTGTGCAGGGAATTGACGACAGCAACATTTCTCCTCTGCCCATCAGTTAGAGGCCCAATAACCTGACTGGCATCCCCCTGTGTGGACAGCTGTTGAAGACACAAATATCCGAATTGAAAAATGAAGGGATGGAGAAAAACCTTAACGATCAGTAAGACAAGGTACACTTGAAGCTCAAAGAGGTCAAAAACCCCAGGCTCTGAACACTCAAATGTTCAATCCGTTTACGGATCGATACGACCCTGTTTTCACCACAGAGGATTTTAAAAAAAAGGAAAGAAATCAGTCAACTGCAACGGCTCCACTTTTTCCTTTTAAGTGGCTACTGTCATCACCTGCAGGCAATGCAGCTGAAAGTAACTGATTAACTTATAATCGCCTATTTGATGGCTCTAACAAGCACTTGACAAGAGTGAGCTGTAACTGTTATTGCGCCCTGTCATGTGGAAATTAAACTCCACTCTCTCCTCAATGAATTCAGTGGAAGGGGTTAAAAAATAAACATCTTTATTCCTTATGTGTTTTTAAGAAAGATAATACAACAGAATAAACACAATCAAATACATAAAGCAAACTAGAATATCAGCAAAATCGTTTCCCTGAAATACAATTTCCACCTCGTGTAAGATTCTGCTTCTGAAAACTTACGTTTTACAGAAAACAATCCCATCTGGCCAGTGACACTCGCTCAATTCCTAATACCACGGTGGTCAGAAACCTTCGCCTCGCAGAGGTCAGTGAGTCAAGAGTCCCAGTGTGACTCTGCCACACCACCAGGCTTCCAACAGGCGCAGATCAAAGTGAATCAGTTTACTGAAAAAGCACAGCACTTCCCAATCTGTGTCACCAAGAAGGACTAACTCCATGAATTCAGGAAGACACAATAAGAGAACTCTCTCTTAATGCTACCATCCAGAATTTTAATTTTGATACTATATAGAATACAAGAATCTGAAAAGAAATACAAGAGCCTGGAAAGAATGGTATGAGAAACTTGAAACAAAGGAAGGAGAGGACCAAATCTACAAGATTGCTAAACATAGAGCGAGACAGAAAAAAGATATTATCCGGGTGGCGGTACTCAAGGATGGAGAAGGCAGAGTCTTGATTAAACAAGAACAGATCAAGCAAAGATGGCTGGAGTACTTCAAAAATCTGTTAAATGTAGAAAATGAGAGGGAGAACCTAGTGGAGGCAGACGTAGTGTGTGGACCAATCCAAGAAATTTCAGTAAAGGAAGTGACAGAAGCTATCAAAGAGATGAAAGTGGGCAAAGCAACTGGACCATCAGGAATAGCAGCAGAACACTTTAAGAACCTCGATGAAGAGGGGATTCAGTGGCTGACGAGATTGCTAAACAATATTGCAAAGGAAGAGAGAATTCCAGAAGAATGGACAAAAAGCAGTATGGTTACCATCTACAAGGAGAAAGGAGACCCAATGGAGTGTAAAAACTATAGAGGAATAAAACTTCTGGAACATGGATTGAAAATCCTGGAAAAAATTCTGGACAAGAGACTCAGGAAGATAATCAGGATCCACAACTCACAATTTGGATTCTCAGCGGGGAAAAGCACAACAGATGCCATTTTTGTGATGAGACAGTTACAGGAGAAGACACTAGAGAAAGGGAAAAAGCTGTATGTGGCCTTTCTGGACTTGGAGAAGGCATATGACCGTGTGCCCAGAGAGGTGGTGTATTGGTGCTTGAGGAAGAAAGGAGTACCAGAAAGCATGGTGAAGTTAGTTCAAGCAACCTATAGAGATACAACTACAAAGATGATAACACAACAGGGAGAGACAAAAGAGTTTGAAATCACAGTTGGAGTACACCAAGGATCAGCACTAAGTCCTTTCCTTTTCATAAACATTATTGACACACTGACAGAGGAGGTAAGAACAGAAGTGCCTTGGGAACTCATCTTTGCTGATGATGTGGCACTGATGGCAGACTCAGAAGTAGAACTACAGGAGAAAGTGTTCAAATGGCAGAGGAGTCTGGAAAAGGGTGGACTGAAAATGAATGCAGAAAAATCTGAAATAATGGTAATGGAGAGAAGAGGAGATACTATGACCAATGTTGAGGAGACAAATGGAGGAAAACTGAAACAAGTTGATGACTTTAAATACCTTGGATCAAAACTGGTAAAGGGAGGAGAAACACTGGAGGCAGTAAAACAAAGAGTGAAAGCTGGATGGAACAAGTGGAGAGAAATAACTGGAATAATCTGTGACAGGAAAATTCCCAGAAAGTTAAAGTGCAAAATGTACAAGACTGTGATTAGACCTGTATTACTATATGGAGCTGAATGCTTGGCAGTTGGAAAGAGGGAAGAGAACTTGATGAGAAGAACTGAAATGAGGATGTTGAGATGGATTCTGCAGATTTCAATGAAGGATAAGATCAGAAATGAAGAAATCCGTAGACGATGTAGGGTGGTGGATGTGGTTGAGAAGATGCGAGAAGCGAGGTTACGGTGGTATGGACATATCATGAGGAGGGACGTTGAGGAAGTAACAAAGAGGGTAATGGAATTTGAGGTGGAAGGTAACAGAGGAAGAGGCAGGCCTAGAAAGAGATGGATAGATTGTGTGAGAAAAGATATGGAGGTATGTGAAGTGAGTGAGGAAGATGTGCTCGACAGAGACAAATGGAGAAGAGCAACCAAAGCAGCTGACCCCAGGACAGTCTGGGACTAAGGCTGTGAAAAAGAAGAAGAAGAAGATAGAATACAAGAATCTATTACACCATCTTTGATATGTGACATGTTGCATCTGATGATTTAAAAAATGTTTCAATATGCTATAACAGGGATCAGTGACCTGCTGCTGGTATGCAGAACTCTCAACTGAAAAATGGTCAAAAAACTTAAATAGTAATGTTAATGTTTATAATTTTACAATTGTGGCAAAAAGGAAGAGAGTGCGCTTTCTGACTGGATGACACTAAAAATATGTATCTTCTATTTTGCATCCTGTACTATCTAAAAAATACATTTTCTAGTTTGTCACAGTTTGTCAATTTCTATTGAAAACTTTGATAAAATAACAGTGCTAAAAATGTCATTCTAACAGTTAATTATCACCCATCTATGTATTCGCTCAGTAACAGAGCTGTTAGACACCTTTTTCTTAAATAGCAAATATATCACAGGTTCACAATTATTTTTAGAAAAGGAATCCACAGAAGGGAGACACCACTGCATTCACTGGAAGAAATGAATAGGTCTAAAGAAGTATGGACAAAATTATTTGAAACAAAAATTGCTACAAAAAGAAATTCAAGTGCCATTCCTTTGAGGTTTAGTCGACCTAGATGGCTACCGGTAAAATTTCAATGTTCACAAATTTCTGAACTGCTGTCAGGGACACAGCGGTTACAAGTGTTTTTTAATTGTTTATACTCAGCATACCCCAATTACACAGAGCTTGCCCAGAGTCACGTCTGTATGATTGCTCAGCGTTTTGTATATTAGGCAGCATGTTGTTCCAAGGTCATGTCATTCATAAATCTTTCACATTTTTTTCTTGAACTCTTGCACAGTCTTCTGCTCTCCATCTGTTTCTTTTGTAAAGCCAGGTTTAAAGGATGACCAGCCTACAGCCACAGCATTCTTGTAGTACTTTTATAAATCACTGTGGAACCATAACGAATGACCTTTAATACTATGTGATTTGGAGAAAAGCCAGTGACCTTTGACAAAGTTTCTCCATCACAAATGTCTGTGCTAAATGCAAGAAAGGAAACAACATAAGAACTTTCATTAAAGAAAAAGAAACAGCTCTTAATCTGCATGTTCCTCCATAATATTACTTAGCAGGGATCAGTGTTACAGGCTGAAATTGTGAAATCTGTTCTTTGTGTCTTAAATTCCCCCACAATCTGATATTTTAAATATTATTCATATTTTATATTGAATTCGGGATCCCTAAACCTTAGTGTAAACATACAGTATACTGTATTCCAAAAACATACAATATATAACTGTATGCCGCTTTAAGCAACATTAAATAATAGGTTTGACAAAAATTGATCAAGTGTGTAGAATTGAGGGACAGAGCTACTGTACATAAAACACTAAATTTACAGTCCTCACTGGGCAGTTCACCCCCAAACACAGCACCTAAACCTTACGTCTGGCAGATGAATAAATATTTTTTTTAAAGCAATGGATATTTATTTAAAATTCAAGACCAAGGTCCTGTTTAAATAACAAAAGGATCTTTCAGGAAAAGAACAAATGTCGGGTTATGTCCTAATTGCCCATGACCTCTCATGTGTCATTTGTCATTTAACTTTCTTCTTTCTACAAATTTAAATGAAGTTCATATACTGTAGGTAAAACTGCCAATGCATTTGCACCCTTACTAATTCTTTTCCAGAAATAAGGAGTGAGAGCACTCTACTCATTAAATGTGTGAAGTTGTATGAAGACAAACACAACAGATGTTTTTGCATACCAACGACTTCTCTGTGACACACTCTCAGCGCTGCACCGATTCTATGCATGCATTTGTCAAGGGGGAGAAATGACACAAGAAACAAATCTATCTGAAACTGAAGAAATGCCACTGTGGTTTTCAATTTATCCAGTGTATTCGTCTTGTCCTTCTTCATTATAATGTTTATTAATAACACTTGTTACTCTCAAGCCTAATCATTACAAAAAAACATTCAACCCTTAGGGGCATGGGCTCACAGGATATTAGAAGCCCAGTCCTGACAGCAGTGTCAGAGCACAAATAACCTTCAGGCAGACTCAATTAACATTTTTTAAGCTGTGACAAAAAGCCAGAGAAAGTTATAATTCTTGAAACAAAAAAGCTATCTTTATACCACATTTTTTCTTTTCATAGACTAAATTAGGAAATGGTTTAGCAATTTCACCTTTACTTACAGTATATATCTTTGTAAATGCACAATTACTAAACCTTCCCAAACTGTATGTTGGACTATAACACGGTGCGACAGGGAGCGCTACAGGAGGTCATTCTTGCCTTCTGCCATAAGACTGTACAACGCATCCACCTTGCGTCTTGGCAGAGGCAACATCGACAGTGACCTGTTTCTGGACTAAACGCATCTACACATCTACTGCTACATCTGTTCTCTTTCTTTTCCCGTTTACAACTGTTTTTTGTGCAATATATGCCAGGGACCTGTGCAATACATTTATATTTATATCTATATTTACATCTATATTTATATTTATATGTGTAATACGATTTTTCTGTGTACTGTTCTGTTCTAGTTTGTTCTTTGTGTGTCCGGACTGTGAGTAACTCTTGTATTGTATTGTATGTATTGTACTATTATTATATAATTCGTTAAACTGTGGCTGTGTTGTGTGTGTTAAGCTGCTGTTGCACTGCAATTTCCCTCACGGGATCAATAAAGTATCTATCTATCTATAAACAAAGATGAAAACCTTATTTATGCATTTTCTTAATACCATTGATTAAATTGATCAACTATCTTTATTAACATCCTGTGTGTATGTATGTTACCTTGTGGGTATATACTGTATTCTTATCTTGCTGTGTGTCCTCTCAAAAGTTATGGATAGTACACAACAAGCTTACCAGGCATGTTACAGAAGCCCAGGTTCCTTCAGGCTGGATGAGATACTTGGATTACCTACCTAACGGGCTATATTGGTTGAATGGCCTCCTTTCATTTTGCAACCTTTCTTATGTACCCAAACAATATCTTAGGGGTACCTGTGCCCCTGGCAGTGACTGGAGCTGCCAGTTAAAAAAAAAGACACAACATCATAAGCATAGTCAATATGTTTCTAAACTGCACTGACAAAATCCAGTTAGAATAAAATGAAATTCAACTTTGTGACAGGCTTTAGCTCTGTAGCTCAGAGTCCATCCATCCATTCATTCATTTCCAAACCTATTATTCCAAATCAGGGTCACAGGAGAGCTTGAGCTCTCAGCAAGCAATGAGCCCAAGGCAGGGTACACTCTGGACAGGTACTGAACCCAGGGCCCCAGCACTGCAAAGCAGCAATCCTAACCACGGTACCACTGTGACGCCCAGTTCTGAGTTCCTCCATCTCAAATGAAGTATCCCTGTGTCCTCCGATTTTAGCTAAACTCTTAATGCACTAATGGGTCTTGTTAACCGATTATTAAGACTATATTTAATTTATTAATCTACTACGAAGTTGAAAAGTTAGTAATTACCATCATACCATCTGTAGCGGCCAGGTTTATTAAAGTACAGGAATTAAGTTTTCTGCTCTCTTGCCAGCCTCTCTCTCCTTCATCTCAGTGGCGGTTGATACAGAGAGGCCATTCCATTTGGTTCACAATTAAAGTGTTTTTCTAGCTGATAAGAGTGTCCTGATAAGGAACAACTCCCAAGGCTGAGACACATCAACCACCCTAACAAATGGTCATCTCTGGCGCCTTAAAGTCTGGGAGATTCAGGGAGAGTCTGATTCAAAGTTTGTTTACAACTCTAAGGTCAGAGGGCATGGTTACTCATCATCAGCCAATAAGGAACTGGTAGGGCAGGTTAACCCCACGTGGGTCTCGGATGCCCATGAAACTTTCAACCAATGAACAACCTGCAGGTCCTCCAGGTAAAACAGGCAGCACAGAGCCCCTCAGTGCGCCTGCTGGACATTTCTCAGACTCGGAGCTCCTCCTGGACTTTCTCAGACTCAGCCCGGACCACCACGTAACGGCCAGTGTGTCCGAGTGCAGGACTTTCCTTTGCTCTAAGAGTCGAGAACGGAGGTTGCCAGTGCGTAACCAAAGGATCCACCCGAGGTTAGCCAGCAGCAAGCCTCGTGAACCCAATCTGAATCAAGGATTCAGGACTAGCGCTTCATCAGGAACTGCTGATGAACTGCTCTTCTTCCTGACCTGCTGGGACCCGCGATCACTTTTCTCCTGTGCACACACTCTTGCTAGTAAGCCAGAACTAACTAGCCGGTCTTCAGAGAGCATCAGCAGCGCACCACAGCAGAAATCTCTCCCACCACGTCACAAGCTGCACAGCACTGCCTGGCACAGAGCCAGAGAGCGCCGATTGGACAGCAACAAGCCTACCACTGTTCTTTGTGTCTGCAGGAGATCTGGATCCACACAGATTGGATGAGTATAAAACATTCTGCATTACAGCTCGAGAATTCAATTGTTATCTCAACCAGTTGAGATCAATTTAATTCCTATGAGTGATGTACTTGCTTTTGAGTATCAAGTGTAGAAGTTGTAATCCAAGTTCAATTACGAAATGGTCTAAATGAATGATATACTGAACGTATGTCCTCCTTGGTATTTGTAACTCTTCGTGATTGAATATATGCCTCTTGTATTCTGCTAACCCTCATGATAAGATCTGTTATGTTTATATGCACATTTTATGTATTAATAAATGTATTTTTGTGTATAAGTACCCGTGTGTGTGCGTTGTTTGAATTATCCCGCAAGGTTGGATTCTAATACCATCAAAAGAATCATTTTGTGACTTACTGCCACAATCAATAATTGTCCCAGTTAAGCACAAAACCCCTACATTTACTGGTGCCCCGTGAGAGGATGCCTACACCATCAAACCTGAACAAATTTCAGGGCTTTACACATACAGTGTCTATAAAAAGTCTACATACTCTCTTTCCAAAGGAACAAATATTTGTGGCCTGTAGCGGCAATGCTTATTAATAAGACAGAATTAAGTGTTGCTGTGCTTTCCCAAATGAGGCCTCTGTGGTGCAGCCACAGAGAAGCTATTCATGCAGGCTGATTTAAAGATGTTTTCTTTTGATAAGGGACAGCTCCCAAATGGGGATGCACTTAGCTAAGCCTGGCTATCATGATCAATGGTCATCCATTGGTGCCTATCTGTCTAGGGAGTGCCAGATGGACATCTGGACTGCATTCCTAAGTGTCAGGAGTAAGTGACTCATATCTCACCTTGATCAACCAATCGGGGACTGATAGGGCCAAGTAACCCACGTGGGACTCTGATGCAGATGGAACTTTCAGCCAATGAACGAGCTGAAGTTCCTCCAGGTAAAAACAGGCAACACAGAGGGCCTGAGAGACTATTTCAGACAATTCTAAAGGGAATTCAAAGGAGAATTCCAGGGCAGGACGGCCCAGGAGCAGAAGGCTCCCAAGGGGAGGACATTCTCGCAGCGTGCCTCCTGACCATCCTGAGACTCAGCCTGGACAACCACGGAACGGCCAGTGTGTCCGAGTGCCAGAACTTTCCTTTGTTCTAAGAGTCTAGAGGGGAGGTTGCCAGAGAGTAACCAGAGGATCCACCCAAGGTTAGCATCAGCAGCAAGCCTCGTGAACAAGTCGGAATTGTGGACAGCTGAATCACTATTGAGAACTAGCGCTTCATCAGGAACGAACTGGTCCTCTTCCTGACTTGTTGGGACCCACAGTCATCTTTTCTCCTGTGCACAAACTGTGCTAGTTAAAGCCAACACTAGTCGCAAGCAGCACAGCACAGCCTGGCACGGAGCCAGAGAGCCCGCAGGAGATCTGAATCCCCAGAGATTGGATGAGTATTCAACTTCAACGCATTACAGCTCGAGAATTCAATTGTTAACCAAACCAGTTGATATCAATTTAATTTCTAAGAGTTATGTACTTGTTTTGAGTATCTAATGTAGAAGTTATAACCAAGTTCATTTATGAAACGGTCTAAATGAATGATATACTGAACATATGTCCTCTTGATATGTGTAACACTTCGTAACTGATTGAATATATACCTTTTGTATTCTGATAACCCTCTCGATAAGATCTGTTAGGTTTAAATGCATATTCTATGTATTATTAAATGTATCCTCGTGTATTAGTACCTGTGTGTGTGCGTTGTTTGAGTTATATCGCATGGTTGGATTCTAAGGCCATCAAAAGAATCATTTTGTGATTTATGGCTACAATTAATAATTGTCCCCGTAAATGCCCAAACCCTACAGAACTGGTGCCTTCAGAGAGCACACTACAGGCCTAACAGCATGAAATTAAGACATTAAATCAAAATTTATTTTACTAATATTTATACACTGTAACACACTAGCTCCAAGGGAAAAAAAAATGCTGAGACATTCTGAAAAGTAATTACAAACAAAAACGTAGATAAACAGGAAGGATAAGTCTACATTCCCCTGAGATAGTACTTGGTGGAAGCACCTTTTCCATTAATTACGGCTTTAATTTCATTTGGATAGGTCTGTACCAATGTAGCACACTTAGATTTGACAAAATATGGCCATTCTTACTTATAGAACTGTTCAAGCTCAGTCAGATTGTGAGGGGTCTGTTGATGGACTGCAAGCTTCAAGTCATTTCACAGCTTTTCAGTTGGATTGAGGTCAAGGCTCTGACTGGGTCACTCGAGGACATTTACCGTTCTGTTCCTCTGCTGCTTTGGCTGTGCACTTAGGGTCGTTGTCAGGTTGAAAGGTAAAGGTCTTTCCTAATTTCAGCCTCCTTGCAGAGGGCATCAGGTTTTCTTTAAGAATCCATCTTTTCAGCATGGAATAAATCTTTCCCTGTTCCTTTGCAGCCTATGCTAGCTGACGCATCTCCCTATTTGACCTTTTAATATCGACGTCTTTCTCTGTGCCTTTCCACAACTTTATCCCTGCAGTCTTTGATAGCTCCTTGTTACCCATAGTTGAGTCTTTACTTTGAGATGCACTACCCAGCAGAAGACCCCTACGGAAACAGTTGATTTTATTCTGAAATCATCAGAGTCACTACAATTGAACACAGGTGGAGGCTAATTAGCTTGCTGTGCGATTTGGAAGGCAATTGGTTTCACCAGAGCTAATTTACAATTGCTATTACGGAGTGAGTATCCAACCCATTTTTCTACATTTTCATTTGTAATTACTTTTCAGAATGCCTGAACAGTTGTTTTCACTTACGTCTTGATTTGATTTCAGGCTGTTATGCCACAAAATGTGTTACTTCAGAAAGGGAGTGTAGACTTTCTATATGTACTGGACTGTACCTCGATTCAGGTGCGTGGAATTTAAGTAAGCGAATCTCTGTAGACACTATGTTCTGCTACTGTATAGTGTCTTTTGATCAGTGTCTGGTCACCATTACAAAGGAACAACAACTGAAAATACAAGCTGAAAAGAGAATGGCATTTAGTTTGCTGTCTTTAAAACAACACCTGCAGCAGAATATTTTTGAGTACAGAGACATATTAAAAAGGCCTAATCAAGCAAGAAGTTCAATTACAGATATCAATTAGCCTCAGTGATTAAGATCTCAGCTGGAATGAAAATAAGAAGACAGAGGGATGGCTTCAGGGTTAGGATCGAGAAGAACAAGCTACAGCTTTATATACAGTATCTTTGGATACATGTATACTGTCTGATTTTGCATTGGCCTTTAAAATTGAATGCTCTGCAAAAAAAACAATGTCATTCAAATTACATTAGAACACTTTAATACCAAGTACAACCAGGAAATGACTTTCACAATGTTGAAGACTGTTAGACAAAACGTTAGAAATTTACATCAAGAAGAATAAAAAAGAGGAGAGAATAAATTGTGGTATTCCAAGCACTGACTACTGCAGGCTTAGTTATTAAAAAAAGAAAGGTAAAAAGTAAAATATTTTACTCCCTGTTTTCCTGGATCTGGGAGATAATGTGAAATATCTACAAATACTGTTATGGATGTCCCTTAAAAGCAAAGCAGGCAATGGACCTACTTTGTAGGAAAACAAGCACAATGATTTCTGATGGAGGCTACCAATGTGTACATCTAATAATCAAATTTACTCTAAAACAAATGCAATAAGTTACGTAGCCTACATAATGTGAACATTATGTCTACTGTATGTCCAAATGTAGACAATGCTGCTAAGTTCTGTGGCAACACTCTCTATTTAAGAATCTGATTAGTCTTAAACTGAAGCACTTTCAAAGAGGGGATTGAAGTTCAGATTAAAAACGGTGAGGCAGAGATTGAATGGTTTGCTTTAATTCTCCAGGTCCAGTGAAATCCTATTTACTATTCCAAAGGAAAACCAGATGGACAGGAAACCCAACAATCTAATTGCACCGAACATGGGGAAAGGAATTCACAAGCCAGATCACATTAACCTATCCAAAGCTGCAGAAACATTGTGCAACAGAAGATTACAAAAGAAGATACAAAAGGCAATAAAATCCTTGTGCTCGGAAACATAGCCTATTCACAATATCCATTTATGCAATTTTGTTCGAATAAAAATGTATTACATGTTCTTACTGTGATAATCTTGTATTTCAATTTTAAACACTGGGATGCAATTCTAACTTTATTATGCTGCAGATTTTCTATGCCGTAGATACTGCAGGAAAGTGAACACTTTTGCTTTTGTCTGCTGGATAACGTGCTTAATGTATGTTTCTGGTAAAGTGATGTGGAATGCATTATTCTGTCAGCCCCTCTTAAAGAAATATGACATCTGCAGGAAGTAATTTTTTAACAAGTTAACAACGATTATTTTTAGCACAGACTTTATTATGAACAAAGTTACAAAGGTAGGAGAAAGGCATGAAAATTATTTTCTGTATCAGAGACATTAATGTCTGCATTATTTATTTCACTTTCGACCTCTCCCTGCCATGTCACTCTTGTGCACACATGCTGTTATCTGCAATAGCTAGCCAGCTGTCTGCTTGTGACGGGTAAGAATGCCTTCATAAGGAATAAGGACCAACAGAGCGGACAGTCTGTTGTTTGTGCAACACCACATCATTACAGGTTTTAGGTAACAATAGCCAAATATTCTTAACCCAATGTTGAGAGAAGTAATGGACCAATGCAATATATTGCAATGAACACTCAATCCAAGACTACAGTTTAAAAACAAGGCATAACATGGACAACTAATTTATATTAAATTACAATGAACTAATCTTTAATAGGAAGTTTAAACTGGCATGATAAAGCATGCCATGCACTTTGACTCTATTATAATGTATTTGAAAAAATAATTATTTTTAATTTTTGTCTGAATCCTTAAGTCTAAAATGTTTTGGAAAGTACTGAATGGGTTTTACAAGGCTCACAGGACAAAGCAGGAAGAATTCTTATGTCCTTATTTTAGTGTTGGTGTTCTCTCAACAGATAAAAGGAAGGCTCCCTTAAACCATTTTATTTTAATAAAATATTTAACATTGTTCTGATCCATTGCTAAAGCAAACAAAGTAAGTTTAATAGAAAAAAGCTGTCTTCTTAAAGGTAAACCTTCCCAATGCACCCAGTGAGATGCAATGTTTTAGGCTAATAATTTGACGGCATGTTGTGCTTTAAGAATCTACTGAAATCAATAACTAGAGAACGAGGGCCAGTATTGTTTTAGAAAAGATGCAAGTATCAACTTCACACAGCAATCTCTTAAATTGCTTTGTTACAACATTTTCTACTATATTTCATTAAGATACCTGTAGTTTACGTTACAGTTTACAAGATGTAAATCATTCAAAATAATACATTTATGTTAAATGATTAAAACAAATTATTGCTTCTGCAGGGTGATTCCTAAACTAGGAAAGAATGGCTGAACTGGCCTAACCCGGGATAAAGCAGACTCTCTATCTTTTAATATGTTTTTAAAGGTTCTTTTAAAGATTCTAGTGCAATTATGTGATTACAATACTATATAATAACAATAAAGAGAGAGAGAAAAGCACATGAAATGAGGGATTGAGGAAGAGAAATCAATCATGTTTGTAGTTATATTTTCAGACCCAGGCGTTTAGAAAGGTAGCAAACTAATGTACAACACCCACTTTTGAAATATACCATATATTGAACTTCAACATACTGTATATTGAAATATAACCCATATATTGAAATTCAGAGCCAGGGGTGTTTTCAAAAGCTGCCCTTCCTGATAAACAGACAGGCTGCAGACAGCGTAAACCGTGTGTGTAATGTGGCCCTGGAGGTGATTGTTCTGGGTGACATGGCAGCTCCTCACCTGTTATCTGATTTTAACCACAAAATAAATGTAATTGCCTTTATTGTTTCAGACTGACTGCAAGCTGCTGTGCAATACAGAGCTTGTTAAGCGTCACTCTTCTTTTCCGAACACTTCACCAGAACAAACATCATCAAAGTCAACAAATATATTTGGCCTGCAACAGTCAGGGCTCCTTCTGAAACGTGTTCTACCATGAATAACAATGTGCTTTTTTAACTCTCACCTGCTTGGGTGGCTATTAGGCAGCATACAATTTAACGGCACAAGAAATTTAAATCTTACATTTTTGCCACAGACTGCTAGGAGGCGTCTACGTACGGCATAATCAAATGCGAATCATGGTGTGGAGGAACCTAAGATGATTATAAAATGTGCACTGCTTCATCACAAGCAGAAAGTCAATGCCTAAAAAGAGAAGTGTCTAATTCTGATCCTCAAGCAGTTTTTTTCATGTGTCTTTAGTTGCTTGGAAGCTATGGGGAGAAGTTAAATGGAACCAATTAAGCATTAGCAAGACCTATTTAACCCTTTCATGGAAAATTCCAAATTCCTAATTGCATTAGGAAAATGTCCGGATTGCAGATCTTCAAACACAGTTAAACACAAGAAAGTAGATGGAAAAAATCTAATCAATAAAGACTGATTTGTTTTTCTTTTCTCCATAATGAAGAACAAATAGTATATTTAGAGCATAAAATGTAAGTTGCATGTAGGGGGTAAAGCTTGGTGGTCCAAATTACCTGGCATGGCTGTTATGTTGTAAAGCAAGCAGAGACTATATGAATGTGTTTGCCACAGACCTGCTGTTTATTGTGCATTTTACAGAACATCTGTGGGTAGACAGTGAGCCATCAAGACCCCCACGTTACCACAGCATTTGTCATATGACAACACTGCGTGCAGACATGACAGTAGCCTGGTTACTACATATTCAGGTATATTCTAATGACAAGAATGGCTTTCTGTTTGAAAGGCACATGAAACAGTTCACAAACAAGAAATATCACAATTTTACAACAAAATATGTACTCAGTGTTACACTGAAGACACGGGTACTCTTATTTTATTCTGCCAGGGTGCTACACATGATATTCAGGGACTACAATCAACAAAAATGTCTGGCTCTGTTCCCAGAAGGCAAATATTAATATCAATCTGGTAATTATGTTAATCACTAATCAATGCATTTCGGCTGATAAGAACCAGAAAAGACACTGTTAATTATAGATTTTTTGGGACTTACAAGTTGCTCTGATTTTACACAGAACAGCTGAATGGTCTTTGCTGCATTTTTTGCCACGGCTAAAGTCAGGTTTGGATCAACCGCAGCCACATTCAGCTCACTGAAGAAGAAAAATGAAAAGGAATAGGGTTTACCAACAAAATATCCTTTAAAAAACTCAGTGGAAATATAACCATTAAGATCTTCATGGAAACAAGACAATCTAAGCACAGTGGTAAAGAAAGAGAAGTAAATTTCACTTCTTCATTTGTAGGTACGTGCCCACCATCACTAGACTAACATTTTACTTACAAATACTCACTAAACGAGTGTTATATATTCATATTTATTTTTGTTAGACATTTGAATTAATATGCTAATATGAGCTCCAAGCATGCAGCCCTTTCTTACATTTTCATTTTTCTCTCTTCTGGGCTCTTATTTTCTTAACTATCTTAAAAGGAACCATAAGGGTATTAGACTAGTTATGGTGTACAATAATATTTTGAATACATTATTTGTAAAAAATACAAACTTTAACATTTTCTACAATAAAATGTTTTATTTTGACTATGAGCACAATGTATGCACAGTATCAATTTCACCAGTATCACGAATAGCAGAAAAATACCTAAACTGGTTTGTATTCAGTTACAAGCACTTTGAATGAATTGAAGACCTTTACATGTATTTTGATGGGAATTCACAAGCTTTTGCCTACAAGCAGAAATTTTGGATCCAATTGTGCTTGTACAGCAAGATAAGAGTACATAGTAAATCATTCCACAATTCAAGAAAGGACAAGAAATGTTTCTGTGATTTTTTCACTTTCTAATCAATGAAGTTTTACAGTGGTCCTATTGTACTGGAGCAAAAACTAATTGCCCCTTGTATACCACCACTAGCAGAATCAACTGACAGCCAATAAAGCACACTACTGTTTTCTATAAACTAAAATGTCCTAAAATGGACTTAAAAAGTACCCTTTAAGTCAAAACTACGCTCTGATTCGCATTTAAAGGAACTGTAAATTTCAGTAGCTCTTTGAAATATATACAGAGCAGTGCTTAGCAGATACAACTGTAATTACGTTCACGGTAATGAGCACGGTGTGCTCCTCAAGACACAACAGCGGCCCCATTATCACACATCAGTGCAGTACCTTGCTATGGTTTTAATGATGCTCTCCAGCTCATCAGTGGAAGGAGGGTTGCGTCCCCCTGGAGGGAAAACCAGGTTGATGGGATCAAAGAGCCGGGACAGCGACTTGGACAGATAGGCGGCTTCATAAGGCTGGAGGGAGTCCTTCAGTGCTTTCTCTGGACTTGAAACAGAAAAACATCTTGTTACTACTGAAAGGGATGGGCAACAGGGGAGTGACATTGCATAGATCCCCATTAAAAGTCATAAAGAGGCCTCCATGTTGGAGGTGTTGTACAGAAAATTGTAACTCACAGGATACGTGCCAGGATTTTTTCAATTTTACATCAGCAGTTAATACCGCTTTTTACCATTTCTTTCAAAGTACAATCATAACTGACATGACAATGAGAACTGATGACTGGAATGTGAGGAGTGAAAAGTTAAAGTATGCATAAAGAGTAGATTGCAAGACAAAGTTAGAGAAATATAGAAATATTGAGAACTAAATATTGTAATCTTGATGTCATGTTACAAGAAATGGAGAAACTACAGCCACTATACGTAGTGGACATGGAATTTCTTAAGCAAATCACCCAAAAGCTCCTTCCCATTTTGAACATGTACTGGCAGTATTCCTAGGTTTAATATGAAAGAATGTTATTATATTATAAGAGCAATAATTCGCCAAATGAAGGGAATCTTGTTGTTTTCTCTCTTTCGCTTGCTTCAATCACACCCTTATGTGCTACCAGTTCTGTATCTAGCATTCCAGCTCCAGTCAACTTCTATATTCTTTCAGTGTCTGATAGCAAAAACAAATGTAGATATACTTTGGTACAGTATCGTGTATATAAAAGTATTTATATTTTAAAAACATTTTCAAGTGAAAGTTCACTGTGCAGTGGTTATTAAAACCGTTAATAAATGTTAACCAGAGCAAACAAGTATAAGGAGGGTGGTCTACTGCATATTACAGTTTTATTAATGGATTATTTCTGTTTTTAAAGTACTTACCTGCCAAAAACAAAATATCCTATCATTCAATCATATCACCTTCCTTCAGCATTTGTGTGGTTAAGCTAAAGCATTAGCTGAGAGACTAGATCACTTCTGGTCCATATCTAAGGCAGAGTCACAACTTTGCCAGACCCCAGGAGTTTTTCCTCAAACCACTGAAAACATTCTAGCATCCTGTGTGTTGGAGTTCTGCCGCACGTTCAAGCATGCAGAAGGACGTCCAGCTGCAGGAGATGTGGTTGTGCCACAGCCATAGGTTGTTATTGTCAGCAGCCATATCACCCTGCAACTCACAACTGGCAACCTACTGAAGCTAAGCAGGTGTGAGCCTGGTCTGCAACTGGATGGGAGATCTCCTGGGAAAAACTAACGTTGCTGCTGGAAGAGGTTAGTGGGGCCAGCAGGGGGTGCTCACCCTGCGGCCCATGTGGGTCCTAATGCCCAGTATAGTGACGGGGACACTATACTGTAAACAAGCGCCGTCCTTCGGATGAGACGTAAAACCGAGGTCCTGACTCTCTGTGGTCATTAAAAATCCAAGGGCACTTCTCGAAAAGAGTAGGGGTGTAACATCAGCGTCCTGGCCAAATTTCCCATTGGCCCTTACCAATCATGGCCTCCTAATGATCCCCCTCTATGAATTAGCTTCATTACTCTGCCCTCCTCCCCACTAATAGCTGATGTGTGGTGAGCGTTCTGGCGCACTATGGCTGCTGTCGCATCATCCAGGTGGATGCTGCACATTGGTGGTGGTGGAGGGGAGTCCACATTGCCTGTAAAGCACTTTGAGTGGAGTGTCCAGAAAAACGCTATATAAGTGTAAGCAATTATTATTATTATTATTATTATTATTATTGATGTCATTAAATGGGTGGGTGAACAAGATTTTGTGTTACAGAAGATAATTCAAGGTAAAGCATCAACTATCAAAATAAAGAATGCAAAAAGGGAGGGGGAGAAACAGCAAATTGATTCTATTTTATTTTCATGTTCAGATCTATTCTGTTTTTCCCTTACATGCTCCCACTAGGGAACCTCATCATGAAACGGAATGTAAACTTTTACTGTTATTTGTCTTTCACAGCTGTATTTGTCTGCGAAACCCCATGACTCCTCAGCCACAAACAATCTATCCTCCTGGCTTGCTGAAATTAAAAACTGGATGACTAGTATGACTAGTTTGTAACGTGAAATTCATACATAATGGTGGAGTTTTTTCTAATAGGAAAGATAAACCTTGGAGTATCACAATAGTTGAAACACAAACAGCCACTGTACAGTCTCAGCCTCAATATGTATATCAGGTGTACTGTTTGATTAAGTCCTCTTGTTTA
Source organism: Lepisosteus platostomus (assembly GCF_059453375.1). Classification (NCBI taxonomy): domain Eukaryota; kingdom Metazoa; phylum Chordata; class Actinopteri; order Semionotiformes; family Lepisosteidae; genus Lepisosteus; species Lepisosteus platostomus. Next base: position 44,862,815 of record NC_142619.1, read on the forward strand.
ATTTACACATAAAAAACATGTCTAGAAATATTTCCAAGACAGGGCAATTTCATTCAATGCAAAACTCTTAAACTCATATATAAATTTGTTACATCCAGAGTGAATTATATGAATGGGTAATTGTATGATCTGCTCAACTGCATTATATTCAGACTTCAGACTGTCCAAAATGCTGCTGAACATGAACGTCACTAAACAAAAACATCATTTCAAGTGCATATATATATATATCTTTTAGCATTTTAAACTGATTACGAGTTTCTTTTAGTTAAGACTTTAAAGCACTGCTTTTGTCCTACAAAGCACTAAAAGGTCTAGTTCTATTTAAGTGAACTGCTCACAGCATACACATCATGCAGAGCACTTGAGTGCAAAGCCAGCAGTTACCTAGTATTACCAAGAATCTCAGAATAAGTATTGGCAACAGAGCCTATAGTTACAGGGCTCTTAAACTACGGAACAACCTCCCAAAACATGTAATAGAAGCCCCAGTGCTCTCAAGTCTTTCAATCAAGGATCAAGACCTCTTTCCTTTAGTCTCCAGTTTTCTTAGCCTATAATCTAATGGGTCCGCCAGTGTTCAGGGAGTGTTATACAATATTATTCAACTTAAAACACAATCTTCCATTCTGTTACTATAACACACTTTTCTCATCTTTTTATTTTCCTGCCGCCTTTGCGGCAATCTGATGCAGTTTGACGCACTGTGTACATGTCCACATTTTTTAATGTGGCAAAAGTGTCTAATGGAAGTTCTGTATGCAGTGTGCATAGCGACTAGCTAGGATGGAAATATTAAAAGCTCAATGTACTAATTTTTAAATTAATTTAACTCTAAACAATAAAAAGAAAATAAATATTCGATTTCTCATATCTCATGGCTGGGGTCTTTTGAACATTTTTTTCGCATTCATTCTATGCTTAGACTCAGTCATTAGATTTCAAGTGTAAAAAAGGACATAAATGCATTTAAATTCCTGTTTGTATTTAGCTACTCAAATCACAATTAAACTGCCCATAAAGTCATACAAAGAGATCTTCTATCAAATTAAAAGTTGAATTAAGAGGAGTTCTCAATACTTTTTCAATAGAACCTGTAGTACTTAATATTTGAAAAAACTCTTCTTTATATTTCAGAAACGTATTACAGTTATAAATTATTGCACTGATTAATGAAATGATTGCCTTTCTACCACAAAAACTCTTAAAGATGTGTGCAAGTAAAATGAAATGGTAGAGATCTATAATGATGATAATAATAATAATAATAATAATAATAATAATAATAATAATAATAATAATAATAATAATAATAAATATTCAAAGCCTTGCTTTCTTTTGATATAACAATTTCAGTACCATTTCAAATCCAAAACAATAACAGATATACCATAAATAATTATCACAGTTGCCTGCAATATTATGTATGCAATGATCTTCAAAAATGTATGGTTTAATGGAAAGTGTTATTTAGGTTTTGCTGGCATGTGTCACTACATAATGACTTATTGTAAGTTTAAATTGTAACATAAGGTTGTAATAAAGTACTGTATGTGCAGGGACTTGTGTCCTCTATATTTACCTTACAAACAATATAGAGCTAAAATGACCAAGAGACAATTTGAATAGAAAATCTGTTTACATGCAATTTAAATTTAAGACAACAAAGCCAAAAGATGCTTTACAAATGTATCACTGCTAATAAAACAATTTAAACGTCTTGAATCTCAGAATATCGATGCTAAGTCTACTGATTTCCTTCCTGTCTCTTTTGATAGAATTTACCAGCGAATCCATTGCTGTAGCCATTTCATAAATATAATTACTGATACATACATCTTTCGGCTTGACATGTATTGATTGTTTGTTGTTCTCCCGTAATAAGAATATGCGGGGAAAAATTGTTTGCTGGAGATCATAATTTCACATGGCAGGGGTTTCTGTTACTAATATTTCACACAAAAATTCCACCATGTTCAGAACAATTACATTTTATGCCTAGAGAATAACTCATTTCATGCAATCAACTGGCATGGTAGTGGTCATTACAAGTCACTGTTGTAGGAGTCAAAATCAATTTATAAACTTTATATTTTATATATTTTATATACTGTTCACTGGTATTACACATAGTGAGGCCCAGCATGTATACCAAAATTCTTAGGATATATGCATTGTCTTTAAAATTCATAGATATGCAACTCTAGATCCAAGATGAACATTAGATACTGTAGGATACAGCTAGGTTTATTCCCGAGTTGAGATGAGTCACCATTTCACCATTTGCAAACAGGTTTGCATTACACTTACTCCATTTGATAATTTACTGATTACTTTTTACAGTTTACTAAGTACTCAACATAACAGTTTCCAATACCTGCTATAAAGTTATATATATATTCCATTAGCTCCAACACAAACAGACTATGAGGCATGCACAGGCTGTGTCTATGACAAGCTGAAAAGGAGCTTCCAGTTTAACTACATTATACAGCAGCTGTTGACAGTGACATACTGTACGAGTCTATTCAACTTGTCCCACAAGTGGAAGTAAAATAAAATGTGACTTCTGACAAGCTTTGTCATATTGACCCATTAAAAAAAATACCTTTTATTTGAAATAATCTGTGGGACAAATAATAATACCTTTACGAAGAGGAGGATTTCAGAATTTGTGCTACCACCACAAAAATAAGACTTTCCTACATGACCTCAACAAACATTGCATTCTTTCCTATTTACAAATGGTCTACTAACTACAAACGTGAGAAAGTGAGAACTTATCAGTAAAAGAGTTTCAAAACTGTAGAAAGTTTGAATATATGAATGTGTGTATCTCAATCAGTAAAGGGGGCTGTTAGGAGTGCAGATTAAACACGTTCAAGGCTTGTTTGGCTTTAGCTGTAAGGGTTTTCTGGACAGCTGAACAGCAGTGAGCCCTGCGGTTTTATCAGCACTTACAGTGAGCTTACCTTGCTCTTTCAGTGCTAACCCTACCATGGGGCACAGTGTGGTCAGCAATGTAAAAAAATGGTAGAGACAAGCAATTATCTGCTAGATAATGAGCTTCAAAGAAAGGCATACTGTACATGTATTTTAAAGAAAATAAGTAGAGTTGAGTGACAATTAGCAATTCCAAATTGGGGATTAATCAGAAAAAACAGAATGAATGATTCCATCCATCCACCTTTTATAACCACCTATAATTATTGGATATATAAAGTAATGTCCAATATGGTGTTTTTGTGATTTAGAGCCTTAGGCAGGATACACCCTGGCCAAGATGCTAGTCGATCTCAAGTTACTTACCTACTGTAGATATGCATCTGAGGAGCAATTTTACAGATGCCAATTAGCCAAGACAGCATGTTAGTAAAGGAAGATGAAAGCAGACTAATTTTTTGAAAAAGAAAGGCAATCTCAGTCTCTCACCTCCAGTTTCTGTCTATCCAGTCTAAATGAACATGTAATGTAAGTGTATATGGATTACACCGTTTTTAACTTCCTTTTATTGGACACTTGGAGGACAGAAGAATCGATTTCACAACCTGACGTTCTTCAGATTTCAGAAATGTGGCTTTAGTCTGGCTGTATGCGCGGGACAATTAAAGTTGAAAACAAAGGCATTTAATTCACAAGCCAGTTTCTGTGAACACTGTGTGAAACACATCCCTCTGTATCAAGCATATAACGTGCTATAGTCTACATACTGTATATAAATAAGCCTTTTAGTTATGACACCTACCATCTATACACCAGCAATGCAAGCTGCAGGACGTGTGATTTGCAGTAGGCAATGCTCAAAATTATTTATTTGCAACTTAACCTGTTTTCTTTGCTTAAATGTTGCTACTCTCAGCAATTCACAACAGTCTGACAGATCTTTAGAAGTGCAGTAAGCATTCCAGGAATATCCAGCCACATCCTTGTCTCTACAAAGGCTTTGAAGCTGCGGCTCTATCTTTTCTTGCAGACTTCCACAGGCCACCTGTTAATTAATTCCTTTGATGTGGGGAGTTCGGAGGTGGAACCTTGTGATGGCCAGTAAATTATTACACTTGGCCGTTCAAACAAGGAGTCCTCTCTTTTTGCTGTTATTAACTATTCAGCATGCCGTCTTTCATATACTCAGCAATAATAATGCAAGATGATTTTTCTTGGAATTTCTTTCGCTCACATGATGATGAGTAATTATGGATGCTCAAAAATTATATTTTAACTTTTTGCTAGGAGTCATGGTTGCTGCCTTCCTATGAGCTTTCCCTTTTCCCTCGTTCAGGATCCTGGTCTTAAAGAATTAGCAGCTACATCTTCCTAACCACTCAGCTTGGCTTGTCCCAGATTTCTACAAACATCTGTGGTCTAAATAAATTCTGGTTCCAAAAGCTGCCTCCTGCCTTCCGACTGAAAGAGGAGAATACAGTAGCTGGTGAAATGATCGTAATAAAACCCATATCTACTCCTTCCTTTTGAAACAGACTTCTAATGTCACCATGAGTGGTTAATACATCATTTTGTACTATCAGGAATTGTATACCCTTTGGGCAAGCAGGGGGCGCTTACCCTGCGGTCCAGGTGGGTCCTAATGCCCCAGTATAGTGACGGGGACACTATACTGTAAATAAGCGCCGTCCTTCGGATGAGATGTAAAACCGAGGTCCTGACTCTCTGTGGTCATTAAAAATCCCAGGGTGTTTCTCGAAAAGAATAGGGGTGTAACCCCGGCGTCCTGGCCAAATATCCCATGCCTCCTAATAATCCAACTCTATGAATTGGCTACATTACTTTGTTCTCCTCCCCCCACTCTCCCACTCCGACGGCAGGCGGAGCGACGCGTCGGTTGGAGTATTCTCGGTCGCAGTTAATGGCAACGTCAGCTCAAAGATTTGGTTCAAACCACCAAATGGAGACTGGTGTGCCGACAAGTGGACCCTGCTGATGCGGGATTAATGCTAGGAAAGAGAGAGGAATTGTATATCCTTTGTCTTAGAATTAAAGGTGTTTCTATCAACTCTATTGGAACTTCTGTGTCAAAAATACACATTTCCCAAACACCTCAAATGTAATCAATTGATTGGTATTTTTATGCTTTTTTGTTGATTGTTTTATTTTTTTAAGTAATCTTTAGTTGTCTAATAACAGAATATGGTTAACAACTGGTTCTCTCAGCCATATGTGTAAGAATGTAAACCCTATCAATTTACAGCGTGTCCCAAGTGAACAGCTGCTACAGCAAACCCACTGTATACTACTGGGAATGTGGGTGCCCTGCAGACAAATCCTTTGTTGAGCCAGGCTGTCTTTAGACTTCAGGTTTAGATGGCTTTTGCATGGCAGAGTGACAGGGATTTGAAAGCTTGTGTTTTTCATACCCCTGGCTGCCTGCCAGTCTTAATGCATTTGTTATTTATAAAGAATTCCCACTGATTGCACCTTCCATTACAGGAGAGTATAGAATAGACTTCATGAACAGAGGTATCCTGAGCTTTCAATTTAGTTAATAATTAATTCAGGCATCTAAGTTATAAGAATACAGCGTTTCTAATCTTATTTTCTAAAATTTAATTGTTACCGTATGATGGACAGAAAACAGTGATTTTCAGAAATCTTTTGTCAGGTAAATCATATTTATTGCCAAAGAAACATGTTTGTCGCTAGGTATTTTTTCATTTTTGAAGGACTTCATGCTGGCAGCTCCCACAGGCATGGGTTTATGTTTGGCATGCTGGAGGGTAAATGAGTCAGGGGGAATAGTAAGGCATTCTATATTCAATACTGAGGCTTGAAGGTTATCTTCCTGCCTAATGGCATTCATTCTGTTTCTATTAAAGTTCTCTTTTTGACATGGAAGGAAAATGTGCTGTGTGAAAAAGGCCTGGTTGTTTATGCATCTTTCGCATGTTTGAAAAAGATGACAGAAACCACCCATTTAATGAGATTCAGCTCTGACTGAATCTCATAATTAGAATGTCAAGCCTTAAGTACTTTACTACAAGTTTTAAAATGCTTCAGCTGCAGTCTCCAGTAAACAGAACAAAGATTTCTGGGTTGTTTAATGACATCTAATCTGCTCATCTAAGCACTGCAGACATCCTGCACTGGGGATGAAATTGAAGTGATTTCATCTTCTGTTCAACATTAGGCAGATAGGATTTGTACTGTACAGTAGCTGCAAATCCTCGAAAGTATTACATCAATACACAAATACATCAATAAAGTCACTCTTATGAGACTAGGTACAACAGCATGGGTGATGTTAGGGGGTAGTACTCTGTCCTCTGGTCTTAATAATTGAGGGTTAATAATTATGTGCTTTATATGAGGTATTTAATGAGTTACCAACATCAGAAGAAACCTGCTGCTTTGACACATTCATTCTATGCAGAGGACAATAACTACAGTATATATACTGCTATCAAAATTATTAGACATTTCAAAAGTTCTACTGTTTTCAATATGTTTTTCTTTCTCTATGCAGAAACAAATATCTAAAGGGGTCTTCTATTGACATTTTAAACATTTAGTATTAAGCCGATAGTTAAGCCACACAGATTTGTATACCATTAAATACAAAATAGACTTGATGGAAGTGTAGAGCGAAACAAATTGTGCAAAAAGATGAGGAATAATTGACAATGGACTGACCAACCTATCTATTACAACATGTAATAGATAGTTACATACTGTATGGGCTGATCATGAATGGATTTCTTTCTGTTGTCGTTATCAAATTTTTGAAGATTGAAGGCTTGCTAAACGACAAGCTTGGTTTCTTCTTACCCAAATTAATCTTTAATAAAAAGTTGTTTTAATAGCCCTATTGGAGGGTATAGACTTTTACCAGTAACAAGTACAGATGGACGAACTAGTTCAAGCTTTAAGTAAATGGTTGATTGCAAGATATTTGCACAGTACTGTGCACATGTTTCTGTGGATGCTTCTGACAGACTGGTTTGTTTGTATTGATCTGATTGTGAAGAAATCTAAAATTATAATTGTTCTGTTCTTTAATTGTTTCCAAAAGAATGCTTTCTAAATCCAGATTCTGTCATTTCAAGTCCTTAGAAACAGCAGGGAACATGATGTCTGGTGTAAAACTAGGCCTATTGCATTAAACAAATATCTGTGATCCCACATTTGTAATGCCAAAATAATAATAATAAACTTTATTTTATATAGCACCTTTAAAGGTGGCTTCTCAAAGTGCTTTACACAATGACAACAACAATAAATAAAATAAAACACAAGATAAAACACAATTACAATACACAGAGGAGACCGTGGATGGCGGTACTAAGTATAGTAGGAGCCAAGAGGTAAAGAATGGAAACAGTTAAGTAAAGGCTCTTATAAAGAAGGTTTTGAGTCTGGATTTGAAGGAGTTTAGAGAAGGTGTCTTTCTGCTATCCTTGGGTAGAGAGTTCCAGAGCTAAGGGGCATAACAGGAGAAGGCCCTGTCACCCATACAATGTAGACGGGTTTGGGGGACAGTTAGGAGAACAGAATTAGAGGAGCGAAGGTTGTGAGGTGGGAAGTAGGGGGATAATAGTTCAGACAGGTACTGAGGTGCCAAGCCATGCAGAACCTTATAGGCGAGCATTAAGATTTTAAAGTCCACACAGAAATTGACAGGAAGCCAGTGCAACGATTCCAGGATAGGAGTAATGTGAACATTTGCACTGGACCTGGTCAAGATTCTGGCATGGCAAAGTTTTGACATACTGCAGTTTGTTCAAAGTAGATTTAGATACCCCAGCGAGTAGAGCATTACAGTAGTCAATTTGGGAAAACACAAATGTGTTGATCAGCTTTTCAACCACAGTTAGTGATAACAGAGAGCAGTCTAGCGATATTTCTGAGGTGACAGCGATCAGCGATTCACTTAAACTATTTAAGCGCAGTGTCAGAAACTCCAAAAACAGTCTCAAGACGAGAAAGTAAGATGTCATGGTCAATAGTGTCAAATGCAGCATTGAGATCAAGAAGGATAATATAGAAAGAGAACCAGAATCAGAAGCTATTAGAAGATCGTTAGTGACTTTGACCAGGGCAGTTTCTGTGCTGTGAAGTTGATGGAAGCCAGATGGGAGGGGTTGGAAAAGGTTTTTTGCCATGAGGTGGTTATGTAAATAAAATGTGACGGCACGTTCTAGAATTTGTTAAAGAAAGGGTAAGTTGGAGATGGGGCGGAAATTGTTTAGATTGTCGAGACACATGTTAGGCTTTTTTGGCATGGGGGTAATGGCAGCAGTTTTGAGGTCCGTTGGTACAACGCCAGTGCTCAAAGATTCATTTATAATATTGAGGATAATGGGACAGAGAGAAGAGAAACGGGACTGAAATAAACTGGTGGGAATGGGATCTAAATTAGATGTGGTGGGTTTCATGTGTGTAACTAGTTTATGGAGGGATGCTGAGTCAAGAAAAGAGAAGTTGGAGAGAAGGGAATCAGAAAAGTTGGATAAGGAAGGAGAAGGTATGGAAATTATATGCATAGTGGAGAGAATGTGATGCCAGATGTTGTCGATCTTGGAGCTAAAGAAATCTAAGAATGTGTTGCAAAGTTGCGATGAGGCAGGTAATGTGGTGGGGTGGTTTGGCAAGTTTAGCAAGCTGTTGATGGTGGAGAAAAGATGCCTGGGGTTGTTTTAGTAATTTTCAATGATATGACAGAAGTAGGTAGATCTAGCTGATGATTGTAACCATATATTCAGACAAGTAATTTCTCCAAGACTGATAATACATTTAGGCCAGAAAGATTCCACCTACGCTCAAGTTTGTGAGAGACTGTCTTCATAGATCGCAGATGGTTGTTATACCAAGGGGCAGGGCGAGAGAAGGAGATGGTTTGAGTTTTTAGAGGAACAAAGGTGTCAAGGGTAGATAAAAGAGCACTGTCAAGTAACTGTATTTTGTCGTCTAGGGGGTCACAGGAAGAGAAACAAGATAAGGAGGACAGAACAGAATTTGCCAACATTGGCTGATCAATTGATTGCCAGTTGCGGAAATTTACAGAGCGTGAGGGGGAAGTGTTAGAAACAGTTAAGTCCATACTGAAGAGAATAGCTAAGTGGTCAGAGAGGCCTAGTTCAAGGGAAGAGCAGTGGGAGACAAAAGTCATTTGCAATGATTAAATCTAGGGTGTCTCCTTCGTTATGTGTAGAGGTACAAACTGAGTAAGATCAAAACATCCCAGTGGAGAAAGGATGTCTTTAGCCAGACTCGATGACCTTGAGTCAATGTGTATATTAAAGTCCCCTAGAATAAGGCTCCTTTTAAACTTAAAGCATAAAAATGAGAGTAAATCAGCAAACTCTCCTAAAAAGGCTTCGCTGGGTGTGGGTGGTCTATAAACTGTAGCAATGATAGGAGATTATGGAATAGAGACATTTAAAACAAGGGACTCAAAAGAAGAGGTTGGAGATATAGTAATAGGACTTAAATTGTAAATAAGTTTGTAAATAACAATGATGCTCCCGCCTCTGCCCGAGAGACGCAGAAGGTCAAACAAACCATACCATTGGAGCGTCTAGCTGGTTAAACAGAAGTACATCGTTCTGTGCCAGGTTTTGGTTAAGCACAGACGGCTTTTATTTGAAGGATAGGTAGTTGTACATCTCATTGACTTTTAAAAACGTTTGAAATGCAGGGATGTGAATTCATAAAGAAAAGGTAAATTTGAATGAATTAGTACAATGATGCTCTTGTTTCCTCCCACAGTCCAGACATACTGGAAGGTTAACTGAGTTCTGGGAAAACTGGTCCTACAGTAGGTGATATGTACCATCCACCCATTGCTTGCCAGGATAGGCTCCGGCTCACCTTTGACCCTCTATTGGATCATTTAGAAAATGGTATTTTAATTGCCTGTTTAATGAGCAACATTCACTTATTTGCAAGTGTACTGTATATCACTAAAACCTGGTGCTACTGTTTACAGAGTTATAAATAGCAATAGGCATTAATACATCACAGGTTAATAAAAAACATGATTATTATTAGGGCTGCTGAAATGATCTCATAATAATTAAAATAACTTTATTCATGGACAAAATTCATTTTGAGGAGAAACTTCAAATTTATAACTTACATTCTACATCTCTAACATTCAAAACAAATGCAAACTCATTCATAATACCACACCAAAAATGGTTTATGACTTTGAGATACAGTATATAGTGCTTTGGGTTAAATAGTCAGTTATGCTAGCCAGTAGTATGATAAGAGTTATCTGACCAACAGTAACTGACATGTTTATGTTGACTCATCGCTTATAGTACCATCTTCCAAGCAGTGTAGGGAAGCAATAAAAAAGACAAACAAAATGTTTGGCTATATGGTCATGACTGTATAATTCAAGTCAAGGGGGGAAATATTAAACTTATACAATGCACTAGTTAGGCCTCATTTAGAACATTGTATACAATTTTGGTCACCACGTTACAAAAAATATATTGCTACTCAGGATTCAGTCGAGAGAAGAACAACCAGGAACTAATTAGTCTCAGAGAAAATACATGGAGATTTGATACAAGTATTTAAAAGCTTCAAAGACACTAAGTGTCAGTGCAGTGGACTTCTCGAAAACGAGTGGTGAAACATGAATTAAGTATACAAGGTGACACTACAGTATGTGGAGTTTTTTACTCAAAGTGTTGTGTTATTATACGGTAGCATGGAAAAAGCTACCTAACCATACCTAAGCTATCTAGCCAACATTTTGGTTTCCTTCCTTATTTGTATTTTGCAAAGAAAAGTGATGCAACAATGTCTCATCAAGAATTCAGAGCGCTTAAAAAGAGCTTTACAAATTGTTCTTTTAAGTAAATTGTTCTTTTAAGTTTAAGTTCGGGATCAATAAAGTCTTATAAATCTATCTAACCTTCACTATATTGATTAATCACTATAATAAAATAAAAAAGGCAAATGCATAAAGTCTATTGTTCGTTGGCAAAATACTGTTGTTACTTTATAAAGAACTTCGGTAGTGTTACGTACTGAAATGCCTTGTTGTGCTGAACAGCCAGTAATTCATAATTAAGTACATTTTTAGTACTGTATTTAAATTAACATACTGTACAAAATAAAAGGCTTAATGTCAGTCTGAAATCCAGCTCTGTTTTTGACAAAATGAGAGGGGAACTAATTCTGTCAAATGCAAAACATTAACAAAACTATAACGTTACTAACACTAAAATTCAGAAAGCAACACAAAAACAAAATTTAACAGGTGAGATAAATAACAAATGTAACAGCATGGCAGAATAACTTAAAGGAAAAACTACTGTGATTCTGTCATCACTGTCTCACTCCAGTGGCATCAGATGCAAGCTACCAATCTTGGATGGTGGGTTAAGCTTTGACGCTTTTCAACACAATGAGGCTTTTTAGCATGCAAGACTGGCATTTGTACTCCATATGCTCCTAATCACTCCTTCATTACTTCGAATCACAATCTGCGGATTTGCTGGCTGTTCCAAGGATCTGTCGTGATTCAACTGGGCTTAAATGTTCAGCTGCTGTGCTCCTTGCCTGGCTGAACTTCCTTCTACTAAACTTTAGTTTTGCCGAAGCCCTTGATTTTTTCTGAAAACCTAAATCTTCAGACCTTTTAATAAATAAATCTAAATAAAAAATCTATAATAAATAATAATAAATCTTTGAAACACTTTTATATTAACAAGGGAGAATAACAAAAATGGGGAAAAGGATGCTCATTAAAGAAGTTCTGAAGACAAAAAAAAAATATCTGACCACAACCATCACAGTTTAAGCAGAAGCAAAATATAATCTAGCCGAATATCTTTCCACATGGTCAGTTTCTGCAAATTAATGCATTCAGGTGTGAATTAAAGATTTCAGACTCTACCCAGCCTCACAAAACAATTTTGTTTGGTTGCAATTAGACCCATGTACTAAAGATGAGCCTAAAATTTGCTAGTAATTTGGGAATTGTGATGGTGAAGTTGCTGTAAATTCTCAGCAGCACAGTCACAAATGAAAGCACAATAGCTGCATTAGCTAAAAAGCACTGTATCACAGGGTACTGCCAAAACACGTACCTGTGACTAATCATCAGTAACAAAAATGTCTATTTTTCACCTGGAATCGCTAAATGTATACTGTTTATACGGTATATTTTTAGAGGTAGAGAAAGTATTGTCCCAGACAGCATCCCCATCAGGACCATACTGTACATCTCGTTTATCTCTCTTACTACATATAAAGGTAACCGGGAGGAGACATATATTAGGCAAGAGAAGAAAGTCATACAGAGAAGAGACTGAACCCCTTGTAGGGAATGGTGAGAGGCTAAAGTGGTGTAACATGGCATGTTGCAGAGTGGAATCTGAGAATTCAATACCTTGTTCTTGTGTACATTAAACATCATCATCCTGTCATGAATTTTATTTTATTTTTTTAAGTTTCATTTATTGCTTCTATAGTTTTTGCTAGCCTTCCTAATCTGCCTTGTTAGATATGTGCAACTTTACTAGATTACTAATTATTCCGGAATCTGAATCTTTGATATAATCTAAACTAGAGTGAGCTGTGGTCCTAGTACAGACCCCTGTGGTACTCCACTAATTACATCAACTCAATTTGAGTATTCACCCATGATATGTACCCTCTGTTTTCTATTTAATAACCAATTCTCAATCCACACACTCACATTTCAAGAATGCCTACCACTTTAAATTTGAAAGCTAATCTTTTACAGGGAACTCCTTCAGCCATGTCAATTTAAGTCTTATTAGAGGTTTAAGGACATCTGCTGGGCTCATGGGCTGCTTTTCCTAATTAACAAAACTAAAAAGAATTAGTTTCACATTCTTTGTATGGTTTACCACAAGGAAACGAAATGAACTTGAGGAAATTCTTAGTTTTTATAACTAATATCCTACCATTGAATCAAGGTAGTAAAGAGGATCATTTACTCCAGTCTCTAACCTGGGTCCAGGAGGTATCCAAGAGGTATAATAGGTAAACAGCAAATCATTAATTTCTAAATACATGAAATAATTTAAATCTGATAAGTTAAGCAAATGACATGTTAAATTAAGTCATTTAGAGGTTTAGAACAAATATTACAATACCCTTCAAACATGAAGGACGAGAGCTCTCTTAATTGAACACATTGCTTGCTTAATTGACCACTGACTTACAAGTGTTTCTAATCTTTAAAAATAAAAAATCAAGCGTGTCAGGGTGACCTATAAGAATAATTGGACTTGGGCTCTGCAAAATCATACAGAATCTGTTTTAATTTAGTTTAGAACCTCAAGTACATTCTCTTCACCAATCTACTTAGAACTAAAGAAAACCCAAATGTAATGAAACATAAAGATAACAAATGAAAGAGATGATTTCCTACCAGTTGGATTTGAAGGTATAAGATATCTAATGTACAAGTGCACTTTATATTTCACAGGGAGTCAATGCAATTTTACTTTAGTTAGAACAGAATGTGCAGAATTCTGGACAGACCAAACCTTACTTAGAACCTCAGATACAATGATAAGTCTTATTTATAGTGATATAAATAAAATATATATCTAATAAGTCATAAATATGTTTATATCTAGTCTATAGATTGTATATCTAGTCTGTAGTCTATAAATTGTATATATATTGTACATAAAGACTTATAGTGATTTGTCAATATTAACTTTAGTCTATAGTGTATAGTCATCATAGACTTGGAAAGGGAATTCTGAAGTAAAACAATTTGACCATTTTATAATAATAGTTAAAACGTTTAACTTTTCAAAAGTGTTCATTCTAACCACCCACATGCATTCCAGGATATATTTGCAACCTGTAATATAGGGAGACTAGCGGAGAGAATTGGCAGTGCAATGATTGTGAAGGGATTCAAGGCAGGATCAGTAAGCTGCTGAAGAAGAAAGTAACAGTCTAAGGTAAACAACCACAAACAAAATGCGGAAGCAAAATCAAAAACCCAGGCTGGGGTCAGAAACGTAACAAAATTAAGGTTGAAGCCTGGAGTGAGTGTGGGACAAAACCAGAAGTAGCAACTCAAGCAGGGCAGAGACAACTCTGAGGCCGAAGCAAGCTTCAAGACTGAGCAGTGAGTGAACAGACAAGCTGGTTTTAAATAGTGGTCTGAAATGATAAATGGATGCAGGTGTGGCTGATAATTATTGAAGCAGCACAGTGGACAGAAGTCACAAAAAAACTTCAGATGTGAGAGAGGTGCACTAGCTCAGAGAGTGGAATGCTGGTGCCAAAAACATCTCCAACAGGGTTCGAGAACCACCACCGCACAGCGAGCAGAAAATTATCATTTTAAACTGTATAATATTACCATGGCCCACAGCAGCCCACATCTCTTCCATGACCCTCACTGCCACCCAAAAAACCAAATAGCTTCTGTGGTTTAGGACCAAAATGAAAAAAAAAAACACAACCACAGGCTCAAAATAACACACTTCAGCTGAACAGTTCAGCAGCAACAGTGTTGTAATGAATTAACTAAAATGGCATTCCAAGAATGACAATAAAATAGTCAAGTAGAGCACAATAATATTCCCCCACCCCAATATACACAAAATGCATGAACAATTCATGCATTTTGTGTTCAAAAGAATCAGATCCCTTACTTTGCAAGGGAATCTAAACAAATGCTGTAATAACTGGACTGCATGCAGAAGAAACTTCAGCCAGTGAAAAACAAATAAAGCAAAAAGATAGTCCACAAGCCAGACCGTGATTTTATGCAGTTTCAAGACAAATCATTCCCTATCATGAGCAATTATGAACAGATTAAACTGGCCACCATGGATAATCTTCAAAATTGGCCCTAGGTGTGAGTGTGTTTAATTAATTAGTATAATTATGCCCCAGTTTCCTCCTACACTCCAAAGACATATTTGCTGGTTAATTAGCTTGTGGGAAAACTGGGCCTAGTGTGACTGTGTGCATGTTTGTGTCTGTGTGTGCCCTCCAATGGACAGGTGTCCCACTGCCAGGGTGTACCCAGCCTTGAGCCTGTTTCTTGCCAGGATAGGCTCCTGTTCTTCCACGATATCCTATTCCTGAATTGGAAGAGACAGAAAATGGACAGATCGATGGACAATATTCATCTTGGCCAGATATGGCAAGAAGTACCAAACTTCAAGCTGGAAAAGGCATTACTGCATCAATCAGTACGATGAAGATATTTTAAGGTGAAGGTACCAAGCCTGGTCTTCTGTGCCCTGGAACCACTATAAATCATGTATGCCCTTCCAATTTCAATGGGCCTGGTTATGGTCAACAGTTGTTTCGGTACCCTTTGACGGGCCAACACAATGCAAGTTAAAACCACAGCTTCTGCTCTCCAGTACAGGATGACAGGATTTAAACAGAGATATCTCTTTCTCTGGCTGTCTGATGCTGTCACGGTTGTTGAGTTTTCACCTTCAAAATGTCCACCTGCTTATTATCTTAGTCTGCTGATGACAGACCAGCTATGACCCTTTTCTCCAGCTGCTGAGGCATGATCCTCGGAGTGGCTCAGTCAGTTTTAATATAAGCAAAGGCAGTCCCTCAGGCAACACAAACCCCCCCAAAAAACTCAGTAAGCTGGGAGCCAATTCCCTCGACTAATTCCCTTGGTTAGTCAGCACAGGAAAGTGTGGTGTCTGCAGCAGCGAGGAGAGAACTTGTTTCCCCTTAATGTTAGTGGAGGGAGGCTACTGACGTGTTGCACTTCTCGGGAGCTTGCTTAACAGGGTGCAGCTGCAAAAATACTGACATAATTCTGAAACTTACCTGAAATGTAGAAGAAAATTCCTACTTGTGTTAGAATCTCTTCTTTTTTATTGTGAATGTACTTGCAATGGGAGTGCTGGACTATACACTATACACTAAACTGACAGGATCCTCATCAGGACCAATGGACTGATGCCCAATGGAGGGATAGTGAAAACAGAGAATGCTGTGGGTGGTTTCTGGTGTTGCCTATTGTTGTACTCAGGTCAAGGCTGATCAATGTACAGTACTACAAGGCTAAACAAAACTCTGCAGCAGAACTACTCCACAGGGTGCCCCAGCTCCTGCCTCTCAAGTAAAGGGACAATTGATAGTAGTTAATTCACCTAACCAGTATCCCTTTGGACTGAATGAAGAAAAAAACAAGAGTTAAAACTCACTTAACATGGGAGGAACTTGCAAATGCCACCCAGTCCAGCACCAGAGGCCAGAATTGAACCGAGGACTTGGAGCTGTGAGGCTGCAAGCCTATTTCCAGTGCCAACATGCAACTTATGAATATGTTAAGGCTGTTTATTTCAAGATCTTGAGTGCAGATCTTGCAGACCATCAGGAGATGTACATGAATTCAAGGAATAACATTTTAGAGATGATTAATTTATTAGAGAGTCTAATAAGGCTTCTGAGAAAGGGTTAAGAACACAAACCCCAACCAAATCCCTCACTTACTCATAATCCTGCTTCTTGTGCATGAATATGTCCTCTGGGTCCAGGTCTGCTGAGGGCAGCTCAGGTGTGAGGTCGAGGCCTGCGCTCCCAGCCAGAGTGCCCTGAATGCTGTGACTGTACTGCTGCAGTCGTTTCCACAGTTCATTGTAGAGCCTCAACAGTTTAGGATATTCTCCCTCTAGAGCCTGCTTCAGGAACGTGGAAGCTACAAACAGGAACAAATGGGTTACTGAAAGGCTTGCTGTCACTCTAATTGTTTTTTTAAAGGTTAAAAAATCAAATGCTACAAATTCTGGGATTAAAAATGCTTTATTAACAACTGAAGCACGCGCATCCATCAAATGTAATATGAAACATAGCCCTGGATTAAATCAATTATTTAAGGCAGGGAGTAGGATACATACTGAACTGCTATTGCTGAACCAATGCCCTGTAGTCTTCAGTTGGTCAGTGATGGTATCAGGCAATACTGCAGAGATAACCCTGCAGCACTTCCTCTTTGACAATCAACAGAAGACAGAGTAAACCCATAATGTTTCATATAATTAACTTCCATTTCCTGCCTCAGGTAAACTGGAGCAGCTATTCCCCACACTTTCCCTCCCCTGGCCTTCACTGTGTAAAGCGGAGCGGACCCATTATATGCTCTCAAACTGTTGACGCTGTGTATCTGCCATCTATACTCACCTATTTTTATCAGCAAATGTGTGGCAGAATCAACAGCAACTTCAAAATTGATCATTTGAAAATATGTAGATTTATGTTGCACATTACTCATTTTCCACACTGTACAAGGAACTGGAAGGAATGAGGGCAACACTATAAATTGTTATTTGTACTGAACTGCAATAACCGAAAACATCAATTTTGGAGGCAGCTCCACTAAGTGCAAATGTGGAGATGGCATAAAAGTTGTGTAAACATGTACTTTTTATTATTTGTTAGATACATATTAAGCATGTATATGATGTAATAATGAACTATCCTGAGTACTCACTTCAATCATTTGTAAAGGGTAAGTGACCTTCTCTCATGTACTCTGTCCCTTGTGTAGCTCACCTATTGTTATTGTACAGCTTAACTGTGTAAACATGGGGCTGTGCCTTTGATCTAAGACTTGATCTATATTTATGAGTTTATAAAGCTGAAGATCTTACTGTGGCAACTGAATATCACATGTGCAGTGAAAGTTGGCTGTTGTCCATCGCTGCTTACAGGACTTCACAGATAATACTTAAACCTTCCTTAAATGTTGTCCCATCGCCCCAGTGAGATAATCTGTCTTTCAAGAAGAGAATATCTTTTCCACAGTGTAATGGCTATAGGCTGTGAGCATGTGTGGAAAGCTCCATTATTAGAGTAGGATCACGGTTTGAAAAGTAGGAATCTAACACAGAAGGAAAAACAAGGGACAACTCTGGTTGCAGCTAAGCACTGTTATTGCTAAGTATACTCACACTACCACAACAACACAAATCTTTTGCAAGTACACCATAATAAATACCGGAAATTACTTAAACCTTGTGTTGTCCTTTAATACCTGACAGTAGGAAACATGCTTAATGTGTCTGGAAATGTCCTTTGTTTCATGCTTCAGAAATTTGATAACTGCACATTTCTTGAACAAATGTTTGATTTCAACACACATCTTTCTGCAAAAGCCAAAAGATAAAATATAATAATAACAAAAAATATTTAAGTGTTCTAAGATTCTGAAGATGTACAACTTGGAGCATAAGCAGCTGCAACAGAAATTATCTCTGCCATTTCTTTTTCCAGTTAACATCTTAAAAATACAAATACACATACTGTAATACATAAAAATGAACCTTTGTGTAAAATACATTTGATAGAATGAACAGGAATGTTTTGCCCAAGCTCATTTTGTCATCACCAACATGACAAGACAAAGCAGACAGGCCACAGTTAAACCAAGGCTGCTAACATCATAAATAAATCTCATTATCAAATGACTATAAATATGCAAATGATGCAATTTGTGAGTCTTGTTAAGAAGTGCAACTTTGTCTGAGAAGGACTAGCATTTTAAATTACCAATCAAACGGTTTACAGAGAACAAGCCATGGTTTTTCTGTGCATGACTTCAGCAGGCATAACAATGAATCTCTGGGATTTCAGCTTCCAGTCCCTTGATACCACTGCCTCTGTGGGGACTAGTCTATTTACTTTAACAAACAATTAATCTGCATTCTTGTGGCAAATAATTTGCTACAGCACATTAACTGGCATCTCGTGCTTCACAAAACTTATTTAAACTGAACAAAAAGGAACTGAAGCAAAGCCAACGAAATAGAAATGAACAAGTTGCATATTTGAAGGTGAAACACCTGAGATTTGAACACCACAGTAAGTCCTAATGAATTTGTTGAAACGTTTCCATTGCTTAAGGAACAAATTATGCCAATTTAAAGAGAGCTTAGTTTAAAAAAAGTCTGTGCTACATCCACAATAATACTGTACATTATATACAATATAAGATTTTGACAGCACAGTTAGCCATTAACACAAATTTATGTATTCACTGACAAAAGACAGAGAATATCTTCAGCTTGATGTTTAAAGTTTCATGACGTACATGAACCACTAGAAAAGCAAAAACAATTAGATAAAACCTCAAATAAGGTTCTATCTCTTTAAAAATCAACAAAAACAAGCCAAAAAAAAGCCCCAAATGATTTAGTCTCAAAACTTTTGTTACCATGAAGCATTCATCCATTTCACCATGGATTAATCTGTCATAAAACAATACTGTTTCATTCTAGATCTATTTATGCCAAATCATTTTAAAGAGTTATACACTAGAAGAAACACGAACATTTATTTATAATATTGATAAAATTGTTACCCAAATAAAATCAAGAAGCTTTGGTAAAGACTTAAAGGTGATTTTACAGCAGATGAGCTGACAATGCTCAGAAAACCAAGGTTTTACAAAAAAATAAAGGCTAAACTTTTGGTCACTTCACTATAGTTCTGTGGATGCTTCTGAAAAATTATTTGGGTTGAAAAATTTTGTAAATAATGAAGCTTCCATCAAGATGGAGTAATCTGTCAGACAACAATTAAGTCCTTTGTGTGTATGTCACAACTAGTTTTCAAAATTGTTTTAGAGGATGTTATTTTGTAATAAAGATTTTAATTTTTTGCAGAAGATTTTATATGAATGAAAAGAAAGATGTTCTGAAACAGAATTTAATCTAAAAAATGTAAACCTACCCTTTTAATCTATTTAACAACATAAAAGTCTAAATGTCAAAACTTTTGAAGAAAGGTACAGCAATAAAAGATCTGGTATCATCAACACAGGATCTTCGGAAGGTGAAGATTTCTTCTTATAAGATGTACTCTCGGACCTCCATTTGTTGGTAACCTTTCAATGTGTTCAGAGACAGAGAGGACATGAGCATGTTTCTAATGATCTGTTAGATCATTTATTACATTACGACTATAGATCTCTTGGTGATGTACATGTGAATTTGGATTTGACCAAGCACTATGGCATGGTTGTTAGCACTATTACTTGTCAGCTTTTGATTTATAGGTTTGATTTGCAAGATTCCTACGTGGAGTTTACATGTTTTCCTCATGTTTGCATCTGTTTTTTTGCTCCATCTTTCCATCCACCTTTCAAATTCATTTTACAGGCATGAATAGGCAAAAGTGTTTCTGTGTGCTTGTTGTGTGCAATGAAGCAATGTATTTTCCAGGGTGAAGTTCTGTCTTGTGTCCTACGACTGTTATAGGCAGTGGGTTACTGTAATCCTAATGAGGAAAATGCAGCTTTCTGACTTTTATTTAGACTCACACAATTTGCTTATCCTTTCTATTACAGCTCTTACATTGGAATGAATTGGCTTAAGGGTGAGTTGTTCAACACAGTGTTAATTAAATGTTACGCTCCTGGTTAGCCAGCTGCAGCCCAAATACAGTATACAGTATGTGCAATCTGTGATAAAATTAACAAACATTTCGTATGAAGATCAGGTTAACATAAAGGATGCTTTACACAGAATATCGGAAACGTATCGATTATAATTGCAAGAAATTCTCAAGGTTATTAACAGGAAACGACAATCTGTTTTGGAGCAGATGCACTAACATTTTAGTGAATAAACACGACACAGGTGAATTCAAATTCATAATGCTTATTTACACTTGTCAACAACAAACGTTATCAATCAACGCACAGTCTACTGTGAAAGCCATGGGCTAGGAGCACGTTGCCTCCACTGGAAGCGATACAAGCTGTACACTTGCAACACATGCTTTGCACCAGGTTGGAGCTGCTGTGTTGTGGAGCTGTATCTGATTCCTCTCATAAAGCCTAGACATGTTGGTGCCTCTTCACTGGTCTCTGAGCCCTAGGTTCTCCCCATTGTCCCAACAATGTTCAACAGGGCTCAGGTGTGGCAAATAGGCCATCCAAAGTATACAGTAACTGTCACATTCTTATAGTGTATTGCAAGAAAGCTATTGTTGTGCCTGAAAATACGCATTGTTCTGCTGCTATGCTGTCACGTTAGAAAGAGCCTGCAGGAAGTACAGCAAGTAAGGTCCCTGGCCTTGGTCAGTTTAGCCTTCTGTAGTAAGGCTGCCATCTACCAGTATATTGGTGGTGGTGGAGGGGAGTCCCCATTACCTGTAAAGCACTTTGAGTGGAGTGTTCAGAAAAGCGCTATATAAGTGTAAGCAATTATTATTATTATAAGTGGAGTTTTGTGGCAGTAGACATTCCTGTCCAGACCACTACACCTGAGCATCCTCATTGATTGGTCTGTTGTTCACAACAATTACCATATCATTCTGCACATCTGTGCCACATTTGCCTGTGTGCATCAGTGTGGTCTACACAAAACCTGGATTCACTACACTGCTCGTGAGCCATCTTGAGGTATGTTAACCCAGACTCCAGCACAGCAAAAGCATGAAGTCGTTGTTCTCTTGATGAGCGGGGCATACTAGCTCCTTTCGGTGTTTCACTAGGCTTAACATCCCAAAGACTGCATCACTTTCACCCGTGCCTAATCCACAGTCTCACTAATGTGGTTATTCAGTGCGCATATAAAACACTCAAACTCAGTCACTTGAGTGTATCATTATCAGTCATGAATCATCAATTAATCAAAATTATGCCAAAAACATTAAGTCAACATCCAATAGCCGTGCAATTTTCTGAAACACACACTCAGAAAAGTTTAGGTTCTTTTGCTGCTCTGTACTTTGTAATACTTTGAATTAAAATTTCGCTTTTACTGACAGTGATAATTTGTGAAGATCAGCTCTTTTGTGAAATTACCTTTACAACTGGTGAAAAAAACAAAGATTTCACAAGTGTAGAAATCACTAACCTCTTTATGGATCAATGAAGATAAATGTGCTCCTAAAGGCAATGTTTAACACATTAACTAAAGTACTTTAGCCATATGACGACCTTATTATTACACATTTAGCTTCCTTTAAAAGACTTAATCTCTCAGAAGGTCAGAGATACTCCAAAGAGAATGTCCTGAAATCACAGTCGGCCCCTTTTCATTAAAGGACAGCTGTTGCGTGACGTGGATGTGCTTGTGTTCATTAAACACCATCTTACAGTGCTGGGTAGATGTGATCGGTTTATGACTGTGACCATGAACTCCCAAATTCCCAATGTTATTTTCCAAAGTATTCTGTAAGCTCATATACAAAGATTGCCGAGTTCCATCAGCATCACACAGCTGGCAGTAAAAAGCGTACTGTTGTGGTATGCTGCAACATGGAGAGTGAGAAAGTAAGAGATGAAAATGATCAGGTTAAATGATCTGATGGGGAATTTTGCAAAAGATAGAAATTTTAATTTTATTTTTTAAGATCTGGGAGAATTTCAGTTACAGTGTTTTTATTTTTTGTGGAAATATCAAGGATGTACAAAAATAGGGTGTTCGGGCATACATGTATAATACCATAGAATTAATTGTTATATATTAAGAGATTTCTACATTTTTGTTTTGTTTTCAAGAAAATCAATATAATGTTTATAATTTTACAAAAAAGATAAAAAGTTTCCAAAAAACAGCTCATGATTGATTGCCTAAACAAAGTGTAGAATGGGGTTTTGTGCACCTGAAATCGCTGCCTTCAAAACTTTACACAGATAAGGAGTCACGCAGACTCAGATGCTGCAGAGTGCAGTATCATAATGATAAAAACAAGGTGGTTTATGACAAACTGCAGAGCCAAGCACAGAATTATTTTCAAAGGTAGGTTTCTTCGGTGAATGAGTCTTAGCCTCCTGAAACTTCTTTTCTCACAACTGAGCCTTAAATGGAATACTTAAAGAGCACTCTACATTGCAAACCTAAGAGTACTCTTCAGCATGCATGTATAGCTACATTCATGTCACATTTCCAGCACTGCCATTACATGGAAACAGACTGTCAAAATCACCACATATTTAAGTGTCAATATAACAGACATGAACTGCACACTAAATTATTCCAGAAGACACATTGAACTGTAAAGACAATGCTCAAATGTAAAGAATGGTGACTCATCTTCCCATATCATCAATTTTCTGAAAACCTAATGCTAAAGGAGACAGGTGCCCTAATTCTTTTCCCCTAAAGTATAAGTACAGTGCTAGGCTGTCCAGAATATAGGAGCAGTCAACAGTAGTTTATCTTCAAACTTATTCGCCAGTTTCGGGATACTCACAGTTTGTTGCCTTCTGGAACTGAACAGATAGAATCTGCGTGACAGAATTCCAGAACGTATACAAGATGTCAGCTTGGCCATCCTGCAAAAGATAGCAAAAGAACTAAACACATGGATTCCTTACAAATTAATAATTCATAATATAATACTCCATAAATAAAATATCTGAAGACATTCCGTCCATTAAAAGTATATTTTCATAGCAAAGTGAAGCTGCAGCAATTTGGAAACTATCTACACTATATATAGTTAGGAGATTTGTTATGGTCAACTTCTTCAATATCACTGCCCGATTAAAGCTTGGCAAAGTCTTCAGTAATGATCTCCTCTGCCTTTTCACTGGCCAGTTTATTTTCCTCCCATTACAGCTACAGAAGTCACAAAGTAAAGGCGAACAGAGCAGACAGTCAATCTTGGAAGTAGCATCAAAGAAAACAGACTAAAAGAACTGTGACCCATTGACTAGCCAAGTGAAGAAAATTGTTTTATAATAATACTTGCTTCAAATTGTGTTTTTCAAATGATTGATTTAGCTTTAAGCAGGGTTTTTTCCTTACAATAAAAAATATACACATTTTTGATCGACTACCACAAAACAGAATGTTTTTAACAGAATTTCTTTCCCCAACTTCTCATGGACAAATTAAAATATAATAAATTGTTACAAAGAAATGATAATATGATGTTAGATGGCGATACATAATCTGATTTCAGCATATTGCCTTCTCTGCTAAAAAGCACATTTTTTAACACCATCAACATAAGTGAATGTCTCATCATACAGATATGACAAGATATACTGTCACAAATAAAACACCTGATAACGTCTATCCCATCCACTTAATAAAAATACTAGAGGAATGCTTTTGAGAGACATTACATTGTATTATAATGAACAGAACACCACATCCAACCATCTGCCCATTTGTGTGATCCCATTATTCAATGCAGGGTTGCGGGGGTCCTATCCAAGCAAATAATGGGCACATTGTCTTTGGACTGTGGGAGGAAACCCATGCAAACACGGGGAGAACATAAAAGTTCAACGCAGACAACACACTAGAATTGATTCTGGAGCCCCAAAGATGGGAGACAACAGAGGGAACCACTGTGCCACCCTACAACAAACTCTTATTTCAGAAACCCTGTTTACGTTTGGTGAATGTCCATACACACATCATTGAGAAATAGGTCAATATAGGAGAGCTCACGATGAACACGTTTTTTTCTTATACACTTAGAATTAATTCTCTTTCTAATTAGTGTCTGGTGAGTGTGTGGACAGTGGCAACAAGCTTGGCCAATTCTCTGCTGGCACTTGATGAATTCTGGTCAAATAATGCCATAGCCCAGGAATGATCTGGTAACATCCTGGCTAGAAGGCACAATATGCACTCCAAACTAGTGCTTCTACTGGAAGAGGAAATGGAACACTTCTTATTAAACAATTATGATCTAAGAATGGTGCATCCTATGGAACAGAGAATGTAGTCTTAGAACAGTTTTCCTGCATCTTTAAGATACCTAGATACAATATTGGTTGATTGGTTGACAGTATTAGTACTTTCGTATTATACTTTACTTCAATCATGGGGTACACAGAATGGTATTGTGGAGAGGAAATCACAGTTACATAGCGCTCAATCATCGTATTGAAAAGTAAATCCAAAGATTTCCTGCCCTTCAAGCTTCAGGCAAAGCTTGCTCTTGCATTCCAACCTCATTAGTATTCTGTGGTGATTCAAGTACAGAAATGAGAGTATTAAATATTGATACCTTTGAATGAACATTTTTACTTTTTTAAATGTATTATTGAACAAATGCAGTAGAACCTTCCTTGTGAGAAATCAAAACATTTCAGAGATGAAGGCTGTCTGTCCTGATTTTAACTTTATTCAACTTCTATACATTCCTGCTTTAAAACAATAAGACAGGAAAACAAGTTAATTAAAAAACACAATGACTAAATTGATGTACAGCTTGTTTAGACATTATGCCAACTTCAAAATCTTGAAACTGGACAAAGTCCAGGGGCTCAGCCTTGGTCATTTTGAAACAACATCAAACAAAGAAGTCTGGCCAATTCCATTCATTTGGGGGGAAACTTGGCCACAGTCAAATAAGGACACAGCCCAGAAACTGAACTGGTGATGTCTGGGCTATAGTCAACAATCTGCACTCCAATGAACTGTGCTGGAAGCGTAACAGGGATACTATTCTTAGTGAATATTTATAATCTGAGAATGGCACATGATATGGTAAATTGAATTTACTCCCAAAGCAGTTTTCCTCTATCTTAAAGAAATCCAGAATAAATATGGTTAGAAGTCATACTCTAGCCAAATCATACATGAACAGTACAGTATACAGTACAATGGGCCGTGGAATCAGAATAGTGTGTTAGGTAAACAATTCAATTGCTAAGCCACAAGGTGGTTAGAAGAGAATGACTATATGTAATTCCAACCCTTGAAACTTCCTTACATATTATTCCATAATAATGATCAGCGTTTAGCCGATTCATTTTTTACTGACGTTGACAAAGAAAATTAGTGAAGCAGGAAAGTAGGGGCTCTCCACAAATACATAGGCTCTGTAAAAAGGCTGTTCGACATCAGTCAGAGTCAGCATGCCTTGTTGCTTAACCTCAGTCTTCTGTATTAAATATAAAAACAGATTAAGGAGGTTGGAAAACAGTTCCAACATAAATATGTAAAAAAATATTTAAATGTACTCAATGCACTGCACTTCCATGACTACATTTTTAAAACACAATTTTCATAAAATGTCTATGACCCTAGCATTTCTCAATCATATATTGACATTAAACAACCATACATGAACAAAATATGTCTTACTGGTTTTAAGGTGCATACATATGCAGTTAGGAACACTACAAAAGTGCAACCTTTTCATTTTCTCAGAGGAACAACCATGTATACCATCTTCATCAATATCAACAGAAATACAATCCTATTGTTAGCCAGAACAACACAACTGAACTTAATATGTAGAATAAACACTGATAACACAAAACATTACATAATGAGGTTTTCCTACACCCTACTGTAAATCCCATGTTTCAGTCTAGTGAAAAACAGATACATGTTTGTCAAATGACCTGATGAATTATAAATAACAATTTGAGATAAATACTTTTAAGGAAAGGACAGACATTGAGTAAAATAAAAGTAGTTTTGATATAAACATAAGGAATCACTATAAATCCTAAAAAAATTTGCTGTGGATGTCAAACAAAGCTATTTGCACTTCCTATCACAATCACATCAACTTCATTCCGGCATAATTCCTGGGCTGAAAGCAGCATGCCTAAATGAGTTATGGGATGCAATGGATTATCATTTCAACTCTGCGGCAAATCATCCACTAACAGCTGCCTGCAACTCTCTGGGGCTTTGGCTGAAGGTCAGTGCTTTTCCCGAAGATAGCCTTCTCAAAGTAAAAGGAGATTCTTTTTAACCTTGATGAAAGGGGCAATCTTCTTTTCAAAGTCTATCTTCTGACTCCATCGCGGAAGAACTACTATTTCATAACAAAAGGTCTGCCTTCCAGAAAGGAAAACAAGATAAATAGAAGTCACAGATGGCACAGACTGGCACCCATTCATTTACACAATAAAAACACAAGTTAAATCTACAGTAACTGTAACCACAGATACAGATCTACATTTATACATACGAGCAGTACTTTTTTATGTGTTAAGTGTTCATGAGCCCTGCGATTGAACATTAAAAACAAAAACTTCCAATTATTTATAAACACCGGACTTGTACGATAATAATGTAACAAATATTGATGATGCCAACGCCCTGGCTTCTTTCAACAAAAGGCTCTACTAAGAGATCCTTGGATCAATTAGCTACTATAGCAAAGTGACAAAATGGGCCATCTCTCATTTTCAATCTTTATTATATCCTTATTTTTTCATCCTAAAGAATCCCAAAGCCTTAAGCCTTTAAGTGGGGGCCCACATCATCCCCCACTGAATACAGTGTTTAATATGCCCCAGCAGATAAATAAGAAATTACTCAACCAATTAAATTAAAGGGGAACATAAGGTCTGCCATTGTGCCAGTAGAAAGGATAACTCCCCTTCTTCATGGACATGGTCATTGGAGTTTCAATATTAAAGTTGTCAGCACCTATCACTATACTGGGGGCATCAGTTTGGAAATTCTGGTGAGGGTAAGGTGTCACTTACTGGTCCACACTATTAGCCTAGTTTCCTTAGAGGTGTCTCATCCAAGTAATGACTGGATCCAACCTTGCTTTGCATCTGGAGAGACTGTGCACTAAATAAAAATAGCTGCTTTAAACAACTAAACTGTAAAAGAGTCAAACTGATTATCTGAAAAGATCAGAAAACACCAGAATATTTGGCAATTATGTTACTCACACAGGTTAAGCTTAATTATGATAAGCAAGCACTGTATATTGTCTAAAGGGAAAACAACCCATTGTTAATTTCAAGGCAGATTTCTGTAGATGTCTCTGAAGATATCCGAAAAATAATATATACCTGCAATTCTAAACTTTCAAATGAAATACTCCTAAATTCTATCATTAAAATGGGGTTTTGATGAATAAAAAAAATGTTTGTACAATCTGTACGAATTTCTTGTTCAGTGGATCGAGGGGTAGAGATATAGCTCAGTTAAAGACTTCTCTTCTAGACTGCAGTACAATTCTATAACAAGGTTTGGCACTGCAGACAGCCAGCTGGCTCAGACAAAACGTGTGTATTCCTTAGACACACTGGCACTGCCAATGGCGACTATAACTTTGCAGGTTTTACATTGAAAAAGCAGTTAAAGCAACAGCCTTAACAGCCAGAAAGGGAAAAATTAAATTCACTGCATTATGTTTCTACTGTACAGTATGTAGCACCTGTGGCTGGAGAGCTCTGAACGCAGGCAATGGAATTCAGTGACACAGTGCTGCTCAATCATCCTACTGAATAGTGCATCCAAAGATTTCCTGCCCTGCAAGCTTCAGGCAAAGCTAGCTCTTGGATTTCAACTTCATTAGTATTCCATGGTGATACAAGTACAGAAGGGAGAATATAAAAAAAAAAACTGACATGTTGGAATAAGCTTTTTTACTTTTTTAAACCTATTACTGAAAAAAACAGCAGCATCTCCTTCAGGAGAAATCAACACATCTCAGACAAGGCCATGCAACTGAAGAGAGACTAAAGAGATTTTAACTTTAATCAACAACATTCATGATTAGAAAAGAAAATATTCAGTCAAAAATAGAAGTTAACGAACAAAACATACTCTGACAGAATGACTTAACTGTTGTGCAGCTTGTTTAGAAACTATGCCAACTTTAAAAATTGAAACTGGACATATTAAAAATGTACGACATTTATGTAGCCATAATTACTTATTGTTTATCTGCATTTATTTATATACAGATGTGTCTGTGTATTTCACTACAAAGTTGCTCTGTAGCACTGGATTGCTCACATAACACGCTTTGAGCTCTACTATTGATGTATGTGTGGTTTATATCCCTGGTACAAATTGGGATACTGAATATGTTTGGCTCATGGGGCCTGGAATTAAGCTCTCCTACTACATTAGGTATTATCAGGAATATCTGAGCAAAGGAAGTATAACCATTTCATAGATTTTCCCATCAAGCCCATTACTGTCCAATGCATCCATTTTTTATTTACCCCCATTTTAGGGGTTTAAATGAATCACAGCACAAAGTACTATTCATCTACAATACACTGCACACTGTAACTAAAGTGGAAGCTTAGTTTAGAGAAGAGCTTTCTTCAGTTAGCCAAACCTTCTTTTTTTCTTTGGCTCTGTATTCATTATCTGTTTCATAGTTTAAATTTCATTTTTCTCCTGGGAAACCCAGACGTTTTCACCTTTTTCAATGGATTATATTAATACATAAATGTTGAAAGTTGATACAATTAATGAAAGCAATACAATATTATTTTAAACTGAGAGGTGCTTTTCTTCACACCTGCCATGCTTTCAGTAAAGCAAAATTCTCAGACAATGTGTCAGCTGCACTCTTAAAAACTCCAGTGTAATTAACCTGAGTAAGATCTCACAGTGGAACCATCATACTGAATACTGCTGTTCTCAAATAAAACGTTGAATATGCACAATTGAGGTATATGGTTATTTTGCAGTTAAAGTACTTACTGTATTTATCCTCCATAGCTACTGTATATATAATCATATACTTGAATTAGGGCTGGGCGATACGGCCAAAAACATTATCACGATCAAAAGTTTCATATCGGTCGATATCGATAATTATCACGAGAAATCTCAAATCATTATTTCTTTTAGTTTAAAGTTTAAAGGCAGATTTTTTTTGCCTGAGTGAAAGTTGAAGAAACAGTTAATTGGAAAATTAAACAACTCTTTATTTTAAGAACACAACAAACACTTGCCAAACAGCAGAAACATTAAACAAATGAATAGAGAGTATTCAAGTCTTTTTTATGTCAAAATATGCATGAGTAAAATTTACAAAATAAATATCTTAATAGAAAAATTAAATACTGCAGTGTGATAAAACACACATAGAAGATGGTTCAGACAGACTGCAAAGTTTAAAGTGCTCTGTTTGATGTCTGATCGTAAAAAGCCCAAATATCTCCAAATTATCGAAGTTGAATGACCTTTTCTGTTGACAATGTCATCGTCCTTCGAGCTTGTCATTGGAAGCACTACATTTGCTTCAGTGTCGCTCATTTCTCCACTCTAACTACAATCCTGTCAGTCACCACCGTGTGGGTAAACACCACGTTAGCAGCCCGGTCTGCAACACGCACGCACGCGCACTCGCGCAGTATTTTGTGCGCATGCGCATACCATGTGCAAAGCATAAACATATATCGAACATTTATCGAACTTTTGGTAAATTTATATCGAGGAAAATTGTATCGCGATAATTATCATTATCGAATTATCGCCCAGCCCTAACTTGAATACTTGAATAAAATGATGTGGCAACCCAAAAAAATCCAGGAACAACCCAAAACCTTTGTGGCACACTGAAGTGATGATAAGAAAGCTGAAAACCTGAAAAAAAACCCATAATGGCACATTCTCAACCTTAAACCTAGAACAGGATGTAAAAACATAAGAGCTAGACATGAGAGGCAGCCATATTGACCTGAGAATCTCATTCATCTGTTTCCTGAAAAAAGTCATGGTATCAGCTTTAAGAATGTGGATCAGTAGGATACAGAGGATTAAGGCTCCCATAATCCTCTGTATAAAAAGTGGCTCCTGTTCTCGATTTTAAATGCACTTCCATGTAGAGATCACTTTTGTCCTCTGGTTCGTGTTTCACTGTTGAAGACGCTGGTTAGGCTTTGTCAATGCCCATGAGAATTATGAATATGTGCTCCTTGTATCTTTCTCCATCTAAATCTAAAAAGGTTGAGTATTTTAGCCAGGCAGCATAGGACATTCCTTTAAGCCTTGGTTACTCCTCGCTGGACTGATTTCAGAGATTCAAATTATTTTTGTAGAAAGATGACCACATTTCTTAAATTAGATCATAGTGGTGTATTGTACAATTTTAACAGTCTTAATTTTTTGCCTTCAAAATGCCTTTGAAGCTTCTTTTGTTTCTAATCCTCCTACATGTGTCTGAACCTGACAAGTTTACAAACTATAACAGAATCTAAATGTTTGATCTAAGAGTGAGAATAAGAATGAGCAGAGGTCCTAATACAAATCCCTGAGGTACTCTGCTAATTACATTGCTATGTGAGCTTTCACTTCTTTATTCATCAAATAATTAGGCGATAATGTAATTAAGAGAATAGATGTGTTTACAGATATTTAGAAATAAAAATTTATGAGAACATAAATTCCAAAAATCTAAATATACCATATAATTTGTTGGTTGTGTACAGTACATGACCTATTACTTGTTAAATTCTAATAACTTAAAGAAAGTTCTATCTTTTTAAAATCCATGCTGACTATTCTATCACACCTTACTTCTCCAATGATGATGCTCCTGTTTATTTTTTATAATTTCCATAACCCTTTGTAGTCCAGTTTTGTTTCTATTGCATTTAAGTCATTTATACACAAAATGCAGACTTCACCTTAGATTCAAGGAAAGAGTTAAGGTTAGGGAAAGGCCTATTATATTCAAAGTACTATTAATAGTGGTAGACCTGCTGAATAAACATACATGGAGAACAAAAAATGTGATGAAAAAGTTCTAGAAACACAGTTTGCAACACTATAAAATTGGACACTTTTCTATAAATTGGTGTCAAATGTGTCATTTACAGTATTATTACATTTTTAGATTTCATATACAAATAAAATGCATATTTAAAAATCTGTTGCTCAGATGAATCACGGCAGGAAATATACAACGTAGATCTGCACATCAAAATGAATTCAATATTTTTCCCTTTTCATGTCAATATACTTGGGATAAATCAAACTCTTTGATGACAGCCAACTGTACAAGTTTTCAATTAGCTTGTCAAACAGCACCTTTCAGTATTGTTAAACAGAAGTATACATCTTTAGAGCTTTATGTTTAAGATTCAAAACAGTCTTCTGAGTTGTCAGTGCCTATTTAAGTAACTGCACATTATCCATTCTAAATAAGAATGTCTTTGTACAATATATGCTAATTTTTGAATGATGGAATGACTGTTTCATTGTGCAGTTTGTTTAGAAACTATACCAACTAATCACAACTAGATAATACTGGCATAACCATTGTTTATTATTGACAGCCTGATACATAATCAAGTCATTTTAGATGTGGTGTTGTTTTGTCTGTTCATATAAACATTCAAAGATGTTATATAGCATGCCTGGTGTCGTACATTGAGAGGTAAATGGAGACGTGGAAGATCGGTTACACAATATATTCCTGTGGAAAAACCAACTTTCTGCTACAGCATGGAGTCATGCTGTAAGTGAATGTGATGGCATGTATTTTGAAAAGGTAGACTGGTTAAATAACTGACGCACATTGGTAAAGCAATTTATTCATTTTTGTTAGGGCAAACGTTTTGATTTTTGCGGATGTCAGCCTTTTATTACTAAATGATCTGTGATTATTACACTCCTGTGAGATACAGAGAGACTAGAATTGGTATCATATTTGAAATAAGAGCAGAAGAGATGCCTGTTAATAAGTGCATAGCTTCAAGCTATAAATAGTAAAAGGGTACATTTGAACCTGTGAAACAATTACTGGCCATCAGGCAAATGCAGGCTTGGCAGCACAATGAGAAGCTGCTGTGCAACATTTCAAAAGGAGAAAACTGGTGAAAGGGGCAAGGTTGTGGTTTTCTTAATTTGGAAAGACAACTGTGCTTCTAATTGGTATTATCAGCAAATAAAGATGATGATTACATAGCTGAGAGGAACACACTCCTTAAATGAGGGATAACCAGAACGCGGTGCTCCCAATCTCCTATACTAAGCATAAATAATAGACTGAACAAGAAAAGGAAAAGTTATTTAGCGTGGGTTCAATTCAATACATGACCCCAAGTGGGCCGAAAAGAAATAACTGTTCAGTTCAATAGCCCACAGAAATGTTTTTACATATTGTACTGAGAAAAACTGAACTCGATTGGTTTTGCCTTCAAGGTACTTCTAGAACTCTAATTAGACTAGTGATGGAATATGCCTATCAGGAAACGCATATTGGTTTCACAAATAAAGAGTCAAACAAGCTACAGCAAACTGATAAGAGGGCATGGACTATCCAACTGAGTATAACCTTAAAGTCTTGGGATGTAGAAAGCTTAAAGATAATTGTTTTTCTTAAAAAGAAAGCTTAAGCAGACCCTACATTATAGTATTTAAACACATTCTTTTTCACAACTACAAAACTACTTTTACAGTTGTCAACCAACCTTAATATTCCTCCTCATTAAGCTTTAAACTTCACCATGGACTTTTTACAGGCTCACATTCTTAATTATTCCTTTTTTCCCCCCTATTTCATCTACAGTATCATTGCGTCTCAAAAAACATTGAATTGGCAACTATACATTTTTGTTTTTTAAAAAAAGACTGGTTTTAATTATACAAGGGTATTTCCCATAATGATATTGGTGGTCCACAAACTTTCTCAGCACTGTACTGGAAAGAAATAGAAACAGGTTTTTCAATTAAATATTCAGCTACGGTACAGTATATCTACATATATCAGAAAAAAATCCTGTAACCTATGAAAAGTGCAGAAATGCAAAAAATATTTATTTGCGGCTTGATACTTGTTTTTTTAAATATAATTTCAAATAAATTCAACTTGCAATGCTGTAACTGTAAAAAATGTGTGGTTTCCACGGAAACCTTAGTACTCAGAAGAGAGACTAAATATTTCAACAGTGATTTGCTGTCCTACTCTTTTTTTATAATCATAATTGTCTAGTGCGGTGCCTAATTTCCATGTTAATTGTTTGGATAATATACTTAACAATATGGTATTCTGTATAAAAAGTGTTATTTTAAAATTGATTAGAATATCATTTCTTTAATTTGCAATAAACCTGTTTGAAGGTTGCTTTGTTAGTTTCGTATTTCCTCACAAGCCACATCTAATTTTCTCATTATCAAATGTCAAATGAACTTTGAACAAGGATTATATATTTCTCTAATTCTTTACACTGCTGAGCAATACAGGAGACATCCTTCATCGTGAGTTTTAAAGACGGCACAAAATAAACGATTATACTTGACATCATTCATTATTTGGAAAGATAAACAGTAGCTTTTTTGTTATCGCTACTGAGAATGTGTGTCACCACATTCTGCTTTAAAAAATACACATATCTAATTACAAATATTTTGTGTGTGGAGAAGAACTCATTAATTAGACTTTGAATTTACACTTGATTTTTCTCTCTTATCCAAGTCTTCTTCCAGTTCCGCTTTCATAATCCTCAAAATGGGGATACTGGCAATAACATTTACGTTCGTAGCAATGATAACTCACTCATAACAATAATTTACTATGTAGTGGACATTTCTTAAATGTATTTTGATGTTCTAATGAAATATACTTAGTCCATTCCCATAATTTGCAAAGTTAAGTCTTCGGGAGTGAAGGGGGGGGGGGCATAATGCCAACAACAACAATAATAAACACTACACCTTAATAATAAGCAGTGCACTTACAGAATATTAACTATGAAGAGAGTCTTTAATAGGCAATAGGGCTTTTTTTGTATCATTAGTAGAGATTCTATATAGCAAATATAATTTACAAAATAGTTCAAGTTCACGTTTGTTATTCCAGCCGTATACAAGTATGCAGAAATAGCGAAATATCGTTCCACCTGGTCCACGGTGCAACTACAGGCAGGACAGCCAGGACACTGACACAGACAATGTAGACAGGATACACATAGTGCAACGTGCAGATAGTGCAAATTACAAGGTAAATACATAATACAATATATACAACACACTGGGTTTTAAACCCTGTCTCTGGAATTGGGGCGGGTGCAAGTGGTTTCCAGGGTGTTGAGGAGCCTGACAGCCTGCAGGAAGACGCTGTTACAGAGTCTGGTGGAGCTAGCCCGTACACTGCCAGATGGTGGGAGGGCAAAGAGTTTATGGGAGGGGTCATCTACTATACTGGAGGCCCCATGTATGCAGCATTTGTGATAGATAGAAATGGAAGGGAGGGAGGCTCCAATGATCTTCTCATTTGTTTCCACAATTTGTTGCAGGGTTTTGCAGTCTGAAGCGCTGCAATTCCCAAACCAAACACCTTGTGTACACCAAGGAACTTGGTGCTTCTAACTTTCTCCACAGGGGGAGCCGTTGATATACAGTGGGGAGTGATCAGCGTGGGCCTTCCTGAAGTCATGCTGACGAGATGTTTATCTCTTTATATAATAAATAGTGTACAATTACTTTTGTACATGCAGTCTAAAAATGGTTTTTACTACCTTACTAACAAACACATTGATTGTCACATACTTTTATCTCCTAATGTGATAGAGTTTTGGAGGAATATACTTTAATAATTAAATTTTAACCTTAAAAATAGTATTTATATTTGGCATTCAAGTCTTAAACCAACTAAAATGTTGCTGATCAGCACCGTCCTAAGAAGGAAAAGTATTAGAAGTAAATTTAATTAAAAGCAAACGATGGTGTTTGCCTTGAAGACCTTTACAGCTTTTCTGTAACCATAAAATAATTTATTCTGCAAATTAAGCATTTTTTATCCATCTATCTATCTTCGAAACCGTTTTATCAAATACAGGGTCATGGGGGAACCAGTCCATCACAAGGCACAAACAGACACAAACGCACTCTTCTACCACAAGGGTCAATTTAGAGGTCAGTATAGAGCACCCGTGCAAACACAGATAGATCCTCAAGTGTGGAATGAGAAGCAGTAATACTAACCACTGCTCTACTGTGCTGCTCAAATATTTTTACACTTAACTGACACATACTATTGTGTACAATAACGCATCACCAGCAATGCACACTTTGCAAACTTTAAGCTTACAGCATTTATGACTATGATTTAAAAGAATACTGTAAACATTAACCTTCATTTAAAGAAAAAAGTTACAGAAAAATCAAACCACAATAAATACTCAGTGAAGCAATAATGCACTCTGTAAATACAAAGAAGATTTCCCTCTGGCTTTTAGCCTGTAATAATTAAATGGCAGTGAAAAGCAGGACCAAGACATTCAGTGCAACTGCTGGTTCTTTGGAGCAAAATGAGGCTAAATTACAACCCTCTCCCCAGCCTAATCAAACGTCTTGTATAACAGAATTGTGGGGACACCTTGACACCAGGTGTATAATTTATTCTCTTGCATTTCCAACTGTTTGAAGAAGTGCCAGTTGCCAAATTAAGTAGCTTTAAGTAACAAATATTAAAAACAAGTGTTGAATTACATGTTTCTATACTAAACAAACCTGAAACCAACACATTGGCCATTCTATGCTAAATCAATGAATACAGCATGTTGCCCAAGAGTAGGATCGAATTCTCAGCTTCTGACTATCGATATGCCTGATCAATATGCCTGAAAAAATCATTCTTGCTTTACAGGGTCCATTTAAATTCTTTTAAAAGATTTTAACACTTTCGATATAAAAAAAAGCTTGACAAATTAATAAAGGTCCACTAAAATGTCATTTTTATCATCTTTGAGCTTCCACCAGGTAAAATGGTTTTTCAGAAAAAACATGATAGGGCTCAGGCTGAATGTATACAAATAATTATTTCAGAATTAAATAAGTCTTAAATAAGAAATGCTTCATTTACTAGTTACTTGTTCTCAAAAGGCACCCAAACTGAAACTTGTATCTGAGGTGTCCAACTGCCATGCATTTTAATAGCTTTTGAGTATACAGAAAATAAGCTTTATATCACTTCCAGAACTTACTCAATTTGTTCTCAGCAGATTCTGAAGTGTGGCACCAAATTTGTTTGGTTCATATAACAAAAACCTAGTGGAATATCACCAGATAACGTTTCTACATTTAAATGCAAAATCCCCATATGGTATCTGTATACTCTGCTAGATGCAAAATTCACTTGGGAGTAGTGTTTTTAAGACAGACATTTAGGACAATAGGGTAAATGTGAGCAGCTTTGCACTACTTTATGTTTTGTCCAGCAGAATCTTTGTTATAGAGGTCAGAGATCAATGTGCAAGTTCAAAAAATGACATCAATTACTCCAAAGGAAGGCTCCAATAAAGAGATAGAACAGGAAATCCATCAGTGTAATGGCCACACACATTTTAAAATCAAATTTGTACATTACAGCCAGAGTGTGACTTAAGGGAAGACTTTAGTTATGTGTACATTAGTCGTTTTTTTTTCCACAAGCTTTTTTATTCTTCAGCATTAGTTTAACTAAAAAGAAAAACTGATTAGTGTGATTGGGAGGGTTAATTATTCAGATCTCTGGACAGAAATTAGGACATTTCATAGGATAATGTGTAAACTTATGTCTAGATGGTTATCTACCATAACAAAAGATCATAAATAAAGATCCAACTGTTTTTTTAACTATCCTGTCCTGTATACAATTTTTTTTTCATTTAAAGTGTTCTTTGTATATAAGATTAAAAATATTGATTCGCTCAGTAGTAGCAGGAGAATATTGAAATACAATAGGTGGAGTTCATCACCCTTACTCCAAGGAATGATGTGTTGTATCTTGTGCCGTTATCAGAAAGACTAATGTTGAAACTGAGAAACTAAAACATATTTAATGTACTGTACTGTATGTATATAACAAGCTGGAAACAGCTGGCTAGATGTCTGGAGTATTTCATTTAGCTATTCACAGAAAGCTGAAAACTGCAGAGCAGTTTTTGCTATTTTTATTGGTATATATTTGATACAAATGTTTGCCCCTGTCTATTTGATAACTGCTCAGTTTTTTTCAAAACAAGGTCCCAATTCTCTTGACTGCTCTCTTTGGCATTCTGCCCAATTACGCTGCAAAGATCAAACCTCATCAGACTTTCTCTGCTTCCCTTACCCCACTAGGTGGAACACAGGGAAAACTGGAAGCAAGCCCCCTGTCTCTTACTAAACCACTAGAAATGATATCACACAGTTTTATAGTCAGAATTGTTCAAATTCACACTCCATGAACAATCCATATCTCTGTGGCCCATTTATGCTGTGTAGAAGCCTATTATACCAGACTTTAACTGTCTAAGAATTCCTCATTAATTCCTGACTCAACAAGAATGACTCAATATTTATTCTGTTCTACTCTGCCTTCTCTCATTTGTCCTTCTTAAGTCTAAGGGCTGACTATTTGTTTCAGCCAACTGCAATCGATGATTCCCTCACAATGTCAACAACGTATTTATAGCATGACTAAATCTGAAGGACATGTATATCCTAACATTCAGAGAAGACATGAATGCTTTATTCCACTGGCTGAATGCCGTCAATATTTCGCTTTTCCAAATGAATAATCCTTTACAGTATATGTCTTCTAGTTTTTGATGGAGCTTTGAGCAAAAAGTGCAGAAGCAGTTTAGATATCCTGTCTGACTGCAACGCAAAGGAAAAACAAAGGAGATTCTGACTGCTGGTCTGAAATAATGGTTTGAACTCACTTTAATTTCAAATGGATTAGAAGGTAATCTGCCCATCAGCAGGAAGTCATAGATCAATCTGCGATGTGCACTCCATTCGCCCCCGGTGACATATACTCACCATGTTGTAAAAACATCCTGCAAAACTGAGTGTGCTTTATGTACTCTGTGTTAGGCAGATACTCATTACCTCACAAATGTTATAAAACCACCAGTGTGGCTGCTGAATGGTAATGAAAACTGTGTCTCTCTAAAGTGGAAAACTCTATGAAACATATGAATGCTCTACAGCATTGACTGCTCTTTTAGAACTAGAGTTAAGGATCAGCATGCTAATGCAGTTTTGCTCACCTTTGCTACCCTCTGTAATTGTCAAGGACGTGACTGAATTAATCACACCAGTACTCAATGTACGCTACCAGCAAAGCAAGCTCTGTACAGCATTATTCTTGTTAAACAACGGTATGTAGAAAGGATACATACAAAACTAATAAGCCCCCCAAACCCTGTATGAGAGCACAATCCTGACAAATGTTTCAGTGTTATGATGGTGGCAGCCATTGCCTCTTACATTAAGCATAAACAGAAATAACTTGGTTTAAAGGATTTTGCATTGTGATTCAAGGTTTTGTTTCTACACCTTGACCTAAATATGATCAGCCTAATGCTGCTTTAAAAGTGCATGTATAAACCTTAGCACTGCATGAAACTGCTGTGAGAAAACATTTGTGAACTTCAAAGATAAAAATGGAAATTTCACAGTTTTACAGTATCATGATAGCCCTTTTGGTTTCCTCTTTTGTTCAGTGTTTCTCTTATTGTGGACTCAACATTAGCCAGTGCAAGAGACGACTGCAGATCCTTATCTGTTTACTGGGGCTCTTTGATAGCATTGTACAGCAAGCTCTTGCAGTGATTTTTGTTGGACGACCACTCCTAGGGAGAACAGCCTAATCACTGCCTGATTGTGGCTTGACGGAAATCTAACTTTTTAGAAATGTTTTTGTAACCCGTTCCAGCCTTATGAGTATGACAAATATGTAATGTAAAGAGGAGACTCTTTGGCCTCAATAAGAAACATTATACAGTATGTGGCTAGAACCAAACACTGCTTTTGGAAGACAGAAGAACCTCATTCTAACCATCTAGCCTGGTGGTGGTGGGAGTGTGATGGTTTGGGACTTGTTTTCTGCCTTAGCACCTGGATGGCTGGCCATCATTGACACAACCATGAGTTCTGCATTTTATCTGAAGATTCTAGAGGAGAACGTCACGCGTTCTGTCCATGATCCGAAACCGAACTGAAAGTGGGTCTTGCAGAAAGACAATGACCCTAAACATGCAAGCAGAGGTATGAATGAATAGCTGCAGAAAGACAAATTTAGTGTTTTACAAAGGCCAAGTCAAGTCCGGACCTAAACGACCTAAATTGTGACAGGACCTGAAGTGAGCTGGCTGTTCAAAGCCCTCAAATGTCACAGAGCCGAAGGAGTTCTGCCAGGAGGAGTGGGACAAATTTCCCTCCAAACCGATGTGAGAGAATAATCAGTGGTTACAGGAAACATTTAGTTGCAGTTTCTTCTTGAGGGGTTCCCCTGAATGTAGGTTCTCGTACTTTGTCATACGTGGATATTTTACATTTCATCATTTGAGGATAAATAAATGCTGAAAGAATATAATGTTTTGTGTCATTTGTTTTGTCAAGTTAACTTTATTATAAGGACTTAGATTAAGAATTAGTAACATTTTAGTTTTTTTTATTTGTGAAATATGAGAATACCCTAAGGGATTCACAAATGCTTTCTCTGCATGTACAGTGGTGTGAAAAAGTGTTTGCCCCCTTCCTGATGTTTGTCACAATGAAATGTTTCAGATCATCAAACAAATTGAAATATTAGACAAATATAACACACGTAAACACAAAATGCAGTTTTTAAATGAATGTTTTTATTATTAAGGGAAAAAAAAATCCAAACCTACATGGCCCTGTGTGAAAAACTGATTGCCCCCTAAACCTAATAACTGGTTGGGCCACCCTTAGCAGCAACAGCTGCAATCAAGCGTTTGCGATAACTGGCAATGAGTCTTTTACAGCGCTGTGGAGGAATTTTGGCCCACTCATCTTTGCAGAATTGTTGTAATTCAGCCACATTGGAGGGTTTTCGAGCCTTAACTGCTTTTTAAGGTCATGCCACAACATCTCAATCGGATTCAGGTCAGGACTTTGACTAGGCCATTCCAAAGTCTTCATTTTGTTTTTCTTAAGCCATTCAGAGGTGGAGTTGTTGGTGTGTTTTGGATCATTGTCCTGCGTCAGAACCCAAGTGCGCTTCAGCTTGAGGTCACGAACAGATGGCCGGACATTCTCTTTCAGGATGTTTTGGTAGACAGCAGAATTCATGGTTCCATTTACCACAGCAAGTCTTCCAGGTCCTGAAGCAGCAAAACAGCCCCAGACCATCACACTACCACCACCATATTTTACTGTTGGTATGATGTTCCTTTTCTGAAATGCTGTGTTACTTTTACGCCAGATGTAATGGGACACACACCTTCCAAAAAGTTCAACTTTTGTCTCGTCAGTTCACAGAGTATTTTCCCAAAAGTCTTGGAGATCATCAAGATGTTTTCTGGCAAAACTGAGATGCGCCTTTATGTTCTTGTTGTTCAGCAGTGGTTTTCGTCTTGGAACTCTGCCATGCAGGCCAGTTTTGCCCAGTCTCTTTCTTATGGTGGAGTCATGAACACTGACCTTAACTGAGGCAAGTGAAGCCTGCAGTTCTTTGGATGTTGTTGTGGGTTTTTTTCTGACCTCTTGGATGAGTCGTCGCTGCGCTCTTGGGGTAATTTTGTTCGGCCGGCCACTCCTGGGAAGGTTCACCACTCTTCCATGTTTTCGCCATTTGTGGATAATGGCTCTCACTGTGGTTCGCTGGAGTCCCAAAGCTTTAGAAATGGCTTAATAACCTTTTCCAGACTGATAAATCTCAATTACTCTGTTTCTCATTTGTTCCTGAATTTCTTTGGATCGCAGCATGATGTCTAGCTTTTGAGGATCTTTTGGTCTACTTCACTTTGTCAGGCAGGTCCTACTTAAGTGATTTCTTGATTGAGAACAGGTGTGGCAGTAATCAGGCCTGGGTGTGGCTAGAGAAATTGAACTCAGCTTTCCAAAGATGTGATAAACCACAGTTTATCAATCACAGGGGGGGCAATCACTTTTTCACACAGGGCCATGTTGGTTTGGATTTTTTTTCCCTTAATAATAAAAACCTTCATTTAAAAACTGCATTTTGTGTTTACTTGTGTTATCTTTGTCTAATATTTCAATTTGTTTGATGATCTGAAACATTTCATTGTGACAAACATGCAAAAAAATAAGAAATCAGGAAGGGGGCAAACACTTTTTCACACCACTGTATCTTGAAGGTCTGCTAAAGCTTCTGAGTTATGATCTGACAAGTTCATTTAAATTAACTGTATCTGATAAGTTTATTTAAATTAACTGGAGAAACACTGCCTCTAAACATACACTATGAGACTAACACAATTATGAAGAATTGTGTTTCATCTGTTTTCTGTAACTTATAATTGGGGAAAAGGTGGCATGTTTCTGGTCATCTTTATAAGATTAAAAGTTTTCCAACTAAAAGGCTCGAATTTTGATAAAAATGAAACATTTCTAATGAGTATGCTGGTGAAGCTGTAGTTATAATGAAAAAAGCAGCAGTTCACTTCTTTAAGTCAACACAGAAATCTTCTGCAAAAATATTCTGAGTTAGGTACAGCCTAGACAACGTAATGTGATACAACTTTTTTACGTTTAGTATTTCAACACAAGCTTGAGTTTGTATATATACATGAATAAATGCTGAAATCAAATGTTGTTTCCAAATATTTGAGGGATGAATCCAAGAACACACTACATTAAGAAGACACAACATTTTAATTTCATAAACAGCATACTGGTCATATTGCTGGACTAACAAACCAGAGATACATGGACTGCATAAAAGGATTAACTTAACTAATTAGACCAAATCTTCCTCTTGTTCTTTTGTGCTTTCTATTTAGACTGATAAAACACTCCTGCTCATGGGTTAGGGGGGTTCACTGTACAATAATTGCCTCCAGCTGTTTATTTACCACACCACAGCTTCAATTATTGTCATCTTCATTAACATCACAATGTCGAATAAATTAATCAATTCCAAGGTCTTCAAGGACAGACATTTCCCTTGAGTCTTGAAAAATTATTATTGCTTGCTTGTATTATTAGTTACTTGCATTTTAAATGTTACAGCCTAGTTTACAATCAGCCACAGGAACAAACTGTAATGTT
Organism: Lepisosteus platostomus; assembly: GCF_059453375.1. Lineage (NCBI taxonomy): Eukaryota > Metazoa > Chordata > Actinopteri > Semionotiformes > Lepisosteidae > Lepisosteus > Lepisosteus platostomus. The sequence goes on from NC_142619.1 coordinate 44,905,420, forward strand.
CCTCCTTGTAAACTGGTTTACTATTGGTTGAACAGTTTGTCTTCCTCTCTACAGACACATATTCTAACCTTAATTGGCAAGCATTTATAATGGCCATGCTACAATGTGTCACTCAATACACAAGGTCCTATTAATAGTCTATGGTCTACTTAATTTTGCTGGCTCCAGCTCAGACAGATAACATTTCAAACATTCCACTCAGAATACCTGAAACAAAGTAGCCATTAAATGGCAGCTTTGATTGCATGACAAGCCCCGAGTGTTTGGTATTGTCTATATATATATGAGAAGAGACAAATATACAGAACATTTTTAATAAATAGGAGATGGGGAAAAAAATTAAATTCATATTTCAACACAAAACAAAAATGCTTTCAAAAAGTACAAAGACAAAGCAAATTAAAGAGCATACCAGTATTAACTCTTGTTAACTCAGAATAACGAGCGGCTTAGAAAATAATATTAAATTCATGTTGGAAAACCCTGATGTGCAGCTTGTTTAGATCTTACAGAAAGAGACAATTACGCACATGTAAACATATCTATGAGATATGGAAGATACACAGTTAGCATTTTACAAAATATTAATCTACTTTTACAAAATATCACAGCGGTTACAGAAAAAAACTGACAATGTTACACTGAAGATTTAAAACTTTTAGTGATAACATTTCTAAGTGGATTTCAACAGGTTTCCATTTTTTTTCTGCAATTTCCCTCACGGGATCAATAAAGTGTCTATCTATCTATTTTTTAGAATGCAACCAGAGAGGTTTATAGTATAGATTAAGTTTGGAAAAGCTGAGTGCTGAGATCAGACTGCAAGATTCCCTACATAAATACTCCTGCTAGGACTACTGGATGAGACCTACAGCCAAACACACTGGCTTGAACCTTGAACCCATGCCATAAGATTCATTTACTGTGGCTGTACTAGGCCTAAAGCTGGTGACCACAACCAGCTACTAGATGGGGTTATTTGAAGTACAGTACCAGGGAGTTCATATACCATCACCATAAATAGATGGAGCGATGTTCATGGTATTGGGTCTCTGGAAGTGCTGCTTTAATTCCCATTTGAAAATGTCTGCTGTTTCTGTCCATACTCATATTGAAGCGTAGCCTCACTGCACAAGACACTCAAAAGTTGCAATGCGTGTCTGTGTCAGTTCAGAAGAGGTGGGTAAGTTGATTTGGTAGTGATAGTGTGAAGTGATATGACTGACTGGTAAGTCAGTTAACACAAATAAGTTAGACAACATTCATTAAAATATGAAGTAAAAACACAGGTCCTTTGCTCTGAACACTACATTTGCAATTGATAATACTTACCTTTAAGCTCAATTCAAACTTGATTCAGCTTCAGGTATTACAAACCAGGTGTACTGACTTCAAAGGACTGACTACTGCTTCCTAAAATTCCAGGAGGCCACATTCCGTTAAGACAAACAAGAGGTCGTCCTTGCTTTTTTACTTTCTTCTTACTGGTTTTCAACAGGTTAAAAAGTTATTTTGCTTTTTAATATTAATTGAAAACCACTGACAAAATTATAAAAACATGTTTTTACGTGGTCTTTATTGAGTGTAGATTTCAAGATTTTTAAGAAATAAATTTTTAAAAACATTTTTGCAAAGGAAATAAATATTTCCGTAGCACAATTCAAGCATTATACATTTGGAAATTTTACTGCAGCATATTCCCAGTTATCTACAGGCTTAAACAAAACTTCATCCCACATGCTGTTGGAACTGCAGGTCAGGAATCTCAACCCACTGCAACACCTACTCTATGTGAAAACAAGTACTACAATATACCGAGAATGCAAGGATTTCTCTTTTAGAAGTATAGTCTCATGGTGTACCAAGCCATGTTACCATGATTCAAGTCTCTGTGCACAACAGCTATTACAGTTTTCTTAAAGCAAACAGAAAGCTACAATGTTTTACACAGAAATAAACCTATCCTATTTGTTTTGGTACATGCACTTTCTCTTGTTTGTATTACGAAATGTCCCAGTTAAAGCCCCAGTACTAAATCCTTTGTAAATTATTTCTGAAATTTAGTCCACTGCAGTATGTTAGACATTTGGTAAAAAGAGCAAGATTATCACTAAAGGTGAATACTGATTATGTTTTTAAAAGATTACCAGTAGTAAAAAACCTTATTTCATCTCCAACTAAAGTAATTTAAGCTCATCCAGGATTAATAAGGATGCCAAGAGTAACAGCATAAAAAGAAAAAAAAAACATAAGCCTTCTACACTGTACACAAATGGGACACAGCAGGATATTAAAGAATCACTGTGAAGAAGGCAGATATAAAAACACACAAAGGAAAAAAAATACTAATGAAATGTCCAACATAACAGGATCTAATAATGTGCTAAACATTTCCTCTTTGATAATTCTCAGCAATAAAATGAAATTCAGCGAAAGCATCAGTGACACGGGTGAAATTCACTTCACCAAAGTGCACTGTGTAAATTGCGTGAAGAGTAAACATACAAACCCAGGGATAAGCTGTGCAGAATCCATACCAACATACAAAGCTTGGTTAAAAAAAAGCTACAGTCTTGTTTAACTAAAGAACCAAGCAAGCAATTTGCTCGTATTCACAGTTGACACTGCTGAGTGACAAACACTGGAGGAGACAAATCGAGGCCTAGAGGAACTGCTGATGTGTAGCTGCGGCTAATCAATTCTCCATGTAATGTTCTCATTTGGAATTGATTATTCACAGAAGTTATTACACAGTATGTACTGCAGATATATATGTATATCTGATACAAATGTGACCTGAACATTTCAAGTTTTATGTAAAATGAGGTTTAAATGTGCACTAAAATAAACTAAAACTTGTTTACTGTACATTAAAGTACCATAAAATGGTTGTGAGACGAAGCAAGGTAAAATTCTCTAAGCACAAGCAATCTTCTGGAAAGATACAAAGAGAGGCCTTTGTTCAAGTACCTCTCAGTTTATTTAGGAGTGACATGAATGGAAAAAAATTTAATAATGAATACTGTGCCCCTTTTATTTTTATTGACTGTATACAAGACACACAATCTAGCTGCAATTAAAGCAGCGAAACACGTTACAGAGTTACAGTGAGGGGAATGGCTGTGTGCAAGGGAAAATTGTTAAGTATAATAAGCTGCCTGAGGCTAAGAGCCCAGGCCTGCTTACATACAGTACCATGAGTGTTGATTCAACCTCTGCTCAGGCACTCATCCCACAGTGACTCAATTATAAACTGATTTACTGTTAACGTGCTGGTTATTAAGCAGCTAGTGCACGGACAAAGGTGTGCTTTCTAAACTCCAACTAAACCATTCCCAACTGCTGTCTAGAAAACTGCTACTCACTGCACAAGTGCTCTGTCTAGACTGCACAACTGTCTTTCATCTTAAATTTAAGATTTTTATTTACTATGCTAGTTTTTTGTAATTTCATATTTTCCAGAGTGAGCACCATCTCAGATGTCTTATAATGTATAACATTATAAAAGGGTAGAGTAAAAGCATAGTAAAATTTAAAAACATGTTAAAGTACATTTAAGTAATTAGATGTTTCAAACATAAAGAGCAGAGCCTATAATGTTTGAGCTCAACTCATTGTCATTTTGCTGCTTCTTCAATGCAATTCAAGATGAGATCTATATTGATGCTGAACTGCAGCACTGAACTGTATTAATTATTTATAAAATAGGCCAACAACATTCCTCTTCTGCATACATGTTTCAATTCCAGGCTAATGTATACAAAGCATTCTTCTTTTCTATTTCTCTGCATCTTAATGTTATAGAATCTCTTCTAGTTCTGTCTTCAAAGAAAACTTAATTAACACAAACTGTAATAAACCTTTTAAACTGTTAAAGTATAGGCAGTACACAGACTTAGCAGAAATGGTTAAAATGCATATCACTGCTTTTGCAGTCATAATACACAATACCTGTTGCCATAACATATGCAAATAACACAACCACTGACACTAAAACCTTATTTCCATTAATTCTATCAAGCTATACAGAAAGTAGTATAATGTCATGGTATACAGAAAGGAAACAATGGTAACAAAAACTTCTCTGAAGCTCAAGATGATATTAAATTATTTTTTTACATACACGAAACTAACCATAGAAGATTCCTATCATGTATCAGGAGACAAAAAATACAGAAAAGTGTAGTATCTTTACTTTTTGTAACATTTCTTACACTTATTTTTAAAGGGGAACTGCACTGTTATTAAATAGTGGGAACAAAATAAATTAATTGATGGTATAGAAAAATTGTACAACTACTGAATTAAGCTCAAAATTCAGAACTTTGTGAAAATATTGTATAGCTGCCATGTTGTCACAAACTGCTGGTCGTGCCATGGGCGAGAGGGTGAGTTTGCGAAGACTGTCGCTTAATCGGTCCTTCCTGCTCACTAGTCACTCTAATATATAAATGAATGTGATGTACGAGTGAATAAGTACAGGTTGTGCAGCAGACATTTCACCGCACTGCACAAATGTTACAACGTGATCTGCATGCAGAGTTAACAGGCAGTATTTGCTGGCAAAATTGTCTCGAAGTTGAGGGCAATATTTCCATTGAAATAAAAGAGATGCATTCACAAGCCTGCTTGTCTACAACGTAATAGGCTACTTCACTTCACAGGAAGTTCTGTTCCCTCGTTCTCGAGTTGCAGACAATAGCGGCAATATAGTGCTGTGCATACTTGGAAATTTTTGTGATGTAAATTTGAGATTTTACACATTACTGCGCATATTTTACTTTCATTGTGGTCTGAGTTGCATTCATCATTGCCCATTCTTTCTAACAATGAAATATGAATGTCAAATTATTTATTTACTGTTTAATACTACTTTAAGACAATTCAAACTGCTTTTATAGGATATCTTTATATTCTTTCATTTCATTAAAGTACGCTGGACTCAAATCATGTTTATCACTGCACATTATTTTTAATACAGTTTAGGCTTTGCCTGACAGAATTGATCAATGATTAAGTCACTTTAAGACTTTATCGTATTTCTTTGTAAATATACATTTTCTTACAGCTTGCTCGCCTTGAAACCATACTACATAGAAGAGGAGCACAACAGACAAAATCCTCGCCTTTTACATTTGTGGAGGGTGGCACAGTTCAACTTCATTTTACATATGCAGACTGGTTGGAAGGTTTTCTATGGGTTCTGGGGCTCTGCTGCTTTCTTCTCTCCAGAAGATCCATTTACAAGCTTCTCCACATCCATGCCTAGTTCTGGCATTGACTCGACTGCACCAGACCCATCATTAAAAAGATGATGACTTAGTGCATCTACCAGAAGCTCAAAAACTTGAAAAAAATGTATGATTATGTACTGTATTCCTATATTCTACATTCAGCTTTTTAATTTTTTAAAGCACTGAAATATTTCTCTCTACACTGCCACAATTAGGTGAACGAGATATTGATTGATTCCCCTTTAATTTCTAAGGATGATATTTAGCTGCATTTGGACATTATATTCTCCCTGTTCTTTTACCTTTTATTAGAGCTTTGATTTTGTAGTCCTCCCAGAGAGTTGTTAACTGGATTTTTTTGTGGTGAAGTGTGAGCCTCACACACGAGGCTGTTCAAAGTGACACTGGGATGTGCAAACACTAGGTATGAAAGGATATCAACAAAACATGGCGCTGGCACGGCACCTTTTTCAAAAAACTAATGGAAACACTGCGGCATGCCTTCACAGCAGTGCCAGCATGGCTCTTCAGTATTGTGGGCATGAGGTATAAATATCCACTTGAAATCAAGAAGCATTCTGTGATCGTTACCAGACTACATGGTAACGGCCCTACTGCTGGCGGCACAATTATAAATTACAATTTAAAGGTCTGTTGAGTAGAGCTTAAAGCCAAAAAGCTGAAGCTAAACCTTTAAGTGACGGGAAAAAAAATCCTATGTACACAACTTCCATAATTATTAGCATCAAATTACAGAACTATTAAAACAAACTCTCACCTTAACAATTTCATCTATGAAGCACACATGGGTGACGGGGTCTCTTTTCTTAGTCAGAACCTTCTGGAGATGCTGTACCTGCAACCACACACATACAGAAATCTTACTCAAAATATCAATGTTCCTCGATCCGATGTGTTACATTGGTCTCTTTTCACTCTTCCAATTCTCCCATTATTCATTAATAGGAAGTAATTTAAGGAAGTATTATCAGGATGCTTTCTTCAAGTACTCTAATGCTTTTGTTTTCATTCGCATGCTTCTCCTCATTTTCTTTAAGGCTTGGGATCAAATGACCCAACAGAAGCAATAAACAAATCCAGTTTTACTGGCAAGATCCTCACTCTAACTTCTAACTTCTTAGTGATGAATACATGAGGTGCTAAACCTTGCAAAACTTTTTCTGAAACCTCCAACGTTTACTGTGAGAATGACGACTAAAGTCTAGTTACACTTTAGAAGAAAGCAGAAAGCAACAGCAACAGGGAGGTCACCGTCACCAAAATAACTCTGCTTCATCAGTGCATTCAGCACCACTTGCAAAGAACAAAAGTCCGCTTTAAGGAATCAGAGATTTCTCTCAACACGTACTTGTCCACAGGCTGCGCAGATCTGATCCATAAGCTTCTCGAGGTTCGTCCAGAGAGCTGCTCGGAATGCAGCAGTGTTCCCTGGAGTTGGCATCACGGCTCTTCCAGGGCCCCCTACGCACCAAAGGTCAAAAAACAAACTCACTATCAATAGGAAAAGGACTATCCGAGACCTCGAGCACTTTAGAGACCCATTACAGAATTCCCAGTCAGTAACACAGTGACCCATCTGTAAATTCCAATGACTTGAGATTATGTCTAATAATGAGTTATTTCTCCATTTTTTAAATACTTTAGTCTTCTTATTAAATTTCATAATGTGATAAAGCAAACTCAAAAACATCTGTTGGAACGTGCATTGTGCTTTTTTTCATGAAAAGGGAAATATTGAAATGTGCATAATTAAAGAAGCGGAACCAACACGGTAATTTCTTAACAAATAGTTACATCAAATTTGGAGTTATTAATCCATCTGGAAAAGAACCGAAAAGGCCATCCTGACACACGATTCTTTGTAATCCACTGAAAAGACCTCTCTGCAACATAAATACTATACCTCTTGTGTTTGCCTGATTCATCTGAGTCAAGACTTTGATGTCTAGAGCATTGGCTACGTTGTCTTCTAAGGAGGCACGGTATCCATCGACCACGCTGTTGATGGTTTCTTTTAAACTTCCGAGGTTATAAAACACCTGAAGTGCTGTTCCCACCTGAGTGGGGTTCTGAAAAAGAAAAACAACAAAAAAGCAGAGCTATAATAAATTGACAGTCCAGTGTCTGATTTTTTATTTTTTTATTTTCACAGAACAACAAACATGATGTGTTTGGTATTTAATTACTGGCATCATATGACTGTCCTTCAAGTGACTAATGACATTAGTAAGAGCTGGATTTTCGCCACTTCTGAACATGACTTCCAGAAGGCAATTATGCACGGCTGGGTACATCTTGAGTTTACGCCTTTCCCTACACTTCCAAAATATTTTTTCAACTAAAGGGAACATGATGTAAAAAGAGGTAGATGGAACAGGTGTTGCACTTGGTAAGAGGTCTTAGTACTGCAGACGACAACAAATGCATTCTCCAGGACCAGAAACTATCATTTCTTGATCAATAATGTTATTGACCACTTGTTCAATTTCAAATGAGGAAGAACAAACTACTTTCTCTTTTCATTTGCTATTGTAAGAGATCATGTTTAGGAATTTCTCTTCAACACTCTACCCAATGGTGAAAAATGATTCTTATTTTTTATAGTCATACAGCAAAGCTGATAGTTTTATAAAATTTAAAAGACAGGTCTACACAACTGAACATTAAAAAGCTGGGACCCTGCTTTCAATTCCTGGAGTACTATTGGGGTGGAGTGCGTACTGTATGTCTTCCCCATGTGCGCCCTGTGGGCTTCCTCCAGGTGCTCCAGTTTCCTCCCACAGTCAAAAGACATATTGGTAGCCTACTTGGCTTCTGGGAAAACTGTGCATGTTTGTGTCTGTGTCTGCCCTGAAATGGACTGGTGTCCCATCCAGGATGTATCCTGCCTTACATCTGTTGCTTGCTGGGATGAGCTCCTACTCACCTGTATTGGATAATACTGTTAGAAAAATAGCTAATCATGCACTAATGCATTAATCAATGCATGGATAGCTAAATCATGCACAACAAAAAGAAAGAAATGTAAAAAGGTTGCTCTACTGATTTGAGTATGATTTGAATTAAATTTAAATAAAGATAAGTGCCATATGATTATGTCAAGAATTACATCTCCCTGTTTCTAGAGTGTTTCTCATCCTAAAGGATTTAAAAGTATATGACATACACGTAGATGAGGAGACCCATTTCTTCCACCACTGATGTGCTGAAGCCACCTGGAGCCACATTGCACAGCACATCAAGTGGAGAGGTGAGAAATTACTCTCACCAACTGAATTAAGGGTGAAAATTAGGTAGATCAAATCGTGGAAGCCCACAGTGGAATTAGCCAGGACATAAAAACTAACACTCCCTACTCTTAGGAAGAGTCTCATAAGATAGTCAGCAACCAAATAGTCATGACCACAGTTTAACCTTTTATCTGAAGAACCACTATAGCAGTGTTCCCTCTCACCACACTGGGGGATTGATTTGGAAGTTCTGGTCTAGAGCAAAAAGCAAAACCTTACACTGTTAGGATACACGATAGTAATGTTGCTGTGACACCTGGACACCTGATCACAAAATTATTTTCTGCCCTTATAATGAAATTAACCTTGACTCAGTGCTTTGCGAAGGTTTTACTACCACCTGGGTACTTCAGTGTCTCTGTAACACTCCATAGGGATTCAAAAGGTAGAAGAGGGGATTTAGGTCACCGCCACGCTGTCTATAAAAAGTACAGCTGAGTTACTGATTTTCTCCTCATACTGTATGAAAGGAGCTATTAGTAATAAGCATATCACCTTAAAAAGGGCAGAGCTCCAAGAATCTTTTGAAAAACATACATCTTACAAACAAATGGAAAAAAATAATCCCCAAAATAACCCTTACTTGCTACATTAATTCTGTTCTATAACAGCCAACCTGATGTTTTAACACTACAGTGTTCAGTTTGGGAAAAAAAATATTTGAATAATTCTGTGTAATAAAAAATGAAGGTTGCAAGCACTCAGGTCCTTTTCAGAAGCACAGAGGGTTGAAAACAAGGCTTTTGTGCTTTCCATATACAGAGGTCTTTACGAAAGAATGGCTTAAATCACATTTATATCTTTTTATCACATATATAGATCCCTGAGGTGCTTTATAACAGTGCCCCAGCTCAATCAAAAACCACATTCTTCAATCGCCCATGTCTTAACCTACAGTAAAGTGTTCAGAAAGCCATTTCTTAAGGCTTATGATTCTCTGTATGAACACGACGACAATGGCATAGAAGTGACATCCTCTCTATCGGATAATGATTTAAGGTAGCTGAAACAATGCTCAGGTTAGGAAAGAGAAAATGAAAAAAGAATCCAATAAGCACAATACAAACCTACTTGAATAACTGGCTCCCAGTCACCCCTTATATATTAGAGACATGTTCACAACCCAGAGCAATAACAAAAACTACACTGTCTGCCAAGCCTGCTCAAGGAAATTCTTCGTATGGTAATCTAAATTAGCACTTTTCATTGTGTTGAGTATCTCATGGTTGGTTTCTCTGTGGAAAGCAGCTCATTCATTTTCTATACTCCACTTCGGAAAGAAATGTGTTCTGCACCGAGAACTCAAATGCCAACATGAAAGGTGAAAACAGTGTAACGTAAATTAGAAACTGCAATGCAAACACTGGCGCAAGGACAAAATGATAGACAGGAAAAATCCATATTCTAGCCAATCCTATTTTTAAAATTTCATCCATCCATTCCTCCAGTTCAGGTCTCCTAGAAGGCAATTAAGCTACCAATATGTCTTTGAACAGTGGGAGGAAACCTGGAGCACCCGGAGAAAAACAAAGTGAACAAGGGGAGAGCATACAAACTCCATGCAGACAGCACTCCAAGAATTGAACACAGGGCCTCACTGCTAATCACTGCACAGATTTTTTTTTTTTAAAACCTTTAGTTAAAATTTTAACAGCCCCAAGGTAAAATGAACCATTTTACTGTCTGTATTTTTTCTTTCACATAACCGAGGACACTGCCTTTCCCTTACAGCCATTACCCAGCAGCCATATCACCCTGCAACTCACAACTGGCAACCCACTGATATGCAGGTGTGAGCCTGGCCAGGACCTGGATGGGAGACCTCCTGGGAAAAACTAGGGTTGTTGCTGGAAGTGGTGTTAGTGGGGCCAGCAGGGGGCACTCAACCTGTGGTCTATGTGGGTACTAATGCCACAGTATAGTGGACACTATACTGTAAAAAGGCACCATCCTGCGGATGAGAAAAACAAGGTCCTGACTCTCGATGGTCATTAAAAAATCCCATTGTCTTTCTCAAAAAGAGTAGGGGTGTAACCCCGCCGTCCTGGCCAAATTTCCCATTGGCCCTTACCGATCATGGGCTCCTAATAATCCCCATCTATGAATTGGCTTAATTACTCTGTTCTCCTCCCTACTAATAGCTGATGTGTGGTGTGCGTTCTGGCGTACTATGGCTGTCAAGAAAAGCACTATATAAGTGTAAGCAATTATTATTATTAGTTCATATTGCATCTAAGCCTGACATTCACTATGCAACATGTACCCTAAATAAAGTTTCCCGAGTTATGATACCCATTTTCCTAATCAGAGCAATCAAAGATTGTAGTTGCAATTTCAGTTAAAAACCTGTTTAATTGATGTGTGTTATCCAAAGTCCAAAGCATATACAGTACATGTGACAACAGAACTGATCTGTTTTTGTAGGATCTACAGTAAACACCTGGCAACTGTAATACTAACACTTTTTGGTCTCTGTGATAAAAATATTCTATTTTATTTCAATATCTGAATTTAATATAAATTCTTCTAACACCAATATGAACCAGAATTGCTTAGAAACCACATGTTGGCAGGAAAATTAAGATATGTATGTGTATAATTAATTTTCAAATTGAGAGTCTCTTAAAGTTTAAATTAACGTTAAAAGAACTGTCGCTTTGTTGTACTGCACATCTGTTACACACCTAACAGAATAGATGGACATCATCTAGCAAGTGTGCAGTTTAAAAAAACAGTTGTTTTGAACAGACCTAGGTGCTTGAGTTACAGGCAGACTTTCTTTCCGAGATTGAGTTGATTTTGTTAACTTAATCAGGATATAAAACAAAATGCCTAAACCTTTCATATTTTTAAAATAACACCCCACAAGTCAGGATAGCAACAAAACCTGTGTAAGTGTATTTCAGATTTCCCACGAAGAGACGTTTGATTGTAGAAAGGTAAAAAATATACATATCTTTGGGCAGATTCAGGAAAATTATAAATCAATAACATTTTATATAAGCAAACATTCCTAGGCTACACTTCAAAGTAAGTGTGCTCTAATAAGGACAAAATTTGACGCTGGAAAAACGGTATGTCTATGACAGAATGTATTCAGCACATCAACCTGTAATAATCCGTTCAAATGCTATGAAAACAAGGACCAAGGCATGGATGGACAGCTGTTCCTTTAACAAATCTGATCGCTTGAAGGGAACTTGTACAGCTGAGCCCTGTTGAAGGCGTGATTATTTTGTAATAAGGACTGCTTACTCATATTATGGTGGGCAGGTGAGGACTCCTACTGTAAATATGACTGAAACATACACCATATTTTTGCTCCTGATGAGCAAGAGATTAACTTTGATTCTTTAACTTACTCTCCCGTAAACTTCTGAAGATTATAGGCTATTTATTCTATTGTTTTCAATTTAAAGTCCCTTGAAGACCCCAAAAAATATATTTCCTTTTGTGTCTCTCTGAATTTTAACAGTCTGAATACACAGAAAGCTCCAAAAACAAATTGTACACAGTATACCAATAGCATGCACTTATCTTTAGCATGCTTTACTGCTAACCTGCTAATCGGAGGAGTAATTAGAAAAGATGAGCAATGAATACAATTATAGCTAAATCTGGAAATATGTTAGAGTTAAAAATAATTAGGTATGATCCATTGACACAAAAACCATCAACTGTGAATGACTAAAGAAATGTTTATGGTTTCCTCATCTCAAGCCACATTGCACTCACAAATACAATTAATGAACCACTTAAAATATGCCTCAAAAACCTATAAAAAGACCCATTCAAAAAACACCAACTATATAATTTATGCCTGATAAATTATAACTGTTATAATAAATGCTGTCATTCAGGAAGTTGTTCTTATAGAAATGGAAACCATGTCAGCAAAATCACAGGCACATTCCTACTGCATTTTACTTGCTAAACTTTATATTTTAAACGTCACTGTGTATAAAGGCTTAAATAACTGGGCTGTATTGATCAATATTCGGTTCTACCACAGTTTTGATGGGGCTCCAAGACTGCTTCAAGTAGGTATTTCTGCTACATATGGTCGAATATCAGGTCATACATTCAAATTATATGCCACAAAAATCCAAATCTATTTTCAGTTTTACTGAAAGCACAATGCATTTATTTTATAGTAAGGCTATGTGAAATTCAAAGGTTTTCACAATTTTACAAAGGATGCTGTGCTGAATAGGGTAAGGTATTTCAACAATTCAGAAAAGGAAACTGTTCTAACAGGAAACTGCAGAAAACCAGTAGTGAAATATTAAAAATAACCTTTGGGAAAAAGCAATTCCTTACAATTTTTAAAGAAAGATACTGCCTCTTAAAGACTCATATATTTAACCATAGTGAGCAACAAAAGAAACTAGCTGTGAAGTACGGGGTTACTTTTCTGACAATTTACTCTCTATTAAGGTTTTCCACTATTATTATAGTTACAGTATCATGAGATAGCTTTTTTTACCCTGGGTTTTTGTGTTGCTGGGCAAATAATGCTGCACATAAGTCAATGTAATCAATTTTGCTACAAGTGTTAGATCTAAAGCAAATGTTGAAGGTCAGGCATAGAAATATCGCCAATACTGCCTCAGTTGCCTTTGCATCAGAGCTGAATGCTGAGGCACAATACACTATTCATTTAAATGTTATTTCAGCATATTCCAAATTAAATCCCTAAATGCACAGGCTACTGCAATTCAAAGAAAAGACAAAAAAGGCTCTATCTTAATTAGGTCACTTATTAACACAAAACACAAAAAGTCTTATTCTAAAAGCAAAGAACTCTAAAGAAAATATATATTTTTCAATTTTTCTACAGGAATAATTTCCTTTTAAAGTTGTTTCAGACAGTCAAATCACATTGATACTATAAAAAAGACAAGGGAGTTATTTTAAAGTGACTGTGCCATCCATAAAAAATAATAGTTTTGTAATAATACAACCATCTGAGGTCATAAATTGGTCAAATGTTTATAATTTACAGTACATAAAATGTTTCTAATGAAGAAAAATATCATACATCTGTCCACTGAGTAAACCACTGAGTCACACTATGGTATTTCATTGTCCTACTTTAGGATTAGTGCTATGACCTGCTCTGATCATGAGATAACAATCAGATGATTCTATCATATAATTAAAAAAAAAAGACTTACATGTTGTTTGTCATAGTTTATGCTCCTTAAAATATTACAAAAATGTGTCATATATGTGTAGCAGCAGATTCAGGTCATGTATATCTCATTAATACAACTACAGAAAAGAGGATCAATTATACATATAAAAGACTTACAATGCAGAAAGGCAAGTTTCATGTCTGTCTTAAATGTAGCAGCAGAGATGAGGTGAGACAATGAGAGTGAGGTGGACAATCACCATTTCATACATACTGTAAATCTGCTGAATTCTTGCAAAAATCACATGACACCAATTGGCTGTAAAAATAAAGGCATCTGCTACAATTTACACTGTATTTTGTAATATGCTACTGTAATAGTGTACTGGGATCACATTAAGTCAGTGCTTCACACATTTGAAAATACTGATTGTATAGTCTATGAAAGTCTAAATAACATTTTTTGCATTTTAGTTTTAAATGGCAGTAATAATTACAGGGGATGTACTCATAAATTCAATTCTCTTCAGGCGCACACGAAGATGGAGACAAAGGGACTAGAAAAAGGTCAGTAATGTTCAACATTTAAAAAACAAATAATGACTCATTTAACCTTGGCAACTGCCATTTTAAACTACATGTGTTACTTAAATTTGAAGTTTGAAATCTCTGAAAAGTATTGATTGACACAACCTTAAGAACAAAATGGCCTTACAATAGCATGTAAATGAGAAACCATCATAACTGAGTTGATTCAGCAGGATAAATGTATTTGGACTTACATTACACCACCACCTTCAAGAAAACTAAATGTTTAGAAAATGTTATGAAAACTCAACATTTCGAGTTGTCTTACTTTCATCTATAAATTAATTGTTTCATTCTTAAAAGTACCCTTCTACCATTACAGTCGCTAAACCTCTTCAAATAAATACTGTTACCACTGGCACTGTACAAATGACAAGCTTTAATGAAGTACAATCAGATAAAGATGGAAGATTAACCCTAAAAGAGAGCTGTGCAGCTTGACCAAACCTCATTGTGGCAAACGGCAGCAAGTACTAATGATGACTAAACCTCATTACTAATTTAATTGGCTGAGGCTTGAATCTAAAGCAACCTACAGTATATTTGTACTTATTTAAGCAGCTGGCCATTTGGCTGGAGTAATTTTAGACCAGTACCCTTGAGCAAGTTTTCCAATAGCAGGGTTTGACTTGAACCCACAACCTTCCAGGTATGAGTCTAGAAGCCTAATCACTACTTCACACTTCCTGGGCCAGGCTGCCTACAGAGAGCACCCATGAATGTGATGCAAAGAATGAGCCAACACATTTCTATCCTTTTCTTTCATTTCCCCCTTCCTGCTGTAGGGCAATTTAAACACCAATTTTCAGGGGTTGCACCTGCTGTGTGATCAGAGACTGAAATAGCTGAGACTCTCTCTACTAGTATTTCAGTTTTTTTTTTCTAGCCGCATGTTTAACCCTGAAACAGTGCGAAATGCCTATTTTCAAATGCAAAACATTTTCTGTAATTTTTTCTAAATATCTTCTAGTGCAAGAAATAAGGCCTTATTAAAAACCTCCCCCCAAAATACTACAATTCTTTTAAATCTAAAATTATATATTTTTGAAGAAGTTATAAGAGGTGTTCCTTTAATCCATTAAAATGGGAGAAATGTTAAAGCCTTGAAAAATATACTTTATAACATTTTAAAACTTATCAAAAGAGAGATCGCAAAATGTGATGTTAAAGCAAAAACGGAGAATGTTCTGAAGCGGTCTTCATGAAAATGAGTAAGGAAAAAGATGTCTGTTACGCAGACATTGCATCAAGCTGAAAAATTGATTCTATTGCAGCATATTGATGGGATTTACCTTAGATAATCTCTCGCAGGATGCATTTTGACACTAAATGTTTGCTACATGTCACAAGCTGCTTTTGAAACACAAAACTGCTATGGTAACCATAGCAACAGGTAACTGATAGCAGTTTAGACCTGAGATGTCTTTATCTCCAGTCAAGAGAATAAGGAGGGGTAAATCATACCATACTAAAATGACAGCATGGGTTAAAGGAATTTATCTTGCATCATCTGGTCTATTGACTACTAATAAAGTTTTCATAGGATTTTCGGAAGTTGAATAATGACTTTAATTCATCCTGACTTTCTAAATTCCATGACTACGTGGAATCATTGACACTATCAGTTCCTTCATCAGGTAGACATTCACACACCAGAATATGTGGAACATTTGGACAATATATTCCATTTACAATTATTAATCTAAATGTCATCTAGATTATTCACTCATAGGTAACGCTCAAATTTAAAGGCAGTTAGGAGAAAAAAAAGAATGTGAAAAATTTGACAACTACCACTATAAGGATGATAAAGCTATTGCCACTAATAATGGTGACTGTTCAACAACTTGTCACGTAATACACAATTTTGTGTTATAAAATTCAAGTTACAATTTAAGATGTGACATATTACAACACTACCATAAAAGACCACACCTGTCTTGAAATCCATTGTCATGCTGAATAATGTTTTAATGCATCTAAACCATCCACATGTTCCTCAATCACTTCTTATACAATTAAAATGAAGTTTGTGCTTAGTGAACATGAAACTACTCCTTAAGTTATTATAGGACGCGCATGTGTACAAACCTCTCACCTAGCAAAATACATTGCAGGATAAAAAGACATTAAAACTATAGGAAAAAGTTGAAGAATGCAAGCCTTTACTCTTTTCTTCCTTCATAGTTCCCGAAGGATACAATGATTGCTCTTTTAATGTTAAAATCATCTTAACCTTTGGATTGTCTTGTATCAAATAATGGCTTTTCAAAAAACCTAACAGCACTGACGCATTTTTAAAAACATATAATTGCCTTTTTTCAGTCAGCATAGTAATTTGGCACATGCTGTTAAATCAGCAATCTTAAAACACAGAGAATTTTGAAAATCATATTAAATTAAATGCAAAACAAAATTAAGTTCAAAATAATTTTGAGGATATAGTAAGAGTCTGACCTCTAAGGGTCTAAGATTCAGACTAAGAGTCTGAATCTGAGTAATAGGATTTGGAAAACAAAGCTGTGAAGTCAACTTTTTTTATCTGGAGACAGGAACTACACCTCTGGAAGACAGGTGAAGGGTGAAGAGGATGAAAACCAGCTTTGACTTAAAGGATTTCTGAAAAAAGAGGTGAGGTGAGAAGCTGATTTAATCAAGAAGCCAACAGACTGTTGACGAAGTTCAGAAATTACATTTTAAGAACATGGGATAGGATCATCCAAAGCGACATCTCTCTTCTTTATAAAATACAAAAAAAGAGGTACTTAACTGAATTTCTCTGACTTACAGATGCAGCCATTCAAAGTGCGCGGTACAGACACCGCAGTACAGATACCGCAGGTATGATGACACGCGATACCGCGGTGCGTGATTGGTTGACCGACAGGGGCACTCGTGGTCCGTTGGTCTGTCGTAGAAAGACTTACTGTAAACGTCTTTACTGTGCCCGTTGTAGATATTGAATTTTACCACTGAAGGGAAATCTTAGTAGCTGAGCATAAAAAGAATAGGAGCATACTGTAACGCGTGTGAAGGCCATAAACGATATTAATTTTGGAACGTAAACATACAGTATATGGCTGGTCTTGGTACTTTAAAGAAAAAAATACACACCAGTATTCCATTTCTCCCTAAACATTGTAAGCTTCGAAGTCTTTAACTAACGTGATACCGGAGTCAACAAGCATACTTTTAGAATTTGATTAAAAGGGAATATAATATGGAATCGCGTATCTAAAGAATTTAATAACGGTATGATTATATCCGTGTACTGCGGCAGGACTGTGTAGGGCTGTTTCGCCTACCTGATCATGCGAGCTGTCTTGTAGCCTACTGGTCTAGGTGCGTGACTACTAACTGGCAGGTTGTGTGTTCGAATCCAGCTGGTGCTGGACTTTTCATTTTTATTTATTTATTTTTTAATCGCGTAACATAAACATATTACCGTATGCAAACTGTACTGTATACAATATGTATATGTATATTTAATGTCTTAACTGTGCCCGTTTAAGTATTGAATATTCATATCTAATTTTACCACTGAAGGGAAATCTTAACATAAACATACAGTATATGGCTGGTCTCGGTACTTTAAAGAAAAAAATTCACACCGGTATTCCATTTCTCCCTAAACATTGTAAGCTTCGAAGTCTTTAACTAACGTGATACCGGAGTCAACAAGCATACTTTTAGAATTTGATTAAAAGGGAATATAATATGGAATCGCGTATCTCAAGAAATTAATAACGATATAATTATATTCATGTTGCAAAAGAACTGCAACGGACATAAAAACTCCCTTGCATGGTTTCATTACGACCAGAATCGGTCTTGAGATATTTTTAACTTGATTTACAGTATTTGAGAGGTATGTCTTAACACCGATACTACAGTGCTTAAGTACTGCTCACGTATATGTTTCTAGGTTTATATTATGCATTTCATACGGTCAAATTACTTTTGAGCAATAAGAAGCGAGAAACGGTATGCGTTTTACTTTCGTTTTGTGCTGGGACTCGTGGATTGATTAGAGATATCAAGTACATACAAGTCATTTTTTAAATGTTGTAGTTCGTCTTGAAAAAATGTTACGAGTACATCATCTATCAACAATTACACAGGTTCTGTTTCCATATTGCGGATTTTGGTTACGTAATATTATTTTCTAGATTTCACGTTGTGAATATGATGGGATGTCTGATGGGATGTTTCTAAAAATCCATCCTCTGTAAAACGTCTTCTCTAGTTGTCCTGCATATGTATTCGCTAATGAAGCTGTGTGTTCTGAGCCTAGATCTCTACATTTCTGTATGAACCAGCTTAGAGGGCTAAAGACAGCTTGTGTTTAAATTGAGTGTAAGGCAATTTATGCTTCTAAAGTCATGGTCAGCATTTATCTTTGTACTGTGCTGTAAACTTGTTCTGTGCCAAGTCTCATTATTTTATAGCGTTTTTAAAGCGTTATCAAATACGGTGTTACTGTAGTTTACCGAGTCCCATGTCACATGGTCTGTGATTGAAACCTGTAAAACCGGTTTAATTCGTCACAGCCAGCACTCTTCAGGTGTGAGGGTCTTCTGCTCAGAATGAAACGCTAAAATGTTTGTGTATATTCTAATGGTAGTGGGGGCGGAGTGTGTGGGAACAGGTTTGGTTGAAACATTTTCTCTGAAAGCATTTTCTTCGCAGTTTAACCGATCTTGTTACAGCATGTTACAGTTTACTATTATTAACCATATTAATTTTAAGTGCTTAATGTAAAATCTTGTAAAAATATATTTTCATTGTTCAAATATACATTAAGTCTGACTATCATATAATAAGTTAAATACAAAACTAAAGAAAAAATAGGGTTAAATATAATTCAAAATATTTTGCTAACAATGTTAACTGTTTATGAATAATAAAATGTATTAACTAAGGAGTAGGATGGCACAGTTGTTAGTATGTTTTTTGTTTTTTTTTAACCCAATCTCCGGGAAACCATTAGTACGATGGTGAATCGGAGATTCTCAACCCTTGCTGCGTACGACTGGAAAAGAATTCGTGATCGGATCAACGAAATGCTTCATAGGAGGAGGCGGTCTTTTCCTCTTGTCTAACAGTCTGTCCACAAACATAACATTCCTGTTAGACAAGAGGAATTGAAAAAAAAACAATGTTGTCAATGAAAACCGGTGTGTGTGTCTCTCCCTGCTGGATGTCCCTCTCACAAACTGCTGAATTAATAAAATAATTTTATTGAAAACGAGTTTGCGATTGTCTGGTCTTTAAATTCTGGAGATACGCGATTCCATATTATATTCCCTTTTAATCAAATTCTAAAAGTATGCTTGTTGACTCCGGTATCGCGTTAGTTAAAGACTTCGATGCTTAAAATGTTTAGGGAGAAATGGAATACTGGTGTGTATGTTTTCTTTAAAGTACCGAGACCAGCCATATACTGTATGTTTAAGTTCCAAAATTAATATCGTTTATGGGCTTCACACGCGTTGCAGTATGCTCAGGCACTAAGTAAAAGGAGATGCTTCGTATTGCTTGACTAATTTTAAAAACTAAGTTATAAATATAAAAATTGCAGGCGCTGCTCTGGTGCGTTGGCTCCTACACAGTGCCTGTCTGCCGTAAGCGTTACAATATACATACAGTACCCAACACTGCTTGTACCCATCTGTCATGCAAATAAAACACCTTGAATTGAATTGAATTGAGGGGAGAAGGGGGGGATACTAAAGCCAATACTGGCTCAATGGGCTTTGACGTGCTAATGCGTTGGTTTAACGGTCCGGGTGTGGCAGGCTTCCAATGTCAACTCGACTCGATTAGAAGACAATGAACGTATTTTAGCCCTAAATGAATTAATAGCAAACATGGTTTACATAAAATACATTTTTCCAAGAAAGTTTATAATAATACGATCTATAGTTGAAATCTGAGCCTACTTTAAAAATAAAGGAAAAGCATTTTCAGAGAGCAATCACGCTGTGTTTATGTAGAAAAAGTGATTAGGTTTATGAGCAATCTAATTACCTATTCGCTTAAAACGCTATATAAAATAAAGTTTATTTAGAGATGAATGATCAGTGTCGCAGTTTAAATAATGTGAGTCAGGAAACTAACACAGCGCCACCGGATTTAATAACGCAATAAAAACGCTATAAAATAATGTGACACAGTACAGCACAGTACAACAATACTGACCATGACTTTAGAAGCATAAATTACCTTACACTCAATTTAAACACAAGCTGTCTTTCTGTATGAACCTCTAAGCTGGTTCATACAGAAAATGTAGAAATGCATTAGCCTGATCATGATTAAAAAACACATAATTAAACACGCGTTTGCGATTTAAATCAGAACACGATTTAAATCAATATAAATGTTTATATTGTAACGCATACTGTCCAGCCTCCATTTCTCTATAAAAATTTACTGTTGCATACACACACACAATAGAAGCAGGAACCGCTGTCAGAAGGGAAGATATGTTCAAAATATCGCAAATATCGATCATGTTGCGATATTTTGAAATATAAAAGTCAATTGATTGTCCATAATATCGCTTACCTATTTTTTCGAAGAAATGTTTGTTAAAATAAAAGTCCAGCACCAGCTGGATACGAACACACAACCTGCCAGTTGGTAGTCACGCACCTAGACCAGTAGGCTACAAGACAGCTTGCATGATCAGGTAGGCGAAACAGCCCTACACAGTCCTGCCAGTACACGGATATAATCATACCGTTATTAAATTCTTTAGATACGCGATTCCATATTATATTCCCTTTTAATCAAATTCTAAAAGTATGCTTGTTGACTCCGGTATCACGTTAGTTAAAGACTTCGAAGCTTACAATGTTTAGGGAGAAATGGAATACCGGTGTGTATTTTTCCTTGTGATATTTTAAGCTCTAGTTGAATGATAGGTGTCGCATTTTAAATCATTTTCGTAGCTAGAAATTATGAAACGCCCTGTTAAAAGCAAGGAAGTTTTTATGCCCCGTTGAAGTAAAACAAAATGCCTGAAAGTATGGCTTGGACAGATTCCAAGTGCTTGTACAAATGTGCTAAAGAAATTATACTTTGAGTATACAGCTTGTCCAAAGTCATCCATTATTAATACTATTAGTAATATCTTCAGTAAAGGCTTTGATGCATAAATATTTCTGATAAAGGTAGGTTGTGTACTTTTGTCCAACTGAGAAATCTTGCTTTCATAAAATATACCAACATTTTAATGACTGATGATTAACATGCTGTAATACACAGTTCAAAATTAAAGGCTCAAATGCTGTACATGAGAGGTTAAGCTCCCCCTGGCGGTTTTACAAGGCGACGCCGGATAGTTAGTCACGTGACACACGTGAAACCGCGTGATACCGCGTGATACTGTGACACGCCCACCGGGGTATGCCGCGAAATACCTCACCCATTTTGAATGGCTGCATCTGTATGTGCCTCAATCTTAAATAAAGAACTGTGTGAAGGAGGAACTTGGACATCACAGTTGAACAACTTGATTGTTCTTTAGAAACACAGTACTAAAAAAAAATTGAATAATATTGTAGAAAAACAGAGTGTGATGCTTGGATAAAAAAAAAAAGAAGTGCAGCGAGCTGAATCGCAGACAAATTGGAAATCATCCACTTAAGAAGAGTAAGTTAGGGAGGTAGGTCCAGTGCTTCGAACACGCTTGGCTAACATCCTGATTTTTCTTTTAAAGAAATCAATCTAAACTGCTTTGTAGCTCAGATATGATGAGCAATTTTCTTCTCTGTATTAAACATTTACCAACACAAATAAGCAGATTAATATTAAAGACTTTTTTGAAAGACAAAAGGAAAGCAAACTGTATAGTAATGAGAAAATGAAAGAGGTATGCAAAATTAGCTTTCCATTCCATTTATTTGTCTTGATATAGAAATAGAAAAAATAGCAACAGAAAAAACATTGTAAAATGTAGTCTAAAAATACTTTCGCTAAAGGTAAGGTGAAAAGGCTTAGGAAACATTCTCTACAGATCTGTGTACACATAAGGGCAATTTATTCTTACTTTAGTCTTCTGTAGGGCTATACTAAAAAGCTGCATTCCATGGAAGCAAGAAAATAAAAATAATGATGAACCACGCTGTTCCCTTAGCTACATAAGAAAGATTACTTGAAGTAAATGTTCTGAGTCACAAAACGGAGGGGTGGAAAATGGGTTCTCATCTCACAATATGTAAAACAGCCTACTGTTAAGGGAAAATAATATTTAAAATTAAAAATCCTAATGCTCAGCAGTAAAATATGCGTTTATTTTTTCTTGTTCCAGCTGCTCTCTCTTATTTTCTTTTTCACTTATAGGAGGCTGCATAAGCAATCCATCCCATTGTAGTAATAATAAATTGCAATTGTGCAGCGTGTTGCATGCCAAAGGACACCAAAGCACATTACATGTGGGACTTGCTTCATGTCCCTCTGAAGTACAGCACTCGGCTCGGTCACACTTGGCAGTCACAATGCAGTTGCAGCATCCAGCACCTCAGACCAGGTGGAGAAGCAAAGAAAATCTTCATCACAGTTACAGGGGAATATTAGCTAGGTGAGCCCTGAGTAGAATTTCACCACGATAGTGTGACGTAACACCCCTACTCTTACAAACAGTGCAATGAGAGTTCTAATTTCTGAGTAATCTGTACCTCGGATTAACATATCGTCCAAAAAGAGGCTCCTCCTACAGTACAGTGTTCCCTGTGAAAATCCTTATTGTTGAAATTTGGGTTCAGAAAGAAGAGCGATAGCTCCTAGTCCTCTAAAACTGCGAACAGCTGGAATCTGGTATTCTTTGGAAGTCTTCCATCCCAGTACTAACTAGGCACAGCTTTCTTAGATTCTGAGATCTGATGAGATCTGGCTGAGTGGTAGCACAGCTGGTGTTAATAATGCTGTGAAAAATACAAACTTTTATTGTCAATAATGCCACAAGAAAAACAAATGGACAATGAATAATTAAAATATGGGTTTAGTTTTAAAAAAATATGAAATACAAAAAAGATAATACCTTAGCAGAGGGCACGTTTTGCATGCTCTTTTCTGAAAAGAAAGCTAGCGGTCTTATCAGGCTTCTTCAAAATGCCTTCAGGGGTTTCAAATGAACATATTCATAAAAATAGGCAGCTTCTTTTTGCTTTTATAATACACCCTCCAGAAATAGCAGGGTGGAAAGTTTCACTCATCCAGCCCATAAATTCAAATTAACTAAGATACTAAACCTGAGAATTAACTTCTTAAAACCAAATCATATTCTACCTCTACAGCAGCATAGACACATATACACCCATTTTCTAACTGCTTTATCCAATACAGAGCTGCGGGGGAACCGGGACCTATTCTGGCAAGCAATTGGCACAAGGCAGTACACCTGAATGGGACACCAGTACATCCCACACCAAGACGGACAAAGACACACTTAATCCAGGGACAATTTCCCAGAAGGCAATTAACCTACCAGTATGTCCTTGGACTGTGGGAGGAAACCCAGACGAAGACATAGAGAGCATACAAACTCCATGTAGACAGCACCCCAGGAACTGAACTGAGGATCCTAGTGCTGCTGGGTAGCAATGCTAACGCCCACAGGCACATATAGTCTAAACACAATATATTATACAAAAGAAAAAATCTTACTATATGTTAGTGTATGTCTTGTATTGTAACTGACCAAAGTGGAAGTGAAAACTACCACTATTTTTTCTTATATCACAAATCCTTATCCGTAACACGTTTAAAATCTCTGTCATGGTTGTGCAGTATGTTCTCCATATATTCTGCCATTTTAAAAGAACAGACTTCATTTAAGGTGCAAATTGACAATGTGCTACTCTGTAGAATGCCAACAGAATCAGGAAGGTCACACTTACCTGACTAATTCCTCGGATGAACGATTTTCAGCAAGGCAGTATGGGCTTTATTCAGTTCCATTAGATGATGGAGATGGAACAGTAAAACCCCGTATATATTCACATTTATATATATAAAACTATTCTATTTCAGTATTAGTCTCTGAAGAATCTAAGACATAAAAAGAGCTGAATATAAATTCACCATGTTATCATGAGAAAAATATTTTTTTGTAGCAGGTGCACTAACATATTACTGAAGAGACAATTTGGGCGAATTATTCATGGTGATCATCGTGCAGTATATACTGTGAATACAGGCTAGTGTTGCCTGGCCACTACTAGAAGCAGTACAAACCGAACATTTGCAATGTTTGTGGCGTTTGGGTTTGCAGGTGCTGTTGGACCTATCCCATTCCTCTTGTAGAGTCAAGTACGAGACTGGTCTTTGAGGCCTACAGTATATACCACTTAATACTCAAGCTCATCCCACAAGTCTCCTGAGTAGGATGTCCACTGCATAAGTCGCCTCGTTGTCTCATCTCACAAGAAAGCCACTGTTAAATTAGCAGCATGATGATGTACAGTGGTGTACTTTGTCCTGCTGGAATGCTGACATGTCAAGTGAGGCTACAGAAAGGGCAGCACGCCATCGAACTTGATCAATGCAGAGCAGTGGAGTCTGGTTACCATTAGTCACCGCAAACGAAGGTCTCTACTGACCAGACAGTTCTGTCAAAACCATCACACTGAGGAGCTCACCATTGATTGCCCTGCAGTACACAGCAATCATCATGTCGTTCTGCACATTTGCAAATGATAAAAGGACTTGGCCCCTAGGTGGCTCCTTGTTGACCTGAGGTGTTGCTCCAACATAGTGATGATCCGAACATGTTGTTCTCTTGACGAATGAGGCATCTTGGTCTTTGGCTTTCTTTCTCAATTTTCATTAGGTTTCAAGCTTACTGTATGCAATGGCCAAAGTCAATCAAGTGTGTCTCGGTTAGTCATGAATAAACATTTTATCAAGATGACACTAAACACGTTTGATCAATATTCAAATTGAGTGTACTTTATTTTTCGAAAACATTAAATGAGTGATAACTCTTTTAATGAAGCTTTAATAGACTGACAACTTTCTTTTGCTACTGTATACACAGTATGATGTTTTCTATGACATTCAGTTTTTTTGAGATCCAAAGAATTTTCCACAGGTTATAGAAAACGTACAATAAGTCATGATTACACATGGTACTGTATTCCTTCTTTCAGCTAATATACTCCAGT
Organism: Lepisosteus platostomus; assembly: GCF_059453375.1. NCBI lineage: Eukaryota > Metazoa > Chordata > Actinopteri > Semionotiformes > Lepisosteidae > Lepisosteus > Lepisosteus platostomus. The sequence continues at coordinate 44,930,861 of NC_142619.1, forward strand.
ATTTTTCTTCTTTCACCTAATGATTAAATGAACTCCAGAATGATTTAACCATAAAGTACCTTCATGAAAGGGTGACGTATAGAAGAGCTTCATTGTGTATAATAACCTGTGAAATTCAGGATCCAGGTGCTTAGAAATTTAATTTCACCCTTGTTACCATCCTAGATGAATATGGCAATTTCTGCTGAAGAGATCGACTATGTACTTTTTGTACATTTGTACTTTTTTCTATGATACCAAACTCATCAGCTCACAAAATCAAAATAAGACTTGATACTTTCATTCTGTTAAATAGAACAAAGAAACAATAAGCATGAGATGAGGTTATTACAAGTATTTTTCTTCCTTTTCTAAAGGGGAATTTGTGGCATCAATAACAGTTATGTCTAGAGTTGATTAGAGTCCAAAATCCCTGGACAGTGCCCCATCTGTTACATTTCTGTTTTAAAATGGGAATATCAAGCCTTTTCTTCTGGTCAGACTCACTTAGTTATTCAGCAATTATTGATGTTTCGATTAAAGGGAAGGTAATAGGTTCATTCATTATTTCAAAGAAGCACATACTGCAAATATTTCTGAAGTGCTAAATGGCACACAGGACTAATCTCCTTTCTCTCCTTGTGGTCTGGGTTCATATTCCAACTAAAATCAGTCTCTCAGTCACATTGTAGTCTAAGTGAAAGTAATATATTGAGTGCATGTGATACCTTTTAACTTTTTTTTCGGCTACAAATTGTTTTCTTTCCTGCCTCATATTTTTCTAACTCCACGCTTATCCCCCACAAATGCTGTGTGGGATGTGTGTAGAGCTTTGTGTGAGAACAATTTAAATATGAATATCATCTTGATATGTGCTATCTAAACTGGCACAAAAATACAAGCACGCATCAAAAAAAGCTATATCGCCATAAAATCTGCATTTTTTTCTAACTCCTGTAATTGGAAGGCGTATCTATACACAGATGTTGCAGTATGTGCTTCTTTCAGAGCAAGTATTATTAAGTTGTCCCTTATGGACAGGTCAGGACATATTACATAAGTTTTCTTATCCAAATGTTGAGACAAGCTTGAAATGCAAACACATTTGAAGGTTGAATTTCTGGCAAAAAAAATGGAATTTCGTTGCAACACCCCACAGTGCAGATCTTGAAATTCTGTTTCACAAAATCAATAAATTCTTTAAACTGTCTGGATTTTTAAGTCTGATTTTCTTTTATGTTTAGTAAATGTATACAGTACATATCAGTTGAGAACTGTTGAAATACAGATGCAGCCATTCAAAATGCGCGGGCGATACTGCATTATTTTGCGGTGCGCTTTACGCGGTCTACCGCGAGTTACCGTAAATTCTCCTATAGTACCACAAGCAAAATAATAGTATCCGGAATTTTCGCAAGGTGGAGCTAGTAAAGCTCAACCTCTCATGTTTGAGCTGTCGCCATCAAAGTCTTTAATGAAGATATTACTAATAGGATTAATAATGAATGACCTTGGACAAGCTGTAAACTCAAAGTATTGCCTTTGTCCACGTTCTTTTTTTCATTGACCGTCTTTGTAAAAGTAACACCACAGCATTTCGCAATCACCCATTTGTTTCCAATCATGCAAAGTACAGTGATTCACCATGCCTTTCACATGCTCATAAAAGAGATTGATTTAGGAACATAAACATATTACCGTATGCCAACTGTACTGTATACAGTATGTATATGTATATTTAATGTCTTAACTGTGCCCGTTTAAGTATTGAATATTTATATGGAATTTTACCACTGAAGGGAAATCTTAGTAGCTGAGCATAAAAAGAATAGGAGCATACTGCAACGCGTGTGAAGGCCATAAACGATATTAATTTTGGAACTTAAACATACAGTATATGGCTGGTCTCGGTACTTTAAAGAAAACATACACACCAGTATTCCATTTCTCACTAAACATTAAGCATCGAAGTCTTTAACTAACGTGATACCGGAGTCAACAAGCATACTTTAAGAATTTGATTAAAAGGAAATATAATATGGAATCGCGTATCTAAAGAAATTAATAATGATATAATTATATTCATGTACCGCAACACAAGATTAGTACACGCTGTACATTGTCTTTTGATAATGTATCTGTAGTGCTTTTTCAGCACACTGCACGTGACTTTGCCGGTGGCGCTGTGGGTTAGGTTCCTGACCCCCACATCACACGGTCTGTGATCAAATCCCACTGGCTTTATTTTTAACAAACATTTATTTGAAAAAATGAAACGTTTCCTTAGTCAGAGATTAATTAAAACCTCACTCGCACCAAACAAATTTATATTTCTAAATATCACAACATGATCGAATTTAAGTCATTTTAATAACAATGAATAGTCACCTAGGCGTTACAATATTAACATTTATATTGATTTAAATCGCATTTAAATCGCCTTTATTTAAAACCCATAAATAAAGCTGATACTGTTTAGACTTTTAATTATTTAAAACTGTATTACAGCAGCACAATGCACAATGCAACGTAAATCGCTATCTTTGTCTTCACCTCTCTGTCCAGGAAATTAACAATAGTAATAATAATGAACTGTATTGTATATGGCGCCTTTAAAGGTGGCTCCTCAAAGCGCTTTACAGGTTAAAAACAATAACAACAATACTGTTAGGCTGGGCAAACAATTTTTTTTTTTAAGAAATACAAAATGAGATATAATGATGTGTTCCGGCTTAGACACTAACGAAGAGCATAACACGTGGGCGGCGTAGAGGTCGGCTCTGGCTTTCCCATCTATTGTATACACTGCAAGTACAACCCAACTCTCTGCAGGAGTGCTGGCTGTGACGGATTAAACTGGTTTCACAGGTATTTTCAAAGTAGGAGGCGAGATTTCCAGCGAAAGACACCTCCCCCCCCTCAAAAACCCAGTAAGTATAGTACTTACTAGTTAAAGGCTAGGCTCCTCAATGAAATCGCTTTAACATGCTAATGCGTTGGTGTAACAGTCCGGGCGTGGCAAGCTTCTAATTTCAACCCGACTACGGCAAAATGAACCCTTCTTTCATTAGTAGACAATGAACATATTTTAGCCCTGAATGAATTAATAGCAAACATGGTTTACATAAAAGACATTTTTCCAAGAAAGTTTAGCCTTTGTCACTAATGAAACCACTAAATAAAGACATAAATAAAAAAATCTTAAGATTTTTAAAATACATGACTTTGCTAAAATTTATTTGAAAATAAAAACGATTATTATTATTATTATTATTATTGATTACAAACGCCAGAGGAGAGAGAGAACAGGGGAGGGATGTTGGTTTTGCATAAGGGGCGGGGCTATGGAAATGAGGTCTGTTTGGGAATGTGGAGTTACATGTTCTGGCTGTTTGTGAATTATCGTTGTTGAGTATGGAGTGTTGAGGTATTGCTTTTGTGTAATGCTTTATGTTGAAAATTGAGGTGGATTTTGTTTATGATAAAGAGGATAAACTGGGATGGGAGGAGGGTTTGGTTTTGCATAAGGGGCGGGATTATGATAATTGGTGGAATTTGCGAGAGTATAATGGTTTGATTTATTTGATTTTGTATTGTGGTTATCTATGTTTTTGGTTGGTATTATGTTTATATGGTTGTTTTTGTTGGTTGGTTGTTATTATGGTTATTAATAATACGATCTATAGTTGAAATCTGAGCCTAAATATAAAGAAAAAGCAACTGATTAGGTTTATGAGCAATCTAATTACTTATTCGTTTAAAACGCTATATAAAATAAAGTTTATTATTAATTTGCTGGACAGAGCGGTGAACATTATTATGCATAAGACAAAGATAACGATCCTGATCAGTTTAGAAATCTGTGTAAGGTTTTTACTTCTTAAACTTTTAAAATACACGTTTCGAATAGAAAGAAATCCTCTTCCTGGTACAGTATGTATAGCAAACCAGCACGTCTTTTTTCTCCAATCAGAGGGGTGTCAGATGGTGTCAGCCAATCACCATTCTGAAGCCCTACCATAATCTCTGGTATGGGGAGACCCCAGAATATTGTCCCATAGTTTAGACAGATGATAGATACTTTTATTGATCCCGTGAGGGAAATAAAGTAAATCATTTTCATTTTAGGAAATTATTAAACGCTCGGTTAAAAGCAAAGGAGATTGTCTGTTATCGTGGACATAAAAACAAGAGTTCGCTGGCATTATATCCTAGAAGACACAGACCGGCGCCAGACTGGTAAAATGCCTGATGAACTAGGGATTGGACAGTTTCCAAGTGCTTGTACAATCGATGGAAATGTTCAAATAAATGTGCAAAAGAAATAAACAAAATAATCATTTATTTCTTTATCATATTGGCTAGCTAATGTCCTCTCTTTGCTAGTTAGTGGCTGTGTTTCTGCATTGGGTAGCAACGGGTGACTGTTCTCAGGCGGAAGATGTTAACAGCTTAATGTTCGTGTTAAATAATTTTTTTAAATTAAAATTCATTCTATACAGCAATCGCATATTTGGGTACCGTTTCATAAAACTTTCATGCTTAAAATGTTTAGGGAGAAATGGAAGACTGGTGTGTGTTTTTTCTTTAAACTACCAAGACCAGCCATACACAGTACAGTTTATGTACATACAGTAATGTTTATGTTCCTAAATTAATATAGTTTATGACCTTGCGTTATGCTCCTCTTCTTTTTATGTTCAGCTACTAAAATTTCCTTTTAGTGGTAAAATCCATATAAATATTCAAAACTGAGCGGATTAAAATGTGCACAGTAAAGACATTAAATGATTAAATCTTTTCACTACCAACCAATGCACCACGAGTGCCCCTGTCGGTCATTTTGGCCAGCCAATCACTTACCGCGGTGCCCTCCGGTGCCCTGCGGTGGCTTGTGGGTACGTTACTGTACCGCGGGTTTTTACCGCGCATTTTGAATGGCTGCATCTGTACAACACATTTCATCACCTTATTCTTCCAAGAGATGAATTAACTTTACTAAGTAGTGTTATAATAATAATAATAATAATAATAATAATACTATACATAAATAAACCATTCTTACACACTTACAAAATAAACAGGATTACCGATTGTAGGCTGAATATATTTAAAATTTTTACAATAATCAGTTTTAAGAAAACCCTCCAACTGGGGGAGGAATAAAATCTTTTGGATTAAGGTAGCACATGCAATGAAGATGCTACCACTACCTAATATTTAGAAAACATGCTGATTAATTTAACAAAATAATTATTCATGATGGATATTTTTGCTGCACCATATTAAAGTGTATTGTGCACTAACCTTCAGAAGAATCACTAGAAATTTTGAAGTGTCCTAACTTGCAAGTAATATTCTTCTGTTCTAATGTAACCTGATGCTTCATATTCAAAACAGAGACCGACATTTTTCCCTGAGTGGCAATTCCAGAAATGGAGTGTTGAGTGCAGATGGAGATATTGGCAGAATAGTAATGGCGATTAACAGAGTTTCTACACTTGTCCATACTGTGACTAAACTTTAGTGCTTTTCAAACACAAGGACATGGCTACAAACTAAAAAACAAATCAGATTTCTGCACAATCCAAAATAATGAGCATTTTGAAAACAATATCTCAAACCACATATATAATTTACTATATAGCACAGATAATGAGTGGAAATAAGAAATGCAAGGTTATGCTTAAGCAAAAAAGAACCAAGTAAAAGCTTTAGGATCGAACATAAAAGCACTAATGGACTCTGACTCTCCAGTGGCTCTAGGGTAGGCATTCCATGGCTTTGGCACAAACAGTAAGCTTACAAGCTGACAGCTCTATCTTTAGGGCTATGTGTACTACTGTAGCTATCTATGAGAGCCTCACATGCTTTGCTGACAAAGAATAACTAGAAATGAAACAGTCGTCTCAGTCACATTAAAAAAATTCCTGTGCTCCTTCACAGTAATTCAATGGAAAGAAGAGTAACCTCAAACTACAGTACTTTACACCAAATATCTGGTACAGAGCCTTTTGGTAGCATAAAATTCATTTAATTCTTGTAACCCCAGGAAAGGTTTGTACCAGAAAAATGCAAGGAATAGAATTATTAATCACAAAATGCACCACTGTAATAATTTTAAAAATTTTAAGCGATATCAAATGTATCTATTTTTGCCCTTTATATTTGTACTTCAAATAAAATAATGAAAGGTTAAGACAAAACATCAAGTAAATATATACCAAGACAGGAAAGGCAGAGATCTTCTATTATATCTTAATGTGCTTTTAAATAAGAATGCATTAAACTCTTGTTTGACTTAAGCAGGTTAGCTTGTGTTTCAGCACCATAAAATAATAAAAACCACTTAACTGCTGCATAATTAGGTTACTACTTCTAAAACCTAACTCAGCAAAAGGCTTCAACAACAATCAGCCTTTCTAAGTTACAAATTACAGTGGGCAGGTCCTGTTTTTCAATTTCATGATTCACTTCAAACAATCCGATACAATTACGGCCTGAGCTATTCTTCAGCCAAACTTTAAACAGTATGCGGTTCAGAATTTAAAATATTAATGGGAAAAGATGATTTCCATAAATATTCAAGTGTACTCATTAATAGAAAGTACAAAATCCAAAAAATAAAAAGAAAACAAAGCTTGGATTTGTTGTATTTCATTGAAAATTGGATTTCAAGCAACATTGCAATGTATGGAAATATATACTCATGTGCCAACACAAACAACTGCATGTGAACAAGTACCTTTCATCCCACAGGATCCCAAAGTGTTTAAGATCTCAAAGGATCGAAAAGCACACAGGAGCCAAGTCACTTTAATCACCCACAGGGGTTGCAGGACCCACACGAGTGATAAGCAGAAGCCATTCTGCCCCAGCAGCTCCAATGCATAGTAGATAAGAGTAAAAACAGAGAAACAGCTTTAACATCTGTATTAAGAGGGAAACTGAGGCAGGCCAGATTGTGCGAGTTGAAAGTATAATTTAGCCAGTTAAACACCTTACACCCTCAGGATCTTTACTGACCAAGAAGTTATAACTTCACTTAAATATCTTGGCTAAAGGCTGGCACAATCGAAATCATTAATGCCCCTGATCACCATCCTGCAGCTCTGGAACTGGATTTAACTAATTCTGGTCCAGAGGGAATGTGCTACCTACAGTACAAGTCCACCAACATGCCTGGAGTTTTTGTTGGATGTCTCCCATCTCTGACCTGAACATGCATACTGTAGATCTGTCAAGCTCCGGCTAGAAGTCTAAAAATAATATTTATCACCTAATCTCACGTATTGTATCCTTGTGGGAATTTAAACATATACTATAAACTATTACAGTATGTGAAATCCAAAAGCTGTTTATGTTCTTGACTATTTAAGGGCAATAGCAAAGCCAGGATTGTCCTCTCTCATGCTACTCAAGAAAAACAACTGAATGCCTTTAAAAATTAGTCCAATAGTCCAATTGAAACAAAATGTGGACAGGAACTGTTTGTTCTTCCACTACACAACCAAGCTCTCTGTTCAAAAAATACATGTTAATGTGATTTTTGGGAATATTTTTTTCATTTATGCAAAAATCAGAAAGAAAACATTGCATTTTAATACATATAAAACGTTGTTAAGCATTTTTATTTATTTTTTATTATGAAAGCTGTACAGTTTCAAAGTAAATGTGCCAACAGTCACTTTTTACATGTACTGTATATATACACACATCTGTACACCTTTACTGATACAGATGCTCTCAACTTCCACCCTAATCTGGAAGGGTATTCATTCTAAGACATGTCACTTATCAAAATTAGCTAAATCATGCTTATAAGGGTGAAACAGCTGTCCATGGCTGCTAATGCTGAATCACATGCACATAAAAGTAGAATTAGAAGTGGTAGAGAAGCTCTAATTTCTGTAAGTTTGTAATTGCTTAAGAAGCTAATTTATATTCAATTTATACTCACACTTAATGCATTCTCTTTCAATAACCTTTTTTTCCAGCAAGTTAGTGGAGTCGCCATTGGGCACCAGAATGGGACCCAGCTATGACAGTATTTTTGTCTGTCGGCTGCGTAGAACGCTTCTTTGCTTCCTACACTGGCTTTATCCCGGACCTCTACAAGCGATACATTGAAGACTGTGTCGGTGCCGCCGCATGCTCTAATGACCAGCTGGAGCACTTTTTGCATCACTTCACCAAGTTCCACTCATCCCTCAAATATACAGTTTACATATCCTCTGCTACTCTTCCGTTTCTAGACATCAACCTATCCATTTACCTTCCCCAACTCTCTGCTTCGGTCTATTACAAACCCATAGATACACACATCTATCTTCTGTTCAGCTCATTTCACCTCAAACACACTAAAACCTCTCCCTTTTTCACAGTTCCTTCGGCTACGATGACTCTGCAGCGACAACATCAATTTCCAGAACCAAGCCCTCAATCCATCAACAGAGGATACCCCACCCATGTTATTGACAGGACCCTAACCCGAGCCAAAAACAGCCTCGGACCATCAGCTCGATCAGGAACCCCCGTTGTAACAACCGCATTCCTTTGGCGCTTCCCTACCACCCCAACACACTCTCTATCCCCAAGGACCATTAACAACAACTTTCCTATCCTACAGGATTATCCCTCCATTGGGGCCCTCTTTCCTGACAGCCCTTGTTCACAGCTCTCTTGACCACCCTCAGCAATCATCCACACCGAGCACTTTCCCCTGCAACAGAGCTTGCTGTATCACCTGCAAGTACTGTGCATACTGTATCTAACATCTCACTCATTCAGGGCCTCTTAGGACAATTCCGGTTCACTCATATGACATTGTGTACCTTCAGCAACCTTATTTACTGTATCTCTTGCAGAAAATGCCGAGCCATTTGGGAAAACAAATGGGAAAACAGGAAGGAGACTCAGAGACCACTTCAGAGAACAGGTCAGGGCTATGAAGATTAAAGATCTCCCAAGCCCATAGTTTCTCATTTCACCTCTGACGGCCATGATCACACTGATCTTTCTTTCTGCGTTCTCAATGCATGGTTTCTTAACTCCTATAGCAGAAAGACATCAGAAACTAAAATGATCCTGAAACTTGGTGCACACCTTCCCCCTTCTCTCAACGACAGACTTTTGGCCGACAGACTTTTTTATAATAAAATCATACTAAGAGCAAGCATTCTGTATTTGCACAATGTTCATATTTCAATTATAGTTAGAGTGATGCTGAGAAGCACTGCAATGTGGTTTTAATACATGTGCCTTTTATAACATAACTTAATAAAACAAAGCAAATAAATAATGACAAGGTAGAAAATGTGTGTATTATTTGTCAAATGAAGTTCATTTTTAAATGAAACAAAATGTAATGAAATATCTCTTCCATTAAACTTAAACTATTTTAATGGAAAAAAGCTGTTAATTCACATGCTGAATCAAACTACTAATTTTAGTTCCCTGTTTAAACATGAATATGGAGGATAAAACACTGTAAATTAAATGAACTGATTTGTATTTGCAAGATATGATCAAGCTTCAGTTCTGTAGTCACTCATATATTTCCAGAGAAGGAAGAATGAATAATATTTTTCCAATTTTACAACACCTCATTAGTCAGCAGCCATATCACCCTGCAGCTCTCAACTGGCTACCCACTGAAGTCTCCTGGGAAGATCTGGTTGCTGCTGGAAGTGGTGTTAGTGGGACCAGCAGGAGGCGCCCACCCTGAGGTCTGTGCGAGTCCAAATGCCTCAGTCTCAGCCTCGGATGAGATGTTAAACCAAGGTCCTGACTCTCGGTGGTGATTAAAGATCCCTGGGCATTTCTCGACAAGAGTAGGGAGTTATTCCGGGGTCCGGGCCAAATTTCCCCCTTCTGCCTTTACTGTGGCCTCCAAATTGTACCCATATACGATTGGCTTGCACTTGCTCTGCGATGGCGCCAGGTGTACCCGGTGTGCCTTGTGTTTGTTGTACCAGGTGTGCCTAGCGCTTGTTGCTTGCAGAGTAGGATCTGGCTTCCCGCGACACTATAAAGTGGTTTGGTAAATGACCTGACATGACAACACCCCATTATCAATGACACCGGTAAATCATTTTCATTCCAGTTCATCCCATTTTAGGTAATATGAAGCACCAAAGGTACAATATCCTTCTGCAATTTATAAAAAACACATTACTCCCACTGGTCTGAAACAAAAATATTTACTGAATTCAAGTGAAATTCTGTACATTAAAGATATATATATAAAAGTAACAGATGGTGTAGAGGACTGTTCATTATGCTGATCACTGTTCCTGCAGCAGTCACAATATCATGGTTTCACTGCACAGATGAATACCTTCCTTCCACAAAGCTGCTGCAGAGACTACAGAAAGTAACTCCACTCATAGGTTTCATGAGTACTTGTACCAAGCTTTTGTGCTTGGGTAGCACCATGAAAGAGGTTGTCCTTTAGGTCTAAAAAAATGCTTTTACAGTGTAATTTGTTTATACCTTGCTCTCAACGTCATAATTTCAGAATTATATTATCATAGAATTATTTGGTAATTAATAAAATGTAGACTTTCTCATCATCTTAAAAGTTTCCTATTTTTATTTTTCAAAGAATGTTTAATGGTTCAAAATTAGCAATTTGTTAAAATCTACGGTACAATTCAAGTACATCAGAGAAGTGCCAAACTTCAGCGTCTGCCATTCAGCTCCTTTGACCTGTCTGGTTGCTTGTGGCTAACTGACCTGTGGATGTCATCCAGCTTGTTCCAGACCCCCACATCCCTTTGTGTAAAAAAGTGCCTCCTGTTATCAGTTGCAAAAGCACTTCCAAGCAGCTTCTATAAATTTGCATAACTCTCTCAGGCTGTGTAATTTCCAACCTTGTATATTTTTTTTAAAAAAACTCTCAGATGGGAACTTTAAAGAAATGGAGCACAGCAGAGTAATCAGGAAGTCACAGCCAAAACCATATTCATTATGCCAGAACAGGTAGCAACTACTCTTAGCTGCCTCTAAAGGCCCTCAACTATAACAAACCTTACGTGAGCTTTTCTGCTTTTTCTAGGTCAGCTCGATAAACATGTTAAGTGACATGCACTATTTCAGACTAAGTGTTTATGTTCCACCTTACAAAACCTACATCTGGATTCTACTGGGGCTGTGACAGTATGGCAGCTCGCCATCCTTCACATGTATGATTTGCAGAAAACCAAAGGCAGCTTCTGAGGTAATTAGAACTCATTACTAACCACTCATTATTAACAGCTGGTTAACAGTTCGTATAGTTTTGGTTATTTTAGGAAAGTTCCTAAAAAAGTATTTATGCCTGATTTTGAGGTCATACAAATGCAGTAGTTAAGGAAACTATGCTCTAAGAATTGCCTTAAATATAACAAACAGTCTGAGAATATTTTGAGTTTTTTTCTGATTATGAGAAAAGTGAGTATTTTTCGATTTCACAATACATTGTATTCCTTTCAAACGTTTAATAAGTTGAAATATTATAACTTATCCCACAGGACACTAGATTCTGAAAAGTTTTTCTAATCATAATCACTCCATTAGGGAATCTGGAGCTACAGTGATAATTTTAGTGTCTGCGGATATCTTAAAGATGCCCTAGATAAAAATACTGTTTGGCAATGCACTGTAATTTGAGAAAGAACACTGCATTATCCTACTAAGAATCCCAACTTTCTATTTCTCAGAACTACAATTTCAGGTCTGAAAAACGATGAAGCTGATATTTTTTTAATAAATGTGAGCTTTTTATTTATTATTTAAGTCTCGCACAAGTAATCAGTAGACGATTTAAAAAAAATAAATCTTCAATTAGTTTACAGCAATGCTTGTTGGTATTCAGAAATCATTTTATAACAAAACACCAGCCTAAAAAATATAAAACCTCTTTTATTATTCCACATATCTGACACTCTCTTGGTCAGGACCTACTGCTCTTGTTGATCCCTAGCAAGGTCAGCTCTCATGAGGAATAATTAAATTTCCAGAATCAGGACAGCTCCGGGCCACAGAATTAAAATGGGTTTTATTTTCCTTCATGCAATTTTGTACATTATATGCAAGATCATCCAAATGAATCATGAAAACGCAATGTGGTGAGTAAGAATTGTCATAAAAACTAATAATGCACTAATTTTTCTGTAGTTAGTCAGAAATTCAGTATTTATATACTGTATATTCTTTAAAAAACGGAGGTGGATGTCACCAATGTGCTTACAACAATAGATATTTACACAGGGAAGCAAATGATATATAGTTTCATTAAAAGAGATGTTGCAAAAGTATCTAAATATATATATATATTAGAAATTATTGGAATACTGGCACCAGGAGCATACAAACAAAAATAAACTTTATTAATGTTAAGAATGGTAAGTTACAAATTATATGCAGAAATACATATAAATGCAATGTATTACATTTTAAATAGCTGAGGCATTCTTCATAGTTGATCATCATGAAAACTAATATCACTGATGGCGAACAAGCAAGTGACAAGCGCTAAGGGTCAAATGATGTATTCAAATCAGGTACTATCATGCAAGTGATTAATACATGATGCTTCCACTTATAGCTTAAACACAAGCATGCAACTGGTGGCCGTGGAATGACAAAGATGCTTCTCAGTCCATAAGGACGTTTCTCCATTTATCCTTCAAACTGGCAGGATTGTCACACTGTTTGGTGGTGACTGACTGTTAGGTATGCCACAGGATCCCGGGACACAGATGGTCATTTCCTGAGTCTATTTCTAAACAAAACTAGCTTACACTGTTTTGGGTTTTGATTAGCAATAACTGAATCAACTAATGTCTTTATACATACACAAGGACCTGCGTTCACTCACAGGACTTAACTGTCTCGACACTGGAACATTGTATTAGGGTGGGATAGAATAAGAATTTTATTCAACTAAAAAAAAAACTCAAGATCAAGACAAAACTCCCTTTCGATGTAAAAATCCTACCCATTTTTTTCCCCAATATTTAATGTATTATTGAAAAATTCACCTATATCAATTATATTGCACACATAAACAAAATCGCCAACAAAACCAAATTAAGAAATTATAGACCAATCTGGCTATGTGCAGTACTTCAAGGTTAAGGGAACAATAAATTGAACTGACCTAGACAAATAGCTCATTCGTTTGGTAACAGAATTCTAGTGCAAAGGTTATGATAAAGTTCCTTATAAAATATGAAATGTTAAATTCCAGGCAGTAGGCATTCAAGCTATTACATGTATCTGCACTAAGAAGGTGTTGATGGATAGGAAGCAGACAGTACAGATAAGGAGTTTCTGGTATACTCAGTACACTAGTCAAGTTTGCATATGGTGCCAAAATAGGAGGATTAGTAAAAGCTGTAGAGTAAAGGAAATTCAAAAAGAAACAGACACTATTTTCACCTGGGCAAACACCTGGATGATGACATTTAATGTAGTCCATTACACAGTTTTACCTGCAGCGCACAGAAACATACTACATATATAAGTTGGGAAAAACGTAGTTTCAAGGTGCTATTAATGAAAAAGACTTGGTGAGTGGGTATTCTGACACAGCATTTTCATCTTCTAAGTAATGTTGTGAAGCAATAAAAAAGAAAAACTAAACAATGGGATAAGTCAATTTTAAATCAAAGGTACTTAAAAAGAATTCCATCTATACATTTTATTCATCCATCTTTATCCAATGTAGGGTCGCAAGAGAGCCAGAGGCTATCCCAGCATGCAATGGGCGCAAGGCAGGATATACCCTTGACAGGATACCAGTCCCTCACAGAGCACAAACACACACACACACATACACTGGCCAATTTACCCAGAAGCCAGTTAATCTTCCAGTATGTCTTTGGGCTATAGGCGGAAACCCCCCATGAACACGGAGAGAATATACAAACTCCACACAGATAGTACCCAGGTCCCCAGCTTTGTGGGGTAGCGATGCTAACCACTGCACAACCATACTGCCCTGAAATAGAATTAAACTATGCAAAAACAAAATCTTGAATAACTCCAAAGAAGAGTGACAACATGCATTTCCAGGCTCAAAGGAAGGCTCAAAGGAATAACCTGCTCCAACAGGGTAAAAGAACTGAATCATTTTATCTAGAACAAATTACACTATAAGGGGACATGAATCAAATACAGTATTCTAAATGTTCAAAGGCAAATGACTCTTCAGGCAGAGTCTGAAGAGTCAAAGGTTTATTGGGAACTAAAAATTCACTGATGTAGACAGGAGTCCTTCAGGGTGAGCAACAATATTTTATACATTATTCTGAAATCTATACTTGCAATGGTGTAACATGAATTTTCACATGCTGTACCTTATATAGAACATTTTCAATACTCCAGCAAGCGCTGCATTAAAATACCCAAGCCTGAAAACCACTGATGCATGAGCTTTTATGCATCAGGCTGAAAGAATTGTGTATGCAGAAGTGCAATGTTACAAAGATGACAAAAGAGAACTTCATAACACTGGGAATAAGAGCTTTAGATGCTCAAGATTAATCTGAAAAATGACTCTTAGATTTCCCATCTGAGTAATAGTAAGGTGTCGATAAGAATAACAGTGAAACCAGAAAGACGGGAAAGAAAGAGAAAATACATGGATATTTATTAGCCACTTATTTACGCAAAGGGTTGTGGGAGTCTTCAACTAGCTATACAGAAATGTTGTCAAAATTGGCACACTCGCATCTTTCACGAACGAGCTATGAAACTTAATTTCTTTTGATGTTAACCCTGTCTAATCGTATTTTAATCTTGTATTGTTACGAACCTATGATCCTAGAAGTTCTACGTTCATTCTAATAGTTAGAGTCTTTAAATTGTAATTTTAAATGTAAATAAAATTGTTTTATTTTAAATATTTTAGGTTATTAATTTCTATAAAATGAGAGCATGTGGAATAACATTTTATGTGCGTCACATACCTTCACTGTGCCTAAGCAAATTATAGACTGTTAGGTTGTGTGGAGAGCAGGAGCTGCTCTAGTACATTATAACAGGGCACCTTCATTGTAAAGCCTTATAATGATACAAAGTCTTCTTTCCTTTTTTATTTTAATTACACTAATGCAACCAAATTAAAATAAATGTAAAAAATAATTTTCTTACAGTTTTTTAGTCATGTGTGTTGCCTTAGAACCGGTGTATGTAATCCTGGTTCTGGAAAATCAAGTGTTCTCTGGTTTCTGCTCCAGCCAAGCAGTGAAATACTTAATTGGATCAATCAGTTGTTTAATTATAAGAATCTAGCATGTTCTCCAGGTCCCTGCTTATTGGGCATTTGAAGCTACCTGTAAAACCTGTTCTTCAGGACTAGGTTACAAAACTAACCAACACGAAGCTCCTCTGTGTTAAAATACTCAAATCTTTAATACAGAGGCTTACACAAGATGAAATCAATTAGTTTCTCAAACTAACACGTCCTGAATTAATTTTATTTTACATACTAAAAACAGATAAGCTTTCTAATCTCTACCACAAATAACAGGGATTTGTAGTTACAGGACCAAAATCAAGTAATTCTGATTTGTCTAGTTCTATGTCAAATCCAGAAATTTTGAAGGGTTTTATCGTTGGGTTCTAAAGGCAGAATCCAATAATAATTTCATATTTATGCAGTTCTGAACGTCTGTAATAAAGACATCAAAGTCTTACTCAGCTTCTTTGGTTTATTGTCTTCCTATTTATCACTGTATATTCCTATTTCCTCAAGTATGAAAAATATTTAATATTCCCATGGCTTCCTTAATGCTACTACATGAAATGTGTTTTGGTCATGTAAAAACTGATGGTTTGAAACTGTCTGTACATGGCTGTTGGTGGTTATGTGTAAGTGAGTTTCATGCATGTTCTTTCTAGTCATTTTATTAGCGAGGGAACCAGAGCCTATCCCAGAAATCAATGGGCACAAGGAGAGACACGCCTTAGATGGAACGTTAGTCCATCGCCGGGCACACACAGACAGAGACATGCACACACCCACACCAAGTCTGACTTTGCCAGAACCAATTAACGTACTAGCATATCTTTGGACTGCGTGAGGAAACCAGAGCAGCTGAAGGAAACCCTCACAAACACAGAGAGAACGCATAAACTCTGCAGGTGGGATAGCAGTTTGGAAATTAAACCCAAGGCTTAGCACTGCAAGACAGTAATGCTAACCACTGTGCCCCCCCAAGAGAGCTGGTCAATATGATAGAGAATTAGAGATGTCAACAAGCTTAATATCACGATTAGCAAAAACAATCAGACGCAGGTATACTAGGAATCTCCAAATGAAACAAGAGGTTCACAGCTGATATATATATCTATATGCAAAGCAAATGATTAGATGAGAAAAATTGATTTTTAAAGTATCCTAAATCTGAGTTTCCTGAATATTATGAAAACCAGCCTTGGTTTTCACATCCAGCCTTGACTGAATATAGCAGGAGGAACTGTTGAGTAGCTAGACTACATTAATACCCATTGATTGAGGCTCTTTTATTTCTGAACACAAAAATTTAAGCAAGGTCTTTTTTTTAACCATGGTAAATCACGTGCAAAAATACGAGAATTCTGTCTATCACGAGTGGAATGTTTTACATAAACCTAAGCCTCCCTTACATCGTATCCTCGTGCACATCAAAACTGATAACATTTTCTCTCATTTTCCAATATGTGAACTTTACTACTACCAATTTACCATCAGGGGACTTCTTTTGTTTTCCCCACAAGATAGGTTGAAATCTTGCTGAAGTATTAAGAAAAAAAGAGCATACTTTTTCCAGGCCATTCGGTTTAATTACTTCATTTGATTTTGAGCAGTTAATTCTAATAGAAAATTACTTGCTGACTGAAAGAGTCCTTCCCCAACTGACTTAAGTATGAAACTGGGGGAGCCCAGAGATTGGAAACAAAAAGACACTAGGACTCACACCTCTCCCCTTATGAACAGTGTCTGTAATGGGATAAGGGATGGAACCCTCCTACAGCACAGTGTCCCACCGTCACCACACTGTGACAGCCGTGTGAAAATTCTGGTCCGGGGTGGGACATTGGCACCCACTGGTCCACGAAGGCCACTTAAAGTCATTGCGACTTTTCTTAGAGATCTCTCACCCCACTACTGACCAGACCCAGCTCTGCTTAGCCTCTGACATCTGACAAAATCAAGCTACAACCATGCTAATTCACCCAAGAATCACATCCCATCAGCTTAGGCAACATGGCTGGAATGCTTGTTCCAGACCCCCACAACCCTTTGTGGAAAAAAGAACATCCTGTGCTCAGTTTTAAGTGCACCTCCTCATTGTTTACCCCTCTGTGCTGTGGTTCCTGTTTCTCTCTTTATCCTGAAGAAGTCCACTGAATGACTTTTCTTTGAAGTTTTTTACATATTTGATAGAGGTTCCACATTGTTCTCTGCTTAAGGCTAAAATGTTTTAGTTCTTTAAGGCTATTAATGTGGAACGTGCATTTAAGGTTCAGAATGTATCTGTTTACATTTCTCCGGACTGATGGCAGAGCAGCAATATTATTTTGTAATACAGTCCTCAAAATGTACACAATATTCTAAATATGGTTTTACTGTCGCACCATACATTGAACTATCCTTGAACTAAATTCTACACTTTCAAGTACATAGCCTAAAATCCTTTTGCTTTCGCATATTGCTAGATGATGTAAATAATAAATGAGTCAGTTTCATAAATTGCTTCAAGATCAGTTTCTTATCCAGTATCTACTGTATAAACTATATTTTTCTTACCTGAGGTTTTTATTATTATTAAATTCCAGATGTTTGTCTAGTCTTGAATTTCGCTAAACCTTTTTATATTTCCATTGTTGTATCTACAGTGTTTCCTAATCCTCCCACATTAGCTTCATATGCAAACTTGACTAGTTTCTATAGCATGGCAATTATAGCAGAATTTTGATCAATATAATCATCCTAATCTAAGCATTCACACGTTGCCTGGATTCTTTCTATTCATTAATATGTTCACAATTTAAATAACTGGTATTTCTTTGAATGCTTATCCATTACTATTTGAGAATTAATCTTTAATGGGGAACATAAAAATATAATATGCTCTGTGTGTGCCCATTACTGCTGATACTTGCTCAAAGAACCTTAAAGCTATATAAGTAAGACATACTGTGCCATTTCTAAACCCTGTATTGACTATCTCCTAGAATCCTACTGTCATACAGATGATCTTGTAGTTTACTTCTGTCATCTTCATAACCTTACATGAAATAAAAATAAATGTTATTGATCTATAATTACTTAGTTCAGCTTTGTCAGACTTTTTATTGATAGGAACTACAACTGTCTAATCAATGGCTATTATGCCGTTGAGAAACTGATGAGTATAGCTGGCAGCCTAAATATAACATCCAATATCTTGTTTCAATTTAAGTACATTTCATAGAATACCAACAGGCCCAGGAGATATGTTAATCTTCAGTGCTTCTAGTAACTGTAATATACTGTTTCAATGCTAACATTCTAAATGGCTTTAAAAATGCAACAATTGAAAATTGAAACCAATAGCATTTTGTGCATTTTTTATGCAATTTTAAACAGATGTTTAATGCTATTTTAATCACTTCCTTAACATATATACCTGAATGTGATTTTCTCCATGCAACAATTCCTAAACTCTGCACCTTTTAAATATCTGACACACATAGCTTCTGACACCCGTGATAGCCACCTGTTAAACATGTTTTTGACAGCCAGACATATTCTACGTTTTAAATTTTGTTCCTGGAATTTAGGTAGAAGTACTAAATTTAATAGTCCTTTGACATATTGCTTTTCCCTTCCATATTTTCTTTGAATTCTCCCACCTTCTATACAATTTGAGAAACTTTAGATCCTTGCCCCTAGCTGACTGATGTCCATTCAAAAGTAATCCATCATGTCTGCACAGAATGCCTCTGCTTTTAGCTTCCTGTACAGCCAAGTAATTGTTTGACAGTGCTTGAAACTGTGCTGAATTTAATTCTTGATTCATGGTTTGTAGCTTGTTACATTACATTATTTCATGTAAGGTTATTACACTGTTTCTTTTTATTCATTTGAAACCTTATAACTTACTGTACTTTAATCTTGTACTATTCACTTATGTCCTATTGTTTGGATATTGTGGTATCCATGTGAAGTTAATACATGAACTTAAACTGATTGCTTGATTGATAATAAAACTTTATCAGCCACAGGTATATCTGTTACATCTGTAAATGCAATCTAAAGGCTTAATTTAATCACCAGACATGTTTCTATCCTGTTGATAGTTCTAATCAAGGCATAGCAAACTTGGGGGTGGAGCTCAGAAGAATGTTTTGGTGGGCAATTGCCTTTTTAATATTTTAATATTAACATAGTTGAAAGTGGTATCTACATCTGGTATAAAACATTACATGTACAGAAATTGAAATGTTAAAACTGCTTTGTATTGCTAGAGTGCAACTGTATTTTATCATGTCAATTAATTATCTGTGCAGAAACACTGTATGAACAAGAACTTCATGTCCGGTTGTTACCAGTTAATTAAAAATAGTTTCTAGAAGCATAAGTAATTTACTTCAATAATATTTTAATGGTATTTCATGTTAGTCTTTCTTTCCATGAAGCACTAAAATAATTTTCACATTTATAATATTTTTTTATTTAGATTTTTTCTTTATTTGCCTCTCAATAATAAAATTTCAGAGCTGCTCTCGCCAAAATATCACAAAGCGCATTAGAATCACCACAGCAGCTGGCAGATCTGTCTATCAACCCGATCAGAAAGAAGATCAGTTCCACCCGTTAGCACTTAACCTCATGTCTATTGTCTTCTCGTCTATTTGTTTGCTCTTGAATCCAGCCTCAAGCCACTGCACGTAGACAACTAAGTGCAGCCTATTAGATAAATAACCTGATTTCTGTTCATATTCCAATTTTGTAAAACAATGTTAACTCGGAAATAATTTAAAACAATACTGCTAACTTTATTCATAATAATAAAGCTAGCTCTAAGACAAAATTACACCTTGATGCCAATGTTATTTCATGTTAAAAAGGAGCTTTTGTGTGTAAACAATAACTTAATACAAACACATTTAAACACTGCATTTCAATTGTAATACATATTGCATATCGACTAATTTAAAAAATGTAAGTGTTCATCTTTATTATACAGTATGTTGTTTTTTTAAACAACCAGTTTAAAGCAATTGGACTTTGGGAATGTGGGAAGGACAGTGATGATGAGCTGTGCTGGCCAAGCCTGCCCAACCCAGCCTCCTACTACAGACACAGTTTATGTTAGCTTTTCCACCCAGCCTGGCTTATGCCTTCTATTCCACACCATTCACTCGCCCCCTCATCTGACACCTCCAAAGGCTTTGTAAGACTTACTCAAACAGCAAGCCCACACTATTTTCCACACTGGTTCTTTAAAAGGGGTTGCCTCTATATAGTAGACATTTCTGGCCCTCCTCCACACATCCAGCAAAATGTCTGCATATTTGAACATTCCTTCCCAGCCTCCCAGTTAAACAAACGTTACACTTATGAGGATGTTATCCCATCTAAATCCCTTTTCACCTACATTTGACAGTCTGAAACATTTGCTTTTGTCATTATAGGTTATTCTTTACACACGATTGTCAAGCAAGTACTGTATATAAAGTATTTCAGAACATGATTACTACTGGTAGGGCAGCATGGTGTTGCAGTGCTTAGCATTGCTCCCTTGTAGTACTGGGGCCCTTGATTTAATTCCTGGGGTGCTATCGACATGGTATTTGTTTGTTCTCCTGGTGCTCCAGTTTCCTCCCACAGTGCAGACAAACCGGTAGGTTAACTGGCTTCTAGAAAATTGGCTATAGTGAGAGCCTGTGCTGTCAGTGTCAGTGTGCCCTGCAATGGACTGTTGTCCTGTGCAGGATGTATCCTGCCATGTGCCCATTGCTTGCTAGAATAGGCTCCGGCTCCCCCACAGCCCTGCACTGCATAAGGAGTCAGAAAACGGATGGATCAAACATTGTTTCTAATACAATAGAAGGTTTTCAATTTGGTAGAGGTAGAGGTAGTAATTTTAAAATTTATATTTACCACTAATATACTAGCATCAGATTTCATGTATGGTACCTGTGAGATCCCTAGCTCCCAGTTTAAGACAACACCCCCCGTTTTCACAGTCTTCCTAGTCTAATACCACTTGATTTGACCTCTATATGATATTGCCAAGACACAGCCCTATTGTTTTCTATCAACTAAACTTGTTTCATATTCAACCTTGTCATCCCTCTGGGATACCCTCAGCACTGAAAGCTAGATGGTACAAGCCAGCTGATTTTATGTCTTACTTTTTTTTGTGAAAATGCAAGACCTGTTTCTCCAACACCACCTCATACAGTGACTTACAGATGTTAATCTTTTACCAGCTTCATTCTGGCACTTATAAAGTATTTCTTTTTTTTCCCCATGTGTGGGAAGAGAGAAACGAAAATGTTCAAAGAAATCCCATTGCAAAAATGAAAATCAATTCTTCATTACTTGCAGACACGCCAAGATTGTTCTGTTCACAAAATGCCTGCCTGTTCCTATCAAGAGGGTGTGATGTGTGGATGTATAGCAATGCATCTCATTAGCCTCTTTTAGCCAGTGATTGCCGGCCTGCTGTGTGCCTACCTGAATCTCCATGCCCTGCTCCAGCAACCGCTTGGCCTGATTCTCCACCTCCAGCCGAGCTCGTGCAATGAAAAGGAGGTCATTCTCAATCACATCTATTCCAGACAAATCCACTCCCTGAGACAGGTAGTCTGTAACACAGATGGAGAGAGCAGTGGAATATAGCTAGCAAGGTCGTCAAAGCAACAGTTCATTTTTACCTTAACAGAAAGAATTCAAAATAAACGTAAGACTTTTATTGCAAAATAATGTACGCCATTAATGCACTGGTTATTTAATACAAAAGTTACAAAGCCTTTCCACCCTAATGTGTAGCTAAAGATTCAGATAATGGAAAAGACATTTGCAACCTAATCTGTTACTTAACTCCAGGTGGATGCTTTTAATGTAATTGGATGTCAACTTAGCTGGAAAACAAGGTTTACGAGTCAAAAATGAAAATAAAAAGTTTTTTTTTGAAAAATCAGAATGTTTCCAATAAATTATTCATTAACTTTATAAAGACTTACATGGCTAAAATATATTAATATGTTAATAAAAATACAGAAAGCACTTCCTTTCCATAGATCTTGATACTCTTGAAAAGACAACATGCTTTTCTGGGGGAAAAAACAGAAAAGTACTGAAGTTATAGGATATGTGAGCATATGAGCTACAATAACATATCTGAATTCCACTAAAACACTTTAATACTACTAAAAGACTAAAATACTTTACTCTGGCAGCCAGGTCACAGTTCTCACAGTCATGTGTTCTTCTAGTTCATATTTGCAAAAAATACAGTAATGCTGTAAATTAATAAATTCCTAATACCTTCTGACGAGTAGATCAGGAAAACCATCATGGGAATTGTGTGGTTCCACGAGGTTCTACAATATTATTACATCATTATAAATGTATCCCAATCCCTGTGATTATTTCTCACACACAGCGTACAGCTAAGACATCAACGTGACATCAATATAAATGAAAACAGTTGAATTCACAATGATGTCACAGACGTCAGATTCATCTTCAAACTGTGAAAATGTGTGGTGGTCAGTCAATAATGTAACTATTTTAAAACACTGCTAAAATTTCTACATTGAATTCCTAAATTGTAGATTAAAATTGTTTTATATAATTTATGTAATTTCAAACTAACCTGAGTAAGAGTATATAATATTAAAATAGACTGCTGGTCTAGTACAGACAGATAAGCATCCCGATCAGAAACCCTTTGAGACAGGATAACGCTACTCAGAAGAAACCACAGCAAACCTGGGATCAATCCTGAGTGATACCATTATTTAGTGAGAGCTACAGCTGTAAGGACTATCTATTTCTGCATCACGTGCAACAGCAAGGACACAAACCCTTACCCCTGAATTACAGAATAAGACAGAGTTCCCCTGCATGCAACTGTAATTTTCAAGATTCCTGTGACCTTCAGGCAGAAGTTTTCTTATGAATTTAAGACTGACAGAGCAAATGCATCACTGAACACTGCAATGTATTTTTGCATTCGCTTTAGCGATGAAAAAATGTTCTTAAACACTTTTTTGTGACAGTAAGCAACTGAACAATTTCAAGCCTTTCGAGTTCAATAAGGAAAGAAGGACTACATTACATGCTGGCCTCCTTGAAAAACTATTCCTTATCTTCAGTACTCCAGAATCTGATATCAGTGCTTAACACTGTCAATTTCCTCCACATCAGGCATTAGGAATTGTAAGTTATTTGTTTTGTTAACATTTCTATATATAAATATACACTATATATTATAAATATATTCATATATAATATATAGAAAAATATTTTTGCAAAGAAGATTCCTTATTATCTTACAAGGCAGAAGAAATTACTGAAATTACTTCAAAGGAAAACAAATTTCCAATCTATTATTATAAGAGTGTCAGGAAATAGCTATTTATAGTACTCAAATACTGCATTTCTAAAAATATTAAAGAATAAACAACGATGGGTTTTAAGTATTTAGCAAGAAACAAGCCAAAGCAACTTATTTGGAACCTTTCCTTAAAAGACCCTGTAAACGGTACGTCATATCACACCTTCAAAACCTGTCAGACACTCCTGCACTTTCTTTGTAATTAATACTCCCTTTAGACAACACTTAAGACAAATCAAAATGAAATAATAGAATAATTCAGATGTCTACCATAAACTGTTCATAAATAAAAATTGCAAACATAATGCAAAATGATTTAGGGGCAACACGTATTAAAGGAAACTATGGGATGGAAATATTGTACTGTCCCTTGAAAGTTTAAATGTATTGTAGAAGTCATATTACTATCTTACTAATATCAAACACATTGAGAATAAATACACAACTGTTTTCCAGCTCAATCCACTGGTCATCGTATCTTCTTGATGGCACCCCAATGATGGTGAGCTGAACAATTCTCAGGGTGGGTATTATCAAAAACATTAACAGACACTTATTATGCATGAGCAACTTGTCATTTAGTAAGCAACCTCAGTATGTAATGAAATTACTATTTGTAACAACTTAATAGAACAGTAATTTAATATTAAAACAAGTTTAAAGAGAAAAATTAAAAAACTAAAAACATACATGTTACAAATAACAGGAGGTAACATTACTCATCTATCTTTTGATTGCTAGATGCTTAGTTACCAATGACCACACAGTCACTTCTTGAAAGAAGGAAGAGTGTCTCCAACAATTCTTTGCATAAAGTGTTATCTTTGTGTTCTCACTTCTAAATGCTTTCCTGTGTTGTAACAAATTTGCATTATTTCTGAAACATTTTCTTTCTCCAATAAAGCCTTACCTTAAGAATTGAGGTGATGCCTCATGAAAAAAAACAATTGACTGACTTCTCTCTCTCTTAGTTTAATTAAGTTCATCTGCTCATTAGTGTCTAAAACGTATTAAAAAGCTGCCTATTTGAAAGCAGTACCTTTGTGGAGGACAGGTAAAAAACAGTGAGTGACATTAGGCGTCAGGTTTTGCTTTAACTAGCTTTAAAATGAAGACAGTCAGGAGGAGTTTTCCTAAAATCGAGCTCATTACTAGAGACAAATGCTAATGTTTCATGGCTGCATTTAACTATAGTTTGGATTCTAGGTTTGGTTTTCATTGCAGGTATGTATAATAAGAGTCAATCAAGGACAGAATCCTTTCTTTCAAAAATATTTTTCAGATCAATGCTTACGGTCAATGCTTGACCTTCAGAGGTCCGTAGAGGCAACATCCAGCTGACTCCAATATACAGGTGCAGCCACAGCTGCCGGGGTAAAACCCACTGATAGGATTGTCCTGAAATGGAGTTCGGAAGCTCTTTCCATGGACTGTCGTTATTCCATATATTGTACAAACTGTTCTAAAGTTTGTTATAATTTATTGTGGGCAGGTTTTGTTCATGTTGAGCGAAAGGTCGCCACCACCGCCCATCCTTTTTCTAATCACTTTATTTACAATTCAGAACTGCGGGGGAGATGGAGCCTGTCCTGGCATCTCTTCAGCAGTGGGGCAAGGAGGAGACACCCTGGAAGTGACGCCAGTCCATCGCAGGGTGAAACAAGACATTTTCCCAGCAGCCAATCGACCTACAAGTACGTCTTTAGACTAGGGGAGACAACCGGAGTACCCCAGAGGATGCCCACATGAACATGGGGAGAACGGATAAACTCCACGCAGACAGCACCCCAGGAAATGAACCCAGGGCCCTATACCTGCGAGGCAGCAATGCCAACCACTGTGCCACTGTGCCGCCCATCGCCATTATTGATTTCTAAATATAGATTACATGTTTAATGACATTTACCTGTTCTGTTTTATGCGTGTTGGCACTGGATTAAGAATATCCCGTGACCATTAAAACCTATATTTGCTCTCTAGTATGTGTTTCACTATTGATTATGAATAAGTCAACTGGGATGACTTTGAGAATGCCTTTGAAGACTTTTAACCCTGGAACCAGGTTTCCTTATCATCCTTTCTGCTTAAAACTAAAAATGTCGATGCAGCAATATTATGGTGACCAAAATTCTTTGCTTCCCATATTGGCAAAAGGATATATTACTGCACTATTTACTGTATACTGACATCTTTTTTGGAATGTGGCACCCAAACCTGTATGCAATATTCTATTTGAGGTCTTATAAGCACATTACACATTTAATATACAGTAACCAACCAAGTTTAGCACTTCCAACTATACATCTTAAATTCTGTTAGCCTTGTATTTTCTTAATCAAGTTGTACTGAAGACAACAGAATGTTTATGATAAGTCTTTTTCCAAGCAAAACATTTTTTATAATTGCTTTAAATATAATTCCATTTGACTACAATAAATGTTATCATCACGTTTTTGCCCAGTCTTGAAATGTACCTATTTTTTAAAAAATTAATTTGCTGCTTCTATTGTGTTTACTAATTCTCATATTTGGGCATATGCAAACCTGACTAATTCTTGATAGTAGAATCTAGAATATTTGGTATATATTAGGAAGAACAATGTTTGTAATACAGGTCCCTAAGGTATTCAATTTATTACAAAACCCCACTTTGTGCAATCACTCCTTATCTGTACTTGGTTTCCAATCTATTAACCGGTTCTTAATCCTAAAGACAAGCATTATTTCAAGCCTATTGCTTGCCTATAAACCTACATTACTACTGCCTGCAATTTAACAAATAATCTGGACCACATTCATTAGGTACTCTGTGACCGTGGACATTTTTAAGTCTTGCTTGAAGAACTACTTTTTTTACTGTAGTTTTCCTTGCACCCTTCTGTTGTATTTGGTAATTTCACTGTTTTTTATGCAGTATTATGCATGTACGGTCGTAGTACACTTTGAGATTTTTTTTAATGTGCTCATAAATGAACGTCATTAGTATTAAAGTACAAATCGTGTATCACAATGGATTTGGAAGGTGTAGGTTTTTAATCAGACATCTGCGAGGCACAGCATATTCTTATGACACACATGCAGCCTTAAGAGCGATTCCTATTGAAACCCCTTTAAAAATTTCTTTGATAGCGGAAGCCAGTATTATTCGTGGCAAAGTGTTTGGGAAATGACAGTAATGAAGTGGAGCATCACAAACCGTTACACAGGGTGTCGAACGTCATTCCCCTCTCAATTTGCTGCACCATATGTCACGAATGAGCCAAAAGGGTCTCTGCCAGGAAAGCGTCATTAATTCAGACATCTGTACAAGCTTCAGTGCAGCTGCTGGACTCGCCTGAGCCAGTGTACTTCTTTAGTCAGCAAGAGGATAAGGTCAAGTGACTGCCACAACTGCAGCACTTAATGTTTCCTGTATAACCACGGCATCATTTGTCTGTTTTCCCTAAAATCTGCATGTGCAATGTGGGGCAAAAATGTTTTCATTCATCTTTAATACAACTCAGATTAAGTCCTTCCCTACCTAAACACAGGACATTTTTTCCAGCAGCAAGGCACTAGCGATAAAATAATAACTAGCAATAATCTGATAAAAGAGAGCAGACGGAGAAAGCTGGACGCAAAACAGGAATACGGAAACGTAAGGCAAACCCAAAACCGAATGTTAGAGAAAAGGAGGACAAAAGAGGGCAAACAAACTAAAACCAAAGAGAACCAGGGATGAAGAAAAACATAAGATAAGACAAGGGAATTATGAGCACAAAAAATATTTAAAATAATTGGTCATGAAATATTTGCCTGACACAAAAGAAGTTTCCTCTCACTCACTAAACAGATTTGCACAAAGTAATCCACCCCAATGGTGAAAGGGACATACAGTAGATAAAATGCTGTCAAAAACAATATTGAAAAAAAAACTAGGATTTGAGAAGCAACTAAAGGTAATTTATACTGTTTTTGTGGTTTACAGTCACAAATGAATGTGACAAATATACATACATTATATGAAGAAAATGTCTAAGGCAATATTCCGTTTCACTCCTATTGGGAAATCTATTCTTTGAAGATGACCTATCACCTATTACAGAGAGCCATAGCCACATAACAAACCCTGCAGAGAAGAGATGTGAACAATTCGCTGAAATACGAGCAGCACACATTCAACTGATTATTCAACAAGCCTACAAATGTCTCATTTAATCATGGGTTTTGTACTGATGCAACATAATCAGTGTTCCTGGTATTGTATTTGTATTGGCTAGTCCCAGACAGACAGAAGTTGGAATATGAAAAGCATGACAAATATATAAGAAAATCCAACCCACAGCACTATGATGTGATTAGATCTTAAGGCTGTGAAAAACTGCATCCACAGTGCAATCTAACATACTTGTTGCTGCATTTCATAAAAAAAAGGCTTTAACCTTCAAACACGTATCCCTGGAAGTAAACATGGAAAGGAAACTGCTTGCAAAACCCAGGGAGCATCAGAGGAGAGCAGAACCTCATGGAGAATAATTATCTCGCATTTTGTAGTTTTGAAAATGAGTTAAAACCACAGAAGTAAACCTTTGGATTTGCTTTTAGTTTTCTGTTGAAGATGGAGTGGGGTCTCATAGTATAATCCGCAAGCTCTAAAAATAATTAAAGGCAGAAATTAAAACACGTACAGAACAAAATTACAGATGATGTTAGATTTAGACAGGGTGGGACATAAATAAATATTTTTAAATTAATTAATTTGTTGTAGTAATGATACAGTGAAAACATTTTTTGGAGAGGGTGAGGTAAACTTAAAAATAAAGATCCTTCAATATATTAAATGGGTTGTGTAACCCAGGATATAAACTCTATACATTCCCAGCATTAAGAACACCTGGTAGAATTGTCACGACACTTGGCTCTGCATTTGATTGCTACGACCACATACTGTAGATATTTGCACTGTATTTTCAACAGAAATGTCAATCTATATTTCCAATAATGACTCTGACATTTATTTTACAATTTTTCAGCGTGTAACACAGATACCAGTTACATATTTATGAATGTTAAATAATGACAATGGGCTAGAAAGTTGCAGTCGTCTTCCTGTGTGTGTACTGTTGTGAAAATGTATGTTTGCCTTTCATACACGTAAAAGCACGGTAGTTTCATCCACCTCCTACCAGAATGCTAGATCACGATGGTACACCCTCTCACCAAAACAGCACATCTTTTAAATAAAAGCACTGTTTGTCTGGATACATTAAAAATATCTCTTGAGTATTTTACATACTCTTTTTTAAAAAACAGTTTAAAAAAAGAATATTTGTTTTTACATGTGGTTAAACCAGTTTGATTCAGCAGGAATGTATTAGTCTGGAAATATGCACCTTCCCATAAAAATGCTGACTGAATGGGTTTTAACATTCCTCAGTGTGCTGTGAGAGAGAGTCACCCTGTTCACCCCCAAGGAGTCCTCAGGTTCTCCTTTCTGGGTGCAGGAGACTACTGGACGTAAACGTCCTCCCTCTCCCCTGGCCACAGGAGGCCTCGTTCGCTTCTCTGCTGTTCGCTTGGCTGCTTTTGATAGCTCCTCACTGTCACGGACAGCTGTGGTTTACTCTCCTTGTGCAACGTCTCCCGGGAGAACCCTGACCAAGGCAATGGGACCCTAAGCCACCCAGAACCTGCAGTTTCATCTATGTTTTTTGCTCCTGTATATCACCATTAAGATGGGAAAGAGTCTCTCAACAGAAGGCATTTCCACCCTCCAGAGCATTAGAGCACCTTCCACAAGGACACAGTGTTCATGCAAGCTGGGGGTTTTCCCAGTCCTGGTACCTCAGTAAGCGCAATGACTTCATGACATTCTGATAATTCTACAATTCCTGCAAGGGTTGCTGGACAAGAGGAAGTTGGTATCTACAGTATACCAAAAGTCAACTCTACTGTGTGCCATCTCAATGTGCCATGACAGGTAAGGCCAGGTAAACAAGCAACTCCAGAGGTACTTCCCTTAGCTTGGTATATCGGCAATCTGGTTCGTGCTTGATCACCGGGTTGCAAATATTATGTGCTGATTCCTACTATATGTCGATTTCAATTCAGATATCTAAGGTGTCACTAAATTGTCTGTCTAGGTTTATGATACCTACAGTACTCAAATTGTTTTGTGACACACCTACAAGGAAGGTGCAGCGTTCTCAAGATTTTATCACCTCAACATTGCACATAAGGGATGTCCTTCCATAAGCACTAGGGTTCTACAAACAGCATGTGTGTCTACAACAGGAAGGTCCTATCACCCTGCTCTGCTCTTCTGAATTTTACCATCCTGAAGTTTTGAAAAAAAATGTGGCTTAGAATGGTAGGTCAATTGGGTCTAGCCCCTTAACACTGAGATGAACACAAAAAGGCAACATATTAACGCAAATTTAACTGTCTGACTTTATAAGTGTCATTAGGGGTGCAAAACATACCACATTTATCAAAAGCTTTTGATAGATAACATTATTACTATTAAAATAAATTTCCCTCTGAGGAATTGCATTAAAATACAAGAATATAGTTATAAACTATAGCTTGTTACCTGTGTTTATACAGCTGTTTTTGCTCATTTTTATCAAGGATGCCAATCATTTCAGAGATGACTGTACAGTATGTGTAATAGAGGACCTGGATGCAAAAGCAGTGTAGAACAACGTTTGCCTTATTATTCATCATTACCTAATGCTCAACAACAACGACATTCACAAAACCTAACAGAACATGTTTCAACTTAAGGCTATTCTTTTGTATCAGAGGCAAAAACCCTGTCTTGACACTACTTTTCTTCCAGGGGCATTATAATAATTTTTATACGGATTAGGCATATTAGATTTCTTGAGGTCATTACACAGTCACTGTTTTAATTCTAAGAACAGTACTTGAATATGATTCACGTCTAAAAAGACCTAGAAGCTATCTCTAACCCCCATATGTGGCATGGAGGTCATAGAAGTTAAAACAAGCCAAAGAGCACTTAATGATTTCAGATGGGAAGTTTGAAATCAAAATTATTAGGATTTTTTAAAAGTAATCAGTTATGAATTTAAAAAGAAATTTAACTTTAATTTTTTGGTAGTTCACAAAATCATTTCACCATTCAAAAAGACACCCAAGCTGGACCTAAAGCTTCACGGTTCAGTTATTCAGTCAATCCTCCAGGAGATGATACAAATTATAAATGGAGGAATAAGACAAAAGAGGCGCGAGTGCAATTTATTGATTTGTCATGCCTAAGTGAACTCGGAGATACAGGAACTAAACTCAGACAATAGGACATTATGAAGGCTATTAAATTCTCCTGCCAGTATTTAAGATCAAGACGTTCCTAAAACAAAAATAAAAATGAGAAATATGTAAAACATGAATTTGGAGATATGAAAAATAATTTTCAGATCAGCTAAAAAAATCTCATATAAAGCTTTATGTTCTTTTCACTTTCAGGCTGTATGCTATAAAAAAAGGGTGTATATCATGGACAAGACTGGGTCTGATTTTTAGCACAAAAAATAACCTTTGGCTTTCTCAAACGAACCGCTCATTCACAGCAGAATTACGAATGCCCTTGAAAGCCAGCATGAGGCACACACAGGTGAAAATTACATAGATTTTTCTTCATTATTGCAAGGACTCCCTCTTGTTCTGTAACACCCCAACCCATGAGACTCTTACACAAAGCAACACACTATGTAAAAACAGAACATCCCTTGAAAAACGGCATTTTTTACATAATATGTAAATACTGTACATATAATAGTGTCTTTTTCAATTTGCATATAAAAACAGATAATTTTGTCTCTCACAAAATTTGCATTTGAGTGGCACAGAGGTGCAGTGGGAAGCACTGGTGCCTCACAGTGCTGGAGCCCACGGTTCAATTCCGGAACCAAGGTGCTATCTGTGTGGAGTTTGCATGTTCTGCCCTTGTTCACGTGTGCTTTCACCAAATGCTCCGGTTTCCTCCCACAGCCCAAAGACATACGTTAATTTGCTTCTAGGAAAATAGGCTCCGGTGTGCGTGTTTGACTCCGTGTCTGCACATGCCCTGTGATGGACCTGACGTCCCATCCATTGTGTAACCCACAATGCACCAGCTGCTTGTCTCTGGTTTCCCAGTGACCCTTAATTGGACACCGTGGTTAGAAAATGAATTGGAAAATGAATACACACATTTATGTTAAAGCTGCCAGTACTTAAATGCATATATCAGGCAGCAATCTTAAAGCTTTTTTAGACTTAAGCTTTAGACAGTTACATCCAGAAAGTACAAAAAATGTGAATTACATGAATTAAGGAGGTTCTTCCACATTTTTTTTTTCATTAAATGCATTCAGGTATAGGAAATCACAGCCGAAAAAAACGTTTTCATGTGCACATTTTCCATTTCAAAGTGTACTGCACGCATTGCTGGGGCGGGGGGGGGAGTGTTTTATCAAGATGTTTAATCTCAGTGTGCAGAAATAATTCTATAATGATCTAGTGAGACTTAAGCCATTATATTTTAAATTAACAATGCTGATACCTGTATTTTTTGTAGAACAAAATATAGTCTTTTAGCAGTGTAGATGTGGAGAGAGGAACACTATGCTCTGAGGAACACCTGACAATCAATTAGCTTTGATAAGCACATGTATGATGAATAAGCTACTAAAACACTAAATAATTTTAGTTTACATTGAGTTGTTGTGATTACATTTTTTAACATTCTGATCAATGTGAATTTAAGAGATAAATGACAAACTTTTTTCTCACTGTATTAATAACAGTCAAAGATGTTACAGTAGTAGTTATAAAGGTTTTGAATAAATTGTTGATATACAAATATTCTTAATCTTCATTTTGATTTAGACATGTACATCAGAGTACCTCTGACACTGTCCTAAAGAAACACAAGACATGCCATAAAATGTAGACACTCAACTGTAGATATTAGTCTTCCTTAAAACAAACTGGAGTCACAGAAGTACAAACAGAAATAATTTTAATTTATCAGTAAAACACATATATGTAGCGCGATTTATCAAACTTACATTCTACACTGCTAGTGTGCAAATGTTATCTTAAACACACATGCCTTACATTGCACGGAAAGAATGTAAGAAAGGTTATGAAAAAGACTTTAGAAGTCATTTGGTCCATGTAGTTTGTTTAGTCACTATCAAGTAATTGATTCAAGTATCCAGCTGTTTTTTGCAAGAAGCCTGGGTAACAACTTCTTAAACTAGGCTAGGCTGTTCTGAAACAAATAAGCTGTACAGCATGACTGTTCCAGATGTACACAATCCCTTGCATAAAAATGCGTCTGCTGTTTTAAACACAGGTCCTTATAGTTTTCATTTGTGTCCTTTCTGTCATGTTTCACTATTTACACTGAAGACGTCTATTAGGTTGCCTTTGTGAATGCCTATGAAAAATTGTAAATTTTAATTAGGTATCCTTGTAGTTCAAAACTGAGAATATTAATTTTAAGTTTTGGAGTGGTCTTTTCTAAATTGATTCTAGAGCACAAATCTCTAAATATTCTAAATGAGGTCTTACTAGTGCACTATACATTTTTAATATAACACCTGACAATTTAAATTCTAAACTTTAAATTATATATTCTAAATGTGTTTTCTTACAAAACAGACCATGCCTAAAATATGAACAGTTGGATGTGCTTCAGCATCTCACATTGAAATAATTGTATTCAGATTAACCTTAAAGATGAGAAAGCAAAGTCTTTATATGGTCAGAAAGGTAAAAAGAGGAAAACGAAACAGGGAAATAATTCCTGAAATATATGGTATAGTCTTGAACCATCCAAATGCACAATCCAAATTCATTTTTGCTATTTCCTGACTCACTGAGCTTAGCAGTATGTTATATTTACTGGTAAATATCTAAAGGACTGAACTTCAGAGAATCTGGCTCATTGAGGTAATTTCCATCACTTGAAATAAAGAAATCACCAAATTGTTCACAATCACAAAACATACATGTAAGTACTGCCATTTTTTAATAAATTAAGAGAACTACATTATTAGTATTTCATTCCATTTTGACAACATTTAAAGTAACACATGACTGGAAATATGACTTGAAAATAAATACTGCAAAATATTAAGCAGCAAAAATGTCAGAAAATAACTGTCAACCTGCAAAAAATATTTCACTTAATCCAACTGCTAAAACAGAGACTTTTTGTAATGAAAATCATTTAATAAACTATACAAGTAGTTTCTAATTGAACACCATAATTCATTTTCAGATGTCAAACCAAGCAATGAAAGTGTACAATGATTATACTGATCCATACAGAAACATGCTGTTACCAGGATTAACCTTTATCAAACTGAATTAATTCAATGAAGTCTGTTAAGAAGTAAAAAAAGGTTGTATTTTCGGAAATATTTTCAATAAACATGTGTCTTTGGCCATTCAGAAAATGTACATATTGACCAGGAGACCATACAATACTTTTTAGGACTACAAGAGGTCTGCTGCAGTAAACTTATTTTCTTGATATATAGGAGGATAGGCTGTTCATTTGATTTACAAAGCAAAGGGCTCCAAAGATAACAGTCTAAGAAATGAGAGAAATTGGTCATTTGCTGTACCTCTTCTCGAGTACAACAATGCAATTTTCTGTCAATAATATATCTTCATAAATATCATGTGCTCCTTAAGATCCTCCTAATTGCCTGGAAGGCTCTGCATCATCTTTCCTTTCTAGAAAGCTACAAGGATTCCTTTCGTTTCTAGACTTTTGAGTGGGATTGTGACACTTTACAATAAGCAGTGAAAATACCATGTAAACTCTTGAATATTTTAAAAATAAAAAAACATTTCTGAAAAACAAATGAACACGGGTTTGACATCATTTAAAAACAGAAATCAACAAAACCATTTCCTAACTTTTTAATGTAACAAGTAGAGACCCTCAATTTAAGTTATACTAAACTCACGACTAAGCACATTCAGCTTAAAAAAATGTTAAAAAAGTAATTTCCTTGAATAGCTCCGGAAAGCTGTCAGCTGTGACGGTACTATGAGACCAGTAGTTCAACACTGAGGCACAACGACACACGTACACAATATCCACATATGGCTTTTATGAGCAGGCCCCTTGTGACATCTCTGAATAGTCCATTTTGAGTAAATCTGAACTAAACAAACATTTCAAAGTATTAACTTGAAAGACTCAATAAGAACTAAAAGGCATAGGAGCTCCTGACTGCATATGATTATAGATTCCCCATCAGTTTGAATTTAAAATCTCATGGGAAACTATTTTATAATATAACCTTTTCTTATTAATATTTTGTCCTGTAGTGTTATTTTTTTACATTTTTATGATATTTTATGCCTCCTGGAAATCTTCTATGTTTTATGTTGTCTACACAAATTAAGTTGTGTTAGGCATGAAATATCCTATATAAGTTGCAGAAAGCACTCCCTGAACAAAACTATATACATTATATGTATATGCAGTTTTATATTATTTCTGGCTGTAAGGTTATGTCACTAATAGCATTTCAAACCTCCCCCCAAAACCTCTCATTTGATGAAAAAATACAAGATTACTATGAAATTTGCTGTCAACAATACATATTCCACAGCTAATGTACTTGTCTTTGCGGGAACATCCATTTATCCTACTTCATTTTAAGTAAAATTAAACTCAAAAGAGACAATGGTCAGGAAGAGGAGCTTCCTTTCAATTCAGCAAAGGGAATCAGAAAGAAAGCCTACATTAGTGTTTTTAAATAACACAAGCCAGTCAGAAAATTTACAGTACCTAGCGTGACAAGAATGTTTCATCCATCAAAGATGAAGTATAAGCATTCAGTCAAGACACAAGGAACTTTCACTACTGTGCATTAATTGAAGTGTTTACCTGTCAAGTAACACATAAGCTGGAAAATGATATGACCCTAGGACAAAAACAGGTTGAGAAAGCAGATATGGTACATAAAATTACTGTTCCTCCTCTTTTCAAGACTCCAATATCTACTGCACTCTTACCACGAGGTACAAGAGAGCCCACAACTTTTCAATTTTAATAAATATATTACTGGGGAACAAATTCTTCTCCACTTGACAACGCTACCGAAGCTGCCCTAGGAGATCTAACTGCATCTGATTAAATAATTGTATGGGTACACGTAATGACCCTATAGCGATGCAAATATTCTTTACCAACAAAAAAAGGGGTAGAGGGATAAAGACATGAATAAATTCCACTTGGCTTTCGGCCAGGTACCTGCCGATAACTGTGTGAAAGCAAGCGTGAAATAAACCTGCTTTTCATTATGAAAGTAAGGTGGCTCAAGAAAAGCCCACAAAGGAAATGGAAAAAAAAAAATCTTGCTCCTAAAACTAAAAAGCACTATTACAAGTAACCTTTTCAAAATTAAACATTTAGGCTTCATTATAAAATTAACATTTTCTACCTCCTCTCAGTATGGCCCTGATAAAGCCTGCTGTGATAATTCGTTTAAAGTTATATCCCACTTAGCTTGACTTTATTTCTTGTCTGATTTCACTTTCTGGTTCCAGTTAAAGTCATTAACTGGGTTTGAAGTTCTGCACAACTTCGGCAACAAACGCAATATCTTCTGCAATAAATCTGCCAGATTCATCTTTGAACGGAAAGTGTAACTTGTTTTTGACTCTGATCCACGGATTTTCCCCCTGCGGGCCCTGAGGCATCTTCAGTGCGGGTCACTGCCAAGGAAGACGCCTGAGCACATGACTCTCCACCTCTGTGACTCTTCCACACTCTGGAACCAGGAGTTCCACTGTGTTGAGAATGATTCATATATAGTTGAAAGAAAAAATAAGAACCATAACATTGACCGAAAAATATCAGGCACTTTGTCACAAATATGTCATTTCACAATATAAACCTGTGTGAAATTGCAGGTAACATTAAGAGAGCTTGCCTTTGCTGAGGTGTCTCAAACCCAATATCCTAAGTAATCTCTAGCACAAGATTTGTTTTTGTCAATTGTGTCATTTAGGGAAAGTAAAGAAAAATAATTTCACAAGAAAAGAAAAACGAGGTTAATTTAAAAACTGAGGGGTACAATAGAACAATGTTGATGCTGCCAGCAGGATTGGGGCTACACTTATATTATATTATGTTTTTTTTTTTTAATCCCAAAGGCCAAATACTAGGTTATTCAACAGAAGTTTCTTCCTTTTATCTCTTAAAATAAGACTGTGAATTACAACATATTAAATAAGATTTGTTCTGTAAAGGTAGTAATAAAATGTTTATTTTATTTTTTTGCTACACAAATATGAGGAGATAAAAGATATTTTTTATAAGATATTTAGATATCCTTGATGTAAGTGAATAGGGGACCAATATCTTACTGTACAAGACCCTTCAAAGACCTCATATCCTGAACACACACAATCTTTTCTGTAGGAATTTCTGCTCTTTCCCACGGCTTCTAACAGCTCTTTGACACTGGACAAACGTAAACAGATGTTTGTTCAGGAATAAGTCTTCCTCTTCTATTAGGGGTTATGGAAAATCTTCCTTGCTAGCTCTTAGTTTAAGTCCCAAAATCCTCTGAAACGCCATTCCAGTTTTCCAGACAGGAAATGAAACTATTGAGGTACAGCGTATGTGATTTGTACAGTAGGTGCATAAGAATATAGGAAAGGTTACAACTGAGAGGAGGCTAGTTTGGTAGTCAGTGGTTAACTGATCAAAGGACTTCATCTAGCCATTTTTTGAAAGTTGCCAGTCTATTGGCTTTAACAACATGGTTGGGTGAACTGTTTTACAGTATTGCAACTCCTTTACTTTTAAATGCAGTTCCACAGTTTCCACCTGTGCCCTGTGTACCTGTTTCACTGTTCATTCTGCAGAATTAAACTGGGTTGACTTTGTGAATACCTTTAAGGATTTTGAACACTTGGATCAGGTTCCCTTGTAGTCTTCTTGTCAAGAGCAAAAAGGTTCAGTTCCTTCAGCCTGTCAGTACAGGACATTCTCTTAAATCACAGGAATGTACAGTATCTGTCTGCTCTTCTCTAAACTAATTCCAGGGCAGCAGTACCTTTTCAATAACATGGTGACAAACATTATACACAATATTCTTAGCGAGGTCTTAGCGAGAGAATCTGTACTGTCCATTTTTAATGTGGCATACTGGTTTTATTTTAGAATGTTTCAAAACTTTAAAAGCATTTTTCCCTTTTAGTTTTAATTGTAACCTTCATCCATCCCATTCAGGGTGTATCCTGTCTGGCACCTGTTGCCTGCTGGGAAAAGTTCTGGCTCGCCATGGGACCATGTACCGGATAAAGTCGTTACAAAATGGATGGATGGAATTTCCAATTCATGCTGTCTAGATGTATGTGATGCATTCAGATAAGCACGTACTGTACATCCTTTTCACAGGCAGCCTCTTCAAGCTCACTGTTTCCCATTTTGTCTCTGTAGCTTATGTCTTTTCTACCTGCATTTATTACAATACACTTGTCTACACTGTTATGTGCCAGGTGTTTGCCCAGTCTTACATTTTATGTAGATCTTTGCTTATTTAATTTACTGCTTATATAGTGTTTGCTAATCCTGCTATTTTGGCATCATCTGCAAACTTGACTAGTCGATGACCTATACCAGAACCTAGAATATTGATATAGAAAAGGAAGTGCAGTGCTGCCATATCCATGTGTAGTGAAATTCTATGCATTGCCTATGAAATAACCTTAGACAAATGCTTGGTTGTTGAAACAGGATTACTTGTGGTGTGAAACTGGAGTCTAGTCAATGACAAAAAATGAAGTGCTACCGCAGATTTATCATTTATCTACGTACTGGAATTTTCTAGGAATTGTGAAGATGCAACAAAAAAAGGTATGCTTGAGTTTACCTAGAACATGACTAAGAATTTGGAACACAAGTAGCAGGGATAATACAATGACGTCCCACATCTACCTAGACTGATCTCATCTAAACTACTGCATTTCGCCCTAGATAGAACAGATTGCCACTGATTTCTGAGAGAAAATTCAGAGAAGTTCAAGGATATTTATTTTGCAGCTGAAGAACATGACTTTGTAAAGTGTCTAAAATGACAGAAGGATCATCATCATGAAGAAAGAAGGTGATGCTTGGAATAGGTAAGAAGGAGTCCTGCACTTTAATCTGATAAACAGGAATCATCTAAAAAACAGTAAAGTGTCTATGCTGTGGTGATTTGGTTAATACATATTTTGACATCCCAACCCATAAAGAGGAAAAAGATCACCTAATTCAGCTTCAATGTTTGTGTTCTAATTGCTTTCAAAATAATTTTAACAATTAGAGGTCCAATGAAGAACCATACTGTAGTTTACACTTAATTCCTATTGCCAGTTTTAATGCATAAGTTGAATCAGTCATCATTTAAGATGGTTTTGAAGTGTAAATTTAAAATCATGCCTCACTGCTTAATCTAAACTTGATCACAGTGACTAGGATACGTGCTACACTGTGAGTACTTTTACACCAATGATAAATGTGAAGAGAAATCCACTATCATACAGTCTTATTTTACAGATGGGGATGGGTGAAGTTTAAGCTTAATTCTTTAAAATCTGGTGAAATCCGCTTTCTAATAACTACATTTTTTAAAGCACCAAGCAACAGCTGCTATCCTAAATGGCAAAACTCTTTCCATATTAAGATGGATCTTTCCCCTTGTGATGAAATGCATCGTCATTACCTACCTTCATCTACTTTATACTCTGCTTGTTTCTCATCAATACGCCATGTGTGTACATAAAAGAATCCCTTAGGCATTCTGAAAATGTTTCAAAGCAGCTGAGATGTTCCTCTTTTCTGAAAAGACTGAAAAAAGCTCATCCTTTTCCTGGATGTTTGTAATGAGAAATGACTTATGACATGTGGTAGAATTTAAACACATCGATCAGCATTATAGAATTTACACACATTTTGAATAAATATATTGAATAAAGAATTAAACAGGAACAATACTCACTAATTCTACTATACTAAGTTATAATTGTTATTGGTGCAGAATAGGCCCCATAATACAGTTAAGGACATGCTGACCACCCCAGAGATGACTAAGCTAGCATTATTAATGAAGCAGAAGTTTGACTCGAGGAGTTCATATAATTGAAGCCTGATAAAGCAATATATTCTTAGGAGGGCAACTGGTGTGTCACAGAGTCAGGTAGGACTATCACTTATAAGAAACCACAGAGACTGCAGAAAGAATGTAAGAAAGTGATGCCAAGAACAATTGCCTTTGTTCTAGTGAAAAAATAAGTGACAGTAAAAATGACAATGATGATTAACTCACCCATTCACTAGCACCAGCTATTGCCTTATTAATAATTGATAAACAAAAGTCAAATAACTCATCGCCTGCCTACTCATTTTTTTTTCTTTAAAAATCAGGATCTCTTTCAGTACCCATCAGTTACAAAGGAGGTTTCTGAACCAGACATTCAAAAAAGTAGGTTCAAATCTCGAGGTTTGAAGGGTGGTCTATCATTTAAAAAAAACATCCAAGTATGTTTTCGGTTGTCCTGCTTTAAGGGACCTGATGAAGAACAACTGCAAAATTACATAATCACAAATGCTCACATGTACAGTACCTTGGCATACTAATAGTGAGAAACTGTTTGCTGCTGATACTTTATGAGGTCACTGTGATCAGTCTCACTGCACTGATTCAACAATGTGCTCTGCATGTATTAGCATTAAACACTGGGGGAGGTTTATCTGACTTCTCATGAAAAGCAGTCAGTTGTCTCTTTATAACCTTTTCAAGAAACCTTATACAGGGTCACATAAAAAAGAATAATAAACCAACTTTGCTTGGATGTGCTCCCTTTTCTTATCATAATATCAGTGTTAAACATAAAAAGGCTATTCCTCCCCATTAAATAGTATCATAAAGCATACATAATGTGTACAAAACATCTCACAGATAATTTTTCCAGACATATTTAATATTCAAGGAACTATTATTTATACATTACACAGTTCCATTCTTGTAAATAATGCAGAACCTAGTAATTTTCTAATATGGTGATTAACTTCAATTAAAAGCTGAACTAAATCTAAACTATTAACACTTAATGTTGATAGAACATCACAAAATCAAAGCTCTGTTCTTGCCAGACCACTGACCTTCATCACATAGACATGCAGTAAAGTGAAAATGAAAGTATGCTCCATTAAAATATTTAATAACTTAACAAGTTAAGATAAGGACCTTCACCTAGTCCTTACCAAGTCCGAATAGTAGATAAAACTAACCTCACTTGACAATAACACACTAACATTCTACTCTGTCATTACTTATTTAAAAACCTTCAGCCAGCATTCAATACCGTGGTGTGAAAAACTAAGTGCACACACTGATTCAGTAAGTTGTGAGGGTGTCTTTTCTCCACACTGTATACTGGGATGAACATTCCAAGGACAGCAAGCTGCAAAAACACACACTGAGAGATCAACAGGATTGGACAGACAAAAGTCATGGCCATGCATTTCTAAAGCTATACAACACAGTATGGGCAATTTTAACCACCAAAAGTCAATAGTTAAGGTCATTACTGAGTTATAGATTTTTAAAAGTATAGTACTGGTTTAACTGGGTGAAATTTCTTTTGAGAAGGTAAGAGGACACTGGATTCCATAACAAATCCAGTGTCAACCAGTGTTTCTTTTTGGCCTGGTAACACTCCACTAGACTTATAAAATCCCCATCATACTCAA
The DNA here is from genome assembly GCF_059453375.1 of Lepisosteus platostomus. Taxonomy (NCBI): domain Eukaryota; kingdom Metazoa; phylum Chordata; class Actinopteri; order Semionotiformes; family Lepisosteidae; genus Lepisosteus; species Lepisosteus platostomus. The sequence goes on from NC_142619.1 coordinate 44,972,198, forward strand.
GCTCTTTTTACAGTCATTGCTGAGCAACTCCAGTTCAGGCCTACCCTGCTATTGACACTTCTGCTTTGCTACAATATGAAGGCACAGCTTTTCTTCTCACCTTTCATATTCAGTCTTTACCTTTGATCTTTCCTAACAGCCCAATCCTATTTTACCCATACAGGTCTCCTTATCAACAGATCCAACTAAAACCAAGCATTACAACCAGGTTTATTATTTTATGAGCTCTCTTAAAGTGACACAAAACTAAAACCATTTCAAACATGCTCCAGTTATAAATGAATGTTATAAAAACAAGCATCCTTTGCAAGGTGAGAAGGTGAAAAGGTTAGATTGTAATAATAAAAATATAGTGTTTTCATACGAAAGTGTTTAACAGATACCAGGGGACCCACTTCAACCACCACTGATGAGCAGTACCCACCTGGGTGACACATGGCAGGTAAGAAGCAGATGCTGAATACGTGGGGCATTCATGCCACAAACACATCTTTCAACAACATCCCACTGAGCAAACTTAACCTTTACTTAATATCAGTAAAAACAAAAAGAAAATCCTCCCTTTGGATGATACTTCAACAACTGTTGTTTTGAACCAGAGGCTCTCTGAGTTTCGCAGATGGGGTCCGAGGTTGACAGGTTGGACTATAGGGGACTCGTGTTCCTTAGCTGCAAATATGTATCTTAAAAATACGCAATCTTGGGGATTAAACAAATCGACTCCTTTAAAGGCGTCTGGTTAATTGAGTACTCAATGAATGACCAAGAATGTTCAAAATGGATGATATGGGATTTGAGCTTCTTTTGATAATATCCTGGCCTTACTTATAAAAATAAAAAAATTATTAAATTTACATATCAATTTAGAGGAACATCTTTCTGACAGTACAGCACCCCCATGTATTTGGCAACTCTGTCCAACAGCCGTAGATATACCATCATAATTTTCTTGATGATTTTCAATTATGCAATTGAGTTCTGTCCACAACTCAGGACGTCACAAAACACCAGCACAATGAATCATGTTAACACTGCAATATTCACATATTGGTGTGCAAAATGGCAGAAAGAAATTTAATTTGATATTTAAAAAGTAAAAGAGTGTTTTGATAAATATACAAATAATTCAATAATGAATAATAAAATAATATTAATCAGAACATACCACATACACAAATACAGATGTAAGGTAATATAGTTTACATAAAATATAATACATACATATGTAGGTATATATTAAATTAGATTAAATAAAAACACAAAACAGCACAATATTTCTTATTTTTGTATTGTTTCACTACATAATCAGGTCACTGGGTCATTCCGCACAATGTGAAAGGAATCCATTATATTTGGCACAAACCTTTTCTCCTCATGTAACCAGCTCTCGGCTGTTGTTAATATTTAAATTACGCTTGTTTGTTTACATGCCTCTAAAATGTGTATATTGCTCTGTTCAGTTGTTGCTACAGTAACACAGTGTGTAAGATAAATGTTACTGCACGCAAAAATTTAGAGACGCAGAATAATGAAATACCTAGTAGGTTTCAAATATAACAGTAGTTGCAGTAGAAGCTTGTAGCGAGCTAATAAATCACATCACATCTCCCTGGGTCTATTATTGTTCCTATGGACCCAGGAGTAGCAGTAGGATGAGGAATATAGTAAGTGTTGGGGTATGTTTGGCAGAAACGGTAACATGTGCCAAAAGACCTACAGTGGTTTTTGTTTGACAGATTAAGAAATCATTACTTGTCTTCACATATCATTGTTGGCAAAATTGTTCAGAGACATGCCCAAAAAATTAACATATGACTGTAGGCAATGTCCTGATATTATTAATTTCGGGGTACAGTTGCTTATTGCTTTATTAAGTAAATAACATGAAGAATCAGAATATTATTAGCATAATAAATGTGCATATCAGTGAATTTACATTTGTACTGATGTTACAGGTTTTACAAATCTCAGTAAATAATGGAATATGTAGATACTGTATACAGTACGTATCATGTATAACTCACAACTCAAATCTGTGAAGCTTTCTCACTCTTCTGGGAGGGATCATCTTTCAAGATATTTTCCCTCTCCTGCTGATCAGCCTCCACAGCTACATCAAAGCCTCCTATTTTTGCCACAAAAAAGCAATGATGACACAAAAAGCTACAAAGCAGATTTGTGTAATGTGCTGCCTAAAACAAACTGGACCAGTTCAAATGCATTAAAAATGATAAATGAGCCCAAACGATTGATCAGGGCACCAAACAATTCTACATTTTTGGGAGTGATAACTTAAATGCACGTTCATATTCATGAATATGAAAACAAAGAAAAAAGAACAAAAACATGGATTTTGACATGTTTTTTTGATAATAGCTATTTATGATGCTGGCAAATGTAAGTTAACAGCATGTTGTGTCTTTGTGAATCAGTTGAATGATTTGATTAAGAGAAAACAGGTCACCAAAAGCACACAACTCTGACGTCACAAGATTTATGGATTTAGAAGGTAAATGACTTTATAAAGCTTCAAATGACATATTGTCAAGTTAACACTAACACTGGCATGATACAGGGAACAGCTAGCATTATGCCTGAGTGTTTATTTTACTTTACATTACTTCTAAGATGAATCATGGAGAAATGATAGGCTCAGTATATGATTTGGTAATATTTCATTTTCATTAACTGCAATAATTGACTAGATTATTCCATAACTCCCTTTACAAATGAGATCTGAAGGAGTACATCATATTCACAATGTACTCTTCTTCATCCTTTACATTATAAGTAGCATAGTTTAATGCGATTATGCAGCTTAAAGTCAATGTGAATAATAAGATCCAGTCATTTAACTCCACCTTGCGCTCTGCCAAACAGCCAAGCCTTATGGTTTAAAGCCAGCAGCCTTGTACCACATTCACAATTAACTTTCTTTCCTGAATCTGAATTTAACAACATCACATTTGTTCAAATGTCACAAGGCTTTAGGTGCTCATTGGACTTACTGTATAGTAGAGACTGATGCAGTGCCAAGAGGTCAGAGAGGTAGTTTAAATCCTAAGATCAGGCCAATAAGACTCCATACAATGCACGCCCACTCAAACGTCTGGCTGTACAGCACTCTTCAGCTCTTTTAATATCAAAAACTGGGTATCTATAAGAATGCAATACAATAAAAAAAAAGAATAAGGCACTGTCTTCTGCCTGAGCTGGTAAACCATTTTAGTTGTCTGAAAAATGAGTCTGAAAAATCTAACAATCTATACAAATCACATTTGTCAAATTCTTTCAATAAAGACGCATAAAGACGTGCTTAGGTTTGATTCTCGTCCTTGATTGCTGAAATGATGTTTGGCATGTACTGTCTTATATGCTTATTACAAAGCTCATTCTATTTAATTTAAAAACTGATACATCTGAAGTCCTCACGAAATATTGTACAACAGGCAGGCACTGTGTACTGAATGTAAACATGACACTGCTGAAGTTGAAATTCCCCAACCTGCCATGGTTACCAGTAATGTTTAAATGCTATTTGTCAAAAAGAAAGCTGCCGTCTGGTTTTGATTTCACACAGTAAATGAAGCAAATAAAATTAATGGAGGGCTGTGATTTTTCCAGCAAACTGACAGCCAAAAGTAATTAAAACTATCAATCAGGTATTCAAGTTCTCTCCATCTCCCTTTATTTATTTTTACCAGTTTGAGATAAATTTGAATTTTTAACTAACTGACCAATATTAATAATGTGCTGCCTAGGAGTAATAATTAATTAATGGATTAATGGCTATACACACACACACATCTCCAAACAAGTATTGTAGGCCAGTTCGTTCCATCAATCAAGTATGCTCGAGACCCTGTGACTATATATAAAACACAACCAAATCCCACTTGCTGCTTATGGAGAAATGAAAATAGGTATATTGAAAAAGGGGTTCCTGTTTCACTTGGAAAAATCCGATATATTCTACCACAAAACCATCAATATGGAAAAAGAACAAAGAAGCCTCCTACACAGAGAAGATGGGGTTAAGCCCATTATGAGAGACCAATCACAACAAGAGCATGCACTGCAATTCTCTGCAGTGAAGCACAGAAACAAGTCAAGCTGTCATTCTGCGAGAGCTGCCCTACAGCCACTGTGTAAAATACTTCTCACTTTGGGAAGACTGGATCTGAATGTTGTCTCTGGAGACATGATGGCTTCAGCATGTTAAATTACTTTCATTACGCATTTTCAGACGTTTATTGATTTTCTGGAGCAGAAACAGAAGCAGACACAGAAGCACCAGCCTCTGTAGTAGTAGCGGCAGCAGCAGCAGCAACAGCAGCCACCGCCACCAAACACTAGTAACAGGTTCACCACATTTTTTTTCTTGAACGGCAAGAATTTCAGAACAGCTGGATGAAAGTGGGGCAGGTTTCTTTAAATCCCTGCTCCTCAAGTGCAGTTTTGGATGTTCTCAGAATGCAGGATGCCTGGAAACAAAGGGGATGGTGAAGCTGTGGTGATCGGACTGCTTTAAGAGCTTGTAAAGATGCATTTCCAAAGCACTTCTACGGCAAGGTAAAATTCTCTCTTCTACTGGCTGGAAGAAAAAAGACCCAGCCTTAATAAAGCAGAGTATTTTAATAACTGATTTTTAATTTTTAATATTCAAAAAGAAAAACGAGAGTCAAGTAACACCTTAAAGATATTACAATATTAAAAAAAACAGCAGTTAGTCGGATTTCTAAACAGTACAGGTCACAGAACAAAAACTGTACTAGAAAACATGTAGCATTCTTACATAGGAAGCATACATTTAGTGTCCTGTAGTGTGATATATGCATACAAACATGCATATAGACAGTATTTATAGATAGTACAGTCTTCATCTAGTTTTAAACTCAAGTAATTGTTTTAACTGAATATTAATTTTATACCATTTAGAAAACGTGTTGTAGAAAAACATTCTAAACATACACATTAATGCTGAAACAAACACCTTCATGAAATGCATACGGTATGATATTTTCAGCCGTGCTTGTAACAGATTTTTGTATGCTGAAAATGCCGAGCTCTCCGTATATTTAAACAAGTCCATGCTGTGCTGTAATCACTGGGAACAGCATCAGAGCAAGACACTACAGTAACTCTAAGCATGTAGTGTAATATTTAGTTCCAAGAAAATTTTAAAATCAAAGTGTTTTTTTACAAGGGCAATGACAGATGTGTCTTTTCCCAATGTGATAGATTACTAGATTGAAGTTTGTTTTCTTTTAAACTATAATTTGGATTTATTAAAACATTCTGGTTTAAAGGGGAAAAAGACTTACATGTGGATATAACTGCATAATAGAAGAGGAAAACTGCATTTTGGACACAACATATGACTAAAGCTTCAGCTTCTAACACTCTTTGACAATTTTCCCCAGTGTGAGATTTCTGCGTGTTCACTTTTAATTTTAATTTAAACCTAGTGTGTGCTGTTTCACAATTTATCAGCATAGTTACTGATATTCTATTAATCTAAAAGGAATAGCAGCATTATAAAGTAAGAGACTTAGCTCTTTTCCTTTTTATAATTTGTCTGGCTCCACAGCCCCCTGTGAGCCAAACATGCAGTGTTCCTTCTGAAACCCTGAATAAATAGAATATTAGGAACAACATGTTCATACTCTGCTGGACTTCAAGATTAACATCCAATGAACCTATCGAAATATAACTGTGCTTGTGTACTAAAATAAGTATCCTACTTCAACATATTCAAATGTAGTTCATATTCTCGCAATACTCTGGTTCTCCTGTATGTTTATCAAGAAAAAGTGAAAGGGCAACCTAATCTCTGAGCATGCATTTAACATAAGCAAAGTTTGCACTGTTTGATGGAGAAGACTGTAGTTAACCAACTGTCTATAACAAATGACATATTTGGTCTCTCAGAGAACTCTCAGTTGAATTTAATTAACAGCCTCTCTATTAATTTCCAGGATATACACAATGAAGTAACTACAAAAGATAAAGGCACCACTAATCAAGGCTTTTATAATGGATTATGTCTTTACCGGCTCCAGAAAGTCCACTCGCTCTTACAAATAATGACTGAATAAATAAGGCTGGCTGTCTGCTCGAAACTCTAGCAGTCTTCTTACTTCTAATACAAGGGCTTTCATTTCTCCCTGATGGAGAGAATCTTTACCTGAACAATTTCTCCAAATCAGCCCTCCTCTGAAGCTGACAAGGTGTTCAAAGTGGAAGACGTGTAATTCTTATTTACAATTCACTGCATCTCATTCCTGCAGCAGTCAAAAGGCTTTTAATATGGCAACACAAAGTAAAAGGACTATGAAGATCTACATCAATTAGCTGACTGAAGCTCCTCAGCTCACTCTGCGCCCTCAGCCTTAACACAATTGCACGCAAATCTTATGCTCAGCTGACAAAGGGATACATTTCCATCCTGGACTTATAATTAGCTCCTTTTACACTGTGACAGAAAATAAACTGCTCTCTGAAGAACCTGGCTCTCCATGTTTTTCTTTTATAAACCGTGAAAACAATCTCATTGAACAAGTTTACAAATAAATAGTTTTTCCCAACATGAAACTTTTTTTTGATGAGTAAGAAACTGGATAATAAAATGCACACTTTATTTGCTTGCTACAAAAAGGAGAATCCGACATCTGTGAAATTTACACATACTCTTCAGTATTTAAGAGTTGGCTGCCTGGGAATACAATATTTTTGTAAACAGGACATGGCTTGGACATTTAATTCCTGATCCTCTCATCTATCAAATCTTTTGGCCAGAAAGTCTTGAGGACACAAGTTTCATTCATCTGGAACGTGGAAACACACTCAAACCAGGGAAGTGAATGTCAAGCCTCGAAGAATTAAAGAACCAAATAAGTGTCCAGCAAGGTGAAGAGCAACGCAAATCGCTGTAGTGAACTAAAAGAAAAAAAAAATGGTTGGGTCTAATGACATCCTATACAAACAACGGCAAATCAGCTTTAGCCCATTTACAGCCTCCTGAGGCTAAGAAAACACTAAGGGGAAAGGTAAGTCACAGGCTGCATGAACCCAATCATTTTTCCAGCATTTCCCTTTGAAAGCAAGGAGGCCTTGCCGCCTTTTGCTTGTTGGCTTCTGCGACAGTCATTTCCATCACGATTCCCTCAACACATCCCCTGTATGACCTCCTCTGGAAAAATCAAAAAGTCCAGTGTAAATATATTTGGCTTCCACATAATTTTCCATTCCTAGAAAAGGCTGTTTTGAAATCCAAAGAACAAATTAGTGAATTAATTTACTTAATTCAAGTAATGGTGTTTTAATGTAAGCATGCTGCATTTACACGAGCCTTTAAAATAACACTGAGTAGAAGAGATTAAATGTAAATTCATAAATAAAAAATTGTACAGTACCTTCCCATCTTATTGATGCTAAACTGCTAGTGCTTCAGCATTGTTTATGGTGTATGTACTGCAATCAGAAGAAATATTAATGCATTTATATGTTTTTCCAGTTAACACATAATAGCCAAGACACCATAAAGTACTTAATGCTGAAGCCCTAAAACACTAAATATTTTTGAGATAACAACTCTGCTGCTGCTCAGAATCCACACTTGGTAAAAGTAGTGCCATTTATGTCTTGCTTATTTTACCATGCAGAAAAATCTTAATGGTTTGAATTTGAGTTGCACTAATGTTGGTTACAGAACATAGATAGAATAGATCTTTTTGTACTTTAGCATCTTCATGGATCAACTGCTCTCATTACATAATTCATACTTTCAAACAATATTTCATTCTGGTTTTATATTAGTATTACACAAAAAAGCTAACAAAAAATTTTATTGTGTAAGTGAAGATGTCAAATAGATTTAGTTAAGCATTCTAATACTTTTTTAAAGTATAATCATGATTTGAAAGTGGCAGAACTAAAGCTCACAATATATTCTTATACATTATATATGAATTATATTCTGACCTTGACAATGATATAGTCCTCCCACTTCTTGCCACAGTGTTTGAAGTTATTTTCATGATAAAAGTTGATGATGCGATAAGCCTGCTAACAATTATAGCACTAATCCAAAACATCATTATTTGCAGGATAATGCATATCCCCCCAGTGCTGGAAGTCACCATGCAGTCGGAAAACAACGTTACTGTACGAGACAGTACTGAATCCATCAGCAGCAACATGAATCAGGCATTGCCATACCCACTGAGCTTTCAGGTTTCACTTACTGGCTTTCTCATGCTGGAAATTGTTTTGGGCCTCAGCAGCAACTTGACAGTGCTCGTCTTGTACTGCATGAAGTCAAACCTGATCAATTCAGTCAGTAACATTGTCACTATGAACTTGCATGTGCTGGATGTCATTATTTGTGTGGGCTGCATCCCCCTCACCATCGTTATTATTCTGCTTTCCCTAGAAAGCAACACAGCTCTGATCTGCTGCTTTCATGAGGCCTGTGTCTCTTTCGCCAGCGTGGCGACCGCAGTCAACGTGCTTGCGATCACTCTGGACCGCTATGATATTTCGGTAAAGCCAGCAAACCGTATCCTCACCATGGGTAGGGCAGTCATGCTGCTCACAATCATTTGGATTGTGTCATTCTTTAGCTTCCTGATACCATTCATGGAGGTCAGTTTCTTCAACTTTCAAGGTGACAAAACGGAGCAAAACAAGACTCTCCCTGGCACGGACACCAACAGATATTACACTGAGCTGGGGCTGTATTATCACCTCCTTGCCCAGATCCCCATTTTCTTTTTCACTGCCATTGTCATGCTCATCACGTATTCCAAAATCCTGCAGGCTTTGAACATTAGGATCGGTACCAGGTTTGCCACAGTGCAAAAGAAAAAAGCCCGGAAGAAAAAGACAATATCGATGACCACACAGCACGAAACCACCGACGTGTCGCAGAGCAGTGGAGGGCGTAATGTCATGTTCGGCGTAAGGACTTCGGTGTCCGTCATCATTGCTCTGAGGAGAGCTGTGAAGCGTCACCGTGAGAGGCGGGAGAGACAAAAGAGGGTTTTCAGGATGTCCCTCTTGATCATCTCCACCTTCCTGCTGTGCTGGACACCTATCACTGTTTTAAACACAATCATTTTAAGCGTGGGGCCAAGCAGTCTTCTGGTCAGGCTAAGACTTGGCTTTCTGGTGATGGCTTATGGAACCACAATATTTCACCCGTTGCTATACGCCTTCACGCGACAGAAATTTCAAAAAGTACTAAAGAGCAAAATGAAAAAAAGAGTGGTGTCCATAGTGGAGGCAGACCCCTTGCCTAACAATGCAGTCATTCACAACTCGTGGATAGACCCAAAACGGAACAAAAAAGTGACTTTTGAAGAAAACGAAGTTAGGCAGAAATGTCTAGCAAGCGAAGAAGTGGAATAAGCAAATTACATGTAAAATGCCATTTACTCCAGTCAGGTAATAATGCATAATACACAAATCACTCATCCAAAGTAGTTATGTAAATACAACTGTAATAAATGTACAAATGTCCAAAATGGGGGATTATTTATTATTATTTATTGTTAAAAACATTTTAGAAGTTGATACAGGACTGTGTGTACATATTGCATGGTTTTTGTAAATGTCACTATACATTGTGTAAATACTTAAGATCCATGTATATATTATATATGTATATATATAAAAAAGCCACTTAAGCACTATATCTCTGTCCCTTTATAATAAATAGCCTCGAGTAGGAAAAATATTGTGTGCTATTAAGGCGTCCTTACTAACTGCAATTAACTCAACATTGCGTGAAAATGAGACAATATACCACTACAACATCACGTCAACACATATTATATACTACTGACCAGCTGTGAGCAGAGATTTATTACTTTATTTAATCCTCCACCCCACTCATCCATCCTTTGGCTCTAACCTCATAAAATATTTTAAATGGATCTGGTTAAGCTTTCAAACCAGAACATGTTTGTTTGGAAGAGATGTATTAAGATATAGCAATGGGAGTCTTTAAATGTGTTAAGCACTGTGTTTCGTAGGTCATTACTGCTTCAGGCTAATTAGAAACGCTGATCAGAGCTATTATGATGATCTGAAAAGCCTTTTTTAAATTACTTTTTTTTTTACAAAAAGGTGTTTCAAGATGTAATCTCAGGTTATTTAGCTAATAGTATTTCTTTTAGAGGCTTTGTGAACTCTGATATAGCTACTGGAACAGCTCAGAAAGCTGGAAGGACGGTGATATGCTAAATGATTGAGGGAGTGACTTTAATAGGCTGTTCAATCGTTATGTCTGCTTAATGAAAGAAGAGTGGTATTGCACTTATAAGGGGCTTAACCAACAATGTTTGGTTATCAGGTTCGCATTCATTTGCTGAAAAAAAAAAACTACAACCACTGGGTATTTTTAATAGAATAGTTAGAATTAGGAGAATATTAAGTAACTAGTTTAAATAAGCTTAGAACTGCAGAGTCTGCATGCAGAAAGTCAATATTCTATAGTGGCACACAATTCTATAGTGAATGCCTACAATTCTCCTGGCTTTTTCCACAGCTGCATTGACTGTGCATCACAAACATATTCTCACTAAATCAAATATTTTTCATTATGTGGAAAAAGCCTACCTTGCAGCTCATCTTACATTTAAATTATGTAATTTACCAAGGTACAGAGCCATTAACAAGTTGTCAAGTCATGCCTATTTATATATTGCTTATCTTTACCTACTGCTAATGGCAGTAGTCATGGTGATCTGAATAAAACAATTCTTACAAGTCTTTACCATTTAAAAGTTATGATGTTCTGATGATTGTACAAATACTGTAGTAATATGTGCATTGTTATGCATTAGGAAATTGTAGAGTGGTGAAAAGGCTATCATTTAAAACTGAGATTACAAAATTCACTGGGAGAATAATGCTCTATAGCCGGTGCATTAAGACCTGTAGATGGGGGAGGGGGAAGCAAGTGTACTGGTAAGGTCTGTGTTAATATTAAGCTACTAACGTACTGTATAAGAAGAAAGACAGCAGACATCTATATTGGAAGCATTTTATCCAGCATTGTGCTGTTAAAGAACAGGATATTTAATGTTTTGTGCTGTTACTACAGTAAACATTTTACCAAAATATCAAAATTAAGCACACTCTCAGTAGACCCAGTGGTGTTTTATATGCACACTTATGAAAGAAATCTGCAAATGTTTTATTCACGTAGAATAAAAGATCCAAGGTGTTTTTCCCCTATATGATATTGAAATGAGCTGTTTTTTAACATTTTTCCCTCATTATTTGCTAAGGAGAGACATGGAGAACATCCTATAAGAGGGTGATAGCATAGCCCCCTCTGTCACAAGGACAGCTTTGTTACTTATTATTCTAAATGTACTAATATTTATGAATAACAAGATTTGATTTGAAGTAGCAGTAAAAACAGATGTTATGTAAACCAAACCAATACTGATGCAAGAGAGGATGGCCTGTGACCCTACTCCACACATTTCAAGGACATAAAAGGTTTACCCAGGCAGACACCTTTTTACAGTGACCTTCACCATGGTAACAATGCCAATCACTGCATTAGCGTGAGCACAACTCTGCATCTCTCTGAATTACACTTTATCATTAAAACCATAACCCTTTATATTCTGTCAAATAAATGCAGCTAAAAGGTAAAGAGCCTACCAGTGAAATCATAACGCAGATCAATTATTAATGTAGGGAAAAGAGCTGTGAAATAAGAGAGCCTTTCCAATGTACAATGCAGCAGCTCATCAGTTTCCCACTCCTTTAGGTCAAACAGGCTTTACAGAGGAAAAGAGCAATCACTGCAGCTGAAAGTGCTGTAATCTTACAAATATTGTGAAGCCACTCCTTTGGTGTAGACACAAAGTGCAGCCACGCAGAATCATTTTATGCATTTTTCTTAACTTTGTGTTGCGACGTCTGACATCCTAGATACTCACAAACAAATGCCATTACCTTTGGTCGTAAATGTGCTAAAATGATTAAATGCATAATTTTAGTCAAGGTTTCAATACAATGAGAAATCCTTTCACAAGACATAAAACCCTTTCAAACACGCTTTGCTGACCTTGAACAAAGGACATTTCTGTATAACAGATGATTTGTCTACACTGACACATTAAGTGTAAACAGCATTTCTGAACCATCTAAGCTTTTTTTTTTCCCGCTGTAGAAGTAAAGTGTCTCCTCTGAAATACAGCAACATCACTATCATAACTACCAAAACCCTCCTAGTGATAGTGTAAGTACTGTTATCATTTCTGCACAATTTTAAGAATATCAGCCTTAAGAAAGCCAACTTTTTGGTCACACAGCAGTGCAGAAAAGCCTGTCGCTGCAACAGCTGTTGTTAATGCATGTAAGAAACAAGATTCCAGATCACGTCTATCACAGAAACAACAAACACATGTAATGGTGACACTGTATAACAGATTGCCTTAGAATTGAATTAATGATGCAAAGTTTAATATGAATTTCCAGTAATATCCAATGCAAGGAGGGGACATTTAATTTACATTTCAAAATAAAGACCAAAAAGCCTTTTTAGTTACCAATGTGAAAACCTGGGACTGGAGTAAAACCACATTTATTTACCAGCCTACTGCAGCTGCCACTGTAGCCTCATTAAAGTTTAAGGTTAAAAACAGTCATGAAAGGCTCCCTTTCTTTTGATCTATACATTTATTTTTCCAGAAGCAGTAAGAAGTCAGACAGCAGCTTGGATTTGTTAATGTGTTTGCTAGTAACTGTGAAATGAAACCTACTCCACAACAAATATCACCTACAAGCAACCACAAATCTTTAACAATACGAATAGAATAATTCCTTGGATGGTTTTTAATAAAGTGCATAAAAGACCACGTTGAATCAATGTTTAAAAAATCATTATCAGAGGGTATTTTCAAAGCCTTTTTGAAGAAATTGATCCTAGTTATATGATACAAAGGAACAGGTAAAGGGTTATTCCATGCTGAAAGGAAAAGAAACAAAACATTTTGGCTGTGGAGCCTTCTTCAGGTGTAAAGAAGGACACCTGCTGAAGGCTCCACAGCCTAAACATTGCGTCTTTTTTCTTTTCAGCATGGAATAAACCTTTACCTCTTCCTTTGTAACCTATGCATACTGATTCATCTCCCTACTTAAACTTCTAGTTATATGATGAAGAAAGAGACAATAGAGATGTGGAAAATCAAAATAAAATGAAAATGTTTTTCAGCCTAACCATTCTGGAATTTTGAATGGGTTCTATCTGTAAAGAGAAAAATTGGAACACATTTTGCAGTGAGCATAATGTTTCAAAAATGTCAATCACAATCTTTTTATTTTGGGAAAAAAAGGGCAATTATGAATACCACAGTACCAGAATAAGAATATACAAGTACATTTATGTTTTCCTTCCTGAAAGTGATTTAATATTGATATATCCAGCAATTTCTCTTCACTTAGAAAAATCAAAAGCGCTCATGTAATGTCAAAATGTTAATGAGGCATTCTGTTATTTTTCTTGACAATTAGGAGTCTTTCTATTTTTAATTGCAGTAGATTCCTATTAATTACTTAGCCAATTTCCCCCAATTTGAACAACATTACAAGCCATTAACCTAAAAGTAATAGAAGCAATTATTTAGCTTTATGAGAAAAATGATTGAAACAGATGAACTAGAGCTATAAATGACAATTATACCCAAAAAAATGTATTGATTTAAACATTTTTCCTTGACTTACTTTTCAGATGCAAAAGCAAATAACTATCTCATATTCTCAAAACAGTCAAGGAGCTATGTGTTGTGGAATAATTTTAATATTAGGAAAAACTCATTTAGGCTGTGTGCTTCCTTCTACCAATTGCATATTTTCAAAAACACTTTCTGAAACAGCTCATGGTTTCTTAAATAATCTCATCTAATTTTGATTAGAAAGTGGACTGTACTTTCTCTAAATTATCTGATCATATTTCCAATACAGAATAATATGTTTTTATTAAGTTACTTCAAGGCTTAAATAAAAACTTAATAATAGTAATAGTTGAACCTCTCTTGCTTGGAAACATTTTTTGTTTCGTCATCAATGAGTTTTCCATGAGTTTTTAGACCAGAGGAAAGGAAAAAAAAGCAGTTAAGGCTATTATGCACAACAACAAAAAACCCTAAGTAAACATTTGTTGTCAAGACAACAAATGAAAACATTCTCCAGAAATTCATCTGTACAATTTTTGATGGGTTTTACAGGTGGACGAGTTGAGTGTGAAGATATATTCATTAATTTTGGTCACTGAAAAAAGAACAAGCTAGTTATTTACTGATGCTGTTTATATGACTATGAATGGAAACTAACTGTGAGAGACCTTTCACTGTTCTTAAAGCTTTAGTTTCGGATTTATGTGCATATTTTCAGCAGCTAGTTAAATGTTATATTTAACTATTTTTTTTAAATATAAAACTCAATTATCAGAAAATATAAAAACATGTGCAAGTCTTCCAACAAATTAAATAGTTTTGAGTTTAACTGCATCTGCTGGTCTTATAAGTAGGACAAACATTTTTAGTACTAAAACGATTTGTTTCCACTCACTACGGAATAACATGAACACCATCTTGGATCTACCCAATTCTAGTGAGTCACGGAATCACAAGACAGCACTTTGCATCAACAGTATATACAGTATATAAAATAAAACAATGATCCTGATCTCCTGCAACAGGCAATGAGAAAATGAAATGTTATAATGAACAGGTATAAACAGGGTCAGAAATTTTAACAGGTTTTTCATTGGCCATCTGCTTGCCAATAATGTAGTGTTCAAACTAATTTTGCCAGTACCACTCTTCACAATAGGAAGATACGTTTTTTAGCAACCAGAGAATGATCACATTCTGTATTTCTAAATTCAATGACCTGCCTATGATAATTGCCACATATTACCATATCAACAGTCAAAACCCTTCAGATGTTCCCATTCAACCTTTTCTCAACATTTTTAGTCTCCAGAATTTCAGCTCCCAAGTATTGTTTCAATCCCCTGGTGACTAATTTGTTTGCCACATTTTTCCTGCATTTTCATTTTCCTTCAGCCAAAAACACAATACATATGAAAATGTAACTTGAAACTATAATGTTTAAAATGAACTTTCCCCAACAGTGGCTTTGTTAGAGATTTAGTGTGTTCAACTTGTTGAGCTCCCACATGTTCTTTATAAGTATATAGAGTAGCCGAGGGCAATAATTGGAAGGTTTTGTCTTTCCCCACAGTGAGTCTGGCAGAACTAATATAATTACTCACACAGATGTAAGGAAGAACAAAAAGTGGAACATGGAAAAATGGAAGCACAAAGAACTAACCTGTATATGATAAACAAAAAAAGATCAGAAAAGCACTCAGCTATTGACATCTTCTTTAATATATACTGTGACATCTGTGACAACTGCATATTGTGAAAGAAATAAAAAAAAAACTACCAAGAATGAGAGGCTAACAGCATAATTTTATGTTTCTGCATTCAAAGTAAAGGCTGTAGAAGAGTATTGCATTTCCTTTGCCTCACTCACTGTGTGAGGGATTGGGCTTTTAATTACATAATACCACACACATACAGTTATATAATAACTACGGCCTTAGAACAGGTGAAGATAGCTTCCTGACTAACATCTTTCTGACATTCAGATTCACAAAACAATGAATTATTTACAAGGTCATAGTCATCAGAAATTTGGAGGTGTCGCTAGAGTCAAACTAAAATGATATTTTACTTGTATTAATATGTATGAGACACTGCAGAAGGTACCTTTTAAATTGATCCTCTCGGCTTTTCTCGAGAGTGTGCCGAGATCGAAAGACAAGTAGTCCAACAACATCCTTAATTACAAAATTAGCAGTCAAGACAAATCAGTGTAATACAGGGCACACCCGCTGATAAAGGATTTCCACATTCACAATCAGGATTCATGAGGAAACATACTGACATGAAAATGACTCCAAGCTATCAATTCTGAATTAAAATTTGTCCTGAAATTTACTGATAAATACTGTAGCTCTTTGATAATCACATATTGTTTTTAAATGGTTAGCTCTCATACAAAAAAACTGTCATGGTTTTTCTTCCACGCATCACATTTGACAGCTTCTGTATTTCTCACCCATTGGCAGTGCACATTAATTTAAAGCCTGCAACTCAAAACTTATCAGACCTTCTTCCCTATAAAAATAATAAGCTGTGCTCTGCTGTGTATTCCTCCCATTAGCATCTCTTCTGCCTCTGTGCCCCCTCACTGTTTTAACTTCCATTTTATTACTCAATCCATATAACAGACCCGTTTTGTTGAACACTCTGTGCCTGCAGGCTAAATCCTACCTGCTCTCTACTTGAAACTTGCATTAGCCAGCAGAATCAAAGCAGAAAAGGAAACAAATTATATTACATATTGTGCATAGCTTTTCTATTATCTAAAGACAATGCACACTTACTGTAATTTAATATGATTTTGCTATCACAGAGAAGAAAAAAAGGAATCAAACACTCTTCTGTCTAGCTTCACAAATTATTGGTCACAGTCAATTTCAAAGAGCTGCTCACAAATGAAACAGTCATGGTTTTAGAAAAGGAAAGGATAGTGCAACATCCCTTATAAAACTAATAATTCGGAAAATCTCTCTTAAAAAATTAAAAAAAATATTGCATTAGCCTAAGACCATTGCTCTTGTAATACACAAAAAGCATTAAGCAAGCATGAAATCTCTGGGTCCGTTACAGAAGGAAACACTGGACGCCACTCTATTGGATGTGAGTAAATTACAGTCCATGTAAGTAAAATTACATAGTATTCCCTAGTATTCTGTGTTTTGCTCCTTTGTGGCCTTTTTTTCCCCACTGTAAGGCTGTACAAGCACAACATATGGAGGTATCATGTATATCTTAATACTTAAATCTGTGTGGCAGTTCTAAAGCTCAAATAATTACCAGCAACTCTGTAGCCTCTGCTCTGCACAGCATCTTTTCACTTGCTAGTAGTTATCTGACTCATCAGTCCAATTAAACTTGAAAATAACAAGCACTCTAGAAACACAGCCTGACAACCATGCTCTTTGTGCTAAGTATATTTTCTTTAATTCTATTTTCAAATTACTTTTTATTCATTGCCTGTTCAGCTTTCGGTCAACTCTACTTCTATCCAAATTGCATTCAGCCTGATTATACACACACACCATTTCAATGGCAATTTCAGTTTTGGGTTATTTAAAACAAGGCGATTAAAATTTTCATTAAGAAAGCCTGCAATCAGGTGTGGGCCTTGCATCCTGTGTAGCTTGGAAAAAAAAGTAAAAATGAAAAATACAGATTGGGTGCTACAGGTCTGTCACTGATCCGACTGCTTTGCGGCAATATTCAATATAAACTAGAAAAATTTCACAATGCATAAACAGACACACCTCGGAAACCATGGGAGAGGAGGGACAGCGCTCTTGAAAAAAAGCATGCTGGGAGAGCAAACAGGGGAAAGACTGGCAGCGTGACCATGTGACCCCCAGTCCTGACGGACCAGGTAAATGCAGCACACCACATC
This sequence comes from Lepisosteus platostomus, assembly GCF_059453375.1. Taxonomy (NCBI): domain Eukaryota; kingdom Metazoa; phylum Chordata; class Actinopteri; order Semionotiformes; family Lepisosteidae; genus Lepisosteus; species Lepisosteus platostomus. The sequence continues at coordinate 44,989,781 of NC_142619.1, forward strand.
ATTCTGGATCAATGGCACACTCAGCTTTACAGATACTGGAAATGCTGTCGTATATAAGGTACGTCCACCGGAAAACATTGTGTTTTCACTCAGGTGGGTGACTAAGGTTTCAGTTTCATCTTCATTTACCTTGATTATTTAAAGCTCTATTTATCTTCATCATTATGTTCCAAGTCATTAAACGACACGCAATAACTGCTTACAATAACTCATCCTGCGCATCCTTCCATTCATACAATTACTGTACCTGGCCCTTATGGCACTGCTATAACCTCTACCTCTGGTTTAATTTCTTTCAGATATGGGAATAATTATAATGTAAGAGCTTAACATATTCACACAGTACACTGAATTGCGGATGATGAGACACATGAATGTCATAAGCTTTTCCTTCCAAAAACACTATTTTGAGCCACAAGAAGGATGGGCTCTGACAGAGGAGATGACTTCTGTGTGTTATTCGTACAATACAATAACTGAATCAACTGTATGTTAACCTGTTGATCGTAACTTTTTTCCTCCAAATTAAAAGCAGTAGGAAATTCAAAAGCCATCTATTTGCATTAGAGTGACTCATCAAGCTTTAGACCATGACTACAAATATCAAATCTGAGAGTGGGGGAGGACACTGGTTAAAGTTAAAGCACTATGAAGTGTAGTTAAAGGGCTACTGAAAGCGGGTATAGTGTCCAAGAAAAAGGTGTTCCCTGGAAAGGACCATGAGAACAAACCCCAAATGCCTGGCTACACTTCTTGAAAGGGACCACAACCTTGTTCATGAACTGTTACCGAAAAAGGCTGGAATAATGGAATATTTAAATTCCATTAACATTTTTGATTGAGAAATGTTATTTTATTTCAAGTCATATTTATCAATATTAAGATCAATATTTGCAACAACAGTCACAAATTCAAACAATTTGTTGAGTTCCATTCAATTGGCACATACTGTGCGATGTATGCAAAATGTGTACATAAGTCTTACCACAACATATGTATTTACGTACAAAACCACTGATTACATGCTCTACAGCAAACTATGGCTTCATTATTCTGAGAAGAAAGTCTATGGTACTCGTACTTTTGTAGTGCAAAAACCATCTGTTGTTTTTTTTAAAAAACACACACACAGCCAAGTGGTTCTAATACTTGGTTCAAGAGCTCTTCTGCAATCTCAAAAGCAACATGGTGTAAAAGAAAAAGGATTTAACAGCAAGAATGCTTTAATGCTCAGAATAGCAATTGAAAAGCCTTGAATACTTCAAATACTTGAATATATATATTACTGTATACGCTTAGGGTAAGTCAAAGGTTTTTTTTTTTGTCCTGATGTGCTAGCAGAGATGAGAAAACTCTTTTCAGTCAAGACACAAACGACTGCACAAATCTGGCAGCTACAAGGACTACAATAAATGGATTACCCAGGCTAAATCCGTGTACTGTGACGACACACACAGATAAGCAGATAAAAAGTGCCTTGTTGTCAGAGGACTGAAATAAAGTGCTAGGAGTCTGCAATTCTTGTACGTTACCTCACTTTTTAATTAAAAAAGTTAATGAACTAAGAAATGCACTCAGCAAGACTGGCCCTGGTGTGAGTATACTGTATGCATGTCTGTGTGTGCCCTGTGAGGAACTAATGGCCCATCCAGAGTGTATCCTGCCTTGTGCCTGCTGCTTGCCAGGATAGGCTCCAGCTATTTTGGATAAAGCAGTAAGAAAATAGATGGACAGAAACTTACCCAGCTCGTTCAGGCTCTGGGCAGCTTTGGTGATCTCTCGACTGCCACCCTGAAGCTGGCCCTGGAGTCTCTTGCTGAGGTACAGGATGCGAATTATCCTTCGCAGCAAGTCACAGGCAACCTAAGAAAAGACCGCATGAAAGAATATCGTTACGTGAAAATGACAGCAAGCCATGGAAGACTGTGAGGTGGATGTTGCCATCCACTGTCAATCAACGTTTGTGGTTGTTTGAGAGGCAAAACAAATACCACCAAACCCAGATGGGATACATCCGCTTCTGCTTCACCTCATTTCAACAGTTTAAACACATCAAGGACAGGCTGCTTTCAAACGAAATCGATGACATTAAACAAAGCTATCCAAACTTATAATAACAGCAAGCAAAATTATGCCATAACTGTTCTGAGAAATTCAAGCACAGTGCACCCCTTATTTTATCTGGTTTGGTTACTGTACATATAAAGCCATGATCATATCAAATTTACGCTGTGCCGCATGAAGCAGAGAAACATAATATGGGACCTGCTAAGGAAACAATTATATTATACATTTTTTTACAATTGCCACTGTAAAACAAATTCCAGAATGATTTTCATATGGTATTTACAGCAAGCATGTTTCAGTCAAAATGTCATGCTTTTCAACCATAACCAATATCCATTTCCATTTCCATAACCAAGCGGAGCTGTTTACTATTATTATTTTAAAAACATTCTATTCTGAAAAAATTAAATAATTTTAGTTTACTAAAACCAACTGGCAGTTAGCTCAAAGCTCGTCACAGCAGTCATACAAATATAGGTTAGCGAAAAAAAACAGTGACAAAATAGAGCAGTTCTTTACAGCAGGTGCTCTTGTGAAAAAAAAAATAGATGTAAAAATGAAAAACATTCACAAAAGTACCAACCTGCCATTTCTCCCAGGATTTTGTCTACTAGCAGCAGTAACCAACATGCCTACAATTACTGAGGCTGTGTAACAACACACAGCCAAGGATATAACACTAAATCTAAGACATGACTAACAAGCTCCACCACACTGTAGGTGACAAGATGAATACTCTAAACTCCTTCTCTGACTGCTCCTGATGGACAGGTGAGCCTCCAGTTAAACCAGAGGTGAGTCAGGGTCTGTTACCCGATACACAAGGACAAGACTGTGGATTATGAAAAGGAAAATAATCTGTTAGGATTTTAGTTTTCACTACAATAACTGTAGTGAAAACTAAAAACATCACAACCCATTTGAAGATGAGAATTCTTTCAATGTTTTTATTCAAATAAAGTGAAAAGGACGAGGCCTGAAAACACTTATGCAGTAAGTCAGGAGGGTACACAGCAGACTTTTACAAAATGTATTCCCCTTCCGTGAATACAGAAGGTCAAAAATGTTTTAGAACATCATTAAGAAATCATTGCTGCTTTCCAAAAACTGTCATGATGTCATGAATGCATTAGCTGGACAGCAAAAGAAGAAAGATGGAACCTTCCCTTTTGTCTGTATATACATAAATGATGATGTTATGACTCAGAGATTACAGTTGCATGAACTACATCAATTTGGTTCTTGAAATGAAAAAATGATCTGGAGTTCATTAGCTGCCAAAATAAATGAATGATTAATTGAGATATACTCAAAACAGCGAAATAACGTTTAACCTCTCCTTTTTGAGAATGTCTGAAACAAGGTCATCTTGTGGAAGAACACAATAAATAATGATTACGTACAGGAGAGACTTCCCTTTGCAATGTCAAACATGACTGCAATGTCAACTTGTAGCAGCAGTGAATGCCACTTCTCAAATCCCAGCCTGACAGCCTGCCATATTTCCAGGGGTTGGGCTTGGGAATAACATTTTGCAAGGCCAGTAAAAACTCAAAGTTATTCCAAGTATTTTAAAATCAATACACAGCATAATCATTTATTAATTTAGTTGTCTCCTTTGTCCTAGCCAAAAAAGCATGTAAATAGAGTATATATATGATGTCTATAAGCCTATACAAAAATATTCTCTGTCTTCAAAATACCCATCACAGCTGCTTTAAGGAAAGACGTGCAATCAAAATATATCCGTCACCTTCACCACAGATACATATCTACTCCAGTTACTAGCTAAAGTGAACTCTACAGCATATGCCATTTACTCTGACAGTCAGCCAAGACAGCAGGAAAAATCTGATGGCAAAAAACAGGACACAGAGCTCAGCACACTCAGAGTGCCACTTGACAGTTCAAGAGAATTAGCCAAGACAGACTTGATGTAGCCATAAAATATGTGGGAAGGTAGGAAGAAGAGGAAATTATATACTGTACGGTAGCACTTCCAAGACGTGTACTAATGCCAATTTGTTATGCATAACCAAATAAAGAAGCCACCATGAGCCAGGAAATCCTCAAAACGGGTTTTCTGAAACGTCCACAGATGCATTTCAGAAACCGACAGACTTGTTAGGGTTGAGGGGCCAGAGATTTACCAATATCTTTGTTACTGGTCATACAGTTAAAGTAAAGCTCAATCTCAAATGTTGAGACTCAAAAAAGGAACTGTTAAAGATCCCATTGCTTTCAGTTTTAAATTTATTTCTTCATGATGATGGAGCTTCAAGCAAAAGCAATGATGTAATGAAACTAAAGCATGCTGATAGCATGACAGTCTTTTATCTTTACTACTCAAAATGATAGAGTGAATTCTCAATGGAAGACCAATAATGGAAAACATATCTCTAATAAGAGTTCATTTGTTAAAAGAAAAACAAGAAGCAATGCTAAATATAGTTTTTTACAGCAACAAATACAAGATAGGTTATTAAGTCAGCTCTTCCTTCTTCTTACATAATCTTTCAATTCAAGTCAATTAAAAAATCATTCGCACCACACATTGTACAGTCCTCTCCATAAAAACACATAACCTTAACAATATTGTGAAATAATTAAAAGCTTTAAGACCTTCCTTTGTCTAATGGAATGAATAAATAGGGAATACAACTATTTTTGTCAACAACAGCAAAATAGGTAAAACTACTTTAATAAAACAGTTCTGATTAACAGTATTTTATGCAGTACAGTAATATTTAAACAACGCATTTTAACCAATACATTAAAACCTCAAATCTAAAAATTAGTCTTGCTCTTCACAAAAATAAAATCACAAGATACACAATGAAATTCAAAGGAAGATAATGATCCCACACACATAGAAAAAGGTTTAACTCCTTTTTACAGTACTTATTTTTTAACCAGTGTAATTTTAGTATAGTGTTTAGCATATGTCATTGATTCATTGAATAATTAATGTACGCAGTAAATTAGTTATTTTTTGTGTGCAGCCCTATAGTTGATAGATCTTCAGCCTTACAATCAATATGTACCATAATCATGCATTAGTGTGTCCTAAAGAAGCAGTATATTAGCTTCTTCTCTAAATTCAGAAATACTCCAATGGAGAACTTTTGAGCGATGAACCCGAAGATGTTTTTAATTTAAAATCTAAATTAATTTAGCAAAGGATGTTTTAGTTTTTTTATTAAAAAGGTAAAACAGCCAAAGTCCAAAAACATTTGACCAGGCCTTTTAATTTATTTCCAGTCTACAATGCTTTAAAGACCTTTTCAAGGTGACATTGTCATTTAAAAATGTGCTTTGGAAAAGCGTGTTACAGTAGAAATTAAATCTAATCTCATCCGTTCTGCAGGAATGATTTTTAGCTTTCAAAACCATCCAAAAGCAGCTCAGAAATGTTCAAGGAAATCCTAGGGACTAGCCAAAGAGATTTTAATCCACGCTGAAATGTCTGATGCCTTTTTCATCATCTCTTTTAAAATCTGGATAAGAGATGTTTTACATAAGGTAAATAACGAGGCGAAAAACATGGTCACCGACATACCTGTAATCGAGCCAGCTGTGCTGTACGAGCAACAATTTTATTGTATGGATCAACAATCTTGGTCCTAATCCTGTTAAGCAAAAAAAAAAAAGAAGCCATTTTAACTTCATGCAAAATGTTATTCAAAAAATTCTTAAATGACAGCGAAACACTACACATTGAAATAGTACTAAACATTCCCCGATGCAATAAGGTATTTCTTGAATAACAGCGTACTAGACTTAATTCATATAGTGGATTTATGGCTGCAGTTTTGAATTCACAGAGACATCCAAGACAACAGAGGTGATGAATTAGTACCTGTCAAGAGCTCCTTGTAAAGCACCAATTCTTGTCTGCATCATTTGAAGTACACCTGTGAATAGAAAAAAGAGCTTTTTTAAAAACATGGGCAAAATCAATTTTAAATTTATTAAGCTTTTTATTAAAGCAATAAATCAAAAGTTCAAGCTAGAAAAGCAAATTAATAACCCAACCATTAACATTAGTCTCCTAATATATCCATATTGTTAATTCATTTGCTTGAAGTTTATTAAATAGTTTCCAGTTTCCATCCTTCTGGGAATTCAAGCTTGAACGATTTCCCTTTGCTTCTGTGGTTACCTGATCTGCGACAGAGGAAGAAAATTGGAGAGTTGTGACTCTCAAGCCCACATCAACTTAATGTCGCATTGTGCCCGAGTCTCCACTGAAAACTGGCACCTCAAAATCTGTGACTCACCAACACACCATCCTAGTTAACAAGGCAGAGTGCACCACCGAGACTCACCTTTATATGAAAGTTTAAAGTTAGAATGATTAACTTTATTAGTTCAAGTCAACATATCACATTATTAAAAAAAAAGATGCTCCCACAAGCATTTTGGAGCAAAGGTTTGTTTTATTTTTCTTCTATGTAACAGCATTACCCACATGAGAAGCAAAGGCTCAACAAGCTCAAAGAGTAGACACTAATTAGTCATAAGTTCTATAGATTTTAGCTGCATGAAATGTGTTTAACTGAAGTGTCCAATCCATTAAGTTCAAATATTTCAATCAGAGTAGCACTGAATGAAAGTCTTCTTAGACATCAGAGGATGTCAAATTGATAAAGTGGAGTTAATTGGGAAGTGAAATTTAGAATACATTTCAACACAATAAGGCCAAGATGGCGAATGCTTCTTCCTCACAGCTCCTGGATTCTGCATTTGATTCCAGAGAGGGGCGCAACCTGTAGGGAGTTGAGATATTCTTTTGTTGTCAATATTGTTTTCCCCAGACACTACAGTTTCCAGTCCAAAGGTACAGTACAGTATGCTGGCTAGGTTAATCGGTGTCTGAATTGTTTTTGTGTTTGCTCTGTGCCCTGTGAAGGTCCGAGTCCTGCTTTGCACCCAATAAGAGGATCAACAATGCCGAGACAACACAGCGCACAGGAACATTAAAATTGTTACAAAGGAGGAAGCTATTCGGACCGTTTAGCCCACTGAGCAGTTAGTACCTAACTGATCCAAAGGTATCATCCTATTGTGGCAGTTTGTTAAATATTCCCACAACAAGGACCTGTACTTGGATATAAAAATATTAGAAAACATATTTCAACACAAGTGACTAAGCTACTACAAAAACACAGACCCAAAACCTGGTTAAAGACAGAAGCAACCCAAAAGACAGACAGTTCCTTCCTATGCATTAGAGTGCCACACAGTTGACAATGTGGCCGAAGCGCCACCTGCTGGAAATACTTATTAAATTAACCCAGCAGAGCAACAGGCAAAGAAAGAGCAACACTTAATTTCATAGATGTGAACGTGCAACCAAATGGGAAATACATCGCACTTTCTAAATGCTCTATAAGAACCTTGGGGTTAAGAAACCCTGAGGTTAATTAACAGAATGGATTTTTAAATACATAATTCAACAGGATCTTGATTAAGCATAAAAGCTAAAGATGCAGTTTCTTTTCAGAGAAACACCCCCTGGCCTATTAGGACAAGATCAGAAAAATCTAAAGGCTAAAAGTCCAACAAAGCTATGGAACACTTGCATTATTTAAACCAAAGTAACTAATGCAGAGCTCGCTGCATGCCAAAAATAAAAAGCAAAGCAGATCTCTAGCAAATGTCAATACCTGCCACAGCATCACATGCAAGCTTCTGTACCTTCAAACTGGCAAGAAAAGTGTCAATCAACAACAGTGAGAATCAGTCTCAAAATCTATTGGTAACAACCGAAAGGATTATCTCTTTAATCATAAAATATGAAGGAAGCGAAGCCACTGTGAAATCATGCTGAGCAACACTTCATCATTAAAATCCACAGAACACAGCAGGGCTTTCAAAAATAAATTGGTTGGATTAATTTCCACAAACGAACACTGCTATTCCCTTATGCGAAACAGATTTTCCATCATCAAATGATAGACAAATACACAATGCTGTGAAATTAAAACAAAAATAACCAAAAGAGTTTACCGTTAGAAATAACCACATTTTTTTTGTGAGTGCAGCAGCCTTATAGGTAATTCAAGTACAAAAAATCAAAATGGTTGTGTTGAGTGTAGAAAGACTGGAAACCAGCAGCAAATAAAAAAAAGCAACTGAAACACCTGGGTATCTTTGTATATTTGTTACAGAACACTTCAACAAGGGCTCCCTGTGGACAATTACCTTCCAAGGATTCAGTCCCAGTTGCTTGGGCCAGTAAGTCTTCGTGTCTTGCTACCACCTAAAAAAAAAATCAACATGAAATGCAAGGATATTTTAAATAACTACTGAACACATTTACAAGTGTTTGATTTCCTCCCATCTTCCATTATTGGTTTCATTTGGTATCATTTATCAACAAAATATTGTTTTATGATTCAGATGCAAAGCAATCCTAGATCATATAAATAAAGACTGTAGGAACAGTTCCACTGAAACCTGCATTATCTGATCTTGAGAAGTGAATTGGTGACCTACTCATTAAGTTGACGTTTCCCTCTACCACATGAATGGAAAGAATAAGCTATCTATATCATCCCAACTGACAAGAAAGTGTGTCTGTTCTTTGTTTAATAAGGACTGAAATATTCACCAACAGCTCAATGACTGTCCTCTACATGAACTGTGTACCTAATATTAGTCATGGATCTAGATATCTTCAAACTTTCAGATGCAATTAGATGTTGCAACTGCTTTTCCCTGGAAACTGAAACACTGATAATATTGCTTATCTGCTTTTAAAGTCATGCTTGGTTTTCAGTTTCATAAGCACCAGAGACAGGACAGGAACTGACCTGATAACCACATATATCAACAAAATCTTGTAAGGCACAAAAGGAAGCCCATCTATTTTTTTTCCTCTTTGGAGTAGGATATTGTTTTTAATTAATGGTGCACCCTTCTGTGATATAATGTCATTTCACATCATATTGTTTTACATATTTTTTCATAGACTCCTTATGAAGGTTGCTATCCTTAGACAGGTATTTGGCATTCTAATGGATAAAGACCATAAAATACTATAGTTTCTGAGATCACAAACCATTCAAAACTGAAATAAAAATAAGATGTTGACATGTTGATAAGATGTTGATAAAGATAAGACAATTGGGTTTGCATGTCACAAAAAGAATAAAAGATACTTTGCTCACCTCCAAACCCTACTAGAATCGGTCTTTTGGATCATCTCTTGAGAAATTATTTTTGCTCCAACAGCACACTAGCAAAGTCAAATGGAATTTCACACAATAACAGCATCAGAGTCACTTCTGCTACAAACATAATCCAATGGCTGATAAATTAAATTCAGCATTGGGAAACTAAAAATGTAACTGCTTTAAAAAATAGTTTAGATCACCAGGACTTTCCAGTTAATGTATTTCAAATGGTTTGATGCACATCCTTTTATTGAATTACTTTTTCTGCAGGATTCTCTGATGCCTACTGACTATTACCAGCTTTGCATGCCAGCTAACTCATCTCCTAAGAGTATCTTAAACAGATTACCAGGCTACAGTGTACTGCATACTAATTAATACTACCATATATTTTCAGATTATTTTAATTTTGAACGGGTGGTTAAAATGGGAAAAAGAATATTAACCAAATAATTTGCACAATGGGGTGTGCCAAGTAGCCCAACTGGTAAAAGTGCTTGAGTGAGTGCATTCTGAACTCAGGTTCAAGCCTGAGTCATGTCACTAGCTAACACTGACCCCAAACAGTGGCACACGATTGGCCGATTACTGCTCGGGGTGGGACAGGATTTGTCACCCAGAGTTCTCTTGGTGCTCTCTGATACAGCGTCCCCTGCAGCCCCCCAGGCTCCTGCAGATAGGCGGTGTAGTCTGTGACTGATGCACCTCTCCTCCTAAAGGCACCGATTCACGACAGGGCTGTGCCGTCTGTGATTTATTAGAGGCCGACTGACTCGAAAGTGGGCTCCTGTGTTGTCATCACAGGAACCATAGCCAAGGCATGAAAAACAATTGGCTAACCATAATTAGACTTGTATACCAAATACAGTGCATTCAGACAATTCTAAATTTAAAAAAATAAATTGAATAATGACGGAAAAAATACATAAACAACTACATTGAACAGCTGTTCTAAAAATTGTTTTTATTTTCACTTTCATAGGATTATGACATTGTTTTAATCTTCTTAAACACCTCCAAAGGTATAAAACATATGCTTGGAAATAATCCCAATTCTGCCGAGCTGTGCTTCAGATTGTTGCCCTAACCTTTTCTTGGTGGGTTTTAACGGGAAGGTGACTACAGAAAACTTCTTCAAAATATACAGGTTGGTAAAAATAGAACAGAAAGCATTAAGTATTTAACAAAAGTCCTTAAAACTAGAACAGTACTTTAGACAGCATTGTGCAAATCAATTGTGTCTTACCTGTCATATTCAATTTAGTCTAAATTGCGCATTAAAAAGTTAATTTTTCCCTTAAAATTTTTTATGATTAAGCGTGAATGGTTCGAGAACCTAAACAACAAGCATCATTGAAGCTCCATCTTGTGTTAAACCAGGCTTCAGAAAGTATGATAAAAGGCCATTTTTCAATCGCTTCTGACTTTCTGCTGAAAAACGAGAACAAAAAGACAGCTGGTTTTATAAACTCCAGATGAAAATGCTTACCCTTTGGACATGTTGCTCAAGGCATTCTTCAGCTGTTGCATGTTGTACTGCATCACACAACATAAACCAACAGACAACAATCCCGTGTCCTGTATTTGCCCTCAGAACTGTTATACAGTATAGCACTTATCTGCACATACCTGTAAATGGAGCTCTTTGTCCAACTGGCTGATGCCTTGGGCAAGTTTAGCTAGCTGCTCGGTTATTACTGCATGATGAATAGCTTGAGCCGTGTAGGTCTTGACATCGAAGTCTTCTTTGCAAAAATCTGCATAGCACTCTGGAAATAAAGTTTAATGTATTACAAGAAGGCAACATATACAAATTAGAAAATTACACTGTGAATCATGGTAACTACAGTGCATAAAACCACAATTCTGCAACTCTTGGAAAAAAATATCTTGATATCTGAAAGTATAAAAAGAAAGAAAAATCACATTCAATAACCTAGCTATGTAATGCGATTGCCATACTTGATCTGAAATTAAGTTTTCATGCCAAGAAATAAACAATTCAAATATTTCAGAATATAAAATGAAAGATCAGCATCATTGTAGCATAACAGTAGTGGTGCAGCCAAATGGCTTGGTTTGAAAGTACTGAACCCCCTGCACTCCCACCCTGAAATGTACAGGAGATACGTTTGTGTTCAGTGAAAAAAACTTATAATTCATTTATTACAATCAGTACTACAGAACTGAAATTGGTTTTATCTCAAAAATACATGGATATATTTGATAAATCAATATCTTTCTACATTAGCAAATATAAGAACCACTTAGACAAAGCATAGTATATTGTCAGAGCAGGTAGATGTATCCAAATTTGAAGTAACTTAATCCATTACTGACTGGATTTCCAGTAATACAAATCATAAATATTGCTACAAAAACTGATGAGTCTAATTCTCCTAGTGAGAAACATAATTATGGCTTGGAAATTCGGCAGACAGATGAAGTATAGTATACATTGGATACCACTGCCTAGATAGCAGATATACCTGCTCTCTGCCAAAATAAGCATTATGGAATAAAGCAGAACAATCAGTCTAGCTTACTACAGTTGCTTTAAAACAACTGTACTGTTATGATAATGGTCTTTATCTCAGCATTTCTTTAATCCTCATTTATATTACATGATGCAAATACTATCAGATACCTACGGTGTCTATAGAAAGTCTACAGCCCCTTTCAGATTTTATAACCTGGAATTAAAATGCTTTAAAATATATATATTTTTATCTACTCATTCCACTTCACAACTATCCTTCAGAATTTAAAAAAACAAAACTTAAAATACCTTGGTTGAATAACTTTCCATCCTCCTTGTAATAACACTCCTAAATTAACTCAGGTGTATCCAATCACCTTCAAAATGACACAACAAATTAACTGATCTCCAACTGTGTTAAACTGTAGCAATTCAAATGATTTCAGGAAACGTTCCGCAGTTCCTGTAGGTGCATCTCAAAGCAAAGCCTCAAACATGAGAACCAAGGAGCTTTCAAAAGAACTCCAGAACAAAGTTGTGGAGAGGTACAGATCAGGGAATGGATATATGAAAATTTCTAAGGCCTTGAACATCCCTGGGAGCACAGGGATGACTTAATATTTGTTAATAATAACAAATATTAAGTAGTGGAAAATACATGACATGACCAAAAATTGCTTCAGTCTAGAAAGATTGATTCAAGAGGCTAATAGAGGCCATTTTGAAAGAGCTACATGTTTCAATGGTCAAGACTGGTCAAAGTGTGCAAGAGACAACAATATCCCAGGCCAATATGGCAGGATGGGCAAGAAGAAAGTTGTTACTGGAAAAAACAGCAACACGGCATTTAAGTAATGTTGCAAAATGTCTTGTGGTCTGAAAAAACAAAAATGGAATGTTTTGGCCTAAATGCGAAGTGTGACATGTGGCACAAACCAAAACAAGACATCACTCAAAGAACACCATCCCTACAGTGAAGCGTGGTGATGGGAGCATCATGGTATGGAGATGTTCCTCACCTGCAGGGGCTGGGGCACCTGTCAGGTCAGCGGGGAAAATGAATGGAGTAATGTACAAAAAAAGTCATTTTCCATACTCTGCAAGAAAGCTGAAATGGGGACAGAAGTTCCACCTTTCAGGGGCACACAGTCAAAGCTTAACGGGAGCAGCTAGTTAACACAAAAGGTCAACGCAGCCCTGTCAGAGCCCTAAACCTAAGTCCAACCAAAACATTGAGGCATGACTTAAAAACTGCTGTCCATCAGAGCTCCCCAAGGAACTTGACAGAGCTTGAACAGAACAAATATTGCCAAATTTAGATTTTCAGAATTTCCTACAGCCTCACAGCTGTAACTGCTGCCAGATTTGCTTTCACAAAATATTAATTCTGGGGAGTGGAGACGTATCCAATTGTGATATTTCAGTTTTCATATTTTTAATGTATAATTATTTCCCAGTAAAAACATTGTTCCCCTCAAATGTGTGGAGTATGGTTGTGTAGAGAAAAGGGGAAAAAATCCTCATTTAAATGCATGAAAATCTGAGGTACTGACTATAAAATGTGAAAAAAGGTCCAGGGGGTGTAGATGTCCTATAGACACTGTATTTTATTTATTATTATTAATAATAAAATGATATAAGTAAAGCATTTAAAGTATATTGAAAATGTAAGTTTCTTCATTTTTACCTTTTACAAGAGCCTTACCTACATAGTACTGTTCTTACAACAAGGTTTTTTTAAGAATCTACACATTCCTTTGGCTTCTACAGTAAGGACAGTTAAGATGTTTTTTTTATATACAAATCAGAAGATACACAGTGGACATGAACATGATTCCATCAACAAGAGGAAAACAAGAGTCACAGTATCACACAAATCTATGCAGGAATGTTTGGGAAAGAAAATGTCCACATGTGTGTGAGGTTTAATTTCACTTGTACAGAATGGTAAGGTCTTGCTTTAACAATCCGAAGTGTTAGGATTTGTCATAAACACGAAAAATAATCATAAAACGATGTATGTGTAGAATGATATGCACACTGGATTTTCTTCTTTTCTCAATCACAAACAAGTGCAAGAGAAATCCTGCAACGTGTCCTGTAGCCAGCAGAGGGCCTTTCAACGCAGTCTGTAATGCGCACTTACAGTGAAGACGTAGTTTTCCCATATAAAAGTTATAAGACCAGTGTCCTTGCAACCCCTATGTACTTGTGTAGATTATGTCTATTAACACATTGAGACATAAATGTATTGCCACGCAATCTTCATATTCACTCAAATCTGAGCAACCATGAAAAAGTAACTTTTTTACAATATGCTAACAAGTTTTTAATAGACTTGAGTATCCATATAAATATGCATTTCTTTTTCGAAGAAGTCTGTACAATTGAGTAGTGTGTGTTGCCCGATATATCAAATATCAATTTTGTATTTTAAATAGGCAAATTCCTTCAAACATTCGGTTACTTTTTAATAACTATAAAGTAACTTACTTTCTTGTTAATATAAAGGTTTTAAGTGCAGTATTTCCCGAAACCTAAGCAACAGTTCAAATAAACACCTTAAAAAAGGTTAACACCTATGGCGACTTATAGGTTGAAAAATCTGAACAAATTTGAGTGCCATAATACGTTCACGTAATGTCTACATTTCACAGTGGAGTTAATTAGGCGAATACATATAACTACAGTATTAAAATTCATTCTGTATACATGTTTCTTACTGTACTAATTCACGAACGCTGATGCAAAAAAACAGTTACATGCAGGTTAGTATTTTGTGGGAATGTCAGGTTGAAGACTGCAGACCGATCACAAACACAGTTGACGTTCATTGGTGTTGTTTTTGATATCATTATCACAAATGGAAATAATTTCAATGCAACAAAGCACCCTGAATTGTCCATAGCTACCTAAATGGACTGGGAATCTTCATTATATTATGCATGCATTTCGTACACTATTCATTTCAATATTACTAAATATGTCATTTTTGAGTAATTTATACATAAAAATGCTGTTGCATGACAATACACTATAAACAACATTAACCATTAGCTAATTTGAAAGAACACGCTATCCATTATGCAAGTAAAAATAACGCTTACTGGACTAAACGAGAAATTATTCAATTGTTTCTTTATATTAACAGCTATTCAATACGAAATAAAAAAATCCAGCCTCCAATTTTAGTAGTTAATGTAACTTAGTTCTTCAATCACATTAGAGCTAGCCTCAAATATAAAGTGTACAAAGAAGACAATGTGTAAATGTACTAATAATGCAGGTTCCAAATATATGAAAAATGCATTACCATCTTTCAAAAGTTCATTTGTGGACGCTGTTTCTTTACTTCCTTCCATGTTGGCTACTGCCACCTTACCTATCTGCTGACGTATAAATCAAGCGTCAGGAAACGCTGCTTTTTAGAGGCACAATATTATAAAAATATATATTATTGCGATAATTCCCAACGCTTTACTTTTGTGTAAAATCGTATTTTGAATAAAATATCAATAGGTGTATTTACATTTATTAACAAATATAAGTATCTTTCATCAACGGAGCGTATTCTGAAGAGGTACAAACTGAAGTCCCTGTACACGTGGTGCATTGTGGGAGTTGAACAGTTCCGAGTTTCTACAAAATATGGAATATTTGGCTTGCTCCAGTGTAAACCATCTTAATTTCAAACGATTGAGTTTTTAATATGATTTACTTTGACACTTACCTATAACACGTAAGTTATTTACTCGATCGAATGTTTACCCTAGTCTGATAAAAGCGATTTCAAAAGTGACTTTTGACATCTTTAATGATTCGTTGCTAACCATGGGCAGCCAACAGTGGGAATGATTTAGTTCTCTGGGGACGATTCAATCAAAGCTAGGGGAGTAGATACTAAGTAAAATAAAAGGTGGAAGTTACTCAAACCTTAAAGAGACAGGATTCAAAACTCGATTTTTAAACCCAAGATCAGCTACTAGTGAGGTTGACAGCCATAGCTTCTTAAGTATTTTTATTGTAGGACTATTTAAAAACAAGACGAACAACAACATAAATACTTTTTTGGATAAGACAGAGCAAAGACGTCTCCAGGAACTCTAAATATAACAAATCCTGGTGCAAGCGGATGCAGACGAATGGAAGTTGCCCTGGTTATTCTGGTTATAGTACTTTACGTACAAATTAGGCGCATAACGAGTTATTTAATTACAGCGGCGTGTTGAGTGTGCAGTTGGAAAGAATGATGCTTATGGCTTACAAAGTATTTTGGAATTACTTATTTGCCTAGTTTGCATTACTAGTGACAAAACAGTTTGAGCCCAGCTGTTAATTCAGTGTTCATATTTTATTTTGTAAACCGTTAATCGTAGTATCGATCAGAGACGACCACTTAATTCAGTTTATGTTCCTTTTATCAATTAAGTTCTGTTTATGAAATATTGTAGGACCGTCCTCTGAACCAGACTTGGAAACGGCGACTGAAATGAGACCCTGTATTGGAAATCTATATAATGTGGAAAATAAATATTTTATAGTGTTTCCTGATTACGAAGAGAATAGGGCGTTTCTTATCGGTGCAACAACTGAAGCAACCATAAATCTGCTTGGTGTTACTTCTGCTAATTATGAAGTCAGTGTGATCTGAGCATATCAAACAGGACGGAATATCATAAGTGTCATACGGAAAGTTTACCAGGTACGTTTTCGTAAAGATATGGTTTTATTTCATTAGGATTAGAAGGATGGGTGGTTTTGGATACGAATGTTTTGTTGGCCTTCATGGTATTTAATAATCAGGTATATTTAATGTAACAAACTGATATGAATTGGTATAAACTAACAGGTCACACAAATATGATGGAATAGTAATGGAAGATTGAATACACTTATCAAGTCCTACCTTGCCAGATAATAGAAGTTTGACAAGACTGAGCATGGTCTGTACTTTGGCAAAAAAAAAAAAGGCATCAGTGGTGAGTCCAAATGCTGAGGGCTATTGGAGGACTGGACTGCCTCTGTCTATTTTTTACTAATTCCTATATATTGTCACATTAGAAACTGTCATTGGGCAATTCTGAACGGGATGCACCTTTTACATGGTTTTGTAACGGCAACCCATTATAAAATCTGACCTTAGGGACATCTTTAATAAGGTTACCATGCACACTACCTCTCCTTTCAGGATACTCCTGTGGTTCTCCTGCCCCTTAAAAAAGGCCACAGTGTAGACATCCGGAGGCAGCTGTACTTGAATGTGTGGTTATGGGGTCAGCTGTGCCTTCATTGTGAAATGCATTAGAATCACCATTTTGATTAAAGGCCCTCATTTATCCCATGATTGATATCAAATAGATAATAGAATGTTGGGTTTTTTTTTCCATTCAGAGGTTTTATAGCATGTTGTACATGTTATCTGTCCATCCATCCATTTTCTAACCACTTCATCCAACACAGGGTCGCAGGGGAGCTGGAGCCTATCCCAGCAGCCAGCGGGCGCAAGGCAGGATACGCCTTGGACGAGACACCAGTGCATCGCGGTGTTGTACAGTACATTTAATTGTGGGATTTTTCTGTTATCACCAAGGACATGGAAAATGTTATGGATCTATTTCAGAAAGGCCAAGTTGTAAAAATATGCGCCCCAATGGTACGCTATTCAAAGTAAGTACAATTATAACACTTCCTTGCCTGGAAGCCTCTTTATCCACCTCTGAAGTATAGCAAACCCACCTTTGTGGCACAACGGCAGCCCCACCACAAGGTGGAGTAGTTTTCAAATTGAAGAATCATATTAGGACCCACACAGACCACAGGGTGAGTGCTCCCTACTGGTCCCACTAGTTCCTCTTCCAGCAGCAACCTTAGCTTTTCCCAGGAGGTCTCCCATCCTAGCATCATGCCAGGTGTGAGTTGCAAGGTGATATACTGTAGCTGCTGCCTATATCACTGGCAAATTTACTGAGGGGAGAATAGTACAAAGGGGAGAATAGTATTTGTTTCTCCTTTTAGATTAAAATGTGGACATTTCTTGAACTTTGTGCCATGAACATAGTATAGTTTGGCACCTGTGTTGAACTCCTTCACTGTGTGGAAAACCTTTCTTTCTTAGAGGACAACTGTGATGACGGGCAACCACAAACTGGCAGGACAGGTATAAACATGAATGTTCATATGCCATTTCTTCGTTTTCCAAGGCTGGCTTTTAGATCTCTTGTACGCAAATATGACTGCGACCTCTGTTTCACCCCCATGATCGTCGCTGCTGACTTCATGCGATCTAATAAGGCTAGAGACAGTGAATTCACAACAAGTCAAGGTAATCTGTTGTTGCATGACTTTACATTCTCTATATTATATGATATACAGTATAGGTAATAATATAATCTGTTTTAAGAAAAAGTGTTTTAAATAAAACTGAGTATCTGAACTGAAGGTTGGTATGTTACATTTTTTTTTGATACTAAGAATTCAGTGAAACTTGTGTCTGTTCATTTTATTAAAAATCACAAAGAGCGGACATTTCTTTATTTGGTTGATGCTTTGGCTGATGAAAGGCATATTAAAGTGGTTAAAGTTTACTTGTTTATTTCCTGTGCAAATTTTGGTATCTATTTATAGATACTATTATGTTTTTAGTTTTATGTATAATTGCATATATTTTATTGTTATTATATTATTAGATTTATAGATACTATTTATATAGCAGGTTTTGCTTCTGCAGTGTGGGTAGTGTACAAGAGCTTACTCAAAGTTACAGGAGCATCAGTGTGGATCACAGCCTGTGAATCTGAGTATGGGAGTCCTGAGTCTGAAACATTAGTCCAGAATGCCACTGCGTTGTGTCTTGTGTCACAGCTGATCGCCCTCTGATTGTGCAGTTTGCTGCCAAGGACTCTCAGACACTCGCTGATGCTGCCTGCATAGTCTCGCCTTTCTCTGATGGAGTGGATCTGAACTGTGGCTGTCCACAAAGGTGATGCCTCTTCATAACCCATCCAGCGTTGACTCAAGTCCCTTAAATCCCTCAGGTATTGAGGATCAAGGGAAGTAAGAAAGGATCTGAAGGAGATGGATTACAGTGAATTATAATTAATACAATTGATTAATAACTTAGTGCCTTTAAACATCAGGATCCCCATGAATATGTAGCTGTTATTTTAATGTACAACTATGTACACATAATTATTTAACGTGTGTAACAATTGGATATATACTACAGTGGAAGTTCAGCTGAGCATTGCAACAAGGACAAAAGTGATATCAGGCTGTTAATTCCTTTGACTCCCATTATGTTCCAATATATTTAATTTGATGTTTTTAAGCAGAGCTTTACATTAATAGTGATAAAAGTGATATAGACTGTATTTGTTTTCTGTCTCCAATTAATTTCATTTGTGAATTGTACCATAACAAAGTTAATGAGCAATTGTTGTAACAAAACAAAAATTCACAGGTGAATGAGAAGGTTTTTTCAGTTGTTCACTATGACGTTTTGCTTTTGGTGTCGCTTTAATCAAGATGGGCCATGGCAGACGGATATGGTGCTTGCCTGATAAACAAGCCCGAGCTTGTTCGAGACATGGTGAGGCAGGTCAGAAACCAAGTGGAAAATCCCAAATTCTCAGTCTCCATCAAAATACGGTAATGCATTTGTTTGGTTATTGGTACAGTTCATTACATTATACAGTATATCCATGATCATATAGAGTATTAAAAGAAGCCTGTCACTCTGTTTGTAAAAATATGCGTGTAGAAAGGTATACTAATTTTGAGAATTACATTGGTGTCATTTTGATTAATTTATCATTTCTGACTGGCCATCTGAGTGACCTTCACAATTGGTACTAATGCTAAATCAGCTCATTAGTAAGAGTTGATTGGGCACAGGAGATGTGGTGATTTGACCTACTAAATGTCGTACATGGTGAAAATCAAAATAGAAAAACCAGGAAGGAACCAATATGCCCCACTTTCAAATGAACAACTCGGCGCACCGTTGCTCAACTTTGAGGGTGTTCACAGCTGGAATATTCTAACCTAGCAAGATGTAACAGGTGAATGCAGTTTGGCAATGAGTATCCACAGTCTGGGAGAGCACAAATCACTACAACTCCACAGGATTCATTCAGAGGCCCAAAGGTGATGGTCTGGCTAGGAATGTCTAAATGCTACAGTACGTACCCTCACACCCGAAGAATGCTCCACAGCTGAAAAACGTTGTGGTTCTTCTCTTTTCAGCATGGAATAAACCTTTACTTGTTCCTTAAATTCTACGTATCTCAAAATGCAGTAAGCTTTTCCCGAGAACTCACTTATTGCCTTTCCTGTTGGTCTATTCCAGCAGGACAACGCACATCTTCATGTGGCTTATGTATGAGCGCTTTCTTGCAAGATGACCGCTGTGCTCTGGATGCCGTGCCTGCCACACCGAACATCTGTAGGATGGGTCTAGCACAGGGTGGCATCTAGGGCTTAGAGACCAGCTGTCCCCAAAATAAATGTATTCACTTCATGTAACAGATATTTTTTTTAATGTCTCCCAGTATGAAAATCCTGCCCGGGAAAGTAACATTCCAAATGGGTGTATAATTTAAACTTAATGCCACCCAATACTTTATGGAATAAAACTATAACTGAGATTTCTCATGTAGTTATTAATCTAGAGTGTATTGCATTGTTCTTTGTTTTCACCTTTCGGACTAGAATCCATCGTGATATCAGGCTGACGGTTGATCTGTGCCAGAAGGCAGAGGCAGCTGGTGTTTCCTGGGTCACAGTCCATGGGCGGACAGCGGACGAACGTCACCAGCCAGTGCACTACGATGCAATAAAGACCATTAAAGACAGCTTGTCTGTCCCTGTAGTTGCCAACGGTGATATTAAGAATCTCAAAGATGTAGAGTCTACTCGCCAGCTCACGGCGATTGACGGTAAGAGACCATGGTCACTGTGCGTATTTCTGGAAAAAGAGGATGCTTACAGTACATAGTAGTTAGAAAACCTGCCATTTGAAACGTGTCTTATTTTGCAGCCCTAGTGTACAACCAGATTCTAAATGAAATGGCTCTAAGTCAGATTCCCAATCAGCAGGGAGAAGGAAGGTTGTAGGTGTGGCCAATACAGAGTACATTTTTTAAAATATTTTTTTCTATTAAATGACCACTTACTTTTATTTTTTTCTTTGCCCCCTTGCAATTTGTAATTGGTAATTATCTAAAAACTTGACTTGCTGCTGTTGCCCTCGAACATCACACCATTTCTGTGGTGTTCATTAGTCTATATTTCATAATCAAGTTAAGAGATAAATGCCAGCACTATTTTGGAAATGGTTCTTAACTAATTTATTCATTGTATTAAAGGTTTTGTTTAACTGTACGTATTTGTCAGCGATACCTCTCCTTATTGTGCTGAATGCGTACATTCATGTTAGTAACTATGTGTTTAAGGTGTTCTAGGGAATTATCTCATTTATAGTTATAGTATTGAAATATGTCTGTCTGCAATATCTGCAGAAATGCCAACACAAATATTTGAAGTAGCCTTCCCTCAATTATCAGATAGCCTCCAATTCCTGGTAAAGGTCTCAGTAATCTAGAACCGATCTGGGATGCGAGGTGGTACTACACTTCAAACTGGACACACAGGGCACACACACATACACAGGCATGCAGAGACAATTTAGAGATGCTGCTTGACCTCTCCGATATGTTTTGGCATGTGGGAGCACCCAGACAAAACCCTGGGCACCCCAAAACCCACGTGTACACAAGATCACACAACATCACACAGAAGACACCGTCAATCTCAAACCCAGTACCTAAGAGCTACGAGGCAGCTGTACTAACCGACAGGTAACCCTTCCTCCACACTGATGTTGGAAACAAAATATATGAATTACACCGATTGTTAATTTTATGCTACAAAGACTGTCTCTTCTTCTCTTTTCCACAGGTGTAATGGCAGCAAGAGGTTTGCTAGCCAATCCAGCAATGTTTGCTGGGTATGAAGATACGCCATTGGAATGTGTCTGGGACTGGGTGGACATTGCTTTAGAACACGGAACTCCCTTCACCTGCTTTCATCACCATTTAATGTACATGATGGAGAAGATTACCTCGCAACAAGAAAAGAAAGTTTTTAATGCTCTGTCTAGCACCTCTGCTGTTCTAGATTACTTGAATGAAACTTACGGCTCCGCTCGTGAGATCGTTTAGGAATTACAGGGGGAAAATGTTTTAACCTTTTAAATGCTGTTTTAAGTGGAGTTTTTTTTTAAATAAAGTTGTTTTACATACAATGTGTATTGTATGACTTGAAAAAAGGACTAAACCAACTGTAATTTTTTAAATAATCTTTTTATATATGTTGGTCAAATTATAACACAGTTCATAAAAAGACTACTATTGATGGAAAAATATTATGGTAAGGATCTGAAATCAGCTTTGTAAAAGGAAAAATGGAAACTTGTTTTGAAGGAGAAAAGCCACTTTACTCACAAGCCAAGTGCAGCACCCACCTGGGTGAGGAGTGGTAGCCACTGTGCACCATTATATAGCAGATCAGGCGGACAGCTGCAAAAAATGTTAATGGGGAACTTTAGGTAAATGTTTTCAGGCCCAGAGTGGAATTTAGACAGGACACTGGTGTAACACACCTGTTGTTTAGAAACACTGCTATGAGATATTTATGAGCAAACTAGTCAATTACCATCTGATCTAAGCATAAGAAAAGCTTAAAACTCAGCCAATCATGTACATTTTTTTCAATAATAATTCATTACATGTATATATTTTTTTTCTGGCCACTCTGCTCAAAAAGCTTTACAGATAATGAAGACTGCCCTTCTTCCACCACCAATGTGCAGCCCGCACCTGGATGATGCTAATTGATCTTGAATCTTGTCCAACGGTTTCTTGATGGAATTCAAGATATCGGCTACAAAAAAAGCTTTTTGTATAGTAATGCGTCCACATAATTTCCACTTGTGTCCTCAGTTTTGTGTTTTACTATTCATTTGAAGGAGGCCATTGGGTTGACTTTGAGACCAGGAATTTATCTAGTTTTTCTTCTCTGAAAAGCAACGATATCTTTCTTGCATCTTAGTAACCAAAATTGTATGAAATATTTGTAAAGAATAATTTCTACTGCATGTAGTTTTAATAGTACAGTATATTCATTTAGGTTTTGCACTTCTAAGTATATACCCTATAATTTTAGTGAATCATTGTGCTTGCAACAGTTCTCTTTCCTATATTAATATACTGTAAACGAATATGAAACTTAAGTCTTTCCTCAGCCTGAGGAATGTTATCTTTTCCTTCTTTAGTGAAACAGTCACAATACAGCGCCAATTTCCGTGCCATTGTGATGATCTTTATCTCTGAGACAGTTCATTCTTTACGTTCTTTTGCAACTGCAATAGATGAACTGAAATATCTTAACCGTCTTTTTCAGCCTGCAAATATCCTTAAGATACTGGAAAGGCCCAGTGATACTCTACAGTTTCGTTTGGGTGGTACAGCTTGGGTGTAATTGCAGGTTTATGCTACTCACTAGGTTTGCTTTTTGTGTCCGTGAGTACTGTAATAGCATTAAGATTCTAAACAGTACTACACTTTGTTCCACAGATTCACATTCTTTGTACTAAAGCCAGACACACATTTTGCATAACCAATGTGCTCAAATAAGACGAATGATGCTACCTATTTCCTTTCCTATTTTCGAAGCCATAAACGTTTTTGTAAGTTGGGGTGATTCAGTAAAAAACAAAATCAATTTTCCCTATTAAAGTTATTCAGCGTAGTTTAACTTTGTGAAAGAACTGACGTTATGCGCTGCGTCTCGTACCTTCTCTGCTTTTACTTTATATGGGAGCGGGTTTTGCACGTTTGACGTCATGAGTGTGAGCCGCCCATGTCCTGCAGGGAAGGAAGAAGGTTTGGCGACAGTAGCTGAAGGAAGTTCTGTTTGAGTTCGCCTCTTGATCATAACGGTGATGATTTATATATTAATATTGATTAAACCATAGAATCGCATATGAGGTGGCTGTATTAAAGGGGGAAATCCAGTATTTTATGCGTGAAGCAAATCAGTATTTTTTACTTTTAATCCTTTGAAACACCTAAAATGCGCCATTCATTCCGGCTTTTAGGGAAAAGTTCTAGAATGTTTAGCTATATTTCATCTTATAATATGAACTCACTAACATGCTAAATTTAAACTGTCACTATTGTGAATATACTATCGAATTATCTACCTGTCGTCTCTTGTTTACAGTACTTACTGTAAGCTAAAAAAGCCGGAAGCATGAATGCAATTCTCAAGTCCACCAGGAAAGCTATCAGTATCATATGTACTGCGGCTGGATAATGATAACAGTGGATGAAAATGAGGGCTTTTAGTTCTAATAATACAATAAAAATTGTTTCAAACAAGTAAATGATTGAAACAAACTAAAATAAGAGTGGAATGTCCTTGCTAAATTATCTGTAATAAGGTTAATCTGTTCATTCACCCATTGCTTCATTTAATTTTAAAATGCAGTCTAAACAATGTTTTAATTAAATAAACTTGTGAGACTATGTTTAGAGACATTTAGATTGTCTAACTAATGTTCTTACCAATAAGTGTAATACAGAAAGCTATAACATAAATATGTTCATAAAAAGACAGTTTAGGTTTGCTCCTATGACAAATGTAATGTATTTGCATACGTCTGCATATACGAAATTACAAATACATAATTTATGTAATTCATACAAGCATTAGAAATATATAATGCGAAGCAAAAAAGATTGGTGAAAAGTTGTTTAAGCAAGATGCTAATATTTTATGTTCTTTCAATTATTTTATCATTTAGAATGCAATGAAGAAATAATACAAGTCTGTTAAATATAAGTAAAATGATATATAAATTGTATTTTAAAAATAAACATCTGTCAGAAAGACTCAGAAACCTTTAGTATTGTGTTGTGTTATTAACAGCGTGGAACAGTTTGTAGGGCCCTGGACAGGTAAGGAGAAGGTTATGGGTGTCATAGTGAATGGAGCGCTGTACCCTTCACAAAGCATTTCACTCAGGTAGCTTCAGCTGATTGTCCTACTATCCTACTATGTACTACATACAGTACAAATGTAAGTCTTATATTTTATATAAAACGAACAGTCAAATTAATAATAATAAAACTGGTACTTTTCTGGGACAAAGTCAAACATTCCTGAATGTTAATTAAATGGTAAATTCTCCTACCTTCGTGACATCTGTAGTATTTTTCAATAATTAATGTCTGTTTCAGTAAAGGTTATTTTGTATACTTTTTGCACAGTCACAATGACTCTTCAGTGGACTGCTGTGGCAGCCTTCCTCTATGTGGAGGTTGGTGTTCTCCTGGTTCTGTGTATCCCCTTCATCTCGGCGCAGAGGTAAGGCCATTTACTAGAGGATCAAATCAACATGGCAAGGAAAGCATTCAAACAGC
Source organism: Lepisosteus platostomus (assembly GCF_059453375.1). NCBI lineage: Eukaryota > Metazoa > Chordata > Actinopteri > Semionotiformes > Lepisosteidae > Lepisosteus > Lepisosteus platostomus. The sequence continues at coordinate 45,014,992 of NC_142619.1, forward strand.
ATTCTCTTGTTCACCCTGCTGTACCATTTACCCATCGCAGGGAGTCTTTACCCCTGGAGAGCCCCAATCCACTATGTCTTATACTGTAGGTCAGTCTTATCAACCAGTTCTAAAGACTAGGAACACTTTCAAGTTACTGAACAAGTAAGGTGTTTGTTTGGAGAAACTGTTCCAAATGATTTTTAAATTAAATTTAGTAAGTTCAAGTTGGTCACAAATTGTTCCCAGTACTTTGATATCTGGTGATTTCAAGGTTTAAACAGACTGGATCTCCGGGATAAGCATTAGGGAGGCCTACTTTAGAAGGTCTTCACGACATTGTGTGGTGAAACTGTACTGACAACTGAGCCACTGAGTTATTTTTAACACACCTTACTTTACATCACTGAATAACTCTTTATTTCTACAGATGGCAGAAGATATTCAAATTCAGTTTATGGGATAAAATTGCCCCATACTGGAACAAGGGATTTCTCACTATGATTATTATCCTTATTGTCCTCTTTCTCGGTAAGTGCGCAACTGCTTAATCAACAGAGGAAAGACAATTTAATGGCAGTATTTTCAAAACACAAGTTAATACTGCCATTTTTGCCAGCTAAGAAAGACGTACTTTACATGACAGTGGTTTAATCCATGGTTTGTTTGCATACTCCTCCAACTGTGTAATTCAGTGTGAGGTCAATTTCCTACAAAGAATGAACTGAAGGCACTATGGGAGAAGTAGTCGTGGTATCCTCTTAGTCTTAGCTTATTGTTTATCATAACAGTGACATATTTCACATTGTGAATTTACCATCATTTCCAGTTATTTTTTTTCATAATGTGCCAAACATGAATATTTTATTTCCTGGCAATATATAAAGCACTTTACTGTACCATAGTTAGCATGAACTCCTTAAATTCATGGAGTTACTGGAAATAGACTATAATATAAAAACAAGAAAGAGTAAGATTAAAAAACAACAGGATTTCAGACATTAAGATGTATACAATTATTGTTTTAGTTGTTGTCATATTTGATATTTTAACAGAGGTCTGTGATTGCATTGCTAACACTCATAATACTCACCATTTCAGGGAACAGGGGGTGTCCAACTATGAATTACAATAATCTGAATTAAGATAGGAATTTAGCAAAAGTCTAGCACTGTATTTTGTGTAGTGTATTCTCTCGTATATATTCCCCTTTCAGAGTTTTTTCACTTTAGAAATTGGAATAATTGGTTAATCGAAATGACACCAACCATTTAATCAGTATGCAAAATCTGTGTACATAATCAAAAATCTAAAAATATACATGCATAAATGATGTTGCTTTTGACAACATTGTTAATTTTTGTGCCTTCTCTTTCCATCAAAGGAGATTAAGTGTTGGTTGAATGCATATCTGTTCATTATGGTTTTCTGAGCCTCAGAAAACATCCTGTTTTGGATCTAGACATTGTTTTCTTAGAATAAATTCACCTTAGTATACTTTCTAAACTTCTGAAATACCAGTAGTATATCTGGTGTCTCAGTCAGTAAACTAGTATTGATTTCTTTTCATCACATGATGTACAAATAACCAAGCTCTGCTAACACGCTATTGAATTCCTCTGCGAGACTCCTAAGAAAAAGTGTCTGCCTGTATTTTGTAAATAATCCTTATTGTTTTACATTACACATGGCTGTCTTGTTAAGTAAACAGACATGTTTCTTTTTTGTGAGTATTGAATATTTGGATAATTCCTTGACAGGTCAGTTTGGGAAGTGCCGTGATCCTGTCAGAATTTATTAAAAAATGAGGAAGCTTAGAAGTACTGTATAGATATAAACAGTGCACTTTTTTTTAAGCTCCTTCTCGTCACTTAGAAGTCATGTTCATTGAATATTCAAGATTTCGTATGTGAGCTTTGTGTTTGTGTGGATTTCTACACTTCTCTTGTTTACCAATAGTGCTTAATTAGATTTTTTCCTGTGGTTGACCTGTCATGCTTGCTTAAATGTTTAGATTTGCACTGAAGCATGTTGAATGACTTTCAGTGGCCAAATATCCATGCAAATTTCTAAATAGAAACTAAGGAAAAGAGTTAACTCTTTTACCAGATAATGCTTACCGTTGACACAATTGTTCACTTTTCTGCCATTTTGAAAGTTGACTACCTCCAGTGGCTGAGTGCAGCAAGCTTTTCCATATTTTTAACTCAATGTCATAAACCAGAGGCAGTAAATTTGTATTTCAAACTGAATCCCAAGGGCCGGGGAACATGTAAAATGTCAGGTGATTTGACATGAAATGGTCAATATTTTTTTAATAAAAAGTAGCCTAGATAGTAACAATTTAAAGTATATGTAATTAACAATACTGGTGCAGTATAATTCAAGGACTGCTGCCTCTAATGGCATTTTGAAGTTTCCAATCTGTATTTTAAAACGACGTCGGAAAAAACTAGACGTTTTCCATCCGTGCCCACTACAGATGCTATCCGGGAAGTGAGGAAGTATTCGGGAGCAGAGCGCACCATGAGTGACAAGCTTCACCCCAACATGTTTGATCACCACCACATGAAGCTGTTCAGAGCCCAGAGGAACCTCTATATCTCAGGCTTCTCCCTCTTCCTCTGGCTGTGAGTGGAGCTCCAACACCGAGCTGCGGCCGAGAAGCGATAACTGCGATAATCTGCCTACTCTTCGTTGCCCAGCTTTTATATATTTACATTTACAGTCATCTCTTACAGTTCGGTATTTTAGATTTTGTCCTGGGGGCTTACGGTGCACCACAATATACACAATATACATTGTACTTTTCTGACAGGTTTTTTAAATGTTTTTTTTCTTCTAATGTGAAAATCTATGTTCATAAAGTTGCTTTTACATCAAGGAGATGTTTGTTGAAAGTGGTTTTAAATGTCTTTTTTAATAAATTACAGTTACTATCTTCTATATCTGTATCCAACTTGGATAGCACTATACTGTATAAGAACAAGTAATAGGCTTATTCCATGCTGAAAAGAGAAAACCTAACGTTTCGGCTGTGAAGCCTTCCATATATTGCATAAGAAAACTTTCTTTGCAGAGACATGATGGTGGTATCTTAACAGAGGTGTAAAGGTGCTGACTTTTTCCTTTCATCTTTGTATTTTAGTACTCTTAGACGTGTCATCTCCCTTATTAATCAGTTGGCGACTGTAGTAGGCACTGGTGAAGCTTTAAAGGTTCAGGCGGAAAATGCTAACCAGGCTGCTAAGAATTACATGGAAGACAATGAACAACTGAAACGGGTAAAAACATTATGAAACATTTTGTCTTCAAAATTGTCATTTTCTGATCATGTATGATGTGGTTATATAACCTTTAGCTTTTCCATACATGTACAGATGTTAAAGCAGTCGGTCAGTTGTTAATGATGAACATTTCCACAGAACATTCCTGTTTTTGTTCCTATTGGATATTTCCACAGAACCTTTTGGCATTCAGAATTTGTATATTTTTTGTTTTCTTTTCTATAACAATATCCAGTTAAATGTTAATAGTGTTCCAGTTTTCTTACACAATACTTTTTAAAAATAAAACTGCACCTAAATAATAAAGGTCCTAAAATTAGATAGCTGTATTCAGGATATTTTTCAGCACCTAATTTAGTTCTGTAAGATTGTTCCAAGTGTGCCTTTGAATGCTGTTTTTCACAGGCTTTAGAAGGTGGTAACAGAGGAGGCAACATCCCAAATAATGAAAATGAGAAACTAAGGAAAGAGTTTAACAAGCTGCAGGATGAACTGAAGAGAACATCTGATGGTAAGAGGTTTTATTCACATTTCGTTTTCCTTAAGAGTTTTTTTTAAATACTGTTGCCCATCGTGCTGTGTAAATGGTAGAACATAAGCAGAAATTTCCTCCAGAATTGTTTTAATCAGACTTTATAGCCCACAGATTACATTATAACTTAGATTGGTTAGATTTTCATTGAGAGTTTTAATTCTTTGCCTAGAACCTCTGAAAAACCAAAAGCGTTTTGTGCTTAATACCTCTTTTAAAATAATTCTGATGCTCAATTGTCTGTATTGGTTGGTAGTGAGGGGAAGTTTACTCTCTGCTCACGTTGTAGTGCCAGGTATTATCTCTGTAATGTAGCAAAACCACTGACAAATGAGAAACAGAGAGGCCAGAACTGTTTTGGTTTTAGTCCTAATGATGTTAATTTGTGTTTTGAGTAAATATCTCACAAGTGACGAAAGAGAACCCGTTAGAAGCAGTTCCCGCTTACTGCCAGTGTAGTTTCAGTCCAAATAGTACTAACGTGTTTTGGTTTAGTAGATGATAAAATCTTTTCCATCTGTCTCAAAGTCAATTAGTAGTTCAAGGTCAGGCTGACTAGACATTTCTTTTTTATTACAATTTTTAGCACTTTATGATCTTTAATGTAATTCTTCAGCAGAACTGTTAGTTGCATTGAGTACTTTTCTCAGTACATAAAAGTTACAATATCAGATAGAATTTTCCTAGGAGATAAAAATTCACACTTGTGGTTTGTTTTATCATCTCTCATTTATAGGATCTTAATGTAATGCAGATCTTTATCTGGTAAAACTAAAGATTTTGATGGCAGCAATTACTTTAAAAAGAAAATCTACAGCTTGTATGAAATGAAAATACTCAGCAAAGCTATGGGAAATGTGCAGAACAGTGAACACAAGCCCTCTTCCAGGCATTCTTCTGCCATGGTGACTTGAGTAATGCTCGTCAAAGTATTAATTAAAAGTCTCTCGGAAATAAAGGGCGATAAGAGTTATGAAACCAGTTATTTGCTGAGTGAGCAGAAAGGCAGTAGTTTTCCCTGTGTGGACAGGAGGTCTTTAAGGAAGGATGCTTTAAGGAAAATGAAACCTGTTGATGTTCACAGCTCTGACCAAGTCCAGGGGTGAAGTGGAGGCCATGAAGAAACAAACTGAGGGCTTGACTCGGGAATACGACCGATTGCTGCAGGAGCATGAACAGCTACTGGTAACAGTTTCCTTCTCTGTCAAACGCCATCGAATTCAGTCAAGAGCTGTATTTGGTAGCACCTTATATTATGTGGCAACTGCACGTTCAATTAACCTTAAAAAACATGATTATTTTCAATTATTTTTATAGTAACGTTTCTCTTTTTAATAATGTAAACAAATTGCGATGGTGGCCTTTTTAAACAATTTCTTTCTTGACTTCACTATGGTGAAATGTCTCCTAGTTTGCTTACAGCCTAAGCAGAATCCAATCTCTCAGATATAAATGTGCAAGACATACAGTTACAGTGTAATACAGTTACAGTAATTTCTTATTTTCTTGTTATTATTTTGTAAAGAAACCTGTCAGTTATGTTATTTAATAAGTGTTGCTTGAAACTGATAAAGAATAATTTAATGTCAATTTATTTTTAGTTGCAGATCAAATTAATATTAATTTATTAAATGTACGTTTACGCTATGATTTATAGTTAGAATTCCCTCAAATGACGTGTACCGCTCTGTGAAAAATGTTCAACTCATATAAATATGTATTGCATTTATTATTTTTCTGATATAAGCCAAATACACTACATTATTAAGAAACTAAAATGGATAAGGTAATACAGAAATGCTAACATACTGTATAATATTGAAAGAATCGGTTTTCCAGTATTTTATATGTACACCTTTGGCACATCATAAAGCATGTACTGCCGTTGTTGATTTTTTGTGTGGAATATTGTCCAATATTCGTCTACAGAGTCAATTATTGAACTGCATCAATAAGAACACTTTTGTTCTTGACATCTTTCTTAGAAAGCAGTATCACCTCATTGTAGAGGTTCAAGTAGGTAGCTGTGTCAGTATGCGTAGTCTGCCAAGGAACAAGTAAAGGTTTATTCCATGCTGAAAAGGAAAGAAAAGAGACAACGTTTTGGCTGTAGAGCCTTCTTCAGGTATCAAGAGCCCACTTGAAGAAGGCTCCACATCCAAAACATTGTGTCTCTTTTGTTTTCTTTTCAGCATGGCATAAACCTTTACCTGTTCCTCACATAATACGTAATCTTAGAAGCTAAACATGGTTTGACCTGGTTAGTACTTGAATGGGAGACCTGAAAAACCAAGTTGATACCTTAAAGTGGTATTGGTGGACTAAAAGATGTAAGTTTTCCCTCTGGACAAGAATTTCCAATCCAGTGCATCAGTATGGTCCCTGGGGCGAGATGTTAAATTGAGGTACTGACAGTTTGGTCAATAGAGAGTCTGTCGCATTGTTTTTATAAGAATAGGGGCATTAATCTAGCAAAATTTCAGTTACAGTAGGTCTTTCATAATTTGGCATCTTTAAGTTTCTCCCTTAATTCAGTTGGTGAGGGAATTTGTAAATTTACGGTCTTGTTTTTTTTATCTTAATCTTAATCTGTTTCATGAAGTCCTGGTTTTCCAGAGGCTCTACAGTAAATGCACATCTTGAAGTCATGCTAGGATTTTAGATTGTATGCAGTTCACTTGCAGGGAAGCTTAGAGCATTGCATGTTTTGTATGTTGAGCATTGGTGGTCGTCCTGATCTTTAATAGTAATTATAATTGCTTACACTTATATAGCACTTTTCTGGACACTCCACTCAAAGCTCTTTACAGGTAATCAGCTATTAGTGGGGATAACAGAGTGATGAAGCCAATTCATAGATGGGGATTATTAGGAGGCTATGATTAACACCCATCACTATAGTGGGGGAATTTTGACCCACCACACCACAGGGTGAGCATTCCGTACTGGTCCCAATAACACCACTTAGCAGCACCCTAAGCTATCCCAGGAGATCTCCCATCCAGGTACTGGCCAGCCTCACACTGCTTAGCTTCAGTGCTGGCAGTTGTGAGCTGCAGGGTGATAGGGCTACTAGCCCTAAGCAGGCACTACATAAAGGGAATGGCACGTTCTTTTCTTTAGTGAAGTGAAAGCCTTGTTGAGTGAGGCTGTGTAGACTAGCCCTTTAGATACAGCTTTTCATTTCTGTATTTTAATAGAAATGTTCTATGTCCTTTTTTCACTTGTACTAGAAACGTCTCGATGAAAAGGAGGACAAGAAGGATCAGTAGAGCTTTTTTCCTGCTGCTCTTCATGTTTATCAGCTGAGAAACAAAGGAGCAATTGCAGCATGTTTAAAAACCACCATCATTTTAAGGAATGTTTTCAGAGCTATGCATGTTCTCCAGAATGTGATGATACGCATGCCAAAAAACTGCATACCAATAATCACAGCAATGATTAGCTTAGCTTAGTAGCTAATCTTTTTTATGTTTGAGAACTCGTGTTATTGCTTTGAATAATTGACAGGAATAGGTTTTGTTTGTAGTTAAGCTCTGCACATTTAGTTTCCAAGTTTAGATACACTGTATTAGAAAATAGGTGGGTTGTTAAATGTGATATTTGAAAGCACTTGTGTAGGTTGTTGTTTTTGTTTGCCTTGTACAAGTTTTTTAATTTACAAATTCAAGAGCACCAAGATTATTGTAGACTGTATAAAATTTGAAAACATTTCACAATGTGTAGTGAAAATCTCATAGGGTACTGTATGCAGTGTAAAAATAGCACTTTCAGTATGCCATCACTGTGCATCAGAAGCTTTCAGGTTTGCTTCTGAAGGTTTTATTGTGCATAGGGTGTGCTTACTGTTTGCATCATGTTCTGACCCCAATTGTGACTTGCTTCTGTTGCCTTAGTGCCTTAGAATCTGAAGTAAATTGTGAAATTATAATTCATTGGGGGAAGTCCATATTAATGATGCATTACTAAGTTTGTTGTATTTTAATATCTTAGTTTTATGAACATCTGTATTTTGAGAATAATTTGACATACATGAAAGTTTAAATAGAATTATTCAGTATGATGAAGCATCAGACTTTTAAATGTGAGAGAGGCATTTTTATGTTCTCAGACGTATGGTGTGGCTTTCAGTTTGCAAGATTTTTTTTGCATGAGATAAATTGGCTACAGTGTGGTCCTGCAACACTTCTTTGCTTGTTCTTTTCTCACTCCTGTTCATAATCCCTGTTCAAAATGGAATAAGGTTATTTTTAGCTGTTACTGGCCTGATCTGGTTTACAACAGGAGTTGATATCGTTTCTCCTGGAGACATCTCTTACTTGATACTTAGTTTAAAGGAGAGCAATTAGCAGCAATTGTAGAATAACAATTGCTTATTCTACAATTAAAAGTGCCTTAATGTGAGCTTTAATTTCACTGGATAATGGATTGTTTTTCCTTATGCTGTGTAGAAGCTTCCAAACCTTGTTTTTTTCAATATTTGCCATAAACAATACTGTTGTTAAATATAATTGCATAAATGGAAACCTAGTTTTACAGAAATTCTTGTCTGTGAAATGTATAGCGTTATTTTTTTATTGCAGATGTTTTACAGTCTGTGGCTGTGAGTGTATTGTTTTGCTGTATGTGTATTTCCATACTATAAAAAGTTGTCACGTGTTTTGCAATAAAAGCCAAATGTTATTTACAGGTATACATGTCTTATTTTACAGAGTCTTGGAAAACTGTATTGGACCTTATGTGGTACAGTAAATGTAGGTCAACAGCTAGCTTTGGTTATCCATGACAGTGAACATATACTGTATTTTCATACTTTCAAACTGAAATATAAACATTGGGTGATTCTAGGTTTAGTTTTGGCCAAACAACCACTTACAGTACCTCTGAAGAACCTGACTTTTGACAAAAGAAGTAGATGTTAATTATTTCTAAGTAAAACTGTACTCTGTTCCATTGTGTTTACTTCCTATAGTCCAGGAACTAAATCATAAAGCTTATTCCAACCTTTCACAGTACTACACATTTTGTATTCTTTTATTTTAGGAATTACTACTATAAACAGATATTTTTCGGATATAAAATAATGTACCAGTAAGGTAGCATGACGTTGCATAGGACTGGTTAAACAGGGTCTTAGTGTAATTGCTACCCAGCTAAAATAATAAACCATTTAATACTCCTGCTGAAATCCAAGAGGTCTAATCTCTTGTTAATTAAAAAGTTGGGGGGGGGGGGGGGGGTTGATGTTGTTGCTTCCTCTCCTTTACCATTTTCCTTCGTGCCTATTGTTGAGTGTGGTGTAGAGCAGAATACTTTTTACATACGACACTTCCACGTGTAATTATTTTTTTACAATATTTACAAGTACCTTTTTTTGTTTTCCTCTTCACCCATATCTGCTTGCCAGGAAAATAGTTATCTTCCTCTAAAGTCAATGCATTGTGGCACAATACCATACAGGTGTTACTTAATACTCTTAGAGGGACCTTACTACACATTCCATTACTCAGCATGATCCATAATCCATCCATTACCAGAAACACACCCATTACTGAGGCTGTAGGAACCTGTAGCCTATCCCAGAAGCACATGGTCCTAGGCAGGTCTATACCCTGGATGGCATGGTTTTAAAGGGTGAACACACAAGCCACAGGGACATAAAAATACAGAGATAGTAATGGACATAACTGATTCTGACGGGGATTTATGAGCAGCAGTGATACTTGACCTCTGTGTTAAGGCAAAAATGAGGCAATACAGGTGCACAGTGGTTAGCCTTGCTACCCCGCAGCACTGGGGCTCTGGGTTCAGTTCTGGACCAGGGGTTCTGTCTGTGTGGAGTTTGTATGCTCTCTCCCTGTTCGCATGGATTTCCTCTGGGTGCTCTGGTTTCCTCCTACTGTCTTCCTGCAGGTTAATTGGCTTCTGGGAAGTGTGGGTATGTCTGTGTTGTGTATACCCTGCGATGCACTGGCATTCTGCCCAGGTTGTAACCCGTCTTGCATCCCTTGCTTTCTGAGATAGGCTCTGGCTCCCTAGCGACCCTGAATTAGATGAAGCAGTTAGAAATCAGATGGATGGATGTTCAATAACTGTCATTTAGTTTAGGGCTTAGATATACAGAATTGCTTAAGGCATAGGGTTAGGAACAACAGGCTTAAGGTCTGTCGATGTGTTTTGATGAGTTAAGTTTTTCCATGTAAAAGCATCTATACTGATACTTTAATAGATCTGATAATAGAATGCATAAAACATATGGCAATGTGTTAGTTTCTCTAAATGGGCTTAACTACATGCCATTCAATAGTGTGAAGAAAGTAAAATCTGGGGAAATTTCACTGGCAGTGAAAGATTTTACTCTTTAGGTTTGATTAAAAAAAAGATTTTTCTAAAACTGAAAAATAGATCGTGTTCTGTATTCAGTGTCCACTGAATAATTACACCAGCCTTAGAAAGCATTTGAAGGTTAAAATTAAATATTTTCTAAGTAAATATGAAAAAGGAAAATACTGTAAATAATTCATGAAGGATTGTTCTGTTTTTTTTCACTATTCACAAAGACATTGTGTGACCCTGCAATCTGGAACAAAATTTGTTTGCAAAAGAACAAAACTGACAACTATGTGGCTAGATAAAGTCCCCCTTATTGAATGAAAAAAGTAACTGCAAATCAGAACAGATTAGATAAAGGGGGAGGGATGACATTTGAAACAAATCTTGTTCAAGCTTGTGCCAGTTAGTTCTCATTTTCCTTGTATAATAACAACAGAGTGTTTGCTGAAACCTATATAAACAGCAAAACCAAAGGCAAAATTCAACAGTTTGGATTTTTCTTTCTAAAAGAGGGATACCAATAAGTTAAGGTAATTCATTATTCATTTGTGGGTTAATCAAAATGCTGTTATGGTTATTGTGTGAGACAAGTTACAGTACGTGAACATTTAAAAACTACTTTTAAAATATTTTAAGGGGAGGGGTATGAGAGACATCTTATCTAGTGAAATATAGAGTATAATTTAATATATTATAAATTGAAATTGACTTATTTTGTTTAAAATAAAATGAATGTATTATAGTACTAACTAATCATATGACAATGGTAGGATTAGAGAATACCACACTGTCAAAATGTGTGTCAATTCTTCATGCATTTACATTTTTAATTAAAGTAAAGGATCAAGCCGCATTTCTTGGCAAGCAATAAAGACCTTTAGTGACATTATCAAGCACCTTTACTACTGATCCTGTTTAAAAAACCACCTATAACTTTCTAGTTATAAAACTGCAGAAAAGCACATGACCAAGAGTTCCTGATCGTCTCAGAGTTGGAGGTGAAAGTAGAATGCATTTTGTTCGTTTTCAGACTACGAGATAATCACACAACACAATCCTGTTTTCAAACAGCTCATCTGAAATAGCGGTAAGTTCTTTAAGCCTGTGTTTCTCTGTTGGACAGTTGAGAGTTTATGGTAGTCAGTGAGAAACTGTATCTTACTGTATCTTACTTTCTACATCACAACTGTATCTCAAATGAAATGTTTAAATCATTTCACATACATTGTATGAGGCTAAACCAAGTTTTAATATCACTTCTATGGTTTGTATATTTTACTTCAGGGAAAATTGCAGTGTCAAAAATTTAAACACTACCAACGTGCACTGATAGTACACCAAGGTTTTCTTATTCGAACCAAATAATAATAAAATCATACTTTATTTTGAAATTTCTGTGAAATATAAATCAGTAAAATGTTTATTAAACATGTATGTTTAATTTTATCTGTTGTTTCCTTAGAAAAGAGATAATGGATCGTTCTCCTGAACATAATTACTTTGTCGTACGACCAATTTACTCTAAACCTACTTTTGAAGAAGACAATGAAACTAAAGCCAGAGTGCCTAAGACTTTCCGAGACAAACTTCAAAAGTCATGCACGTAAGTCTTTTCTTGGTTGGGAGATTGCAATACCCTTTCACAAACTCTTATTGGTGTAAGTTGTAGTCTGGATTCTTTTTATTTGTCTTTGTGCTTCTCACAGTTTCAGAGAGTAAAAGAAGAGAGAAAAGGCACCTTCACATGTCTTTTTTCAGAGTACTATTTTGCCACATCACTTTCCTGCTTTGGATGTGTAGCCAACTGTCATGCTTTGATAAAATGAGCTAGACTCCACCTAATAACCTATACTTTTGATATGTATTCTGCTCTCTTAATTTATTTTAAAATCTCATGGCAGAAGCAGATTGAACAAATTATCAAAGGCTTATCACATAGGAAAGAAACGAATTTTCTTAATAGAAAGGTTCTGTTACCTACTGTACATTTCATCTTTGTACCACATGTCCTTCCATTTTACAGGCCCTCACAGTCAACTTTGAGAATTGTTCCTGTGCCTAGATTTAGGGGAATAGCCTAATATTTTCAGCAGGGACAACACTAAATCCATGCAATGTGATATGCAGCCTATGAAAAAGCTAAGAACATAGGAGACATTTTACACAGAATTCAACCAATAACGTTTTTTTCTACTGAACACGTCCTGTTGTTTATCTTGAAGCTGCTCGAGCAAAAGGGCCCTACGTGTGGTCAAGAGTATGTTCCCCATTCTGGACTGGTTGCCTAACTACAGAGTAAAGGAGTGGCTGCCCAGTGACATTATCTCAGGAGTCAGTACTGGACTTGTGTGTACTTTACAGGGTAAGTATCATCCAACACGGATATGTGGGGCAGCATTATAACATGCGCACAGCAGTTTTCCAAAGAGAAGGTATAAAGTTATGATTTGGGCAAGGATAAGTTCATTTACTCACCGATACTAAAGCAACAGTAGTTCAAAGGGAAAAGGGACATGTAGGTCTTGTAAAACCAAAGAAGGTCAAAGGGACATGTAGGTCTTGTAAAATCAAAGACAAATACATGCCACATTTTGCTTCATTGTGTGCTTTATGTTTGCTGGCAGTGTTGTTGTATAGTATATTCACTAGATATCTTATTGATTTTAATCCATCATTCACTGTATGCTTTAGTAAATTGATTGCAGGATGTTTCAATTGGAAAATATTATAGAGATATACTGAAAATACTCTACATGTCTAGAATTGGATTTGGAAAAAGACAAGTCACAGATTTTCTTTCTTTGGCTTTGACTTTTTATGTCTTCTAATTCCGAAATATTGTGTCTAAGTCTTGAATTATTCCATTAGTGCTGATAGAGAATTATAAAAACATTTAAGAGATTTTTAATAGTGCTACCATTGGTTGTTTTTGGAGAACTACTTAAACTGATATGGAACAATGGACAGACTTTCAAGATTGTTCAGAAGGCCAGAAATCTTTAAAATGTGACTGTTTGTTAACCAAGTAAATGATAAAGGTCTGCAAACGCAGTTCTCGAGGAGCAGCCGACAATGTAACACGGAGGGCCTGAACTTCCATGTTCATACAAGGGAGATTAAGCTCTGTCAATTTATTCTTCTTTTATTTCTTTTTGAGTTTTGACACATTGAGGCACACAACTAACAAGAGAGTCTTCTGAATTCAGAACTGCACATGGAGTTCGAGGGTCTGCCACATTCTCATGTCATCTCACCTTTTAAGTGGAAGTGCTTCAGTATATACAGAGTAATGTGGTGTGTTTCTGGATGTTCTGAATGTTACAGGAGTCTGGAAAAAGGCATCCAGCCATGACATTGAAGCTTTGATTAGCAAAGTGATCTGAGGATCTCACCCTGCTGCCTCTTGAAAGAAATCGTGGTATTGGTTGTGACTCCCACTGGCTTGAGTCTCAGACTCCTCTCAACCCTTTGTGTAAAGAAGTTGCCTCCAATTCTCTGTTTTCAATTCTTTGCTGAATAGAATTTGTCAGAAATTGTGGGCTTTTGATGGATACAGGATTGCAATTTGAACAACATATTAAGACTCTTTGGAAAATGCCAGCAGCCATATTACTCTGCAACTCACAACTGGTAACTCACTGAAGCTAAGCAGGTGTGAGCCTGGTCAGTACCTGGATGGGGGACCTCCTGGGAAAAACTAAGGTTGCTACTGGAAGAGGTGTTAGTGAGGCCAACACCCTGTGGTCCATGTGGGTCCTAATGCCCCAGTATAGTGACGGGGACACTTTACTGTAAACAGGCGCAGTCCTTCGGATGAGACGTAAAACTGAGGTCCTGACTCTCATTGGTCATTAAAAATCCCAGGGCATTACTCGAAAAGAGTAGGGGTGTAACCCCGGCATCCTGGCCAAATTTCCCATTCGCCTTTACCAATCATGGCCTCCTAATAATCCCCATCTATGAATTGGCTTCATTACTCTGCTCTCCTCCCCACTGATAGCTGATGTGTGGTGAGCATTCTGGTGCACTATGGCTGCCGTCGCATCATCCAGGTGGTGGTGGAGGGGAGTCCCCATTACCTGTAAAGCGCTTTGAGTGGAGTGTCCAGAAAAGCACTATATAAGTGTAAGCAATTATTATAATTAATTATTATTTATTTAATCAATATAATCAAAATTAGAAGTCATCTCAACAACGTCATAAAAAATATTGTTTCATGCTTTTATTGTGTCCTACATTAAACCTTCTTAATAGTTTATAATTACATGTACAATACACTAAAATGAAAATTATATCTGTCAGCTGTATTTGTTTTCTGTCTCTTGTCATGTGGCTTTTCAGCTTTTCTTGATGATTTGCAAAGCATTACATGCTTCTCTGTCAGTCTCAGTCAGATGGGCTGCCATCACAGACCTCTACTGGGACCGTTTACAGACTCAGAGAGCTTTATTCAAAACTAGGCAGTGGGGGTCTTCTATCGTAGTTCTCCGGCTCTGTTTCCCTGGAATCATCAGTCCTAAAAGTCCCTTTACTTTCTACATCACAACTCAGGATGTGCCTTTTGAGGTGTGTGACTGAAAAGAAAAAAAGATTTTTGGGGTATGCAAACCTCTGTTGTAATGTATGACAGGACTTAGACTTAATGAGTTTTTTTCCTTCCTGTTTTGTCGTACAGGTCTGGCTTTTGCACTGCTGGTTGCAGTCCCTCCCAGATATGGTCTGTATGCAGCCTTTTTCCCCATTTTACCCTATTTCATTCTGGGGACCTCAAGACACATTTCTGTAGGTAAGCTTGAACATGTAATGTACTTTGACATACCACTTCATTAAAATGTTGCACAGAAATTCCAACCGTGTTCAGTTTTTTTAAAAACAAATGTATAGAAGAACTTTTTATTACAAGTCAGAAATATTGTGACAATTTCCCATATTCTGTATAGCTTAGCGCATGCTTCCCAATCAGGAAGACAAGAATGAAATGTAGCTGGGCCACATGATACTTTGTTTCACACATGATACTGTGTGTGGGAGTGTTTCATTTTCACTAAGGTCTGCACCTCTGTTTGCTTCTCAACAGGCCCCTTTCCAGTGACCTCTCTGATGGTAGGATCAGTGGTTCTAACCATGACTCCTGACTCCAACTTCATAAAGACCATTAATGGGACAAGTGGCAATGGAACAGCTATAATCGATACAAACGCCCGGGACGCACAAAGAGTACTTGTGGCTATAACAATGACCTATCTCATTGGATTTTTCCAGGTAAAACCAATGAAGAAAATACTCATCTATTAATTAGTGTTTCTACAGATATTAGGAACATTGTGATCTGTTTCACAGATTACCATTTGCGTGATCACTGCTGTATTTACAGCAATTTTAAAGCAACACATTTTGAGGCGAAGTTTAACATTGTGAGCTTAGTGAGCGAAGTTTAACATTACGGCTCTGTCAGTCATGCTACTGTCATTCGTGCATGCTGTACAGTTTAAACTCTGTAGTGATCATTTTGTTTTACAGCTGGGTATGGGAGTGTTGCAGATTGGCTTTATAGTCCGGTATCTCTCTGATCCTTTGGTTGGAGGATTTACCACTGCAGCTGCATTCCAAGTGTTTGTCTCTCAAGTGAAAATAATCCTTGCTGTACCAACAGGAAATTACAACGGAGTTTTATCTGTTATATACGTGAGTATTTTTTCCTACAAATATCTTGGGAATTTCTGTCAGTTCCACAGTTCAGAGTATTCTCGCATTCTTATGTTGCCATGTTGCACTCCTTTAGATGTGACTCTTGATTTAAATGGGATAATCATTTGAAAAATCAGCATCTTTTCTAAGCTATATTTTAAAACACCTGAAAACACTTCTTAACTCTGCATAAATTAAGTACATTTCAAACTAAAGTCAGAGACGACACGGTGGCACAGTGGTCCTGGGGTGCTATCTGTTGTGAGTATACAGTATGTGTTCTCCCTGTGTTTGCATGGGTTCCCTCTCGTTGGTCCAGTATCCAGCCACAGTCCAAAGATGTACTGGTAGTTAACTGGTTTGGGAAATTTCTCCCTGGCATTAGTGTGTCAGTTGGTGCCCTGCAATGGACTGGCATCCTGTACAGAGTGTACCATGCTTTACGCCCATTGCTCTGGTTCCCCATCACGCTGTACCAATCCATAGTAAAATGGATGGATGAACAAACATTAGTCTTAAACTTAACCAACTTTGGCAAAGTATTAAAAAGATCGCTGTTTTTTTTCTTTCTTCTTCTTTAGCCAATCATTGACATATTTAAAAACATTCGGCAAACCAACATTGCAGACCTGGTTGCTGGGTTGTTAACAATTCTTATTGTAATGGTGGTCAAGGAAATCAATACTAAATACCAGCATAAGATCCCAGTACCTATTCCCATTGAAGTGATAGTGGTGAGTACTTTCTTGTTACTCGTTATTTCAGTTATTGGAAACATCCAAACATACATTATTCACAGAAGAAGTAGAATAATAGAAAAAGGAATGTAATAGCCACATTTTTCAGTAAAGGTTATGTTCTTCATTACTGGTGCTTCTTCATTTCTATACTTACAGCTACACAACAGATCTGCAAACAGATTCGGCAACAAAGCATTATAGTTTGAATCAGGCGTTCAACATTATGTATATTTGGCTTAAATAGCAACATTGCAAGACTTTAATTTATAGACCCTTCATTGAATCTGTCCAAACATTCACTGTGGTAGCCTGGTTTGAAAACCTAAACACATGCAATAAAAACAGACAGGATGGTGAAGGTAGCCAGCAGAATTATTGACCACTCCTTACAAAGTGAGTCTGAGCTCTTTCCATCTGGGTGTCAATTTAGACTACATACGGTAGATTCAAGTACAGTAGAACTACGTCATCTTTTATTCTCACAAAATATGTTTTTTTCTTTCTTATCATAAATGTTAATGGATTCATGTTATATTAAATGATAGTGTATTGTGTTATGTCATTAACCCGCCTACAAAGCAAATCTTGGACAATATAGTAAGTTTTTATTAGGATTTTAAAATCGCACCATCTAAATGAGCTGCAGTAATTTTGGTTGTTTTGAATGTTACAATTCTGTGGTTTTCACTTATGAAAATAACCTATAGATGGCCTGTAAATTTCTACAGATTTGTTGCTTTTGAATGGAATGTATTATTTGTAGGATCTTTAGAAAACGTGTAAGACATTTTTCAGTTTAATATTTAGTATATGTATTAAAACCTACAGGAATTGCACAGTTCATCAGAATGAGAATGCTAACACATTGCTTTACTGTCGATAATGAAGATAATGGTTTTGACATTTATGAGAAAAACGTTCGTTATTTTTACATTTCACACTTTTTAATGGATGTTTACCTGATGATTAAAATGGTGCTCTATTCTCTCTTTCCTACAATTCACAATGTTTCCATTTGTCCTACCAAATCACCTTCCCAATGCTAGTGACAAGATAACTGCTGTCTGTTGTTGTTTTCTCTTGCAGACTATCATAGCAACAGGCATTTCGTATGGAGTAGACCTGAAGTCAAAGTATAATGCCAACATTGTACAGAACATCCCTAGAGGGTACGCAGAATTCCAGCTTTTGTCATAGGAGCAATCTGCACAGAGTTATGTTGTTCTTTTTGGCTAAAGTTTAGTGTAGGAGGTACAGTAGCAATCTTGCTTCTTATCAAATGCAACGTGAATTATTCTAATAGTTGTATGTATGTATTAGATTTCTGCCCCCTCAGAACCCTGATGTGACGTTGTTCTCGAGCATTGTGAGCTCCAGTTTCTCCACGGCTGTGGTTGCGTATGCTGTGGCTGTTTCTGTAGGTAAAGTGTACGCTACAAAGCATGACTACGCCATAGATGGAAATCAGGTTAGTACCGTGATTGTGCCCTCTCAATCAGATTCTCCCACTAAATCCTTTTAGACTATATTATTTATGTGTTCATAATGCAGATTGTTCAATTAGTGTAATCCTTCATAGAGAAACAAACCCTGAGAAAGCAGTGTGTATGTACCATGTTATATACATACATGTATTGATGAGGGCATTTACTACATTTAATGTACTCTGGGTAATACTTAAAACAATTGTTATATATTGTTACAGTTTTATGTGCAATTCTCCCTGTCAGCCAGCCTTGGTTCTAACTCTTTTTTTAACTCACTAAACTCCCATATTCTGATATAATAAAAATAAAAGCAAAACAAAAGGAATGTGCAGATTGACCAAGATGCTGAAGTGCTGGGTTTCTTTGTTTAGATTTACTTTAACATAGAGGGTGGAGGAAATATTTCTTTGTGAGGCAAAGTGTTTATTTTTATAAATAGTATTTCTAAAGGCTGTAAAGAGGGATTAATGCTATTAAAAAACAGTCACTATGGAATCAGAAACATGGAATTCTACAGCAATCCCATCATTTGACACTACAAATTTTGATCACTTGATTTGTGGAAGAAGTGAGTAGATCATTCCTGGAGCTGTATGTTTATAGAGCCCCTTTACCTGGGTGCATTTTAAATGTATATTGCATCCCCTAATCTAATTGAAGCTCAGTCCTAGCCAATGTAATTCTTTGTGCACATGAAGACCAACAACATCTTATTTCCCAGGAGCTCCTTACGTTTGGAATCTGCAATATTTTCACGGGAGCTTTCTCTGGGTTCATTGCCACCACTGCATTGTCACGCACAGCTGTTCAGGAGAGCACTGGTGGAAAGACACAGGTATGGCAAGCATTTAGTTTCAACTCAGGGCAGAATACAAATCCATCCATCAATTTTTTAGCCCTTTATCAAGTACAGGGTCCAAGGGGTGCCATAGTCTCTCTGGGCAAGCAAAGGGCGCAAGGCAGGATAGATCCTGGATGGGACAGCAGTCCTCACAGGGCACACACAGACACAAATACACAGTCACACCAGGAGCAATTTTCCCTGAAGCCAAATAACCTACCATAACAATGTATTGGTATGACTAATAAATTACAGAGTTGCCAAAGTGATAACAATTAGTAAACAGTTAAAAACAACTATAATAAGAACAACATATTATTTAAGAGAGCTCACTCAGGCTGTGCCAGGAGATCATATACGGGGCTGCCAGCACTATTAAGTTTTCTGCCCCTTCCCCTAGTTGGATAAGATGCAGCTCTGATTCTGGCAGGTGCAAGAATTCTGGATTTTGATTTCTTATTTTGGAGAACAATTACTCTCCAATTCCAGAATTTTTCTTGCAATGTAGCAGGAAGCACATTTGTGGCTCTGCATTTTTCTGTGGGAGTAGAGCCTGCAGGGAACTATTTCTAATATGGCTGACAGTCTGTGGCGATAAGGATTGTCACTTTTTGTGACATTCTGTCGTGTTAGATATTTTCAGGAGAAAGTCAAGATAAGAGATGATCAAATAGCAGTGTAATTATTATAACTTAAAGAAATCTTACTTGTCACTCAAAATAAGTAATATGATTAAAGTCAGTTTTAAAGTCTTACACAAATTGCATATGGTAGCAAACCAGAGGCAAATTTAAAAAAGTAAAAGTATGTTTTTTAAAAAGAAAAATAATTTTGTAAAGTGAATGAACAAAGAACTTGAATTAATGGAGTGTGCAATGCCTTGATATCTGTAAAAGTACAAGATTAAAAAAGTTTCAAGATTACATTGAAAAGGCTGCCATTTTTTCCATCAGATCTTAGATTGACTTGAGCTTTGCTTTTTCCATCAGATTGCTGGCATAATCTCAGCTGCAATAGTAATGATCGTTATATTTGCACTGGGCAGCCTGCTGGAACCTCTTCAAAAGGTAGGTGTAATTGCTTCTTTTCACATCAGGTTAACCTCTTAAACCATGTAATAGAAATTTACTTCAGTAGGTTGAAATGTTTTGTGTTTGCTCATAACCTTCAGACCTAATTCTCTTTTGCAGTCTGTCTTGGCTGCCATCGTCATTGCTAACCTGAAAGGAATGTTCATGCAAGTTTTGGATGTTCCTCGTCTGTGGAGGCAGAACAAAATAGACTCTGTAAGATTTCAACAACCATTTTATCCTTTCTGCTGGGGAAAATATGTCAGGTTGACATGAGTTCAATTCAAAGTAATTGAAATTCACTATTCTCATGGAGAAGTAATTAAGAGTTCTTTGCCTCTTCAGAATTTAGAACTGACATGTAGGAAAGAGCAAACGTTCTAATAATGGACCAGGTAGCCTGGTTTTATTGCCGTTGTTGATGTGCATTGTGATTTAGGCCAATATACTGTACCATTATATTTAGGGTCCTTTTACAGAATATTTAACTTCTTCCCATTATATTAAGAGTCTCCAAGAGGGAATTCTAGCTGTCTGTGTCAGGGATTATCTGTGTGAATAGCATGCAGGGAACACAGAACACTAGTCTACACTAATAACTGAGTATTTTCGTTAGCTTACAGCTACAATAACCTCAACCACCTCTGACTAATGCTCCTTAAGGGAAAAGACAATTCGGTAATGCAGGAGGATTGTGGGTAGTAGAGTCCTGTTCAGTAGTTAGTACCTGAGCTGCAGCTGTTTATTTGAATCTACAGTCCTGTGCATTTAGAGATTAAACTTCAAAACAGTGTGTAAAATAGAATATATTGAAATATTTTTCTCAAATGCTTTTAATTTTATTATTCTGAGAAGACATCGTGAACCTCTTAAATGTATATTTTTTCAGATAATCTGGGTTTTCACCTGCATTGGATCCATAATCCTGGGACTTGACCTTGGGCTGCTGGCAGGTCTTGTGTTTGAGTTGGTCACGGTGGTGTACAGAACTCAGTTGTAAGTAACATGTCCTGACTACTTGGACCGTAGCAGTGTTTGTAAGAGTATTGGTGTCATGGATAAATTCCTCTTTGAGCCTCCCCTCTGGACTCCCCAAAGTTAACTCTCAATTCAACTGGTGAAGCCATTCACCTGATATTTGTGCAGGATTGTTGCTTGTGCAAACTAGCTGTCAGGCATCATTCAGGTAAGGGCGACAGCTCAGTGGTGGATGACGTGGGTCCTCTCCTTATATTTAAACCACAGTGGGATCCTTTGTGACTAAAGTGCTATATAAAGCTGTTTGTTGCTGTTCTTATTACTATTGAATACATAACCCTGAAATACTTACAGATCTGAGTCTTTTGACAGTGGATTTGGGGAGGAGTCAAATATCATTTAGACCTGTGCTGGTTGATGTTATAGGCTCTCTGCACATACATAAAACCCCTGGTGGTGGCATGGAAATATACAGTCACACTGATATTTCAGGGTTCGTGGATTGCTCAGGACTATAAAAGGGGAGTGTCTCCTAATGGAAAGCATCCAGTATGATTGGTTTGGTATTGTTATTTTATAATTCCCAAGTAATAATGTTCAGCAATGTTCAGTAAAGCAATAACATTAGGTAATGTTCACTTCATTCCCCTGTTTATGAGTGTTCAAGTATTTCTCAGCCACTAATGACCTCTTCTCTTCGGTCTCAGCCCCACCTGTTCTGCTCTGGGGAACTTTCCAGGGACAGATATCTACAAGAATATCAAAGACTACAAGCACGTAAGACACACATTCCTTTTCACTGACAGAAAACACCCTTCACTTCCACTAACTTGTGTATATAACATTGAATATGCATATTTTTTGTTATTAATTATTTTCTTTTCAAAGAAAAGAACTCCCTTTAAAACAGACTTTCTAGGTTCCTATTCTGTGTGAAGTAGTCTTTCTGTGTCACAAAAATTCATTAAAAAGGTTCAATTAGATAGAACAGAGTTTTTCAAAACCTAATTAACACGATTCCTCTTGATTTTCCAGTGCCTAATCAAATACTGTACTGTACATATTATGTTTTTTTTTCCAGGTTGCAGAAATACCTGGAATCAAAATCTTCAAATGCAATTCACCAATTTACTTCGCTAACATTGACTACTTTAAAGACCGCTTGAAGGCAGTAGTAAGTTGATTTCATCAGAAGCACTAGTCTTGAGAAATGTCAATTTTGTGTGAAATCCACAGCATTTTAAACTAAATTTGTGATTCAGGTCGGTGTTGATGCTGCCCGAGTGTTGAAGAAGAGGACGAAGGCACTGAGGATGATCCAGAATCTCATTAAGAAAGGAAGGTTAAGAGCTACAAAGGTAAGATTTGTGTGTGTATGTTTCTGATGCTAAGAACATCATAACAAATAATAAAGAAAAGTATTGGCTTACATGTTTTATTTGAATGTTCTGTAATTCTTTACTTTGTGGTATATGTATTTTCATTTCCTTATGTTTTTTGGAGGTAAATATTATATGCAGTCCCTTAACAATTCTGATTCTACCAAGTCAACATGTTGCCTCTTGTCTGACTTGAGCTACAGTATTTTGTGTAAGAGCCAAGTCTGTTTTTACTAAAACAGAGTTTTTCAGCACAAGTTCTGGAAGGATTTTTCTGGAAGGTGGGGACTTAGGTTCAGTTCTGGACCTGGGGTGCTATCTGCATGGTGTTTGCTTCTTCCCCTTGTATTTGCATGGGTTTCCTCCCATAATCCAAAAACATACTGGTAGGTTAATTGATTTCTTGGAAAATTGGCCCTAGGTATGAGTGTGTGTCTGTCTGCCCTGCGATGGACTGGTGTCCTATCCAGGGGGTACCCTGCCTTGCGCCTGTTGTTTGCCGGGATAGGCTCCAGCTCCTCCATGACCCACAATAGGAGGAATCTGTAGGGAAAGGTTTGTGTTCAGAATGTTCCCAGTACCTGCAGTTTTAACTTCAATAACATTTCTATCCACTAGGGGGACTGTGTGCTTAACATTTTCATTGAATCTCACGGAAGCTTTTGAAAATTTGCGACAACATGGCTAAACCTAAAAAGAACATCCGTGATTCTAAGTACTGTATATTTCTTTTTAGTGTAGTTTTAAATACTGTACACTATTTTTGTAGTAAAACTCACCACAAATTTTTCAAAACAAGAATCAACTAGTAAACGGCTCTAGTTTTGAAGATGATTTTGTCTTCTGTACAGAACTATGACAGCACTTGCACTCTCTGTCAACAAGCCTTGTTTTTGTGGCTTGTGATTTAAGTGGATGTCCTGCTCTCTCTGGCTAGAACGGTGTGGTGTCTACCATGGGGATTGATAACGAGGGCTTTGAGATGGAGAAGGAGCTGGAGGAGATGGAGGAGAGCGGTATTCCCACCACAGAGGTGGAGATACGAGTGGACTGGGATTCTGACCTGCCTGTGAAGGTGGCAGTGCCTAAAGTCAGCTTCCACAGCCTCATCCTGGACTTGTCTGCGGCATCCTTTCTTGACATCGTATCCGTGAAGTCCTTAAAGTTGGTACGTAAATCCGTTCTGCACGTTTTCAGATCCAAAGACCTTTCCAAACAGAAAAATCGTATTAATTCACAGTAATGCTACTGCTTCCAAAGTAGAGATGTTATAGTTTTCTGATTGCTGTTATTATGGCATTTCAAAGTATTGCACATATAATTGCTTTGGGGGTTTAGCACAGTGTTTTGCCAATCATCAAAACATTGTGCTAAACCCCCAAAGCAATTATATGCTTAAGAGTTTAAATGGCTACCTGTATAAAACTGTTCATTATACAGATTCCTAATTATTTTTCATGCCCTAACAGGTCATTAAAGAATTCCAGAAAATAGGTGTGAATGTCTATATCGCTGCATATGACGGTATGATATCAATATTGTAATTTATAGTGAATGTTTAAATAAATGTTAATCTACCGGAGGGATTTTTCACTTGTATTATATTAGTCTAGTAAACAAAAACTGCAAAATCATTTCAAATACTTGACTCTGAAAAGCAGAGTTTGCAGACTGCTGCAGAATACATACAATGGTACATCTGTCATTTGTTTAATACTATATCATTATTTTAATTTGAAAATCATAGATATCTGGTATTACAATGCTGTTTGCATCATATTTGTGAATAATGCAAAATATCTTCTTTTGTTAGATGAAATTGCTCAAAAAATGGAATTCTGTGGCTTTTTTGATGACGCAGTGAAGAAAGACATTATGTTTATATCTGTGCATGACGCAGTCCTCTTTATTAAGATACAAACTATAAATGGCGCCATTCAAGATCCAATCTTTGAAAAGGTAAGAATATATGTTGTACGTAGAAAATAAATGGCATTGAGGACACACTGTATGTTACAGGACTACTTTTATATATGAAAGTGTATATACAGTATAACTGAAAAAATATAGAATTACATATATTCCACTTTTTTTCTATAGATCTCTTTGATGCAGGATTCCAAA
The DNA here is from genome assembly GCF_059453375.1 of Lepisosteus platostomus. Classification (NCBI taxonomy): domain Eukaryota; kingdom Metazoa; phylum Chordata; class Actinopteri; order Semionotiformes; family Lepisosteidae; genus Lepisosteus; species Lepisosteus platostomus. Next base: position 45,039,430 of record NC_142619.1, read on the forward strand.
GAGCCTCTGACCTTCACCGATGATGAAACAGAAGAAACTTATGACAATCAAAGAAGGGTAAGTCAGACAGATCATTGCCTTGTGTACTCTTTTCTTTCACTTAAATTAAAAGTATTTATCAGAAACATTGACTTTTATCCTAGTATGTACTGAAAATATGCTTTATAAAACAAAAGAGATGTAATACATCAAAGGTAATCTTCAAATATTAGAAATATGTTCAGTGCACCATTTAGTAGATGCTTACCTTCATGCACTTATTAAAATTAAATATTTCTAACTTTTGCTACCAGACAGAATCCAAACATTTCTACAGAATGGAAATGATGTTGTTCTGACCCATTAATTGGATAATTTGTTCAATTCAAATAGTGTGTATGAAACTTCAGAAGGCTAGTGGGCCACTGTTTGACAGGTTTTGACTTTATGGAATAAGTTATTCTGTAAAAACATATCAACGCTTTACATTTGTCCCATGTCCCAAACATTCAACTGGTTTTAATAAACCAGTGATATTGTGTGAATCATATATCTTACTTCTACTCATGTCACTGTGGTTAGAAAGATTCCACTCTCTCAATGTAGAGCAGTGACCTTCTCCAATGTCAGGCACAGAATCTGCAGATGTGTACAGTCCAGGACCCAGAACAGGGTTCCCAAAGCTGAGAATGTAACATCACTCTAGTAGTCTGTTAACCCCCAAATTGTACAAATATCATATATATACAAGTTATATCACTTAAGGAAAACAGACAAAGCTAATATACTGTATCATTTTGTAGATGGATTTGAACTTTTGAAGCTGAGGTATAAAGTAGCATAAGAATAGACATTATCATTAGATTAATTAAGCAAATAAATGTGTTTGTAGAGTCATTTATGGTATGTGCCAATTATTATTGGTTTTATTTGATTTATTCCTCACTTGCAAGAATGCCACACGTACTGTTAGCAGTTTGGTTCTGCAACAGTACTGCCCTGCCTGACATGTGGCACATCAAGCACTTCATACAGAAAATTCAGCAGATTCCTTGTAGCTGTTCCTAATTCTTCTTCTTTTTTATATAGGCTATCCATGGACTGTCTAGCTAAGCCTGGGCTTTGGGTTTTTTCATCTCCTTCTCAAGGATGTGTTTTGAATTCTACAAATGTAAACATTGAAAAGTAGGACATTTATTGCACCTCTCTACTCTTCACCCTTATCTTTCCGGTTTATTAGAAGCTAATACATACCTGGAGGTTAAAGTCAACAGCTGCTCAAGGACCTGCACTGTTCTACACTTTGTCACATTTCTGTAACTATCCACAAGGCCTCCAAGGTTATGATTTTCCTAAGGAAGGGCTTATGTAATTAGGCATTCATGATACAATAATGTATGTCCCTTTTTTGAGCTTGAGAACTTTTAATGGCTTTTAATCTTGCTTTGTACAATTCTTTTGTGTAAAGGCATTAATGTGGAAGTGCAATTTGGACACAGGCAGTCTGAACATTAATCACTCAGATGTGGCTCCATAGATTAATGAAAGCTCAAGTCTTTTTCAGCAGCATTTTGTGAAGAAGGTTTCACACCGCCTTATGCACTGTGTTTACAGTAGGAAGAAAACAAAATTTAGTCTCAACTGCTGCCTCTAACAGGTCTTTAAAACCATATAGTCATCTTCACATGGCTGTGAACAACAGAGTCAGTGTGTGAATAAACAGTTGGTTTCCCCTCCTAAGCCGTCTTCCTGTGCTCGAACTATTAGGGCCCTAACTGACCTCTCAAAGAAGAAGAGAGTGATTCCCGAGTGACGTCGTAATATCTATAAGACAGGAAATGTGTAGGGTACAGGAAGCCAACTGTTTGTACTCAGTTCTGCCCTGTTGTGGCAGGCAAGCCCATCTGAAAATGAAGCCTTGAAAACAAAAAGGTGTTGAAAAATGACAGAGCGCTAATGAGAATGTTATGCAAATGAAAGGTAAGAGATTTTACTGAAGCCTTAAACCTGTATATTGATATGCAAAATGTAAACTAGAAGTAGCGTTTGAAAAGCAAATGTTGATACATTATGGGAGAATAAAGCAAATCAGAAACTTATGTTCTGCACATCTGTGCATATCAATAAAATTATTCTTTATTTCGTGTTGTATTTTGTTTTTCGGTTGAATGGTCTATGAATCAGACTCTCTGGAGACATACAAAGGGTGAGCAGTACTTACATGTGGTTAAAGTGCTGAACTCTTCTCAGGCATGTTTAGAAAAAAAGCTTGAAGCCTTGAGAAAATGAAAAAAGTGAAAATCATGTATCCTGTCAACATCAGTCAGCTGTTACCTACCTAGTTTGCATTATATTATGTCCTCTTCGTGATATGTGGGCAGTCTCAGAAAGAGATGTCTTTTAAACAGTTTGGAAAACAAACTGGAAGGCATATGCTTTGTTGGTTCTTGATTTATTTGTACATTATACATTTTGAAGGAAATGTTTATATATTGAATTTATATACAGTATACGGAATTTATTCAGATAGAGAAAATATTTTTGCCTGAAAGTGTTGGCTTCTTTGCAGCATAAATCCCTCTTCACTGTGTTTTTTGCACAAGGACTCTACTGGATGTAACATAACTGGACATCACAACTGTTTTTTGTGTTGCTAAAAATATTTTCTGCATGATTCAAGAAACCACTGATCAATACCCCCAGATGATTCATTCCAGGTGTTGACAGACAGAAGACAAACAGCTAAATCGTCAGTCAAAGAAAAAGCCAAACTAGCCTCCTTATGCCGCTGGAACCCAATTAATAAGACAAATGTGGCGATTCGTTTTTTTTTATTTAATACTAAAACTACTGAAATGTCTAAAAATAGAATATACACTACGCTATCAAAATACTACAGATTATAATCCATAGGAATGGCTAATTATTAACTAATAATTGAGTAAATCCCAGCATGTAGTATCTAACAATTCCTGAGGAATAAATATAAAGTAGCAGCAGACTAAGCCTTTTCCTTGGTGTTCCATGTTGTGGGAGAAAGGGGTGATGTGATTGAGTTCATAAGAGGCATGACTGCTTGTATCCCTGCGTCTGGTACATCAAGGTAACAGCGACATGGCTAATCTATCAGTTCAGTGAAGAGCAATGATTTCTGAGCTATGATTAACAAATGAAAAATTACCACCAGTATATAACACAAGCCACAAGAACCCAGCAGAACTACTACAGATCTGCTGCTGGTAGTGGTAGTGGTTCGAGACTGTGTTTCCACAGATATCTTGAGCTTCTTGAGGTGTCAAATCCTCAACACGTAATCACCACAGCAGGTGGAGGAACCTGGTATTTGAGTATTCTGAAATTGCTTGCATTTATTGTATATACTGAACACATCCAAAATAGGTGAAACATTTGTAGTAGTTTTGATCATAATTATAACATCACGCCTTGCAGTTTTAAATTTTTTGATTTTTTGACGGTCTCTTGATGTATATTTTGTAAACAAATATAAAAAAATAGTAAATTTTTACCTTTATCTGATCTTATTTTATCTTTAGTTTATTTGGCAGCTAATATTTCCAATGACATTTTACTGTAATATGAGGTTAGTTTTAACAGAGATCTCACAAAATGATTGAAATTTTCAAAACAGAATGTTTAAATAGCACATGCTGTGACACAACAATATGCAAAGATCTTGTTAAATCATTATAAACAAATGAAATAGCATAGAACAATTCATAGAATTGCAAAAGAGCAATAAAATAACATTTTAGTCAGTCATGTAACAAATATACAAGTGTTGGTGGAACTGTAGGTGTCACTCTTTCCTCTGGACCAGAAGTGACCAACAAAAGCTCCAGTATGATACCTACTGTACACTACATAACGAGATAATGTTTCTTTATTAGCCCTATACAATTTCTTGCATTAGAAATTCGTCTTTTAACATACCCCAGCTTTTTTCCATGGAGACACAGACAGGGAGAGAAGCTTGGGGTCAGAGCACAGGGTCTGCCATTGTATGGCGCCCCTGGAGCAGTTAGGGTTAAGGGCCTTGCTCAGGGGCCCAACGGAGTAGGATTCCTCTGCCGGCCGCAGGATTTGAACCGGCAACCTTCCAATCACAGGCACAGATCCTTAGCCACAGAGCCACCGCTCCACACACTACGCAAGGTGCCATCCCTTGGAGGAGACATTAAACCAACTTGGTCACTAAGGGTAACTTGGTGCTTTCCAGAAGAAGAGGGGTGTTACTCCTGTTGGCCCGGCTAAAGTGTATGGATGAATGTAACTTTTGCTATGAGTAAGGAATGAAAGTGCCACAGACTAGCAATTTAAATGCTAAAAATCCAAATCATAAAAAACTGCTTGATGCAATGCGTATGATATAAAATCCGTTTATGGGATTAAAATTGCCCCATGCTGGAACAAGGTGTCAGGAATCGCACGCAGGCATACAAGCGCTCCAGCATTTCCACGAGGTCCGTACTCCCTAAACACCCATGCACCTATTAACTCATCACTACTTAAACCCTCACACGTCTCCCTTTCCTCGCTTACTATTGAGGTTTCCTCCGGAGCTCAGTACTCCCCAAACTCTCGGCCTCAACTACGACTTCGTCTCCCGCTTTTGTACCTTGCCCTCTTGGAACCTTCCTGGCTTTAGACCTCCTAGCTTTAGTTCAAGACCACGTCTTCGTCCCTCTATTTGGCACCGTACCACATTTTCCAGAATAGGCACGCACAGGGTCCTACCTTCCGTTGCCTGGTGATACGCGACACAAGGGATTTCTTTCTATGATTATTATCCTCATTGTCTTCTTTCTAGGTAAGAGTGCAACTGCTTAGTCAACAGAGGAAAGACGATTTAATGGCAGTATGTTCAATACATGAGTTAATGCTGCCATTTGTGGCAGCTGAGAATGGCATGTAATGTACACGCCAGTGGCTTAACCTGTGGTTTACGTTCTCCTAATAAAGTTTATTTTATGTTTTTTTCCTCTTATGTTATTTAACAAATGTCCTCCAACTGTGTAATTTAGTGTGAGGTCAATTTCCTACAAAGAATGAACTGCAGGCACTGTGGGAAAAGTATCCTATTAGCTTATTGTTGATCATAACAGTGACAGATTTCACATTGTAAATTTACCATAATTTCCAGTTATTTTTGGATGTCTTAGGGTTTTTTTTCTCATAATGTACCGAACATGAATATTTTATTGCCTGGCAATATTTACAGCACTTACTGTACCATAGTTAGCATGAACTCCTTAAATTCATGGAGTTACTGGAAATAGACTTAAATATTAAAACAAGAAAGAGTAAGATTAAAAAACAACAGGATTTCAGACATTAAGATGTATACAATTGTTGTTTTAGTTGTTGTTATATTTTAACAACACTTACACTCACAATACTCACCATTTCTGGGAACAGGGGGTGTCCAACTATGAATTACAATGCTTTGAATTAAGCTAGGAATTTAGCGAAAGTCTAGCACTGTATTTGGTGTAGTATATTCTTTCACACTGTACATATTCCCCTTTCAGAGTTTATTAACTTTAGAAATTGGAATAATCGGTTAATCAAAATGACATCAAACCATTTAATCAGTATGCAAAATCTGTTTACATTATCAAAAATCTAGAAATATACATGCTTAAATAATGTTGCTTTTGACAACATTATTAATTTTTGTGCCTTCTCTTTCCATCAAAGGAGATTAAGTGTTGGTTGAATGCATATCTGTTCATTATGGTTTTCTGAGCCTCAGCAAACATCCCATTTCGGATCTAGACATTGTTTTCTTAGAATACATTCACCTTAGTATACTTTCTAAACTTCTGAGACACCAGTAGTAAATCTGGTATCTCAGGCACTAAACTAGTATCGATCTCTTTTCATCACATGAGAGACACCTGGTGTCTCAGGTACAAATAACCAAGCTCTGCTAACACGCTATTGAATTCCTCTGTGAGACTCCTAAGAAAAGGTGTCTGCCTGTATTTTGTAAATAATCCTTATTGTTTTACATTACACATGGCTGTCTTGTTAAGTAAACAGACATGTTTCTTTTTTGTGAGTAATGAATATTGAATATTTGGATCATTCCTTGACAGGTCAGTTTGGGAAGTGCCGTGACTGTCAGAATTCATTAAAAAATGAGGAAGCTTAGAAGAACTGTATACAGTGGTGTGAAAAAGTAAGTACACCTCATGAAAAGGTTTGTCTTTTTTTTACATTTTTGGACAAAAGGATATTCAATATTTTCAACAATACTAATAGATAAAGGTGATCTAATTTAAAAAAATAACATTGAAAAATCACATTTTGCACTCATTTGTACTATTTAAATAAACAGAAATGCAATTTCCTTGTGCAGAAAAAGTTAGTACATCCCTACCTTTATCATTGTTTCAAATGCCTAAAATTAGAATCAGGTGCACCAAAACAGGTGCAAATGATTAGAACACGATTAGAGTAACTTGGAGGGCATTGCCTTATATAAACATCAGAAACATGTGGTCTGGTTTGATCTTAGAAGTTGAGGTGTGTGGCTACATCTTGTCAAGATCAAAAGAGCTCTCTGAGGCCCTCAGAAGAAAGATTGTTGATGCCTATGAGTCTGGAAAGTGTTTTAAAGCCATTTCCAAGCAATTTGTAGTCAATCTCTCCACTGTCCGAAAGATCATCTACAAATGGAGAAAATTTCAAACCACTGGCAATCTATCCAGGCCAGGTTGTCCCACCAAATTCAGACTAAGAGCTGATCGAAAGATGCTGCAGGAAGTCTCCAAGAACCCCAGGATAACATCAAGGGATTTACAGGCAAGTCTTGCCTCAGTCAATGTCAAAGTGCATGAGTCAACCATCCGAAAGAGACTGCACAACTTTGCCCTACATGCAAGGTCAGGAAGGAAGAAGCCTCTACTCTCAAAAAAGAATACAGATGTATGATTGAAGTTTGCCAAACACCCACTGTTGGTGAAGAACAGGACTATTGGAACAATGTGCTCTGGACGGAGGAGACAAAGATAGAGCTGTTTGGCCACAATGCCAGAAGTCATGTTTGGTGAAAATCAAAAACTGCCTTTGAACAAAAGAACCTCATACCAACTGTAAAGCATGGTGGTGGAAGCATTATGGTTTGGGGCTGCTTTTCTGCCTCAGGGCCTGGTCAGCTTGCCATCATAGAGTCAACTAGAATTCCACATTGTACCAGAGAGTACTTGGGGAGATTGTGAGGCCATCTGTCAAAAAGCTGAAGCTGATCCGTAAGAGGATCTTGCAACAAGACATTGACCCAAAACACTCAAGCAAATCCACAACAGAATGGCTCAAAAAAAAGAATGGAGAGCCAAGTCAAAGTCCAGATCTTAACCCCATAGAAATGCTGTGGGGGGACATAAAGCAGGCAGTACATGCAAACATCACACAGTTGAACAAGTTTAGTAAGCAGGAGTGGGCAAAAATTTCTCCAAGTCGATGTAGGAGACTGAAAGAAAATTACAAGAAAAGTCTACAAGAAGTGATTTCTGCCAAAGGAAACAACACCAGCTATTGAAGCTAGAGGGTGTACTTATTTTTTCCACAGCAGACAATTACATTTCTGACTTTTTTTTGTTGAATAAATGATAACAAAGAATACAGTTCGTTGTTATTTGTTAAATTAGATCACCTTCATCTTTATCAATATTGTTGAAATGAAGATCAAATATCCATACATGCAAATACATTGAAAAACATACACCTTTTCATGGGGTGTACTTACTTTTTCACAGCACTGTAGATATAAACAGTACACTCTTTTTTTAAAGCTCCTTCTCATCACTTAAAAGTCATGTTCATTGAATATTCAAGATGGGTGGTTATTTCGTATGTGAGCTTTGTGTTTGTGTGGATTTCTACACTTCTCTTGTTTACCAATAGTGCTTAATTAGATTTTTTCCTGTGGTTGACCTGTCATGCTTGCTTAAATGTTTAGATTGGCACTGAAGCATGTTGAATGACATTCAGTGGCCAAATATCCATGCAAATTTCTAAATAGAAATTAAGGAAAAGAGTTAACTCTTTTACCAGATATGCTTACCGTTTGCGCAATTGTTCACTTTACTGCCATTTTGAAAGTCGACTACCTCCAGTGGCTGAGTGCAGCAAGTCTTTCAATATTTTAAACTCAATGTCTTAAACTAGAGGCAGTAAATTTGTATTTCAAACTGAACCCCAAGTGCCGGTGAACTTGTAAAATATCAGGTGATTTGACATGAAATGGTCAATTTGTTTATCATAACAAGTGGCCTAGATAGTAACAATTTAAAGTATATGTAATTAACAATACTGTTGCAGTATAATTCAAGGACTGCTGCCTCTAATGGCATTTTGAAATTTCCAATCTTCTGAAAAAAAAGAGACATTTTCCATCCGTGCCCACTACAGATGCTATCCAGGAAGTGAGGAAGGGAGCAGAGCGCACCATGAGTGACAAGCTTCACCCCAACATGTTTGATCACCACCACATGAAGCTGTTCAGAGCCCAGAGGAACCTCTACATCTCAGGCTTCTCCCTCTTCCTCTGGCTGTGAGTGGAGCTCCAACACCGAGCTGCGGCCGAGAAGCGATAACTGCGATAATCTGCCTGCTCTTCGTTGCCCAGCTTTTAAACAAATATATTTACATTTACAGTCATCTCTTGCAGTTTGGTATTTTAGATTTTGTCCTGGTGGCTTACAGTGTACCACAATATACACTGTACTTTACTGACAGGTTTTTTAAATGTTTGAAAATCTATGTTCATAAAGTTGCTTTTACATCAAGGAGATGTTTGTTGAAAGTGGTTTTAAATGTTTTTTTTAAAATAAATTACAGTTACTGTCTTCTATATTTGTATCCAACTTCGTAGCACTACTGTATACTGTATAGGAACAAGTCATAGGTTTATTCCATGCTGAAAAAAGAATAGAGAAAACCTATATTAAATACCTATATATTCCATATTTTGCATAAGAAAACTTTCTTTTGCAGGGACATGATGGAAGTGTCTTAACAGAGGTGTAAGGGTGCTGACTTTTTCCTTTCATCTTTGTATTTTAGTACTCTTAGACATGTCATCTCCCTTATTAATCAGTTAGCGACTGTAGTAGGCACATATGTGCTTGAAAGATTGTGTGGTCATCTGAGGACTTATTTCAAGCCTACCAGCACTACTAACGTGTTTCGGTTTAGTACATGATAAAATCTTTGTCATCTGTCTCAAAGTCAATACGTAGTTCAAGGTCAGGCTGAGTAGTATTAGATAAGAATAATCATAAATAGTAATACATTTCTTTTTTTATTATAGTTTATAGCTATATATAGTTTATTCATAGTTTATGATCCTTAATGAAATTCTTCAGCAGAACTGTTAGTTGCATTGAGTTCTTTTCTACTTTGCTTTTGTTAGTTTTTTTCCCCCACACATTTTACAGGATGGGATTGGGGAAACTATAGTAACTTCTGGCAGTGTGTTCCTACTGTAGCTCTCAGTGATTCAACAAAGCTTAGGCACATCTCTTACCAAGAACCCTCATCTTTATTCTGTCAAATGGCACACAAAAGGGTATCTTTTTCCACTGCAGGCTGGCAGTTACAGCTGCAAACCACAGAAAATAAAAAGTGCTTTCCTAAGTACGATATAACAGAGATAAGGTCTACACGTGACAAAGAAGATTATATAGAAAAGGAATTAAAAAACAGGAAGAGAATGACTGCCTGAATATTGCTATCAAGACCTTTATAAGGATAGAAGATGCAATATATATTTTCCACTACAAACAGGCTAAGGGGTTGAGGTGGGTAACCTTTTCATATTGAGCACAAGGGATAGAAGGGTAAAAACATACAAAAACGCAGAGGAGCTCTTGGTGTAAGCTCCAGACATGGCTCTGAGGCTGGACTAGAGCAAAAGTCACTCTAGGAATCTGCCAAAAAAGCTAATGTCCCAGGCCCAGTTTGTATTTGCACCCAGAACCAGGACCAAGGGAGGGCTTGCTTAAATTGATCACATTTCAACATGGATCCATCCACTTAACCCCATGAAAGAAAAGCTACCTGGCCCAGCAGCTCACTGAATCAGTGTGGTTTCCAACCATGGTGCAACCCTGCTTCCTGAAAGCAGTGCAGGACAGCAAAGGAAGAGCAGAGAAACTCTTGGGCTCCAGATGTGATGAGCCCTAATTTCTGGGTTGTTAACAAAGACTCACGAAACAGGGAAACCCAACATGGCCTTGAGAGAAGAGGAAGGCATGTTCTCTGGGTTTCAAACGGCTCAATAGTTTCTGTCACTCATCTCTTCTGCCTTCTGCACATCCCTCTTTTCTCTGTAAATCTCTGTGATTTTCCTTTTGCTTTCTCTGATGCAGTGTGCTTTAATAAATTGTGATAGCTGTTTTTTGACAACAAATTAAACATTTTCATACAAAAAAAAACTGGACTGTAACACTCAATTGTCTGTATTGGTTGGTAGTGAGGGGAAGTTTACTCTCTGCTCACGTTGTAGTGCCAAGTGTTATCTCTGTAATGTAGCAAAAGCACTGACAATTGAGAAACAGAGAGGCCGGAACTGTTTTGTTTTTGGTCCTAATGATGTGTTTTGTGTTTTGAGTAAATATCTCACAAGTGAAGTGATGAAAAAAAACCCACTGGAAGCAGTTCCCGCTTACTGCCAGTGCAGTTTCAGTCCAAATAATACTAAGATAAAATAAGATTTTTATTGTCCCCTGAGGGATTTTTTTTATGGACACATAGCACTCCTGTACATTTAAATAGAATGCAAACAAAAAAAAAGAAGAAAAAAAACCATTGCACATTATTCTATTACAAAAAATAAGAAAAACATTGCACATCAGTCTGTTGCACATATATCACACGTACCAACATGTAACATTTATAACACATCACAAAACATATTGCATTCAAGTGGGTTATAAGAGTCAAAATTGTGTTTATTCTTGAAATTTGCGTTGACAGCTTTAATGGATAGTGGAACAAAACGAATGTTTGTATTTGTTTGACTTACATTTGAGAACCCTAAAACATTTGCCAGAAGGAAGAAGTTGATATTCAGAATTGAGGATGTGGGAAGGATCTGATATTATTTTTCCTGCCTGTTTGATTATGGATTTTTCAAAGATTGTCTCCAGTGAAGGTTGCTGTTTCACTCACATGACCTTCAAAGCTGTCTGGATGAAGCGGGTGATTTGCGATTTTAAATGAACCGATAGATTACCAAACCACACTGTAATACTGTATCTGATAATACTCTCAATTACAGCATGGTAAAAGAGTAGCATTACTTCCTGTCGAACCCCAAACACTCTTAGTCTTCGCAGGAATTATAAAATATGCTGGACTATGGAGCAAACAATCTCAACATGAGTAGTCCAGCACAGGTTACTGTCTATGTGTACACCTAAGTACTAAAATGAATCAACCTTAGTGATAAATTCGTTGTAGATTAGTGAGTGTGGATATGTGAGTGATCACCAACTGCTCTGGAATCAAAAACTTTTTTGTTTGTTTAACATTCAGAATTAGGCTATTGTTGTCACACCATTGCACAGACCTTTGGATTTCTGACATGTATACAGATGAGCTGCTACCTCTATGCATTAAGCCAAGCACAGCTGTATCATCTGAGAATTTGAAAATGAAGTTGCTTTGATTACTGCTTGTACAATCATATGTATAAAGTGTGAACAGAACTGGAGAGCTCACACAGCCCTGAGGGGCACCTGTGCTAATAAATCGTGACTCGGAAAGAGTTTTGTTGACCTTGACATACTGTGCAATTTGTTAAAAATGAACGGTACCATCTTATAATGGTATGGTTAACGGCCATTTGCTTCAACTTGCTTATCAATAGCTGGGGCTGCTGCGTATTAAATGCAGAGCTGAAGTCCACAAACAGCATCCGGGCATAGACATTAGGGTCCTCTAGGTGTTTTAGAACAAGATGCATAATGCTGTTAATTGCATCATTGGTGCCCCGCCTGTGTTTATATGCAAACTGAAATGGATCCAGTACAGTGTTCGCTTCTGAGCACACCATGGATACCATAATCCTCTCAAAGCATTCATAACAACAGACATCAGTGCTACTGGCCTGTAGTCATTGTTATCTGAGGGACAGGGCTTTTTGGGTATTGGCACGACTATTGTTTTTTTCCACAGTGCTCAACAGAGTCAACAGACTTCTGAAAGATGGGGCACCTTGCTGGTGTTAATTCCTCAGTGCAATTTTTTAAAAGTGAGACAGTGATGCCATCGGGACCTGTTGCCTTTATTGTACACATATGCTTGAAAGATTGTGTGGTCATCTGTGGACTTATTTCAAGCCTACCAGCACTACTAATGTGTTTTGGTTTAGTATATGATAAAATCTTTGTCATCTGTCTCAAAGTCAATATGTAGTTCAAGGTCAGGCTGACTAGTATTAGATAAGAATAATCATCATTTATAATACATTTCTTTTTTATACAAGTTTTAGCACTTTATGATCTTTAATGTAATTCTTCAGCAGAACTGTTAGTTGAATGGAGTACTTTTCTCAGTACATAAAAGTTACAATATATGATTCAGATTTCATAGGACAGAAATTCACACTTGTGGTTTGTTTTATCGTAAATAATTTTTTGGACCTTAATTTAATGCAGATCTTTATCTGGTAAAACTATTGGAAGAATTTGATGGGAACAATTACTTTACAGCTTGTATGAAATGAAAATACTCAGCAAAGCTATGGGAAATGTGCAGAACAGTGAAAACAAGCCCTCTTCCAGGCATTCCTCTGCCATGGTGACTTGGGTAACGCTCGTCAAAGTTTTAATTTAAAGTCTCTCAGAAGCAAAGAGCGATAAGAGTTATAAAAACCAGTTATTTGCTGAGTGAGCAGAAAGGCAGTAGTTTTCCCTGTGTGGACAGGAGGTCTTTAAGGAAGGATCCTTTAAGGAAAATGAAACCTGTTGATGTTCACAGCTCTGACCAAGTCCAGGGGTGAAGTGGAGGCCATGAAGAAACAAACTGAGGGCTTGACTCGGGAATACGACTGATTGCTGCAGGAGCACGAACAGCTACTGGTACCGGTTTCCTTCTCTGTCAAACGCCATCGAATTCAGTCAAGAGCTGTATTTGGAAGCACCTTATATTATGTGGCAACTGCACGTTCAATTAACCTTAAACATGATTATTTTCAATTATTTTGATAGTAACGTTTCTTATTTCACTATGGTGAAATGTCTCCTAGTTTGCTTACAGCCAAATCAGAATCCAATCTCTCAGATATAAATGTGCAAGACATACAGTTACAGTCATTTGTTTCTTCTTTTATTGTTATTATGTTGTAAAGAAACCTATCAGTTATGTTATATAATCAATTTTGCTTGAAACTGATAAGGAATCATTTAAAGTCAATGTATTTTTTAGATGCATATCAAATTAATATTAATTTATTAAATGCACGTTTACCCTATGATTAATAGTTAGAATTCCCTCAAATGACGTGTACTGCTCTGTGAAAGGTGTTCAACTCATTTAAATATGTATTGCATTTATTATTGTTCTGATATAAGCAAATTACACTACATTTTTAAGAAACTAAAATGGATAAAGTAATACAATATACTAACATACTGTGTAATATTGAAAGAATCAGTTTTCCAGTATTTTATATGTCCACCTTTGGCACATCATAAAGCATGTACTGCCAGAGTCTGATTTATTTGTGTGGAATATTGTCCAACATTCACCTACAGGGTCAATTACTAAACAAGTCATTAGGCTATTGTTGTCACACCATTGCACAAACCGTTGGATTTCTGACATGTATACAGATGAGCTGCTACCTCTATGCATTAAGCCAAGCATGGAGAACTGGAGAGCTCACACAGCCCTGAGGGGCACCTGTCCTAATAGATTTTGACTCGGAAAGAGTTTTGTTGACCTTGACATACTGTGTGCGATTTGTTAAAAATGAATGGTACCATCTTATAATGTTACAGTGAATGGCCATTTGCTTCAACTTGCTTATCAATAGCTGGGGCTGCTGCGTATTAAATGCAGAGCTGAAGTCCACAAACAGCATCCGGGCATAGACATTAGGGTCCTCTAGGTGTTTTAGAACAAGATGCATAATGCTGTTAATTGCATCATTGGTGCCCCGCCTGTGTTTATATGCAAACTGAAATGGATCCAGTACAGTGTTCGCTTCTGAGCACACCATGGATACCATAATCCTCTCAAAGCATTCATAACAACAGACATCAGTGCTACTGGCCTGTAGTCATTGTTATCTGAGGGACAGGGCTTTTTGGGTATTGGCACGACTATTGTTTTTTTCCACAGTGCTCAACAGAGTCAACAGACTTCTGAAAGATGGGGCACCTTGCTGGTGTTAATTCCTCAGTGCAATTTCTTAAAAGAGAGGCAGTGATGCCATTGGGACCTGTTGCCATTATTGTACATATATGCTTGAAAGATTGTGTGGTCATCTGCAGACTTATTTCAAGCCTACCAGCACTACTAACGTGTTTTATTTAGTACATGATAAATTCTTTGTCATCTGTCTCAAAGTCATTAAGTAGTTCAAGGTCAGGCTGACTAGTATTAGATAAAAATAATCATCATTTGTAAAACATTTCTTTTTTATTACAATTTTTAGCACTTTATGATCCTTAATGTAATTCTTCAGCAGAACTGTTAGTTGAATTGAGTACTTTTCTCAGTACATAAAAGTTACTATATCAGATTCAGATTTCATAGGACAAAAATTCACACTTGTGGTTTGTTTTATCGTAAATAATTTTTTGGACCTTAATTTAATGCAGATCTTTATCTCGTAAAACTATTGGAAGAATTTGATGGGAACAATTACTTTAAAAAGAAAATCTACAGCTTGCATGAAATGAAAATACTCGGCAAAGCTAAGGGAAATTCCAAAAAACAAGTCCTCTTCCAGACATTCCCCTGCCATGGTGACTTGGGTAACGCTCGTCAAAGTATTAATTTAAAGTCTCACAGAAGCAAAGAGCGATAAGTGTTATGAAACCAGTTATTTGCTGAGTGAGCAGAAAGGCAGTAGTTTTCCCTGTGTGGACAGGAGGTTGAAATGCTACTGGTACAGGTTTCCTTCTCTGTCAAACGCCATCGAATTCACTCGAGAGCTGTATTTGGTAGCACTTTATATTATGTGGCAACTGCACGTTCAATTAATATGGAAGCCCGTTTCCGCCAGGGAGTAAAAAAAAACGCGCTATGGTATCTCAGAATTCCGACTTACCAACTCAGAATTCCGACTTAGTATCTCAGAATTGCGACTTAGCAACTCAGAATTCTGACTTAGTATCTCAGAATTGCGACTTAGCAACTCAGAATTCTGACTTAGTAACTCAGAATTCCGACTTAATATCTCACATTTGTGACTTCGAAATAGCCATATTTCATTGTCTGTCCTTTTGTTATTGTAACGGATTCGGGTTCTAGGGCTTGTGCCCTCGCCGCTCCCACCCTAGTTCGTGCCTCGCTGCACTGGCTCGAACCTAAGTCTTGCCAGCTGAGCTAAAGAAGACCTTCTTTTTTAAGTAAAAAAGGACATACAATGGAAATACGTAAAAAGTATGTTTCAGCTTTTATTGTGAATTCTTCTGGATGTGAAGTGCCTATTTCTGTATCTTATTTCATATTCTGTCTACGTAAATAAAAACTATTTTTAAAAAGCCCACCGTGCACTATTCCATCCGGGTACTATGGACGCCTCACTGGCGGAAATGGGATTCTATAAAAATTAGTGTAATTAATTTGATTTTTATCAGGGCACTGTACAGGACAAGTCTTCAGGTTTATAGATCCTATGATCCTGTACGATTCATGAAAATAGTGTAACGGAACGGCCGACATACAGGTTGTACGATCTGGTTGCAGTACACCACCCTCCCCTGCGCATAACAGGGATGCTGGCCGCCGGGGTTAAAGAAAGTGTTCTTAAAGAAAGTGAGCCAGTGCAGCGAGGCACGAACTAGGGTGGGAGCGGCGAGGGCACAAGCCCTAGAACCCGAATCCATTACTATAACAAAAGGACAGACAATGAAATATGGCTATTTCGAAGTCGCAAATGTGAGATATAAAGTCGGAATTCTGAGTTACTAAGTCTTTTAATTTTTAAGTCTTTTAATTACTTAATGTGTGCTTTAATTTCACTGGATAATGGATTGTTTTTCCTAATGCTGTGTAGAAGCTTTCAAACTTTATTTTTTTCAATATTTGCCATAAACAATACCTAGTTTTACAGAAATTCTTGTCTGTGAAATGTATAGCGTTATTTTTTTCTTGCAGATGTTTTACAGTCTGTGGCTGTGAATGTGTTGTTTTGCTGTATGTGTATTTCCATACTATAAAATGTTGTCACGTGTTTTGCAGTAAAAGCCAAATGTTATTTACAGGTATACATGTCTATTTTACAGAGTCTTGGAAAACTGTATTGGACCTTATGTGGTACAGTAAATGTAGGTCAACAGCTAGCTTTGGTTATCCATGACAGTGAACATATACTGTAGCTTTCTTACTTTCAAACTGAAATATAAACATCAGGTGATTTTAGGTTTAGTTTTGGCCAAACAACCACTTACAGTACCTCTGAAGAACCTGACTTTTGACAAAATGAAGTGGTAATTATTTCTGAAGTAAAACTGTACTCTGTTCCATTGTGTTTACTTCCTATAGTCCAGGAACTTAATTATAAAGCTTATTCCAACCTTTCACAGTACTACACATTTTGCATTCTTTTATTTTAGGAGTTACTACTATAAACAGATATTTTTCGGATATAAAATAATGTACCAATAGGGTAGCATGACGTTGCATAGGACTGGTACAACAGGGTCTTAGTATAATTGCTACCCAGCTAAAATAATAAACCATTTAATACTCCTGCTGAAATCCAAGAGGTCTAATCTCTTGTTAATTAAAAAGTTGGGGGGGGGGGGGGGGTTTGATGTTGTTGCTTCCTCTCTTTTACCATTTTCCTTCGTGCCTATTGTTGAGTGTGGTGTAGAGCAGAATACTTTTTACATACGGCACTTCCACGTGTAATTATTTTTTTACAATATTTACAAGTACCTTTTTAAATTTTTGTTTTCTTCTTCACCCACATCAATCTTCCTCTAAAGTCAATGCATTGTGGCACAATACCATACAGGTGTTACTTAATACTCTTAGAGGGACCTTACTACACATTCCATTACTCAGCATGATCCATAATCCATCCATTACCAGAAACACACCCATTACTGAGGCTGTAGGAACCTGTAGCCTATCCCAGAAGCACATAGTCCTAGGCAGGCCTATACCCTGGATGGCATGGTTTTAAAGGGTGCACACACAAGCACACAGGGACATAAAGATACAGAGATAGTAATGGACATAACTGATTCTGATGGGGATTTATGAGAAGCAATGATACTTGACCTCTGTGTTAAGGCAATAATGAGGCAATACAGGTGCACAGTGATGCCTTGCTACTTCGCAGCACTGGGGCTCTGTGTTCAGTTCTGGACCTGGGGCGCTGGGGTTCTGTCTATGTGGAGATTGTATGCTCTCTCCCTGTTCGCATGGATTTCCTCTGGGTGCTCTGGTTTCCTTCCACAGTTCTACTGCAGGTTAATTGGCTTCTGGGAAGTGTGGGTATATCTGTGTTGTGTATACCCTGTGATGCACTGGCATTCTGCCCAGGTTGTAACCCGTCTTGCGTCCGTTGCTTTCTGAATGGCTCTGGCTCCCTAGCGACCCTGAATTAGATGAAGCAGTTAGAAATCAGATGGATGGATGTTCAATAACTGTCATTTAGTTTAGGGCTTAGATATACAGAATTGCTTAAGGCATAGGGTTAGGAACAACAGGCTTAAGGTCTGTCGATGTGTTTTGATGAGTTAAGTTTTTCCATGTTAAAGCATCTATACAGATACTTTAATAGATTTGATAATAGAATGCATAAAACATATGGCTATGTGTTAGTTTTGAAGTGGAACATGTATATATCTAACTTATCCAGCATCGCAATATCACCACTTAAGCACATTGTGGGAGGAGTTGCTGGGGTCTGTTAATTTAGCCTTCAACAAACATTATGCTAAGGCCATAAAGCTGACTTGCTTTAGCAGCCCCAGTGACTTAACCCTGCATAATAAAAGACAGGAACAGCACCCACAAACACACCATAAAACAGAATAAAGCAGATCAATGTCTGCTGCATATCAAAGGAAAGAACCTAGAACAAGACAGAGCAGTAATTACATATCAAAGAACAGGACAAGCACTCAGTTTGTGAAACAAACTACTTTCTGACTGCATATAAGAGCTGGGAGACCCTTGCAGTTTGTCTGTTCTGTGGGGCAGACTCACCGCACGTTGCTGTCATTATTGAGCTCAATAAGACTGAATTTGCACAAGACAGTGTCATGCACCTCTGATGAAGAATTTCCCACAACAGTTGGCGTATTCGACAGGATTCTCCAGGTCTCCGGTAATTCCCAGATTTTTATGTTACCACCCAATTAGGTTGCCGTAAGGGAAGTTCCAGAAACATACAGAGAATATAAAGAATCTTTTATAAGGAAAAGGGTAAGGAGAAGTCTCTGTGTGATTCAGGGCAAAATCCCTAAGCTGAGACAAGACACGGTTCCTTTGAGCTTGGTTTGTAACCAAGAGAAGAAGTGGTTCCCCTGAGCTCGGGGTGGGTCTCTAAACCAGGGTGCTTTCCCCCTGGGGCGAGGCAAAGTCCCTAAATGGAACAAGGTGAGCTGAGAGACGGTATTGTGCCAGCAATATTCCCAGGCGGGCACCCCCTAAGGAAGCTAAGGTTGATAATATTATTAGGATTGCATTATTAATAATATGAGTATAGACCAGTTGTGCTAGCAGTTTAATCACCAGTGACTGCTGAGCTGAGTGTTAAGCGAGGAGTTGGCCACCAGACTCATGTTCACTGATTGACTGCTTCACAAGGGTACCTGTAAGTCTACCAGCTTACAGCAGGGAGCAGGGAATGGAAACAGCAGGGTGCAACACCTGGTGAGAAGGGAATCCAGAGGTATTCTCAGCAGAGAAATACAGGAACTCTGAGGTACTGATAGAGTCACAAGAGTCTGGCCTGTTAAGTAATGAAATTTGATGACAAGTAATTGGGCATTACAATCAGTTCTGTTAACTTATGGAAGGAGCACAGACCAGTAGGCCCTGGCTGATCAGAGCTAAGAGGTAACTGGTGATTGATCATAACTCCCTTAGTTAGGAGACAAGGGAAGAGCATGCGTCTAGTCCACTGGGCAGGATTTCTATCCAGATCAACATGAAGTCTTAATGAATAACGACCTGTTATTGTGTTTGTTTGGACATCTTGTGAGAAAAAGTTGAAAGTAGAGAGAATAATTGGTCTAAAAAACTCTGTTATTGACATTCTGTTTCTTCAACAGGAGGGCCAGTAGCTGCTTTCTAAATAATCTCATTACAGGTGTTTTAATATCTGAGCTCTCGAAGGGTGAAGGCCCTGCTTCCGTTACCCTATCAGTCGTAATACGCAACTCAATCAATTAATCTGCTAGAGGCCTGGGAGAGTGTGTTCAACTCCCAACAGGAGGGACTGGATTGACAAAGAAACCTGGACTTTTGGGTTCCGAGATTGACTTGACCTAGTGGACCACCAAGTCATCACCCCAACGACCTCAAGTTAACATGAAGGATTTATTTTTCTTATCCGAACTATGGATCCCAATCTTCAGGATGGACAGAGATGGTCCATTTATCTGGGAAACTGGATTGAACTATGAGGGGGGGAATAAACTGACAGACGGTAAATGTAAATATAGGTACACTATAGGTATAAGTGTCGTATTTTATTTTGCGCACATCAGAGGTCTGTGCAATATCCTGTTATTGCAGAGGCATCTGATGATATTCTTTATGACAACCAAGGAAAGTGTTATATGTTGCAGTCTAGTGTCTAAAATGGTATTTTACATTAATTCTGAAGTAACTGGATTATCTACATTGCATTTGAGCAATGACAAGTCAAGCTTTTGGAGAGTGTGATACCGAATTGACCAAGTTAAACATGATAATTTAAAGTAGTTCATTTAGTAGTGAATTGATGGTGATTTGCGCAATGGTATGGATATGTGGAAGTCATTATGAATCCTTTACTGGTATACCCTTCCTCAGATAGCTCTGCATAATATTCATGAAGCTTAGTAATTATGCTTATTTAGGAAAGCCAAGTATATCACAAGGAACATGAATGCTATTAAATATAGTCTGTGGAATAGCACAGGTGACCACTCAGTGAGTAAGGCACAGAGTCAGTTCATTAGATTACATTCTCTTGTGGCAGTGGTTATATGTTAAATAATGCCAGTTCTGATATAACCTCTTCTGAACCAATCACTAATTCTTTAAGGGCTGTACAGAGGTTGCCAGCCCAGTGCTGTTTTCTCGCTGTCGAGGCATGGTGTGCCTGCAAGGTCTGTGCTGCCTGATGCCACTAAAATCCACGTTCTGCCCACAAGTGTCAGGCTCCTTCACACTAGAGGGTTATTGTCATTGAAACCCTGGAGGAGTGCAGGTTGACTGAAGATAGAGAACTAGGAGAGGTGGTTTAGCCTGCAGTGTCCAGTAATTAACAGGCAGGACAATCATTCAAGAAGAGGAACTTCGTCAGTCTGGAGCACGGAATAGTGATGAGGTTGGCAGACTCTGTGATGATTGGTGTGTATATAGCTCTTGACACAATTGGTGATACATTGGGCAGTTGCCACATCAGGAGCCTCAGTGCTAGTTTCTGTGACTAGCATAATTATTTATTACCAAACTGTGAGATTTCTATTAATGAAATAGTAATTGGTCCTTCTAGTCAGAGAAGAGGAACTAAGGTTTTACCAGTGACCCCTCACCTACACCACCAATTCTTGAACAGAGTTCCGGAAATCAAATCTAAAACTCCCAAGCTCAGGTCCTTCCAATAGGGAATGGCTAAGGCTGTAAGAGGAGTGCAAATTACCCAAAACGTCAGGTCAAATGAATCGACGGGCTCTGCTGATGTGTACGTTGAGAATCATAGGTAACTTACCAGGGCTGTTGCCAGGTGGTTGACAGGAGGGACTGAAGTGGGACATGTATATATCTCACTTATCCAGCATCGTAATATCACCACTTAAGCACATTGTGGGAGGAGTTGCTGGGGTCTGTTATTTTAGCCTTCAAAAAACCTTACGCTAAGATGCCATAAAGCTGACTTACTTTAGCAGCCCCAGTGACTTAATGCTTCATAATAAAAGACAGACAACACCAACAAATACACCATAAAAAGGATAAAGCATATAAAAGGACAGAACCTAGAGCAAGACAGAGCAGGACAAGAAGTAATTACATATCAAAGAACAGGACAAGCACTCAGATTGTGAAACAAACGTCTTTCTCACTGTATATAAGAGCTGGGAAACCCTTGCAGTCTGTCTGTTCTGTGGGGCAGACCCAGCGCGCGTTGCTGTCATTATTGTTGAAACTTCACCAGCAATGAAAGATTTTACTATTTAGGTTTGATAAAAAAAAAGATTTTTCTTAAACTGAATACCAGATCGTGTTCTGTATTTGGTTTCCACTGAATAATTACACCAGCCTTAGAAAGCCTATGAAGGTTAGAATTAAATATTTTCTAAGTAAATATGAAAAAGGAGAATACAATAATGATCCATGAAGGATTATTCTGTTTTTTTTTTCACTTTACGCAAAGACATTGTGTGACCCTGCAATCTGGAACAAAATTTGTTTGCAAAAGAACAAAAATGAAAAAAGTAACTGCAAATCAGAACAGATATGATAAATGGGGAGGGATGACATTTGAAACCAACCTTGTGCCAGTTAGTTCTCATTTTCCTTGTATAATAACAACAGAGTGTTTGCTGAAACCTATATAAACAGCAAAACCAAAGGCAAAATTCAACAGTTTGGATTTTTCTTTCTAAAAGAGGGATACCAATAAGCTAAGGTAATTCATTATTCATTTTTTGGGTTAATCAAAATGCTATTGATAGTTATTTTGTGAGACAAGTTACAAAAACATTTTGAAAAATATGAGGAGGGATATGAGTGACATCTTATTTTGTGGAATATACAGTATAATTTAATATATTTTAAATTAAAATTGACTTTTTTAAAAAAATTAAATGAATATATTATAGTATTTACTAATCATATGACAATGGTAGGATTAGAGAATACCACACTGTCAAAATGTGTATTGATTCTTCAT
This sequence comes from Lepisosteus platostomus, assembly GCF_059453375.1. Lineage (NCBI taxonomy): Eukaryota > Metazoa > Chordata > Actinopteri > Semionotiformes > Lepisosteidae > Lepisosteus > Lepisosteus platostomus. The sequence goes on from NC_142619.1 coordinate 45,061,736, forward strand.
GCATTTACATTTTTAAATTAAAGGATCAAGGTGCATTTCATGGTAAGCAATAAAGAACTTTAGTGACATTATTAAGCACCTTTACTACTGATCCTGTTTAAAATACCACCTATAACTTTCTGTTAATAAACTGCAGAAAAGAAAATAACCAAGAGTTCCTTATTTTCTCAGTTGCAGGTAAAAGTAGATTACATTTTGTTCGTTTTCAGACTACGAGAAAATCACACAACACAATCCTGTTTTCAAAAAGCTCATCTGAAATAGTGATAAGTTCTTTAAGCCTGTTTCTCTGTTGGACAGTTTATAATAGTCAGTGAGAAACTGTAGCTTAGAAAAACTTAGAGATTTTCTAAGACCTTCGTCTCTTTCTGTATATTAAATATGTTTAAAATTAGAAAAAAAGGATTTTGAAAATATATACTCACTATAATGTATGGTAAAACAAAAAAAGCAATACAATTATAAGCAATAATTAACCAATCTACTTACAAGTATTACCTGAATTTGAGAACAGTAAGCAAATTAATATTATAACACAAGCTACATTATTCTAATGATTTTGCAGATATTTGTCAAATACTCAAGCAATAGTTTTTCAGATTATAAAATAATAATGATCACATTTAATAGTACATCATTATTATTTAACTGCATATAGCATTTTTAAAAATAAAAATGTTGTAAATTGTACATTGGTAAAATTGGAAATGTTGTAAATTTTTAATTATATTTGTCCTTGTTTTTACTTTAAATGAAATGTTTAAATCATTTCGGATACATTGTATGAGGCTAAACCAAGTTTTAATATCACTTCTATAGTTTATATATTTTACTTCATTGAAAATTGCAGTGTCAAAAATTTAAACACTACCAACGTGCACTGATAGTACATCAAGGTTTTCTTATTCGAACCAAATAATAATAAAATCATACTTTATTTTGAAATTTCTGTGTAATATAAATCAGTAAAATGTGTACTAAACATGTATGTTTAATTTTATCTGTTGTTTCCTTAGAAAAGAGATAATGGATCGTTCTCCTGAACATAATTACTTTGTCGCAAGGCCAATTTACTCTAAACCTACTTTTGAAGAAGACAATGAATCTAAAGCCAGAGTGCCTAAGACTTTCCGAAACAAACTTCAAAAGTCATGCACGTAAGTACTTTCTTTGTTGGGAGATTGCAACACCCTTTCACACACTCTAATTGGTGTAAGTTGTAGTCTGGATTCTTTTTATTTGTCTTTGTGCTTCTCACAGTTTCAGAGAGTAAAAGAAGAGAGAAAAGGCACCTTCACAGGTGTTTTTTCAGAGTACTATTTTGCCAAATCTCTTTCCTGCTTTGGATGTGTAGACAACTGTCATGCTTTGATAAAATGAGCTATACTCTACCTAATATTCTGATATGTTTTCTGCTCTCTTTTTAATTTATTTCAAAAACTCATGGCAGAAGCAGATTGAACAAATTATCAAAGGCTTATCACTTTTTTTATCACTTATCATCTTTGTACCACATGTCCTTCCATTTTACAGGCCCTCACAGTCAACTTTGAGAATTGTTCCTGTGCCTAGATTTAGGGGAATAGCCTAATATTTTCAGCAGGGACAACACTAAATCCATGCAATATGATATGAAGCCTATGAAAAAGCTAAGAACGGAGGAGATTTTTTACACAGAATTCACCCAATAAAGTTGAGTTTTTTTTCTACTGAACACGTCCTGTTGTTTATCTTGAAGCTGCTCAAGCAAAAGGGCCCTACGTGTGGTCAAGAGTATGTTCCCCATTCTGGACTGGTTGCCTAACTACAGAGTAAAGGAGTGGCTGCCCAGTGACATTATCTCAGGAGTCAGTACTGGACTTGTTTGTACTTTACTGGGTAAGTATCATCCAACGGGGACATGTGGGGCATCATCGTAACATGCGCACAGCAGTTTTCCAAAGAGAAGGTACAGTATAAAGTTATGATTTGGGCAAGAATAAGTTCATTCACTCACCGATACTAAAGCAACAGTAGTTCAAAGGGAAAAGGGACATGTAGGTCTTGTAAAATCAAAGAAGGTCAAAGGGACATGTAGGTCTTGTAAAATCAAAGAAGGTCAAAGGGACATGTAGGTCTTGTAAAATCAAAGAAAAATACATGCCACATTTTGCTTTATTGTGTGCTTCATGTTTGCTGGCAGTGTTGTTGTATAGTATATTCACAAGATATCTTATTGATTTTAATCCATCATTCACTGTATGCCACATCTGAATGTATTGAAGTATCCAGGTTATTAGCTTTAGTAAATTAATTGCAGGATGTTTCAATTGGAAAATATTATAGAGATATACTGTACATACTCTACATGTCTAGAATTGGACTTGGAAAAAGACAAGTCACAGATATTCTCTTTGGCTTTGACTTTCTATGTCTTCTAATTCCTGAAACATTGTGTCTAAATCTTGAATTATTCTATTAGTGCTGATAAAGAATTCTAAAAAGATTTAAGATATTTTTAATAGTGCTACCATTGATTGTTTTTGGAGAATTAATTAAACTGATATGGAACAATGGGCAGACTTTCAAGATTGTTCAGAAGGCCAGAATTCTTTAAATAAACAACACATGACTGTTAACCAGGTAAATGATAAAGGTTTGCAAACGCAGTTCTCAAGGAGCAGCTGATGATGTAAAACGGAGGGCCTGAACTTTCATGTTCATACAAGGGAGATTAAGCTCTGTCAATTTATCCTTCTTTTATTTCTTTTTGAGTTTTGACACATTGAGGCACACAACTAACAAGAGAGTCTTCTGAATTCAGAACTGCACATGGAGTTCGAGGGTCTGCCACATTCTCATGTTATCTCACCTTTTAAGTGGAAGTGCTTCAGTATATACAGAGTAATGTGGTGTGTTTCTGGATGTTCTGAATGTTACAGGAGTCTGGAAAAAGGCATCCAGCCATGACACGGAAGCTGATACCCCAGTTTCTTTCAAGATGGTGCTGGAGGAGGCTTTTGAATCACCTTGCAGAGTAGCAAAGTGATCTGAGGATCTCACCCTGCTGTCTCTTGAAAGAAATCGTGGTATCGGTTGTGACTCCCACTGGCTCGAGTCTCAGACTCCTCTCAACCCTTTGTGTAAAGAAGTTGCCTCCAATTCTCTGTTTTCAATTCTTTGCTGAAATTAGAATTTGTCAGAAATTGTGGGCTTTTGATGGATACAGGATTGCAATTTCAACAACATATTAAGACTCTTTGGAAAATGCCAGCAGCCATATTACTCTGCAACTCACAACTGGTAACTCACTGAAGCTAAGCAGGTGTGAGCCTGGTCAGTACCTGGATGAGGGACCTCCTGGGAAAAACTAAGGTTGCTACTGGAAGAGGTGTTAGTGAGGCCAACACCCTGTGGTCCATGTGGGTCCTAATGCCCCAGTATAGTGACGGGGACACTATACTGTAAAAAGGAGCTGTCCTTCGGATGAGACGTAAAACTGAGGTCCTGACTCTCATTGGTCATTAAAAATCCCAGGGCATTACTCGAAAAGAGTAGGGGTGTAACCCCGGCATCCTGGCCAAATTTCCCATTCGCCTTTACCAATCATGGCATCCTAATAATCCCCATCTATGAATTGGCTTCATTACTCTGCTCTCCTCCCCACTGATAGCTGATGTGTGGTAAGCATTCTGGTGCACTATGGCTGCCGTCGCATCATGCTGGTGGTGGTGGAGGGGAGTCCCCATTACCTGTAAAGCGCTTTGAGTGGAGTGTCCAGAAAAGCACTATATAAGTGTAAGCAATTATTATAATTAATTATTATTTATTTAATCAATATAATCAAAATTAGAAGTCATCTCAACAAGATGTCATAAATAATATTGTTTCATGCTTTTATTGTGTCCTACATTAAACCTTCTTAATAGTTTATAATTACATGTACAATACACTAAATTGAAAATTATATCTGTCAGCATTATTTGTTTTCTGTCTCTTGTCATGTGGCTTTTCAGCTTTTCTTGATGATTTGCAAAGCATTACATGCTTCTCTGTCAGTCTCAGTCAGATGGGCTGCCATCACAGACCTCCACTTGGACCGTTTACAGACTCAGAGAGCTTTATTCAAAACTAGGCAGTGGGGGTCTTCTTCCGTAGTTCTCTGGCTCTGTTTCCCTGGAATCATTAGTCCTAAAAGCCCCTTTACTTTCTACATCACAACTCAGGATGTGCCTCTTGAGGTGTGTGACTGAAAAGAAAAAAGATTTTTGGGGTATGCAAACCTCTAATGTATGACAGGACTTAGACCTAATGAGGTTTTTACCTTCCTGTTTTGTCATGCAGGACTGGCATATGCACTGCTGGTTGCAGTCCCTCCCAAATATGGTCTGTATGCAGCCTTCTTCCCCATTTTACCCTATTTCATTCTGGGGACCTCAAGACACATTTCTATAGGTAAGCTTGAACGTGTAATGTGTTTTGACATGCCACTTCATTAAAATGTTGCATAGAAATTCCAACCATGTTCAGTTTTTTTTTAAATAAACTTATAGAAGAACTTTTTATTACAATATTTATCAGCAATATTGTGACAATTTCCCATATTCTGTATAGCTTAGCACATGCTTCGAAATTAGGAAGACAAGAATGAAATGTAGCTGGGCCACATGATACTTTGTTTCACACATGATACTGTGTGTGGGAGTGTTTCATTTTTACTATGGTCTGCACCTCTATTTACTTCTCAACAGGCCCCTTTGCAGTGACCTCTCTGATGATAGGATCAGTGGTTCAATCCATGACTCCTGACTCCAACTTCATAAAGACCATTAATGGGACAAGTGGCAATGGAACAGTTATAATTGATACAAATGCCCAGGACGCACAAAGAGTACTTGTGGCTATAGCAATGACCTATCTCATTGGATTTTTCCAGGTAAAACCAATGAAGAAAATACTCATCTATTAATTACTGTTTCTACAGATATTAGGAACAATGTGATCTGTTTCAGCAGTAAAGTTGAATTTGTCAGTCAGATTGTAAAGACCCAGACCCCACACATATTAGTTTATATTTAAAACAAGTATCACCACCAGGAATTTAGGAATTTGGTAGTATTATGCATACGGTATAGTAGAGCAGAGTGCAGCCCTTACAACTTCCTGGCATGACAGAATAATGGCACTTTTAAATCTTCTCAAGCAACACGTTTTGAGGCGAAGTTTAACATTGTGAGCTTTGTCAGTCATGCTACTGTCATTCGTCCATGCTGTACAGTTTAAACTCTGTAGTGATCATTTTGTTTTACAGCTGGGTATGGGAGTGTTGCAGATTGGCTTTATAGTCCGGTATCTCTCTGATCCTTTGGTTGGAGGATTTACCACTGCAGCTGCATTCCAAGTGTTGGTCTCTCAAGTGAAAATAATCCTCGCTGTACCAACAGGAAATTACAACGGAGTTTTATCTATTATATACGTGAGTATTTTTTCCTACAAATATCTTGGGAATTTCAGAGTTTCACAGAAAAATACAATTTCTGTCAGTTCCACAGTTCAGAGTATTCTCGCATTCTTATGTTGCCCTGTTGCTGTCCTTTAGATGTGACTCTTGATTTAAATGGAATAATCATTTGAAAAACAGCATCTTTTCTAAGCTATATTTTAAAACACCTGAAAACACTTTCTTAACTCTGCATAAATTAAGTACATTTCAAACTAAAGTCAGAGACGACACGGTGGCACAGTGGACCTGGGGTGCTACCTGTTTTGAGTATACAGTATATGTTCTCCCTGTGTTTGCATGGGTTTCCTCTGGTTGGTCCACTATCCGGCCACAGTCTAAAGATGTACTGGTAGTTAACTGGTTTGGAAAAGTGTGAGTGTGTCAGTAAGTGCCCTGCAATGGACTGGCATCCTGTACAGGGTGTACCATGCCTTACACCCATTGCTCTGGTTCCCCATCACACTGTACCAATCCATAGAAAAATGGATGGATGAACAAACATTAGTCTTAAACTAAACCAACTTTGGCAAAGTATTAAAAAGATCACTGTTTTTTTTTCTTCTTCTTTAGCCAATCATTGACATTTTTAAAAACATTCAGCAAACCAACATTGCAGACCTGACTGCTGGGTTGTTGACAATTCTTATTGTAATGGTGGTCAAGGAAATCAATACTAAATACCAGCATAAGATCCCAGTACCTATTCCCATTGAAGTGATAGTGGTGAGTACAGTACTTTCTTGTTACTCGTTATTTCAGTTATTGGAAACATCCAAACATACATTTTTCACAGAAGAAGTAGAATAATAGTAAAAAGGAATGTAATAGCCACATTGTTCAGTAAAGGTTATGTTCTTTATTACTAGTGCTTCTTCATTTCTATACTTACAGCTACACAACAGATCTACAGATCGGCAACAAAACATCATAGTTTGAATCAAGCGTTCAACATTGTGTGTCTTTGGCTTAAAAAGCAACATTTCAAGACCTTATTCTATAGAACCTTCATTGAATCTGCTCAAACATTCACTGTGGTAGCCTGGTTTGAAAACCTAAACACATGCAATAAAAACAGACAGGATGGTGAAGGTAGCCAGCAAAATTATTGACCACTCCTTGCAAAGTGAGTCAGACCTCTTTCCATCTGGGTGTCAATTTAGACTACATACTGTAGATTCAAGTGCAGTAGAACTACGTCATCTTTTATTCTCACAAAATATATTTTTTTCTTTCTTATGTATAATGTATGTTAATGGATTCATGTTATATTAAATGATAGTGTACTGTGTTATGTCATTAATCTGCCTACAAAGCAAACTTCCCATCTTGGACAATATAATAAGTTTTTATTAGGATTTTAAATTTGCACAATCTAAATGAGCTACTGTAATTGTGTTTGTTTTGAATGTTACAATTCTGTGGTTTTCCTGAAGAAAACTATTAACAAAGCACTCTCCTGCAACGTGTTATAGTATTTTAAATCATATTCTGTGTACAAACACAAAATATCCTCCTGTATAAAGTTTGATAAATGAAAACAACAGTGCAAACACAGGTCAATAGACAAGTGAGGCAAACCCTTATGAAAATAACCTGTAGATGGCCTGAACATTTCTACAGATTTGTTACTCTTAAATAGAATGTATTATTTGTAGCATCTTTAGAAAACTTGTAAGACATTGTTCAGTTTAATATTTAGTATATGTGTAAAAACCTACAGGAATTGCACAGTTCATCAGAATGAGAATGCTAACACATTGCTTTACTGTCGATAATGAAGATAATGAAGATAATGGTTTTGACATTTATGAGAAAAACGTTCGTTATATTTACATTTCACAATTTTAATGGGTGTTTACCTGATGATTAAAATAGTGCTCTATTCTCTCTTTCCTACAGTTCACAATGTTGCCATTTGTCCTACCAAATCACCTTCCCAATGCTAGTGACAAGATAACTGCTGTCTGTTGTTGTTTTCTTTTACAGACTATCATAGCAACAGGCATTTCGTATGGAGTAGACCTGAAGTCAAAGTATAATGCCAACATTGTACAGAACATCCCTAGAGGGTACGCAGAATTTAGCTTTTGTCATAGGAGCAGTCTGCACAGAGTTATGTTGTTCTTTTTGGCTAAAGTTTAATATAGGAGGTACAGTAGCAATCTTGCTTCTTTAGCCAGCAGCCATATCACCCTGCAACTCACAACTGGCAACCCATTGAAGCTAAGCAGGTGTGAGCCTGGTCAGTACCTGGATGGGAGACCTCCTGGGGAAAACTAAGGTTGCTGCTGGAAGAGGTGTTAGTGGGGCCAGCAGGGGGTGCTCACCCTGTGGTCCATGTGGGTACTAATGCCCCAGTATAGTGACGGGGAAACTATACTGTAAACAGGCACCGTCCTTTGGATGAGATGTAAAACTGAGGTCCTGACTCTCTGTGGTCATTAAAAATCCCAGGGCGTTTCTCGAAAAGAGTAGGGGTGTAACCTCGGCGTCCTGGCCAAATTCCCCATTGGCCCTTACCAATCATGGCTTCCTAATAATCCCCATCTATGAATTGGCTTCATTACTCTGCTCTCCTCCCCACTGATAGCTGATGTGTGGCGAGCGTTCTGGCACACTATGGCTGCTGTCGCATCATCCAGGTGGATGCTGCACATTGGTGGTGGTGGAGGGGAGTTCCCATTACCTGTAAAGTGCTTTGAGTGGAGTGTCCAGAAAAGCGCTATATAAGTGTAAGCAATTATTATTATTATTATCAAAAGCAACATAGATAAATTTGAATTATTCTAACAGTTGCATGTATGTATTAGATTTCTGCCCCCTCAGAACCCTGATGTGACGTTGTTCTCGAGCATTGCGAGCTCCAGTTTCTCCACGGCTGTGGTTGCGTATGCTGTGGCTGTTTCTGTAGGTAAAGTGTACGCTACAAAGCATGACTACGTCATAGATGGAAATCAGGTTAGTACCGTGATTGTGCCCTCTCAATCAGATTCTCCCACTAAATCCTTTTAGAATGTATTATTTATGTGGTCATAATGCAGATTGTTCAATTAGTGTAATCCTTCATAGAGAAACAAACCCTGAGAAAGCAGTGTGTATGTACCATGTTATATACATACATGTATCGATGAGGGCATTTACTACATTTAATGTACTCTGGGTAATACTTAAAACAATTGTTATATATTGTTACAGTTTTATGTGCAATTCTCCCTGTCAGCCAGCCTTGGTTCTAACTCTTTTTTTAACTCACTAAACTCCCATATTATGATATAATAAAAATAAAAGCAGAACAAAAGGAATGTGCAGATTGACCAAGATGCTGAAGTGCTGGGTTTCTTTGTTTAGATTTACTTTAACATAGAGGGTGGAGGAAATATAGTCATGTATAAATAGTGTTTATTTTTATAAATAGTATTTCTAAAGGATGTAAAGAGGGATTAAAACTATTAAAATACAGTCACTATGGAATCAGAAACATGGAATTCTAAAGTAATCCCATCATTTGACACTACAAATTTTGATCACTTGATTTGTGGAAGAAGTGAGTAGATCATTCCTGGAGCTGTATGTTTATAGAGCCCCTTTACTTGGGTGCATTTTAAATGTATATTGCATCCCCTAATCTAATTGAAGCTCAGTCCTAGCCAATGTTATTCTTTGGGCACATGAAGACAAACAACATCTTATTTCCCAGGAGCTCATTTCATTTGGAATCTGCAATATTTTCACGGGAGCTTTCTCTGGGTTCATTGCCACCACTTCACTGTCACGCACAGCTGTTCAGGAGAGCACTGGTGGAAAGACACAGGTATGGCAAGCACTTAGTTTCAACTCAGGGTAGAATACAAATCCATCCATCAATTTTCTACCCCCTTATCAAGTACAGGGTCCAAGGGGTGCCATAGTCTCTCTGGGCAAGCAAAGGGGGCAAGGCAGGATAGATCCTGGATGGGACAGCAGTCCTCACAGGGCACACACAGACACAAACACACAGTCACACCAGGAGCAATTTTCCCTGAAGCCAAATAACCTACCATATCAATGTATTGGAATGACTAATAAATTACAGAGTTACCAAAGTGATAACAATTAGTAAACAGTTAAAAACAACTACAATAAGAACAACATATTATTTAAGAGAGCTCACTCAGGCTGTGCCAGGAGATCATATACCAGGCTGCCAGCACTATTAAGTTTTCTGCCCCTTCCCCTAGTTGGATAAGATGCAGCTCTGATTCTCGCAGGTGTAAACATTCCAGATTTTGATTTCTTATTTTGGAGAACAATTATTCTCTAATTCCGGAATATTTCTTGCAATGTAGCAGGAACCAGAGAACGAAGAACATTTTTTTCAGAAAGAAGTGTGCAATGCCTTGATATCTGTAAAAGTACAAGATTAAAAAATCACCATTGAAAAGGCTGCCATTTTTCCCATCAGATTTTAGATTAAATTGAGCTTTGCTTTTTCCATCAGATTGCTGGCATAATCTCAGCTGCACTAGTATTGGTCGTTATATTTGCACTGGGCAGCCTGCTGGAACCTCTTCAAAAGGTAGGTGTAATTGCTTCTATTCACATCAGGTTAACCTCTTAAACCATGTAATAGAAATTTACTTCAGTAGGTTGAAATGTTTTATTTTTGTTATAACCTTCAGACCTAATTCTCTTTTGCAGTCTGTCTTGGCTGCCATCATCATTGCTAACCTGAAAGGAATGTTCATGCAAGTTTTGGATGTTCCTCGTCTGTGGAGGCAGAACAAAATAGACTCTGTAAGATTTCAACAACCGTATTATCCTTTCTGCTGGGGAAAATATGTCAGGCTAACATGGGTTCAATCCAAAGTAATTGAAGTTCACTATTCTCATGGAGAAGTAATTCGAAGAGTTCTTTGCCTCTTCAGAATTTAGAACTGACACATAGGAAAGAGCAGCAGTTCTAATAATGGACCAGGTAGCCTAGTTTTATTGCCTTTGTTGATGTGCATTGTGATTTAGGCCAATATACCACTATATTTAGGGGTCCTTTTACTGAATCGTTAACTTCTGCCCATTATATTAAGAGTCTCCAAGAGGGAATTCTAGCTGTCTGTGTCAGGGATTATCTGTGTGAATATCATGTGGGGAACACAGAACACTCTTCTTCATCCTAGCATTAATCCCGCATCAGCAGGGTCCGCATGTCGGGACGGCCGTCTCCCTTTGATTGTTTGAACCAAATCTTTGAGCTGACATTGCCATTAAATGCGACCAAGAATACTCCAACCGGCACGTCGCTCCGCCTGCCATCAGAGACCTTCACCATTAGTTCCAACGAATCGTTGTATCCAGCCAGCACTGCGAGGAGGTGGTGATAGGATTTTGCCGGCTGAACACAGAACACTAGTCTACACTAATTATGCTTTTCTAGTCTAGGAAAGCATAATTGATTATTTGTTAGTTGCAAGCTGCAACCTATTTAGCCTTAGTTGACCAGGAACTAAAAAAGGATAATTCGCTCAGATTCATTTCCTCTCAACCAGTAGGGTATGCCTGAGCTAAACAGCTCTGAACTGAGTATTTTCTTTAGCTCACAGCTACAATAACCTCAACCACCTCTGACTAATTCTCCTTAAGGGAAAAGACAATTCGGTAATGCAGGAGGATTGTGGATAGTGCAGTCCTGTTCAGTAGTAAGTACCTGAGCTGCAGCTGTTTATTGGAATCTACAATCCTGTGCATTTAGAGATTAAACTTCAAAATGGTGTGTAAAATATTGTAACGCAACGGGGGCTCAGGCGGGCGCCCTTGCCGCATCTGGTCGGCCCCTGCACCCTCGGGGGCTCGAACCCGGGACTTCCGCGTCTCTCTGCAGCGACCTAGCCCCGTGAGCCAAAGAGAGATCTCTCCACAGCCCAGTAGCTGTGGTCCTGCTATCACAGGGAAGGGCGGTGACGTCACCCGCTCTGGTACGCCGGCTCTTACACAGCGCCCTGTCGGCCGTAAGCGTTACACTCTCCCCCGCTTAAATCGCCGTCCCCGGCGAAGGGCTATCCCACCCCGCTTCTGACACCAATGTAACGCAACGGGGGCTCAGGCGGGCGCCCTTGCCGCATCTGGTCGGCCCCATCCCGACTGGAGGCTCGAACCCGATGCGGCAAGGGCGCCCGCCTGAGCCCCCGTTGCGTTACATTGGTGTCAGAAGCGGGGTGGGATAGCCCTTCGCCGGGGACGGCGATTTAAGCGGGGGAGAGTGTAACGCTTACGGCCGACAGGGCGCTGTGTAAGAGCCGGCGTACCAGAGCGGGTGACGTCACCGCCCTTCCCTGTGATAGCAGGACCACAGCTACTGGGCTGTGGAGAGATCTCTCTTTGGCTCACGGGGCTAGGTCGCTGCAGAGAGACGCGGAAGTCCCGGGTTCGAGCCCCCGAGGGTGCAGGGGCCGACCAGATGCGGCAAGGGCGCCCGCCTGAGCCCCCGTTGCGTTACATTGGTGTCAGAAGCGGGGCGGGATAGCCCTTCGCCGGGGACGGCGATTTAAGCGGGGGAGAGTGTAACGCTTACGGCCGACAGGGCGCTGTGTAAGAGCCGGCGTACCAGAGCGGGTGACGTCACCGCCCTTCCCTGTGATAGCAGGACCACAGCTACTGGGCTGTGGAGAGATCTCTCTTTGGCTCACGGGGCTAGGTCGCTGCAGAGAGACGCGGAAGTCCCGGGTTCGAGCCCCGGACGGTGCAGGGGCCGACCTAATGCGGCAAGGGCGCCCGCCTGAGCCCCCGTTGCGTTACAATATATTAAAATATTCTTCTCAAATGCTTTTAATTTTATTATTCTGAGAAGACATCGTGAACCTCTTAAATGTATATTTTTTCAGATAATCTGGGTTTTCACCTGCATTGGATGCATAATCCTGGGACTTGACCTTGGGCTGCTGGCAGGTCTTGTGTTTGAGTTGGTCACGGTGGTGTACAGAACTCAGTTGTAAGTAACATGTCCTGACTACTTGGACATTAAAGATACCGTAGCAGTGTTTGTAAGAGTATTGGTGTTAACCGTGGTGTCATGGTTAAATTCCTCTTTGAGCCTCCCCTCTGGACTCCCCAAAGTTAACTCTCAACTCAACTGGTGAAGCCATTCACCTGATATTTGTGCAGGATTGTTGCTTGTGCAAACTAGCTGCCAGGCATCATTCAGGTAAGGGCTACAGCTCAGTCGTGGATGATGTGGGTCCTCTCCTTATATTTAAAGTGGGATCCTTTCTGATTAAAGTGCTATATAAAGCTGTTTGTTGCTGTTCTTATTACTTTCGAATACATAACCCTGAAATACTTACAGAGCTGAGTCTTTTTGACAATGGATTTGGGGAGGAGTCAAATATCATTTAGACCTGTGCTGGTTGATGTTATAGGCTCTCTGCACATACATAAAAAACCTGGTGGTGGCATGGAAATATACAGTCACACTGATATTTCAGGGCTCGTGGATTGCTCAGGACTATAAAAGGGGAGTGTCTCCTAATGGAAAGCATCCAGTATGATTGGTTTGGTATTGTTATTTTATCATTCTCAAGTAATAATGTTCAGCAATGTTCAGTAAAGCAATAACATTAGGTAATGTTCACTTCATTCCCCTGTTTATGAGTGTTCAAGTATTTCTCAGCCACTAATGACCTCTTCTCTTCGGTCTCAGCCCCACCTGTTCTGCTCTGGGGAACTTTCCAGGGACAGATATCTACAAGAATATCAAAGACTACAAGCACGTAAGACACACATTCCTTTTCACTGACAGAAAACACCCTTCACTTCCACTAACTTGTGTATATAACATTGAATATGCATATATATTTGTTATAAATTCTTTTCTTTTCAAAGAAAAGAACTCCCTTTAAAACAGACTTTCTAGGTTCCTATTCTGTGTGGATTAGTCTTTCTGTGTCACAAAAATTCATTAAAAAGGTTCAATTAGATAGAGTTTTTCAAAACCTAATTAACACGATTTCTGTTGATGTTCCAGTGCCTAATCAAATACTGTACTGTACATATTATGTTGTTTGTTGTTTTTTTCCAGGTTGCAGAAATACCTGGAATCAAAATCTTCAAATGCAATTCACCAATTTTCTTCGCTAACATTGACTACTTTAAAGACCGCTTGAAGGCAGTAGTAAGTTGATTTCATCCGAAGCACTAATCTTGAGAAATGTCAAATTTGTGTGAAATCCACAACATTTTAAACTAAATTTGTGATTCAGGTCGGTGTTGATGCTGCCCGAGTGTTGAAGAAGAGGACAAAGGCACTGAGGATGATCCAGAATCTCATTAAGAAAGGAAGGTTAAGAGCTACAAAGGTAAGATTTGTGTGTGTATGTTTCTGATGCTAAGAACATCATAACAAATAATAAAGAAAAGTATTGGCTTACATGTTTTATTTGAATGTTCTGTAATTCTTTACTTTGTGGTATATGTATTTTCATTTCCTAATGTTTTAGGGAGGTAAATATTATATGCAGTTCTTTAACAATTCTGATTCTACCAAGTCAACATGTTGCCTCCTGTCTGACTTGAGCTACAGTATTTTGTGTAAGAGCCAAGTCTGTTTTTACTAAAACAGAGTTTTTCAGCACAAGTTCTGGAAGGATTTTTCTGGAAGGTGGGGCCTTAGGTTCAGTTCTGGACCTGAGGTGCTATCTGCATGGTGTTTACTTCTTCTCCTTGTATTTGCATGGGTTTCCTCCCATAATCCAAAAACATACTGGTAGGTTAATTGATTTCTTGGAAAATTGGCCCTAGGTATGAGTGTGTTTGTCTGTCTGCCCTGCGATGGACTGGTGTCCTATCCAGGGGGTACCCTGCCTTGCGCCTGTTGTTTGTCGAGATAGGCTCCAGCTCCTCCATGACCCACAATAGGAGGAATCTGTAGGGAAAGGTTTGTGTTCAGAATGTTCCGAGTACCTGCAGTTTTAACTTCAATAACATTTCTATCCACTAGGGGGAATGTTTGCTTAACATTTTCATTGAATCTCACGGAGGCTTTTGGAAAATTTGCGACAACATGGTTAAACCTAAAAAGAACATCCGTGATTCTAAGTACTGTATATTTCTTTTTAGTGTAGTTTTAAATACCGTACACTATTTTTGTAGCAAAACTCACCACAAAATTCGAAACAAGAATCAACTAGTAAATAGCTCTAGTTTTGAAGATGATTTTGTCTTCTGTACAGAACTATGACAGCCCTTGCACTCTTTGTCAACAAGCCTTGTTTTTGTGGCTTGTGATTTAAGTGGATGTCCTGCTCTCTCTGACTAGAAAGGTGTGGTGTCTACCATGGGGATTGATAACGAGGGCTTTGAGATGGAGAAGGAGCTGGAGGAGATGGAGGAGAGCGGTATTCCCACCACAGAGGTGGAGATACGAGTGGACTGGGATTCTGACCTGCCAGTGAAGGTGGCAGTGCCTAAAGTCAGCTTCCACAGCCTCATCCTGGACTTTTCTGCGGCATCCTTTCTTGACGTCGTATCTGTGAAGTCCTTAAAGTTGGTACGTAAATCCGTTCTGCACGTTTTCAGATCCAAAGACCTTTCCTAACAGACAAATCCTATTAATTCATAGTAATGCTACTGCTTTCACAGTAGAGACGTTAGAGTTTTCTGATAGCTGTTTGGCAGATAGCCTCTCATTTCAAAGTATTGCACATATAATTGCTTTGGGGGTTTAGCACAGTGTTTTGCCAATCATCAAAACATTGTGCTAAACCCCCAAAGCAATGATATGATTAAGAGTTTAAATGGCTACCTGTATAAAACCGTTCATGATAAAGATTCCTAATTATTTTTCATGTCCTAACAGGTCATTAAAGAATTCCAGAAAATAGGTGTGAATGTCTATATCGCTGGATATGATGGTATGATATAAATATTGTAATTTATAGTGAATGTTTAAATAAATGTTAATCTACCGGAGGGATTTTTCACTTGTATTATATTAGTCTAGTAAACAAAAACTGCAAAATCATTTCAAATACTTGACTCTGAAAAGCAGAGTTTGCAGACTGCTGCAGAATACATTCAATGGTACATCTGTCATTTGTTTAATACTATATCATTATTTTAATTTGAAAATCATAGATATCTGGTATTACAATGCTGTTTGCATCATATTTGTGAATAATGCAAAATATCTTCTTTTGTTAGATGAAATTGCTCAAAAAATGGAATTCTGTGGCTTTTTTGATGACGCAGTGAAAAAAGACATTATGTTTATATCTGTGCATGACGCAGTCCTCTTTATTAAGATGCAAACTATAAATGGCGCCATTCAAGATCCAATCTTTGAAAAGGTAAGAATATGTTGTACGTAGAAAATAAATGGCATTGAGGACACACTGTATGTTACAGGACTACTTTTATATATGAAAGTGTATATACAGTATAACTGAAAAAATATATAATTACATATATTCCACTTTTTTCTATAGATCTCTTTGATGCAGGATTCCGAAGAGCCTCTGACCTTCACCGATGATGAAACAGAAGAAACCTATGACAATCAAAGAAGGGTCAGTCAGACAAATCATTGCCTTGTGTACTCTTTTCTATCACTTAAATTAAAAGTATTTATCAGAAACATTGACTTTTATCCTAGTATGCACTGAAAATATGCTTTATAAAACAAAAGAGATGTAATACATCAAGGGTAATCTTCAAATATTAGAAATATGTTCAGTGCACCATTTAGTAGATGCTTACCTTCATTCACTTATTAAAATTAAACATTTCTAACTTTTGCTACCAGACAGAATCCAAACATTTCTACAGTCTGGAAATGATGTTGTTCTGACCCATTAATTGGATAATTTGTTCAATTCAAATAGTGTGTATGAAACTTCAGAAGGCTAGTGGGCCACTGTTTGACAGGTTTTGACTTTATGGAATAAGTTATTCTGAAAACACATATCAAAGCTTTACATTTGTTCCATGTTTTAATAAACCAGTGATATTGTGTGAATCATATATCTTACTTCTGCTCATGTCACTGTGGTTAGAAAGATTCCACTCTCTCAATGTAGAGCAGTGACCTTCTCCAATGTCAGGCACAGAATCTGCAGATGTGTACAGTCCAGGACCCAGAACAGGGTTCCCAAAGCTGAGAATGTAACATCACTCTAGTAGTCTGTTAACCCCCAAATTGTACAAATATCATATATATATATACATGTAATATCACTTAAGGAAAACAGACAAAGCTAATATACTGTATCATTTTGTAGATGGATTTGAACTTTTGCAGCTGGGGTATAAAGTAGCATTAGAATAGACATTATCATTAGATTAATTAAGCGAATAAATGTGTTTGTAGCAGAAGAGACATTTATGGTATGTGCCAATTATTATTGGTTTTATTTGATTTATTCCTCACTTGCAAGAATGCCACACACACTGTAGGCAGTTTGGTTCTGCAACAGTACTGACCTGCCTGACGTGTGGCACATCAAGCACTTCACACAGAAAACTCTGACAATTCAGCAGATTCCTTGTTTCTGTACCTAATTCTTTTTCTTTTTTATATAGGCTATCCATGGACTGTCTAACTAAGCCTGGGCTTTGGGTTTTTTCATCTCCTTCTCAAGGATGTGTTTTGAATTCTACAAATGTAAACATTGAAAAAGTAGGACATTTATTGCACCTCTCTACTCTTCACCCTTATCTTTACGGTTTATTAGAAGCTAATACATACCTGGAGGTTAAAGTCAACAGCTGCTCAAGGACCTGCACTGTTCTCACACTTTCTCACACTTCTGTAACTATCCACAAGGCCTCCAAGGTTATGATTTTCCTAAGGAAGGGCTTATGTAATTAGGCATTCATGATACAATAATGTATGTCCCTTTTTTGAGCTTGAGAACTTTTAATGGCTTTTAATCTTGCTTTGTACAATTCTTTTGTGTAAAGGCAATAATGTGGAAGTGCAATGTGGACACAGGCATTCTGAACATCACTCAGATGTGGCTCCATAGATGAATGAAAGCTCAAGTCTTTTTCAGCAGCATTTTGTGAAGAAGGTTTCACACCGCCTTATGCACTCTCTGTAGGAAAAAAACAAAATTTAGTCTCAACTGCTGCCTCTAACAGGTCTTTAAAACCTTATAGTCATCTTCACATGCCTGTGAACAACAGAGTCAGTGTGTGAATAAACAGTTGGTTTCCCCTCCTAAGCCGTCTTCCTGTGCTCGAACTATTAGGGCCCTAACTGACCTCTCAAAGAAGAAGAGAGTGATTCCCGAGTGACGTCGTAATATCTATAAGACAGGAAATGTGTAGGGTACAGGAAGCCAACTGTTTGTACTCAGTCCTGCCCTGTTGTGGCAGGCAAGCCCATCTGAAAATGAAGCCTTGGAAACAAAAAGGTGTTGAAAAATGACAGAGCGCTAATGAGAATGTTATGCAAATGAAAGGTAAGAGATTTTACTGAAGCCTTAAACCTGTATATTGATATGCAAAATGTAAACTAGGAGTAGCGTTTGAAAAGCAAATGTTGATACATTATGGGAGAATAAAGCAAATCAGAAACTTATGTTCTGCACATCTGTGCATATCAATAAAATTATTCTTTATTTCGTGTTGTATTTTGTTTTTCGGTTAAATGGTCTATGAATCAGACTCTCTGGGGACATACAAAGGGTGAGCAGTACTTACATGTGGTTAAAGTGCTGAACTCTTCTCAGGAGTGGTTAGAAAAAAAGTTTGAAGCCTTGAGAAAATGAAAAAAGTGAAAAATAATGTATTCTGTCAACATCAGTCAGCTGTTACCTACCTAGTTTGCATTGTATTATGTCCTCTTCGTGATATGTGGGCAGTCTCAGAAAGAGATGTCTTTTAAACAGTTTGGAAAACAAACTGGAAGACATATGCTTTGTTGGTTCTTGATTTATCTGCACATCATACATTTTGAAGGAAATGTTTATATATTGGATTTATATACAGTATACAGAATTTATCCAGATAGAGAAAATATATTTGCCTGAAAGTGTTGGCTTCTTTGCAGCATAAATCCCTCTTCACTGTGTTTTTTGCACAAGGACTCTACTGGATGTAACATAACTGGACATCACAACTGTTTTTTGTGTTGCTAAAAATATTTTCTGCATGATTCAAGAAACCACTGATCAATACCCCCAGATGATTCATTCCAGGTGTTGACAGACAGAAGACAAACGGCTAAATCGTCAGTCAAAGAAAAAGCGAAACTAGCCTCCTTATGCCGCTGGAACCCAATTAACAAGACAAATGTGGCAATTCGATTTTTTTATTTAACACTAAAACTACTGAAATGTCTAAAAACAGAATATACACTACGCTATCAAAATACTACAGATTATAATCCATGGAATGGCTAATTATTAACTAATTATTGAGTAAATCCCAGCACGTAGTGTCTAACAATTCCTGAGGAATAAATATCAGACTTATTATTATTATTATTATTATTATTATTATTATTATTATTATTATTATTATTATTATAAAGTAGCAGCAGACTAAGCCTTTTCCTTGGTGTTCCATGTTGTGGGAGAAAGGGGTGATGTGATTGAGTTCATAAGAGGCATGACTGCTTGTATCCCTGCGTCTGGTGCATCAAGGTAACAGCAACATGGGTAATCTATCAGTTCAGTGAAGATCAATGATTTCTGAGCTATGATTAACAAATGAAAAATCGCCACCAGTATATAACACAATTCCTAAGAACCCAGCAGAACTACTACAGATCTGCTGGTGGCAGAGTGGTTCGAGACTGGAAGGTATTGTTGTGGACTTGATATGGTGTACTTGTTTTAAGACTGCTTATCCTGCTCTTCTTTTCTGTGCTTCCTTTTCACAGAGCCTAGTAGGTACAGTACAGTACGTCCTTTTGCAGGACGATGTGCGTTTATCAGTTGCAGCTGCATGGTTTTAATTTTAATTTTGTATTTCATTTTGTTAATGATTTGACTGGGAAGCATTGTGTGAAATATTTGAGATAAACACTTTATACTGAGTCAAGTGACTCAATAAAACTAGTTTATTGGTTATACATTTTTATCTTATTAACTCCAGTATAGTTCATTAACAGATCTATGGTGTTGTTAAGTGCGAGTCAATGAGGAAAGATTTCCACAGCTGATGTCAGGTGACAGGTGATATCATCAGACACTAGCTCACCCCCGGTGGCTGCAATCCAGCTAACAGTCTGTGGCCAAGTATCTTGATGGCTACATTTCTGCCAGTTTAGAGGGATAAATAGATCGATCGATCGATAGATAGATAGACAGATAAGACTTTATTGATCCCGTAGAGAAATTGATGTCTTACAGCAGTCCAGCCCAAGACAAGCAAAAACAGACATCAGAATAGATGAAAAGTTATACAAAATACATTTAAAATAAATAAAAATAAATATATGTATTTATGTGCAAAATGTGTGCAAAATATGATGATTATAGTCACTGTAAAAACAATAAAATACGTGCAAAATGTGCATAGGTTTATTCAGATTGATTGTCCAAAAAGTACAATGGAACAACATGCTGTCCATAGACGAGCAAAAGAAGGGCTAACAGTCCTGGCCTAGGGCAGCGTTATACACCCTGACAGCCACTGGGAGGAAAACCTGCGGAAACGTTCCCTTGAACACCGTAGCTGGAGCAGTCTGTTGCTAAAAGTGCTCCGCTGCCCAATAACAGTCCCATGAAGCGGATGAGAGGCATTGTTTATGATGGCTGTGAGCTTGGTCAGCTTGGTTTCAGAGACATCTGAAGGAAGATATTTCACTGCACAGTCCCAGTGCTTAACATTTCCTCCTCTAAAGTTTAATATAACCTCCTCTATGATAATGTGATAATGTTTTTTTTTATATGATAATGTTTCTTTATTAGCCCTATACAATTTCTTGCATTAGGAATTCGTCTTTTCACATACCCCAGCTTTTCTCCATGGAGACACAGACACACAGACAGGGAGAGAAGCTTGGGGTCAGAGCGCAGGGTCTGTCATTGTACGGCGCCCCTGGAGCAGTTGGGGTTAAGGGCCTTGCTCAGGGGCCCAACAGAGTAGGATTCCTCTGCCGGCCACGGGATTTGAACCGGCAACCTTCCAGTCACAGGCGCAGATCCTTAGCCACAGAGCCACCACTTAATATATTTTTTTAATTTAATGGAAATTCACACTTTTATAAGTCCTGGCCTGCATTATGTAGCAGTACTGCTTACTATGGATTGAAATATCCCCGTGTCTTCAATTTGTTTTCCCAGCTGAGTTCTGACTTCCACAACTGGATTCTTTATTAAACAAATTATTTGACCTGTATGACCATTTCAAACTAGATATTTTAGTCAGAGATTCACTAAGTGAGCCATCCTCAAAAAAACACAGTGGACCTGAGTGGAGGGAGAATGATTTATTTGTACATCATACAAAGAACATTAGGGAGTACATATGAAATATCTTCCCCTTGAAAACATGTAGTTGTGACTGCTAAAAAACTGCTACAAATGAGCACTTGTATCATCATCATAATGAAAGCAAATGACCATAAAGACTAGCCAGAGAATGTCAGAGTAACATCGCATACAGCCTGCTAACAAAGCACACTGAAGCAGTTCAGTAATACCTGAGACTACAGGGTGGACTCAACAATAGGCAATGTCCAGAATCTTGTATTTTGAACAAGGCTAGAACTGTCCACAAGATGCTAGCATAAACCCATTCATACATAACAGTATCCCATGTTATTGTGGGAGGAACAGTAATAATAATGTACTGTTGTAAAAAAAAGAAGGTAAAGATGAAGAAATAAACTAATGAGCAATAGGATCTGCAATCACTCTGTTACATAATTTTCTTCTTTCGATTATGGATTTTACAGCTGCTGATATTGAACCTTCAGATAAGTGTTTATTACGAAGGTTTAAAGGTCACCTCTTATATACACTCTTCAAGTTCTTTTCAAGTTTCTTCTCTTGGAATATGGGAGTGTGAAACCTATTCAGACACTTACCCAAATGTTCTGCTTAGCACCTGTACTTCAAAGACTGTGACCACAGCCTTTTCTCAACAAGAGTCAGAGTCATCAGTACCTTGCCACACTCTCTCATCACATTCCTACTTTCCAGAACTAATTACCACTGTTGTTAAAGAACATTTTTCATTCTAGTTCCTTTTTTAGTTTCCAAAAATCAATTTTAATGTATTTTTAACATTATATTAGATTATACATTCCGTAATAAAAAAAACAGTCCTTTCACTTATTTGTGACGTGTATATTTCTAAACATATTTTAATAGTTGGAGGTTATCCTGCACATCTTATTCGGTCAGCTCAATCACACACTAAAACTGGGAATTTTTTGTGCATGAACAAAAAAAAAAATAACAATAATAAAAATCACTGCAAGTCCGTTCTAAGTTTTATGTTTGGAGCTGGGAAAAACCGATACTTGTGGCAAAACTAAATGTTCCTTTTCAGATTGTTAAAAGATGGCTGTTTTCAGTCCAGAGCTGTGCAGCACTTTAGCACGGCAAGCGTCTGCTATTTTCACCTCTTTCAGCTATCTTCCTAATTACAACATGGTGTCTCTTGTTGTTTCTCCTCTGTAACAAATATGTCCCTTCAGTGCCAGCTGGGGCAAAGCCACCCTGCAGCAAAAAACACAACCCAACAGAAAACGTCAGTGTCAGTTCATTAAAGGACCCCTCAAACTTGCATCAGCATGAGTCATTATTTAAGCAGCATGTTATTATCCACATCTATTAGGAAAATTAGTCCCAAATCAAGATAGATGCTACTTTTCCCCATGGAAATAATTATTTATGATGTTGATGTTGGTTTGCCTTCCTTTAACACACTACCATATGTACTGTTTTCTGTATATTGTATTTTTATTTTCTTATGTGTCTTTTGGAAATTGTTTTGAATCCTTCTATACATTTAACATATAGATCTAAATCCTTACATGCAAGGATTGAGTAAACATTGTTTGTATCCCTGGACAGTTTAGCCACACCACTACAATTGAAGGCACAACATAGTAATGAAACAGCAAGAAGTAAAGCAATTTTTAAAACTTAATAATAATAAACTACTCGCAAATGTGTAGATGTTACTGTATATACATCAACTAGCATTGAGTCAGCTATACAACTACCAGCATCCATAGACAATTTCATTTTTGTGTAATTTGAATTCATTCGGTCATTGTTTACAGACACAAACTGAAAAAAATGTGTCCACAAATAGTTGTCAAATTAATAAAGCATGTTTGTTGATTATTATCAAAATTAACCTGAAAGTCAAATTCTAAGGGGCTCTGTGATAAAAGGAGTGTCATCGTCAGAAAAAAAGAACAATAGAGTAGCCTGTTACGCAGTCTGTATTTTTAATATAAATGCAACAATATCTGATCTTCAAAAACAGTCTTGAGTGGCTGACTTTTTATGACTGAAAATGAGAATTTATCAGATTCTGAGCATTGTACTTGGTTTTGAAAATAACCCTTAAACCAGGTCAGAGATTTGTCATTCAAAACCTACAGCCACTACAACTACACTACAACTTTTCATAACCGGAAACAATAGTCCAGTTGTTTTATGTGAGCTGGTGCCAGGTGAATAAACTACAAATCTGCTCCAGTTCAAATCGACTGCCATCATCATGCTTCTAAACATGTACAGTACATATATAAAATGGCTGTAACTTTTTCTAATAATCCACACTTCAAAGGGAACAGCACTAAATGAAGAATATATTTTATTAGTGGAAAGAATGTAGAGGCCTAAGACAGAATGTCCTTGCCAACTTATCAGGGCAATTTATGTAGGCTTATCTCGTATTCGTAACAACGTCAGCATCCATTCAAGTATTTTTGAAAGGTACAGTATATGCAGTAGGACACACACTTCATACACTCATGTTTCAGAATGGGTGTGTGCTTCTTTTTAGAACAATTATAAAGTAAACACAAGTCCAGGAAATTAGACAGGTAACACCAATATGAAAATAGCTAAATAGATAAATAGAAGAAAATAGATACTACAAATTAGAAAATTGCCCCCTTGAAATCAGAAAAATAAAATATAATCATTTGAGCTTTTAAGTGCTTTTAAGAGCATAAAGTGTAAAATATGGTCAAAAAAGAAAACTTTGGCCCACACACAAATTACAAATTATTAACTGAGTATTTGAAGTATTTTAATAAGCAAAACAAATAAATGCCTTCAAACTAAGTAGTACATAGTCTTTAATTTGTAGGTTGTATGTGAGAGAGAATGTCTATATGGTTAATGCTGACAAAGAGGTAAATTGAGGATGTACCAAATGGTTTCTTTTAAATCAAAATACATCAAATAGATTTCTGCAGAGTGTAGAAAAGTAAACAAAAATAAGATTAGAGTTAGTGAGAAGTTCTCAGAAATACAATATATACATATGGTTTCTGTGAGTGTGGGAGGGGCATTTTATCTTGAACTAAGTCAGTTGTGTTAACAATGTTCTTGAAGAGTGCATTGCTGTTAAATAATTAAAGAATCAGCTGCCAAAACCTTAAAAACTAAATGACCATATGGACCGCAAATGTGAAATCTTTCTGAAAACTTTTTTTAAATCTGAAATTGCCACAAGCAGTTTATTGTTAGTCATTTCTTTTATTTATTGCTCATGTGATCACAAGTGGAAAACCTGGCCCATGCCTATCATGTTTTCTAACACAAACTGAAAGCGAATGTGTCGAGCTTCAAATCCTCAAGGTCAAAGTTACGGGAAATGTTACAGTACTTTAAACTGCATAGAACTTTACCTTGCCGTCTGTTACTTTAGCAATAGTGGAAAATACTTCACACTCTTTCTTTCATAACAAAAGAAGAACAGTAAGAAGCAAACATGAAGAAAAACAACAACAAGAATAAAAAAAGAAATGATGGCATTTACATAGTGCTCTTCATTCTCAAAGCATCCCAATATACTGTACATATTAAATGGACCTCCTTTCTTTCTATATTAGTGTTGGATTTATATAGTTTGTTTAGGTGCTGTACCAAGTCTCCCATATCTTGGTGATTGTATGTGGTACCATGTTATATATGTGGAATCCACTAAACATAAAAGGACTCAAGCCCTACTGCACAGTGCATCAGGTAGAGAAGTGAGAACTTGCTTAGACAATTGAATTACTGGGATTTTTAGGGAGGCCAGCTTTTGCACACCCAGTGTGGAATTTAGTCAGGACACCTGGGTTAACACCAATGATCTTACGATTAGGGCCATGGGATCTTTGGCTCTACAGTATGTCTTATCTGAAGGACAGCACCTTCTACAGCTCAGAGTCCCTGTTGTAGCTCAGCCATTCTCACCTCTAGGAACACTCTTATGAAATAGTATTTTGGTAGGGCAATACAAGTACACGTGGAGATAGCTATAGATATTAAATAACTAAACCATAATACCACTTGATTATTTCAATTGTTTAATGTATTAAATACAGCAAAAACTATACAATTTTTATAAGAATGCATTTAAACCCATTTTTCATCCATGCATCCACGCACTTGCCGCTACATTCCAACACGCTCTCTTCACTCCAATTAACCTATTATCCCACCACTGTTCTCCTTTTGTTCTACTTAAGCCTTTCCACCTCACCTCTCCATGCTTACCATTGAGTTCTACTCACCTGAGCTATCCCTTTCACCGCCTGCTTGTCTCCCTACCTTTTGGATAACGAATACTGCCTTGCCACCGACTACGGACCTGCCTTACAATTTGGACTTGGAAATCTCTCCCGACTCTTGGTTAACGAATATTGCCTTCCCACCGACCACTGACCTGTCTCATCTATCGGATTTGGTTTTCGGACTCAGCCCTTTGGCTAACGGGTCTCGACCCTCTTTCCTGACCACGGTACTGCTTTACGATTTGGACTTCGGTGACGAAACACGCACTCTCTCTCACTCCTGCCCCGCACAGGGTCCTAAACTACGCATCGTGACAATTTAAAGGAAAAGTAATTATAACTTAGCAACTAGGTGTGTATGTAGTACAAACTTAAATGCCTCCATCTTGGTGTACTTTCCCTAAAAGGATTTTTAGTAAAATGCATTGACTTTAAAATTAATTCAGAAGATGTAAACAATTATGTAGTTTTGAGGTCCATCAGTGTCATAATTTGAGAGAGTTTTCTGGGGGGGAATAGATTTTTTTTTCTAAGCCAGTTGAAAAACTGCTGGAATTCGAATGCTAAAACTGCCCTTGTGATACCAAAGGACACCGTCAAACTAATGTGTGTTACCTTTACTAATGTATGGATGAAAACCAGATTTCCAAAGGAGCTACAGTAGAAACAAGGCAGAAAAGAGTGGTATAAATGAATATGGGAGGGTTAGGTCATTAGAGCTTGTAACGTTGCAAGTGAAGAAAAGGGGAACATCCCTGGATTCCAAGAGAGAAAATCGGTCAAGAAGATCTCCTGCAAGATGTTGGAGAAACCTGCTGGACCAAGCTGGAAGGCAGTAAAACACCAGAGTTTTTATATGATGCTCCCAGGGAGATGGGGATCTTGCAGCAAAAGCTCCTGCTGCTGCTGCTGTTTTATACAGTTTAACAATAGCCCACTGATACTTGGATATTTAGTGAAATCCTGTAGTCCAGGATCATGACAGTAGTCGTTCACATCTTCTTTTATAGCATTAGTTTGCTTTCCATGTCATCGTTTTTAAAGTGGATTATGCAGGACACCAGTGAGGTGAACAAAATTTTAGTTATGCTTGAATTTTTAAGGAAAAAGGCATCAGTTTTGAAAATAAAACAAGATCCATCGCACAAAGCCTGGGATGCAGAAACTAGTGGAGCTGAATCAGATCTGGAGCTAATTCCACACTGTGAGCAACTGATTTCATCACTTGGAAGAGTTGTGGTTTCATACACAGTATATTGATAGATAATAGGCACAATAAAGGTACATTTATATAAGAAGCAAAAAAAAAAACTGTATAGTTAAAATACCTATTATAGTTCATTGTCTAGTTTTCATTTGCACAAGGTGAAATTCCAAGATGTATTTTTATGTTTAAAGCTTTGAGTTATAGAAGAGTATATTTCATGTTATTGGTATAATAATCTCTTTATGAGTTGTGCTTTATTACAAAATGCTATATATTTACAACAGTTTAACTGGAAAGGCTTTTGCCTTCTGAATGCCATATTGCTGGAGCAATCCAGGAGTTTTTCAAGTGTCATGCAATATTTAACTGTGATGACATGAGTAGCAGTAGCTGCACAGGTTGTATTTGATGTTAACTGTTCAAGGCATGGGTTGTTTAATTGCATTGTAATACAGGCAGTTGGAAAATGTGGATGGATGTTTTTGGTTAGTTGCTGAAATAGTACAGAAGCTTCAGAGCTGTACAGCATTTCAAGTGTATGATAATGTAGGTGTGATAGGGCAAGGCTGTAAACGGTAAAGTATACTGACTTGCTCTACATTAAAAAAACTGGATTTTATTTTATACAGAAATATGCATTTTGTAAATGTTTATAAAGCTATTGCTATGTGTTATATATTTTTTTCTAAGTGAAACTAGATTCCATTATTCAGGTTTGGTGTCATAAGGCATTATAAACAATTGCATACAAGACATACCTGCCACACCATCAGTGACCATACTGAGTGTCATCAAAAGTTAAACAAATTAAATTGGAACAAATGGCATTTGTAGTATTTTAGTGCCCATCAGTATATATAGAGATCATTTCTTATATCACATGAGATGAAGGCAGAATTCCAAGAAGAAAACCTTTGCACAAAGTACTTTGGACAGTCCATAAAAAGTATCAAGACTAGTTAACATTTAATGCACTTTTGGTACTCTACATATAAATGCCTCTTTGTTACATAAGCCCTGTTTTAAAATGATTTGAGAATGATTGAAGTCTTGTTTTAAGGTGTGCTGTGGATAATCTAGAGAAGCCAGTCTGGTCCAGAAGGGTGGGACAGAAAAACACAAAAGCATAAAACATTCAACATACTGACTTACTTCTTGCTGCTAAGTGTAGTTTCTTTTTCCTCAATCCTTATTAAAATATTGATTATCAACACATCACACAGAAACATTTTAAGGGAAATATTGACATTTATTATCAACTAATGGTAAAACAATAGTTATGATACAATTATAGATACAGTTACTGTTATAAGAAACAAATGTGGCATTTGGTGTGTCAAAAGTCATAGGGCCTACTGTATAAAATGTCTGGCAGCAGGACACTGCCAAATATATTTGCAATTACTGTTTAAATGGGTTTCCAAATGAGAGCATTAGAAAGTTAATATTGGGTATGACCTCCCTGGCCAGTACAATCCTGGCTGTGGTAATGGAGATTCAAACATTTTCTGAATAGTCTACAGTTTTAGGTAACAAAAACCGTTCATTCATAGATGTTACCCCTTCTTGGTTTTCTTTGTCTTGGTTTCAGAAAATCCTGTCTGCAGCAAGACATTGACATTGCTTTCTTAGAGTAATGACAGTCTAATTCTAGTGGGTAGCTGCGTCAGCATGAGTAGGCTGCAAAGGAAAGTAAAGGTTTACTCCATGCTGAAAAGAGAAGAAAGGAAACACAACGTTTCGGCTGTGGAGCCTTCTTTGGGTGTGGACCACACAGCTGAAACGTTGTTTCCTTTCTTCTCTTTTCAGCATCTAATAATAATAATTTCTTACACTTATATAGCACTTTTCTGGAAACTCCACTCAAAGCACTTTACAGGTAATGGGGACTCCCCTCCACCACCACCAATGTGCAGTCCCACCTGGATGATGTGACAGCAGCCATAGTGCGCCAGAACGCTCACCACACATCAGATATCAGTGGGGAGGAGAGCAGAGTAATGTAGCCAATTTATAGAGGGGGATTATTAGGAGACCATGATTGGTAAAGGCCAATGGGAAATTTGGCCACGATGCCAGGGTTACACCCCTACTCTTTTCGAGAAACGCCCTGGCATTTTTAATGACCACAGAGAGTCAGGACCTCAGTTTTACGCCTCATCCGAAAGACGGCGCCTGTTTACAGTATAGTGTCCCCGTCACTATACTGGGGCATTAGTACCCACATGGACCGCATGTTGAGCGGCCCCTGCCGGCCCCACTAACACCTCTTCCAGCAGCAACCTTATTTTTTCCCAAGAGGTCTCCCATCCAGGTACTGACTAGGCTCACACCAGCTTAGCTTCAGTGGGTTGCCAGTTGTGAGTTGCAGAGTGATATGGCAACTTCTTGAACCTTTTGGGTGTTCCTTTACTTGTATAAACCTTTACTTGTTCCTTTGCAATCTAATTCTAGCACTGTCTTTTATTGTCTTGTATTGTATCCTTGTGCTGTATAGTTCTTGTTTTATCTTGCTAGAAAAGAGGTTCTTTCCAGGAACAAATACTGTTGGCTCAAGGACTTTGTCAATATGTCACAAAGCAGTAATGTTCCCCTTAGTCTGCACCTGACACATTCTTGTGTTCAAGAAGATTCCTCTCCCCTTCCTCACTCTTCCAGCATCCCATTAGTTAAGTGGAACAACACAACAGTCACCATACACCTTACCCCAATGTCTCCAATCACTGTCTTTCTTCAGGTGAGTTAAGGGTGAGACAGCATTAGTGAATAAAACAAACCTCCACATTTACTGTCACTGCATTAGTTGCTCTCTGGCCCACAGAACACAGCAATTTCATCTCTCTACTTTCAAATTACAAATGAAAAGCCTCTAAGCAAGAATATCCTTTTCATGCAGATGGTGAACTACAATCTGTGCTGATGCATAAGTGATTGTGTCTTGACATTTTCTGTGCTGCAACTACTGCGGTCACAAAGGACCATTGTATAGAAGCATCAGATGGTTGTAATGATACTGTGCCAGTGCAGAGATCATCTGATTTCCAGGATGTGATCTAGTCTGCTGACTGTTGAAGTAGAACATCTTATTCACTAGGTACCAACTCTCACAAAAAAGCTGCCATCAATAGCACTGAAAGCGTCATCATGTCTTTTCTGATACAGATTCTTAATCCTATCATTTTAATCATTTTAACTCAACTCGCATACCAAATAACTCCTAATGTTTTAATGGAATGACATAATTTGTTCTCAGTATATTGTCAACCCAATGAACAATTCTACTCAACCAATCAACATCATGTACAGTATTTATGTAAAACAGATTTTGATGTGCATCAGTTTCTATTGATTGATATATACAGTATATTAATCAATGTAGTAACACAGCTTAAAGGAACATCAGCACAGAGTAAAACGTCAAGCTAAATGTTTATAAAGAGGAACAATGGTCAAAGATAATAAAAACTCTTCAGACTCTTGTAAGAATGTCATAACTGCTGTTAATTATTAAAGATGTGGTAAGTCCAGAGAATGCATTTATGGATGTGAGCAATGAAAAGATTTTCAGATATTTGAAGAATACCCTCCGGAGTGTAACTCGAAGAGGAAAGTCTCCTAGCCAGGATTTCCAGAGAGGAATCTTATTGGCCACAGCCACAGGTGAGACAAATCCAAATCAGTGCTACATCTGATTTTGCCTTAAGAAGCCAAATCCTGACTGATTTTAAAGCATCATTATGGTAGCCTTTTAGGAATATTCATAAAAAAATAATAATCATGCATTCTACTTTGAAACTATTGGCGTTAGTATATTACATTCTTTGGTTTTTGTATTTAGTCAAATATAATCTAAACCTAGAAATAAGAGGTTTAATTGAAAAAGAACAATCTACAAATTTAAATTTTAGAAAGACATTGAACTTTCTATTATAATGCCATTGAAGAACAATGGATGTGCTGTACAGATTTATTGTAATGTGCATATAGTTACAGTATGTGCATAGCTACTATACATCAAGCATTAGCATATAACAGCCATTATATATAATTTATATATATATGTAATAGTAGAGCAAATAAGAAAATGTCATGTCATTTACCAAACCGCTTTATACCATATGGAATAAGCAAATGATATGGTAAATTCATATGCTCAATATGCCCAATAAATTCATACTACTTTAATGTAAAGGTTTAGTTATTTCAACTGCTTAACATGCCACAGTTTATAGTTTAGTATTCAATATGGAGATCAAGCAAACATAAAGGCTTTAAAAAGTGTAAAACTGAAAAGGGCTGCATATTCAACTCAGTCGCTGATTAGTAAAGAATTTTGTCGCTCTTTATGTTGTTAGGGGTGGCAAAATGACAAAGTGGTTAGCACTGCTGCCTTGTAATCCTGGGTTCAATTCCTGTGGTGCTATCTGTAAATTTGTATGGTGTCCTCTAGGTGTTCCAGTTTCTTCCCACAGTCTAAAGACATATAAATGAGCCCTGGAGTGAGTGTGTGTTTCCTGAGTTGAACTGTTATCCCACAAATGATGTATCCCTTTCTTGCACCTGCTGCTTGCTGGGATAGGGATCATTAATAAGGTCACTGCTTAAGAATCCTAGACCAAAGGTACCCCTATAGCTCCAGTCACTCTAACCTTGAAAGCTAGTACCTGCCTTTTCTGGGGGTCCGATGCCGGGTATATTATATACTCCTAATTTGATTAAACCTAGAGAAGACAACAATAATATCTAGCCTTACAAGTCACTTAGGTGTTTTAAGGTCTTTCAGTTGTGCTTGGCATTTATGTAAAACTTTGTAAAAGATGTATTTTTTTCTGTCCACGTTTTGTTTCAGTAAAAGGGTTAAGGACATCACAGAGGACAGGGAGAAAAACTGTCTACTGACACAACCACAGCAATGAAGCTTTCCGCCAGCCAGTTCTTTGTGAACAGGCCACTGTATTCAGAGGATGCTTTCAGAACAGACAATGAAAAAGTGCAAAGACAACACAAGACTTTACTGGATCATGTAAAGGCTTACTTCAGGCAAGACCTGTTCTTAATTTTATGCATAAACATTGAGAACTTTTATGCAAATAGTAATGAGCCTAGATTACCACTTGCTAATTTCCAAATGTATTGAGTTATGCTTTATACAGTATGTATTATTTTCTAATTAAGCTAGAAAATGTTTCAAGATGATTGGGATTCTAATTTTTGAGCTGTATTGTGTATTCTAAGCTATAAACAAAAATCTTGTCCAGCCTCTGGCCTGTAAAAACATATTTTAATTACTTTGTGTATCTTTGAAAGCAATAAAAACAATCTGATTAGTTTTTTCTATGTTTAATGAATTGTAACTCAAATACTCTCAGAAACATGTAGACATCACTGTCTTACTGTGCTTTTGTTTTCCAGCTGTTCTAAAAAAAGAGCCAAAAATGCAGCTTTGTCACTGTTGCCAATTATTGGTTGGGTCAGAATGTATCGTGTCAAAGAATGGCTTCTGAGTGATCTGGTTTCTGGACTCAGCACAGGGCTGGTGGCTGTTCTGCAAGGTAAACTGAGTTGTGATGATGTTTTTCATTGTGAATCTATCGTTTTCCTTTTTTAACACTATAAATCAGTTTTTCTTTATTTATCTATGCTTCATAAAGAACATATGAGAGGTTACAAGAGAGAAATCCGTTTGGCTTACCTAAATTGATAGCTTTGTGATCCTCAGATGCCCAGTCATTTCTTGAGACAAGCCAATATATTAGCTTCAAGCAAATCAATGACAGGAATACTTTTGCAGGCAATGTCCACAATTCTCCAGGTCAGATTTCACTGATTACATCTAAACAAATGGGAGCAGGTTGCCAATGTGTATAAGGTGAAGCTGACAGCAAAATATACCAGGTTTATAATTTACTGGTGCAATCCAGTAAAGAAAATGCTGGACTTGCAAACTTATTTTATACTACATGCATGTTTCCTAAAGCCTTGTTTCTGTATTTAAAAATATGTACAGTATATGTAGATTGAAGATTTATTAAAAACAATACAGAAGGTAAATTATACAGGACAAAAATGTACAGTTTACATATTATATACATTCTCATACCTAATTATCTTATTGGATATGTTATAATCAAAAATAAGATCTTTAAAAATGAATTTGCAATGAGTAAATGAATAACATTTCTGCTACCTTTTATTTTCACAAATTTAATTAATTCAGTCACAAGTGGTAGTGAGTTGGAATATTCATAAAATCTAGCTCACAACAGTTTCAATGCTGCATCAAAAATCTTAAGGATTGGCAAATGAAAGGCTTCATTCTGCTGGCTATATGATCAATCTGAGTCAATTGATTCCTCTTGGTAATTAAAATAAAAATTACAAGTGGTATTTGAACTGTTAAGATAACTGAATAGAATTTCAAAATGTAAGCAGAAGATGCCAGTATTTTTCTGTGGAAATTCAAATATATCCCCAGTTTCTTGGTTGAAGTTGGAGAAAGCAGAAACTGTGCAAGTCAACTCCTTTGCCTCTGATGGGGTCATCCATATACTGTAGATGAGAATCAAACATGAGTTAGAAAAGAAACCGAATAATACTTTCCATTTGTTTCTATTCTTATTTCTCTGATCAGGCAAAAAAGTCATTTCAGTTAATAGAGTATGTGACAATCTTAATGCACTTCTCCGAAACCTCTCTCTTATGGTACTGGAACACCTTGTCATGTGTCAGTTGTGAGCAAAGGCTAACTTATATTTTAATAAATATTTGTTTTCAAATTTCTGTTTAGGTTTGGCATTTGCATTACTGGCTTATGTTCCCCCTGGTTATGGATTATACTCAGCATTTTTCCCTGTTTTAACTTACTTCTTTTTGGGCACATCAAGACATATCTCAGTAGGTGAGTTTTTTGTGAGTGTTTAATTTAAAAATGTGTTTAATCAAATGTCATCACCGCCACAAAAATGTAATTTCATGTGGAAAATTTCAGCGAAAATTGTGCTTCACATCTATTTTAAGGCAATTTGTAAGGATCACAATGGAGCAGGCTAAAATTAATCAGAGCAGAAATGATCTCAACAGAAGCACAATTAATGGTTTATTTAACTATACTAATGAAGCCAAAGACATCACTATTGTAACAAGAAGGCATGAACAGCTAGGGTTTTTGTAATATATAGACGTTTATGTTTTTGCTTGTGTTCTTTCTCTAGCCTAACTGTTGTTTTGCTGCAATAGGTCCATTCCCAGTGTTGAGTATGATGGTGCAATCAGTGGTCACTAGATTAGTGCCAGATATCGGGTCTCCAGCCAACATAACAGCTTTTGAAGGCTTGTCACAGGATGAACAGCGTGTGATTGTTGCCTCTTCTGTGTCTTTCCTAGTGGGAATCTTTCAGGTAAAACCCAAAGTGCTCCACACTTACACTATTTGCTGTTTTTTATGTATGTGAACTATGAAGTCTGATGTACATTAAATTTAAGGATAAGCTATAATGTTTCATTATTATTGGTGACCTACTTCAGTTGCTTGGGTTGCATTTTTTTAAGTGAGTTTGCAGAAAGAAAAAGCACAATATTCTTTTAACAATTTAAGATTCCTTACCTAATGCCAGAATGCAGAACAATGGTGGCCAATGAGATAAGAGCATAAGAACAAAGTTAAAACAGTAACAAAAAAGAACATTTAGCATTATTTAGTTTGTCAGTAGCTGATTGAGCCAATAATCTTATTCATCCAATTTTAAAAGAGCTCACCAACCGTGGAGGTTAAATACAAATACAGCATTTTGCTGCAATAGGTTCATTTCCAGTGCTGAGTCTGAAGGTGCAATCAGTGGTCATTTTGTTAGTGCCTGTTGATTTGCCTTCAGCCAACAGCATTAACAACGTGGCTGGGGACCTTGTTCAATGCTCCCAAAACTTTTTGTGTAAAGAAGTTCTCCTGTTCTTAGTTTTAATTACAATTCCATGTAGTTTCCATGGAATAGTGGTGCCTAGTTTGTATTTTGCTATTGAATTTGAATATGTGCAGAGGACTGACTATATGAATGCTTTTGAGAAAGCAAGCATGTAAGCAAATCCCTGCACTTGTCTACATAAAATGCCGCATGCCAGGTGCTGCTCTCTTTTTAGTTTGATCTGAATCTTTTGGAAGTTCATCTCTTGCTTCTACTGCTGTACACTGTTTGGAATAATCAGTGTTTGTTCTAATAGTTTAAAATAATCTATAAATACAACTTTTGTTACTCATACCAAGATACAGGTTCTTAATTGAATTAAGTATTGCAGCCTCTATATTAAATCACAACCACACACCCCACTATGCCTCTAACAGCCTAGGACTTAAAGTACAAAACCTGCAAGAAGCATATGGGAAACTTTGAGGTATCTCATTTTCTCCTTGTGCCCCTCATCGTCCCACTCCTAGTGTGACAAACTGCCCCCTAACATACCATCCCTACCCAGATGGCAACCAAAGCTGCATTTCTAGGCCTAAATCGGGGCACTCTTGGAGCTGATACAGGAGGGTTCATTAGTCAAAACATGAATGTTTCAGTTTCCCATGAGGAATTACACAATATTAAAAACACTATAAGCTCTCCGGAAAGCTCCTCTAATCTTGTTGAATTTGTATGGCGCAGGTGTTTAAGGGAAGCACCGCACATGGCTAACAGACATCTCTTCTTTTCTTTTAGCTTGCACTAGGAGTGCTTCAAGTTGGCTTTATAGTGATTTACATGTCAGACACTCTTATTTCGGGCTTCACTACTGCCGCAGCCGTCCACATCCTGGTGTCTCAGCTGAAATTCATTCTTGGACTTCAGGTTCCTGGGAAAAGTGGGGCTTTTGCTCTTGTTTACGTGAGTAAAGCTGGAGAGCTGATGTATAGTGAAGGGGCGATTTCACAGATGGAAACCAAATGATGGAGGCTACCTTGTCGATGCATATTTAAAATTCTTCTTTTGCTGTTTATTCTTATTTTCTGGTTACAGTTGGGGTTTAATGTTCTTGAGAGAAAGAACATTAAATTACTGAACCACAATTGAAATGTATCATTTTGATCAATCTTTTGATCATTTATTTCTAATATATGGAGGAATTATAGTAGATACATTTATCATTTATAACTGCATTTGATCAAATCCCCGATGGTCATGTTAGAGAATATATTTTATTTGGTTATTCAGAATTTATGACACTCTAAGGGAATTAGTTTTAGTATTTTGCTTAAATATAATGGATCCTTTTTATAATCTCTGCTTTTATTCTTTTGCAGACACTGAAGGACATTTTTTCTGTTATTGAAAAAACAAACATAGCAGATCTGGTTACAGCCATAATTATTATGGTTGCTGTCTTTGCTGTGAAAGAAGTCAATGACAGATTCAAAGAGAAGCTTCCTGTACCAATACCTATTGAAGTGATCATGGTGAGTGCCAGCAGCCTGTACTGTACTGTGAGCAAGCACAGCTAGATATTACTGTTCTTTTGGGTTTTCTGCCTTGTCTTACTGCTCCTCCTGGGATCCTCCTTAATGACTGGAAAAAAACTGCAATGCCATGTAAAATGTGACCATACATTGTATATGCAAGGTATATCAAGAAAACAACATGATATGAACTGAGATGACAATTTTAAGATGTTTTATTTGTATATGTCCTGATATCACAATACCCAAATATTTTCTTTTAAATTGTCTTTACAGACTGTGCTTGCGTGTGGACTATCCTATGCATTTGACTTCAAAACCCTGTACAATGTAGACATTGTTGGCAACATAACAAAAGGGTAAGCCATTAATCAATG
This sequence comes from Lepisosteus platostomus, assembly GCF_059453375.1. NCBI lineage: Eukaryota > Metazoa > Chordata > Actinopteri > Semionotiformes > Lepisosteidae > Lepisosteus > Lepisosteus platostomus. Next base: position 45,097,904 of record NC_142619.1, read on the forward strand.
TTTGTTGCAGTAGTTTGGAATACGTGAAATGATGTGTTTTTAACACACACTCTCTGTGTTTTCAAGATATGAATCCCCTCTTGCACCAAATTTTGAAGTTATCCAGCACAGTGTAATGGATGCCTTTTCAATGGCAATTGTTGGATTTGCAGTTGCCTTCTCTGTTGCAAAAGTGTATTCCGTTAAACATGACTACATTATTGATGGCAACCAGGTAAGCTTTAACAGGCAGAAATACAGTGATCTGAAAAGTATTCACCCACTTCCCTATTTAATAGCCACAAATGATGTATAAACATTTTTATAATACATATTTTAAAATCATAATTAACGTCAAATAAAAATCAATAGCAAAACAGATTGATTTCATAAGAATTCGCCCTCCTGAGTCAGTAATTGGTGGGAGCACCTTTGGCAGTAATTTATATTGGGCTTTTTGGCTGTCAATGCCAACTTTGCTGGGATGTTTTCTTATTTTTCTTGACCGTTTTTGTTAAAATTTAACTTCTTTCACCCATAAAAGTATTTAATTTGAACTATAAAGAGATGTTTAAGAAACATTCACTTTGGAAAATGTCTATACAGTACATCAGTTGTAATTCAACAATATAGGACATGACTGGAAAGGAGTGAATATTTTTGCAGGTAAATGTAAAATAAGACTACATTCAGTGGAGCCTGAGAATATTTAGAGAGAATGTAATTAATATATAGAAACGTATGCAATTTTATGTTAGGTCAAAAATCACCGGTACTGGATCAGATATTTCAATATATCATAGACATCTAATTCTAGTCCAGGAGGGCTTTTAACAATGTAAATAATTTCATTGATAGTTTAATTCCAGTTTAAAAGCTTTGTTAGTTTAATTCCAGTTTAACAGCTTTTACTAGATCTCTAAGTGCTGCTGCTTTAAAGAGAGCTTAAAAACCTGCAGACACAATAGTCCTCTAAAAATGGAATGATAGATTCTGAATATTTCAAGTTTTCCTAAAACAATCTGAGCAACTCTGATAGAAAATGTGAACAATTAAAAAAAAAAAGATTATTCTCAGTTTCTGAAGAGTATTCATATTATCACCTCGTTTCCTTAAATGTAACTGAGTGAATCATTGTAGAGTGTTGCGTTTGACTGTTTACTATTTTGTGAACCTCTTACACTCCCAGTAAATTTACAAGTGGCTTGAAATTCATAACCAGATAATCTGGATGAGTTCCTGAAGCACACTGCCATTACAGCCTATCCACTGAAAAAGATTACCTTGGTATTTTTCTTTACCACCAGAGAGATTTTTGATAATGCATATCATTAAACAGAATGCAATAAACCCCATTGGGACAACCGTATCTGGAATATAATATCCTTCCTTTTAGTTATAAAACCAGAAATACAGCAAAGGTAAATCATTAAAAAAAGCTTATAAATCTTGGGTCTTTTTTAATTGTGCAATATACAGTAACAACCTTTAACAACCTTTCTAAAGTGTATTGTGTTGATGTTACTTTTCCCGTACAGTCTCATAGCTGGAAAATCACAAAATGTGGACTGCATAAAAAAGGTTTTGCGATATCTAAACTTCCCCTGTCCGTTTCTGCAGGAATTGATAGCTTTTGGTGTCAGTAACATTTTTACCTCGAGCTTCAGAGGATTTGCTTCAAGCACAGCTCTTTCAAGGAGCGCTGTGCAAGAGAGCACAGGTGGAAAAACTCAGGTACTTCATATCCACACAACACATTTTAAGACTAGTATGCAGGTCCAGCCTCAGTTTCCTTGTTCAATGTTTCATTTGAGAATATATAAAAATGGATTGGTAAATCACTGAACCAAAGACAGTGCTGGCTGAAATGCAAATGGAGGAAAGTAAGATTTCCAAAAAGTACACACAAAAAGACAGTCTTAAATATGCTATGCCTGTGCTTATCATTATCCAACAGAGAACATTTTTATAACTTGTATTAAAATGTGACCTCAGCACGTTTATAGTGGTAGGCACATTTCCATTTACTAAATGTTTATTGCATTGGAAAAGGAAGATATTGCTGTGGCAACATTTTATAGACGTATCTTTAGTCTGCTGTAAGAATTTACAGAGAGCTTTAAGACTTTTGCAAGAAATGAGTTACAAAAGAGAGAACCACTTTATGGCTCAGAATCTTCAGATTTTATATATAAAATGTATTGTAAAATATTAACAAATTTTATTTTGGCAGCTTGCTGGGTTGCTTTCAGCTTTAGTGGTAATGATTGTCACAGTAGCCATTGGATTCCTCCTGGAACCACTTCAAAAGGTAACATTACATTATTACAAACTTATTTTACTATTTTAGAACCTTTAAAATATTGGAGTTATAATTCTAAAGGATCTTTATTTTTTTACTGTAAGTCATAAAAACATTATATTATCATATTAAAAATAATCTGCAGTCATATTTAAATTCAACTTTAAACTTATTGATCAGTTTAACTCTAAATCTCTTACAGTCTGTGCTGGGAGCATTGGTGGTGGTCAACCTTAAAGGGATGTTGATGCAAGTAACAGAGATTCCATATCTGTGGAAAAAGGACAGACCTGATTGTGTAAGTACTGACGCTCCATGTCTCTTACCATACAACAGACAATGTTACAGGAGCTTAAAACTATTCAGCTAGAACATTCAAACTACTGACACTGAATGTATCCATTCATCTTCTAACTGTTTTCATTTTTAGTATTCTATCCAAAATTCCATATGCAACCTACATCTATCCATCCATCCATTTTCTAATCACTTCATCCAATTCAGGGTCTCTGGGGAACCAGAGCCTTTCCTGGCAAGCAACAGGCGCAAGGCGGGATACACCTCGGACAGGACACCAGTTCTTCACAAGGCCGACACACAGACACTACATACACTCACACCGGGGGCCAATTTTCCCAGAAGCCAATTAACTTATCGGTTTATCTTTGGACTGGGAGATGAGCAGAGCACCTTGAGGAAACCCACATGAACATGGGGAGAAACTCCACACAGAGAGCAACCAGACCAGGACCAGACTTGAACCAGGCACCCCAGAGCAATGCTAACCACTGCACCACTGTGTCACCCCACTAATCTTATGACTATTTTAAAAGCAGTGTTCGGATACAGTTTGTAATGTTGTCAAGGAAAGATGGTACATCTTCACCACATGGTTTCTCTACTGAATGTTTACAAGTGTTTTATTTTTCCGAGAATGTTCAATTTTGAATAGTGCCTTGTGTATGTATGGAATTGCAGGTCTCGTTTCACTAGTTATAACCTTTGACCGATCAGAAGACCAGTGTGCCCTAGTCCTGAAATTGAGAAAATCTATTAAGCAAGTGTTTCTATGTAGATCCTGGCTATTTTTAACACCTGAGTTCTGCCCTGTCCATTCCTTTTTCCTGGTGTTTTATTATGTTATTATTATATTATTATTTTATTATGTTTATTTTATAAACATTTATATATTATCTAAAAAATTTCTTTTGCAGACCTAAAACTTAGACTTAAAAATAACTCTTTCAAATCCCTATCCTGTTTTTTAATGTTTTTGTCCCTACACATCTTTATTAGTCTCTTCTGAACCCTTTAAAGTCAGGTGTATGTTTCAGGCACCAGACACAGTATGACCACTTTATTCAAGAAGGCTGACCTACATACAGTACTGTATTTGCCCAAGAGTTACAGAAATTTTTGGCAAACTGAACACAACTGAACAATTAGCTAGAACAACCTAACTATCGTTAACTATAATGTTTCTATGAAATATGGTTTAACAATCAATTCTTGCTACACAAAGAACATGCAATACCTCTACTTCAAATGTACAGTATGTACATGTGTGCAAGTCAATGGAGGAAATCACCCAGAGTTGTCTTCTTCACAGGTTGTCTGGGTCGTGACTTTCCTTGCTGCGGTTTTTCTTGGGCTTGACCTTGGACTGGCCGTTGGTCTAGGGATTGAACTTCTCACTGTCATCTTTAGAACACAGTTGTAAGTATGAGCTCACACGCATGAGATGCTCTTTATATACTGAGAAACCTCTTGTTTCCACAGATGTATTTGATAATTGGGAAAGAAGAAGATGAAATGGTGTGACGAATGAACTTGTGTGAGAGCAGATAACAATGTCTGTCTTACCCGAATATCTTACAGCCCACGATGTACTGTTCTGGCCAACATCAAGGGAACTGATATCTACAGAGACCGCAAAGATTATATGAGTGTAAGTTTCAGTGGCCCCCGACATTTGCTTCTGTATGAACCTTAAACCTTTACTCTATACCTTTGTGTTAAGTAATTAAATAAGTGCTTTCCTTTACTGTCTTTCAGATCTATGAACCAGAGGGCATTAAAATCTTCAGAATCCCTTCACCAATTTTCTTTGCAAATGTAGATTTCTTTAGGGAGAAGCTGAATAGTGCAGTAAGTTATTTTGGTTTACATCTACTGTGCATCAAATAGAAACACTGGCTCTTTGTTCTTGACTGGAACAGATTTTACCGCTATTAGAACACCTACCTGCCATAAACACTTTAACATTGATTCCAGTCTTTGGGCTGGACGTGAAGTTCCCAGTCTGAGGAATCATAACAGCAAGCCATAGAACTGGAGTTTGCACAAACGGAATTTTAAAAATCTGACAATATTAAGGGGTGGACGAAAACACTACGTCACTAAAGCAGATATATCATATATAAACTAATCCTCGCATAACACACTGCTTCTTGTGTCACTTCAGGTTGGATTTAACCCACTCCGTGTGTTACGCAAGAGGAACAAGGCTCTGAGGAAAATAAAGAAGCTTTTAAGTAAGGGAGAGCTGCAGATAACATCGGTGAGACCTAATCGCACTTCTTATGATCTAAAAACCTTGAACTCCATTAATGTGTCTGTAAAGCAATATGCCAGAAATACATCTTATCTACTCCTAGTAATAAGAACACAATGGTGTCATATTGCTATAACAGATTTATAACAACGCTAAGACATAGCAATTAAATATCAAAGTATATCAGTTAAAGAACAGATAAAGGTGCCATAAACCCCCTACTTTTTCATCTAAATATATCTATGGATTATTTACTACAGTTGATAAGGTATCTGGAATTCTCCTCTGCATTTTTACCAGCTAACAGAAGTTTTCAGAGAAAGAAACACCAACATATAATTAATGTGGGCAGTATGGTAACATAGTGGCTATTCCCACTGCCTTACAGCTCTTGTGGTCCGTATGGAGTTTCAGATATTCTCCCTGTGTTTGCAAGGGTTTTTGTGTGGGCTTTGGCATCCTCCCACCTTCTAGAGACAGACTAACATTAAATGATCCCTTTGTTTGCTCTGTGATACACTGGTACCCTGTCCAGCATGTAGCCCTGCCTTGTGTCCTGTGGTTGCTTGAAAAGATTTGAGCTGCCGTGATCCTTTCCAGCAATGAGTAGCATTGAGATGATGGAGGAATACAATTAATGCATTTCTCAATTAGAAAAAAGATCTGTCTGAGGATAGAACGTATTACCAAACCTAAATGCAAAAGCAAAAACTATGATCGAGCAACAAGTCTACACTACTCAGTCAAGATAAACAGAATCTCTCAAGCCTGGTACATAATCCTGATTCAAATCAGAAGATATTTAGAATGCATATTGTTATTCATTTAGTTTTTATTTTGAACCTGCAAACATCTAAACAAATTGCATTATTTTATGTGAAGATAATACATCAAAGAATGCTCAGATCATCTGAAGGATAAAATAAGACCTCAAGGAATAGGGTTGCAAAAAAGGGTTGCAAAATATTGATCATATTATATAAAGCTGATCTGCATAAACAGAATGTCAAACAAAATGACGTGTGTCAGCTCTACAGATTTGCTTCTGTGTTCCTGCCCATTTAGAAAGGTTTACTGTACACTGGCTCGGGACCAATTGAAGAGTCTGAAGATGAAAGCAATATGGAGGAGCTGGACAAGCCCAATGACTTTGAAGGCCTGCCTGTTCAGATCAACTGGAATGCTGATCTTCCAGCCAATATCGTTGTCCCAAAAGTCGACGTGCACAGCCTCATACTTGACTTTGGAGCTGTATCATTTCTTGACATTTCCGGATTGAAAGGTGTAAAAACGGTAAGACATGCTTAACTTTCGTCTTCCAACTAACTTATATTTACTGCTAAAAAAATAATTACGTAGCCACTGTAGTGTAGAAAAAAGTATGAACATAAGAAAGGCTACAGCTGAGAGGAGGCCATTCGGCCATCTAGTCTGTTTACCAGTTAGAAGCTAAATGACCTGAGGATCCCATCCATCTGTCCTGTGAGAAGCCAGGCTTTCGACTTCAGCAACATGGGTGCGCAGATTGTTTCATATTCCTAAAAGCTGTAATGTCAAGAAGCGTCTCCTGCTCTAAAAATTAAACGCAAGCTCTTGATCGTTTGGCACCTAGAGTCATAGTGAATATCGGTTAGGAGAAAATTATATGGTGGAGAATGGATTTAAAGAATAAAAAAAAATATTTTTCCACAAATGAGTTCAGATCCAGGGAAGATCATATTGGAATACGATAAAATTGAACATTGTTCTGGAGAGCAAGCTTCAACTTCACATTAACTAAATTGTTGATTAACATAAAAAAATGTCTTATTCATTGTAAGTGAAACTGTTTGTAATTTACAGACACTAAAAGAATTCATCCGAGTGGATATAGATGTCTACATTGTTGCATGCGACAGTAAGTTCTTTTTTATCTTCATATTCATAGATAAGCAATAAAGTTGAAATACGAAAGTGTTTTTATAAACAAAATCAAAATACCAAGGTGATTTGTTGTGGATGACTTCTGTTCCTTTCGTAATCCTCCCAGATAATATGAAAATAGCACTGTTTATCTGCTAAGAAAGACACGGCAATCCTTAAAACACTGATAATCATTCCTTAAATGTTTATATTAGGTGATGTTTATGAATGTTTATTCATCCTTTAGAAACACAATACCATAGGTGAAAGTTCATATAAAACAACATGCAAATAAAAGTCTTTGTTATCTAGTCTTTCTGAGTAGCTTAGTTATTTAGCATTGACATAGTTTTATATTAATACAGAACTGTTTTGAGTGCTGATCACGCACTGATCTTTTAATTTCAGGTAATATTTTGGACAAACTACACGAATGTCAATTTTTTGACCATGAAATAAAGACCTCCATCTTTTTCCTGACCATTCATGATGCCATGCTACACATCCTGGAGAAACATCCCAACACAGGTTACGAAATAAAACCAAGCATGGTACGTTTAACCATACAGCTACTTCGCAAAGCCTGGAAGAGTTCACAAAATTCGGCATACTTGACACAGTTAAAACTGAAATTCCATTTTATTGTCTTCCAGAACAATTCTCTAAACACCTATGAAAAAAACAGAGAAAATGGCCTGAGAAATCGAGAAAATATAGTAAGTCACTCAACAGTTTGCTTTTTTCAATAGGTGGGGGAAGGATTCCAATGCCTGATGCAAGTTTTTGATTATGTTCGCAGGTTTCAAACCCCGAGACGAAATTGTAGAGGGCACGATCTTCTCCCTTGAAAATGATCCTCGAATTAGAAAAAGACAAGGCATGCAGCTACTATTTTGGTGTTAGTTGATTTCATTGTAACCAGAACATTCATGCTACTTCATATCTAATTTTGAAAATGAGAAGCCCAGGGAAATGTGAGCTTTGGTTATTTTCTTATTTCAGTCTTAAAAGCTGGCTGTCAATGCTTTGCATTAGGGGAAATTTACATTTTTGCAAAACATTTTATAGCATGTCACACTAGACTGATAGAATTGCCACCTTACGAGTGCTAGACGTTTTGAGTGGCACTACCATTACAATTTACTGTTTGTAAATACAGGTAGCTGGAATAGTAAAAAGACAGATGTATAACTTCAGTTACATTGGGACATAGATTCGCAATTGTTTTGGACTGCGAATAAAAAAAGGCCCTGCCTTGCCCCCAGTGCTGGCTGGGATAGGCTCCGGCTCCTTGGTCACTCTGAACTGGAAGAAGCGGTTGGAAGCGGTTGGATGGACGAAAACACAATGTTTCTGAGCAAGACCGTCTATCAAGACTTGTAAAGATCCAGAGTGCCATTTCCTATCCACAACAAGCCACCCTTCTTTAATATTGTATAGAATTAAAATATTTCTTCTTTAATAAAATGGTGCCTGAAAACATTATGTACATAGAAAAGATGTTAAAATAATCTTTATAACCTGTAATAAATGTAATTCTTTTTATTACTTTTTGCAAATTTCACTTTCACAAAATATTTGTACTATTATATTTACTGTAAAAATAATAACCCATAAATTCCTTTTACCCAGCCATCAAAGAAAAAGATGATGTGTTTGTATATTGCATGTGTGCACTTTAGACATGAGGTTGAAGGAAACTAATGACTGGGATTTAGCCCGACAATGCAGATTGCAGAAGAACCCAACAGCTTTTTGGCAAAGAGTGCTTCACAATAAGTAGAACACTGCATTCATCTGCAAATATTTTTAATTGCTTTACTCGGGTAGATTTTACAAGGAATGTCACCCCATATTATGTGTTAAGGAGTGTTTATTGAGGAGTTGGAGTTAAGAAACTTTGGCTCATCATGTTTGGCTGACAGACAAGCACCTGGCAGTAAGACGAGTACGTGAGGTCCCCCTACAGGAACAGAAATTAGCCAAAGGGTAGTTGCAAAGCTGGAGGTGGGATGAGAGCAAGAGAGGCAGTGCTATACTGTGCTATTCATTATTTTATTAGGCAGAGATGTCACGGAGAATTACAATTAGAAGTGATGAGGAAGACATTATCAGTCGCAGTCATCCCTCTTGAACATACCTCTATTAAATACTCCAATAAACCGTTCTGTCTTCCTCATTTAATTAAGAAATCTTAAAGGAATTTCCCCCATAGTTATCAGTGTGAATGCAGTGCTTCACATACGTGAAGGTTTATTACTTAACCTTTTTTCATGAAAACATTTCATATTTCAAGCACAAATATCTGACCCGTGTAACCATTTATGGCTCTGTTCACACATGAATGATACGCAACGAAATAAAAATGTTAAATCAAATAACATCTAAGGTAGGGCAGTATTTACTTTGTACATAGAAGTATATATTAGACAACTCATGAATACTTCATGTCACTACTGAAAAATGCTCTTAAGAAAAAAGCATAAAGACTTTGGATATTGAATGTTTTTGGGATCATTTGGATTGATCATTCAAGACAGATACAGCTCGGTGACTTTGCTACTTAACACACTAAATCACGTCACCAGTGAGACAGCTGACTGGGTACAAGTGAAGAGGCAATGTGAACGGAGGATTGAGTGAAAAGTCAACGACACAGAAACAAAAACGGTGTCAAAGTAATTCAACACAGAACATATTTAGCAACATTTAGCTTTTAATGTTTCTAGTTGGCCTTGCGCAGCAGAACTGCTTATGTTGGCGTCCCACATCTGCAAAAGCATTACACTCTCGCTGCCCTTGTTCAAAGTGAACTCCTCGTTAAAGTCTTGCCAACACTGCCAGAACTCTGACTTTCCCACAAGAACATAAAAATCACAAAACTTTTAATAAGGATTTCTTTCACTTTGGGGGAAAAAAAATGTCCGCTAATAACAATCACTCTATAGCTTTGCCATTAGCCGTTTAAAAATGTCTAATATGACAAAGAAATGGTGCAGCTAGGAGTTATAAATGCCTAAAAAACAAAAATATATTTATTTTTGGTCAGAATAAATTCAAACACTTTTTCTTGACAAATCACAGCACTGTTGTCATCTAAAAACCTACTGCACCGCTCTGCTTTTTAACTCTGCAAATTAGCAAGCTGTTACCATTTATGTCACTGCAAAGAATCCATTGTACACCATATTTTATTCATTCCTTAATTAATATTTTCCCCAACTTCCCATAATGCACGCAAGTTCAAGGATTTGGCATTTGATCTTCCAAGTTTTTAAAACAGAACTTGGCAGTGCTTGTATTTCTTTAGTACTGCACTTGCTCTGTATGTTACCTGAAGAGATTCATATTTACACAAGGGAGCTAAAAACCAAGAAGAGTCCATTGGGCCAGTCCAGCTTGCTGGAGTTACTGATTGAAGAACTTCAAGTGGTCATTTGGATTACTGCATTCAATCAAAATCAATCAGGTCTGTTCCACACATGTACATTTCTGCATACAGCACTGCCTCTTACACCACATCTTGAACCTACTTAATTTCCATAAACTGCCTCCGGGCCAGATTCTAGATGAACCTCTTTAATATAATCAATAAGATTACAAATTCATTCGCATCCGGTGTAATTTACAAGGCATTTACAAAGTTAGCTGGCTTATTCAAACAACTGTATTATGACAACTGTGCACCAAGGAGCAGTGAAATCAGGTACACACACACATGGAATCATGGCGAACTGTGACACACACAGTACACACCAGAGTGCACTCTTGTTAGCATGTGTGCTAGCAATTGTATGCCACAGGAATACACTACATGCCATCTAATGCAGTGCATTTAGCCTGGTGATGCTAGTGCCCTATAGTGCATACTGCTGTTCTCCAGGATACCATTTGTATTACAATGGGAAATTAAAAAGGTAATGCAATTATTTGGGTTAAAACTGTTAAATAACAAACAACAGCAAAAATAACTAAGAATAATTACCACTCTAATTAAAATGTACCATCTAGCCTGCCATCAAACATAACCTGTCCCCAACACACCCATCATAGGTAATGAAATTTAAAATGCGTTTTCAGATTCATTTCCATTTACAATTACTCTAGATCTTATTTGAGTGATCCAAAACGTCTTTTGGCTAATGTCATCATATGTCATAATGAAAATGTGAAACGACGCCCTTGTTACAAAAGTTACATGAAACGAAAACTCAGTGCGCAATGAACTTCAACTGATGCTTGGTAACAGTCCCAGATGTACTTAAATCCCAAAAACATGTAATAGAATCAAATAACATCAAATGTTACAAAATCTTTTCATTTGTACACATATATACAGTTTATCTAGGAGTAATATCAATGTTGAACCCTAGCTAAACTTCTGTACTGGGAAGTCTTTACTAAAACAATGTTTTAATTTGATCTTTTTCCATTAGGGTTACACATAAGTGTTTATTATGCCCATGATTTCTTACAGATGATGAAATTAAAAGGCAAACCCCTAAAAAAACAATCCTTAAAAAAAAATTCTTGAACATTGTTCAATGAACACGGCATTATCGGGGAGGGGGAGGGGGGGGGGACGATACAGCCACACATACAGTTATCCTAGGAACTCATCGCCCGGGTCCTACTGGTAGTACGGCCGATATCGCGACTGATCTGGGTGGAGGGGTCCAGGTATTTGACCCTGAGGTGGGGGGCCCTGCATCCTGGGTGGAGGAGGTCCCCTGGGTGCTGGCCACATACCTGGACTCATCCCCCCCGGCTGGGTGAAAGGAGGGCTAAGAGTTCCTTGGTCTTCGGAGAACTGCTGCAGGGAGCCGGGGTTGTAATGGTGGGGCGGGGGCCCACTGACAGGAGGGCCACCGTGCTGAGGGGGGGGGGGAGGACCCGGAGGAGGGTGGTTCATGTAGGGGGGCATCTGGTTAATGATGTGTCCTGGGGGAGGGGTGATGGGCGGAGGGGCAGACGACATGGGGGGAGGCGGCGCTTGGTTGTAGACCATGTGCGGAGTCCCCGAGCCCTGGGGTGGGTGCTGCATGGGGTGGCTGATGGGCGGAGGGGGAGGGGGCGGCGGCCCGTAGTGCTGCTGCGGCGCCATCATGTGGTGCGGGTGAGAGACTACGGGCTGGGCGCTATACTCGTTGGGGTGGTGGTGCGGGGGGGGCGCGGGGCCCGGAGGGGGGGGCTCGCGGTTGGGGCCGCCCCCTGAGGTGGCCGCGTCATCCTGGATGGGCACGGTGATCAGGTTGCTGTGCTTGCGGGTGGTGACGGTGGAGATGCGGAAGGTCTCCTGGGCCACGGAGCGGGGGGGGCCCAGCGCGGCCAAGTCCGAGGAGGAGGGAGGGGGCGGGGCCGCCCGCAGGTCCTCGTGAGGCTGGCTGTAGTGCTCATGGCTCACGTGCTGCAGGGGCGGCGGCGGGATCAGGACGTGGGGCTTGGGGAGGTGCGGGAGGTGGTGCTTGTCCGGCGGCAGCAGGAAGCGCTCGGGCAGCTCCGAGGGGGGAGGCCCGGCCAGGGGCGGCAGGTGAAGGCTGTCTCCTTGAGGCCGGCCCGCCACCGGCTTGCCCGCCCTCATGTGGCGGTGGTTGATGTGGGCCTGCAGGTCCCTCTGAGACAGGTACGTCCGCTTGCAGCCCTGCACTATGCTGCACATGAAGAGAGAGCCCCTCAGACACTGCTCGATGCGCTGGACGGGGTCATTGCAGCTGTGAAGAAAGAATCTCAGCTCAGCTTCAGGCTCAGCGTGGGAAATGAGCTCACTCTCATCACACAGGTACATGTAAAGCTACCTCAATGAGTAAAGAATGGGGGTGCTGCATTCAATGCATGCCAAAGCACGCACTTAAAAGGGATACTATACTCTAGAACAGCATAAACCTACTCAATAACTACAGCGAGTCTGTTACTTTCTCCACTGTATTCAATAAGCAATTGCAAACTTTAATTTAAAAATGAAAACGGAATATTTTGACATTCAAATTCTCATATAGGAGGAACATAAAAAAGCATCAGGAGTAATTATATCCTATGGCAACACTGCCTACCCGGTTGATTATAATATCCCCAAGCACCATCCTTACCTTTTCCATTCAAAACACTACAGTTTTTTTTAAGTGACATTAAAACATTTTTACCCATCATTAGCTTTATATATTTAAAAAGGCCACAAAAATATGGCACAAAAGCCACTGAATACAACAACTTCTGAATAGCAAGAAGCAAATGAAGAGATTCAGATTATCATGCTAATACAGAATTTTAATAAGAAAAATAGTGATCCACACTTCTAATTTCAACAGGAAGGAAATCTGAACTATGCAAGTAAAAAACAATTTAAAAGAAATTAACTACTGCCATCACATACTGGTGATGACAGGCAGACAGCACATTTCATTTCCTGGGTCTGCACTGAAAAAACTGCAATATTAACTACTCTGAGAAAATACATGAGAACACTGCGCAACATAGCCTCTGCAGAAATCGTACTACCCATCACAATACAATGTTTGCTCCTTAATTTTTTTTTTCAATTCTAGCATCTATTTGTTACTTTGTAAGTGGATAGAGTGTATAAAAAACAGATGACGGTTGCTTCTTTCCACATGAGGTACTGTTTAGCTCCCACTGATAATGATTTAAGATAAGATGAGAGAGAGAGAGATAAGATCAGATCACTTTATTGGCCATATACAATTTCTTGTATTAGGAATTTGTCTTTTCGCATACCCTGACTTGCTCTGCATGAGACACACAGAGAAGCTTGGGTCAGAGCGCAAGGTCAGCCATTTACACGGCACCCCTGGAGCAGCTGGGGTTAAGGGCCTTGCTCAGGGGCCCAACAGAGTAGGATTCCTCTGCCAGCCACAGGATATGAACCGGCAACCTTCCAGTCCCAGGCGCAGATCCTTAGCCACAGAGCCAAGGCACTGCCCCAAACTTTAAACTGAACTACATAGCACACCACTTGGGATTGAACCCGGTCCGACAGCGTCATTCCACAGGGAACCAGCTGGCTGAGCTAAAGTAGACCTCAACCTCAATTGATTTAATTTCAAAATTAGTACATTTTCAAGAAGATGAAGTTTACACATTCAGATCATCAAGCTGTTTTGTTGCTGGTAGCTAAGTGATCAGAGGCTCTCATTCCAGCTGTCACATAAAAAGAGCCAGGTTATCTGCTTCGATGACATGGCTGCGTAATTTGTTTCACATTCCCACAATCCTTTGTGTAAGAAAGCAAAGCCCATTCTTAATTCTATATGCACTTCCCCATATTTCAGTAACTTCTGAAACATGAATTCCAGAAGCATGGGTTCAGTCCACTTCCAATTCAAAATAATGTAATTTAATAATCTAAACCATTAAAAGGTGTTTCCACAGAGTTGCAAAATTTTGAATGCTTTTATTCAAATGTAGCTAGTATTAGACAATGTTATGTATACATCTACTAAAATTATCTTCGACACACTCGACAGGGAATTTAAAACATCTGCATAGAAAAAAAAGAAACTTACCCAGGGCACATTTTGTCACACTTCTTCTCATGAATAACCGCACATTCATAACAGAAAACATGCTTACAGGGAATCTGTAAAAAAAAAGGGGGGGCTGGGCTTTCAGTTGCAAAGAAAAACCAGTATGAAAACTCTTTTAATCAAGAGTATAAATGTAAGCAACTGGACACACAATAAAGACTCTAGAAAACTATAGGATTTTTTCAGTTAAATTTAAAAATATTCAAAGTAGGGAACGTCTTGACACATACTGTAGGATTTAACTGGAATTAAAAAAAACGTTAAAAATATTCAAAGTAGTGAACGTCTGGATACATAGGATTGAACTGGAATTCAATTTACCCTTACCATTCGACCATATATCTTTATGGGCAGCCCACATTTGTCACAGAAATGAACAGGTGTGTCATCTTTTTCTCCAATCAAATTAACCTGGGGAAAGAACCTTTATTAAATTATGGATTTAGGGACAATAGAGACTTAGTAGTTTTCTTTGACTCCAACTACTGTAAACACTACTTCAAACGCAGCCATATTTAGACAACTGTCCAATTAATAGCCAATATCATACACTGTATTTATATATTTACTGTATACCATATACTGTACCTTGAAGTCCCAAAACAATTGTTGAGGAAATCTTCTCTGACTTCCAAAAATGTCTCCAGATTTGCATTCATACCTTTCTTCTTCACTGTATCCAAAGTTTTCTGAAATGACATTAAAAATATGGGAGATTTGATGACCTGACATCTCCTTTAAAAAAACTCAAACCACAAACAAAGCTGTACCTATTTTTATTAACGTAATTCGATCCCCAAACCCCTTTTGTATAGAGGAAAACTTGTAAAAAGAAAAACCTATTTTCATTATTTCTAACCAGGAAAAATTATGATTTATTTTGGACCCCAAAAATGTCACACCTACTTTTACTTTTTCACCAAAAAATGACAAAAGAAACAATAATAACCAACAATCATACTGTGTTTTTAATAATAAAAACACTGGTTCCCTAGTTAGACATCATTAATCATATCTAAGTACAGTACTGTACAGTACCCTCTTAATTTGCTTTTGTGTAATAACAATCACGATTTTCATGTTCTCAACATCTTTAGGGTCCATGATAAAGCATAAATCACAGATTTTCCTACACGAAAAGTAAGAGCGCTCACGATAGAGAACAACGCATGAAGCAAGATGCCGTGAACTGTATCACGTCTCTCATGCCACTCTGTAGGCTCTGTACAGGCTCTCACCCATTCTAGCTAGCGGAAGGCAATGCATATACTTGATATGAAATGAGTCGCATGACGCCTTCCTCTCTACTTTTTGCAGGGGTTTTTAAATTTTTCTTCCTATGGCTTTTTGTAGTTTTAAAATCAGCTTTCATTATTCGAAATGAACGTACTAATTTCTCATGCTTCACAGTAGCGAATTTTCATAAAAAGAGGTACATGTGTACTATATTTTAAAAGTATGACATTTTAAAAACACCATATATGAGAGACTGAAATCTGAAACTGACAAACTTCATATTAGTATTATTTCTTTATGCTTCACCTTTTTTATTGGGGAGAAATGAAACTTTCTAATTATGTGGGTTAAACTTTAAAAATAACTTTGTTACTGGTCTGTGGTCAATTTAACCAATAATCATGATGTCTAAACTTCAACTTACAGATGTTGCTGTTTACTGAATATTCATGCATTCTAGCTAACCACAAACTGAAAAAATAACTCAGATGAGGCTAGCTAAACTTCAGACGTTGCAGACATTACTGACAGAGTGAAACACTAACAACAACAGAACTGGCATCTCTTCCATGTAAACAATGTCCGTCTACAAAATACTGTGCGAGTGGTTTTATTGGAACATCACAATAAAATGATTTTTAATACACGACACATTTATGACAAAACAGAAAACCTAACATAATACTTGACAGCATCCACAAAAAGGGAGCAGAATGCAAGACCACGCCTTCGAATTCACAAAAACAAAAGAGCAGTCTTACCATCATCGCCAGCCTGCGTTTTGGAAGGTATTCTGTTCATGGCCCTTTGGGCCCTAACTGCTGGCTTGTTTCTGATGGTTTGTTTGGAGAGAAGCTTTATGGGAATCCGCCTGCGCACGTCAGGCCCCCCCAGGCTACCTGGCCCATCCGTGCCCTGTAAGTCATTGTCTGAAAGCAAAAAGAATCCAGCAAGTTTACCGTTTTGACTTCTATACTCGTCCATAGAGGCAATGATAGCAAAGGCAATATGGTTTCTTTTTATTTCTGCAATGGACGTCACTGCTGCTACCACAGCGATCCAGCATCATGGGTCTGAATTCAGGAGGGGGCACCCTGTGTGTGGAGTCTGCACTTTCTCCCTGTGGGCACACGAGCCTTCTCTGGGAACTCTGTGCTGTCAATAAATCTTTGGCATATATAAATTCTGGCCCTTAAGCATCCGATGATTGCGTGTATTTGTAGCCCTGTGATGGGCTGGCTTCCCATCCACAAGGCTCTGGCCTGCCACGGGCTTTACTGTTACTGAAAGGGAAAGACGAAGTGACAAAGTTATTAAAAGAGTGTATGTGGTAAGAGAATTTAACAATGTCCTTCAAAATAAAAAGGGTGTTCTCAGCTATGCTCACAAAACGTAATGAGTAGGCATACACAGCTGATGTCCACGTTTGAATGATCCTGCAAACTTGGTACCCTAATCTGAGGAATCTCTTTCAATTCCACATCGGCTACACCACATCACTTTCAATAAGCGCTTATCCAATACAGGATCATCGTGGCCGAAAGACTATCTTGGGATGCATTGGTTGCAAGGCAGGATACACGCTGGACAGGACGGAGATCCACACACAGACACGAGCACGCACGCACACACCCACCAAGGACAATTCACAAAAGCCAATCAACCCACCAACACGTCTTTCGAGGAAACACGAAAACAAGATAATACAAACTCGACACGGGTAGCGCCCCGGGCTCAAGCGCTGAAGCTGCTACAATGTGCCACCAGTATCAGCTGAATGTACTTTTAAATGTCAAAAATAGTTCCTAGAACAAGCACACTATACAAATACTAATGAATTATTTAAAAGACTGTAATCATATGTAACTGTACTTCACGTCTTATACTGTGAAATTAAGCTTATGTCATACATCACCTGATAAAAAGTTTCGTCTTTCAGAAAAGATTATGATCTTCAAAACAAGGGAAAATTATTACTAAAACGGGAAATCCGGTCATCAAATACCAGAGAATTCTAAATTCACCTGAAGACGGTTATGAACTATTTCTTAAAGCCAAATTAACGGCGAAAAGAACAGGTGAAATTTTCACATTTCGGCAATGAGTGCAGTCTTTCATCGACACTCCGATTCCCAAATCATTGCAAAACAAACGGGACTAAGAACGATGAACTTCTTGACGATGTGGAAAACAACACAAACCTAAGACTGACTTACGGATCTTTATATCCTTTTCAGCGAAGTCCGAAATCAAACATTTGTATAATCTTTTCTGAAACGTACTCGTTTTAAGTCTGTGGGGAAAACGGGAAAAAAAAAACTACCGAAGACAACAGGTGACAACCGGGGCAGAACTCCGCTACCTGTTCTTCAAAACTTGTAACCCCTTTCATCCAGTGTAAATGAACCACTGTTTCAGGTTCACGAACACCGTCTGAAAGTCTCTATTTTTTAACAGATCATGAAGGGGGGAGAAAACAAATCACACCGTAGCGCACACTTCTTCAGCAAAACAGCCCCTTCCTCTCTTATTCAATGGATGCTGCGAGAAAACTGCAGAAGGCCGCAAGGCTCCGCATTGAGGCTTCTCCAACTTCACAGTCAGGCAACTGGCTCAGAAATGTACCCTGGTCCTGCGTAAACCCAGTGAATGTCTGTGCATCCAATTCGATTTAAGAGAGGACAGAATACGGCTAAATTGCACACAGAAAGGAATTCCCTCCTTACCATTCTGGTCCATGATTCGGAGCGCTGCACGGTGGGAGCGGAAGTGAGGGGATTCTGGGGCGGGGCTTTCAACGGAAGAGCGCGCAAGGCGTCATGCGTCTTACAAACTAAGTCGGTCCGACGTAAGGAGGTGGTGTATGTTAAACCTTTAAGAAAAACGTACTCAACGTTGTAATAATTGCAGAGAAAATCATCTGGATTGCTGTTAGTCTATGTATCAACTGTGGTTGTTAACGTTGAAAATAGGGGGGGCAAGATTTATGACCGTAGCAAAATGTCGTCTTCATTATCATAGAGTGGAGTAGCTAATCCGAAGGCAAAAGGAAATGGGTAGATGGGCGTGATGTGGAATCTATACAAGTACTATAACGTGGTTAAAGCTATTCTATAATGGGATATCTATACGCGAACAGGAACTGGAAATGTGCGAGTTGCTATCCCCACGACCTGCTAAGAAACCCTATCGGCCGTCTTGGTAATTACTCTCCCACTTTGAGTGGAGGTGGAAAGCAGAATTGTGACAAGTTTATCACAAATATTGTAATCGTAGTTTATAATACCTCCCAAAAGGTATGGTTCTGAAAGTAATCCAACACAAAACGCAGTTTGAACAGTTGAACAGTTTGTACAACGATATGCTTCCAACATATAATACCCCATCAGTTGTTTTAATATTTCCCTTAAAACGAAATTAATAAGATATACATCCGTATATACAGTAAATACGACGCATCAATAAAAAGTAATCTTGAAGATTAAAAAAAGATCTTCAACACCCGATTAAGCGTTGTTTTTCTGATTTGAAAAAGTGCATCCGAATTGTGTTGATACGTAATTGTATTCCATTAATTTTGAACAAACGATTTGACTCTCACACTATTAATTCATACACATAAATTGTTCAACAAAGTTATCTGCATCTTTCAACGCAGTAACAGCTGAATATTCTGATATGTAAATTAAGCCTTCTCTTCATGACAAATTGTAAAAACTTGCCAATAAATTCAGTGAAAGCAAATATTTTTCCGTAGTTAACACCCACACATTACAAAACACAAATACCATTTAAAAAACATAAATACCTTTTAAAAACTACTCTGCACATAAAACATTTTATACACAGTAAGATATCTGTGATATGTAAACAAATACATTTGCTAAATATTTCGGAATATTTCTTAACGGCTATCTCAGATAATTTATTGCCAAAAGTTTATGCAATGTGACTTGTTCCAAAAAAATAGTAAAATTATACAACATCGTATTCCAAATAGGGGAAATTTCCTAGTCCTTTTCTAAAAAATGTTTATAAAATGATAGATGTTATATAAAATAATAGATACATTTTATAGATATTTATAAAATAATAGATGAAGGTTTAAGACGCGTGAGAGTATGAGGAATAATAACAATGTGCATAGGCTATCTGCCCATTTGGTTTTCTTGATGTTGCTTATTGAGCTACTCGTTTCTTGAAGTTTCTCGGAATATATTGTAAGCATATAGCGGCTTTTCAGGAAAATAACCACAGATCAACATGATAAAGCTTTTGAACAATTGAAAAACTTAATAAAAAGTTCTAATCTAAAAAAAAAACCCTGTTTATATGTATCAGCGATTTTTTAAAGGGTTTTTGTTTCAATTTGGGTTAACAATTGCTGTACTTTTACTGTGATCTTACGATCCCTGGACCCACACCCACAGGGCAGAGAAAGTAGAGTATGCAAGTGAAGGGAATTCTGGCGGCTATAGTTTAGGGGGTGAATACTTTTTCAACCAACATATTTTAGTTTTTCATTTTATTTTGCAGCTGTTGCTGACATTTAACTTCTTATACCTATAAACGTGTTCAGTTTCAGCCTTCGAGTTTTGATTAAAATACTTGAAAAAATGTGTACACATCATTTGTAATTTAACAAAATGAGACATCATTGAAAGGGGGTGAGTGCTTTTGTAGGGCCTTGTAATTCAGCTCAATTCAGTAAAGACTGCATTGAAACAAGGTTTAAAACCTACCCTGTCGTGAGCAAAACTCGCATAAAGTCACATACAGTAAGAGATCCGGTTATTCAGTACTTGTCCACTTCAGTTCAAAGCGTCAACGGGGAACCAGTCTCTACTGAGTTAAAATAGCGTCAGTTTTACACAACTGGTAAATTACAGGTTAGAAGCTAACTGTCGAGCAGTTTAAACCAGCTCAAATCAATAAATACTAGTTCAAACCGTTAGAAATCTATTATACATTTCAACTGAATGCAACCGGAATTTCCACTGGATAGCTCCCTGGATAGTAGCTCCCCTGAAAACAGACTAGAAAAAAAAGACAAAAAAATAGACTGTTCTATACTGCCATCTTGTGGGTAATATTTCAATAGCTACCCGCAAAAGGTGTTACTTCCCACCTGAAAACAGTACTGTACTTTATTCAGGATTGCAGGCTGTGTTTAGCACCGAATGTTGCAACCCCACCGTACTTGAATTATTTCCAACTTCTGTTTTCTCAAATGTAGATGTGTATCGTACACTCAACTTATAAAATATATTTTTTAAAATATTTAAATAAGAATCCAACAAAAAAATGACAGACACGGTTTCGATTAACAGTACAATATATTAACATATAGCCTATTGTAACTCACTTTAATCCTCAACGTCATGGACCCGCATGTTCTAGTTGTGTCGTCGCTTACGAGAACGAAAGCATCCAATTCGAAGGAGCCATGTAAGTGAGGATATTTAAAATAGCTGTTTTGACAGTTAAATTGCCTCCACCTACTGTGTGCAAGCGAGACACTCGTGACCTGTCGCTTAAGCACCGTCTCAAAAACAGGACCAGGCTTTTGGATCATGGTTTCTTTTCTCAAAAGTGTAGAGAAGATGACTTCGGGACATTTGGTCCTGACTCTCTGCTGCTGCATTTTCGCAGGTGTATCCGCGGAATTCTCGGGTTTCGCACCGCATTCGTGTCGGACACAGACGTTTTCCAGGACGCGAACGAACCGTGAAATTAACCCCAGGTTTAAAAGGGATGTTAGCTCTGAAGGTTTCACCCCCTGTTTCTCATCCCTCGAAGCTGCAGATTTAAAGAAACTAAAGCAAAACACTCACGAGGTAAGGGTTGTTTTTATATTTCATAATGTATCACGTACCTGAAGTGTACTTGCTAGCATCTTTATGTAATTTACATTCACTGAGCCGCAATTGCAAATAAGGACGCTTTTTTGTGTCACGTGCGTTGAAAACATACTGCACACACACTAGGCTGTGATATCAATGTTTAACCATACATTTTTACAAAGTTCAAATGTCTTAAAAAGCGAAAGCAGTTGCACACTATGTGCTGAAAATCAAAACAGCGCTAGGTTTACCTGAGGCGCTACTTGTAGGTTCATTGCAGGGCTATACAGAGCGTTTGGTAGATTTATATTAGAGTTACGGTATTGTAGTGCATATTATTTATCAAAAGAATAATATACACTACTTTTTGAGGGGGCGTACTGTATTCTACAGTACGTGTTTCATTGTTCTTATGTAAAAGGTAAGCTTATACAGTAGCTGCGGTGCTGCTATGCGATTATATTGGTACAGTTACTGTATAATAGGTCCGAATCCAAGTCCGAATCCTCACAACCGGGATGTCTGTGGCGCGAACTTTCAGTTCAATTACTTAGGCTACTGCCTAGTCGTCCTCAGTATTCTCATATTGGCATAAACCACACTGAACTTTCTACAAGCAATGCGTTATACTGTAGGAACGTTCTGCCAACAAAGAGACAGAATGTATTCTGGATGTGCTTGCTGAATAAATTTACATTTTGGTTGTGTGGCATTAGCTTATAGTTAGATATAAGAATAAATTCGCAATGAATTCAGTTAACACCATGTTGCAGCACTTATGTAAAATGTGTGCTCACACAGATAATCATACTGAGAAAGTACAGCTACTGTAGTATTAAAAATAAGAGACGGAATTCCCAAATATATTGGAACATAAGAAAGGTTGCAAACGAGACCTGTTTGCTAGTTTGTAGCCAAACTAGGGTATTGGCTTCAACAACAAGGCTGGGTAGCTTGTGACATACTCCCACAACCCTTTGGGTAAAGAAATTATATAGTTGTGTATAAAGGGGACATTTTGTTTTAAAGGAGAAGAGATCACAGTCTCAAGATTAATAGGCATATGGCCACTGGCCTGCCAATTGTACAAAAGGGGAAGTGGGTATTTTTGTTTTGTTTAGTTGCATTTCCGTAAGAGTATTTTTTGTTTTTGTTTTTGGTAAATATGATGCTAACCATGTCAAGTTGCAACAAAAGACCATGTGAACTTAAATAATATAACATTTATAAAAAAATGTCAAGTAAAATACTTTCTAAGATCCATGGATTTTCTAACATTTCTAATTTTACTTGTAATGTCAGTAACATTTTTCTAGTTAATCTCAGAAAGTCAACTTGGTGACCTCATTCTGCTCTCTTTTTCAGACTAAATTTCTTGACGATGATGGCTCCAGTTTCATCCTGAGCTGGGTGGGGGATGGGACTGGTGTAAGTATTTTTAAAATATCAAGAAACAAAGTTCTAAAATAAACCTGAAAATGCATTTAAGATAACAGACATTATACCGGATCGATGTAGAAGACTCTCACAAAGGTAGTGTGATACAGTAGCTTTCTGTGTTTTTCTCTTTTTTCAGGCCAAGTCTCCATTTACGTTATGAATAGTATGGAATAGCAATTTGAACGTAGAGGACAGAGTTTTTTTTAAATCCAAATGAATGTATTCCTTACTTTTTTGTGCTCAAGTTCTCCGTCTTCAAAGACACAATGCCTTGCTAATGATTTTTTAGAATTTCCTTCAAATTGTAACAATATACTGTTGAACAATGTTAAAGGGAAGATTAAAAAATAAGCCTATCTGGCATGTCTTCCACAGTCTTGCTGACTTGTAACTAATGGATGAAAAGATCTCCGCCAGTTGTTTCTTTTTGGTTGAGCTTTAAAAGCCAGACGTGCTCTACTTGATACTACTTGGTAAATGACTTCAACCGAAATGTTGTGGTTTAACAGTTTAGATCTTGTGCAATGTTTGAGTTGCTGTGGCTGAGACCATGTGTTTTTGCAACAGCCTGTATTGTAAAGGAGTACAATTGTAGGCCCAATGGGCATACTCACCTTGGTCACTACTGTGGAGGTGTTACCACTGTTTGACTGGGATAAACCCACAAAGGGGTTAATATTTAGTTATAGTGTTGTCTTAATTTTGGGACAGGACTAAAAGAAACAGGCCTTCACCATTTCCAAGTGCAAGACAATGAGACAAAAAAGACTTTTACGTAACTTTTTATATAACAATGAGGAAGACAAAGTTACCTTATCATAAAATACAGCCTCCTCCACCCAGAATAGTCAAGTGAAAAAAAAACATAGTTAAAATCTGACTGTATAAATTGTAAGGATATAAATGCTGAATCACTCCATAATTACACAATACATTTTACAAATAACACAGCTGAGGTGATTGCAGTAGACAAAAAACTCTTCAGTAAAACATTCCAGGTACTAACTTTTCATTGAGCATCGCTACAATTTAACAATGCTAGTAGATTTATAAATGCTAAAGGCGGTGCATCTCTCACGGTGACGTTCTCATGTTGTCTCCTAAAGGGTTGATTGATAAAATTACAAAATAAATTGTGAAAATTAAAAAAGTAGGGCACAATCGATACAGATAAAAGGATCACCTACTGTACTATGGAGTGTTGAAACTACAGGACTGGTAAAACATATCGATCCAAACCTAAAATCTAAACAGAAGATACATTTCTTTTTAAATCTCTCAGTTTCCTTCTGTCTGCCTGCATTTTTAAAAATCTGTTTCCATCAGTACATATAGATAATTGTCTTACAGATTATACAGTGAACAATATGCAGTGCATCATGAACAGACAGTTATATTGAATGGAAATAAATCTGCTTTAGTTTTTGGGAAAATGAGCCTAATGAAAAGGACGTACACTGTACTTTGTGAGTATTCCAAATTAATCCTGCCAAGAATAATAGATATAGATATAATAATAGAGAGATCTCAGACCTTGCAAAATAATATGAGGCTGAATTACTTTTTTAGAAAGGTTACATTATTAATGAGGTATTCACCCATCAAACAAAGATGATTATTACACCATTTCATTTTTTATCCTGCCTATTGTTCTTTAAAACAATCTGAGTTTTTTGTAAGGTTATTGAATACTGCTGACACTTTGGTTTTCTCTCAGTTTTGGGGTAGTACACTACAACAACAATATAAAAATAAAGACCCAACTTTCCAGCTTGTTCTGTTGCCGAGTTAATTAAATGTTTTTAGTAATGGGATCATATTAGTTATACAGCTGAAAAGAAGAAGCTTGAATAGGTGAAAGTGAAGTAACTGCAATTCTAAGCTAAAATACAGAGCAGATGTGTTTATTCAGTGGACAGTATGGAATGAAATAATAAAAAAGTATTTTAAATCGTTTACATAAAATTATTTTGCCATTTTCATTTCTATTGTCATGAGACAATTTTAGAAGGAAAGTGTCAATCTAATGCTGCTTAAAAGAAAATCAAGTTACTTTTGTGTGAAACGCATGGTGGATAAAAAGGCTGATCTGATTGTTCTCTGACAGTTTTCTGCATTTTGGCTTAAAGCAAAAGCAGTAGGAGAATGTTTGTGTGTGTTTTTTTTCATTGATGTGGTGATACATGTGGTGTGCCTATTTTTGTTTCGATCAGGTTTGTGATGAATAAAAGTGGGAGATGGTAATGTACATTTAAGAGTGATTAACATTTAGAACTATAATAAGAAGAAGCATGTACACTTCAGGAATTGAAGAATGAAATGTCTTTTATCACCAGGACAGAGTTATGTCTAATATACAGTCATTAAAAGTTATATTTACTCTGAGATGAAAATACGTGGTACATACTGTACCACCAATTTTCATATCTCAATCACGTAATAGTTTTGTAAAACTCAACACATCCATGAACTGATGAAAATCGAATTCTCTGTGCTCATGCAACACATTAAGAAAAGTCTAAGGTAACATTAAAATGTGTTTTGCTGTGGCAGTGTATTCATTGCTCTTGTCTCTTTTAGGTTATTCTGGTCTTGTCCACTTACAATATTCCAATCGACTGGTTCTTCGAGCAAGGCTCTTCACATCTTTATAGAAGGTAAGGGAGGAAACATTCACAAATATTTGTGAACAAAGAAATGTATCTGTTGATTATTTTTAATACCTTTATATGTTTAACATTGAAGGTGCAAGCAGAAAACAATCCCTGAAAGGATGAGTTTTATTTGGACTATTTGTTTATTTATTGAACTATTTATTTATCATGCTAATACAAAGGTCTCTCTTAGAAACATACCATTTCACTTAGATGTAGATGATTGTCACTTGAACTGAAACTAGAGAATAATTCTGCTAGTTGTATGCTGGGCTGCTATAAATAACACAGTCCTAGATTTCATATTAGTGTTCCTCTCAGCTTTCTCTGCTGAGGTTCAAAGTTATCCTTTTAGGACAGATTCATTAGAAATCAGCTCAATCAATTCTGTGAAATAGACACGGGCATTTGAAGATGTACTGTGATTGAATGTAATAAAGATTCTTGACTACATTCTAAACAGATACTTACTTGAATTGTGCTTCCAGATAACATAACATTTCTTTGTTGTACTTTTTTAATATCAAATCAAATTGCAATGTTTTTGTTTCATTACAGTTTCTACGCATTTCATGTTTTATTAACTTGGTTTCACATTCAATAAGTCAGTGGTTGCTTTTTTAAATGCCACATGTGTTTTGACTTTAATGGTATCACAGATAGTTCTGGACATACAGTATGTATTACCTACTAATTCTGAAAGAAATGATGGTATGAAACATTAAACGTGCATTCTGTGAGTCAAGAATGGCTATTTCAGCTGTTCCGAACATCAACATTCAGAAAAGCTCCTACTGTATTAAAGTGAATGGACTTTAATTCTAAATCATCAATTTTCCATTGCAGTGAAGATTCTGGAAAAACCTTCAGTGATATCTCCCATGTCATCAACAACACCTACATTCGGAAAGAATTTGGAATCAACGTGGGTCCTGGTCATTCACAGCGGGTAAACAGAAATTACTCAACTGTAGTTTATGGCTTTTTCTAGGTGTTATGAAACTGTGAATGTCAGCAGGTAATCACACATACTGTAGAAGTGGTTGCGTGTTTGCCCATTTACTGGAGTCAGTTTACAGTTTTACGCTTAAAGCAATATCATTCTGCTCAAAATTCAATACTATTTTCTCCTTTCCTTAAAATATCCTTATCAATATTTTTAAAATGAAAACATGTTGAGGTACTGTATGTAACAAAAAGGAATTAGAACCCTAGAAGAGCACCCTCAGTATCTTATCAATAAAACCATTAACTAAACAAAAATGACCTTCTGATAGTTTTGGCTGTCTTAAGTAGTTAATGCACCAGCTGTATCGTATTACATTTAGTTCACTACTGCAAAACATAATAAAAATGCAAATTATCAGTGTAATGATTGTGTGAGAATCCATTAATAAATTAGTTAACACAGACTCTTCAGTACTGCATTGCTGAACGGTGTTTGCTAGCTGTGTTCTACAGTCACAGAGTGTGACTCAGGCTTTCAACGATATATTTAGTTAACAACCACCATATAACACTTCTTTTTGGTTTCTTTGAATTTGTGAAGAGAGAGAGAGTAAACACTATTGCTTGTATTTAAGAGGATCATGCTTATTTGGTTGCAAGTACAATTATCATATCAGTCCATTTCCTAAAAAAAATATGGCACTGTCAGTTTCAGCATTGTGGCTTGAGATTGTTTTCTACTCAAATAGATCTAGGAAAAGAAAAGTCACCTGTTTGCTGTTATAAAAGCTCCTGTAATTAATTTCTAATCACATCATTGTGGATCCACTGGAGTGACTTCAATTGAGAATATCTTTTTGAGAAGTCTAGTACTCTTATGCGTTACAGGGTAAAAGATCTACCTTTTGAGTTAATATGAAATTCTGTTTGGGTCAGAAATTAATTAATTAACTTTCTTTTTTTGCCTCTCGAGCAGCAGCGCCTGCTCATATAGTTTGGGAACGACAGTGAACACCATATTTCAAATAAGAAGCGCTTACTAGATTGAACAGAGGAAGCACATAAGAAAGGCTGCAAATGATGCCATTCGGCTCCTCTAGCCCATTTGGTAGATAAGACAAGATCACTTTATTGGCCATATACAATTTCTTGTATCAGGAATTTGTCTTTTTTCACATACCCCAGCTTGCTCTCCATGAGACACACAGACAAAGCTTAGACTTAGAGCGCAGGGTCAGCCATTTATACAGCACCCCTGGAGCAGTTGGGGTTAAGGGCCCTGCTCAGGGGCCCAACTGAGTTGGATTCCTCTGCAGGCCGCGGGATACAAACTGGTAACCTTCCAGCCCCAGGCACAGATCCTGAGCCACAGAGCCACCACACCGCCAGATAGTAGCTGATTGAACAGAGGATCAGGTCGTGTCTTTAAAGAAGCCAGGATGTTGCCTTCAACAAATAGTTAATTTTAACTTTATTTCTGTTCTCTTAACTATAGATCTAAGCATTCTGTACTTTTAAAAAAATATTTCATATGAGGAACATGATGAGCTAACCTGAACTCTTAAATCTATCTCCTGTCTTGCTTCTTCTAGTTCACTATTGCAAACGTTTTGTACATTTTCACTGCCTGCATGCATTACCTTGCACTTAAACGTTATTTTTGATGCACCAGATGTCTATCCAAATCTGAATAGTATCTTAGGTGCTTCTGTATGGCAGGGGATGTGTGTTGCTGAAACTGCATTTCGTAGGGCACATGACACACCTGTGACCCTTGACAAGTTTCCTTACTTCACAGTCTAGATCATTGAGTTAAACCAATAATTCCAGCAAATATAATACTGGTCCTTGCGGTACCCCATTAATGCCCTCACAGGAGCCAGGTGTAACTTCTAATAGCAGTATATTCATACTTGGTCAAAGAATCTCAGAATCTCTAAATCCGTTCTTACTATCTCCAGGAATTCAGTTTTATTTAGATGCTCTTTTTTAGTTTATTCCTTACATTTTTCATAGCATTTCATGTAAATGCCCACCTTTTTGGTCTACTTGTCTCTTTAACGCTTCATTCTATATTATATTGAGATAATTTATAGATATTAGGACAAATAATGCATTGAAAAAAACTCTTGTATGCTGGATTGTACAAGCACTGGAAATGCATAAATTAGAAAAGATGTCTGCTAATTGACTTTCATTTTGAAACATCTGAAGAAGATACTGTATGATCAATCAAGGGTTGTTTGTCAAGTTTCAATTGAAAATGAAGTCTAAATGTTTATCATGTACAGTAGCTTATTTCTTCCTCATCACCATAAGGCTTGACTGAATGTTCAGACATTATAATGAGTCTGAAGCCATTTGTAATAACCCTCCCAAATTCTTATTCTAAATGTCCAGGTTATTCTCACTGCTGATACATCAGGAGATGGAGAGAAACGAGGTGTAATATTTACATCTAGTGACTCAGGAATTTCATTCCAAGAAACGACATTGCCTTTCCACCCTGGACAGGTCATTTCCTATCACCCCTCAAACCCAGACTACTTGCTTGTTACCAGCACTGATGTAAGTAATAAAATCCAGCCAAAGACTCATAAATAGTCTGAATCATATCATGATTGATGTTTTTTTTCCCTTTGACTGTTTCATTTATCATAGAAGCCGTAATGTTAGTATTTGCCTGAAATCATAGGCATTGTATCCAACTAATTCATATTATTCAAATTACAGTATACTTTGGAGTATGCTAAATTCTGTTATAATATATGGTTTGTAAGTCTGTGAATGTATAGTTACAATACACAATTGATAACCATCCAGCAAGCATTAAAAGTTACATTTTATTATCTTCTCACATTACCAGTTCTCTGTACCCATCCAATAGTATACCAAAACAAAATTATTCAAATCTAAAATTTAACTAGAAGATTTTGAATTTACTTTTATACACAAGGTAAAGAAAAATGTACACTAGCCAGTATCTAAAAACATAACACCCATCTCTTTTTTTTCTCTTAATATTACTGTACAAGTGTCCCCTGTTAAAAAAACATTTTGAAAATACAAGCTGGATTTGCCCCAGCAGGCAGGAGATTACATTATGCACAAGCTGACTCTAGCCATTTAAAAACAATACCGACAAGAATGCATGTGTTTAACATAGTTTTGGTAAACCAAAAGGGAATTAAAGTTTATAAACCAATTTAATTGTTCTCTTTTCTATTAATTTATTTTAGAAAACTTTGTGGTTATCGGTAGACTTTGGACAAAATTGGAGAAAAGTACACGACAATGTACATTCCTTCTCATGGTAAGAGTATACTAATTTAGATTTCAATTCCGAACAACAAGATAAATCTACAGTATCAGTAGAAAGGGATATTTTAACAAGAGAAACATATATTCATGAAGAAAAATAAAATCTTTATCTAAATTGATAAATACTCTTCTGTAAATGCTGATCTAATGCCAGAAGATATTAATAAATGTGTGATCATGACTGTGGGGCCACACCCACACTCTGTGCAGTCCAAACCACCAGTGCTTAGAACTGTCTTGTGTGCTGCACATCAGCATTTGTAGCGTAGTTATTGAAAAGCTACAATAAGCCACTAATGTTGTTTCAGACACAGGCAGCTCATGTCAGTTGTAATGCTTTCCCACCTGGGAATTTTTTCCTGGCTTAGGAGGTTAAACTGAGAAGACTTCTTTTTGACCCTGGTTGTGCAGTGTTTTGGAACATTTGAACACTATATAATGTACTAATACATTCAAGGACAGCTGTTTGGGATAGTTTATGTGTGATTTGTGCCTCACTTGTGGTTTGCCCTTTAATGGGTTTTTAGCATTGCTGTCTCACTTCCCCAGAGTCCTGGTTTTTATTCTGACTTGGGGTGCTTGCCTGTTTAAATTTTATATATTCCTCTCATGCTTGAATAGGTTTTAAGAACCTAACAATGGTTATAACTATACGAGCCAATTTGGCCAAAAAGCCCTTTTGTTAGTAGCTTATTGATTCAAGGACCTCATCCAGCTGTTTCTTAAAAGAAGCCAAGGTCTCATCTACAACAGTATAGCTGAGTAGCTTGTTCCATACCCCCACAACCCTTTGCTTAAAGAACTGCCTATTGTTCTCAGTTCTTACATGTAGTTCTCATTTACAGTATATCCTCCGGTTCACGTTTCACTGTTCATTCTGATGAAATCTGCTGATGGACTTTGTCAATGTCTTTGAATTTCTTGAATACTTGTATTAGGTCCCCTTATGGTTTTGTCAGTTCAAGACTCAGCGTAGGACATTCCATTCAGTTCTAAAATGCATTTGGCAACTCTTCACTGCACGTACTCCTGGAAAGCAATATCTTCTATAGAATGCAGTGACCAAAATTGTACAAAATTGTCTAAATGAAGTCTTGCTAGTGTATTATATAGTTTTATCATTACACTGCTTGATTTGAATTCCGCATTCTGACTACGTCGGCTTACATTGTGTCTGCTTTTTATTGCTTCCCTACATTGTCTAAAAGATGTAAATGATGTGTCAGCATAAACAGTATTTCCCATTGTGTATTTATTGTTTATATTTTTAGTGCTGACATGCAAAACTCCGCACTTGTGTTGGCCCAGTCTTGAAATCTTGAATACTAAAACTTTTTTAATTTTGGTATTATCAGCAAACTTGACTACTTTACTAACTATACAAGAATCTAGAAAACTGGTATGTATCAGTAAGAATAGTGTTCTGGGCTTTTTCAGTAAATGCTTTTTTTTTTTGCAGTTCACCTATCTGTGTGTAGCAACCTGGATATTGTCAATGTATGAGCATTAGCCCCTGTCTCAGATAAGGAATTTTGAAAGTCTTTTGAAAAATACTTTTTTTGGCATTTCTAACCAGTTTCCTGCTTGTCTGGTTGTTCTGTTTGGAATGGCACCTGATCTAGGCAGTGTCTCGCTGATACATTGTACTTCAATGAACTTCACTGTTTTAAGAGGGTTTAAAGTGAATGTTACCTGGCTTTCATGGCCGTATTGCTGTAAGACTATGTGAGCTGTACCTTGAAAATCAATATATATCTGAGGAAACCTACAGAGAGTGTTGCATTTACATTGAAGTCATGTTAAACCAATTCTATTACAGAGAAACGGAGAGCATTAGAGTGATTTTGTGATCTTTGAAACTATTTTGAGAGTTTGAGATTTGTTTTAAAGCTATTTGGTTTTCATGGCTGGATCACTGTAAGACTATGTGAGCTTTACCTTGGAAATCTGTATACTGTACATACCGTATGAGGAAACTTACAGAGAGTGTTGCATTTACTTTGAAGTCAGGTTAAACCAGTTTGATTATACACAGAGAACATTACGCTAATATTGTGATCTTTGAAACTATTCTCTTGACCCTGAACTGTTTTTGGGTTACTGTAGCAAAGTACAGTCACATGATGTGAGTTTCTATAATGCAAATTGGCCAGAAAACAATATATTTATCAGGGAACGGAAGCATTTTGGCTATAATGGGACTCACGAATACTTAAAACTAGTCACACAAGTAGAGTAAAAACAGTTGTGCAGCAGCCTTAGTGTAGCAATACTGTACATGCTAAGTAGGCTGGTCTACTCTCTCATGCATTGGTCTCAATCTCAGTCTCCAACCTGCATAGGCATCAAAGATATGTGTCAGTGCTCAGCTGCTGTTTTTTTATTATCTGAAAACATTCATTTAAATATTGCTTATAGGATGAGTGTCAAGGGTATGAAGTGTTCTGCTAGTGTGTGGTTCAAGTGAAAACAAAAGGAAAGCTAATATTCAAGAACAAAAGCTTGATGTTATAAAGCGATGTAAGAGAACCAAAAAAACATGTAATATACTGTAATTGGCACAGCTGGGCGTTGTAGTGTCTATTCTTAAAAACTAATACATGTATCAGTATGCTTTATCAATTTTTATTTTATATATTTTTTCACTGTTTTCTGATCATGAAAAATACATTCAAACTAATAACATGACCAATAACTATAGAAAACACACCTTAGTGATTGTGAATGCAAACTCTACCACCTAACTCCTTAATTCCCATTGAACCAATGGTTTCTATATCACAATTTTCATTAATGCAGCATTTTCCAGGAACACAACTATCACATTATAGCACACATGGCTGTTGTTGAATACTTATGTAGTTGAGAATCTTCTAAGTTTCTTTAAAATGACATTTATTTACACACTATCTACATACAGTACAAGTAGATTGTGTAGGTTATTTAAATATCAAGTCATGACTGCAAGCTCTGAGAGCAACACATTTTGTGTGTGGGAATGCTTTTGCTAGAAAATATAAGATTTGAAAGAAGGAAACTGAAGGCTTTCATTTTATTTTTCCTAGGGGGGCAGGTATCACGCTTTTTTTCAGTACAAGCCCAAAAGGCACAGGTAAGTGATACATTTGACATTTTATTTAATATTTATATTGATGAAGTATTCATGTTTTATTTACCATGTGGCCTAATGCTACTATTTGTAAGTATTTTTATTTTATTTCCAGTTGATGCTGACCGTAGAGGAGAGTTGTTCTTGAAAAGAACTGAGGATCTGGGGAAAACCTTTACAACTGTCTCCAAGAACATCTTTTCATTTGGATACATAGGCAGTTTTCTCTTTACTTCTGTTGTGGAAAAAATGGTAAGTGTTGACTGTGCAGCTTCACTCAGGCTACTTACCAACATAAACATGTATTTGACTAACACAATTCTCATCTCCAAGAGAAAAACAGAAGATAAAAACTATTATATAAACACAAGAACATTATACACAGGATACGTATATATATATAATGTTTGACATTACTGCTAAAACAAGAGAAAAGTTGGAATATAATGCAAATTATAAATGAGAAATTAACAACTTTATCCAGAACTGAAAATGTCATGTAATACGGTATTATACAGACATGCTACAATGTCACTGTGTAGGAATCCACGATCCAGTAATATTATAATAGAATTATATTTAGTGAGTGCTATGGCTTATGGGGAAGAAATTTCACATGAAAACAACATAAAAACCAAATTTGAAGGTAGTGCAGTTCTTCTCAACATATTTCAGCTTCACATGTCACTGAGTCGGTATGTAAGACTCTGAGAGGACTTGTGAAACTGGCACAGATAACAGAAGTGGTTGAGGAAGGGAACATAAGCTCTGCAACACTGATATGAAGTTCCCCCCGACGAGCTTTGTGATAGAGATCTTCAGCATAAAGTAAGCTTTTTAAACGGCCCGGAAGATATACAGTACATTAGTACAGAATAGTTTTGGTGGGCCTGCAGCCCATCAGAAACCTTTGCTGAAGAGAGGAAACAATAAAAATGAGAGGATTCCTAGCAGCTAGAGATGAGAGCAGCAAATCAGTTTCAAAAAACGCTGCAAAAAGTAATTTTGGTTTGGCCTGCCAGCTTGTTTAGGGTTATTATCTTACTGAAAAACAAAACTTACCTTTCACCTACTGTACAACTCACATTCCTTAGAGCTTTGATGATGACTGGAATAATCTTGTATCTTGACTGTTTTTTGTGTTTTCACTGCAGCAGCACAACCCAAAAACCTTCATGTTACAAACTCGGTTTTATTTTTGGAACTACAAGCATTTTGACAGTGCCATGACCTTTTCTTTGCACATTTTGCTCATGGTGCAGATACATTTTATCCAGGTTTTCTAATGCTCTTTTGACAACCATGCACTTTTCAGGTCAAAACATGATTTAATGCTCCAAATATCTCAATTCTAACCCAGAAAGCATGTATTTAGTATACATTTTCAATTCTTTTATAGGGGAAACCCAGAGTCATTTATGTGTCATCTAACCAGGGAGACAGCTTTAATCAAGCTCAGTTACCTTCAGCCACACTAGAACAGGTAATTACTTTTTAAAACCCTTTCATCTTTGCCAAATCTGAACCATCTTTTAAGGTAACACTCTTCCTGAGATTTGTTTTTCTGTGGGCAGTACTCCTAACAATAAAATGATTGGTTCTGAGGTACTGGAGAGAGGTGAAATTTTGTTTGGAATTAGTGTTGTGACAATTGTAGTTTCCCGTTTTAATAAATGAGCAGAAAAGGTTTCAGCAGTTCACTGGATCATGTGACTCCTGTCTAGGGTAAGTAGGTAGAAAGAACACCTTACTCCTGGTCTCTTCTTGATGTTCATGCCATGTGCTTGTATTGGTCAGTGAGAAATAATTAATGGTGTAATAGGGTGTCTTTCCCATTTCAGGATTTCACATGACAAAATTGAAGACTGATAAACCACATGTTTTTGTAACCTGTATAATGTAAAGATTGTACATTTTATTTTGACTGGATCATCAGCAAGGAAATCTTTAGCATGAATTTGCACGTATAATTTTAAATGCAGATTTGCCATTTTTATGGTTCAAGTCTTAAGTCTTTTGTTCATGTAGCCATCAGGATTTTCATCAAATAAATGTCTTGCTGTCTTGTATTGTATATTACAAGTATTATAAAAAGCACTTGACTTTTGTGTTTTTACAAAAACAGAAAACAAATTAAATTAATTGTAAATGCATCCCCAAATTAGTCCAGTTTTACTTTAATATGACTATTTTGTACCAACAAATTTATTTCTTACATTTAGTTTTAAATAAAAATGTAATGTACACTAATGGATCACAGATTTGATACAATTGATAGCCAGAGGGCCTGAGGGCAAAAGTAATACTCTGCCCTTTCAAAGCCCTTTCAAATCCTTGCGTCATGAATATCTCTATGTCCCTCTGCAGAAATACTGTATAAAGACATTGATGCTTTGGAAGTAAAGACGCAGCCCTTTGTGTATTACTTTTACTAGAAAAGGTGTGCAGCTGAGGAGAGTCTTTGTGTTACCTGATAAGCCATTTTAGGATACTTACACACGAAAATAAGCATATTATTGCAGTCCTTTTCTAATGATTTAAAAATCGTGTCTTTTTTGCTTATACAGTAAGTGATATGATTCTTAGATTATTATGAGTGTTTTTCTTGCCTTTTGATGTATTTTTGCATTAAGAGAATTATATTTATTAAATGTCTTGACATTATATTACATTATATTATATTTATTTTATTAAAAATATTTGACTTTAGGTGCATCTAAT
Organism: Lepisosteus platostomus; assembly: GCF_059453375.1. Taxonomy (NCBI): domain Eukaryota; kingdom Metazoa; phylum Chordata; class Actinopteri; order Semionotiformes; family Lepisosteidae; genus Lepisosteus; species Lepisosteus platostomus. The sequence continues at coordinate 45,133,454 of NC_142619.1, forward strand.
CTTTTTGCATAAGGCCAATGGCAATGAGGCACGTTTGTGTAGTCTGGAGGAAATTTGCATGAACACGAGGCATCAGATTTTTTTACAATCTGCTAACCACAGTGGTCCTCATCGGTGCCTTACTTGTGCTGCTGACAATACAGAAAAAGAGCAAATCTCCCAGGATGATTACGGAACCTGAAAGTCAAGAGCAGGGCAGAAACAAACAGGTGTCTGAAATATGAGAGTACAGACCCACGGACATGAACGTACACCCTCAGCTGGAATGCAGCTCAGTAAGCTTTCTTACCAGCTTGGTTGCCAGACAAAAGGGTAGGGTTGGCCACCTGAGAATCATCAAAACCAGGACTCCATCCTGCTTCTTATTGTTTAAAAAAAAACTTGCTATACGTATTATGCAGTATACTAAATTACATTTCAGGCAGAGGGGAGAACAGCATGTATAAAATTATTGTTATTGATGCTAATGCTTAGTATTGGAGATTTGCCAGAAATATCACAGGAAGTATTCAAAATTTTTCGGGACACCTGGCTCAGAAAGAGAACGACCCCAGTAAAAAAGGGACAGATAGTAACCCTACGTCCATAAGAATATGAATGGTTACAGAGAAGAGGAGGCCATTCCATTGTTAGTAGCTAAGAGATCCAGGGATTTCACCCAGCTGTGTTTTGAATGATGGCAAGCTATCAACTTTGACATAACCACATCTTCCTATAAAACAGGAAGATCTCAATGAATCTGAAAGATATTTCTCCAGGTACAAGTCCAGATTTTTCAGGTTTTTAGTCCAGATTGGCCTTTAATGAATCAGCTCAATATTGTCTGGATCAGACCAGTTTAAACACCTTTTGAGGTTATTTAGATGCCGGTGCTTTCCAAAGGAAGAGAAAACATACAGCCACACCCGCCAGGACCTGAATGGGGGATGCCTGTAGTATTGCACACCTGGTGATAGATGAGTCCTTCTGCTTCTCAATTTTCTCAGTTCAGTCCTTGACCTCATTTGTAAATTGTACATTACAGGCCTATTAATGGTACATTTAGGGTGGAAAGCAGAGGCCACTTGCAATCAAAATCATCTGCATCTTATTTACAAGCCTGAACTTTATGTTACGGCTGCTACTCGCCACAAGCACCTAATCAACCCTAAGCACCGCCAAACGAGGTGGCTAATTATCCCCAGCTTTGCACCATCAACTTAACTTCCCATTTAAACCCTCACTTCACATCACACTGTGCCTGGTATTGGTCTCTCTCTGGAGTTCATACCTTGCCTTTGCTACAACTTATCTAAATGGAAACCACGGCTTTGAACCTGACCTCGTCCTTAGACCACGACTTCAGTCTCACGGATCTGATTGTTATCGCCTGAAGAAATCTCTCATCTTCCTAGTTCTCCCTCTACTCCGCACAGGCTCCAGTTTATATTAAGGTCGGCCAGGCCTAACACTTCAGTACTCTCCTAGAGCAAAACAGGATGTTACTCAGTTATGAAATATGTTTGAATGTTTTTTAAATGGTCTAATTTAAACTAATTTTTCTTTTCCTCTTTGTTTTGGTGCATGTTTTTGTAAGAAGTGCTCCTTGTTTTTCTTCTTTTACACAGATGCTTTTTAAAAAACCCTTTAATAAAGTTTTCCATCTTTCTCTGCAATGACGTCTTTACCTGTCAAGGAAATTTTGCTATTGCCTACACTATTACAGAAAAAGGGCACTTATTAATTCAGTTATTTTTTATTTTTAGTTCTATTCCGTGCTTGAAGCAGATGCTGAGATGATATTTATGCATGTGGATGAACCAGGAGGTGGGTACTTAAAATCAATGCATTATTTTTCACCTGTTAGTTTTGGATTTTCATTAAGCCTGTGAATTTATCTGGTTGCTCTACTTTGAACTGATTCCAGAGTAGCAACAACATACATTTGTAACATGGTAACCACAGTTGTACAAAATATTCTAAACAAGATTTTGCTAGTGTGCTATACAATTTTAAAATAATGCCATGTTGATGTAATTCTATGCTTTTATCCATATGTCCAAACATTATATTTGCCATTCATATTGTTTCCATGCATTGTTTTGAAGTTGCAAATAATGTGTCAATATAAACTTGTCTTATTAAGTTCAGTGTTTTCCATTTAATAAAGTATCTAGTTTATGTTTTTGCTATATGCATTTAAGAATCTATACTTGTCTACATTAGTCATGTTTTCTCATTCTTGAATTTTAAAGATTTTTGATTTTCCTTTGCAGCTTCTATAGCATTTGCTTATCCACCTATTCTGGTGTCACTGGTATCTGGTTTCTGCAGACTTCACTAGTTTGCTAACTGTATCAGAACCTAGATCATTGATATAATTCAGGAAGATCAGTGAACCTCATACAGATCACTGAGATAATCCACTAATTACGTCACCCAGATTTGAGCATCCACCTCTACCTGTACTGTTCTCTCACTATTAACCAATCCAAATACACACATTACATGCTTACTGCCTGTAATTTGAGAATTAATCTTATATGAAGAATTTTATCAATGGTGTACTGAAATCTAAGCATACCGTATAGTATGTTCGCTGTGTATTTGCTGCTTCTTCAGAGAACACCAATATGTTAGTAAAGCACCTTTTCTAAAGCTACGCTCACAAACCCTTATATGAATTTAATTTCCAGATAGATGATCCTCTAGTTCTGATGAGTGTTCCTACAATCTTATACATACAGTAACAGACCCATTGGGCTATAATTGCTTGGTTCAGTTCTATTGCCCTTTTTCAAGGATGGGCACAATTTTCTAGTCAATATATACAAAGCAATTAGTTTTATTGTTTTATTCAGCTAAATAATAATAGTGTATACATTACAGTGCTTAGGAGAGATGAGCTTAGTACATGAATTACAAAGTAATTTGCTTAATTTAAATAGCTGACCTACTGTACAGTATGTACGATAACATTGAAATCAATATATCTTTCTAATGTTACCAGAAATTGTAACAGAGTAAAATAGAAAAAAGATAGGATAGCTGAATACACAAAGTTAGATTGCTGTTGAAACTCTGTATGTAGTAGAACAATGAGCTTATAAATAATGTGTGGCACAATTCATGTGTTTGCTGTACACTTGCCGTGACACAAAAGAAGACAGACTTGTTTGTCAAGATCTGTATGCAGCTGAGAGTTTCAGCTGTTATGCATAAATGCTTTTGTGTTTAGGTCAGAACAAGTCATTAACCATTTGAGAAGTGAGTAGCACATATCCATTGTTGTACCATAATTCAGTTTGCAGATAAGGAAACATGCTTTACTATCATCAAGAACCTGTTATTTAACACGGTTTTTAGTATATGGAGATGCCACCCCAAAGACATTTGGAAACCAGACTTGTTTTTATTTGAAATGGTAAAAAAAACCATTATGTGGTATCTACTGTTTGTCTTTCTTTGATACTCTGACAATTGTCTCTTTTTTAGACACAAATTTCGGAACAGTCTACACCTCTGATGACAGTGGCATTGTTTTCTCCAAATCATTGGAACGCCACCTTTTCTCACCAGAAGGAAAAAGTGACTTCACAAACATTACCTCACTTCGAGGGGTTTATCTGACAAACGTCCTTGAAAAAGGTGTAGTATTTTGGGAGTGTTATGTCACATGCACACGCACGCACACGCACACACACACACACACACACACACGAATGCACACAAAACAATTCAACTGAAGCGTGAAACCAAATCTGGGATTTTTTTGTTAGTTACAATTAATCCATGGTAAAAGTATAAAGGAGCCCTTATAAGGCACATAGGTATCCATTTACAGTATAAAGCTAAAAAAGTAGAACTGAATGGGAAATGAGCAGCACTGCGGCACGATGGCTAGCATTGCTGTCCTGTCCAGGGTGTATCCCCCCTTGTGCCTGTTGCTCCCTGCGACCCGAAATTGGATGAAGAGGTTAGAGAATAGATGGATGGGTGGATGTGGCATGTGGAATTGTGAATTGAGAACTGCAGTGTCTTCTTATAAAGACATTCAACAACTATGGGGCGGAGCGGTGGCTCTGTGGCTAAGGATCTGCGCCTGTAGCTGGAAGGGTGCCGTTTCACATCCCACGGCCGGCAGAGGAATCCTACTCCGCTGGGCCCCTGAGCAAGGCCCTTAACCCCAGCAGTTGGCTCTGTATAAATGGCTGACCCTGCGCTCTGAGCCCAGGCTTTCTCTCCCTGTCTGTGTGTCTCATGGAGAGCAAGTTGGGGTATGCAAAAAGACAACTTACCAATGCAAGAAATTGTATATGGCCAATAAAGTGATCTTATCTTATAGTTTTCTTTCTTAGGTATTGCACTGTCTTCATCCGGGAAAGGCATATTTATTTAAAGGTAGCTAAAATTATTGAGCAGTAGAAATCTTAAAAATGAATTGTCATGACTTCTGCTTGCATTATAACCAACAGTGTTTTATATTTATGAAATAGTGTATTTGATTAGTAGTTTATGTTGATTTTAATTAAAGATTTTTTTTCTGTGTATCACTCCAATGTTTCCATGTAGTATCTAGAATATTCAGAGGTGGCAACTTTAGAACTATTTTAAAGGGTATATTTCTAATATGCAAAGCAAATGTTATTGAAAACAGGGTTAAAAACCTTTTTTTCCTAGATGGACGTATTCGATCAGTCATATCCTATGACAGAGGAGGAGAATGGAGACTCCTAAACAAACCAGAAAATGTTAAATGTGAAGCATCTGTGAAGGAGGTAGTTGCAAAACTCTGCTGTTTTCTCACCAAAGCATTCTGCATGTTTACATAATAAAAGGATTTTACAGATTTTTTTTTACATTTTTCATAGTTGGAGTTCATCTTTAAAATAATTGTTTTTGTAAAGTAAAAAGAATTGTAGGATATTCTGGCAAAAGACAAATGTGTTCTTTTCTTTGGATATCGGAGTTTTTTATCTCACATTAAATGAAAAAGTCACAAAGTTATTTTTTTTTTGTGACTGAATTAAAATTCTGCACTATTGTTTGGTGGTATACAGTAACTAGTGAAATAATATCAACCTCACTGAAACCTCAGCTGCAGAATATGCTTATTTCTTTTCATAATGTAAACAAGGTATACTGAAGCATTTCTTTTAACATTTCTGGAAAAAAAAAATTTCAACATGGACATTGGACCTAACATTGCTTCTTTGATCTTATTATTTATGTGGAGCTCTTATTTGGAGCAGAACAGAACAAAAATTAGTTGAAGAGGTCAATGTGGTGTTTCTGTGTTTCTGTAGTGCAATCTTCATATTCATGGGGAGTACAGCCGGATTCAAGATTTGGCTCCCTTGATACCACTGTCTGACCCAAGTGCCACTGGGCTTGTTATTGCTCATGGTGAGTTATTACTAATCACAATTAGCCATGACCAGGATCAGCAAAACAAAAAAGTCAAAACAAAAACTTACAATGTTATGATCTCCTTGTTCTAATGCACGTCATTTGTCCTGCTTGTAGGGAGTGTTGGAGATTCCATCAAATCAGCCAGGCCTGACATTTATATTTCGGATGATGGAGGGTACAGCTGGATGAGAACTTTGAAAGGCCCACATCATTATGCCATTCTGGATTCCGGAGGACTCATTGTGGCTGTAGAATTTAATATCGACAAGGCCATCAAATCAATAAAGTACTTGAACTTACTCAAGGATGCCTGCTGACCTGAAACGATTTCTAGCATTTTTCCTGAGTGAATCCCTAAAAGCCAGCAAAAGTTCCAATTTAGCTTTGTCCATCATGAAAATATTTAGGATTGTGTTTGTTTTGACATATTCAGTTCATTAGTTTCGTGTCAAAATAAAATAATAATACAATGATAAAACAATGAGTTTTTAAGATTGATTTAAAGAAATCAGAGGAACAAGACTTAGGTTATCATGACATAAGCTTTTTCAACACTGTCATATGTGGCTTGATGTTCATGTATTTGATGATACATGATGATACATGTATTTCTGTGTTGCCTGTGCCTCTGTTTAGGTTTTCGACGGACGAGGGACAGTGCTGGAAGTCATATGATTTTACACAGCAGCCAATGACCTTTGCTGGACTAGCATCTGAACCAGGTACCAAGACAATGAACATCAGTATCTGGGGCTACAGGACAGAAGAAGATTCTAAGGTCACATGGGTGTCGGTCACCATTGATTTTGAGAAGCTCCTCACACGAGACTGTAAGTCTGTATTTTGGTATGTTTTTCAAAGGAATCTTAGTGCTTCTTATTTCTTTTGTCTTACTTGCTATAATGAGATTTTATAAATCCTCCTGTATGAGCCTTGTTTCACCATATTTACGTTAATTAGCGTGTTTGAAAATGCTTTTCTGTCCATCATTTGTGTACTGAAACTGAGCTTATTATTTTAAAGTTTAATTTCCTTTGTGTTTAATCATGTATAACAGATATAACTACAACATTATATATTTTTTCACAAAGCACCCTTAATGTTCTGTTTGTTGATTAAAGAAGAAAGATTAAATAAAGAATAGAGATATACAGTAATAGAGAATAATTATTAAATATGTAATGAAAAGCAAAAATAAAAAGAAGCACCTTAATATAAAGGGGATTGTTCATAAAAATAGCCAGTATGTCCCGACTGCCAACGGTGACAGCATTTTTATTCATTCAAAAAACAACCAGAAGGATAAGAAATTTAATGGTTGTGTAATTTGTCAGAATTGGTGGAAAATTACCTCCAGGGGTCAAATATGTAAGATTAAAGTCTCCAGAGCTGAAGGTTAAGTATATTGTGAAATTTACTTGTGAAATTCAAATTAATATGACAGAAAGGCAAAGAGAGACAACATTCTCCTCTTAATAACTTATAATTATAAGAGTGTAGAAAAAAGAGAAGCATCTGTGCAAGAGAAAATAACATCCGGGATATACGAAAACTGCCCATTTTCATGTGATTTGAGAAAATGACCTTTAATTGCTATAGGGACATGTACCAAATTCCAGCTTTTTTATCATTTTTATGACATATGGATTTGAAAATAGTGTGTGCAAAAGAGCCACTAGTGCTTACCTGTACTTCTAACAGGAAGCTATTTAACCCAACTTCCTCATTTGTGTGCTACCTGCTGTCATTTCATGACAGAATACAGGATGTAAGTCTAGGCAAGCTTACATACTGTACGTAAGTACTGTAGTTCATTCCAGGGATTTATCGGGAAGTATGCCTGTAATAATTTTGGCAACAAAATATACATTTATAGATTGCAAAAAACATAAACAATGTATTTTTGAAAAATATAACCCGTAAACTTCTCTTTGAAAATCATAAAGAAAGGTAAGTTGTAGCCCATATTATAAAACTCATCAATAATATGGAAAAGGGGCAAATGTACTAGGCAAATAAATAACAGATATTTAGATTGCCTTGGCAAACACTATCACTCAAAGCACCAAAAATGTTAACTCTTCTACACTATAAATATTGAAAGGCTAATCTCAGAATGTACTGTAGCCTGGTCCTAAAGATCTCTGTAATGATCCAGTAACAAAGGAAAATTTCACAGGCTTGTACAGTAGGTATAGGAACTGCACAATTACAAAACGCTTTGCACTTTTGTATTTAATATTGGAAATTAAAAAGTGCTTTCATCACTAACACAAAAACATATGTATATCGTAAATTATAATTGACAGAATATCTTGTCATACGCTATCAATCAAAAAGAAAATGATTAACATTTTCTTATGTTAGTCTAACAAGTTTACCACCAGCAGCTGAGTACCTGGTATTTTTATGATAGTAAAAGGCTTTTACTGTCATCAATTTTTCTGAATGCCATTCAGTGTATGTCCTGTAAATGAGAGAATAGGGACATTTTGTCCATAAAAACAAATTTGTTGGACTAACCTCTAAAGTGTTGTATTTCAAAAACCATATCCGAAGAAGTGTCCACAGCCAAAAGGCTGTGTTCCTTTTCTTCTCTTTTCAACATTTAATAAACCTTTTCTTGTTCCATTTTAAAAAATCTGTTCATTTTCTAATTTGTAAATATTTTAGAAATAACTCTGAGTCATGTTTTAACCCAGGTGAAGACAAGGACTATGTTTTGTGGTTAGCCCATTCATCAAATGAAGAAAGCTCTGATAATGACGGTTGTGTTCTTGGGTACAAGGAGAGGTTCAGGAGACTGAAAAAGCTGTCTGTCTGCAGAAATGGAAGGGATTACATTGTCAGCAAAGAAGAGACACCCTGCCCATGCACAAGACATGATTACATGTGGTGAGAATAGTACTAATACATGATTATTAATAACAATAACTAATTATCTTGGTATCTCTAACAGTTGGGGATGATTGCTTTCCATGATTACTGTATCTTATCTGTGAGTCTGAAGAAGGTTGATGAAACCAATCCTGGATAGTCTATTGTAGTTCTGGCATGAATTCCCACACAGAATGATAAAATACTTTCTTCTGAAGCCTGTAATTGGACAGTTGGACAACATACCTGGTCTAACAAAGTAAATGTGAGATTGATAATTCTCTCAATGCCCATTGGTTTTGTATGTGAGAGGATGCTATGTCATCTTAGAGTAACATGGGGATCACAGTTGCCACAAACAGTCAAAGGCAGCACATTTGAATTGGTTATACCTCTTTGTTGATGTCAGTCAATTGTGATTTATGACAACCAAAGGACAGGAAATGCTTAATAATCTGCAGAGACTGCCCATGAATTTGAATTGCCAGAGCTAAGGACTGATTTGTGTGGAGGGCCTCAGTATTCTCAGTGTTAAACATTGGCAAGTGCTTGAAGATCCACTTACACGTGAGAAAACATTACAGTGTGCCTCAGGGTACAGGAGCCTGATGGCTGACATCGGACTTTCTAGCCCCTTCCTCATATAGGGCGAGCAGACCAGATCTTGAAGAGGGCTGCTCAGACAGCTGCTGAAATAAGCTCCAGTCCTTATTTGCCTTTGTCCCAGTTCACAAGTATGAACTTCCAGAATTCCCAGTCCTGCTCTCTTCATCACATACTGATCACCAAAGAAAAGATCGCCAGTGATGACAGTGCTAGTAGATATTGTTCCCATGGAAGATACATGTACTGTATATAACTTCTTTTATCAGTGAGAAGCTGTTATACACCAGCTTCTATGTGGTTTTTGAAAGAATGCGACCTTCATCTATTGGCATGGGGATTATATGGATGATTTCTTTGAGGTCTCATTGTGAAGCATTATTCTTCGTTGTTGAAATTCTGACATATTTTTGTATCCGTTCCAACAGGTTAATCCCTTCTAAAAGCAGCGAGTGGCTTAGCCAGATGGATTAATGAGTAATTCTTTTAGTTTAGAGTGAGTTATTGCTCAGGTTTTCCCTGATTGGTTGATCAGAATTTGAAGATCCCATTTTTTCTACTTTTATAGGTGTGTAGTTTTTTTAAACCACATTGCTGCAGCACAACAGTGCAGCAAAATGTGTAGTTATCAATAAAATAATGCCAAAGGTGTTTTTCATCTTCTCCTTAGTCAGTGAATTTGCTGTGATCAATACTAATAACAATAGATTGTTTTAAAAGTGAAATGATAACAATAACACAATGATGAAAACATCATCAAAGGAGCTGAGGAGATACAGCAATTATTAATCTTCTATGGGCAGATTGTGATTTTCTTGAATTTCAGCACCATTTTGCAAAACGTTCTAGAGTTATTAACTGTGTTTCTCCTACATCACCACACTTTTTTTTTTCTCCCCAGTGACTATGGTTACTATCGCCATGAAAACAGTTCAGAGTGTATTGAACAGCCTGCTTTCGAGAACCATACACTCGAGTTGTGTTTAAATGGACAGGAAGAGTTGCTCCAAACATCTGGGTAATGTACACTAAGTTAAGAATATTTATTCATTGTCCACTGAGTTTTGGAATTAGTTTTAGTTTATAGCCTATTATTTCTTAATTCATATGTTAACAAAAGTATGCCATTTAAAAAGAACATGTTATAATTAATTTTTTTTTTAAATGAATAAAAAAATGTTGAAAAAAATAAGTTTATTGGTAAGGATGACATTCTTTAGTTAAATCGCGTTTGAAGATTTAGAAGATGAATGCCAGTTGTCCACAATAATTTAAAGTCAATCAACCATATAAACTCTTAATTACCATGCTGGAAATGTGTGAAGTTGTAAAGCAAAGGTGCAATAGTAACCTGGAACGATTATTCCCGATCACAAGCTTGGAAATGTATTTGTTGTAGTACTTATGAAATTAAAAGCTTATTATTGTATTGAGGTTTTACTAGTGCATGCTGAAGTTTGAGCATAACTTCCATGCATTTCAGTTCTACACGCTGTGTTCTATCAACATGTTCTCTTTGCTTTTATGCTTCCTCACCCGGTCGTCAGGACATCTATATAACGAATCTATATAAACACCCAGATCACTTTCATGTGTTGCCTTTGCAGCTCTGAATCTTGTCTGCAGCATTACATTATCTGAGCTGTGTTAAATATCAATGCTTCCTCTTACCTTCCTGGACTTGCACGTGGGCTTGGGGTTATAGTCTTCGATTATACAGTTTTCATACGTTTAAGGTTCCAGGGCCTCTTATTATATCTGTACTTTAAAAGATACATGTACATAAAACGTAAACCAGTATAGCTTGACAATTGGCACTGTATTTTACATATTATATTGTTAATAATTAATAATAGTGAAACAATTGTATTATATTTTTAAATGGGTAAATCAATAACTTAATTTTTATGTATAGCCAAAAATTACGCGTAGCTTTCTGTTGATTTGACAAATATTTGAAATTGTTTCTTTTTTCTGAGAGTTATCACTCTGCTTTACATTAAAATGAAGGTATAATCTTCTTACCAATATCATATTTACATGTAGAGTATATAATGGAAACTACCTGTAAAAAATCTGTAAAAAATAAACATTATTTATCTGATAACTTACCAGTTAACTGTACTCTTTGGAAAACAACAAAATTACATTGACTGAAAAGTACCTATTGAAGCAAATATTTTACTAATCATTTTGCAATGTAATGTGCGGGCAAATGCATATCAAAATGACTCTGCCTTTCTGTCTTGTGTTTTAACGTCTGTTGATAGCTGACAATTGTTATTATTGCCGCAGATATAGAAAAGTTCCAGGTGATAAATGTGAAGGAGGATTTACACCACAGCGGAAAGAGAAGAACATAAATAAGCAATGTGGGGCATTTTCTCAGGCTTCAGAGTCAAAACCTGTGAGTAATTTCTAGAAGATTCCAGTGGTACATTCTTTGCTTTTCTGTAAAGCAGGTTAAGAGAAACCATTTTTCTTCTTTTTTGTTCACTGTAGGAGACCACCATCGTGACCGCTTTGACCATTACCATTATGATAGTGGCGTTAAGTGCTGCTGTATTTCTCATTGTTAGAAAATATGTATTTGGAGGAAGGTAAGAAAAAAGAAAAAAAGTCAACTTCATACAGCTGTCATTCAAAAGAGAACGTTTTTTTCATGAATTTATGGGAGTTGAATCTGTAGGAATTTGTAAATATATACTGTATTTTAAGACATGGGTATGTAATATACAATGCAAAATAAAATAAAAATATTTTGATTTGGTCTGTATAAATATTATTTGCAACTCAAGACATTATTAGTCATGTTTACCTGTAGGCCATAGGTTTTTCCCAGTTGAGTAAGCCATTCATAATGTTATGTATAGCAATACAAGCATGTTTGGTTGCTGCAAGTAATAAGATTATTATCAGATAACACACTGGAAAAATCAGTGGAATGTGACTAAACAACATTGCCTTTTTACTGGAAATAAGGTTTGGTAGTAGATAGAAGAATTATTAGATTATTAGCCTTCCACTTGTAAATTGACTCATGGCTGCCTTTCTTTCCTTAGGATATTGGCATACCGCTTTTCTGCTTTGCAGCAACAGGATGATGACCCATGCATTACCGGCAACCTGAACAATGTAGTCAGTAATGGACGAGGTTTTCATGACGACTCCGATGAGGTAAATATCTGGAATCTCGCCTACATGATGAATTTCTGAAGGAAAGATTTAGTCATATCTTAATCCCATTAGGTAGAAATCTAGCAGACAATTTTTCTTTCTTTCTAATCTTATCAAATTAAAAATCGACCATTTTGGTGATCAAATTGTTATCACAATATTTCCCTCTAACTAAGGCCTCAAAGCCAGATACGATTCAACAAGGATGCCATCAGTTCCAGGATGTATACTTCTTTTCGTGTCCTTTAATGTCTCTGATAGCTCAGATAAGGATTTGGGCACAGATAAGGATTTCTTCAGTACAGCTACCTCTGCAGAAAAAAGATTAGGCAAGTGCAGAGATTGCAGGGGTCTCAAAGCTAATAGGTGGCTGGGTGTAATCAATTAAATAAGTTAAGCTTGTTTTAATGACAGTTTATATCCATATACTCATCACCTGATATAACCTTAGCCTTTGACAGATTATACTTCAAGACAAAAAAAATGACACGATTTAGGAAGTCCCAAGCCAGGTATACATTTAAGGTGCATACCAACAAATAGTAGTGCTGAAATTGTCCTTCATAGTTTTCTGTGACAGTGTGTAGTGGGAGGCGCTGCGGCAAGCACCGGTAAATAGTCTACGCCCCAGGTGAGGGGACGGAAACACTGGTGTGAGGTTAGCAGGGACCACAAACAATACAAAAAGAGTGGCAAAAAAAACAAAAAGCAAAAAGTACCGCTGTGCCTCGTGACCTCCAGGCTGGGCTTACCTTATTTAACGGGGTCCAGCCTTGGGGGAAAAAAAGAAACCGCTATTACAGTGGCAAAAGAGCAGGGCATGGAAGGCATAAACAAAACAAGAACTTGGTGTGTAAAAAAGTGTGTGCGTGCCTGCCCAGGTGAATGTGTGTGATGGGAAAGTGTGTGATGAATGTTTTTGATTTCTTTTTTTTTTAGGATCTCATTGGTTGATCATACTGCACCTTGAAATACAATTCTCCTTTTATATGTAAAATGTGTTGGGATCCTTTGCGATGAAAATCAAGGAAAGAAAGGATGGATCCTCAAACCTGTGGATATTTCTGTGTGAAGGATAATCTCATTTTAAAGGGCTGATGTGGGACCCTCCCCTCATCTGTCATATTGTCTGCAAGCATGTACAACTGTAATTTCCATGCCTTAAGGCAGGGTTGCATATTTCATTTCTAAATTTACAACTTAAGAAAAATGAATTGTTTCAAAGGACAATTAATTGTTTCAATTAAGCAAATATTGAGTTAAATCATTAATTAAGGACAGAGGTATAAGGAAACGGAAACCTCCTGGCCCTTCATGACTGGAATTGTGTGCCCTGTCTTAAGTTAAACACTTTTACTTGTTTGTGTGCTCATGCCTTCTTAGCACTCAGCAGATTGAGTAATTTTCATTAGTATGTGATTTTTCTTATTTGCTATAGGAAGGGGTGGAAATTGATTACTTAAAGCCATGTTGTATACCGTATTTATTATAGTTTGAAAAAATGTATGTTGTTTTCTTTCAAAATATTTAATTAACATTAAATCTCAGGTGAAACGACACTTTATAATAAAAATGTTTATTTGCAGAATGAAGCCATTAATGTACTTTACACTGGATACAACTGTTACATTTTTTGTTTTGTGGTATCTTATAAAAATGCATGTCTCGACAAATTCAAAATGTGTTTATTTGTATAAAGTCTTTTGATACAAGAGTATGTATAGGGGTGTTTTTAAAACAGTTAACGTTTTTATTCAGTTTGAAAAGATCCACAAATGGTGTTTTCATGTTCAACAATTTTTGAGTAGTTTTCTTCTTCCGAATGTGACGTTAAAATGGAGTACCATTTAAGTTAAATTCAGTAAAGTAATTGGAATATTAATTCACAACACACGTTACTATTAATCAGATGGAAACATTTCCTAAATTAATGGCCTTGTATTGGTACAGTGATGCAATGTGCATGTTAATGTACAAGTCACAACATTCTTTCATTTACACATATCTGCCAAAATGCAATAACAAAAACACCATACTCTATTTTTGTGTTGTTAAAATGTCCTTTTAGCTAAGTGAAAGTCACTTAATGATTATTATATATGTATGTAGGAAAAGGGATTTTTGCAGACTGCAACACTTTGTCAAACAGCATAATTTATCACAAACTTACTCTGACTTAATATTACTATCACAATTTAGAAGGCAAGGGTATTCTTTAATTTTAGATCTTGTAAATAACTTAAACTTATTTCGGCACTCTTTAATGCTGTGAGATGTCAGACACGGTAAATTATATTTTTTCTTGCTGAAACTATTTTTTGATTTTATGTAACATTAATAAATTATTTTAACTGGAAGTAAAATACGAAGTAAGCAAACTGAAACCAATTACGTTTCCCTTTCTTTTTTGATGTTAGAAATCCAGAATAAAACAGAAGCATCTGAGTTCTTTTAATGTCTTATTTTTGTATATTTTTATAATGCTAACTTATAGAATCATTCAGATATCAGGGATGATATCTAAAGAGGGTACAGTAGTACAATTAGTACAGTATTGCTGCCTTCCAGAACTGGAGCCCAGTTCTGGAACTGTGGTGCTGTCTGTGTGGTGCTCTGGTTTCCTCCCACAGGTCAAAGACATATTGGTAGGCTAAGTGGCGTCTGAGAAAATTGTTCCTATGGTCTGTGTCTGTGTCTGCGTGTGCCCTGTGATGGACTGGCGTCCCGTCCAGGTCGTACCCTGCCTGGTGCTGGTTATTTGCCAGGATAAGCTTCAGCGCCCCCGCAACCCTGTATTGGATAAAACAGCAAGAAAATGGATGGATATCTCAAGATGATACAACATGATATGGCAGCATTGTTGTTGCTTGGCCTTTAGCAGTTACTAATATGAACACATTATTGATCACAGATATAGTTAATCTATTGTAGCTACCCATACAGTATGTCGAAAGTTGATTGTCATTGTTAATTTTTTTACATTATGGGATGGTCTTTCTATTAAGAATAAAATAGCACAAAGACAAAAATTGCACGTACTGTATATTGTAGACATGCAAATGTATTAGCTTTTTCATTATATCATCATTTTTGAACTATATGCTTTGAGCAACATTTATTCCTAGAAACACAAGTCAAGCAAAATGTCTTTAAAACTGCTGTACTCAGCATCAGTAACAACTGGGAATGTTAGTTTGTAAGTAAAATCAAGAACTATTTAACTAGCATCTTCCTGACAAAAGTGTTCTTGGTGTAAAGTGGATGTTTTTCAAGTGAATACATTTGTTTGAATTTTCTAAAACTTGCACATATTGTTAAAACAGTGGAAATCACTTTTTCTACATCACGTCAACCATTTAAATCTTTTTATCCATGTTAGATTTGACATGATACCTCATTTCACCAACAAGAGATAATGAAGTGCATCACAACAGAGGATGCCATAAGGGATAAGCATTTACTTTGTTTAGACTGATTTTTGTTTATTTACTGTCAATTTCAGCACACCTTCCATTACAGCATTATTAATAAAAATAATAAAACATCATTACATTTATATAGAGCTTTTCTGGACACTCCACTCAAAGCACTTTACAGATAACCACCAATGTGTAGTATGATGCAACGTACGCTCACCACAGATCAGCTATCAGAGAGATGAAGCCAATTCAGAGATGGGGATTATTACCATGATTGGGAAAGGCCAATGGAATATTTGTCCAGGACGCCGGGTTAACACCCCTCCTCTTTTTTTTTTAAGAAACACCCTGGGATTTTTAATGACCACAGAGTGTCAGGACCTCAGTTTTAGGTTGCCTCCGAAGGACAGCGCCTTTCAACAGTATAACATTCTCATCACTATATTGGGCCATGAGGACCCACACAGGCCACAGGGTGAGCGCCCCCCCTACTGAACCCACTAATACCTCTTCCAGCAGCAGCAGCCTCGCAATAGCTTTCACAGCAGTCTCCCATCCAGGTACTAACCAGACTCACACCTGCTGAGCTTCAGTGAGCTGACAGTTTTGATTTGCAGGGTGATATGACTGCTGGCATCCATATAACTAATGTGTTCTCAACAGCTCCCGCACGACGAACCGATTAAACTCTATGAGGATGAACCTGGACTTTACAGGACAGAGGATTCACCCCATGCAGTACTATTTCCGTTGGCCCTGGGCGTAATCACCACTCTCGTAATCACACAAATCGTGCTTACCTGACTTCAGCTTACAAGCGGAACCTCCCGCGGTCCCGCTGTTCGCTAAATTTAATTTAGTGTGTGATGATGAGATCGCCCGCATTCTTGTTAATAGTTCCCTGGTTTCGCACCCTTGTTATACTTGTATCCAATTGCCACCCTATCCCTGCGTAGCTACCCGAATAGACCCTAATGTATTGCTCCCTCTCTTGACTCTTTCTGGCGCTTGCTCGTTCTCTCTCACTTTCAGTCTGTGTTTTGCTCTGCTGGCGCGGAGTGCTGTGCTTCCTGTACCGAAGTTCAAGAAAAGCGCTGTTTTCTCTACTCAACGAGTGTCTGAGTCACTGAGTCTGTCCTCGCCGAACCCGAAACTATTACAGTATTTTAGATACAGATCACTTCCTTTAAAATGCATACATCTTAGTGAGAAAAGATGTTTAAAATCTGTATCGTGGTCACTGTCTGTTTTTATCCTTTAAAACTTTTTAGTAAGATGACTTTTGAGCATTATACAATAAATTGGGAGTACCCAACCCCATATATGCAGATTTACTCTGTACCTCAGCTCTTAGGTGGCCAACTGAAATAATCATTTGCTTAACTGGAGCGGGGTAACAGATTTTCCAAACTCCGGTTCCGCTGATTTAAAGACACCTATACAAAGTGCTTCACCCCCCAGGACTGGAGCTGAGCACCCGTGCTTTACACGCTTAAAAGTTTTTTTAGCAGCAGAATTACTTAACATTTAAATCTGTTCTTAATGTTACTTAACGTAAAGGTCATAACAGAAGCGTTTAATTTCATGTAAAGTTTGTAAACACGAATGATTAAAATAAACAAGAAGTACTTTTTGGGATCTCTTTCCTTTAAATGTATCTAATGTTTTATATCCAACACTTGAAGTACTATAATCTTCCTTTCGAAGCCGTCGACTCCTCCTCGGTAGGGGGCAGCAATAGGTGTTATACAGAGGCTTGAAGCTGCTCTTTTCTTGGCAGAAAATTATAGTACTTCCCGGAACGGACGCATTAAGGAGGAAGTTGAGCTGTCGAAACAGGAGGAGAGTCTGTATTGTACCTGTCTCCGTGGCGTACGCCAGGTAGGGTTATTTGGATGTGTTGTCAATGGCTATCCTTGTAATTGTCCATGTGCTAGATGTACAGAAAACTAAAAATTGCATGGCTTTGTTTCGGGAAGTACATCTCGTGTTTGTGAATTGGCGTCGCTGTATATAAAAAAAATGGAAAATACGTTATGGATGGATGTAGATTTCACTTACCTGTACGTCACAGGAGCGGCAGGTGAAAAAAAATCGAATGTAATTTTCAGTCAGCTAACTTTGCCGCATTCCGGCGCGAATAATTAAATAAGTTGAGCATGCTTTTGACAGTCTTTTAAATAGTCTAGATCCCATTCGGATTTTGCAGTGCTCTGGTGACAATCATACACAGTTATCATGGGTAGGGTTATCATAGCAGACTGACACGACTGAGAAATCTATCATGTCGTTTCTAAGTTGCTGTTGATGTCGTTCCCAAATGGGAATGTGACATTTATATAAAAATGTGGAAACCATTCATCCTTTTCTTTTGTGGGAGCCGAGTCGGATAGAGTTGCTAGTGGTGGTGTCATTTTGTTGTTGTTTTTTATTTAATTTTACTGGGTCTTGTTTTACTAGTCTTTTACTGGTTTACTCGTCATTGCTTCAGATGAAGACGTTTTTTCAGACTTCTAGTTTATAACACCCATGAGAGGTTTAGATTTAAGCCTTTTAAAGATAAAAAGAAGTACGTTAAAGCGTAAACGCATTGAAAGTGTGGGGGAAAAATAGTACGAGGACCGCTTTAAAAAAACCTGACTGTAAAAGGAAAAGCTGGACTTTATTTTATTTCTCTCTTATCATGTAAAAAGCTGGAGTTAAATCGAGATCGCTCTAATCATGTATTCAATACGTAAGCGCTGAAATTGTCAGTTTATTGCTAAGTACAGTAGTTGTCTTTCTAGGTAAAAACATCATCGACACGTAAAAGAAATTGCATTTTACTATCCGTTTGATTCAATGCGTTTGCATTTTCAGCCTACGACTCCAGGTAATTTAATAGAATACTATTGCAGTCATCTTAATACCTTATCTTTTGTCTTGATGAATGCAGAAAAATGTGTATCTGCTCTTTCTTCTGCTTAATGGCAGATATCATTAATATTGTGGCCTTTATTCAAATATTTAGCAAAGCTAACAAAACTAATTGTTTTTGAAAAGGTTGTTTTTTGTAGGTCTACAATGGGCTGCTCTGCTCTTGTATTTTGATTACATTTTGTGGGGCATGCTTTAAATACCTTTTTCTGAACATCTGGACTCTTCCCTTGGTGGCGCACAGCCAAATGTGTGCCTGTGCTTGGGGAATCCTAGTCATGAGGATTCCTAGTCATGCGGAGCGGTGGCTCTGTGGCTGGAAGGTTGCCTGTTCAAATCCTGCGGCCGACAGAGGAATCCTACTCTTTTGGGCCTCTGAGTAAGGCCCTTAACCCCAGCTGCTCCAGGGGTGCCGTATAAATGGCTGACCCTGCGCTCTGAGCCCAAGTTTCTCTCTCCCTGTCTGTGTGTCTCATGGAGAGCAAGCTGGGGCCTGTGAAAAAAGACGAATTTGTATATGGCTAATGAAGTGATTTTATGGATACCTAGGATTATTACTGAGGCTTGACCCCACAATTACAGAGATTAACCAGCTCTCAGGCAAGCACCTTTATCGGCTGAGGGACTGAGCAAAGCTCAGGCCCTTCCTTTAAATAGCAGGCTGTAGTTCCATACTATCATCAGAAAGGATGAATCACACTCCATTATCTACATGTATATCGCAGCTGTCATTAAAACAAATGATGTCATGGTGTTCTGGAGCTGTGTGACAGTTTGTGTGTTTCTAGTGCTTTGTTTTATTTCTATCTGGATTTTGCAATCAAAGTAGAAACCGTTTTTGAATGATTTTTCTCTTCTTCTCGGCTGTTTATTCTGACTGAGGATGCGCATGTATTTTGACCCTAAGAAATTTCAAAAGACAATATTTATAATGGAACTTGTAACTTACACCATATAAGCTCAACTGTTGTGTAAAAGCAGACATCCCTCAGCTAAGAATGTCTATAGTGCAGCTATAAGTAGAAGTAAAAAGCAGACATAACATGTTCTATAATATAGTACTGGAATGCGAGACCTCCAAGGAAAACTGGGTTTCAGCTGTAACTGGTGTTAGTGGATCAATCTGTGGCCCTCTTCCCTCTGGAAGACATCAGTGTTGCAGTATGTGCTTTGGGTCTGATAAGGCATTACACCAAGGTCCTGACTGTCTGGTCTTTAAAGATCCCAAGGCACTATTCGTATGAGTATGGATGTTGGACTGCGAGTCCTGAGTGGAATTATAGAGTCTGGCTTCCTTGGGTTAACCTTAATTTATCTGAAGTAATTTCTCACACCTGACCTGCTGTGCAGTGGTGCTGCTGGCGCATAATCTCTGCTGCGTGTTGGTCCCCTCTTACATCTGAAGTACTTTTATCCTTTGGGATAAAAGCATAAGCCAAATTGTTGAACTGCATCTTAACTTTACATTAATTAAGTTCATCAATGAAGAGACCCATCACTCCCTGTGCTTGTTAGGCATTTAATATTATTATTACAGAGAGCATAATGCTAAGGCCAGTTAACCTCTTTGCAAGTCAGAGTGAAGATTGTTTTGGTGAGCAGGGATTTTGCACTCCAGAGATTTTTGTTCTGAGATAGTGGTATGAGTGTCGTAAACTAGGGAACTTGCAATGAACAGTCTATTCCTAAGAAAGATTTGTTAAGGATCTGAGCTTCAATGGAAGTGTCCAATTGGGGAAAACAAACGTGAACTGTTGCAAGTGAGAAATGCAGTAATCCAAAGAGTGCAGCAGCAGCTGTGCTGAAAAGCCCCGTTTTACATATCTGCAAATAAACATTCGAGCGGATGCCTAATTTGCAATATGTTAAATTTGTAGTTGTATAGCTAGACAACCGTAAACATCTTCGTCTTATTCTTCCTGACCACAGTTTTTTTTTTCTACTTGTGTGAAATGCTTTGAAATATAATCCTAGACCCTTACCATCTCTTTGAACTTGACTTCCTCATTGAATCATTCAGGCGTGAGCAGTGACATTTTATTTTGTTCTGAGCCAAAAGGAAGTTACCCGTTTTGTGCTGTTATTTGCTTAGCAGATGTCCTTATCCAGGAAACCTTGCATTGAATATAAATATATGGAGCATTCATGTAGCTGCAATGAGGTAAATTAAAACAAATGAGAAAGACCAGTACAAACTAGTCCAGCACCAAAGTACCTTGCAGACCATTGAAATAAACATTAAAGTTGTAGTGTAGATACAGGGCAGCAAACGCCCATTTTATATTGTGACGCTGTCAGAGTATGTTGTTCTCTACTCAGTTCATTTAGAGGTTGGGTTTTGGAAAAGAAGAGTGGAGTTGGCATTCCAGTTAAGGGCTTCCCTTTGTGTGAAAGGAATGAATAGGTGTAGACTTGTATAAAATGCCCCAGAATAGACTATTTATTAGACAAGGGCATTGTATCGTAGCTTCAGCTTTTATCTCTACTTCTCTCAGCTGTGAGAAAGGCCATCTGTTATAAGTTAGACTTGCAACATTCTGTGCCTCCTCCTTAAAAGACAGAATTTTAAAAAGTGACTGGGAGCTGAAGGGACCTAATTTAAATGTGAAAAATAGGCTGGATTCTTATATTTGTGGAAATGGTTTTTCAGCTTGAGGTATCCAGTGAGCAAAACTGGTTCTCTAGAAGATTATCCTCCTTTTACTGATTGTCTCTTTCTGGTCTGTTTATCAGTCTTGGTTCTGTAAAAGGCTGGGCCTAGTAATTTGTGTAATTAGATGTTGTTAAAGTCGTTACCTGTTCTTTGACATTCCTTGACTAGTGGAATGCTATTCAACTTTTCTGAAATTGCTTCTTAGGCAGGTAGGCGTCTGGGAATTTTAACTTCCATCTGTACATTTTCTGACTACTTTAAATACCTATCCCAGCAACAGGCACAAGGCAGTATACATCCTGGATGGAATGCCAATCCATATACAGTATATATTTATTTAACTTATTTATAGCTCTAGTTTTAACCTTCTGAGTTTAGCTAATCCAAATGCCTCCCCCCGAGGTTACAGTATATATACCTTGTTTATAGTAAGTGCAGTTAGTAACATAAGAGGCTGAAGGTCTCCTCTCATTTGTAATGTATCAAGCCTATTTTGTTTAACTGGTTCAAGAAGCATCCAGCTGTTAAAATGGAAGCCAGGTTATTAGCAACTACATCATGGATGTAGTTCAAGTAGGTAGCTGCATCAGCATGTGTAGACTGCAAAGGAACAAGAAATGTATTTCTTTTCCCGTGCTGAAAAGAGAAGAAAAGAAACACAACTTTTTGGCTCCTTTCTGCATGGAATAAACATCATGGATGGATAGTTTGTTGCATATTCCTCCAATCCTTTGAGTAAATAGATGTCTCCTGTTCCCAGTTTGAAATGCACTTCCACTTAATTCCTGCTCATTCTCTGCTCATTCTGACGAAATCAATTGGATTGACTTTGTCAGTGCTTTTGAGGTTTTTGAATTCTTGTCCGGTCCCCTCATGGTCACCTGTGCTCGGGACTAAAAAGATTAAGTTCCTGGAGCCTTCAAGTGCCTGACATGACCTTTAGCCCTGGAATGTGTCTGGCTGCTCTTCGTATCGATTCCAGAGGAGTCATATTGTGCGAGGTTCTATGAGGCCTTACTAATGTGTTATACAGTTTTGACATAAATTACCTTGAAAATTTTGCCTTTTTAATTACTTTTATACATCATCTAGAACAGACATTCTTAACTTCTTAGATGTGCCACACCCCCACTAAAAAAAATAATTGGTCATCAGTTTTGATAGTTTTGACATTTAGGTTGTTAAATGGATTGATAAATGTATAAAATGTAAATCAAACAAATTGCAATTTTGAAAGCAGTGTTTCCTCAGTTTGAGACACAGTAAGCAGAAAAGGACGTCTTGAACCGAGGTATTGATTTGGGAAATCAAAGTTTCAAAAACAAACACAGAATGGCAAGCTTTCCTAGCACGGTTCAAAAACTCCTCCAGTCGGGTTTTGTTTGGATGATCATGAAACAAGAACTTCATGTTCTGCTTCCATTTGTTGGTGAAGCTGCTTCAACGGGTGATAGTTCAGGGCTCTGACACAAATAAAGATCACTACTGTACTGCTGTTGACGGCAAGTGTTCCTGGTAGCAATTTAGAAAGTCAAAAGCATACTGTAGTGGTGTAAGAGGCAGTGAATGACAGAAATATGTGGAGCTTCTTTTCTCACCAGGGAAGAAAATCCAGGATAGAAGATTCTTCCATCTGTGTGCATTGTGCTGAGGTATTTCTTCCAATCAAACCCTTGCTTGGCAAAAAAAAAAACATTTACTTTTTCAATGGTATCTGAAGCCCTTCATGGTTATTGTCAGAGGTTCACAAAAGAGAAATTCTTTGTTCATATACTAAGCCGCTGAGTGCACAGCGTAGACAGCTCATCTGTAGTCTCATCCAATTGCATGCTGAAGTGACGTGGCTCAGCTTTCAATTCTGCTTTTACCTGTTTCAGAATATCTAAACACATGTTGGCAGTTCGAGAATGGACGACATTATTCAATAAAGAAACTGTTTTCCACATACCAGCTGACCGTTTCCAGGGTACAAGGCTTGACTAAAGACTCAACAGTAGTATGTGGTTCTTATTTTTTGCCATCTAAAAACTACAACTTAAAAAGTTTTTTTTTTGCATTGGAGCAAATCTGTGTTTCAGTGAAGTTGCTCAAATCAAGCTTTCTATAGAAATACCTTAATACTTCTGAAGAAAGGTGCTTTCAGCTTTCATGTTTCTTGTTGGCATTGCACAAAAACTTCCCACATAAGAAGCACTGAGACCTCCCTATACCGTGACATTCTGTGATATATGTGAAAGACAAAAGATGTGTATGATTTGGTACAATTTCTCTTTGACATTGCCAAAATTATTAACTGCAGTGGATTTAATTATCATCTCATTGTTTATTAAAAATTATCAGAGTATTTTAGTGAACTCTAGATTCAGGATAGAACTTCTAATTCTCTCAGCCTGAGCTTGGATAAGGCAGGATACAAATGATGAATCAAATCTTTCCGCAAGACATGCTTAGTACACAGCGTAAGGCATGATGTTTGCAACCTATGTAAAAAAACTTTCCCTTGAGCCACAGATGCTCTTAATCAGTGTCTTACAGATTAATTTTACAGATTTGGGGATTAAATTGCTATGAGACTCTTATTAGATCAGTAATATAACCACAAATATGTAGTGCAGAACTGTAAAGAATGTTTTCTGCCTTTATTGTAAAGCAGTACATTTGCATAAATCCTATTGTCTAATTGTATTGTCTTTGTGTTAAACCAGAGAGATGTTGGATCGTGCTGATTGAGGTTTCATACCTAATGTAGGACAGGTATGAAACCTCAATCAGCACAACCCAACAGAGGTTTATCAAGGCTGGAGAAAAGAGCACAGCACTTGATGGAGTTAGACCTGCCGGCATCCTTCAAAGACACTTCTAATAATAACACCTAATAATCCCCCTCTATAAATTGGCTACATCACTCTGCTCTCCTCCCCACTGATAGCTGATGTGTGGTGAGCGTTCTGGCGCACTATGGCTGCCGTCGCATCATCCAGGTGGATGCTACACATTGGTGGTGGTGGAGGGGAGTCCCCATTACCTGTAAAGCGCTTTGAGTGGAGTGTCCAGAAAAGCGCTATATAAGTGTAAGCAATTATTATTATTATTATTATTACTTCAGCAGAGATTGGTCAATGGAGGTCGACTTACTATAGACAAGCGACTTGTCTTTCCAGACATAGTCCAGACAAGCTTGCAACTAGATGTAGTTATGTCGTCCTCCCAGAGAAAGGATATAATCCTCATTGAACTGACAGTTCCTTGGGAAGAGAGGTGCCAAGAAGCTTTTGGGGGGGGAAGCAAGGAACACTGAGCTTGTCATCAGAAGCAAAGGGTGGAAAGCCCGGTCATTTCCAGTTGAGGTAGGATGCCGTGGTTTTCCAGCCCAGTCACTTTGGAGGATGTTAGGAGAGATGGGGATCAGTGGCAAAGATAGAAAGTCAGCAGTGCAACAGATGATAGAGGCAGCAGAAAAAGCCTCATGCCTGCTCTGGTACAGAATTGATGAATTAGTATGGTCACCACAGGCAAGTAGTGGCTGATCATCACTGCTGTCCCGTTATGCTGAAGAAGTACTGGGTTAAGGGACGAAACTGCTCTTGACGGATAGACCTAGCTGATGATGTCAAGGCAGACTGTTTCATCTCATCTGTACTTGATACTTGCCTTTCTCTTAAACCAGAGACAGATGTTCAGTCATGTTTACAGTGTTTTACCACTTTACTGTTTCAAACTTGGACTCGGATGTCTCCTGATATTATGACGCTTAATGCAAAAGTAATATATGTTCGATTACATGACCGTGTTTTTGGGTCCCATTCGGTCTTTGGAATCCAAAAATTAGTCTCCTTTTGTTTCCAAAAAATGTCAACAGAGGCTGTTGGGCTGGATCTCGGATACAGCTGTAGAACAGGTTATCTGGTTCCTGTTGATCAAGAACAACGGCACATATCGCTTTTGTTTTTCTAGTAAACTTACGAAGACAAGTTTCCAACAGATATGCAGAATGGTGATTCTCGTCCTTGAGCGATATTACAATGACCGCTACTAGAGACCACTGACTGGTGATCTGGTTATAACAGGTGTGCTGACTACTGAGCTGCATTGTGCAGCTGTTCTTTCGTTTTGTTTGCAAATTCAGTGCAATAGGTTTGTATGTGAACGTATGCTGTCACTAAAAATAATACCAGTTCAATTCTAGCACAAAATTTGGAATTTTTTGTCATTTCAATTCCTTACCATTTCAACATTTGAATTGGAATAAATCTCTGATTTTCATTGCTGTTTAGAACTGAATCCTGCTCTGCAAATGATGGCTGGTTCTTATATGGAGGTTTGTGCATAGGTTTGCATTCCCTCACTTACAATTTGTGTAAGCCATTAATGTAAAGATGAGATTAAGAAATAGCCAATTATGAAATTTGGTGGGTATGGAGTTTGTGATCACATTTAAAAACGTACACGTACATGTTGTATATTTCTGTACGTTTTCCTTCTTGCAGTTCAGAAAAGTCTATTACCAGCTTCCCTCTAGGCATTCTGTCTCTATTTGCACTTGATTATTTTGAAAAGGAAATTGTACTGGGATATTTACTATATGGAGTATCATGTTTCAGCGAATTAATGAAATAGCAAGAGGGATGCAGATAATATACCATACACTACTTGTATATGGATTCATTCAGAATTTACTGAAAGTAAATTCATTAATATTCACAGTTCTGCATGTCTTCACACCTTTCCTTTTGATTAACATAATTACACAATCCATCTGCCCCTTTTCTGTTGTTTTCATAGTCTAATCATAGACAGGACAACATTTAACATTTTCATTGTGCAAGAGTTGTTTCCAATGGTTCATTTAAGAAGGTAAAGAAAGTACCAACCACTGTCCTGACAAAATACAACTTTGAACGAAAATTTGTCTTTAGTTCTATGTGGATTTGGTCACAATAGATAATTCTTGGAAGAATTAAAATGTATAATTAGAAAACCTGTTGTTTTATGGGATTGTTCATACCTTGTAAAATAAGTTTTGGGTGTATGGTCATCTGTCTGAAGCTTGATTATTCCATAGTCTTTTTCACACAACTCTAATTTTCCCACGTGTGAAGAGAACAACCAGTAGTACGTCTCATTTGGGAAGACCGTATTCAAAGCGAATAAATTAGCTAAATGCAAAGTTTGGTGTGTTGACTATGAATGTGGTTATGCTGAATGCAACCCTGTTATGTTTTTATAGACTATGACGCATTTATAAAATGATATAAGACCAACCATTTCATGTGCCAGTTTAACACATCTAATGACACATTTCATTTGTTTTGCTTGATAATAGGTGCTCTTGTTCCCTCTGCCAGTGAGAGCTTCTTAAAAATGAGAGCTGGAGGTAATTCAGAACAGCCTTTCTTTCAATTTGTGTGATTAATTAGAAGGAACTCAGATTTATGAGTTAAAGTTTATAGGCAAAAAGTAAGTTTTTTTTAAGCACCTATAGATTAATAGCCTTCGTTCAGGTGTCTTAGTTGTTCATTTCAAAAGGAAATTATTAAAATGGTAAAATGTATATAATTTCAGCCATCTATTCTTAATTTAATTGATGCTTCTCCACTGGTAGTTTCATATTTTGCATGCATGTTACCTCAGTTGATGAAAAGCATGTATTTATGTAGTTCATTAAAGTTTTTATGCGATGTGTTGAATTTAAGATCAACTATTTCTTAAGTAAAATGTTTTTATTTTCACAGGCTTTGTAAAACTGGCTCTGCTAGCTTTAATATTTATATTGGCTATCTACGTTGCATCACAGCTTCTGGAATTAAATGTAGAATCCAAATTGGGAAATATTTTTGGTAAGTTCTTAACCAGTGTAAACTTTTAATAATATTCCAAAAGTAGTCTTAACTGCAGGTAAACCTTTTTTAAATATATGTTGGTATTGTGGTAACTGCAGAAATGAAGATAAATATTCAAATATATTTTCATGCAGCATAGTTGAGACTATGCAATTTTGATAGAACTGTATACTTTGCGTACACAGTTCAGTGAGCTGTACATTTTCTCTCTGTATGTTCTTTTTTCCACTAAAAATGTTTAATCTTAGCCTTGTTTTCTGCCTAGTATGTTATGCAACACAGCAGCACACCAATATTAATCAAAAAGAAATTTAATTTGCTGTCACTGGCTTTCAGTGTCACTGAAAGTTACTCATGAGGTTTGTGAGTTTGTGGATATGGGTGTCTGCTAACCAAATGAAATATCCTTCTGTAGACACTGCAAGTTATCTGTAACACAAACCACAGAAACTAAAATGCATCACTATTATAAAATGGCTTACAATGTATGTGAATATCCCACAGCTATAAACTTAATTTTCTTTCCTTTTTTTTGAACAGGCAGGTCACCTGTCTTTGAAGTACACCGTAAGTAATTTTAAGGCCGTGTTTTTTTCAGAAAGTGAAATGTTTGTGGAATATGCTGTAAAGTTCTGCATTGGTTCTTTGTCTTGCTGATTTTCTCTTTGGAGATGATTCCCACTTTACAATTTTAATAATTATAATAATCCTTACACTTGTATAGAGCATTCCACCATCACCAATGTCACCAGTACACTCCGCACACACCAGCTATCGGTGGGGAGGAGAACAGAGTATTGAACCCAATTCATAGATGGGGATTATAATAATAATAATTTCTTACACTTATATAGCGTTTTTCTGGACACTCCACTCAAAGCGCTTTACAGGTAATAGGGACTCCCCTCCACCACCACCTAAGTGCAGCATCCACCTGGATGATGCGACGGCAGCCATAGTGTGCCAGAACACTCACCACACACCAGCTATTAGTGGGGAGGAGAACAGAGTAATGAAACCTGTTCATAGATGGGGATTATTAGGAGGCCAACGGGAAAATTTTGGCCAGGGGTAGGGGTTACGCCCCTACTCTTTTCGAGAAACGCCCTGGGATTTTTAATGACCACAGAGAGTCAGGACCTCGTTTTTACGTCTCATTACGTCTGTTTACAGTATAATGTCCCCATCACTATTCTGGGCATTAGGACCCATGTGGACTGCAGGGTGAGCACCCCCTGCTGGCTCCACTAACACCTCTTCCAGCAGCAACCTTAGTTTTTCCCAGGAGGTCTCTCATCCAGGTCCTGACCAGGCTCACACCTGCTTAGCTTCAGTGGGTTGCCAGTTGTGATTTGCAGGGTGATATGGCTGCAGGCTGCTGGCATATGCCTTATATGGCTGATAAGGAGACCATTATCGATATTTAATATACTTATTTAAGTGTAATTTTGATATTCAGTAAATTAAGACATTTTTAACATTTGTCTTTAATTTGTTGACTGAGTTTTGACTTTCCAATATTTCATTTTTTGTCTGACTTACAGGACCAGGTGTCCTGTAAATTAAAGTGATGTGTTAAACCCATGAGGTTATGTAAACACAAGGGGGCACTGTCTTTCTACAGTTTGAATGTTTGCATAACTTGTGTAAGTCTTGAACAGGCAATATCTTGGAAGTATTTTCCACTTGTTGCTTTCAGCATTTGCACACTTAAAACAGTCAGTATGGTAGTTTACCCACACTTTAAGTTGGTATATCACTTTCTGCCATACAAACAGATGTATCTTTCAGAATATGGTAAATGTAATCTACATATTTGATGTTAGTTGGTCAGATTCTATAAAAGAATAAAAAGCAAGCCCCAAAACATATTTATTTTCTTACTAATATGTTTGAGGAGTGGTTAGGATTAAGAAACAATAGATAATAATAGATACATTGGCATTATTTTAAGTGTGAAACATTTTATTTCTTGTCCTAGCTACTAAACCACCAAGATACAAGTGTGGACTGTCAAAGCCCTGTCCTGAAGGTCACTTTGCATTTAAAATGGCAAGTGGAGCAGCAAGTGTCGTTGGCCCAAAGATGTGTTTGGAAGACAACATGTAAGGTTTCCTTATATGCTTTCTTGTGCATTTTAAATATTAAAAAGAATAAACTGGCTAAGCT
The DNA here is from genome assembly GCF_059453375.1 of Lepisosteus platostomus. Lineage (NCBI taxonomy): Eukaryota > Metazoa > Chordata > Actinopteri > Semionotiformes > Lepisosteidae > Lepisosteus > Lepisosteus platostomus. Next base: position 45,162,499 of record NC_142619.1, read on the forward strand.
CATTTTAGCAAGGTGCATTGCATTAATGTTTTATTTTGTGAATAACCCAACAGTTGTGTAATTTTCTTTTCAGATTGATGAGTGGAGTCAAGAACAATGTTGGAAGAGGAATAAATATAGCCTTAGTAAATGGTAATTATCCTGTCTAAAAAGCCATGACTGCAAATGCACTCCCAATTTCAGATGGGCAGATACAGTGGTGAGAAAACGTTCGTGGAGCATTTGGAATCATCTGTCTTCCTTTAGTAATGGCTCCGAAAGTTTGATCAGATCTCCCTCTCTGTCATAATAATCGATAAACACAATCTATTTAATAAATAACACGCAAACAATTGTACTTTTTATTGTTTATATTGAACTCACTGTTCAAACACTCACTATCTATGCTGTGAAAAGTATGTGAACCTCTAGGATAATGACCTCTATTAAAGAGGATAATTGGAGTCAGGAGTTCCAATCAATGAAATGACATTCAGTTGAGTTTGAGGTGCTCTTCCCTATAAAAAAAAAAACAAAGTTTGTTTTCCCAATGGAGTCTGCTCTTTACAACACGGATATGTTGAAGTGAAACGTCCCAAATCAAAAGAGGTTTCAGACGACCTCAGATGATATGCTAATACGACTGGAAAGGGTTACAAAAGCATTGCTGAAGACTCCATCACTTCCCCAGTCAGGCAGATAATGCACAAATGGAAATAATTCAGTACTGATGCTAGAACTGGTCATCCAACAAAAATCAGTGCAAGAGCTGGCTGTACAATGCTTAAGGAGGTGACAAAGAACCCCAGGGTAACAGCTAAGGATCTGCAGTCGTCTCTTTCTGATGTCTGTGTTCACGAGTCCACAATAAGAGAAACACTGAACAAGAGTGTGTGCGTGGGAGAATACCATGGAGAAAACCACTGCTCTCCAAAGAAACCTTGCCACCCGTCTCAAGTTTGCTAAAGACAACCTGGATGTTCCTCAGCACCACTGGAACAATGGTCTGTTGACTAATGAGACATAAGTGGGGGGGGGGGAAACCCACTGCATACCAATGCAAAAACCTCATCCCAACCGTGAAGCATGGTGAAGGGAGCATCATGGTTTGGAGCTGCTCTTTTCCTTCTCTTTTCAACAGGCTTCAGGGCCTTCTAGATGCATGATTTGATACACCTTAAGAAGCTATGTCCAAAACGAGCTCACTGGATATGGAGGTTTTAACTGCACTGTAAAGTAGATTTAAAAATAAATTCACGGAATGAGGAAACTTCCAGCTAATGTGAGAATACATGGAAGGCAGCCCGCTAGGGGATTTAACCTGGGCCTTGTAGTTCACAAGCAAATGAAAAGTGGCGCTGAAGTATGTCATAATAACCCTACTTTCAGTCTTGAAAGTTAGCCACACAGTGTTGTCTTTCAGTAAATGTCTGTATTTCGGAAGACTTCAGTTCTTGTATAAATCTAACCCATATATACTGTATGTACTTACGAAGTTGGTGTTGGAGTGAATGATAAAGTTATGATACACACAATAACTAGTGAGGGTCAGTACTACGTGGTCCCTCTTCATTTTGTGTACTGGATTTCAGGAATTTGTTTTTAAAGAGAACCATGTACTGGATTTTAGTAATTTGTTTTTAAAGAGAACCAGTTCATATAGTCTTTCATGCTTTTTAACAGGTAAAACCGGAGAATTAATGTCAGCAGAGTCTTTTGATATGTGGGCTGGAGGTGAGTTGCGTCAGAAAGTAAAATGTGTATATAAAAAGATGCTCCTTTTGGTTTAGATTTTTAGCTTACATCTATGATATTTTTTTTGTTACAGATGTAAGTCCTTTAACTGCATTTCTTAAAACTATCCAGGACGGGACAGTTGTGATGATGGCAACTTTTGACGATGGTGCAACAAAGTAGGTTTCCTGTGATATCCTTCATAATGCTTGTCGATTTAAAAAGTTGGTCCCTCTTATGTCTGAACACCAGTATTTTTCATTAAATGATTATTAACTAAAACTGCTGTCTTCTGATGGTTCAGACCCATATGGAAACCTTTTTCTTTTTAAGCCCAGCAACTTACAATAAGAATGCAATTCAGCTCCCTTCTTTGAAAATTACTACAGATTCTAGATTTGCTTTCAAAGTTCCCTGCCAGCGAGTTAATTGCAGAAAATTTGACCTTTGCGATATAATGAATTCAGGCCTGCGACGTGGAAGGTTTTACTGTTGTTTTCCTTCCAGACTCAATGATGAAGCAAGAAAACTAATAAGCGATTTGGGAAGTACAAGTATTAGCACTCTTGGATTTCGAGACAACTGGGTCTTTGTTGGAGGAAAAGGAATTAAAACAAAGAGCCCCTTTGAGCAGGTAAGTGAGCATTGGGGCCTGTCAAATAGAGGGCGGCTTCCTTCAATTGCAAAGGTGTTGCATTAATAAAGAAAATAAAGATAAGGAAAATGTAATCCAGTGAAAAAACGGAAAGCTGTGTAGCATAGTTGCAACTGACAGCTTAATGGGCAGTGAAGAGTGGATAGTGGAAAATTTAAACAAGACCAAGACCTTGTTGCCTGACCATGCTTTTAGGTAGGTGTATATTGCAGGTGTTAACTTCTTGAGTTAAGTTTTGTCTCTCACGTTATCTGTTACAATTTCCTAAGTGAGTGACCTTGTTAGTGCCTGGGGGGTTAACACCTTGATGCTGGGAAGCGGCAGACTGTTTCTTCTCCAGGCTGTCATTCTCTTCTGCTTTCCCCATGCATTAAAAAATTGACCACTGACGGGTTTCAAAATTGGACTCCACCAAATTCTCAGAAGATGGCTGAGTGTGTACATTTTGAGAAGAGAAGTGTGGTTTAGTATGGCTTGTGATTACAGTCTGTCCCATCCAGCATGATTCTACTAGCCGCAATGTTACTTTGTCATGATTATTTGTTATCGTTGTGCTTTTTTTGTTTTGTAACGAAATGTGTACATGCCTTTTGTTTTCAGCTTATTAAGAACAATGCGGAATCCAATAAATATGAAGGCTGGCCAGAAGTCTTGGAAATGGAAGGCTGTATCCCCCATAAACAGGACTGAGATTTGGGACTTAATTGTGGACGCTATCTCTATTGTACATTTGTATACTCATGAAGAATAGGACAGAAAATACCGTCCTTATGGATCTTTTTTCCCATGACCGTTAACCAAAATGCATGAAGAACACTGTGAAAGCTCCTGTGTTATATGTAAATATGATCAGTACCCAATATCGTTACCAGAGGAATCAAATGTTTAAGTAGGGTTTTAGTATTGCTATTTTTATATATTCTATTCACTATCTGTGAATGTACTGGAAGAGTTTCTCCATGAAAGTATTTAAACAATCTCTGGGGTCCGTTGTGGTTGTTTCCGTTGAGCTAGTAGTGTCCAGTGGCAGGGATGCTGTCAAGGAATGCTTCAGATTTAATATTTTTATGTAGGGGACCAGCAACATTTTCTTGTTTCCAATCTGATTAAGGGGGGGCGTAGAGGTGATGTGTCTAATGATTCTTATTTTTTTCTTTATATTAAGCCTTCTTGCTTATTAATTGTGTGAGAATATGCTGTGGCCTTGATGGGGGGGGAAAAAGGATAAGTTTTTATTGTTGCTGTCCTGGAATTATGAGTGTTTGAAGGAGGAGCTCTGGAGACTACTGGGGAAACAATCAGCCTCTCCAATCTTTAAATGTATAACACAATTATAGGCAGCCTACAATTTTATCATCAAGGAATTACAAGTAAAATCAGGTGACAAGATTTGAAAAGGCCTTAGGCATGTTTGTTTGTCCTGTTGCCAAGAACAGAAGCAATAAAGTGCTTGTCTCTTCCTTCAAGAAGTTATTAACTGTTGGCGTTTTTGTTTGCATTTTGAAAGAACTCCACTTTGATGCAAGATTATTTCTTTTAAACAAGAATTTATTTATATTTTATAAACTGCTGTGAACCTTTGGTAGAAAGAGTTAAATGCGATACCACAGCGGAGAATAAAAAAAGACGATAGCTTCAGTTTGCATGTAACATTTTGCTCTGTCACTGACTGCGGAGTTGGAAATCTAGACGGGGAACTATCAAACCAAGCCGTCTTTGTTGAACAGGGCACAGAAGTGCTGCATTTTTAAATTAAGAAACTAGACATATGTAGGCAGTTTAAGATCTGGTTCAATGAAGGTTGATATTCTTTTTTTTTGTTGTTGTTGTTGTTGTTGTTGTAATCAGGAAAGTGTGTTTTTAATTGTATATTCTGTACATTAAGTATTTATAATCAGACTAAGAAGGCATGGCTGTGGGTCTGGGGGCATCTAAGTATAATTTGTACGTTCTACATATATTTGCGTGAGTTATCTCCTGGTACTCTGATCTCCTTCCGCCACCCAAATATAATTCTGACTAGGTTTGATTGGAGATTTTAAATTGTCATTTTCTCTATAGCCTTGTAATACACTGGTATCCTGCCCAGGATGTAAGCAGTTATGCTCTTGGTCTCACATACACCAAGGCCCATACTTCTGGTGACAGGCAGAAACGATCATAGCCAGTTAAGGGTGTATTCACACTAGGCTCTAACCCCCCACCCCCACCCCAAACTAAATACAGTTCATTTAGTTTGAATGTGCAATATGAGAATTCCAAAAGCATTTGATTCAGAGTGTGTTTTAATTGAATTCAAACCTTTTCCTATGAAACACTTAAGGTATGCACGTAAACTTCCATCCACATTGAAAGCTCAAAGCCTGAGTGATGGAAGCCATCAATGTTGTAATCAAGAATATTGCATAATTATCTGGGTTTTATGTACTTGCACATGGAAATTTACACATTATTAACCAATTATATTATAACCATAATGTGCATAGCACACAAGTAGTGTATTGTAATATCAAACGGTCATTTCAACATATATTAAAACGGGTTAAAAAGCCTTTCACTTAAACTTTTTTAACGTTGCAATGTAATACATTATTGAATATATAAGAACCCTGTCAATAAACAAAAAGAAACACTTTATGGTGATGTCAGTTATATGGACTTTCTGGTGGGGCCGTTGACTGGAAGGTGCATAAAACCTGAAAAGGGCCAGAAAACTCCACAGATTTGCTTGGTATCTGTTGTGCTAGGGCACAGTGGTTGTTGTCCAAAGAATTTTACAAGGTATCTTTTAATAAATGTAAAAAAAAAAAGTGTACAAAAATGTTTAACTGAATCATAGAAGTGAACTCTGTTCTTTTTACCCCAGGGTTTATTTCCATGTGAGTTTAGTTCACCTCAGAGAGCTATGGAAAGGTCCCTAAGTGAATGATGGTGTGAGCAATGTGTTCTTTGAGATGGCTTTCATTCTTGTATTGAATGCACCATGTTGCCTTTGTAAATTAATGAAGCTATTTTTTGTACTGCTGTCATAGTGCTGCATTTTGAAAATAATGATGCACATTCCCTTATATTTCATTTAAATCTATCTTGTCCTGTAATACATCTTATGTATGTTAGACGGTGCTGTTGGCAATTGTTAGGTTGGTTTATATAACAGGAATATTCCTGTTGTACTTTGTTGAATTGCTCTATGCTTAACCTAAAATCATTTCTCTGGCCAAGAAAACAATTTAGAACTGGCTACTAAGGAATCCATTAGCACAACTCAAATGGATTTATATTATTGAAGTTATTTTTGTAGACATATTTTAAAGTGTTTTCCAGACTGATTTTATATTTTTCTGAAACGTAATTAATGCGCTATTGGAAATGCAGTATCTTTGAGAAGATGTAACTTGTATATTTTGCTATGAAAATGGGCCAATCCAACACAGATTCCTGGGCAGATCTGTATTTGACAGGGGTAAATCATGCATACAAAAATCTACAAAATAACTTATTAGATCACCTGATTTTAAGATGTAGCCAGTCAAGGTTCTGGAAATTTCCACTGCAGGAAGAACTTTTCAGCTTTGAGTTTGAGGCAGATTTTTCCAGTTCATCTTTCTAGAATATGCAGACAAATTTGAAAGTGGAAGACTTTTGCACAAAGATGTTTATTGGTAGTTTTTGAAAACGTAGCATCGCTCTCTCTTGCTTTTAAAATAAATTACTTTGTACATATCAAAGAATCTGCTGTTTTGCTGTATACTTACAATCTCGCTCAGGGTAGGTTTTTCCATGAGGTTTGTCCCTTTCATTTCTCTACATGATTGGATACATCTACCCTGTGTTACCTTGTTACCTCTGGGATATAATAAAGCATGAAATGAATTTGCTGTTGATTCCAGAGCGAAACGATAAGTTGCTGTATAAAAACAAAATTAGTGCCTTTTAATAATAGGACACTGAAAGTCAGTTCAGCTGAAGTTTTCTTATTAGTGTTTTGACCTTTACAATATTTAAAAAAAAGCTTCAGAATATCTTTTGGTGTGGGCTTTTCTTTTATTTGTATTGAGCTCCTTAAGACTCCAGACCAAAGATTTGAATGCAGGTCCACAAAAATAAGATTCTGTGTGCTTGGGTGCGATTCACCTGTGCCCTTTACTTTGGAAGACCGACATTTAATTCTGGTGTTTGGAGACCTTCATCCTCTGTCTTTCGGTGTGCTGCTGTGCATTATTGTGGATAACATTGTTCATGAGGACATTACCTAAACAAACATTTCTGTGCAGTGGTTCTCTGTTCTCAAATACTGCATGTTGGTAAGGTGGTGTTCTTTCTGTACCTCATCACTACAGTGAGGTGACAGTTAACTAAAGTTTGTAGAATGCTATAAGGATTTCTAAAATGTGTATCTTGCAAGACTTGAACATTATTTTCTTGTTTTGCTATGGGTCATTTTTAGGATGAGAGCTCAGTTATCCTATTTTCTGTTTGGAACTCCACAAAAAATGTATGTTATACTTATTCAGTAGACTGATTATGATGCGCTTAAGCTTGTTTGCACCAATGGTGAATGACTGGATGTTAATTATAATTAATTAAAAAGCAGGCTTACTTGTTTGTGAAAAGAATGAATAAAAGTTGTTTCATTAAAAAAGTGAAGTGAATTGTGTTTTTGTTTATTAATGAGTATTACCTTCTCTCTTAATATTGATGTGTTTATAATTTTTAAATGCCATGCAAAAGCGGATTCCACAGTACATGTTCAGGGTATATGTTTGTAGAACCATGCAAATATTTTAAAGCATATCATTTTTAAGTGACTGCCAGTTGCTAAACCCAGTTGTGTGAAATGAAATATGTTCCTTTTCATGATTTAGGCTATACATAAATAGCATCACAAGAAACATCACTTAAGAGACAAAAATACACAAAGTTATCAGGAAAATGACAATCTTTGTTCAGATGGTGCAATAACGATTGAACAGAAATGATGCAAGAATTCATACTGATTAACATGTCATCAACAGGGCTCGACTATGAAAGTAGTTTGTGGCTAATGTTAAAAGCCGTGCAATCTGTACATCTGATGTTTGCTCTACACCGACTTGCAAATGTGTTGTGGATTCTGTCCCAGTCCTCTTATGAAGCCTAGATGAGCACATGCCAATTCACTAGTCTCTGACCTTTACCTGACACAAATGTTCATGTCACGAAGGGCTTACCTGGCAAGTAGGGCATCCATGATATAATGTTTATATTCTGATCTTGCAAGAAAGCTGTGGTGTCCTACTGGAATGTTGTCACAACAGGATGATCATGTAGTAAAGGCAGCAAATGTGGACTTTATCACAGTGGGGCAGTGATGCCATTAATTGCTACAAGTATGATATATAATTACATCATCCAAGTGGGGGCTACCCATTGGTGGTGGAGCAGAGTCCCCATTACCTTTAAAGCGCTTTGGGTGGAGTGTCCAGAAAAGTGCTATATAAGTGTATTATTATTATTATTATTATTATTATTATTATTTATTATTCCTGCTACTACTCCTATTCCTGTTCCTGCTACTACTACTACTACTGCTACAACTGCAAGTGGAGCTCTATGGAGACACAGTACCTGGTCAGACCATCATGCATGGACCTTCCCATCACTCACTGTGTCGCCTTGTGGTCTTTAAGATCATAGCCTGTAATTAATGGGCTGTGTTTGGCTCTATGTCTATGCTGATGTGTTGCCAGTTTAGAAATTGCTGGCTGTTACCACCTCAAGCAGAGAGAGAGAGACACTGTGCTGACTGTAGAGGATAACAAGAACTCTGTCCAGTTCAGTGAGGGTTTGACTTGACTGTAATGATTTGTTAGGAAAAAGGCTGTTTTCCAGAGAATACCAAAGAAGGCATGAACAGCGTATTTCCCCAGGGTGGTCTGAAGTCAGGTATTATAAGCATGGTTTCATAGTCTAACAAAATTAACAAATGAAATCACCTCCTCACCTGTGCCCGATATACTGTCTTATTAATCTGATAATTTAGTGCTTTATGCAACACTAAAAATCATCTGAGTACGTCACGGTAGATCATGGGTTATTAACCAATAACCATTTCTACAAATTTAAGAAAATCTTCATAGAGTAATGTTCTGGTGGTACAGTATTTTATACTTTTTTACTTTATGTTCAGTGTTGGGAAAAGTTCCTTTTGAAAAATAATCAGTTACTGGTGTAATTTCCTTGTTAATTATAAAACAGAATCCTCTATACAAGAAGTGGTGGAAAATATTATTTTAAATGTTATATGCACAATTATAATTTTAAAAATGTCAACACAACAATTAATATAAGTTTGTGCATAGTTACTGCATAAGGTAATCATTTCTTCAAAACAATTTGCCACAACTTAATTTTACAACCTGTATTAATTTAACAAAATAATTTCTTACATAAGTAACTTGTAAATGTGATGGGCTACTTTTTAAAAGTAACTCTTCCCAGCACTGCTTTTAATGTAGGTATTTGTTAAAACTGACTCTCAATTTCTTAGGACAACCATCCTTTCAGAGTGATTTGAAATGGTCTTTTACTCTACTATGAAACACTCCGCAGCTAAAAGTTTGCCAGAAATTGCCCCCTCCTACTGTATGCCCATGTAGTTAAAACCATTGGTAAACTTCTCAGGAGTTTTAAAGTTTATAACTTGGATCTGTTGTTTGCATGAGTTCCCAGGACAATGAACCACATTCCAGAAAGAACACCATGCCTAAACCTTAACTTTGCAACTGCTCTCTCTTCCTACTTTTGGTAAAAAGTAAAAGACTTCTTTGAAGCCAGACAATTAGTGATTAATTGGGGATAAATAATATAGCAGAACTGAATTCTTCTCATACAAGTAAGTCGGGTAAAAAGCAGAACTAACAGACTGCAATAACCAATATGTTCAATGGGTTATTTATAAATTGCAAATGAAACTAGTCAGTGAACATTGTAAATTTACCAACTCAATCTTCAGGGTTTCCTGGATTTTAGAGGTGATCTGAAAACTCCTCAAGGAAGGAGCTTAGATGAAACCACTTCTTGTAAATTATCTTTCTCTCTAGAGCTCTAAGTCTTGCCAGCGCATTCAAGTCAATTTCCAAGCATTTTCTGGTAATACAAATGTCCCAAGGTTTAAATTCCTGAAGCTTGTTTTGTCTTAATGCTTAATTACCATTACAGATAAAATGAATTTTCTGTACAAAATCTACTTTTACACTGATTTCACAAAAAAAATATTCTATTACACAGCAGGATAGCAGGCCACAGCATCAGTATTACTGTGGTTGCACAGTATTGAATGCCCAGACAATTCTGTTACTAACACCATACAACTTAGCGTTACACAAATCAGATGGGCTATTCTCATAGAACGTTTACATGTAAATACCAAAAAGCATAAACTGTATGAAGCTGTCTTTTGAAATCATTACTGTATTTTCACATTAATCTACTGTTCATTCCTAGCTGGATTTCAGTATAACTCCAGGAAAGTAGCCAATGTGTTGAGAAAAACAGGAGTAAAATATTCTAAAACTAGTAGAGTGACACTACTAGTAAAGCATATTAGTGTAATTTTAGGACAGGTACCATTGTGGTTTATATAAAAAAACATTTGACATTTCAAGCCTACAAAACGCAGAAGCACTAACTGTGGTTAAAATACTAATAAACCTTCCAAGTCTGTAATTTCTCCTGAATGTAAATTAAATAAGCCAATAATGTCATTCAACACATTACATTCTTATTGCAGCTATCATCTAATAAAGCCTTTTTTCAGCAAACAAAATAGGATCCTTTTATGCTTTTATGTGCAAGTCTGAAAACAGTATGTGTGCTATAATACCGCATGATTTAGGAACTTGGAAGACATTTTAAAATGGAGTAAAAAAACCTTTTTTCCATGCCTAATTTTCTCTCAGACATGTAAAACAAAACTTTAATGATGAAGCATTCTCTGTTTATCTTTTCTAAAACCTAATAAATCATTGTGCACATTAAAGATCCAGTGTTCCATTGAAATATAGGGTCAAAGTTAACCTTAAAGCCTCTTTTAAAGAAAGGACTTGTGGTATTTTGCACAGGTATGTCACTTTTCACAAATCATTGCTCCACACTCACAGAAAAGAGGCAAATTTGTGCCAGGGGACAGACAAAGTGCCTATGTTTTAATTAATCAGAATGCCTCAAAAGACAATCAACCACATATGCTTCCAAAGCGTAGTGATATATATAAATACAAACATATATACAGTATACAGTATATGGAAATTTGCCCTAAGCAGTCTGAAACAACTTACATACTTTTAAGAAAGAACTCCCCTTCATTTTTGGTAATATGAGGACATTAAAACAGAAGAAATACATAAATATGTTAAAAAAAAAAGAATAACAAAGAAATGTGGTTGCCGTGAGCAGAAAATGAAGCACAATTTAACTAAAAACAAAGGTTTATGACAAACAAAATGAGGGCTTCAGTTCCAAAAAGCATTCAAAAAATAAGTATCTTTTTTCTTTTCTTATGAATTTTGTATAACTTAAATATTTACAAAATATAAACAATGTAATGAAGTTAAAAAAATACTACTTTCACTTTATATATATATGTTCTTGTATTGTTGTTTTCTGACTGTACAGTTTTAAAATTTCAAAATCGCTATTGTTTTGTTTCAAGAGCAAAATACATTTTTTTGTTACCAAAACTGTTTTTTTTTAATGTACATTTTGGTTGGGGTTATGCAAACCTATGAGCTTTTAGTAAATTTAAAAATGTTAAAATGAGAAAAATACCTAAAGGAAAAGTTTTTGTGATCACATAATATTTTATATATTTTAAGGATGATTTGAGTTACTACCATATCCAGTTTAATTCCGATAATCCTACTGCTCATAATAGCAACTCCAGCAGCTTTGTTGCTTAGTTACATCAGACATTTATGGCTGCAGTAGATCAGTTCTCATCACAAAAAAATTGCGGACCTTTACACAAACTTCACATGCTCTGGCTTTTTTATTAAATTCAGATTTTTTACTTAATGTAAACCTTTTTGCATTTTCTGACAGTCATTCCCTTTATATTCCCTTTTTTGCATCTTGAAAGCGCCATACTTACCATTACTGTTTCTGTAATGTAGGTGTGTTTGTCTTCTTTTACTCAAAGCCTGATGCTGATGCCTACAGATTCAGGCCTGGTGAGGACCTGTTTTGCAAAAGGTATGTCTTTATTTCACTCAGATGTTTTTTAAATCAGTCTCCCCCCCTCACGAGTTCATGTATCACTGAATGTAAATACCGTCTCTTAGGAGGTCACGCGTTCTTTTTTTTTCTGCTTGACACCTTCAAAAGATTTTCAGCTGTGCGGGGGGGTCGTCTCCTTGTTTTTTTGGTCACGTCTTTCGTCATTTTCTTCCTGAGTTCTCGCTTTTCGACAGAAAGCTCTGCCTCTCGATTTACACTTTTTTCTCTGAAATGGCTGCCTGTCTCATCTGTTCTCCGACCACTCCTGCAGGCCGGTTTGCTATTTGCAGGTGTGCATGTCAGTCATGCTTTCACAGCGCCTGCAGCGCACATAGCAGCACCACACAAACTTGCACTCGCAGCGCTCCACGTGCCGCACCACGTGCGTGTTATAGCCTCGGCCGCAGCAAAGCAAATTACACCCATCAGGCCCTGCTGAGGTGCGGTTACACTTCCGGCCACGTGTGCCGGCTATCCCTGCTTTCCTGTCCTCCAAACAGTAGTTGGGGGACTTGTTCACGTAGATCAGCTCTTCCTTGCTGACCGGTACCCTCCTCTGGTCTTTCTCTTTCCGGCGCACCTTCTTTCTTGACCTGTCCAGCACCTGAATGCTGTTCTCGTATCTGTCCTTCAGGAAGCTGCCGACCTTCTCGAAAGTGGACATGGTCTTCCAGCAGGTCTTGACGGCACAAGAGCCCGACACCCCGTGACAGCGACAGTCTGTGGACATCATCTTCGCCACGGCCTGAGGGGTGAGAGACAGCGTCAAACCCTGCTTTATGCCGAGAGGTTCATTTCAGTCAGGAGCCCTCAGGAGAACAGGTGTTTATTAAGCCATGCATCTTGGATGTCATATTCGGGGCCTTTAGGTCCTATCTTTCGAGGTACTCCTGCCCACTAAGCAATTCTCAGTGGCTTAGCATGCAATCTGTGGCAATCCTTGGCTGGGTGGAAGGGGAACATGATTCCTCACCACCTCGTTGGACGGATCCAAGAAAGCAAGTGAAGCATGAGCAGGGAGGCACGCATCATACGACTGAAAGCCAGCTTTAAAGATCTCTTCCCCGATATTCATTAGATGGGCTGTGAATCGGTAAATGCCTTGAATTTCAAAAGAAATATTAAGTTTCCTGCCTACGCCTTGGCTTCACTTGGCATCACATAGATTCTTAACATGATCTGTGGATGTACTGTGGATGTGGCACATTGAGCGAATGTGTGGTATTAATTCAAAATGTTTTATTTTGACTTCATTTGAAAACATCTCTTAAGCTGGGTTTAATTAAACTAGCACGCAAACGGTGTTTTGAGAATTAAATTAATTTAGAGAATTAAAATGGCATGACAGTGCATAAAGCATTGCAAATAAGTCACTTAAAAATCAATTACAAATCTTAGTTCTCTTGATTGAACTATAATACACTAAATTCTATCAGTGTATGTACCATTATTATCCTAGAAACTATTCATTGTGACCAAAGATTTGTATTACCAAACCCTGCTTATTCTCAATTCTATTACCTAGAAAACAAAATGCTTTCATTTAGTTTTTTATACTGAAAGAGAAGTATACAAGAGTGTACGGAGACCAAAAAAAACACTAAACACTAAAACAAAACACTATTTTCTCAGGATGCTAAATAAGTGGTTACTTGCAAGCCTCCAGTGGATTAGGCATTACTCTACAATTTGTTCTCTGTAGATGTTTGATATGAAAGAGTGGAAAAGTAGAGTATTTGTGTTTTTACAGCCCTGCTCCCCATACAATGATTTTGTTAGAATTTAACTATATTGTAAACAACCCGAGAGTTCACTCTCCTCTTACTCTGGTGTGACATTTGCTGCAGCAGTACCTTTCGGAGTTTCTGTCAAATTAGTGCCACTATGCGTCAAAGACGCAGTGTGTACTTTTGCCTAGAGTTTATTAGGCCGGGATTGTGAGGCTTTTCTCAGGATGCTGACTAAAAGGGTCAGTCAGTTAGTGGACATACAGAGAGAATCTTAGAATTAAAGCGTTAATATATACAGGTTTCCTGTTTGCCTATGTTTTTTTTTAAAAAGAAAACCTGTTTTTTTGTGTGTTGATCCATAAAATGTTCCTGGCATTTGTGTGTGGAACACTTAGCCAAATACCAATCATTCTTAAATCTCCATTTTATCAAGTCAGGAAAGAAAATGACATTTACATAGTTTCTCCTCTAGGAATGATGCAGAAAAAAGAATCTGTGAGTTAAAGGGTTTTTTTACATTCAGTTGCTTTCCCTTCTCTTTCAATCCAACTTGTTTTTCTGAACATAGCAAATGAATGGAAAGGTATCTTTAGTTTTTCCCTTTATGTTAAATTTTCCTTTTTTTTCTCTGAAGCAAAATCTCCATTATTTTGGGAGCAGCAGCACATGATCCCTAAGAGCAGACTGCACTTGCATTATCCATCCCACACTTTACTCACACGAATGTCCACGAGGGGCTTAATTAGAAAACGAATTGCTCATGAATGCATCTTTATTACAGAGGCAGAGGAATGTACAAGAAAATCATCTCATTGCTATCATAGAAATCCTGTCTCTTTCTAAACATCTTTATCATGAAGAGGCATTCCAGCACTCCAAAAAAATATAAGGATGGAGATCAACAGTTATTTTCCTAGACTACTGTAGTGTTAGTAAACTGATAGTATAGTAACACTCAGTGAATTGTCAGAATAATGGCGTTAAATAAGTGGGAAATTGATTACATTTCAAGAATCATACATTATTTTTAGTTGTTAGTATCTTGACATATTATGTCTGGATACTTCTCAATTAACATATTCAGTTGTTGTGCTTGGCACCTTTCATTCTTATGCAAAACAACTCATTTAATTTTACAGTTTTTAATTGGGCTATTCAACATTTCAGCTCAAATCCTTTCTCATGGGAGAAGTTGTTCAATACATGAAGGTTTCCTCCCAAAATGAGCAGCAGCCCCATGAAAAATATATCTGATATTACACAGGAAATAAAAAAAACCCTCATCAGTATTGTTTGCAAAGTTTTAATTTAATTGACAATTTTTGCTCCAGGTCTAGCCCCTGCTGAGCTTTCTTTTGAAGGGTAGGAGGAGAGGGGAAATTCAAATGCAGTAAATGCCAAAGGGCTGAGTACAACGCTGACCATTTTGGAGTAATCAAGCAGTATTCCATCTGTAGTTCACCACTGTCAGTTCTCGGACGAATACTGCTAGTCCTAACATGCAAGTTTTATCTTAAGATAAATCATCACAATTTTTTGTTTGGCTTTGTTTTCATTTTTATAATAAAAATTTCCATGCTACAGTCCAAAAAGTGTAAAATCTTTTCAGCCATTTTTATTTGTTTTGGCATTTCAGCTTGAATACCACATGGTAAAAAAAGAACACAACTGTAAGAGAGCATTAGAACCAGCTGGCTTTATTAATTGTGTTCTGCTTCAATCGGAAGTGTCTCTCAGGAATCTGGTTTCAGAGGGATGTGTTGAGGTTTTTTTGGTGCTGCTTGCCCTATACAGGCAGATTTTACTCCTTATAATTGCAGGTGAAAATGTGGAATGCATACCATGTTCTTTCTATGAAATACTTGCTGAATAATTTGCAATGCATTAAGTCAGTGCCGCATTCTGATAAATGTAAGAAATGGGATGTTTGCTAACTAACAGGATATGTTCTGAAGAGATCATGCGTTTTATTTTATTCATGGGCGCGTGTGCCATTAAAATTCACTCTATTTTTCCTGAGACGAACCAGCAATTCTTACTAAGCATTTTACTGTTTGTAGACTTTAACTGCATAGGACTAAGGTCTACTTAATACAGCTAGGACTTTAAGTTAAGTTAGAAACGGTCAATGTCTGCAGTCACTTACATTACAGTTGGTCATCAATATGGTGCAAGGTAATCCCCTCACTGGGCAATGTTTCTAGAGCAGAAGCTGTCCTTAGTCTTGTAATAAATAATTTTTATGTTCCCTTTCCCATATTCTAGCTGTAAAATATACTGTAAATGTGAAGATTTCAGCCACATTGCACTACCATTAGAAAGGAGACAGATTTACAGACTCAGTTCACACAGATATCTAATGTGATTACACTGCCCACATTAATCTGCTGTCCTCACATTTTAAGCACACATTACATAATGTAACTGTGCACACGTGTCCTTACCACATGAGCCTGACCACCTCAGTATGCAAATGGGAGTGGTAGCAGGAACTGTACCAGAAAGATTACTTCTGCAGTTGTATACCCTAAAAGATACTGAATTGGAAATCATGACAACTTTCATACGATAATATTTAAAGCGATAATTTAAGACATCAAACATTAAGTAGCTGCTACCATCTGAATCAACCAATCTTCCAATATCTACTCTCTTCACGATCACACTTTTATCTAAGGATTTTCCTCATTTCCATCTGTGCAATGAGCATTAGCTACAGAACTAAAAACCACACTTACTACTCACACCAATGACATTCATTATCGATTCTCATAAAACTGCACTGCCCCGCAAAACAGAAAACTTTCACGTTGTGTGTTTTAAAAGTCTTGAGAAACCTTTTTCTCAACCAAAAGTTCAATTTCTTCAGGAATCGTAACTCTGAGGTAACACTTAAACTTATAGTTTCCAATTTCAGGATGCCGTTGTGTTGAGAACGATATATTTCATATATTTAAAAAACAAATAACCTGACGATGACAATTGTTCTAATTCTGTACTGCTGGTTGAGCATGGTCCTCCTTACCTGTCGGCCAGCCTCACTGTTGTGCTGGTTCATGGCGAGCAGGACGGAGGCGTTCCCCGTGGCGCTGTCGAGGAACCTTCGGCTGAACCACATGCCGTACTGGATGTCATCCGAACACCCCCCCCAGTGCCAGCCCTCCCTAGGGGAGCCCCCTCCTTGCAGGGTGGTGTCGCAGGAGCACTCGGTCATGTTCCCTGCGCTGCAGGAGCGCGTCATGGTGTGCACCAGGCCAGCTGCCATAACCGCATAGATGAAGGCGGTCTCCTTCGTCCCTGGCGATCAATCAAAAAGCGGGGTTACACTTATATAGCACTGTTCTGGACACTCCACTCAAAGCGTGGTGTAGCACCACCTGGATGAACTGGATGGCAGCCATAGTGCGCCAGTACGCTTACCACACACCAGCTATCATTGGGGAGGAGAACAGAGTGATGAAGCCAGTTCATGGATTGGGGTTATTAAGAGGCCAAGATTGGTAAAGGTCAATGGGAAATTTGGCCAGGAAACCAGGATAACACCCCTACTCTTTTAGAAAAACACCCAGTGATTTTTAATGACCACAGAAAGTCAGGACCTCAGTTTTACATCTCATCCGAAGGATGGCACTTTTATACAGTATAGTGTCCCCGTCGCTATACTGGGGCATTAGGACCCACACAGACCGCAGGGTGAGCTACCCATACTGGCCCCACTAATACCTCTTCCAGCAGCAGCCTTAGTTTTTCCAGGAGGTCTCCCATCCAGGTACTGGCCAGGCTTCCACCTGCTGAGCTTCAGTGGCCTAGCAGTTGTGACTTTCATGGTGACATGGCTGGTTTAATTAACTCCCTATGTCGTGTATTAAAAGGCAACACTTTGAAGAAAATACACAGGCCTTGTGCAGAGAAGGTGAAATCCGAGATGGATCCAGGATTCCCTGTTTGTGATGTTCAACAAATGCATCCATCCGTTTTCATTTTGCTTGTCTTGGCTAGAGTCATGGCCATGCATCACCAAGACCATTAAATCAATTCCAACAACACTTTGGCGCAAAACGCCTCCCTTAATCGCACATCAGAATTTTACATTAGTAAAAAAAAAACTTTAAAGGAAAAGTTACTTTGTCCCCACAACTTCAAAATGCCAGGAAATGAATTTCAACTTCAAAAAAAGGAACAACTTTTCACAAACCTTTTCACTTACCAATCCTGTTAAACTGAATATTTACATAATACATATTGATTTACACAGTTATATTTTGCCCCCAAAGTATTAAAACAACAAAGAAGGAAAAATGTTAAGCAAATGCTCCTAACAAGAGAACTAACTGTAATAGTATACAATGTTGTTCTCTGTATGGTCATGCTTTCTCCTTTTGACTAAACATAACAGTGGTTTACGAGGTGCCTAATTCCATGAACAAATCTTAAAGATAAGATCAGATTTTAAAAATAAGAATGAATTTAAACTGCAGTGGAAACTGGGCTTTTGCCTCTCTCCTTGCCATCAGATTTTAAGATCCTTCTATTGAAGGACCTTTGGTCTGTTGTCTCCCTTATTACACATAATAAAACAAATATGCTTTAAAGATCTCCATGACTGATTTATTTTTAACTATAGTATATATTAAAAACTGACGTGATAGCAATATTTGAGACACAAAGCTTGATGCAATCCAGGAGCTGGGCATGTTACTCTAGTATTTTAGTAATTGAAAAGCTTCTTAAGAAAACTCCCACAGTTATTGACCGAACTTTACAAGGAAATTGTATAATTCTGAAGTTGTTATAAATGCACAGATAGAAAGAGTTACAAATTAGCAAAAGAGGACATTTTTCTGTTTATACACTGCACAACAAAGCTATACAGAGCTCGAAACGCGGAGTTCCTTAATTCCCAAAGTTTGAACATACAGAAATGAACCATAATCCAGAAGATAAAATAGCTGTACAATATTAAAGGACGGTCATGCATCTTTTGATTATTCTAATTCTGCAGGATTAGGACAGGGATTGTGGATGAGCCCCTGGTTCAAAGAAGACACTTGACCATAGCTAACTAGTTTGTTGAGACAGTTAAACCAAAGCAGATGTCCGCAGTTTAAGAAACAACACAACTGTGTGGCCCCACAGCTGTGTTCTTAATCAAATAACTTTTCAAGGCCCAAATATCAAATCATGGACGATCGTATCCATCTCAGGCATCACGAGAAAATATTTAAAGTAAATTTCGAAGACGTATTAGATACATATATTATTCAGTATGTTAGATTTTAACGTTTTTTTATTTGAAATTGTATAATATATTATTATTTTCTGCTGTAATGTCTGATACGGAAAATTCTGAAATCTAGTACAATACTTCTTAACTCAATTCCACACACTTAAATATACAGTACTCATATATCTTCGCTCATATGCAAGAAAAAAAAATATAAACACAAAACAAAAAAATACACATTACAAACATTTAGAACAAGCATTTAGAACACTTAAATGTTTTAAAGTTATTCTTCTTTGAATTCCTCTAAATCGATCAATGTTTACGTTTCGTATAAACGAAATCGTGTTTCTATTACCCTTTATCCTAATTTTAATCTACTTCTATAATACTCACCGCTGGTTAGCTCATATCCGAACACGGAAAATTCTGAGGTAGTGGAGCAATTCCATCTTTCATATTTGAACTGAGTTTGACACTCAGATATGCCCATCCGCGCTCCCTCTTTGATGCTAGGTAGAAGGTACGGCTTTCTTTTACATAGATCTTTCTGTTTGTTTGTAAGAGGTAGATTTCCGCATCCCATCTTCTCGGGTATACTTAAAGATGTAATTCCCAGCCACCTACGGTATAAAGAACCACATACAATGTAATTAATACGTCAGAAAAGTAAACACCTTATATTAATTATATATGTATTAAAAGCGAATACAAAGTGCAGTAGCAAGGGTAATTACACAAAAGTGGAGAAAAACAATGTATTATATAAAACTCTACTTACATCCAGCTTCCCTGGGAATGGAAAGGGAAAAATGAAAAAAATAGAATCAAGAAAATGCAAAGTCGATGTATTCCAAACTTAGCGCTTTTCTCCATGACCAACTCATTTAAAACTGAAGCATGACAGTACTACAAGTTAAGAAGTCCATCTGCTTGCTTTAGTCTCAAATGCTGTCAGAAGGTGTAGGCTACATTGATCCAGGCTGTTTCAGTCCGTAAACAATTTTAATCTTGAGAAATAATCCCCTGGGACCCATTAAATAACCAACAGTGAACGAGTCTTGACAACGTTTTTAACTACAGCAATGCGGATCAGCAATAAGATTAGTTTTCATTTATGCTCTGCAGAATGGAAACAGAGTTTGATCATTTTTTTCTGAGACTCGGAGATAGCTCTCCTCCGGTGCTCACACCCAGACTCTGATTGGCTTGACTTACTATTAATATTCAGCAGATACGGTAATTCTCTAAGCCAATTGGAGAACCTGCAGAGAGCATTGTTCTAAAGGTGGCACTAAGATGCAACCAAAACTACCGTCTCCGCCGCCGACTGTAGAATGAAGTAGCACGAACACGAAGTTAAACACTGAATTCCTGAGGACACTGTCATAAAGCATGAAATGAATTAACGCTTTTAAGCTTCGCTAATGTATATTAATAAATTCTCTTAAGTGATCTAGCATATGAACAGACAAAACTATTTCAACATTTAGTCGTTATTTATACTATGATTGTGTGAGTAAATACATTGTTTGGGGCAATGTCGTTCATTTGGATGAAGTATACAGTATATCAGGCAAAGATTAATTTCTACTAATTTTAGATAAGTTACGAACGCCTAGTTTTGGAGCAACATAAATATTTTTACAAATGTTACAGACTACTATTGCCTGGTACCTGCCCATATAACTGAGTTCATAATGAAGTAGACTATAAATAAGCCATAATAACATGTCGTAAGGGCTTTATATTTTTAAATAATTACATTAAAAACAAGTGTAAAAAGTAGGATATCATTCTTTATCAGTTTATATTTACTCAACGTATGAAACCCTTGAAAAGGAAACTTTATTTGAAGTGATTTTTAAACAAAAATATAAATTACAGTAGTGTGGTCCAAAACAAATATTTATAGAAGCAGTTTCTTGTGAATATAGGTACAGTATATATTGTAGTCATTCAAATTATTCCCCTTAATTCACAAGAGCGTTATTCATAATGATTTATATTATTAGCAAAAGCAAACGTGCGCAGTAGCCTATATTTGAAACGCCAAACGCTTCTCAAAAAGTGCCAATTGCAGCCTATTAAAGCTTCCATTTTGTAACAGAAACTTATAACATAGAGCACGGACGTGTTATGTTCATTCGCCTTGTCCAATTTAAAACCTTTGTAACTATGACTATACTATACACAGTATATGAACTCACCTGAAATGAAAGACAGCTGAACAAGTCATTCTTTATAAAGCTGTCAAAGGCAGCTGGCAAACTTTGTTAATATATTTGTTACACATCTTTAACAATATAACATTTTCTGAAACTGTAAATCCAATACTTAAGAGGGGAAGAGTGACATTATTATGGCCATTTAAGCCCAAAAATCTTTTCAAAACCCATCTGCTTCTGAAAATTAATATGAACTAAAACCACTCAACTGACAGGCAGTTGAGCTCTTCTACGTCACCCTGCAAGTACTGATGTCAATGTTTTGATAATTTATGCTAATTGAAGATGATATGATTATTTTAGTAATACATTTTACTTGTTCCCAAACAGTTATTGTAGCCTATTTGTTCTCCCAAAGGGAATAGATATTTACTGTTTCCAGTGAATCTTTTGCCTTGCCCCAGTGTTCAGATTTTCCCCCGGTTTTAAAGGTCAGATCATGAACTGGCAATAAACTGGTTTGGCATAAAAAACCCCAACTATGTGGTCTTTAACTACTCTATTTGGCGTAGTTCGTATATATTAAACTTTAAAGCGCGCCACTACAAGTAAATTAAGTACTCCATTGTTATTTTCCTGAATTATTATTTGCAGTTGCACATACAGGACATTACACTATACAGTACAGTATATTGCTACTGCCGACCTGAAACCCTTTGTGGTTGTTGTTTTTCAGTAAATAAACGAAATGTTGTCTTGAATGATTTTTTAATACTTTTGTAAATGTACGTAGACATTTTAAAACATTACTCATCATGGGTTTTACCATTAAGCACTGTGCCGCATATTCACGCATTTTTTTAAAACATTTCCCCTACGGACAGATTTCTGCTTCATAGGTAAATAGCTTCCACGTGAGCAACAGTAGGCAAGGTGTCAAAGCAATTGGTACTGTACATAAACAGGTCTGCTGCCAATGCTTTTTAAAGCTATTCGTTGAAAGTTATCGAACAATTGTTTACTATGAAAACGACGTTTTGTCCATAAAACAAGAAAGACTGAAGATGGTTTGTAAGGCGACCGAATAAAGCTAAACATACTGTAGTGGTTAACAACAAATTTAACTAAAACAATAAATAAAAATCCACTTTACAGTATATATTACCCAAAATCTGGTTATGCGCATAATATTTTTTATACTAAACACAAAGACAGTAACAAAGAACGAAACATTTTAATATTTAAATATGCTGTTTCAGAATTATGGACCTTAATCCGTATTTTGTTTGAAAGCAACGAGCGTTTTTTGTAGATTTGCGGGCTTCCTACATGTCTACTGACTGACTACCTTTACAGTTTTTCTAAGCTTTTTTCCCTAATAAACCACTTAGTGTGTTTGTGTAGTGTTTACCTTTGACAGAAAGGCAGAGTCCAACATTTCTAAATGGAAAATAAATCTAAAAATATATCTGTATAATGTAAGTACTGTAATGTCTGTGGTACCTCAACCTCATATATTGCATAAAGTTTTTTTGGAAGGGAGAGGTGGGCTAGATTAAATGACCACAACCACTACAGTCGGGGCCAGCCCACGTTCAAGAGACCAACTGTAGGCTGATTAAATCCTTCGTAACTACGGTAAACAAAGGCCCAGTCTTGTCAGTTGGGTAAAAGAGAGGAAACTTGGCTTCTGTTTTGAGAACCACAACCCAGTCATCATCAAAAGAAAGTGCAGACTAATTCTTTCTCCTAGTTAAGTGTGCTGCACACATAATGGTTGGATGACAGGTACACTACTACCTCCTACGTGGTGTTGCACCATAATCTTTGGATTGAGCCCTGTTTGTCACGGCAATAAAAATGATCTGATCTTGTCAAAAACTTTAGGTGCTCCTGCATGTGGCCTGTGTTTATGGAAATATGATACAACATATCCATAACCAGACAATTTGCTTTTCTTTTTTGAAAAATAAAGGAAGGTGACTAGTCAAGTATTGCATTTGTGCTTTATCAACATAAAGGTTATACTGTTGGTCTACACAGATGAGTTTAAAATAGAGTATTAAGAACTGAAATCAGTGAAGCAGGAATGGTAAATTTAGTTGACTTTTTATAAATAAATATTTCGTTTAGTATCTACAGTATGTGAAGTTCATGGACTTTTTGATTGAGGCACCAGTAACACAGTCTAAGCACAGAAACTTTGATTCCTACCTCTGATAGAAACATCAATAATATTGTTTTGTTTCAACCTCCTGTGGTTCAGAGTTGGGCAGGAAGAATATGACATCTTAAGGAATGGAAATATAGTCACACATTTATTCAACATGTACACAAATATTTAATCACATTCTCCTTACATGAGCTTGCAAGCAGACCATATTACACATATAAAATCACTCTCTATACTATATATAACATACATAATTTTACAAAAACCTCATGCTCAGTGAGTCCACTTGTCAAGTATGACAAAACAAATAGCAGCTGAGAAAGAAAAGGAAAAACAAACTGGTATGTGCAGTAGTTTTTCAGTTTGCTTTGTTGCAATCCTTACGTACCTCGTGATAAAATCATGTGGTACGATGTTGCAGTATATTTCTAAAACTAAAATAACACTTGGATGGTAAGGGCAGCCATTCACCTCTTATGGGAAAGTTTGTCTTTTGACAAATTGTATATTTTCATGGTAGTTCAGTGTTAAAGTCAAAAGGACATATTGTATTACTATAATATAACAAATGTGTTGAAGAGGAAGTGTCAGTTTTCAGAGTCCTCCAACATAACAGGGATTAAAGTTTCAGTTGAAATTTAAGCCTGGGTAGCTGGATCTCTGAGACATGGCTTTGCTAAACCAAAATATCTTTTACAGAACTACAAGCACTGCATACTTGCATCAGGACTAATCTTGCTTACTTTTATAGGACTGCTCTTTTCTCTGAATTCTCTTTATGCTGAATAACATGTGCTATTAGAACTTAATAATACGGAGAAGCAGATTGCTACAGTGCACTTTATACAGTATGTCCATTCTTCAAATCTCAATAGCAAAGGAAAAAGAGTCAATATGGGACATTCAGTCACAAGTTAATTTCCAGTGGACAGGGGAGCTGTGATATGTGAGGCATTGAATGCAAAAGACATTTTATAGATTTTGTCTCTGTCAACTATCGGCAAAATGAACTAATCAGTGAAAATATCTTTTTGTGAGACTTTTAGAACTTACAACTATGGTGGATAGTTGTAAGGAACAGCAGCTAATATAAATACTAATTAT
Source organism: Lepisosteus platostomus (assembly GCF_059453375.1). Taxonomy (NCBI): domain Eukaryota; kingdom Metazoa; phylum Chordata; class Actinopteri; order Semionotiformes; family Lepisosteidae; genus Lepisosteus; species Lepisosteus platostomus. Next base: position 45,186,521 of record NC_142619.1, read on the forward strand.
TTAAATTACAGTTCAGCTGCTATCAACATACAGTACCACAAGAAATAGTGAGTGATGAGTGTTTACTAATGACACAATCAGAAAATAGACGTTTGATGCCATGCTGGAACTGAACAATTTAAATGATGAGTTCTTTAAAGAGTAAAACCGGGAATTCTCTAATTCTTAATTATTTCTTGATTGTAAGTAACGATACATTTCTGGCGCATATAGGTTTGTTCTTGAATGAAAAATATATCTTTGGGGTACTACTGTATGTGTAATGCCAATTTTATGTTTTCTTTTGGTCATTATTAAAAAAAAGGAAAACCTAAAAATGTATCTAACAGACACCATTCCTTGTTCAGGTCAGTAATGAACAATGTCACATGCATCTTCTTAGAGTCAGATTCCTCATATTGCAGACACGGATAATATATTAGATGTATTACAAAGTTGGTTAAATAATACGATTAGTTGAAAGTGATTAATCTGAAAAACTGAAATATAACATGAAGGGGCTTATCCATGAACTATAAAATGTTTAAAAAAACTATTTAAAGGGATTATATACTTCAGATCAGCATTTTTCTACAGCTACACATACTGTACTGTATACACCACCCTGCTGTGGTTTACATAACAATGTGATTTAGGAGATAAATACCTTTGCATTGAAAGGACCTTTCAGAGTTACCTTTTTTTGCAAGAAAACGCTTACTTCTGTGGTGCTATGCTCTCTGTGCTGTCTTCAGTTCCTTTCTTTTCTTAGGGCATTTCAAGAGAAGAAATCTGTGTTTTCTGGTAAAGATCCTGTGCAAGACATCCTCTCTTTGTTGAGAGTAAAGTGTCCATTTTTGTGTGTGTGGCATAATTGAAAAGACTCTTACAGATGTTCCACAAAATCAAGCTTTTAGGAGGAAAAGAAGGGATTTGCTTCAATAAAATTCCAAAGGAATACATAAGGTTAAGCTCTGTAAGGCCTCTCCTTGCAGTCTGGTTTAAACTTAGTATCTATTTTAAAGTGTACACTGCTTTACATGGAATGTAAAACAGGAACATCTTAAAATATAAATGACTTGTTACCATATTATGTATAAGTAGAGCAATATATATAAAAGAAGTTAAAACAAATGATCTCATGCAGGTTAGATCAAAAACCTTCAGTAATTGGGGGAAGAGGCTGTGCAGGAAAGGTTTTAGGAAACATTGCTGTAGGGTATAAAACACAAGGCTTTGTTTACACTGTAAGTCTAACGTATCCTTTACAATCCTGGAGTAGAAGCTATGGATAATTTAGCAAGCTTGCCAGAAAGTATAAATTTCAAAATTCCAGTTACTGGAAAATGTCCAGACAAAGGGTGCCGTTTTCAGTCTAACCAATCTGTGGAACAAAATTGAATTTCCTTCTTTAAGGCTGCTTTAAGAAAAAAATTAATAATATGAGTTTACTAATTCTGAAAATCTGAGTGGACATAAGTAGTAAGAAGAGAAAGAAAAACAACTATGCTGGCTATACTGACAAGCTAACACGTTGTTTGACAATGCATTTTGAAGATTTTGTCTATGTCTTAATCAACTATTAGCAAAACATTTTCAGTAGACATGTCTTTTGGAAAGTGTTTTAGAATAGTAGAGCTATTTAGTTTGGTGAATTAGTTTGGTGAATAGTGCATAGAACTGCAGCCAATATAAATAATAAATAGAGTGATGGGTGTTTACTAATACACAAAAAGAAACTGATCAGAACTGATAAGACTTTTAAATCATGGATCTTTTAAAGAGTATATAATCAAACCCCTGAAGATACTGAGTAACTAGTTAATGCTTATATTCTCTGTGTAGGGAATGGAGGTGCTGTGCAAATTGTCACAATTGATATTATACCTTCACACTCCTTGGTGTAAGTCTGTAAATAACTCTTGTTAATAGGCCCTCCTGTAATAGTGAATAACAAGGTGAATTATGTTTTGTATATGTTAGCAATAGAAAGTTCCATAACAGCAGTAAAGAAACAGCATGCTAATTAAAGTATTATGTTATATTTAATGCATAACAGAACCATAAGGAATACTCACGTCATAGTCACTTTATTCAAGCTTTGAATGAATGTATTTATTGCATTCTCAAAAACTAGACTATACAGCACATTACAGTGTCAACACAGTAAATTTGCAGGAACATTGAATACTATGTTGCCCCTGACTATTACGCGACACCACGATATTCTTGCTATTGAAAAGTTGAAAGCTTTCCTAGGAAGCAGTCTGATTAGATACAAAATCAGATTATGAATTCTTCTCAGTGCTTCAGTGGGCTCCTTGTAGAATACTTTTCCTATAGTTAAGGGACTAGTCAAACTTGGCACCTGGATTACTTTGACTCAATAATTCCTTAATTATCAAAGTGATGTGCAGCACATGGGTTAATTAAGCAAATAAGAACCAATTCAGCACAGAAATTATTGAGTTTTTCAAAGGCCTGTAATGTCTAGGGATAAGGTTTGAATTGCTATATTCTTTTAGTGTGTGGTATTTCAATAGGAAAACACAGAAACTGCAACAAAAACAACCTGCATTATTTGGACAGACTGCTATAAAAACAAATACAACATAGAATACACATTGTATTTTTTAATACTGGCAGAATGCAATTTGTCATAATTGTCGTCTAAAAGACAGAATGTGTTTATATTTCACAAGTACAAAGCAATAGATGGAAAATAAACCTATCTCTTTTTGCATTAAAAACACAATCTTGAGATATGAATTAAATACAGTATGTAAAGAGCAATATACAATACCACATCAAGAGTCAACAGATAAATATATACACATAATGTATGTCACATACTGGAAATGCTAAAGGGAAACCTGGACATACTAACATACTGTAAACAGGACTTAAGACATTCAATTAATTAAATGCAAAATTTCCAAATACATCAACATCGGTTGTAGTTGGTGTCTAATTTCTACTTGTGCGCAGACATTTGACTTCAATAATAAAGACCTTCTGGCAAAAATACAATTCATTATAATTCTAGATATAAATCCTATATATACAGGTAAAAACATATACTTTGTAAGAAAAATCTTTACAAATATTGTCTTTCAAAAGCAATTAAGGATAAAAATATTTATAAACACTTTAACATTGTATAGTACATGTAACTTTTAAGACATTTTTGTCACAATTTAAAAGTCAGAGAACTTTGGCTAGGAATTTAATATTTTATTATATAAAACTCAGTGAGGTAAGTTAAGTTAAATGTAGAAAACATGTCTGTAACAGACTGCCGGATATCCATTAAGTCACTGTCCATTTAAAAGAATGGCTTCAAGAAAATATAATTCTGTCATTACATGCCATGGTACATAGGCATTTGCATTTAAGCATAGAATCAAAATAACACTGCCTACAATTAAAGGACATTTGAACAGATTAGTGCACTTCATGTCATGCTGAATGTAAGTGTTCCAAGTAGTTTGATATAAGTCGTGAATTCTAATGTAGATTTCACAAGTGTGTGCAAAATATTTTTCTTTGTCTACAGCTGTTTTATTCATTTTTGGCAAGACATCAAGTCCTGTTGGTTTTCAGTCTCTCACCATCTGCCATTCTTAAACCACATATCTACAGGGGCACATCTTGATCTCATAAAGCCAGGAAAGGTGTCACATGTCTTTGGTTGTTCCCCTCTTGGCCAACCAGAAAGCACAGAAAGTGAGTTAATGTCATTCTTGGACCAATCTTAGAGGAAAGCAGGGAGCCTGGGTCTTCGTAGCAGACTTTATCTACTAGGGCTGTGCACTAGAATCTCTCCTTTTATTCAAGCAGATCCTGCTGAGAAGAATTTCAGAATAAACTTGATTTATTGGACCTTTGACATGATATGGTGAGTTTGAAATGGACAAAACGTCTTGCAGTCCTGGTAGCTTGCTGTGACTGTTAAAATCTTTCACAGAGTGTCTGGAGAGCTTCATTTTTCTGTGAAGGGGCACATCTGAAAATGTTCGCTTCCCTACCTGCCAAATAAAATGCACAGATAGGATAAGTATGTACTGTATCTTAAAAGTTTTATGACATACGGCATACAAAAGTCCCATTATTAAAAAAAAAACTGTAATATTTTTCACAAATCAAAGTTATATTGTTAAAAATCCGCACACTAAAACTATAGTTTTAAACTATCCAATTATATAAGTTTTAGTTTTAAAACTAATATAATGGGATTTGCAACCATGAAGAAATAGAAACATTACTAACAAGTCAATAATAGCAACACCCTTCTGTAAACTTTGTAGATTTGATATTTCACAAGTAGGTTAAAAAACAGATGTGGGTGAAGAACTGTTCTTCAGGAAGTGGCTTTTAAAAAAAATCTCTTTGACCTCTTTCATACAAATAAAACAAAACAAACATGACAAGTTTGTGTTTTCACAAAGTACACAAAAAATAAGGGTCCCCTGCTATTATTATTACAAATAATAATTTATTTTTTTTTTGTTAAAAGTTTCAAAAGCTTTGATTTGAATTTAATAAACAATGATTCAGCTTAGGGCTTGGTGAAAAGTATCATACTTAGTTTGCATAATATAACTGAATAGAATAAGGAAACTAGAATCTAAAATAGGAGTATATATCGGTACTGATAACATTTTATTCCTGTAGTGCAACTCTGGGATACTAACAGAATTAACGCAAACACTGTACTTTCAAAATATCCTGTACTGAGTGGCTTATTATCACACTGCAAAATAACCAACTTGTTCTTTATGCATAAATTACTATAATTCTGGGCTTTCTGTGGACTTGAATCATATTTTTTACTGACTGATCAGATTTACGATCTGTTTTGTGTTTGAGTTCAGTGATTTCTGTTACATTTCTTCTATTAGCCTCATCCTGTTTAAACCAATTAGCTACAATTAAGTCATGGTGAGTTCCCCTTTGGCTTACCAATGGCAAGTAACCTATCATTACAGTCCCATGTTTCTCAGTTCGGATCACATTTTGCACAGTTACTACCACTTCAGAAAACCCTTAATTCCCATCTGCTACCAATGTGTAGCATGTGGTTCATGAAATCATAAGCAGCACTTTTAGCAATTGCTCATTAAATGAAACCAACTTAAACACTGCAGATTTATAAATATGGGTTACTTCATACATTTTAAGAGACCAACCAAAAGAGTTATGACACCGTAACAATTACAGCAATTTTAGACATGCAATTGTTTTGTTCCTCATAATCTTAACAGAGTGAAGCTTCCTCATCATTTAAGGCTATCAAAACATTATTCCTGAAATTAATTTAAAGGCTCGTGTTTTATGACCCCTGATCCACCTTAGTTAAAGTCAGTGATCATGACAGAAAGTCCAAATGAAAATTGCAAAACAGGCATTCCTGGGTTTTTATTAAGGTCATAGGCTTGATCATTACCTCATGAAAGTGACATGCACATCTTCCTTGCAGGAACTCCTTGAAGCGACCCATTGTAATACTGAAAGTGTCAATGACTTCATAGCCGTGCTGCTGGGCAGTAATTAAAATCTTCTCGTTTTCATAATAAAGGTCCTGCACAGCTTTCTGTAATCAAAAGAAGTGAGTCAAATATCTGGGGAGGATACAGCCCTTCTCTGGCTTAAAAGTGTGTTCAGTTGCACACCTCAAAAACACAAAATAAATTATTAAACTTAAAACAAAAAAATGAATGAGCAGAATTATCAGCTTGTCAGACTCAATACCTTGAATCAGGTATTTTGTAGCAAAACTCATTTAAAGCACACGCACGATTACAGGTATTCCTCGGCTAATAAGATGCATTCTAGAAAATTGTCATGTACAGTGAGTGTGTGTGCGTGTACTCCATTCCCAAGAATTGATACATTTATTCATTTTACTGCTGTACTATAAATATATTTTTCATGTATGTGTTATGGCTGAAATGAAAGTCATTTACAGAGAACACGAAGAATGAGGAAAGTAGGGTAAAGACATATGGGCTACTTTCTCCTCATCTGCGTGAATGCTTTGCACATCACTTTGTTTAAGCCTCTAGCAGGACAGTATCACTTGTTTATTTCTTGTTCTCATTCCTCTGAATCATATAGAGATTTTTCTCTAAGCTCATCACTTTCCTATATCTCTTACTACCTTTTATACTTTTGACCTTTTCCATTCAGTATGGTTTCACATTCTACATGACTGCACAGATGTGTTGCCTCACCTTATCTAGAGCACACCATGACCAGGGACCAACTTTGTTAAATCAAATATGTTAATTGGGGGGCTAGTTCTATTTCTCAAATCATATTACAATCATGTTAAAATAAATGTGATTTGGCCAAATCCATGGTAGTGGAGTTGAATATAAACTTTTGAAAGGTATATACATCAAATTAAAAAGCTTGCTTTTCTAGATATTTTGTTGCAGACATTTTACCAATGATTGATATAAATCAGTGAAATACTAGTAAGACAATTTCCTGAATTCTGAGACTAGAGTTTTTACATACAGAGGAAGATTTGATCCATATTTTGTCATCTGCTAATACATTTCCACTTTCTTTTTAATACTGTTCCACATTTCACAAAAATGGCCCCTGCAAGATCCATATTAAACTGAATATTTGATGTTCTTAACCACCTTCTTTTTTACAACTGATTTTACTAGACATTCAAGCAAGTATTTATGCTTTAATACTAAAGTCCTTTTCTCATTATATGTAGAAAAAATATTTATAAGCTTATAACAGTTTTAAGCATCACATTTAAAATATCACTAACACATTATTCAGGCATTTCCATTGTCCTGCTCAAAAGACTGTGCTAGAAGTCAAATCCTATTAAAGAGGCAATATGTTGCTTACAAGCCCCATTCTAACAAGGATTTCCCCTCTTTTTCCTATTCTTCACCTGTGAGATTTTAGAGAGTGCAGTACAGATCAGGCTTACCAGTGAAAGAGATCGGATCCCATCAACGTGGAGATGAAATCCCATACCGAGGGTTTTTATCACAACAAGTATATTCAAAAGGTTTTCCCTGATGAAAAATACAAAGTTAAAACAACAACTGCATTACAGAAATACTGATTTCACAGTGTGTTCATCGCTACGCCTGGCAAAAGTATTCATCCTTTTCTGCGATGCTCCACTTGTCCATCCATTTTCTAACCACTTCTAATTAAGGGTAATGGGGGAACCAGAGACTCAGCTCAAGGCAGGGTACACGCTGGTGGGGACTTCCTGTAACATGCACACACTCACACCAGAGCCACTCTTCCCAGAAGCCAGTTAACCTTTTAGGATGTTTTGGACTGCTGCCACCATGCTGCCAAGTCCCACGTATTTGAATTGAAAATGCTATTTACACATCTTTTTCAGTGAATATGATGAATCAAAACTTGAATGCTCCAAACTGAGCAGCCACGCAAAGAAAAAATAAGAGTTAGGGGTGCCACTGTGAGGTGACTATTGACTAGTTCAGTGGCTGAGATGAGAAATGTCCATGAGTCAACAATATCCCAGTCACTCCACCAAACTGGCCTATATGAAAGACAGACAAACCAATTTGAATTCTTACCTGGAGTTTTCAACAAAGCATTTAAGTGATACTTACTACTCACATATGGCAAAAGTGGTATGACATTGTGGTTGAATAAAATAAAATTGGAACCTTTAGGTCTAAATGCACAGCATTTTATTAGGCATAAAATCAACATCGCCCAGTCAGTTCCATCCCTCCTATCAAGCAAGCATGGTGATTGCATCATCAATGGGGTCTGACAAGCTGTTTGAGACTAAGGTAAAATGGCAAATTCACCTTTAAGTAAGACAATGACTCAAAGCTGGAGTGGTATAAAAATAAGAAAGTGAATGTCCTTGAAGGTCCCAGTCGAAGTCCTTCCTTGAATTTCATAGAAAGTGTGCTACGAAACTTGACATTTGCTGTCCATCCCCAACTAACTTGACAGAACCTGAGTAAGTGAGTAAGTTTGCAAAGAGGAAAGGGTGAAAACTGCACTATCCTGATGTGTGAAGTTTTAAGTTAGACTTATCTAAAAAGACTCTCAGCAGTAATTACTGCCAAATATTTTCCTTGATGTTTTTGCTATTTTAAATAGGCATTTAACTATTCACACATACAATTGTTGAGGTGAGTATTCAATAATTGACTACAAATATTTGAATATATTCAAATTAATTTTAAATAAACATTTTAACCCCTGTCTTATTTATTTTATTTAGATATTAGATCTTATTATTTTAAAGTCCACTTTTGCATGTGCACTTTTAGTCATTGCCTCAGCTCACAAGTGAGTAGCAGTGCTGCATGAAGATTTTTCTTTTATATATTCAGGAGAAAAGTACTTTTTGTACTCACTGTACTAACTGTACTTAGTTTTCAGAAAAGTTGTTAACTTTCACAGATCGGATCCAGTTCTGGTTTACAGATAAAGAGATATGGGATGAGAGCTACTGTATATGACCTGTTTCCCAAGAGCTGTCCAGGGTGCTAAACAGATTCTAATTGGTCTTTATTTGCAATTATTCAGCTACAGTTCAATTAACAGTTAACATTTTTTATGACTTTGTGAAACAGAAAAACTGTTCTAAAACACCTACTATTTCTATTCCTTTTTTTCTAAAATAGATGACAAAACACCTAAATAGCAATTACACCAAATAACTGTTAATTATGATATTAAAGAATACCACTGTCACTATTCTTTGAACAATGAAACACTGTGTAATATCTTTGTTACATTTAGTTTGAATAGTTTTGTCACTAAAATTGGTTACTAAATATGTTACTAAAAACTCCTAATCATGTACTGAGAGGTATAACCAATGCAATGGATCAGTAATGGAACCAAAAACATTTTTTGTGTTGTTATCTTTGTAAGTACATAAAAAATAATAAAAATCAGAACCGTTTACATATACGTGTTGTGTTGAAAAGTTTTTTAAAACACTAAAATACTTCCATCACAATTTTAGGTTTAGCCATAGTTATGTCATAGAACAGCCTCATTATATGTACAGACATAGTAAATCAATACGAAGGCTTCAAAAATCCTACCATACCCTCCTAATAACTTGTTAGTTAAGACTATAGGTCATGTAGTGGTCACTTCTCTGATGTTATTAAAAAAACCTGGAATGGGGAAAGTTGATATATGCAAGTCTTAGGTTATTTCATCTACTGTTCATCAGTGCAATGATATAAAATCAGGTAATCAGTTGTTACAAACCCCCACAATAATTCAATGAAATGTTCCCTGCCTTAGGACATAATTTAAATTACTGTATATTTGATATAAGATTTCCTACTCAGATGTCTCTCACTTAGTCTCCTGATCACCTAGAATTAAGTACATGTCTGGTGATCATTTTAAACCCTTTCTTATTTTGATACTGACCACCTAAAGAAACCTTATAACTCACTTACTTACATAAAAGTGTAATGGAGTGTCTGCTTGCCTCTGAGCCACATGCTTTTTTCTGCCGTCTGTCTGGGGGTTTGCCAGTATCTGATATAAATTTTGTGAGTCTGCGGTGTATCCGTGTCCTTTACGCAGGTTTTGTTCCAACAGTACTATTGCTACACAACTCTCGGGGAACCATGTCTATAGTTTTTACTCCTTTCCAGCACTATGCACACTTCTGGACCAGACACAAGGCTTCCCTTAACCTCAGGGAACATATATATTTTAGAGGAGACAACCTGCCCGATGATTTTAAGAGTAATCTCCTCCGAGAGAAATGTTGCTACTCTCTCCCTCATCAGGAAACCTCCAGCTACAACTGAGACCAGGACTTGAGGCTACAGATATCCTATCAAAGAAGACTATTCAGCTACTCATCTCTCTCCTCCTGAGTGTTAACCCATTATAAGAGCTCTTTGTTTGTGGATTCCCTGGCTCAGTCATTCATATATGAAGTTGTACCATCCCTTGGTGAACTAAACAAATCTTCCCGTCTCACTCCTTAGTGTACCTCAGTCCTAGCGAATATAACCTCCTCAAAGATTAGTAAAGTTATATTGTTCCCTGCCAGACACTACTCAGCCACGTGCTGAGAAACCAAGGCTATGCTATTAGTATCCAAATCCTGAAGTATTCCCTCTCAACTCTTGAAAGACTTACACACTGGCACATCCCTTGCCCTTCGATTATGGACTTGGAGTGTCAAACCACACCTTGAGCAAAGTACTGCCCTTGCTTCTCTCTTCTCAAACTCCCTCTGCAGTTTTTAACCTTTGACCTTCATGTTCCCCTGATGGAGAACCTTGATCTAGTTTTTCCCTCAACAAGGAATCTAATTAAATCTCCTCCGGGATTTAGAACCAGCTGTTTGTCAACTTACAACCAAACCATTTACTCGGTCCCTTCGGAGGGTAGATAAATCTTCCACAGGATTTATAACTACTGTAACTGACGCTATATCTGACCTTCTTGGGACCCCTGTGAGGGAGAGAACCCTAACCTGATCTTTACAGGATAATCCCCTTCTTGGCCAGTACTGCTCTACCATCTTCTTTACTTTACCAGTGCCCTGGCACAGCAAGAACGGCGTCTGCTACTATTCATCTCTATCTCTCAGTCTGCTGTGTTATCTAGGTCATAACTTAAAAATGGTATGACTGCTTCCCATAAAGATCTGTTGTCTCGTTAATCAACAGGAGGTGAAACTCATGACTACTAGCCTGTGACTTTCATTTTACTGTGAAAGCCACAGGTTAGTGGCATATGTGGGAACATTATGGAAGCAACACAAGCTTTACATCTGAAACACATGCTTTGGACCAATTTGCAGGTGCTGTCTTGTGAGATTCAGTTGCATTTGTGTCATAAAGTCTGCATAAATACGAGCCTCTTCACTGGCCTTTGTAACCTAGATACCGCAAGTTATCCCAGCTCATACCACAAATGTTCAGTTGGACGTTTGCCACCCATGCCACTACTATAATATTCTCATCTTGCAAGAAAGCTGTTGCTACACGAGCAGCGTAAGGGCATGTGTTACCCTGCTGAAATGCTGTCACACCAGGAAGACAAGGAAGTGAGGTCCCAGGACTTGATCATTGTAGTGCCGTGTGATCAACAACAATCACTGCAAGAAGAGTTTTGCAGTGCCTAGACACTCTTGATCAGACCATCACACTTGGACTACTTTATCAATCTTGACTTGTGGTTTCCTAGAGTGTGGCCTATCAGTACTGTTTGGCTATAATGTCTTGCCAGGTTATATATTGCTGTTTGTAAACACCCCTGATGGTGATCAACAGTGTACTGAAACCTCTGAGATACAGAAGTGCACACAGGCTTTGTTGTTTGGTAAGTGTCACATGTTGGTTCCCTTTTGAAATTTTCCTTCTTAATTTTGGACAGACTTAACATTCAACAGGTTAAATCACCTCATTACATGTGCTCAAACATTTATGAAGGGATTTAGTCCTTATGCAACAGTTAATATCACTTAAATGTCCCACAACATATAATAAAAGAAAATGACATGGAAAAAAAAAAGATCAGTACCCCAAATCTATATTTTTCTAAAAATACACATGCATAGAGGGATAAGCTCAGTATATTATTATTATAATTATTATAATTATTACTGTTGTTGGTGTTGGGGTGTTTTTAAATTCTGACTTTGAAATTACACATATTTAGAAATGTTTCCATTTAAAAGTACCTTTTCAGGACACGGTGTATGATTGTCAGGTGATCAGTACTGAGCCATTGAACTCCTCCAACAACAATCACTGTTTGCTCTGTGTTTTCAAGCGGGCGGGATCTGAGAGATAGCAGAAAAAAATAATATCACATGGTGAGAACAGATGACAATGTTCCAACCAAACCGTACTACATTTAATCTCAGCATGTCAGCACTGGAACGCAATTTACATGAACTGCTTTCCATTTTATATCCTCTTAACACCACATGAATCAGTCTTTGTGGCTTCATATCATTGTTTAATGTAATTAGAAACATTAGGAAATGAATCTTTCACACATGGTACACTAAATAACCTTATTGTTCCAAAAGATGTTTGTGGATTCGTGTCCATGTCAGTGGCAAGCCATTTCTTTCCTATGTCCAAAGAAAACACATTAGTTTCTCTGCATGTTCTGGAGTTATCTTGTTTTTCCTGGACAAAGTTTTCAAAAGGAAAAGAATGCCTTAACATTGTGTTCCAAGAAAATTAAACATAAAAGAAGGCACAAACAGAGGAGTGTTACCTCAGAATTAGGTGCTGCAGTGCCTTCTCAAATGTGGGCCTTTGGTCCTTACTTAACCAGAACTGAGGGTAGTAAGAATAGCTGATAAGAGTCTTTCCTTCATTGACATTATGATAGACAACAGTGTCATGAGCTTTGTCCCAATCATCTAGAGTCTCGTTCACACGTTCCATGAGGTAGAACATCATTCCTCGGTTCGTTGAATCCCCAATAAAAAGAACCTTTTGAAAAGAAAAACAATTGAATCGGACATCATAAAATAACAGAATTTAATTCTGACATACAAATTCTGATGCTGCCAGACTAGCTGTTGCATTCTTTCTAATCATAGTTAAATTCATTTGTGGATTTGTCATTCGCAGGTCCACTACTTGAAGTTTTCTGAAGAAAATGTCTAGGTTTTCAACTCATCACACAAAGCTGCTTTTTAAATAAAAACTAGACGTATCAGAGGTGAACACAATTGCCTATGCATTAGGGACAAAAGTGGTGTTTACATAAATGTGGTAAAGTGTAATAATAACATTCAGTGCATGATCCAACATAATAATCAGAATTATTATTATTATTATTATTATTATTATTATTATTATTATTACTGCTGTTGTTGTTTGTTATTATTATTATTATTTTATGTAACCACAGGGTGCAATACTAGGCTTTATCTACATTTCATTTATGTGTGCATTGTCCAAATAAAGGAGAACACAGCCCTTAAAAGATATTACGTCAACAATGTCTGGTTGAGTACCAAAACTGAATTGTTTATTAAAAGAAACAAATATAGCACAACCAGTACTCATTTATTTCTTCTTCCTTATTAAAATAAACCCAGAAAAATAATAGTTTATGCACTCTCAATAAAGGTAGTTTAGAAAAGAGTGAAGAATATTACTTTTTATTGGTTAAATAATTAAAAATGCTTGGGGTGATATTCCTCAATATAACCAATATGACCGTTGGTGTTATCTCATTTGATACAATCATTACAATCTTTGAAAGAACAGGAATTAGTCAAGCCAGAAATCTGAAAAGGCATTCAGTACTTGTGGATTATTGGCTGGAAATTTAATTGTGCTATGAAATTAATGTCCCAGCCATAATGCAGATGAAACAGTAATATTTTATAAAATTTGTGGTTAGTAATCTTAAGACATAACCTTTCAGCAAGACAATGCATGTCCTTTTACAAATGTTCTTAGGTCCTATTGGTATTATATTTAATGACGATGGAATTCTCTTGCAAAGGCAATGAAGCAGTTTTAAGGAGGGTGTAAAATGCAAGTCTTCTTATAAAATCTTTGGGATGAAAGTGTTCATTGGAGAACTGTGCCAGCTTCTGCACATTACTTACAACAAGGCTTTTCCTTTATATTGTGAACAATGTATTTACCAGACCTTATACCTTTTTGCCAGGCAGATCATTCTGACTCCAGGTACTTGAGAGCAAAACTGGACTGCAATTGACATTAAAGCCACAAAGACAACTTTATTTAGTAATTACTTCATGGTACAGTACCAAAGAAAGCTTTCTGACAACATTGTTTCCATTGGTTCTCCTACTAGTTGAGTCATTAAGCAACCCTAACACAAACAGTAGCCCTTTGCTCAGCTTGGCACATTTTAGGCAATAGAATGTAGCTTATGAAAATAAATGGTTCAAAACTTTGCCTCTTCTGGAAACATTTTAGAATGACACAAGCAAAATTCTTATTACACATACACACTCCAGTATACTCCATGGTTTATACAAGTAAATGGTTTGGCACTTGTATTAAGAAAGTAATTTATTTGTGTAAAACAATTCTAAGTATTATTTAAATAATAAGAGTTTGTGGTTGGTAATAACACTGTAACTACAGTATCACACAGTGCACACTGAATAATTGCCAGAAGAAATAAGAAACAGTCATGAGAGACTGTTTAACAATGAAACTCAAATGTATTATACAATCTAGTGACATAATAAAGTGACATTTACAATGCGAAACCAAATGTTCAAAAACTACTTAAAACATCAGCAAAAACAATGCATAAAATTAATAGAAAACACGGTGTACCAGGGTTGACCTGACTCAAAAATATAATGCTAAATATGTTTACCCACTCTTCTTTTACAGTAAACATGTACTTGTACAAATACATATACCTGCTGAGCTGGGTTCTGAGGCAAAGACAACAAAACACCAAAAAAATAATAACATCCTGAAACAAAAAGTCAGTTGTGAAGAAGTTCAGTTGCAGAATGATGCTTCAGCAGATCCTTTGAATCAGTCAACAGGTGACTTAAGTCAAATGTACATAAAAAATATCCTTACCAAAAGTAAAATTGGTGCAATAAAAACTTAGATACAGAAAAAACAGTGATATTTCAGACCATGAGGACCAGAGGTGAGAGTCCCTGGGCGAAGTAACCATGGCCAGGACATCTCCCTTAGGACAGCTCTCAGAAATATGCCAATATGAGAGGGAGCCAGAATCCGTGGAGGAGCTACAGCCAGCAGCCCCAGAATGATGTAACAATCTTTCCGATTCATTTTATTGATTGAATGAAGTTTGCCTTCTGTCATTTTTCCCTTAAGTAATTCTTATGTGAAAGAATAAAGACCTTACATATTTAGTGAAGCATAAAGTAGCATTTTAAAATGCTGTGCTTTTCCAGCAGATGTCATTCAATTTGCTTGGCTTATAAAAATAACCTGTGATTTTGCTTAAGTGAAACCTTAAATATGCAAATTATACATTATACATCTTACACACAATTACTGATTTATAAACGCTTTCAAGCACTCTTTTATAGATGTAATGTTACTTTATTTTCTGAAGTGAGGTACTTCATTGCATTTTACAAGTGAACCAGAACCATAATTTTTATTGACTGAGAAAGTCTGTCTTTATGGGTTAGAGAGGCAATTCCTAACTGCAGCTAAATAGATGCTTGGCTCTCCTTTTTTCTGTTTCCTCATGGCAATGCAATTAAAGAGTTATGCCTTAGTTCCTTCTAATATGCTATGGTGTATAGAATTATGGGCACAAGGAAACATGATACATTCTATATCAGAATCAACGACATTTGAGCTAAACTTCATGTTAAACATTTTAATAATGCATTTAGGTTTGACTATTAATAACTACATCTTAAATATCAGACTCTTATGGGAGTTTCATAACTATTGCTTTTTTGGCACAACAGCATCTGGGTGCACCAGGATGAAGTCATATTTTTATGCAGTGTTAAGTATTTTGGTGTGTGGAGCAGCAGTCCCCAATACTAATCCTGAAATGGTGGTGTGTCTAAAGGTCTTAAGTCCAGCTTGGCTCTTAACCTGAATCAAGTTATTATTTCCTTCAATGGATCAGTTTAATAACGTCTTTCAGGCTCCCTGCTCTTCAGATGCCTCTGCATCTGAAAAATCTAGAGACACACCATCCCTCCAGGACCTAACACTAGGGTAGAGTATCATTTAAACAAATGTCTTAAATACACTTGATCTGTGTTCAATAGGTTTAGGTTTTTTAAATTAAATTTGATTTAATTGTATTATATCACTCTAATTTAATGCTTGTAAGCTTGTGTTTTTTAACAAAAGTTCTGAATCAGGCCACATGGTCTCTGGCTGGCTCCTGTTATAAGAATATTAGAAAACAATGAAAGGAGGCCATTTAACAGTAATTTGCTTGGTAGAAATTTGGCTCTTTTTCATCGTTGAGGGGGTTTTAGGGGGTAGTGGTTGGGCTCAAAGGAAAAGCAGTGTAAACAACTGTCAACATTCTTGTCTTTTGAAATTCTAATGATTTTCTGTTTTGCAACATTCCTTATAAAAAAACAATCACTTGCGCTGAAAGATCGGCTGCTTGTATTGGCATCTAATATCAAGCAAACCAACAAGATGCTTCTGCATTTTACAGATCAAACACAGCTTTAACTAGTTTAGGGGGTTTATAACATATCGCATGTTCACATAAATGTGTATTCAGTATTAAAAATTAAGGATGTTTCTTTTTTAATTTTCTTCTCTAATGTTTTGGCCTGTTTGTGTAAAAGGAACACTCAAAAACCCCAACCATAAAATTTATTACCAGGATCAAAAGCATGTGGAAAATATTACCCTTGGACATTTAAAGTCCCCACTATTGTTTGGCATGCATCTTTCATTTATGACTCAGCTGCCCACACATTTAACTCTTAGGCTCACCTTGCTGGCACAACACATGTTACATATTGGAACATTTAGGTTTGATGTTAATTAAACAGAGGTAGTCTGCATTTCATTTGTTTTGTCATCTAAAACTAATCTCATAGATGACGATAGCTCATAAATTACAAATTGAAGCAAAGACCAACAAAATATGTTCAAAGTATGTTTTCCTCAATGTGTGTTTCATTATCATTCTGTCCTTTTGTCCATTTGGTTCCTAGTCATTGTGGAATAATTGCTACTATAACTTCTCATAAAACACGACACCAGAGGTTATTCTGGCCTATTAGTTCAAAGTCGGGACTTCAAGACCTTTGTGTTTCTACACTTGCTGGTTTGTAAAATGAACTACACTTGACTTGAAAATGCCAGCTGCACTGATTTTGGAAACCACAGTCCTACCATCCCATGTCAACTCCACAAACCCATGGCTGCATGAAGGTCATGTCACATTTAACTTCTTATATCACAACAGAAGATAATTAAATAACCAACGACTCCCCTAACTCAAGCCTCTTCCACCTGTGGCTCCTTCATTTGACACTCCCTTGCTCTGCAGTTCCCCACCATACCAGTTTTCCACAACAATGTTCTCCACCTACAAATGTTGTCCTCATACCATCACATATCAGAATGTGGTTCAACTACAAAGGACTCTGAAAAAATCTGAATTCACTTTTGCTGCCAAATATCAACAGTTGCCGTAATGACCTCCCTACTCTCTCAGCTTTTCCTTATGACGTAGCACTGCCAACAAGTCTCTAGTCCAAGTGCTACTCTGGGACTGGCTACCCACTCTATCCTCCAAGCCAACTATGTTGCTCTTCTTCTTCTTGACCCTTATACACTATTTCATGTTTTCAAAAAGCAACATCTTTATGTTTCCCTTCCCATCCCTTCTCACAATCATCTCTTTTTTCACTTCTTTTTGTTGGCAGTAAACCTGCAAATTATGCCTACACCGAAACCCATAGCGGCCAAACCTATAACATCAGACCCGGAAGTCTCATTAACAACCCTGTCTACCCCCAGTGCTCACACTGCATTTCTTGAACCTACAAGTGTCCCATTTTTGGCCGTGCAATATAAAAAAAAGTTCTACAAGTTCAGTTGACTTGACCTGGTGAAGTGAAGGACCTGACATTTTCTTCTTGAATTTGTCATAAATTCACGATCCCTTAAGATATACAGTAGAAAGCTAACTGAGTCCTGAACCAGTAAAGCTGCCTCGAACCATGATACTGTCACCGCCATGGTTCACAGCTAGGATGACATTCTTCTGTTGGAAAGCAGTGTTTGGTTTTCACCACAACATGTTTCCCTTTGTGGCCGAAAAATTCAACTTTTGACTTGCCTGTCCAAAGTACATTTTTCCAGTGGTCCTGCAGACCATTCAGGTGCTCTTTGGCAAACTATTCCTTTTTAGAGAAGGAATAGTTTCTTCCTGGCTATTCCCATTCAGTTTGTTCATGATGATGATGATGGTTGAAGCATGAACACTGGCATTCGCAACAAGGTGAAAGGCCTTCAGATCCTTAGATGTTACTCCATGGTCCTTTGTGACTTCCTGGATGATAGCTTTTGGAGCTATCTTGGCTACAAAATCAGTCCTGTGTAGGGTAACTGTGAACTTGAATAATTTCCAAATGTAGACTAGATTGAACCCCCAATATTTAGATATGTTTTTGTTACCATCTCTAGGCCGATGAACATCAGCTGCTCTTTTTCTGAAATTCCCTCAGATCTCTTCTGATTGCGGCATTACTAACTTGTGTGGTGAAAACCAAGCTCACAAAGTTTTTGACTACTATATAAGACAGGGCTCCCCAAACACAGTCCTCGTTTCATTTCTGCCCAATTAGATAACCACCTTATTCTAATTTCCCCCTGTAACTGTGCTATGTAAACTAGGGTTTCAATTATTTTTTTCACACACACACTATTACATACACACACACACTGATTTTTAATTACTAATTGTTCTATTTTATACACCATTGAGTCTCAAAAATGATTGAATTAGGAAATATAATCTCTTTTGGTTATTTAAGAAAAGATTTGTTTTGATTAAAGAAGGGTATCATGATAAGGAATATCACAGCATATTAATAGTGGGGTTATCACACTGTACTGTAATTTATTAATATATTTATTCACTCTTGTATTGGTTTATTTGGAAGGTTTTTCTTAATAAAATTGGAATTTGTGTTCTTTGAATCTGTGTGTGTGTCACTGAACTGTGCGGTAGTCTTATAATTCACTGTCCCAGTTTCACTGTTTCAGTAAACAGTTAAATTATTACAGCTGTGCATACTTTCAATACTTAAAATTCAGCTCAGACATCATTTCTTATGAATCTCCCGACTTACTAACAATTGCACTTAACTCAGTCAACCTTAAAAATTCCTAATAATTCCTTTCATTTATAATAGTGCTTTTCTGGACATTCCACTCAAAGTGCTTTATAGGTAACGGGGACTATTCTCCACCACCACCAATGTGTAGCACTCATGTGGATGATGATATGGCAGTCAAAGTATGCCAGTACACTCACCACATATCAGCCAATTCATAGATTCAGAACAATACTATCTGACTCTTTATTCATTGATGAGGACTCACAAATACTTCATACTATATCCAAGATGTGTTAAGTAAAGCAGGGTTCATTGATAAATATTTTTTGTCCATTTGTCCTGGTTTGGCACGACATTTGTCTTTGCTAACCTATTAATCCGTGGTCAACAATGAAATCCCTTAGGCTATCAAGCATACAGTACATCATATTAGATGTGAACTATCTAAGACAAGCTCATTGTAAACTATGCAGTTTTTCACTGATGTTATGGGGTCACACTCATATTGCCAGGTTATGAGTCAGGTCCATAAGTCAGGGAAGTCACAGAAGAAAAGCTTCCATATATGAGCCATAATATGGACCTCATACTGATGTATGGTTTCGAGGACAGAAGTTAAAATCCCAGTGTCACTGGATCTCTGTGCTCTGGAAAACTCACAGTGAAGCAAATGTAAATATGCAGCCCTAAATACAGCCTTTGGATTATTACTTTTGTCTATCAGCTAGATAACATAGATACCACATAATGACAGATTATACCATTAATTACAATATACTAGCAATAATCCAGTTTTATAAGTAGTGTAATTTAATCAGACCCTGGGTACTTTAAAGTGGTATGGTACTCTACAGTGCTAGAGTAATCAATTTAAGAAGTAACCCTGGATTTTCATTTTATGTTTTCAAGGTATATCAAACATCAATAGGAAGCACTAACAAAAGACATTTATTGTTTCTTTTCTAAAAGGAAAAAAACCCAATAAAGACAATATTTTTGTGTTAGCCGGCCATTAACATTTTATTTCTTAAATATTTTTGTCTAGATACCTGATATGATGCTGAAAAGAAATCAGTTTTTTTGTCTTTGAATTGAGCATGCTGTTCATGTTTTCAAGGTAAATAATTTTTTGCCTTCTTAAATGTAGTATAAAAAGGGTGGATTGACCTGAGATATACTGTATGCAGGCTTGTAAGAATCTGTTTTGTGTAGCAAGGTAGGAGTAGCCTTAGTAGTTACCTTTCTCTCTTTCATGCAGGCTTGAAGCTGGAGCCTGTCTAGTACAGGGTGGTAGCAGTGGTCTGGTTGCCAGGTTACCTCCCTCCAGTCACAGGTTCTGTTGTCTGAACAACTCAGGCATGGAACCACCCAGCGCCCTAGGAAAATAGGACAGACTTTCCTCAGTAAAAAATGACTGTATTCCCGTAACAAGTAGAGAGGGTCTAGATGACCATACTGGCAATGTAAAACAAAAAAATGTAATTTCTGTTACATATTTTTTCATATTTTGAGAGCCATTTAAGATTATATAGATTTCATTTAGATAGTTTTGTTGTCTTTTTTTGCTTTAATTATGATAAACATTTTCTCTTTGAGGGAATAAAAGCAAATCCAAGCAAATGAGAACCATTGGTTCTCTTTGTGAGAGAAAAGCTTGACAAAGAGTATGGATTAATTAAAAAATGTATATTGTACTATATTTAGAGTATGTACATTATTTTACCTTCTATCATAAGAAGAAACTACACAGCACCAAAAAATCCAGTCCCTATAATTCAAATTACTTCCCAGCTATACTTCTGATACATTCCAGTAGAACATACTAGAAAATCGAATTTCCTATTAGTTTCTCTGTTGTTTGGTACAATTAGCACAAATCCCATACAGAAAAACCTTTCAGACTATATGATATACAGTATCATGGAATTTAACGTTCATGCATGAACTCAATTTTAAAACAGCATTATGGGCAGAATAAAGATGGTGTGTTGAAAGAAGGCTGAGCGAGATGTTTTAATTGAGTGTAAGTTATATGTAATGCACATATGCATATTGCAGGATAAGGGAAGTGACGCAGAGTTAAGAAAAATAATCACATATTCTTCCCCAATGGTTTGTAATGCCTAGAAAAAGAGGATCAAGGGATTATGAACTGTGAATTTGTGATATTCAGTAATCATACCCTTCTGGCTCAGTACTTTCCAGACTCCTTTAAAAAGGGATGTTTTATATTACAAGAACATGACTGAGTCTCAGATCTTGGGATTCTGATCACTCTTTAGACCTACAGCACAGTAATGCTTTCCATTTGTGGTGCAGTGAATACCATGACTGACCAAAAGACTAGTCTATTTACTCTTTCTCTCTGATGGCAAAATGGGTTGTATGTATTTCTTTCTGTACAGTTCAGACTTCTGACAATGAACCATGGCCAGCTACAGTACATAGCTATATTAAAGTATTGTATCTTGAAGCTGTGCTAGGGAAGAATCTACTTACAGCCAGAGTACAATCTGCCTTGGCTGTTGCTGTGTGAATCACTCTCACAAAGTCATTGTCTAGTCAAAGTCAAAGTCTACAGGGAGAAATATTATGGAGCATCAGAACGGACCATGCCTGAACTTGCACACTACCAACTAACCTCTGGCATCCCCTGAGAGGCAGGCCTGTGTGTGACCTTGCAAATATCCTGGAGGGGGGATACTGGGGACAGGCTCCAAACCACAGGGCTCCTTGGGCCGAATAATCAGACCACAATCCTGAGACAACACAAAAGAATGAAAAAAGATTAATAGTCTTTTACCTACTTATATGAATCATGCTGGCAGCACTATAGTGGTGCATTTTCCATAAGAGAAGTGCTGATGATGTGTCACAAGATTAGAACAAAAAGTTTCTGTGAACATATACTTCAACATTTCAGGCCTCTCATTTTATTAAGACCAACGTTTTAAGCTTTTTAAGGTACGGATGCATTATCACTCAGTGTGTTCTTATAAAAAAACAGCAAAAATGAAATGAGCGATTATGTTTGAAAAAACAGACAGTATATCTAATGACGTTCACATCCCCTTAAAAAATAGCTCCAGTATGTTATGAGGCCCAAATGTGGGTTTTCAGCTTCCTTTCCTGTGTTTCCAAGATCATAATGAAACCCTTTTGAAAAGAGGTCTATCAGTATATTGTTTTGTTGTCAAACTGTTTTCCTCAGGATTCTTAAAGTCCTAAAAGAAACAGAGAGATGACTAAATGCAAGGGTCTTTAAGAAAGCGCATCTCTCTTAAATTCTGGCAGTGCCTCTCCAAAGACTTCCACTGATTCATATGTGTTTAACAAGTATCAAAGTACCTTCCTGGCTATGAGCCTTCTCAGTATAATGTTAGATGTACGGGTCAGACAAACTTAACAAGATGAATGACAGTGAGACTCTCTAGTGTCAAACTGCAATGTCCACTTGGAGCCTTACGGTCTGGACATACTAAAGAGCTATTTAGCGGCATTACTTAAACTTACACCGAGATCTGAAAGCCCCTGCCTTGCGGCACAACAATTTGCACAGGGCTTCACACAGCAGCACCACATTCCTGAATGATCCGTGACTGCTGTCAACAAAGTGCAACAAGACAACTTAACAGGGATTTTCTTGTTCATACTTGTGCACAGTGTAAATGTATAAACATAGGATCACTTTTGATTTCAAGAATATATGTATAAAGTGGTCCTCACCAACAGAAATGTTTTAGCTGACTGTTTATTGTACCAGTATTAAACCTGATTTTAAAACCAGTCTCCGCCCCCTGTAAATAAACTCCAAAAAGATAAGGTACGAAGTTTTTCAGAGCAGTTGGAAACTAGGTTCTTAGATCTTGGATTATTTTATGATTTTATACTGTGAATATTTCCAGAACAAAAAAGGCTGCAGCAAGTTCACTTCTATAAAAAGAAAATGTTGTGTCTGTAACACAGTTAAGCTTCCTTGTCTTCAGTGACATCAATTACAGCAACAATTTTCAATATTTTAAATGTTCAGAATTTGTTTTTCCACACAGGGATATTTTTTTATTTCTGTAATTTTGAAATGCTGAAATAAGAAAGACATACTGCTTAAATAAAAAGACATGATGAAAAACTATTTTGAAATCAAACTCATAAGTTAACACTCAAATCCTAAGAACCACTTAAATCATGCTCAGTTAGCAGATATTCTGTCACAGAAAAGGATAATAAAACAGCGGGATATCAAAATGTGACAGCCAGTTAAAAAACACAGCTAAATTTATATGTTCAATTTAATTTCCTAAGCTGCATTAGCACAAGACACACACGGAAACATTTAAGGAGTTTTGGAGGTGAATGATCTTGAATAGTGACAAAATTCAAATCCTCTTATGAGACACATTTAATAAGGATAGTTGTGAATCTAAGTAAAGCAATCCTACCCTAGAATATGATAACACTGATTTATGTTGCCATTACATCATTCATTAACTTCTCATTATTATGGAATTTTGAACTACAAACGTAATGGGAATATAGAACAAGCTCCTCACCCATGTTATTAAAGCCAACAGAATCAGATGCATGAGATCCTCTGGGTTAGCTACTGTACCAGTAAAAAATGTGATTCTCTTTAGTAATCTTAAGTTGCTAATGAAGTAACAAAGCAGGGACTAGATAGCAGATACAGCGCCTGTACTGATGGACTAGAATATGTATAAAATAATAATAGAAGAAGAGGAAGAAACTGGATAAAGAAATTTAGAAATTGGTTGGATTATTAAGGCCTTTCCCCTTAAGGTGATTTTATATGACAGACATAACGTTAGTAATATGTTATGCAACAACTTTATGGAGCTTGTGGTAATTTTGAGACTGTAAAATTAGTGGTAACTAAAACTGGTGGCAAGCAAATGAGGTGTAAAAAGTTTGCAGCATTTCATGTTGTACAGTATATTTGGTTACAAGCATCTTCTACAATTTTAATTTTATGGGAGGGCTGCTGTTCCATAGGTAATATTTCATTTATGATCTAACAATTTGTAATAAAATAAATTGTATTCTTAAAATGTAAAACAAAACTGATCTGACTACAAATATTATGTCTGCTTTAATTTGTATTTTGTCTAACTCAAAAACTAGTGTGAAACCTGTTATGACCATAGACCTTATTGTTAACAACTGGGACAGTGACAGTTGTAATAAGCTGTAATAGTATGGTATTTGTGCCTTGAGAGTTACCTGATTAATGCGGGTGATGATGCGTGATAGTTTGAAGGCTGGGGTTTGTCTTTATAAGTCATCTCCTTGCTTGTCATATTTATTTTTTGTGATGTGGTGAGAGCTTTGACAGTAACATATTTTTTAACTGGGATAGTTTGGGGCTCCTTTTTAGGGGAATGTGGGCTATAATCACATCAGAAATCTGGCAAACCAGAACAGACCCAGAAATCTTGGGATCTTGCTAAAGTAGCCCCAAATGGAAGCTCCTGCTGCCTTTTTTTATTTTCTGCTTTTGTGGTGGGTTTTGTTTGTGGGTGGTCTCTGATGGCGGAGGTAGGAAAGAAACGTGACTTCTTCTTCAAGCAAGAAGAAACTAAAAGAGCTTCACTCTCCAGAAATGTTTGAAATAGCCGATGGAGATAACAACAGTTTAGCTGCTTCTTTCCAAATCGGACTACATCTTGGGTGAAGAGGAAGCAGAACAAAAGCTCCTTAGCACACATGCAGCTATTAATTTTGAAGATAGATTAACATGAAATAACATTCACATTGAGAGTTTACTGGAAGGATCTAAACATAAGGAATTGATTCAAGGATAAAGCTATCCTTGGATGGTCCCCAGCTCTGGCACAATGAGATGTATTTTTATTGAGAGAGTGCACTGGATTAATGGCGGTCACTCTTCTGAAGGCTGCGAGATTCTTTTGGTTTTCTGTTCATTTCTGTTTTCAGACAAATTTTTTTGGAGGAAAGTGTAACGAACAGTTCTTTCAGACCCTATGCGGACGACACGATCCAGGGAAAAGTGAAGAAACCGGTGGGAGACAGGAACAGGAACAGAGAATAAAACCTTAACGGGACCAGGCAGTTCCAGGTCCCAGTCTCACATGATAGGGAGATCAAATGCAGAACCCCGAATAAAGTGAGCGACTGGCTTTAAAGGAGAACTGAAAGGGGGTTAGAACAGGGAGCAGGTGCGGGCGATGAGTGGAAAACAAGGAAGGGCTGGAGCGTCCTTAGGAGGAGGGGTCTACGAACGTGACAGAAAGCAGTCCGGCCCTACTCACTCAGTGGAGGAATCTGTGCTATGTGCTTCACTAGTAGATTACAGACCAGCGTCAGTCCAACAGAGATGCACCTTTGCGGGAGTGAAGATATCATTGTCACTATGAGTCTCCACAAGGTATACAGAAACAGTTCACTTTAGCACAAGATACAGAGAGGTTTGCCACATACTGTATTGAGGGATAATCCCATCAACTCAGATTAAATAGACATTTTTTTGTTTTTCTTTTCTCTTTACTGTGTTCAGTAAATTTAAAAAAAAATTAATCCCTTTTATTAGGTTAAGTGTTAAAACTGAGATCTTATTGACTGGGACCTGTTTAACTTTTGTTTTTCCTCCTTTTTTATTTTTATACTTTTTCCCTCACAAATATTAATATCTATTCCAATGTGATTTTCTTCTACAACTTGTATGTTAATTATTTAAGGGGTTTTTCTGTCCCATAGTATATTGCCTGCTAAATTTCAATAATATGGGAATCTAATTTTAAATAAGGCATTGGTAGATTTGAAAATAACAATAATAATAATCATTCCGATTAAGGAAATTTTCAGTCATCCATGTTTTTATGTCAGAGGTGAAATTAGAATATGGACTGATCAGCATAAAAATCATAGCTGAGGCCTTGTGATCTTAAAATAAGCATGGATGTGTGGCAGTCTAGTCTTCTGTACAAAAAAAATGGTTTTAATTGTATTGTAAAGGAATTTCTGATGTATTTTTTGCAGTAAGGGGGTGAAAACCTAAGGAGTCTGACATACAGTATTTAAAAACTAAGTTATGTTCATTTCCCTTCAGTATTCAATTCTGACATTTTAACCTCCTTTCTAAATCCCTGTAGGAATGTAAGAACTTTGATATTGTTCTGGATGCACAAATGAATTCTGTTATGAATGATGTGTTTAATTGATCACAAAATGATTCATGTTCAGTCTTAGACATCTGCAATTCTAAGAAATTACATTTCTGATCTGGGTGGGAGAGAAATGAACAGAATTATTTTTAGATAGACATAAATCATACTTCAGAAATGTGTTTATTTACTGTATGCCTCCCAAGCTCTTTTTGGTGTTTACTCACTGTGAAGACATTATCCATGTTGAAAAGTTCACCACGCCAGCTTCTGTAGATTTGTTTATACAGCATGTTGTCGTATCACCTCTAAATGGTATTTTAATACTACACTACTAGATGAGACATTTTGTACACACTGTAAAGCTAAATTGGAGAAGTCCAATTTGATGTCAAATATCTTATTAAAATTACTAGGAACCATATTGGCTTTTCCAGATCACACTCAACAGCTCAATTTTTCTGGGACCACTGGGCTGGGAATTAACCTTACCAGGAAATAATTAACTGTTCAGTCATTGGACAGAGTTTATTGTATGCAGGTCTATGTAAAATCGCGGCCGGCAGAGGAATCCTACTCCGTTGGGCCCCTGAGCAAAGCCCTTCACCCCAACTGCTCCAGGGGTGCCATATAAATGGCTGACCCTGCGCTCTGACCCCAAGCTTCTCTCCCTGTCTGTGTGTCTCATGGAGAGCAAGCTGGGGTATGCAAAAAGACAAATTCCTAATGCAAGAAATTGTATATGTCCAATAAAGTGATCTTATTCTTATTTAAGCCAATTCCTATTTTTGAATTTTGAAGACATTCCATCCATAAGGATGACACAGTGCAGAAGATACACATTTTTGTATATAATCTTGTAGGTTCTACAGTACATTCAAACATTTAATTTGAATAGGAGGAATGTAGGATGTATCTCCTATCAATTAATTTATTTCTCCTAAAGAGACAGCTATAGTGGAGATACACATATCACTGTTAGACATTAAGGACATTAAGCAGATAAGGATGTGACAAAAGGTGAATTCCTTAGCACTGATGACATCCTTCTGGAATTTTATCTGGCTTTTTGGTCCCAGGTAGGTTCTTTTTTCTTAGACATGGTTTTCCATTGAAGAAGGTTATTTTCAGAGGAATGTTAATATGCTGTTATTTCTCTATTATTAAAAAAAGATAAATACATCACTTTGTAAGAGCTAGTGGCCCGTCTCACTGATTTCTCTGGATACCATGCCGTATGGGAAAATTAGTTCACCATGATCAAACGGGCATTATTAAAAGGTATTTGAATATTATTCTCATAATGTTCGCCATCTTCTCTATATTATACAAATGACTACAGCCATTGTTTAATCCTGTTCCTTTCTTCTGTTAGGTGCAGCTTGAGTGGGTCAGTTCTGAATTAGGCTTTATCAATATGGTACAGATTGTATTTACTTTACTAACCCTTCAGTAACAGTCATACATTTTCTTCCCAATTTTTTACATCTAAGTGCACATTAGATGTCAGGGATACAAGCTTTCACCTTATTGAGATTGGCATCCATTATGGTCTACTCACACAGGCTTATTACGTACTGTATAACTATATGTATATCCGTTCTTCGGATGAGACGTAAAACCGAGGTCCTGACTCTCTGTGGTCATTAAAAATCCCAGGGCATTTCTCGAAAAGAGTAGGGGTGTAACCCCGGCGTCCTGGCCAAATTTCCCATTGGCCCTTACCAATCATGGCCTCCTAATAATCCCCATCTATGAATTGGCTTCATTACTCTCTGCTCTCCTCCCCAGTAATAGTTGATGTGTGGTGAGCGTTCTGGCGCACTATAGCTGCCGTCGCATCATCCAGGTGGATGCTGCACATTGGTGGTGGTGGAGGGGAGACCCCATTACCTGTAAAGCGCTTTGAGTGGAGTGTCCAGAAAAGCGCTATATAAGTGTAAGCAATTATTATTATTATTATTATTATTATTATTATTATTATAGAGAACAGATCAACAAAACTGTGACTTGGCTTTTCACTAAACTCAGCTTGAACTACTCAACGTGCCACAACAGTGGTGTTTTACACTGTCCTGGAGTAAGAACGCAAATTACCCTAGTTTACAACTTTGAGACATTGGAGAAAGGGAGAAATTCTTGCTCTTTAAGCAACTGAAAATATCTTATTTGGTTAAAGAAATACGTTTGTGGAATGGTATGAGCTACAAAAACTAATGTTTTATAACTGTTGGCTTAAAAGATTATCATAGTCATTTCATCAGGCATTAAAAGTCAAAGCTTTTGTGTCATGCTTTGTTTTATGACATTGACTCAGTTGTGACTGATAGTGTTAACCACAGGCACTTCCAAAAACCCAGCTTTAATCATTTACTTAATTACACAGCATTATTGCAAAAGGCCTGAAAGTTATGTGGAATGTGAATTTAGTTAAATTTTAGGTTTTCATTTCATTTTTCCCAACTTAGTAACTTCTGTTGATTTCATTCCATTATGTTAACATTTTATATTGCATAGATAAGCAAGAAAGAAGCACTGTGTAAATTTTATTAGTATTTTCAAATGTATTGATTAGGCAGTTAGATTGGGGAAAGGGGGATTTTTCTGTTTTGTGTTTGTTTTCATATGTTTTGAATTCAACATTCAAAGTCTATTCACAAACAAAAATGTATCTGTAGGTTTGTTAGAACAAGAATGTCCCACTGTCAGTACTACAACAGCAGCAGGAAACACACAACCCTCACTCCCTTGACATTCATTTGCCCTGCTAAACACAATAGGCGCAAATACAGTGCCAACATCAAAACACAGACTAATTTTTCACATGAACTATCTAAACTAATATGTTGCATGGACGTATTCTACACTGGTCTATTCCAGTAATGAGTAAGCGATGATATTTCAGTTCCCCTATGCTGCAGTCAAATATTCTTCAGTGTGGTTTAACTGAAAAAAGTTTGACAGAAGAATTACTGTTTAAATAAATTTGAAACCAGCTCACAAGCCCCAGAAAAATTGAGCCAAAGTCAATTAATCTTAATCTATTATTGCAGTTTTAATATTATAAATTAGTTGCAGAGATGATCAAAGAGCTTCTCACAGAATTGTGTTTGAATTCAACGTCCAGAAAATTGAATGCTAAGTAGAGAAGAAATCTAGCTAGGCTTCAAAACCCCATTTGCTTAGAAGTTAACCTTTGTGGTCATTTGAAGTAAGCCTGCCTGGATAGTTGTTAAAACATTATATTACTTTCTTTTCTAGGAAATCGCTTTGACCGTAAATGTATTGGATTAACAAATACAATTTTGTACCTTCAAAATTATATAATTTAAACTTCTGAGCTGATAATTATTCAATAATTCACATATAGATCATACATTTATTAATGACATACTGTAGGATGCAGACTCCTTTTTATACAAAGTTTACTTTTTAAAATATTTTTTTTAATTAAAATAAATATATTTTAGGCATAAAACCAGAATTTTTTGTAATTGTAAGATCATAATATATTACCATGTTGTTTTTTTGCCTTTGCTGGTATTTTTTTTGTTTTCAATCTTTATTTGCAACTTGTTTTGAAAAACTTCACAATTGAAATACCCATACAATGTCTACAGTGATACTAAACAGTCACAATTATTTTGCGCTTCAGTATTTCTCTCTCAAAATCCCACGTTTCTGAGAAATACTGGAGGTCCCAGGATCCCAAGAGACTGAACCAGTTAAAGGGTTTGCCCTAGAGCCAGTAGTAGCCTACCATGCAGCTGAATACAGTGTGAGTCTCAGTCACGTCACTAGCTGACTGTGACCAGGATTCCACAATCGGTAATGCACAACCGATTGAGCACTGCTGGAGGCAAAGTGATATCAGTTTGATGGGGACTGAATCCTTACAATCTCCCAGGCACTGGCAGGCTTACAGTGTGGTCAGTGAGCGACACGCATCTTCCAGTCGACCTGCAGGAGGGCAGTGTAGCCTGTGACATGTTAAAAGTAGGACCAGTCAGAGGACTCTGCCATCACCCCAGTCTTCCCCATGTGCAGCTGAAGGCTTCTTAACCGCGAGAACACAAAATTGGCAATTTAAATCAGGTTGGTATAAAAACAAAAACAAAACAAAACTCCATTCCCCAATATCACCTTTAATATTGTAACGCCACGGGGGCTCAGGCGGGCGCCCTTGCCGCATCTGGTCGGCCCCATCCCGACTGGAGGCTCGAACCCGGGACTTCCGCGTCTCTCTGCAGCGACCTAGCCCCGTGAGCTAAAGAGAGATCTCTCCAAAGCCCAGTAGCTGTGGTCCTGCTATCACAGGGAAGGGCGGTGACGTCACCCGCTCTGGTACGCCGGCTCTTACACACAGTGCTTGTCGGCCGTAAGCGTTACACTATATAACAGTCTGACACCAGATGGGACAACACAATTAGTTTGTGATTGATAATATATGACTTGGTAAACCAAAATCTTGTTTTTTTGAGGAAAAAACATTTTTGCACTTTACCAATTGAAAAATGCTCGTGTAACTTCTCTCTTACAGGCAAAGCTTGTATTATTATGTAACCTTCTTTTGTAACTTCAATTTTGTGATTTGTACCCCCCCCGGTGAACTCATAGAAAAGACATTTCATTACCAGCAACTACTGCTGCCTGCTGTATTGTTGTGCATTTGATAAATAAACTTTGATTTGATTTGATTCTTAGGCTTCTGCGTGCCAGTAATTTGACAACTCTAGTAAGCTATAGAATGGGACGTGTAACGTCTCTTACTGAAAGCTAATTTTTATTTATTTTTTTCCACTCTAGTGTTGGTGCCTATCATTCCCTGAGTGAGATGGGTTAAAGATTATGTTGACATCCTGAGAGCCAATACTATAGGTTAAAAATGCAAGAATGTGAAAAACAAAACGAAACACTTTGAGTTACCCTTCAGTGCTACATTTCTCACTTCAGAACATTATGAGGCATGTCAGAAGTGGCCTTCACATGAACCACCCTCATCTTTTATTCATATTGAAATCTCAAAAAAAGCTCTGAAAGGAGAAGGCCTCTGAAAGCTTCAGACAGATAGACGAACGTTTACCACTGCTTTTTTAACAGTTTCCTTGATGAAATATTTCCAACGTGGCAGATTACAATGTATGTTTTTGATATCTTATCCTAAGCTGAGTTATACACTGTAGCATAAGTTTTCACCCTTTTTATAGCCGTGAAAGAAGGCTCTCAGGAGAGGCACTTGATAGTGGAAGGATGTGATTCGCAGGACTGTCAATTTGAGTCACTGAAAGTGTTCTGAGAATGTCACTCTACCAGCCCAGGGGAACAAGGATCAGGGGCAACTACCCTTGTAATTTATAATACTCTTTTCCTGATCTACGTTTACTACATTTGAAGCAAAGTGAGGTTTCAGAGTGATTAGTTTCAGTCTTGAAGGATGTATATAAACATATATAATGGATATGATAGAACATATAACAATTAGGGATATTTTTTTGATTGAAAACTTAGTATAAAAATAGTTTCATTCTAGTTTGAAATACTAGCTTCAATTCACAATGATGGCAAAGTAATGTATCGATATGTTTTCATATGTGTTAGTAACTAGTACTCGTTTAAGGGCTTCACTGGCAAACTAAGGCAACAGACTATTGTTGGCTTTTCAACCAATGGCTTTATCTGTGTAACAAACCACAGCTCCATCATAAAAAAAACAAATCTGTTAAAACATCTTAAAATTGCTAAATAATTGCATTCCACTGGGCGATGCTATGCAACTTGACTTTTTCCTTAATGGCTTAAAACAGCAGACATTCCAATTTTTTAAAAAACAATTTAATCTAGTGATGACACTTTCAAAAGCACTGTAATCTGAATTTAAAATAAACTGCTAAAAATAAAACTGCAAGCCCTTAAGTGTTTACCACCAATCTAATCAGGTAAAAAAGGTTGTACCCTCGCTGTCCACTCTGTTAAATCTGTGAGCTTTTAATTATTCTCTTATCTTGGCCTTCTATTTTTTTCTAATGAAACTTATGGACAGAGGTATGTTTTCTGAAAGCATCTTTTAAATATAATACTTGACAAAGGATTTTTCCTTTTCCTACATCCCTGTCATTAGGGATCCACGAAAATGTGGTTGGGCTGGGGTTACGATAACATGAACTGAACTCATTTTGCAGTTCTGTTCACTAACATTCCGAAAATAGGTTTCAAGTTTGGATGTTGGATATACAGCATCCATTCTCTGATGCCCATTCTTGTTCTCCCTGAGTTAATATACTTTACACAGTAATTTCATTATATAGCTCTAACCCTGGCTCCTCAGTGGTCTGCGGTCTGGCTGCTGGTAGGCAATCAAGCTCATCTTACATTGAAGAGTTGTGCGTGAGGAAGAGCTTGACAGCTTCCCACTGCTCGACCCATTTGACTTGCCGTCGAGCAAAAAGTAGCAAACGCAAATCGAAGGGCTTCGAAGAATGACTTCAAACACGTGACAGCTGAGCAAAACTCAGAACAATTCCCAAAATGTCAGCCATCAGACGAGCTCCTATAATTAAAAACATGGGACGAAGTTAATGAATTCCAATGGAAAACATCTCCCTGACAATTTAATCTCCCAAAAATGTAAAGTTTGTTCACATCATTTGTGGAATGGAATGAATAATGACTTAAGTATGAAAAAACATTTCAATGTTTTTGTACTTTTGTGGAAACAATATGGATTGTTCTAGTCATAAAAGCACATTAAATTCCAAACAATACATAGCACAAAATTAAATATTATAAAAACTGTAAAAACAATTATATATACTATGAAGGATACTTTTTAATTTGACAGAACCCTGTTTATTACTTTTTTAAACTGCCATTGAGCATGACTTTCTACACTTTATATTCCACTTCTAAAGCATAAGAAACACCACAGAGGACTCTGCTGGAACATTTTCAACAATGGCGGAGTTGAAATCTGCCACTGCTTTGATCAGCTGAATACAGCCCGTTGCGTAAAACAAGTTTAGCTGAGAGCTCTGACTGTATCAAAAAATGGGAAAATAAGATGAAATATCTACTGCACAACCTAGAATAGTCAAGCTAAGGAACAATGCTATTTAACAAAATTCACGTTCAGTGAAGAGCATGTCTTAATTGACTGTCACTGGTTAAGGTTAAGTAACTTTTCTTTTTGACCACCAAGGAAACCAATGCATTTGTTATGTTCTGACAACTAAGAAAGGAAAAAGATAGAGAGAAATAATATCTTGCTTATTTATCTTTATCTTAACTATATTTTTGACATTTGCACTGAACACAGTAAACTTATGAGATTCTGCTTCTGAATGCTAATTTGGCTTTGTACAAATATTGTTTTGGAAGACAAAGTTGCAGCTTCCCATCACCTGTTACCCACAGGTAGTGTGAAGTTATTTCCCTCACTTTAGGAAAAAAGATTGCTGTTTAAAACTGGAAATGTGTTAAAATGATAGTTTTAACGATAATGCTGCATGCATAGGCTGCAAAGGAACAGGTAAAGGTTTATTCCATGCTGAAAGGAAAAGAAAAGAGACACAATGCTGTGGAGTCTTCCTCGGGTGTGATCAAATGAAAGTTAAACAAGAATGTTTTATTTCAGTGTTAAATATATCGCACCCTTGATAAAGGTGCACCATCTCAAAGGAAAATACAAACAAATCAAAGCTACTCTCTCCATTCAAACTGAGAAAACCCTTAAGGTTTTACCTGAATCTGAGCAATTTGACATAAGACAATTTAAAAAGGTAAAACAACAATAAAAAACAACAAACGAACCAAGACAGATGTTATAAAATTGTCACAAATGTTCTAAAGGCCATACGGTTCTTAAAATGTGTTTCATATTACATTGAAATAGTTTTGAGGTAAGTACCTCTGTCCCTGCAGAGATTAGTGATTAAACGTTTAAAGAAAAAAATCAGCTTCATTAATGTGATTGTGAATGGCAAATGGATTCAATAAATGCAGGGACATGCAGATGTTGAGCTGAGGGAGTAAAAAGAAAAGCTCCTCAGAGCTAATCAACTAATTTGAACTGACAAAAATTATTCCTAAGGCTGAAATCTTATCTGATGATTTTGGTTCCTGAATCAAGAGTTCTTTCAGTGATGCCAGATTAATCTGTCACTAACATGAGCTACTGAAAAAACAAAATGTCACCCACACAAATCTAGTTACAGTATATTAACCAATGTCCTTATCAAAACTGTAAAAACACCAAATGTCTTTGCAATATTAAATTTTCAGAGTATTTCAATATATTTAATATTTATGGGCATATACTAGGTTAAGTACAGGAATTGTAACATTTTAAATGTTTGAAATGACTATTTTGTACGAATAAAAAGTCATCAAGCTAAAAAGCCTTTTTAATCTCAGAGACACCATTTGAATAAAGGGATTTTATGTAGTTTTAGCATGTGTGACTTCCTATCGAGAATTTCGTTATCTTTTAAGTAAAATATATTTTATCCGAAATGAAATGAAAAGGAGAGCTGCACAGTGGTATGGTGGTGAGCATTGCTTCCTTGCAACACCAAGGCCCTGGGTGCAATTCCAGACCAGGGTGCTATTTTTTTATTACGTTTGTTCACCTTGAGTTCATGTGGGTGGGTTTGCTGGGTGCTCTGGTTCCCTCTCATAATCCAAAGACATACCAGTAAGTTATTTGGTTACTGGGAAAACTGGCCCTGGTGTGAGTGTGTGTGCACTGTAATGGGTTGGCGTCTTATCCAGGGTACTGTATACCCTGCCTTGTGCCCTTGTGCCCTTTGCTTGATGGGAGAGATTCCAGCTTCCCTGCACCCCTGAACTGACAAAGTGGTTATAAAATAGATAGATAGATGGACGGATGAAATAAAGAGAGAATATTTTAAAACAAATCATGAAGGAACATCTCCCTAAAAGCCATTTATTATTTCAAATTCATGTTATGATCACGTTTTTGATTGTGATAAGATTAAATGCTCTATTGATCACTTGAATGACATTACTTGGAACTTTCTGTCCCACAGCTTTAAGCACCTTGGTATTCCAGTCCATGGAATCTGAATGTCACATACTGAATACCTCATTGTAGACATTGTAGACATTTTAAATATCACTCCATAAATGACAAGCACCCCTTTTACACTACATAGCATTCCTATTAAATACAAATCTAAATTAATCTTTTCAAAGTGGGGAAGAAGTTACTCACCTTTTTATCTTTTTAATGGAACCCACAGAGATAGTGATGATAAATGATAAAAAGACAAGTCTCATTTAAAAAAAAAAGATACACCACCTTTGCATTACTTTTGATATTCAAAACATCGAGAAATGTAAAACTTGAAGTGAGATACCGAGCATGCTGATTGGAAGAGTGAATGACTAGAAAACTTCAAAAGACTTCCACAATATTTGATCTTCAGCTTTTCCAGTTAGCTTTAATTCCTTTTTAATAATTCTAATATTTATATATTAGTCAGTATTAGGCTGTTGACATTCCTCTTTTTTGGAAACACTGCAGACATGGTTTACAGGCTGTGAAGACATATTGGATGCAGTACATATTTCTTCAACCTTTGAAGAAAATCAAGTGAACATGTGCACCACAGCTGATGGTTACTGAGAAAAGAAGCATAATGTGAATTCCTGTTTGTGTGCAGCAGATGTGCTGCCCTCTTTCGCTCTGGGTGCCTGCCACTTCCATGAGATTAAGTAGCAGGAAACAGAATTATGTCTGCAATTTAAATTATAGAAAAAAAAAAGAAAGGACTGTTCAAATCAGTACAGTCTTTAGTCAGGATTAATATCTGAGAATATAACATGCACATGACAAAACCTTCAGTCCCTGGAAGGTGGAAAAAATCTATCAGTCTGGTTTATCTAGAGATTTCATTTACAAACACTATAACAAGATATATCCTTAAACTACACTTTGATTTAAAGGCAGTTAGGAGCACCGTCAGGGAGGAATGTGATTGCTTAAACTTAAATTTATATTTTTTTTATTTAAATGTATGCATATTGGGATATTAGCTTTAGCAAATGTTACTTCATTGTGAGGTACCTATATTATTTATTTTATTCAAGTGAAGGACTGATATATTGTTTGTATTGGCGGTAAAGGAGCAAAAATGGTTCCTACTCCACATTATGCAGTGTTCTGTA
Organism: Lepisosteus platostomus; assembly: GCF_059453375.1. Taxonomy (NCBI): domain Eukaryota; kingdom Metazoa; phylum Chordata; class Actinopteri; order Semionotiformes; family Lepisosteidae; genus Lepisosteus; species Lepisosteus platostomus. The sequence goes on from NC_142619.1 coordinate 45,222,635, forward strand.
TTCTGTTAAATTTCTTCAGATGCATGCAGCTATCCACCCATGCATTCTCAGAGTTGTAACACCTGTTCTATGTAAGAAAGCATATTGAAGCACTTTACCTTTATTAAACATTCAAGACTTGCATTACTAGGGCATACAAGTATCAGGATAATCCAGTGTAATGCTAAGATTGGTGAGGGGGTATAAACTATAGGTTTTGTTGAGGGTCACAGAGGTAGATACAGAACACAGTAAATATTGAAATACAGTAAGCCCTTGGTTTAATGGGCTTTGGATTTAATGGACAAAATCGGCTAAAAGGGATTTGTGTCTGTAAAATCAGAAATACTGGACTTTTCCCTGTAATAATGGGAAAAATGTTCAAATAATAAAACAAGGCAAAAATAAATACTGCATGGGTTCAATATTAAGGAATATCAATGGTGCTTTATAGTGGTAGGTCAATTGGTTACGGTGGGTGTTGTTTGTGTTTTCTATGCTTTAGCAAATATTATACAGTATATTTATTACATATAAAATAAAGAGCTAGTAAATTTATGATAAGAAGGCACAGGAACAATTTTAATTGCTTTAATTGTAATTATTAAAAAATAAGTCAGAAGATCTAGAAAGAATATATACTTTATTCTTGTATAATAGTGTGTTTTGGGGCTGAAAAGTGTCATTGATTTAATGGACATTCGGCATTAACAGACACCCTTTTCCCCTCACTAGTCTGTTATTCTGCGGATTTACTGTAATTGTATTTCTTTTGCCAAAATTCAAATTAACATTGAAGATTCAATTAACATTGAAAGTGATGTAGAATTAGAAGTTCTCATGGTTTTATATATACATGTACAGTAACTATAACACAACTTCATGGATCTGTATGAAACAAAATGGTCAAATTAATCAAAGAACTCAATTAGCGATGCATTTTACATTAAGACAAGCTACTGTGGTGCACATAGTAAGCTATTGCTTTAGTTAAGAATATGGTTGCTTTTTACTGCATTAACAAAAACAGGTTAAATATATAAATATATAGGAAATATACATATTAAGATTAAACTTACTATCTGTACATGCCTTGCAAAAGTATTCAGACCCTTGCACATTTTTTACAAATTGTTGCCTTAAAGCTTACAGTCAGGAAGCAGCAATTCATTCAGGTGTGTGGCATATACAAAATCTTCGCACATTCAAATAAAACAAAAAGTAAATATTGATATGAAACAAAAATGCAAAAGTACTGATTGCAGAAGTATTCAAACACTTACATTTACACCTTACACTGTATATATTATTCTGTACTGTAGGTGCACAAAATTAACTTAACAATACACACAATTCGTTGAGTGCCCTCTGTATGTAATAATAGTGCTTTTCATGATTACAGATTACAGTACATACACCTGTCTCTGTAAGGTCCCTCAGTCAGGTAGGGCATTTCAAGCAATGGTACTGTACAAACATGAAGACCAAACAGCTTTCAAAACAACTCAGGAAGTTGTATCAACACACAGATCAGGAGAATTGTAAGACAATGATTATCTCTTTGAGCATGGTGACGTTGATCATTAAGAAGCAGAAGGCACTCAGACACTTCCTAAATCAGACTGCCCCTCCAAACTGAGTAGACAGGCAAGGAGGAAACTGGGTAGGAAGAGTTCACAGTTCAGTGGCTGTGATGGGAGAAAATGTCCATGGGTCAACAATATCCTCGTTACTCCACAAAGGAAGCCTGTATGGAACTGAAATGAACATCTCACATCCCTCATGGGGTTTGCAACAAAGCATCTAAGTGATATTGCAAACATTTGGCAAAAGGGTTTGTGGTCAAACAAGACAAAACTGGAACGTCTTGATTTAAATGTATACAATTACATCTGAAGGCAACCCAACAGTGTATTACTCAGTCAACACCATCTACTGTCAAGTACAGTGGTGGCAGCATTATGTTACAGTTCTGCTTCTTATCAGCGGACACTGGAAAGATTGTCAAAACTGAAAGGAACATAGATCGAGCAAAATACTGGCAAATCTTAAATGAAAATATGCTTCATACCTAAAACTGGGACAAAAAACAATAATCTTTCAGCAGGACAATGATTGAAAGCTATACTGGACTGTACACCTATGAATAAGAAAGTGAATGCCCTTGACCAGCACAGAGTCCTAATTTGAGTTCTGTTGAGAATCTAAGGAAAGACAGATCATACATGATCCACAAGTCCCTTGAGGGACATTGAGCAAATCTGCCAAGAAGAATGGGCAAACATTCACCAGTACAAAGCTGGGGTGCAAAGTATTTCACTTAAGTTTTTACTGATATTTACTATCCTGTATCTTATCTTAGAAGACTTAGTAGTCTATAGTTTGAGCATTTGGGTTTTAAAAATGTTAAAAACTGCATTAGAAATGTTAATGCATCATTATGTCACTTCACAAAGTAGGGCACCATAAGAAGGGTCTAAATACTTTTGCAAGACACTGATTATACAGTATACTGTAAATTGTAATGTTCCCATGTTTTCAGTTTCAGTTAGATGAATATTACAGTAGTTCTTGATTGATGAATAAAATGTTAATGAAGCTGAGGTCAAAGGCATAACTGTAAGTAATTTAGTGTTATTAGTGTTATATACACTGCAAATAAAACTAAATAAAAAAAACACTAATACAATGCCAAATTTAAACACATTTTAAAACATCTACTTGAAGACTCAACATCTGGCAGAAAATGCAATTAAGTGAGTCCTGTTAATAAAAGCTAGAGTCAGGTTTCAACAGAAAGTAATCAATTCCAGTTGCATTAATGTGTACCTGCAATGTATACATGTGCAAATTGTTTGGCTCATCGTCTGTTTTGAAGCATTAAAGACTTATTTTGGAGTCAATTCCACTTAAAGGAAATATATGTAAATCATATTGCTATGGTAATTGTTTAAACGTAGGTTAAAAAGTATGACAAAGTGCTGGCAACTGTACACAGAGTTAACCCTATAGTACTGTATTTAATGCTTTTCATTGGATGACAAATTGTATTGTTTTGATTTGTTATATTTTGACAATTTTGTTTATTCCACAAGCATTAGAATTTGCAAATGTGGTATTTAGCAAATTAAGTTTCAGCTTTGAGTATTTGTTAATTATTTTGAGAAAGCAGCACAATGTTTTTTAAAAAAGTATGCATGTGATGGGCAGTGTTTTCTTATTTATGAGGAATAAGCATGTTCAGTTTAATGCTTAACTAATACTACTTTTTAAATGAAAAAGAGAAAATAAATGAAAAACCCTAAGACATAATTGTGTACTTAATGAGAATCTTGTTTATTTGGAATTCAATATCAATATCCCAATAAAATATAGAAAAAGACATGTGCAAATCATTTAAAAAGGAGATTAGACTATTATTCAAGTAGCTTTCTGTTGTAATGAAGTAAGAATGCTGATGCTGCACACATTACTAGGGGGAGAGGGAAAAAATGCTTGTTCTGAGGCCTGCATTTGGTTTAGGAAAATGTAGATTTCTGCCACAAGGGAAATGATAGTCATACAATAAAATAAATGGTAATGAACATGTATAGAAAATCAGCCCTGGTCTAAAACAACTCTTACAACATCTGAAACATCTAGTAATTTTTCTTAGGTTTCCATCCAGACAGCATATCTTTTTACTGTACATGCACCACATAATATACAGTTTAAAGCAAAAAATGTAACTGCAGTCTGCCAATATGTTTTACATGAGACATCACCCTCGGTCAAAGACGACCAAGCTGCATAATGAATATGTTTAACATGATAATGAAAACAACTTTAAAATGTTTGTACTGTAATTTCCAACTTTACATAAGCTGTCTTAGTGCCAAAAAAGATGCACGAAAATGGCAATAAGAGAGCTGCAATACCTTGTTTTAACACAAAGATCACAAATGCTTGTTTCTTAAAACTCACCTCACATAAATCATGGAACTTTGCTAGGAAATGTCAATGAAAAAAGACAGAAGCAAAAACATGAGGTACTCAAAAGAATAAGACAACTTGATAAATTCTCACAGTAAACAAGGACACAGACTGATGTTTTATAACTATATTGGTAAGACAGAAAATAAAGTATCCAATCCAAAAAGAATGAATTAACCTTCTTAACTGATCAAAAATCAGTTCATCCAAGTCTTTACAAATTGATGCCTTAAGGGTGACCTGTAAGACATTGTTTGACATTTTTCTTCACATGTTTATTTACAAGACTAATATGGAAAAAAAAAAAACTGATGTTCATCCACATTTTCTTTGGTAAAACAACTTTAATTTGTATTTAATCAAAGTTACAAATACATTTACATATACAGTACATGTGTATATATTGGATAACTACTTTTCAACCACATTTTATTTTTTAACATAATAGCTGTGAATGCAAAAACTAGAGCATGTGATGTAAACACTATATAAAACCAAAACAGAATTATTCTAAAACCAGGTGTACATCTCAAAATTTAGGGTCTTTGTTCTAGAAAATGTTGTAACTTGATACAAAAAACATTGGATAGTGTGTTTCTAAAGCTTTCCATAGGAGCCTGTTAACAATAATGTGGATAATAAACATAAAAAGCAAGGTTTTAGGAAATTCAGGAAATGTATTTAAAACCCCTCAATACCACTTTATCTTTTAACCTTTTGACCTTTGAAAGGACAAACTGTAAGAAATTTGGTAAACATTTAATGAATTGTGTTTCAAATTTATCTTTATGTGATGCAATGCAGTTGCATATATTAGCTAAACATCTAAGATTCATGTAAGATTCCTGGAAATATTACAAAATATGCAGAGCATATGGTGGGCACCAAATTGTACTAAAATAGGCACCATCGGACAAGCTTAAACTTCCTGCATCATGGTTCAGGCAAGTTTTCCATATCTTAATGTGGGCAATCTTCCCACAAAGAAGCAGCAGCTTCATGTTTTTCAATCTCTTCACCACAGGAAAGAAGCATTTCTGCCACAGTACTATTTTTTCTATCCCCTTGTCTGTGCTTTAATACACTGCACATATTTTCTGGATTTTTTTTCAAATACAATACATAGCTAATGAACATTCAAGATAAACATTGTTTGGAGTGGTTCTGCATTGCAAACAAAAATATATTAACACACTTAACATTTTAAAAATGTTCTCCTACTGCCATGCTCATTCCGCACAATGAATTAAGTACTGCATAACCACTGGTGACCTAAGCATGAGAGGTTCACACTGTGTTAAGCAATGTTATGGTCACGTGTCTAGGCCAGAGTAATACTCTCTTGAGCCCTGCATGCTCAGTATGTGTTGTTTACTGGAGTGGCAAGATGATGTTTTCCCTGGGAGTACCACAAATATACTCCTGTAATGCACTTGACAGCATGGGAAGGGCCCAGCAATCACTGTCTGCCTGTGGATGGACAATGCACGTTTATTTGGTGATGGAACTGGTTGAGGGTCTCTCCGACCTGATTTCTGGAGAGATGAGCAAATATAACCTGTGTCAAAACAGCCAGGTATTTAATAAAGGAAGACTTAATTCACAAATATTTTCAGCAGAAGGCAGAACAATAACCTCCTAAAAGAATACATCACATCATAATATTCTGTAGGACACAACTGAGACAATTAGATGCTGAGCCCACTACCTTCACTGTTTGAGCATGTTTTCAGAACAGTTTTATGATAAATGTTGAGCAAAAACCACAAGACAAGAATACAAACCCTCTTCCCTCCTGCGTTCTTTTGTCAGCAGTCACCCTCACTACAGCCTATGCCAGCAGTGCTGCTCTGATTAGAATAGAATACCGTGAATGCGGAGCACCTCTGCTGCAGTGTAAAATGACCCTTACAAATCGCTCCAGGCAGAGAATGCCATCAAGGCCACTTGATTATTTTATTAATCTCTCTATTCAATCCAGCTGTTGCTCGCTGCCACAGGGTTGAGCTCATGCCCCCTTCTCGTCCTTTTCTTTTCCTGGTTTTCTTGCATTTTCCTCTGTTCTTAGCAGCCAAATACATAGATACAATCCCCCTTCTCTGTGACTTCTGGCTAAGCAAAGTGCAGACTGAGAGAAAAAGGTCCCATTGCTGTTATGCCATCTTCTGTAGCTACTCTCTGATTTCATGACCTCTGAGTTAATCCTTCTATTATTCCTATTAGCAAGTCTAAGCAGGCAGACTTCAAACGGTCTGTGCTGGGTCACAAGGTTTAAGAGGCAGGGAGATAATCATCTAAATTACATTTTTGGGCATGATGGGCCAGACAGGCCCACAGAGCTGTTTCACCAGCTCCTGCTGTTGATCTGAGTTTGTGTGAGCCTGTGTGTGTATTTGCCAGGGTGTCCACTGTTGCTTTTCGTCCCCGGGGGCCAGAGCTGTACTGACTGATCAAGAAAAGCAGCTGCACAGCCTGCTGGCTCTCACAATGTGTGTTTTGGATGTCCCGGAGTCATAATAGGCCACTGTATTTCCAACTCCCTGAACTGCCACATCTTAAATCACATGGTTCTGACAGTCTAGTCATCGCCCTTTGAAGGTAGGAGAATATGTAAAACCTGATGCCAGTTTCAGTAAACTACACTAGCTTAGAGAGGTCATTAAAGATCTTTTTGTTAAAGATTATTTAATCTTCTATACTTGTATAATTTGTTTTACAAATCCTAAGAATCTTAGCCTCATGATTCTTGTACCCCATTGGCAGACTGGTACAACTGCATGTTACATCTCTAGGTTATCAGCTTCTCTGAGGTACAACACATTTTGGTAATGTTATGTCTGACATTAACCTGACAATATTTCAGGTTAATGCTGCAAAGTAAAAATTTGATGAGTGAAGATGGGAAATCAAAACTCAGCTGACCTCTAAACAAAGCAGGAGCACATCTGATGAACAGCAAGTAAATCATAACATAAGAATTGTTTAATTGAAACAAAAACAGCTACACAATATTCTTTAGTGTACATTTCTGTTGTATTACCCAATAACATAAAACTGGATAGAAATTAAAGCTGACATAGTTGGATGCTTTCCTAAGTATACCTCTCACTTTCAATTAATGTTGATTAAATTGAATATGTGGAAACCAACAGACTCTTCCGAAACATTTAGAAATTCTATCTGAGTCATAGCCATTTCAGCTGTGAATCTCTTGACTATAATTGTAGAAAATCAGATACTGACATTGCAAAAAGAGAAGAAAAATTAAAAACAACCACCATCAATCCCTAAATAAATTAGAATCCAAAGATCCTTGCAAAAATATTGAGACTCTAGCACAGTTCACACATTTTGTTGCTTTACGTGTTGCAGTTATGACACTTTGAAGGAGAAATTAATATTTGTTATATAAACAACTTAATCCACACATACTAACCAAAAACCAAAAGAAAGGAGTAAATAGATAACTAAAATGAAAGAAAAATGGAAATACCACAATTGCTACTCATGATTCATACCTTTGATGTGGAAAAATATATTAATTTAATTAGCCTACAGATGCCTGATAAATAGTTGAACACTGTCTATATGTAGTATATGATGGGACTGATGGAGGGCCTGTCTGATGTGATTTATGGAGAGATCAGCAAATGTAACCTTTGTCACAATACCCAGGTATTTAATAAGGGAAGATGCAATTCACAAATATTTTCAGCAGAAGGCAGAGCAATTAGTACTTAAAATAATACTACCCATCATGACATTCATGCAATAATAGTGGTTCTCTAGATTTAGAAATAAAAAAAGACCTGTTTCTGTGAGATTCCTTGGTCAGGTACAACATTTCAAGCACAGAGCCAAACACGAACACTAATGAGCTTCCAAAGCAAGCTACTGTACACATAAAGTAATTGAAATGTACAGATAAGGAAAAGGGTTCAAAATGTCAAAGTCTTTGAATATCCCTGAGAGCATAGATTTCTCAAGCAGTAAGAAATCGAAGGTTAATCATCCCACCTAGACAATGTCTAAATCAGGCCATTCCTCCAAACTGAGCAACCGAGGAAGGAGAAAACTGGCTTCAGAAGTCACAGTGAAGCCAATGACAACTTTAAAAAAGCTACAGAGTTCAATAGCTGAGAGGGGAGAAAATGTGCAGCAGTTAACAATATCCCAGTCACTCCACAAAGCTGGCCTGCATGACAGAATGGAAAACCCATCTCAAATCCAAGCATCGGAGAGATCCTGCAAAGACTGCAAAAGTATGGCAAGAATCTGATGAGCCCAAATTGCAATGCATTGCTTTAGATGCCAAGCATTACATTTGGTAATATAACACAGCACCTCCTAGTCAACATCATTCCTATAGTCAAGCATGGTGATTTCTGCATTAAGGGGATGAATCTCCTCAGCAGGAACTGGAATGCTTGCTAGGACTGAAGGAAAAGAGATGGCGCAAAGTACATACAAATACTAGAGGAACCCTCTAGTTTCAGACTGGGGCGAAAATTCACCTTTGAACAAGACAGTCATTCAAAGCACAAGGCCAAAGCTACATTGGCGTAGCATAAGAATAAAAAAGTGAATATTCTTGAGAGGCCCAGTCAAAACAGAGTTGAGAAACTGTGGAACTATAGTTCATAAGGGATCCCCAAGCAGCTTGAGAGAGATTAAAGAAACCTGCCAAGAAGAATGAGCAAAAATTGTGCCAAGTCATGTGCAAAGAGTAACCCAGAGTTGCAGCTGTAATTGCTGCCAAAGGTTCCACAAAATATTGAGTTCACAGGTCTGAATACTTATGCAATCCAATCAACATATTTTTTCTCTTTAATTTTGCTCTCATTTACTGTACCTTTCTTTACCCTAAGACGTCTGAGCATTCGCATTCTGAATAAAATATTCATTTAAAAATTGAATGCATCATTTCTAATTTCACAAAATAGGACACCTTAGAAATGGTCTGAATACTCTTGCAAGGAACTGTGAAAAGCAGAAAACATTTATTCTTTGTTGAAATTTTAGTCTAGCATTTGGCAGATTTGATACTTATTTGTACTGTGTATCTTTAATTTCCAATGTCATTCAAACAGTTTTAAGGTACAAATCAATGACTCAAGACATTATACAAAAGCTTTGTCTTTGTGATTTTCATTTCAAATTTAGCTTTATTTCAGCTTTTAGCATGAAGCCTTACTAATCCATCCATCCACTGTCAGAAAGAAACTTCTTCTACGTAAGGGTCATGGTAACCTGCAGCCTATCCCAACTGCACTGTATGAAAAGTGGCCCTATATCCTTAACAGGATATCAGTCCATCCTATTTAGAGTGACTAAATAACGAATACAGCATGTCTTTGAAAGGGAGGAGGCACCCAGAGAATCCAGCAAAACAAACCATGTGTATATGGAGAAAACAACCATGTGAAATTGTCGTCTTTCTTGAAGGCAGATGACAATATCTATTAAGAATAACTTATTCTTAATAGAATTACTTTATGAATGAGAGGAGAATATTTTGTCCATTTAGCACATTTGGCAGTTAGTTGCTAATTGATGTGGAGATCTCATCCAGCTGTGTTGTGAGAGAAGACAAACACCTTTTTGCTATCTATGTGCACAAAAGTGCTCTAAGGATACTGAGTGTTTTATTCATACTTTAAAAGAACTTCCTCTTAGTTTCGAATCACATATGCTCAGCATTAAATAAATGCTTTCAGCCTATGGATAAAAAGGTAAAATAAAAAGGTAACTCAATAAAAAATATTTAATAAATGTTAAGTATAAGGCAAGTAAGATCAATAAAACTTATGTGTAGATAAGGGTGGTAATGTTGCAATGTAGTCCACGGACTTTAAGACATGAAGGGATTATAACATCTACAGACATTTAAAATACAATATGTTAACATACATTATATACTGTAGAGCATAACTTAGAGATTAAGAGATAGGCTAACTGTTCCTCAGTCTGTTCTTTAACCAGAAATTGTAAAAAAAAAATTAGTTACGTATTAAGTGTTTGGTGTGTAAAGTCAGTAAGCACCAACAGCAATATTTAATCTATATGTTCAGTTTCCCCTAAAGGAAAGTTTTAAAATCCAATTAAGTTTTCAAATTCTTCACTTTCAAAGTAGCTACATACCAAAGTATTATTGTGAGAAACAATATTTCCCTTCCTTTTTTCTCACTGTAGTCCTAATACAGTATTGTACCAAAACGATACTCTAAAACCTGTGTCATTTTGCCACAGGACAAGTATTTCTACTTGGTCACGCTTGGAAAAGGCTTAAGAATGCATTTTTCATTGGCTCAACTCAGCCCCGCAATGAAAATAACACAATGGGTACAAATCACTCATTTTCCCTGAAATAATTCTCCCACATGTGAGGTAAAAATTCACAGAAAAACTAGAACCTCTAATTATTGCTCAATACTTCTATATTCAGAACAGTCTGAACAGTGGAGGAATTATAAAGGTATTATCCTTGCATTTTCATTAGATAAAAGTCACTAACACATGCAAGGACCTTCTATAATATACTACGTTGCCTTTTCTTAACGAGACAAGCCCATGAAGTAATAAGTATACAACATGTTCCTTCTTCATTTAAACTTCAAAAGAGATCTGTGTTAGAAGGCTCAACTCTTTTTTATTTGATTTCACAATAACACACTGAAATAGGCTTCAGAATTGGAAACTTTTTTAAAAATTGTTTTAACTAATTCTGCCAGTTTTAGGACTTCATGTTACTATGAACAAAATGTATTAAATAAATCAAGTCCATGCTGCTTCCCTTTCTCTTGTAGAACATATTAGGCCACATTTTACAACCCCTGCCTGCAGGTCCTGCGTGTTTGTGAATGGTTTTTGTAATTCCTTCATGTTAAATGATTATGTTGATAATGCCATGGCCACCAAACAGTTCTGTTAAAGACATGTACCAGATGTGGCGTGACTTTACAGAACGTCTCAGTGCAGTCATAACAATCGTTAGGTCATGATCACCTAATGCTAGTGTTTTCCTATTTTTCTAAGACATGTGTAAAGATGACTTGAAAATCTAAAACAAACCAGTGGCGGGACTAAAAAAGATGAAAGTGTAGTTTATTAGGAAAGGAAGTTGAATGTTAAATCAATACACTGTTTGCAGTGAAAGATTAGCTTCCTGGTGTTGTTATTGGCCATCTCTGCACCAGCCACACAGCAGTTCAGAGCAGCTCAGAGACCTGCCCTGGGGTTAATACACCAGCACACTTTCTCTGAGGAGGTCATTTCTGTGGTGCTTGATCTGAGGGTGGCCAGCTACTTATGACATCCAAATACCTTTTCTATGGGATCAGGAAATTTGCATTCCTAAGTACTTGGCCGTAACTGATGAGTAGTATATGGAACTGATGCTTCAGTGATTTTTTTGTGTTGAACACAGAGTAACAAATACACTGCATCTAATACATTTAAGAAACAATAAATAGTAGTTATAAAAGTGGCTTTCAATAACTAAACCGTTATAAAAGTGGCTTTTAATATAACTAAACCGATAATACTACCGCTACACTGCACATCACAGTAGAGTTTTGAATAACACACTATCTATATCCATCTTCTAACTGCATCCTGGACAGGACATGAGTCCATCGCATGGCACACACAGAAACAAACTAACATGTTCACACCAGGACCAATTTTCCGCGATGCCAATTAATCCCTGATTTGCCAATTAATCTCTGAGTTTCTCTGAGTTTAAAAACTGTAGGAAGAAACTGGAGCACCTGGAGGAAACTCACATGAATACGGGGAAAACATACAGTACAAACTCCACGCAGACAGCACCTCTGGACTTCAACTCTAGGCAACTCTTGAACTGCTAGGCAGCAATGCTAACCACTGCGTCACTGTGTCACTTGAATAAGACTCTAATTTTGTGCATGTAAGTGTGTTGAAACAACCATTAGAAAACATTACAATTTTATCAATGTAAACATTAGAATCCTTAGTTGATCAAAATGTATTGAAACATGGTTTGTTTTATTAAAATAATCACAATACCTGATTACATTAAAATAAAAACAGACTGATTTTAGCACTTTCAAAACAATGAGAATTAAAACAAGGAGCAACATGTCTTTATTATTTCCAATTTGGTGATAAAGGAAAAAAAAAACACACTAAAAGCCCTTAGTAGACCTGGTTTACAACACAATGTTGGATCTGGAAAGATTGCTGGGACATTACACTTCATCCACATGCCCAGCATGAGCATACTGTAACTGCTAAGGCTCTTTTCAATTAAGCCATAGGTTGTGTGAAATACTACGTATTGCAGGTGTGCTCACATGTTTAGACACTTCATTAGTTGAATCTTTCAATCCATAATTGAGTGGTTGCTGTGAGCATATTAAATTAAATTAATCATTTTAATATTATACATGTATTTTATAATTTTTTACCTTGTTTCTTGGACAACAGTTGACTTAGTATGAATCCAAGGAAAAACAGAATATAACCCTCAACATTCTATTTCTTTACTGTAAACATCACATATTAATGTAAGTTAAAAGAGTAACTTCAGCGTTCACATTTGAACATTACAGGACAATATAATTATACCACTGTAACACTAGTAGTTTCCCGGTATATAGTATAACCTCCCACATTTTGTTTTTCCCACTTTGTCCAAGGCACCCTGCACCAAGGAGTGCAAGGAAAAGGCTGCCAGATATGAAGTCCACAACACAGTTGCACAACAATCCTTACCTCCGGGATTTATAACCAAACTTGTTCTCACAAGCTTTGTGGTGTACTGTACCTCATATCCCCTCCATGATTTATAACCAGTTGTTTTTACTGTGCCTCTTTGGGGGATTTAAAGAAAAGGAACTCTAATCTATCTTTAGTGGTAGCCCTAGTGGCAGCAGTGATAAACCCTTTCTTGGTTGATCCCTTTTGGTCAGATCCACTCTACCACAACTGTTACCTTAATGTCAGACCAGGCATGGCAACATCCAAGAGCTAATGACTCTTAAGATAGTAGGAGGAACAGGAGCTTCTACGTGGTGGAGGTCTAGACAGAGAACCTCTGTGCCTCCCTCGCTTGACTTTCTTCCCTACAAGCCTACGAGCTCTTCACAGAGACAGAATCTCTGCATGTAGCCTGCCTGTTCTTGTAACTGAGATGCAAGCAGATTTTCTTATCAACTAGCCAGACAGCTGGCTACTGTTTTTTTCTCTAGCTCAGGTTCTCTTCTGATCGTTTCATACTTGCTGTTTTGCAACCTGGTTACGCAATGTTTCACATGATAGATAAGACTTTATTAATCCCGTAGGAAAATTGATGTGTTACAGCAGTCCAGCCCAAGACAAGCAAAAACAGACATCAGAATAGTTATAAAACAAAAGACAACAAAATAAATACAAATAAATAAAACAATACTTGTGTGCAAAATGTGATGATCATAGTCACTGTAAGACACATTCATAATACACTCACACAAATTTCCCAAGATGCTTAAAATAATCTAAATGTTTATCACCTCACCATCATCCTTAACTGGTTACAGTAAGCTTTAGTCCCTTTTGCTTATGGGTCATCTGGTCTCTTAATGTGGTACCACTTTACCTAACAAATATAAACAATAATTATACATTTATACCCATTCACATGTAAGTCATCCTCTGTCCTAAAAACATCTGTCAGTCCCATATACACATCTACTGACTATATGCCTAGGGCAGAGTCACTGAATAAATTGACTACGCTGTTAAAGAAAATCAGATAAGCTTCCCTCCATGTTAATGCACGGTGTTGTTGCATATAAGAATTGGACACCCAGACATGCAGGATCAGGGGCTATTGTTTTTAAGACAAGTGCTTTCATACAACCATACTGTACCAAAGTCTGTCAAAAGGTTGTCAACAGAAGTAAACTCCAGCAGTCTGTTCTGAGAACTCTACCTAACTATTAGGTTTGCTCCACTACAAGACCTGGAAGACCTAGAAATACAGACTCAAAGCTTGGAATCTCCAGGCACATGCTCCTAGCCTTTTGATTCTAGAAATCAATAGATCCTTATTTCCCCCTATGTATAAGACAACAGGTGTCTTCCTCAAACCCTAGAACCTTGTCCAGTTACTGTAGTGTTCCAATTACCTGGACAAATTCTGGTCTCTTGGTCTGCCCAAGGACTATTGTCTTACACAGCACTTCTTTTCCCCAGTCTCGGATATTCTCCCTGAAACTGTGTATTCTATTTATCCTGTCCTGAGGCCCAGATTGACTATGTCCCATCTCCATTAATTCAGGCGCCATACGTGTTTGCACCACTAAGCATTATCTGGTCACTTTTGAGTACATATGTTCTAAAAAGCATGACTTTACAATTTAACTGTGAAGTGGTGTAGCCTGAGCTACAAATTAGTACAGTACATCTATTTGATCACCTGGATCTTTGGCCATCACTATTCCCTCATGTGAGACATTAGACAAAGGACAGTTTAAAATGTTTTAACATTAAAAGAACATCCCATTGTTTCAAATTAAGTAATAGGGTGTAATAACTTATTATAAACTTATGAAGTAAAAACTTTTGATGGGAAATGCAAACGTTTGGCTACCCCGAACAATGATATTTAAATATTGTTTTCAACATGTACTGGAGAGTCAGTGCAATGAGTATACAGTACATGGCAGACAGGATATGCCGCCTCTATCAACAAACCATTAACCTTTATACTCACTTTTGTTCTCTGAAAGAACAAACAAAATGTTGTAACCTAGTCCGAAGTAATATGTACTCATTTTTCTGTGATTATTCTAAAGCTGCCAAGATAAACATAATACTTGTAGAATTATTACACTTTGTATTGCTGTCATTCAGGGTTGAATGGCAGCTGAATGGCATAGTTTGGAAATGCAGTTTACTTATGAATAAGTAATGATGACAGATGTAGAGTTGGAAAATTGTCACTATTTACTAGGGGTAAAAAAATTGCAAAGGGAAGTTCTTTCTACAAACCTTATCTCTTTTCACCTTTTTAGTGTTACTATTATTGCTTTAGTGTCCAGCTAGAGGTTTGTGTTTTTCAATAACTACGGAATGCAGGAGTATAGTACTCATGGATATAGAATTTTTAAAGATCTGTAAATAATTGCAGTGAAACATTGTGTGTTAGGTATGTATTTAATAATAAAAATATTTTTCTGGACATTGCACTCAAAGCGCTTTACAGGTAATGGGGACTCTCCTCCACCACCACCAATGTGTAGCCCCACCTGGATGAAGCAACAAAGTGTGCTCACCACACACCAGCTATCATTTTGGAGGACAACACAGTAATGAAGCCAATTTGTGTAATTTATTTAAATATGATTGTCATGTTTAGGTTTAGTCCCTGTTTATTACTTCATTATTAATATGAAATATTTGTAGATTTGTTTTTGCCTAGCTTACAAAACATGAATCACTGAATGTAAAATTATAATTTTTCTAAAAGGTTATTTAAACCTTTTTCAGTTGTCTTGTAAGGGACTGACATCACATCCAGGGTGAGGGTATTTAAATGCTCTCTGTTCTACCTTGTGGTTAATGGATGGACGTTTTTTCACATAACACAAAGAAATAAAATAATTATTTTATTGTAATGCATTGCTTTATGTAGGTCATTATATGCTCGGTCCAGTTTGTTGTTGTAGCTTTTAAATCAACTGTATCCAAATTCTCACTGCCTCTCTCCATCCCTGAAACAGTTCTAAAAGAACAAATCTCATAGCTTTTCCTGTGGCCCTGTTCCAACCTACAGTGCATATGGAGCAAAACTAAATATATTTGAATCAAGTTCCCTGGCCAGGGTCATAGCTTGTACCACAAAAGCCTTAAATGCACTCATGAAAGTCCTTATCCAAAAAGGCTTGTGTAACACAGGGAAAAAAACTCTTACCAAACCAGAAGAGAACACTGCACTGAGTATTCCTTCAAGGATAAAAGTTCTAAAAAGTTTCTCTATTACAATGAGATTTGTCAATGACTTCTGTATAATGTTAAATCCTGATGCACTTATTGTTTGCATGTTTCTTAAAATTCTTCCTGCCCTTTAAAATTCAGGGAGTGAATAAAGGAATCTCTTTAAGATGCATGCAATTTTGCTCTGTCCTTTTTCTTGGACACAACATTGCTATAGAACTGCATTACATGTCATGTAATCCTCTGAGATGAATCCAACAGTACATGTATAAGTGCAAGTGAAGAGAGTTTCAGTGACAAAAATGCACATTGAAAAAGACAGAAATATATATCTCAAGAATTTATTCCCACGCGGTTTGGTTTTACATCCAACTGAAACAATTACTCAGTTAATAAGATAGAAACACTCTTACACCTGCCAAATAATGTAAACACAATGCCATCTATTGAGTTTTTGGTCAAATACTGACTCACTTCCAAAGGGCACTTTTTGTCTAAGGCAAACATGACAAGATGCAGCTTACATTGAAAGGACTTCAGTCTGTGATCGTGGTGGATAAAAACAAGTCTGAAACTGATTCTAAAATGTGCAGTTGGAAAACATTAAAACACACACATTTGTTTTTCACAGCGGACCACCCTGAATTTCTTCCCACATTTTTCAGGCCCTTACTGCTTTTTAATAACTGCAGGGTTCAATTCATGATTCTTCCACCTCCTCCCGCTTGTTGTAGGATGCCAATAAAGTAGAAGATGATCTTGTTCTGGAAATTGCTGGTAGAAAACCAGATACATCTACTGTTGTCCTAATAAAAAACATTTAGAAACCATCACAATAATTTGACCAATGCAGACAAATTAGTGTTTAAAAAATGTCAGAACATCAACAAAACTTCACAAATAAAGCAAAGGAATTTCTTTTTTTAAGTGATTCCAGTGCTGGAGACGAGTTGTGGTAAGCAGAAATGAAGAAAGAAGAAAAAAATTGGTTTGTCATCAACAGCTGCCTGTCACATTCACTCTTTGGAAGCAAGAAAGACGTTTAATTTCACTATATGAGTAAAAATATTTTCCAAGCCACTTAGCATTCTTGTTCGTTCCATGAAATCTGTGCTTTTGTGCAACCCTAATAAATGGTTTCAATTAAATGTATACACAATTTATACTTCCATAATTGAGTATCTATGACCATCTTTCTAGGCTCATGCTGTGCAATACAAATATCATTTTTTCAAGGCATTCAACCAAATTGAGTATTCATACAGTTTATGCCAAGTAAGAAGCAATTTCTAGGCTATAAAAAATACAGGCATAATGTACTGAAAAAGAATACAAAATCTAAAATGGCTGCAATAATTTCCATGAACAAAGCAGCTTTCTAAGCAAATATGTGTTAATTTAATATTAAAGAAAGTGCATCTTCAGTTGTATATTTCTACAAAGACCGATATTGTAACAAATAGGTTAATTAAGAAGAAACAGATGTTATAATAATGTGATAATAAGTAACAATCTTGTGTAGATATTAATGAATGAAAAATTGCTAATATAGTGCGTATCTATAAAAAAACATTATTATATTTTTAAACACCTGTCACTGAATGAAGTTATTGGGTCATGTAGTATTATGTGTGCCATGTGATCTCTCAGTTTTTAAGTTTTGATAAAAGAAACACTTAGCACATGTTGCCTTCAGGATAAACATTGCTGTTATCATCTGCCTCATGTTAAAAGCAACATGTTTTAGTTTTGTTCTGGATTTGGATGACATGACATAAAAGAATAATATTAATTCAACTGAAACATGTCTGAAAGTTTGGAGTATCTCATTAGTCTCATCATAACCTCACAATCTTGGTATGATCTCCTGCTGTTAAAAGGATTTTTCGGAAATAGTTTTTTTGTAGTTATTATTGTGAATAATGAAGGGAGGTTATGCTTTAAGCTTCGAGGGTAACACATGGTGGTTGTTTCACTCTAAAGCAGGAAAAGCAGGGGAGTTTAAGCCATTATTATATAATAGCATATATTAGTTTAAGTAGGTAGATGCATGAGCATGCGTAGGCTGCAAAGCAATACGTATAACATATACAATATTAGGTTCTAATATGTTTATATATTATATATATTTCTAATATATGTCTAATATGGTATATGTTTCATAACATCTATTAGATTTCTAAAGGTCCAAAGAAAGAAAGAAAGTCTCTTGATAAGATAAATTGGATTTCTGTAGCTTTAAACCTCCTTTGTGGTATGGAGTAAATAATGTTTTACTGTTAAGAAGCGGTATATTTTTAATGTTATTCAATTTGCATATAATTACACCGTGGTTAACGAATCACAGAAACTTTGGCTTACTGCTAACTAAAATGCTGAGTAGGTGCAGCCAACACTGTGTTTAGCTTATTGCTTTTTACAAAGGAGTACCACCCTGAGTTGGAAATAGGCTTACTTGCGATCGCAATAGACTTGAATAAGAGAAGGTAGTTTATGAAGTGCCATTCTTCATTGTGCCTGAAGATGCTGTAGTTATTGAATTTATATCTTCAGTATAGATATTTAGATCAGTGGTAATGAGTCAACCTTTCACTTACAGTAGTTTCAAAATTGGAAAGTGCCTCATGATTCCTGCAAAGCCACGGCCACCTCAGATACTGTCCAGCAGAAGCATGTACTCAAATGCTTCTTTTATCTGTATTTACTCAAAGTTTCATTGTAGATGAATAATATTCAGTTCCAACATGTTAAGCGTTGCATTGCCTTCCAAATCCTACTTCACCACACAATGCATACAGAATTTACAGTTGATTGGGTTCCATGCTGGGAACAAGAAAAATATTTATCTCACTTACTTGGGTGTATGGCTTTTCACATACTTGATGAGTGTCACATTGTTTTCATGCTCTGCTGCCAAACGCTTCCAAACTGTGGGAGATCTTTTTTGTGCTGTGGTCACAGGGATGAGCATAAACAGCCTAGATTCTAATTCTTTCTGAACCACTTGTTCATTTCCTGACTTTAAGTGATTCACTGTTTCTGCAAAACGGTAGTGAGAGCAGCGCATTCCAGAAAAATCAGACCTCTCTAAGAACCTTAAGACTCAATTCTAAGTAGCACCTTATTTATAATATTGTACACAATAGAAAATTGAAGAGAGAAGACTATAAGGTGAGCTGATCCAAGTATTCAAAATTCTCAAGGCCATTGACAAAGTCAACCCAGTGAAAATCTTAACACTTTTTCTCTGTGTACTACAGAACACGAGAACAATGATAAACAAGGGAACTTCAAGTTTAATTTTTGTGTACATGTGTTGTAACAAAAATACTATTTTGCCTAAGATAAAATCAAGGTTGAAAAGTACACTTATATAAGAGATGGCAGCCCTTAGAGGTTTGATTAGAGTTCCCCAATAAGCTCTTCCATGAAATTCAAAAACCATTCATATGCTTGCTGCAAAACTCATTTATATAGGGTATAACACTGCCTTGATTGTCAATTTCTTTCTTGTTTATGTCAAGCCACTTAAAACCCAGAGATTCTCAGTAATTCTTCCCAGCAGCAATCCCACATAAGTGTGTTATTGATACCCATGTATTACAAGAAGAAGAACATAGAACAAACCTTAGAAACACCAAAGATTGTGTCTCCTGTGCTCAACACAACACACATCTCTGAAAAACAGCCTTGAACATCTTCCAAAACAACTCAAACATACAAGAACTGTAATCTAAAGGAAAACCACATCTATCCATCAATAGTCCTCCCTAACCACATGTCTCTGATCCATGGTATCAGTTTGCAGTGAAACATGAATATCCAAATGGGATTATACATGAAAGAAACAGAGAAAAAAACTCAATGCATTAGAATTAAGAACTAATCCCACAGCAAGTACAGGGCACCCCACCAACAGCAACCTTGCCTACTTGTGAAGGTCAACAGTTGTGCCCAGTGAAGTGTTTGCAGAGGTCAATGCCATATTAGATTGTGTTTTTCTTGCTGTTGCTGAAACAGGTGCCTGCTTTGAAGCAGGAGGGGTGTGAGAGTGGTGGATCACTACAGATTCCTTGCTTCTTCCTTCCACTTTATTCTTTCTAAGACAAGGAGGGAAGCTGATTCAAAAAGCAAATGGAGAGACACATGGTTTGTCCTTCTACATTACAAAGGCTGTCTCTACTGTGAAGGGATTATCATGCTGTTTTGCAGAACACCAGGGCCAAATGGACCATGTTTCACTCACACATGTTAAATTATGGTTCAGCAGAAGTGACTTGTCACTACACTTGGATTTGGGAAGGATATAAAGTATATAAATTCAACACTTTAAAAAAAATGAGCACACTGGCTGATCTGATTTGGGCAGATTACTTTTCACATCCCAGATATTTCTGAACAGGATATATTCACATTTAAGATGTGAAGTGATCCATGGGTAACACTGACTTTATTTTTAAACAGCTCAATTATATCTTTAACATGTTGACCGATTAAAAGGAATTCTAATTTTAAATACAACAAAGTTATGTATGTATATCACATAAGTGAGACTTTTTTCATGTTTTAATAACTTTCTTCACTAATGTTAAGTCTCCAAAATACCCTACTTATTTATGTAAAAATTATTTGGGAATTGAGCCTAACATTATTTTGTTTATACAAACTGAGAAAAGATATGAAAAAATATCAATCAAATGAAAGGCTTGTTGAATTAGATATTAAAATATTGAAAGCATTCAATATTTAAGAGCACTAACTTAAACAGTAAAAGTCACTGGAATGCCATTGCTGACCTAAGAGGTGAAAATGGGAACCCTTACTGTAGGTCATATCAAAGGAAATGCGACTCAAATCCTGTTAAAATGCATCAACTCAGTCTGTACCAAGTGGAATAAACTCATTATTCAGGTTACATTTTTCAGCAGATCTTCAATGTGTCAACAAAAATGAATGAAAATGAACAACAATAAAGAAATTAATATGTCTGACATCTATGGCCCTTGCAGGCTATGCATTTTTACCTCTTGCAGAAAACTAAGCAAAGATAAAAGCAGATGGACATTACTGACTTCCCGCACAGCTATCCAAATGACTGTGACTGCTTCTATGTTTGCCCAATGTCATTCTACACTTTATTATTTATTTTTTGCTTCTTTTATGTAACTGACCCATGAAATCTGTCTTACATGTAACCCTTCTTTAATGGACTTTCCACAATCCAAATCACAAGCTAAGATTTTCCTGGGTAGTATAATATATTACACTTGAATGTACGACGAAAGGTTTTGGCTCTGCTGGTACTGTCTTCACTGCAGAATTCTAACTTTAGTGCTAGAGTTCAAATATAGATATGGCCGAAATGTTATCATGAAATCAGCCACTGACGACTATCTTTTCATATATTTCAGCTTCTGTCTGCCACATACACTGAAAAAGGATTAGAAAACCTTTCACAATGTTCAAAAAGTTTTTGATTTAATATCGCATTTTAATTACTTCTCAAATAGTGCTTAATGATCAATTAAAATAAAAAAGCCCAATGAAACTTTTTCTTAACTACAACCATTTGTGAAATTGTGAAGGAATTTCATTCCTATTACAAAAACCTACTAGAAATGTTTTTGTTTACTTCTTAAAAAATGCCTTTCTTTACATATTACACACATGAAAGGAACATACCCATATGCTCACAATCAAGGAATACAATTAAAAATATATATTCGTTTTTATAGCTACACATTTCAGACATGAAAAGTATCTGTGTACTACACTTGAAGGCAGAGTACAGGGTAATAGTGCAAATGCAAAATGAAGCAAAATAATACAAGCAAAGGGAACAATACAATGATCAAATAAACCATAAAACAGTACTGCAAATATACTTAGTGCTCACTTAAGACATTGAGGAAACTTTTCAGCTTTCTGCAAGCTCACTTAATGCTTAAAAACGTTCTCCTAACTTGTACCTTCTTTTTCACTTTTCTAGACTTTTGTGATGCTGTCAGATATTAATATTCTAACTTGTTAATGTGCTTTCATGTATGAACAAATTTAGTGCCAAAGCAAAAACTATAAGTTCTTTAATAAAGTCCTTCAAAGCAAAACCTTCTCGGCTAATAAAAAGTAAACTCTGTAGGAGCTCACACATACAAAAACGTGAATCCACATACCTGTACAAATCCGCACATCACATAGTCATCGAACACTGGAAGACTGGGACGGTTTTCTCTGTAAATGTTGATAGTGTAAATTGTCATGACAACAGGTTCTGCTTGCGACTCATCCACCACCAGGATACTTATTCTGCTGTTTCCCAGGCCCACAGGGTAGTTTGCAGTTCTGTGGAAAACATCAATAGGGCCTTGGAGATATTTCAGGATTTCGAAAGGATCTCTCAGATCTATCAATTGACAAAATACACTGCATGCAGAGTTCATTGCATTTAATGATATAATGATAACCTTTTCTCAGGAAACTACAGCACGTGGAACTGTAAGTATTACACCTTCACATATTTAGAATGAACTGTGATTTTTCTGTTGTTTTAGCTAATTTCAATGGGTGCTGTCCTTTTCAGTCTTTTAATACATAATATAACTGAAGCGCTTGCAAAGCATCAATCACCACGTGTGAATATCGCCCAAAACCCCAAAAGGGCTATAAAAATTAAAAGAGGAGGCTGGCAAGTCAAAGAATACTGATTACATAATCAAAAAGGCCATTGTTTAAATTCTTAGCGCTTTGTGACAGAAAATGTCAAGAGCAGCTTTAAGGAAACTTCCAGCCTTTTAAATGGCCAGCAGCCATATCACCCTGCAACTCACAACTGGCAACCCACTGAAGCTAAGCAGGTGTGAGCCTGGTCAGTACCTGGATGGGAGACCTCCTGGGAAAAACTAAGGTTGCTGCTGGAAGAGGTGTTAGTGGGGCCAGCAGGGGGTGCTCACCCTGTGGTCCATGTGGGTCCTAATGCCCCAGTATAGTGATGGGGACACTATACTGTAAACAGGCGCCGTCCTTCGGATGAGACGTAAAACCGAGGTCCTGACTCTCTGTGGTCATTAAAAGTCCCAGGGCGCTTCTCGAAAAGAGTAGGGGTGTAACCCCGGTGTCCTGGCCAAATTTCCAATTGGCCCTTACCAATCATGGCCTCCTAATAATCCCCTTCTATGAATTGGATACATTACTCTGCTCTCCTCCCCACTGATAGCTGATGTGTGGTGAGTGTTCTGGCGCACTATGGCTGCCGTCGCATCATCCAGGTGGATGCTGCACATTGGTGGTGGTGGAGGGGAGTCCCCATTACCTGTAAAGTGCTTTGAGTGGAGTGTCCAGAAAAGCGCTATATAAGTGTAAGCAATTATTATTAATTATTATTATTATAAATAAAGAGTGCACCAACACTATTCTAGAGAAACGAGTCTGTTATAAATAATCTCTGCTTTCAGCACGTATTTCACAATCTATGTGCTATTTAAAGAAGGTGTTTTTGTTAATATAACATGCTGAAAATACTACCCAGAATTATCTAGCAATTATTCTTGAATGTGTGCCTGGAACAGATCGGGCATGGACTGCAACTGATACAGTAACAAAGAGCAGGGTGGTCAGCAAGGGATGAAAGGAAAGGAGTAAGTGAGCAATTTGCAGGATTGGCAACAGATTCTGAAGTGCCTGTATGTTAGCCCTTTGCAACTCAACTATCTTAACCACCGCCAATGTGAAATTAAGCTGTCAAAAGGTACAGACAAAAGACTGTTTTCTGTAACCACCAAACCAGGTAAAGTAGAGTATCTCTGCTGACCGCTGAGAGAGAGGCCATTATCTGGAATGTGACCTTTCTTGGCACTGGAACACAGCGACGTGGAACATAGACGGCTCTGTCATGGCTGTCTTTCACTCCTTTTCTTTTCCAAGAACTGCCGCACAACAGGGCCCATGAACTGGATCTTCACACATCATCAGTTTGATTTTTGATATGCTTTGAGCTTTTGAGGGAGAAAACCCTTGCTTCATATGTGGTTAAGAGACTGTATCTTTCTGGACATATAACTTATTTTAACAGTTACACACCAGTAAGCAAAGTGATTTAGCAAGACTATGATGTCCAGGACATGACACCTTGTAAGCAAGGTACGACATTAAAGAAAAGTCCCATTGAGCCTAATGATGTCTCAATTAATGTCTGAGTTTCAGAAGCCATTATACAAATTAATCTGATTAATTGCTATAAGATAAATGTGAAACAAGTATGAGTGATCTTTGCCAAAAAGAATCCAAAACTCCAATCACAAGAGCAGATTCACTTTAAAAAAATAAAAGCAAAACTACATATAATCATGAATGATATTCATAATTACAGGCAAACTTCAGCTTTAGTGAGATGATTATAGTGCTTTGTAAAATGCATTCACATTCACACTATTTAACATTAAACTATTTTAAAAAAAGGTACATACAAGATGTGAAAGAAAAAAAGATGGCTCGTGAACAACAAAAAAGAAAGGTTTCATGCGGTATGAACTGCTAGGTAATAGGAATGACATTCAGAAAATAAGAATAGTTACAGAGAAGAGAAAGTCATTAGGCTTATCTGGCCTGCTTGGCTGTTAGTAGCTAACAGATCCAAGGATCTCATCCAGCCGTTTAATTGAAAATGAAGTCTACCTTGGTCCCTTCCTCTCCTCCAGATGCACCTGGCAGCGACAGTTGACGGGTTCTGCTCTAATCTTCACCATCACCACATCAAATGGCACTTCAGAATAGTACTCTTTGATCCGGGGGGTGAAGCGAGGAGTTAGTTCCAGTGGAGGGTCAGTATACAGCTGTCTGATGTGGGGGACTGTACACTTCTCTGTACCACAGCAGGAAAAAAAGCAAGGCAATAAAATTCCACAGGCACACATGCTATGCGTATCCCCAAATAGCATAACCTGCTAATAACTTACTGAAATAATATTCATCCTTAGGTATGTGAAATAACTTGAATAAACAGCTATATACAGTACACACATCAAACACATTATTGTGCCACCTGGACAAATTCAAACACAACATTTTGCTGGCATTTAACACCAAATTTGCTCAGCAAAACACAGAATCCACCTTTGTGAACAATCCCAGCAGCACATAAAGAACTCCAGGCAATCTATCACACAGCATGAACTGTGTATTTTGGTCCATTCTCATCCATTCATTCCATGCACTTCACAGCACATATTTGTACTTGTATTGATTATTATTAAATACTATTATTTACATTTCTGTTTTCTTCACCTGCCAAGCCCATCCCATAACTTTTCAGTGGGGTTAGGTTCAGGTAGCTTCAAACACTAATCCATCAAATTCAAAACTTATTCTTTTTGGTTTTAGTCTGGGTATGATTAATACAATACATATTTGTATTATGTACATATAAGTGTAAATAGTACCTTTCAAACTAAAGATGCTTGCCAACAAGTACAACATCCCAAAACATTATTTTTACCACATCTCTGTTGTGCTGTGGGCACAACACCATTTTGACAATCACTCTTCTCTTTATTCTGCCCACATACAATTTGCTCATGGAGCTATTTTTTTAATTCTGACCAGAAACTTATTTTTCAGAGCTTTCAACAATGAGCAATGTTCCTAGTTCCTACTGACATTTTGCTTGAGCTGCCCCTCGCCACAATACATACAGTAAGCTCCATGAAGATGTGTCTTTACTGGTTTATTTGATGTTAGGAGATTTTGTTTAGGAAATGTGCAGCAAGCTGATGGGTGCTTAGGGATTGTCAAAAATTGGGAGTACATGATTGTGGTCTGGATTCCATGATGCAAAATGTTGACTTTACATACCCTTTTACACACAGAATTAATTTCCTTAGTAAGGGTAATTATGGATACACAGTAGTCATATTCAATCTCCTTTCTTGGAATATGGCAGCTCCCTTATTGCATATTCCTGTGTAGTGCTCACAGTATGACGTGGATATGGTAATACAAAAGTTTTAATGTTGTTTAGCCACTACACAAACTGGAGGTACAGGTATATTAAAAACAGAAGCTGTATTTGTAAGGACACAATGTCATATAATGCCCTCAGGAAGGCAATTTGTAGGTGGAGGATTTATTATTCAGACCTCCAGTATACATCTATGTTACACGAAGAAGAAATAAAATCAACATGCATGCAAATATATGTGAAACACTGGCCAGTGTCTTGGCCTTAGCACAATATAATGCATAATGAATATAATACAGGCAAAAGAAGACTATGACCAGCAGTGCAACCTCTGGGAGATCATTAGGACTGAATGATCAGTGACACAATACAGCCTAGGTGTGTACCAGAATGGCTACCGCATATACATACTGTATCAGATAGCTAATAAGGACATTGATTGTGTTCAGTAACATACTAGTAAAGCCTCCTGCCTCTTGAGAATCCTTTTGAGGGGGTTTGTAATAACAACATGTTAACACAATAATTGTGACACTAATGATATGTACATATATGTGTGTGCATTTATAAAGCTCAGAAGGATCCCACTTGGAAATTCAAGCAGTGGCAACTTGCATCTGCAAAACACTGATCTGTGGGAGCTATAAATACGAACAACACTGAAAACTGAAAGTTGCACAAGGACCCAAAACAGTAAATCTTCAAAGCTGCTCACAGCAGGCAGAGGAAATGAGTGGTTTACCCAACATCCCACTTTAAAGTATGAATGACAATTTAATTCCTAGTAAATCCTTCATCTTATCAGTACATAATAAATTGATACCATTATATTGAATAAAAAATCTAAATTCCCTAAATCAGATTAGCTGTATTACTCTTACGCCTCTTCAAAGTCCAATCAGGGCACAGTGGTAAGCAATTTTAATATTAAGCTAATATTAAGCTTGGGGTTTTGATATGTCATACCAGATACACACTTATACATACTGTACTTTGACTATTGTCCCCAGTTCCTCACAATTGGTCCATATTTTTTATTGGAATATTTTTGTTAATTTAAACACTGGTTTCCATTAAAATATTGTACTCTATACAATACACTACATGTCTCACAATACTGTATTGTTAATTGCAGTGGTGTACGTCAGGGTACAACAGACATTATTTTAACAGACTGACAAATATTGTTTTATCTCCTGGCTGTTTTACTGCATATGTCTTCGTTTGATACCTACTCATTATTGATCTCTTTCTCAGCTAAAGGTAAAATGACCAGAAAATAAATAAAATAAACTAGAGGCCAAAAAGATGGAAGAAGGGCATGTAAGATAAACAGTTTCAGGGATCAGTATCAGTTTGATCTGTGATTACATATGATAATAATACGATCCTATGATATGATCTGTATAATCTGTTTAAATTAAGTGAAACAGTCAGCAGTAGAGACATTTTCAGCTGGACTCTTAATTGGTTGTCTAAATTGACAGGGACCTTTACGTTAAAAAAACAATGCTGTTTTATCTATGTGTTTTAATAAACATAAAAAATCATCTCAAAATAAGTTTACAGAGCACGCACACAATGAAAAATGAATACTGATAACTGGGAACTCTATAAATTTAAATGGAGGGTTAACAATATCAGGATACAGATATGAACTCTGCAGTCTCATACTACATTTAATAAATATATCTACTTGGTTACACTTACCATAGGCACATTCTGATTGTTGAAAACTGTCTGTGGAATAAAGAGAAAATCATAATAAGTGTTTTAGAAATGTGCAATGTGCTATATAATATATCTTGTACAGAATTATGTGTTTCTTGTTTTGTATTAACATTATCATTACATGACCAATATATTAACATATAATCTTTTTAAAATGTATTGCCTGTATTTGTGACTGTATACTGTCATTTATATACGTTCAAATTGACCCTTTCCTTACCTTTCTGGTGAGTATCTATGTTTTCAACAACACCAAGGGGAATTCTGTTACTTTGTTTTTCGGGATCTGCAGTCCTGCGAAAATTCAACAAGATTAAATTTTACTCATTCAGTTTCAAACTGAACTCCACAGACTACATTCCAAAATATTAATATTGAAAAGATGTCACATCTTATGTTTGGACAATGAGCCCAATAGGTTTTGGTGCCAGTAAGTGTCTCTCATAAACTCCAGATCAGCATATCAAAAAGAACACACTGTAAAAAACATGTTAGAAGGCAAAAAATTAATCATTTCTAAGATTCTGTTAGCTATTGACAGATCTTTATTCCTCTTTCAAGACTTAACATTGTTGAACTGATCTTAGCATGTTAAGAGAAATTTTGGAGAAATTTTGAGGAAAAGGAATTTTCAGTGAACAGTCAGACAATGCTCTGAATTAAATTAAACCCATTATTATGTATATTACTAATTATAAAAATATATAACTGATTAACACATATGCAAAGCCAAAACCGTTTTTTCATGCCTTTCATCTTGCGAAGATTAGTCTTTACAGAGGTGTGGTGGTTTGTTGAGATTCCTGGATTCTCCCCTGGCTCCCGTCAGTCATGTAATCTCAATTAGACTCTTCAATCTTCGCCTATGTTGAACTGTGACACCTTAAACTCCTTCTGCATTACGTCTTTTATATTGATGTTTAACCCTCAGCTAAGCTACTGAACTCAATAACACTGAACTCAAACACTGAACGTGCACTGAAACTTCAAGAATAATTCTAGGAATTACAGGTAACGGCACTGCCACATACCTTAATTAGCATTCAGTCAATTTGGCGTATATTTATAAAGAAAACATGTATTACATTAGCTTCCTGCAAACATGCAATGTTAAATAAGAAAATACAATCTATAACACAGCCAATACTCAGCATTTTTATAAATACAGCTGTTCCTAAAACGACAAAAGCTTCTGACCTTTGAGAATGATCCAGACTCTTCTTTAAGAGAGTAGAGTAGATTCTGTCTAATAACTCTGTGAGACAGTGATTCACTGCAGCAGCATCATTGAGCGAAT
This sequence comes from Lepisosteus platostomus, assembly GCF_059453375.1. NCBI lineage: Eukaryota > Metazoa > Chordata > Actinopteri > Semionotiformes > Lepisosteidae > Lepisosteus > Lepisosteus platostomus. Next base: position 45,251,524 of record NC_142619.1, read on the forward strand.
CTTCTCTTCCATAAACTCTTTGGGAAAGATTGTCCTGAAATGTTCTGAGTTGAGGTGAATCTGATGGATAAAGCTGAAAATGGAAACATTGCCATTACTTGAGTCTGACTTTAATTCAGTCTCAAGCACGTAACTACAGTTACTTACAGTAGCTCAATAATAGTTGTTTTAGCTTTGTACTGTGTATCAAAATTGTTTTCAAATCAGAAAAAGCTTTGAAGGACAGTCACTTTAACACTCTTGAAGAAAAAATCATAAAACATGCACTTCATCAAAGGTTAGGTCAAATAGTTTTTAGAGACTTTTTAAAAGCAATTAATTACCATTTTATGTGTTTTTCTTCTAATACTTATTAATATCTTTCATATTGAGACAATTCTTCAAATATCAATTTAGAACAAAAACAATGCTTCTTAAAAGTAAAATATGTGTCATTAGACTGATACTATATAACTTCTAAATTACTGCCCAAGAGAAAATTGATATTTACACAACTAATAAATACATGCATTTCAGGGTTCTAGTATAGATACTAAGGCAGGATGTACCTGTTCTTAATTCTAACATAAAATAAAGAAGTAAAAATAATACACAATTGTTTTGTTTCTTATTACCCATATTATGTTCAATAAGTAGAATATTAAAAAACATAAAAACAGAATATACCAATTCAAAAGGTCCTTGTTTTTTTAGTTGGCTTAGAAACTGAATAATCAAGTGAAAGTCCTCAGAAGTTGGACAGCGGCCTTGTATTCCAATGTGACTTTCATCCTGTGAACAAGTGAAAAAAACAAGATTTTTTTCTCAACACACAGTCACACTGTATTTGAAATATTTGAATAGAACTACCAGCGCCATTCATATAAAAAACCTAGAAAGAAATCAAAGTCTGTGACAGAAAGAGTAGTTCTTGTTGTACATTTCAACAACCACTTTGAAGATGTCTGACGTTTGCTAGAGTTACATTCTCACAGTGAACAATGTAATACTTCAAAGCCCTTGGATGTGTACCTCTTGTTTTTGTGCCAATGTTAAAACATATAAATCACAGATCAAACTGAACTGTGATTCTAACTCAGAAAATTCACAGACTTCTTAATAGTTAATTATTAACATTTATATATTACTTATATATTTTAAAGGAACAAGTAAAGGTTAATTCTGCACTAAAAAGTAAAAAAAGAAACACAATGTTATGACTATTGAGGCATCTTCAGGTTATGTGATATATAAATATAAGATATGATAAAATCTTCAAATAAATATTTCCTTTAAAACAAAATGAATCTGAAAATTGCAACAGAACTTGCAGAAACTATAATTACTGTTATTTTGAAGACAAAGAAACTTGTCATTCCATCACAAATATGAGAAAATAAATTTTTAATACATATAGGATGTATAAATTTGAATTAATACTATGATACTTCTAACTAACCTGTACAATTTCTTTCACAGATATCTTGCAACATATTACAGTAAATAAATATTCTTACCTTTCCCCATAATTCACTGACTGTGTTCTTTAGAGTCTGAAGTGCTTTCTCATTTTCAGCATAAGTGGATAACACGAAGTTCATTGTGTCCTCAAGGAAGAACTTCTTTATTTGGCCATCAAAACCTGGATCTTCTGCATCATCAAAGTTTAATTCATCATGTACCTTTGAAAAAAGGTGAAAATATTCCTTGACAACCCATACATTTCTAACCCATTTTATGCCAAAATCCACGCAATTGACAAGACAGAATGTAGTGATGGATGTTTTTGATGACATAGCGCCCTCTGCTGGAGACTAAGGGTCTACGTCCATCCATCCATTTTCTAACCACTTCTTCTAGCTCAATGGTAGCAGGGGAGCCTATCAAGCAACGGATGATGCTTGAGAGCTCATCATCATCATGCTGCCCACTAAATAACTCATTTTAAAAATATACAATCTTTTAAAGATGTCTGAAAGCAAAATTTTCTTACCCATTTTGTATTCCTGGGATATTCTATATGTGTAGTGTAAAACCTTGAAACAATTATATATAAAACTGAAAATCAACTGCAAAACTGAAAAGAATGATTGCACATAAAAATACACCTCTGAATTTTAGTACTTTAATTTCATTATATGAATAAATTACACAGAAACCTTTCTAAAAATTAACAGTAAATAGGTTGAAAACATATATCAAATGTGTTTGTTTTTGTTTCTGCCCATTCCAGGAGGTTTGTAAATAAAGGTCTTCATTATACCTCATATTTGGGTTACACACTTCTAATCGCATTAAACCCATTTGTGAATGAGTCATTAAAATATGACATAATTAACAGAATTAGAATAAAAAGCCCATTTGTAAAAAGCTCATTTGTATTTGCTCACTGCTTTCATCGTCTTTTAGAAGGCAGCATTGGAGAATGAGGGCATAACCATAACCCTTCTGAAAAAAGGTCATCATGGCACTAAATAACGCTTCAAGACTTTTGGCTGCAGGATCCATTTCTTCCACACTTGGCGTACACACCATACATACTCTCCTCAATGCACAGTTTAGTTTATTACACCGAAAGGAATTGTGTGAATGAAAAAGTAGCATACATTTTCGAAGACGGAAATGTGCTACGAGTTAAGAAAAGAACTGCAGTTGGTAAAAGAGTCTCGGGTACAGTACTGTATGTCTGTTCCTTTTGAAGAATATCCAAAGCCTTCACCAGTATTCAGATATTTTTAAAAGCATATCGGCAGCACATCCTTCTGAGGAGTGGTAACATTGAGAAACTTGTTGAAATGTTAAAAATACCCCAAACCCACTTTTAACTAAAATAAAAATCCTGGCTAGCTGTCTACTTTGAAACATAACCATACGAAAGACGGTTGACAACAGAAGAAAGGAGAGCTCAGACACCCTGTAGCTGCACCTTATTTTCCAATACCGCTCCTTCAGTCACCGTCTTCGGTTTTGCATTCCGTTACTGCCACCTAGTGCTCAAATGGAGTAATTTAGTACCTTCTTAGTAGTCAATTCCAATTGAATTGACAACAAAGGTTGACAACCTCTGTTGTGCCTCCAGCAGCTGATAATTTTCTGTCTATGGCCTTACACATTTTGTGCTAATCATAGATCAGAAACAGACCTTACCTTTAGAACTTCAGGCACCAGAGAGGAGTTCAAGCTTACTGTGAAGGTCATCATCTGAAAACAGAATCTGCATCTTCCAACACAGAAAGAAGAATTAGTACACAGTATTTAGAGTTTCACCATCATTGAGCAGAACACTGTTATACTTCTATTTTATCTCATTAATTGTTACTGAATCACATTCAGCAAGATATCTATGCATACAATCATCAAGGGGAATATCAGTGTACATGGAATGATTACAGATACTGGAATTTTTGTATTGTCCACTTAACCCAACACCCCCAAGTGAAAAGTAATGCATGCACATGGTAGATATCTACTGCCTGAAATCTGTGCATCATGTGGGGCTCATACACAGAGAGGAGAAAGTGTTCTGAGAACATGTGGAAATCTCGAGAGAGTTCAGCTCTAAGCCTATGTTTAATGCAAGACCTTGGGCTTGGGTCAAGGCTGAGGTTATGTTTGAAGATAACAAAGAAGATGTTTGAAGTTAGGGTTCAGTCTAAATGAAGTTCAACATGCAAACACTGCTAGAAATAGCTGCAATGGACATTAAAAAGTTGTTTTCAAACTCTGCATACAAGATTAAATACTCTAGATTGATGATTGATAAAGGAAATAATCGCTCCAAATTTGAGCAAATAAAAGTCATCTGGAATCTCTGTATTTTTGAGTAAATTCTTGTTTATTTTGCTAAACTACTGTACATATAATTTCATATATACAAACAAAAACAAAAACATATAATTGTTAGTTACTTTTCATCAAGACTAGCCTTAAGGGTAGCTGATGCAGCATCCTTGCATCTGCAATTTAAATGGAAAAACAACAGTAGTGTACTTGAAATTTTAACTGACAATACTGCAGTTACCACAATTTAATGTTTTATTAAACCCAGGACTATTGTCACCCTTACATTGTTAACATGTGAATTACATGGTAGAATTTTGCAGGAAGGGTTCCCCCATGCTTGAGTTCCCAGGACCACATAAACCTTGTCTTCTCTTCTTCTCAGCATTGGATCTGCAATGTTGTGACCACTGTTATGCAGGGTGTGTTTCTCATTACAACTAGTGCAAAAGGAGCAATTACTACATTGTGGTGTATAAAGTCCAAATTATGCTTTTGCTTTTTAAGTAACAATATACATATGACTGAACCTTAATTATTAGTCATGAGTACTTTTTATTTATGCATTCTATCATTAAAAAATAGCGTCAGCTGTAGGATCAAATTTCATTCTGAAGCACTCCCAGTTCTCCCAGGGCAGTCATGATTACAGGAAAATTACATTTGCTGACCTGTTAAACAAGACAAGACCTTGTCCTGTTAAATGCTAGCCCAGCAGGCTATAGTGGTTGCATTCCCATGTAAAAAGGACTGATGTCACCAGACTAACCTTGTAAAAGATTTTGTTTTTGCAGATGATGTTTCACTAGACAGAACTGCTGCCATTAAAATCTTGCTTATGGCTTCCTTGATGTTTTTCAAAGCTTGAAGCGAGGCATCTGTTCCAAGGTATTTCTGAAATGTCTGCAACTGAGAGAAATTTCACGCTTGATTAGATTCGGTGGGTGTTTCTTACAGATAAAAAGAGAGGTCAGATAATATTTCACAGTCAAATTATATTACAAATTAAAATTTAAGACAGACAAAAACATTGCCAAAAATGGAATGATAAAAAGTGTGGCAGGTTTTATCAAACATGTAACCTTCATTTTAGTAGTGACAGACAAACTCCAATATCCATACCAGGAGCTGCACAGTATTTAGGCCCCAAGACCTCACAATGATACACAAAGCACAACACATTTAATTAATGTTAATAAACTGAGAGTAGGAGAAGATATTAAGAAAAACAAATATACCAACAGAAAATAAAATTAATGATCTAGCAATCCATTTTAGGTAACCACTTTTGTTCTTTGAAAGTCCCGTTAAGTGGGAATCTTGCCCAGCAAGCACAGAGTGCAAGGTGTCACTTCACCCAGGATGGGACAATTAGATTCTAGAGCAGCAGTGTGGAGGAGTGGTTAGGGTGTGGACTCAAAACTAAAACGCTGTGGGCTCCAGTCCTGCTGATATACCTTTGAGCAAGGTACATAACTCAGAAATATACCACCTAAAGCAGAGCTGTGTAAATGCATGTTGCTTTGCACTAAACCACCATCCAAATAAATTACTAATAGTAGCTGTGTTACATTCATATACATCATGGTTTTTCATAACAGTGAAGAGGCCACAATAACTATAACAATGCTTGTGTTTCATGCACGTGTATGTCATTGCTAATGTCATTTTCGTTTGGTAGAGTGAAAAAATAAAAATGGGTGTAATTATTAAACGGTGAAACAAGAAACACCATGTCTTTTAATAAATGAATAATAAATCCTTGCTTTTATATTTGTTAACCCAAAGGATTCCAAAACATCTTCCTCCACTGAAGTGCTGTGCACACCTGGGTAATGAATGGCAGTAATTTAGTGCCAGCTGCTGCACAACACCATTTCAGCTTTAGGCCTTCCTACATGTAATAATAATAAATCCTGACACTTATATAGTGCTTTTCTGGACACTCCACTCAAAGCGCTTTACAGGTAATGGGGACTCCCCTCCACCAGGACCAATGTGCAGCCCCGCCTGGATGATGCGATGGCAGCCATAGTGCGCCAAAACGCTCACCACACATCAGCTTTGGGGAGGAGAACAGAGTCATGAAGCCAATTCACAGATGGGGATTATTAGGAGGCCATGATTGTTAAGGGTCAATGGGAAATTTGGCCAGGATGCCAGGGTAACACCCCCACTCTTTAGGAGACACGCCCTGGGATCACAGACCACAGACAGTCAGGACCTCGGTTTTATGTCTCATCTGAAGGACGGCGCCTATTTACAGTATAGTGTCCTTGTCACTATACTGGGGCAGAGGTCTTTGATCCAGGTACTGACCAGGCTCACACCAGCTGAGCTTCAGTGGGCTGCCAGCTGTGAGTTGCAGGATGATATGGCTGCTGGCCGTGTATAGAAGTGGCAGTGGAGGAAGGCCTAGAGTTGAACAGACTGTAAAAGGCAGGGCACTGGGGTTAACACCCCTCATCTTCTGAACAGTGCTGTGGGGACAGGGAATTATTAGCTAGGGCTCTGAAGTTGCAGCTGGAAGGCTGTGTAGGGTACTATTTTTACACCCATGATTAGTGCACTGACTACTCCAGTAAAATATCTAGCTCTAGAAATGTAAGCTGCCTTGGATAAAAGGGTCAAACAAAAATACTATTGCCAGTCTTTAATAACCATGTTGTCAAGGCCATGTTTTAATGAGTCATCTAGAGGACCACACCTCTGACAGCACAGTGCAAATGTTGTCCAGAAGGAAGACTGTCACCTACTGTCAGTAGTAATAATAAACTTAATTTAGTCTAAAATCTTTCTTTTATGTTTTTAGGCTTTTCACCTAAGACTTAAAAGCACCCAATTTGGCTGAATTTGGTAATTAGAATCAGGTGGTTGAACAATTAACAAGTAAACAAGGACTGAGTATAAGGGGATATATTCTGTTGGGTCATTCTCTTAATTAAATAATCCAAATAGATGTTATGTCTTTGCGTCATACATTTAATCTAGTTACCTTAATCTTGAATTGACATTTCCATGACGATCTAATTATGTTTTAGGTCTAAAATATATGAGAAAATGGACCAAACGTCTTGCCACTGTACAGTTAGAAGCAAAGATACTAAATCAAGTGATATAATGTTAAAATTAGACAGCAGACTAGTAAATCCATTTATTTTCATTTGTGGTCATCATCACCACCTTAGAAAAAAGATATTGCAGATATTGCAATTCTGGATTTTTTTCGGTAACCTGATACATTCCCAGGCATAAAGGAAAGTTCTACACTGTGAGGATAAAATAATTTAATCTTTTTAGTCTAAAACAAAAGAAAACTACTACAACAGGACCTGATTCATTCAAAATCCTCTAAAAGACTGAATTTGACAAGAAATTAAGACTAAAGGGAAATTGTTAGACTCGATTGTGGGATCTAGTCCAGGGATCTAGTAATCCAGACACATTTTTGACACTGATAATCTGGTTTCTTTCAAGACATGGCAGGGTGAGACCTTCAATTCAGTTAGCTAGACTAGCAATCCAAATTAGCTACACTGTCTGAAACGATTCCTCTCGTTTACAACTTTTCTTATTCTAATCACAAAAATGCATTTTTTGTCTGCTTCGGCAGATTTGGAGCTGCATACTGTATATGCAAGGACATTTTCTGGATATCTGCTTGATGTAAATACAGAATTATTAATTTACTTTTATAATCTAATCACAAAAAAACAGGAAGACAAATGATTGTGCATAATAACTATTTAAATGAGTTGCTAAATTCCCCAACAGGAATAAATAAAATTTCAACTGAATTAAAATCTTTTTGTAATTTCTTTTCACAGATGGTTTTAATGTTACAGACATGGAACCATTGGGTTTAGATGGACAGTACTAATGGATAACAAAGTTATTTACTTTACTTGGTTGCAAGTTTTTAAACTGCTACCTAGCATTTTGAGTAGTTTACCACTAGGTGGCTGTAAATGCAAGATTAAAGATACCTGTAGTTAAAAATTACCCTAAAGAGTAATAATAATAGAGGAAATGAATATTTTAAAGAAGGTATCATCTATAAAAACAATAGAAGGATTAATCCTGAAAGCCAACATTATTGACCACATTTTTCTAACGACTGCATGAGTAATCATTGGCAGCTTTTGCAATTACTGTATCCTTGATCTGGACAGGATTCATTAAATACTTTGCTTACATGGGGGCTACTGAATAGTTGACTCTAGATTTCCCGCTGAACCTCAACAGGGATGCATTTAATAACTGTATATTGTTATTAATACTCCAGCTACATTGGTTACCAACCTCCACTTTGTTTCGAATCTAATTGCTAACTGCAGATCTGCAGTGTTTACTTCATCATCACTCCTGCAGTGAAAACTGTGCAATAGGGTTAACCTATGCATCAGATACCATGATCATTTTTCCTTTCTGTATGATCAGTTCTTTGAAATCTGTCACCCTGGCATGTCATACCCGCATAGTTATTCTATTTTTACATAACTTAACAATTACCTAAAACAACAATACTGACAAACTCAAGCATGTTATTAAATATTCTTGAAGCTGGTTTTATCTGTTCTTCTATTCTTTTGTTCTGCTTTTGTTCTCTATGTGTGAAACTTTTGGATATTTTGACTTGTCCCATTATTGCCTACATATTATTTATTACAAGGTGATAAATGTAATTTTGAACCCCTAATTTGGATCTGAACTGACTGACCAGCAACATTTCAGAAAACATTTCTTAAACCATGCAGTAGGCTATTGCATTGCGCAACATGTTCCTCCGTTTATATTTGTGAAGCTAAATTCAGTGCCAAAACAGGGCTTCCTGAATAGTTTGTTTGTGAACAAGAAGAGATGATTTCTGTTCTCTGACAATAGCCGTACTTGAGAGCTTTGTTTTCCCATTTGGGATTCAGGTCAAGATCAGGCCATTTTCTATTTAAACAGCATTGACTGTAAAGCTCTTTCATATAAAAGGATGATTTTGCTGAACTCTAGTTGCACTCACTAGCCATCACACAGGATACAACTTTTACACATTTTATATAGTAGATACTATTCTCTCTCCAAACTATCTCAGAATTCCTTGTAGATTGTTTGAGATGCCTGGCATCATTTTCTCTCACTGACCACTACAGTGATGAAGCCCTCACCGGCAATGAAAATACTTATAATTCCTTTATAGTATTTTGTGAGTCAAACATAGTGCTGTAATAAACACAAGCTCTTTTTTTGTTCAGTTAAAAAAGCAAATCTATCAAGAAAAAAAAATGTTTTTTTCTACTCTTAATCTACTTCTTGATTGCTTAAAATCGAATGATTAATTACTAGCTGAATTTATTATATCAAATTATAACATATTTGAGTTAACCACGTTTATGCAATATAAAAAATCTACAAGAAGAACAATTATTTATTTACCATTATAACCCACATAAAAGTCTGTTTTTTCAGTTCAGTTGAACCTGGTTGATCTGGCTTAAAAAATAAAACTTTGGGTTTGTAAACCTTGTGATACATTAGCACTGTGCACATTCACAATGATATTTTAAGATGGTAATGTGTGTTTAGAGCATGTTATGAAACTATTACACAGTTAACCTGAACACAATTTGTATCAAATTAAAAATTATTAATTTTCAACATGTTTCTGAAACATATTATGTGCTTTTATTTTTTGAGTTGGAATTGATTAATATTTTGGTTGCAGATCTAAATACCATGTTTATTTCATCACAGGACTGTATGTTCATTCCATGGTTCTACAAAGCAGTGCTGATTTGCAAAAAAAATGAAGTTATTTTTGTTTTTCAAGCATTTGAAATTAATCAAATGAAGAATAGAATCTTTTTAAATAGTATTTTTTTTTCTCAGCGGGAGATATTAGTGACAGCAGGATGTATATGTACTGTATATTTTCCATCTGATTTTCATTAGTACCTAACAAAGCTCATTACCTTAGCTGAATAGCTGTTCTTGACAGGCTCACTCCTCACCAGTCCAGTGGAATGAAAGAAGGCTGTGAGAGGTGTTACCGACGTAACGAGCACATAGACTTTGACAAAGGCAAAAACACCTTGTCCCACTGAAGGACTCCCAGGGACGCTGGACCTCATCCTACAATAAAGGTACAATCACGCATGAGAGAATGGCCACAAGGGAAACCAGATGTACCTGACAAGTGCTGGAAGAAAAGCAAAGAGCACTCTTGTGTTACAATGCAATCAAAAAGCACTCTGGCAGTTTTTTTTAAATAGAATAAAATGCCATTGAATTCAATGAAATTGTCTATAATAAAGGTGGGTAGCTGCATCAGCATGCGTAGGCTGCAAAGGAACAAGTAATAGGTTTATTCCATGCATGGAATAAACCTATTACTTGTTCCTTTGCTGTCTATAATAAATTTTAGAGTCTGCTCTTACTATTTTTCTCCCTCCAAATATTTTCACTTCTACAGAAACCATACTAAGGCCAAAGAAAGTTCACAAAGTATAAATTGTATAACTTTACATGTTTCCAGAGTAGAGTAGCATTTTTAAAATACTTTTCACATACAGCCTCTTCAGTCATGGTCAATAATATGACTGAAACTGGAATTAGAAAGTAATCAGGCTGTATGAGACCAGATCATTTATGTTTGTAAAGTGCAAGAGTTGAACTCATGTACAATACCAAAATAACATAATCAAAACTTTAATGCAGTGTAAAAGCAGAAATAGCTTCAAAATTATTTATGTCTCTCTATAAAAGGAGCATTCAGAATCCTAAAAAAAGATCACCTCTATATGACTTTCATCCCATGATGACTGCTGTGGCTACATAATATATGTTAAACCTCACACTGACATTTCTGTTTAAAAGCATTTACAGTATGCTGTGCCTTGGAGATGTTTTCCCATCCTGTGTAACACTGACTAAATAGAAGATTCAAATAAACAGTACACAGTGTGACAGACAATGCAGTTATAACTTGGATCCTGGATCTCACAATAACATGAATATTCATTAGTTTATTTTGGAGTCTCCAATGAAATACAAGTTATATTGTTATTGTATACTTACAGTATATGACACATAACTGCAATGCTTACAATCTTACTTAGCTACTTAAAAATATATTTAAGGAAAGGCTACAGATTTCAATTTTGTGTGAGAAAAATAAAACCAACAGTTTGTTTTCCAAAATACTCATAATAAGGTTGCATTGTAATGTTCTGACTGTCACGCCTAATAAAGTAAATGATCCGTCCCTGGCAAAGTATTTCTTAGTAAGCCTCTACCTTTACTGCTATCAATGAGGTAAAAACAGTAAATTTTCACTGACTGTTATTAACACAGTGACTGACCATTCATTCTTGGCAGAGCTGTTGGTATCTCTTGGCTGGCCACTGTGAGCTGCACAGGCAGAAGAAGCAATTGGAAGCTTCAGGTCTGAAACAGAATGCAATAACAATAAATGTCTCCCATTCTTTGCTTGTAAAATAAGAGCAGGCACAGTCTAAGGTTTATTTTTAATCCTGTACATATTATTCCCATTGTCTAATATGACCTCTTGAACAAAGCAAGTGTTTGGGTGAGGGGAGTTTGACCACCTGACCTCAAAAACAAACTAAAAACAGGCAAACTTTATATTTTCTCTTTCATCTTATTTGAATTGAAATTGAAATTTGAATGTCACTTTAGAGTTGCTTGCAAATGGAAAGATAATCCATACTGATCATCAGAATGTCTTCCATTATTTTCACCTTGCTTCTCTTTACCTGTAGTTCTGTTCTTAGATTTTTGCTAAAAATAAAACTTTTTTATGAACCATTATGAATAATTCAGTGCCCATGATGGCATTTGCACAAATTATTATAAATTATTATGCACACTGTTATATTGTATTTGTGGTGTTTATGTAGGCTTTATTATGATGTTGTGTAGCTCCAGTCAATAAAAGCATTACCATAAACCTTTAAGAAGGAATGTTAAGGAGTATGTGATACTAAGCACCATTTCAAAGAAAATGTCTCAGTTCATCTTCCCTGAGTATATTTCAGCATCAATGGCTCAGATTGGCTTAGGCTGAAATCTAAATATCCTCTAATTTCTTTCTCGTTATGGCCATTCTATAAGAAATTTTACTCACGTAGTAATGATAATGAAAACCCTTCTAATCTCTGTAGCAGTGAAAACATGTCATGTTTCAGTCCTATAAAGCTGATTGTGAGGTCAAAATATTAGAAATAAAACAGATAAAGCTCCGACACGAACATATCAAAATTGCTTTTGTAAATGAAACAGTAATGTTCAAGACACACATTCAAAATAGCATTTTAGAAATTAAATGGGTAATCTAATCTATTGAAAATAATGATTATTGTGCAGTAAAAGGTTGGGGGAATACAAAAAATATAATAAAAGTTCACAGCACATGAAAAATATGTGTTTATATTGGATACTTATAATATAGTAAGTAGTCACTACTATTTTGGAAAACAAACTTGAAGACTGAATGAAAACTGAATAATAACAGTGGTCTTGAAGAAAAGATCAATTGTAATCCTGAATGTTCTGAAAGAGAACCTGAGGCAGAGCCAGAGTAGAGAAGACAACACGAGCTAATTTCACTGGAGTCGATTCCAGAGAATAAAGATTTACATACATATTTCTTGGAAAATATCCACGATAAATGCAACAGACAGTACACACTATACAGTAGCTGTCACCCACCAGCAAAACAAACAAGTATGGCTCATACAACGTTTCCTTTCTAGTAGTTTCACCTAGGAAAACACTAGCTTAACATCAATAACCCGCAAATATCAAGGTTATTATCTCAACAAAAACTGTAACTGCAACGTATTGTACAAGGTGCAAATACAGAACTCATTACCTGACAACCATTCATTGGATTGAAAAAGGCAGAGTCCATCTTTACTGGAGAAAGCTTGTTTCAATTCAGGTATCATGTTGACCTATAATAAGACAATACATTATAAAGTAACAGTACAGCATTTTTCAAAGAGATGCTCCTGAATTTCTAACCACTGGAAAATAAGTACAGCAGTGATGTCAGACTGTTAATTTCTCAAAAAGAAAAAAAAGAAAAATCATTTTTAAGCTTACAAGGTCACAGTTTATGTTTATGACTCTTTCTGCTATGTATACAAATCTTATTCCTTTACGTTTATTCTTGTGACTTTGAATATGGAAAAACACTAAAGTGTCCCATAAAATATAAGATTTTCTTCATATTTTGTTGTAACATTGTATGTGTTTTGTATATTGTTCTCTGTATAATCTGTGTTTACTGATGGTCATCTCGTAATCCTTTTTTTTTTTTTTAATTCTTTCTTGTTATTTCTGTCTTTCAGCAGTAATGCTGTTTCACCAACATGATTGTATATCTTGTGTCTGAGCTTTTTATAGGGAGCAGGCACCTGGGAGTTCAGAATGTTCTTACTCAAATAATTTTGAGGTCATCTGTTGGTCAGGTCCTTAAAATGCTGCTCTAGAGAATCCCAAGGATCTTATTTCACTCACATTTTGGGAAACAGCAAAGCAATGTCCATGTGCCTGTGCTTTGAATGTTTCCATTTGATAAAAAGCTGATTTTTTAAAGAGATGCAAAGATAAAACTTCACAGACTTTCCTCTGCTGTGCAGGCAGCAATAGAAGGGTAAGGTGTTGTTTTAAACATTCCCTGAGAAGCTACAGAACTGTAGCTTTTCATTTGAATGGTTGAAGCAATAACTTTAAAGTTCCAGAAAATACTAATTAACAGGCTCTTGAAAATGTCTAAAGAGCTGAGATTGGTCTTGCATTAAGAGCACAGTATTTGACTTGGGCTCATAATTATTGTGTCTTATTCTAAAGTCTGCCAACTTAAATTGTTTTAGTTTGGAAGAATCATTTAATGGTCATGTTTTAAGCCTTTTGACTTGGAAAGTGAGGACTCAGAATTAGAAAGCTAATAGAAGAGTAAATGGACATTAATTCATTTTAGGCCTGCATTGGAATTAAAAAAAAAGTTTAATGAATTCTACAGCCTGATTTTTTCAGCAAATGTATCTCAGTCTTATCATAATAAAGGTGCTTAAAATTTTAAAGTTTTAGTAATCAGAGTATTGAAACAGCTACCACAGAGTCATATTTAATGTGGACATTGAATAACACTGAATAGCATCTGCGTAGAATCAGTCATACTATATTATTTTTGCATTTGACCCAGAGATCACATAAATAGTATAAAACAGAATAGAATAATTCACCTATGGAATACCAGATGTAACACACCCAACCTCATAACTAAAACCGCAATATAATAAGATTGTAATGTAAGCTTTAAACCATTAAAGTGCAGCACCAGAAATGCCAAACAAACTCAAAGTAAATAGAATGCTATAATTTACAATATTGAATGCTGTGCCAAGATCTAAGAATTAAATCAGGTGCCATGAGGAGAGCATTTGCAACTTTTAAAAGAGTAGTTTCAGTGGTACAGTACAGTATGTAACTGTCTAAAGGCAGATTTAAAGTTTTTAAGAGGTTTATTTACAGCAAACTATTTAGTTGCACTACAACCACACATTCTAACATTTTCACAAGAAATGGTTTTATATGGACCGATTGCTTATAAATGGACTGAAAATGATTCAGACTATCTAAAGCCATATTACATTTTAATAGACTGGCATAACTACAGTTTAAAAAGCTGGCAGCCCCACGCCAGAGATCAAGGTGTCATTATGTTAAGCAGTAAGGGCCAAAGGGCAGAGAAACAGGACCAAAATAAAACGTGGGGAATGGGAGTCCGACAAACAGGAAGAGGGTTTCACATGTGACACCCATTCAGCAAAGCAAAGAATGCAGGAGTGAGCTGCGTCGTGTGTGAATACGGAGACCCAGCAAATTGAGGCACACAGGAGGAAGTGCTGTTAAATGATATGAGGGAAGAAACATGACATGGCAGCTAAGATTTAGCAATAGATTAATGGTAGATAACAAATAACTACCTTTTTGGTTTATTCATAATAACATGAGAAAAATAACTGTATATAGACCTTTTAACAGCATGCCTCTATTCATTCAGGTGCTGCTTCCATGATTTAAGACGTGCCCTCAAGCCAGAGATTTGATATCTACTGTATGCTCCTGTTTATGAGAAACTGTCTTTATAGAGAGCAACTGGTCAGTTTATCATGAAACACTGCAAGTATGGGAGGCAAAACAAGTTTTAGAAGGGGCCAAGGTCTCACATGTAGTATATGTTAGGAAGGAATTGAATGCCGTGCCTTATCTGTCAAAGTACTGAAGCAGGACAGACAAAATGAAGAGAGAGCAGAACACGAAAGCTTGTAGTCTGTAAGGGTTAAAGTAAGAGACAGAAATCTCCAGATACAAAGAACATCCATGTGATTAGAAAATCCCAAATTAATATTCTAAGAGGATGCCCAAGAACATCTAGCAATGCCATCTTAACTCCCCTAGCTCCCCTAGTCTTACAACATCTCTGGGTAACTCCACCATTTGAGTAATGCTTATGGGTAGAATACTGTGGCAGAACAGAAGATGTCTCAGTTACACTCAATATATTCTTCCCTTTAAAATCTGAGGCCAAATCTGCGCTTCAAGCTCAATATATTGTGCCTTTAAATGTACACGAAAGCTGTACAGTACATACTGTATGGCCTTACCTTCTGATGAGGTTTTAGTTGATGAAACTTCATTCTTTTGAGGCAGCTTTTTTCAGAACTTTGCAAGCATATCAGGATATCCCAAGTATTGTTACCTGTGACAAAAAATATTCAGACTTTTAATGTAATACATTATTAAATTATAAATATCCCTATAATAATACAAGCCTTCTATAAAAATGCATAGTTTCTCTCTGAAATATATAGATTTGAAAGCAGTGTTTTCAAAATACAGTTTTAATTCCCAAAACAGTAATTATACACACAATAAGAATTAACAAATTCTTTTTTTTATGTCACATGTTGGCTCTAAAGAAATTAAATGATAGAATTTAATAAAAATTTCAGAGTAGAACAGAAATCCAGATCTCATTTTTCTTCCTGAAGAAACCCCCAATTCAGGAGATAATCAGTTCCGGGTTTAACCCTTCAGTAAGTGGTTCCTTTTATGCTTTTTAGAACTTCAAATTCTTCACAAGTTTCTTTTGGGATTAAAAGATGAAGGAATAAGAAGACACCTGAAACCTGAAGTGTTTTTGAGACAGGCAACTGACTACCACATACTATGCTAAAAATATAAGCATTTGAAGGATAACATAGCTCTGGAACAATATTACTCATGCGAAGGAAATTTGACTAGGCTATTTCTTTATGTGACGTAGTCAAAGACTTAGCCTTTTCTTCCACCAGAACAGCATAATAATTTATTGGAAAAAAAAAGAAAGGTTTACAGCAAGAAAAAGTCATTATTTGCTTATCTTGCGAGCACTGAAAACAGCCTACAATCTTGAAAAAACAAAGATTGATTACATAATCCATCCTTCTGAGTCTTAGACTGTCCAGAGACAATCACTGCCAAGTGTACAAAAACATCTGGTAACTATTTTGTGAGTCAGAACCACCCAAGGAAGCTCTTAAGTTTAGTTGGAACAGAAATGAGACATTTGTCTATTTGTGCAACTGCATACCAAATGTAGGGATAGTCATTTTAAATGAGAGCAAAGTAAGTGTTACGTTTGCATTTCAAATAGGAGGGTCTTAGAAAAAAAATATTATGAAGTGAACCCAAACCCAGTTTAACTACGAGAATTTGTTTTACTTCTCTAACCTTAGAAAAGAAAGCAGTGAGGTTGTGCCATTTGCTAGGAACCTGCCTAAGTCAAGCAGACATAAATATTTAACAATGTTTTCAGAAAAAATACATAATAATTTGCTGACTGCAGATTGAAAAGTCAAAATCCTTTAAAGTACCAGAAAAGATTGTTTTTAGACTGAATTACAAAGAGCACCCAGCTAAGCAGTGTGTAGTTATCTTCCTTTTGTCAACACTAACATAGCTTGCATTGGGCTTAACCACATTCTGCAGAACTATTTATATCTCCAGTTCGAAAGACGTGAAAGAAAAACAGAAGGCATATGGCACTGTCTGAGACTAATACTCTACTACACAACAATAAGACGATTTTGAAAGTGACCTAACACAAGTGTAACAATAATTAATTTTGCACAAAACGTGTTAATCCAAATTATACCTTATACCATATTATACACAAATTACAAATGTTGAAATATTTATTTTCCCACTGGGAGTTCATGTAAATAAACACTTATTTAGAAGTAAAATATAAGGCCCTTTAATGGCAATTATTTATTTCTTGACAATTTTAAAGAGCTTAAGCAAGACTTTCCTTTATTAAGGAATGTGATATGCTTTGGAACTTACTTTACATGGACAAGTAGAAATGGCTAGCAGATATAGATGTACTTTGTTTACAAAATGTATATTAGATAGCAGATTTAATCATCTGTAAGATTATTTCAGATTTAACTAATTTTATATGGTTTCAAGGCAGAAGCCACTATAAGGAAATAAGGAGAACTACTTATTTAAAATGTAGTTTTAAAAACCTATATGTTTGTTTTCTAATGTGGAACTTTCAATAAGGGGTATTTACTCATTCACATAATACTGGAATTTAAAGGAAGAATCCTACAAAATAAAAAAAGATAAAAGCAAAAGTACGTGACAGTAAAAAAGGAATACTAAACACCATCCAATATGTATAGAGTTTGCAGAGAACTAAAAATCTAGACTTAGAATTTAAAGGCAATATAAACATCAAAATAACAAAAAAGGTGTAAAATATAGATTACATTCCAAAACAAAGCCCAGATTATACAGCTTGTTAAGCAGTGTTAAGAGTGGAAACAGGTGTGCACTTCACGATTAGAAGCTTGTGACTTAGACAGGGAACCACGTCGGCTGCTTGTCAATATGTTACACAGCTTTTACACAGCTGTACTGTAAAAGTTGCTTCCTCACAACCTTTCCCCTGATGCTGGAGCTTTTCCGGGAGTGTTAGAATTCCCTTAACACCCAGGGCTCTATCTAGGTCAGGAAGAACGCTGTGGTAAAAGCAAAAGCTGCAGTGTGAGAAGGTGGGTGCATAGGCACCCTGGGCTATGACACTCACATCACATCATCAGCTGTTCATGTTACTAGTCCAATAAGACTTGTCAAGAGCAAAGTGAAACCATCACTCAAAGTATGCTTAGCCTAAACCTAAAGTACCTAGTCTAAACATCTCACATATTACAATTATATCCATTTATTTTCTAACTGCTTTATCCAATACAGGGTCACAGGGGAGCTGGAGCCTATCCCAGGAAGCCATGGGTGAGAGGCAGGACACACCTTGGATAGGAAGCCAGTCTCGGCACACAAAGGCACAGACACTCATACTAAGACCAATTTTTCCAGAAGCCAATTAGTCTGTTGCTGAAACAAGTGCTTTTATTTACCTTGCTCGTTGGTTTCTGGCTTGAAAAAAGGGCTAGCTTCTGTAGATCTTGACAGACTGACAGCATAACCATGCTGCTCAAGCGAATGCTGAAAAAGCTGAACCTCGGAATCTGTCGCTAAGTGGAATCCAGTCAGGATAATAGCTCTCCAGGTGCCTCCAGCCTTGTTCAGGGACACCTTTTCCACCTGCAAAAAAAACTAGCATGTAGAGAAACATTTTCTCCATTTCAAAGACATTCAGTATTTTTCCCCATGCATTAATAATACAACCCAGTAAATTTCAAACTAACGCTCTTCTATCAAATATAAAAAAACAAAACGTAATCAGATTTTGGACTATTTAGTGACAAACAGCATAAAAAATGTATCTTGAAAAGACAATATTCCATTACTATTTATGCTATTCTCCTTTGGTTTCTTCCAATTACACACAAATAGTAGCTTTGTATAATTTGTTGGCATCTTTCTAAAATAATGGAGAATGTCACTAGAACAATACTGTCTGCAAACAAAATGGAAGAGAAGTGGAAATTACTTTATATAATTCAATATTTCTCTCTGTAATATTGACTCTGTGTAACACAGTATACTGTATATAGTAAAATTAATGCTAATCTTGCAGATGGGTGTCTCACATTTAATGCTCCTCTTGTATTAAAAAATGCTTAAATAAATTTAGTTTTTTAATTAATTAATTATATTGTTTTTGGCTTTCCACATCCTGTACATCATTTCCTTTCCTAGATTTTCTCACAGGATGCACACCTGTAAGATTATATCACAGTCATAAATCAAAAGTGGCAAAAAGACATAATACAGTCTATTTGAAATACAGATGACTCATATACTGAATAACAGAATAACATTTAATGTATCATTAAATGATTTTTCATGATTAGATAATGCAGCAGTTCTCTTTTTGTGGGATGTATACATTAAGATAAAGTTTGTCTTCTTTTTTATGTACGCATTTACTTCTTTGTTCACAGTAACAACCCCCATACCCATAGCATAAGGCATCTGATAAAAAAAAGGCTCCTCTGATCCACCGACTCATCAAGTCAGTCATCTACAGACACAGCAACATACATGTCTCAACATCACCGCCATAACCCTACAGGTTCCACCTACAGTAAGTCACAGGGGTCACTTTTCAGCTAATGTCATGACCAATGCTGAAATAAAAATTTCTAAAGCTAGTCTTTCAATTTTTGGGGTATCCGATAATTTTCAACTTTAAGATGAAACAACAGATATTCTTTTTCAAGGAGATGAGGTGGTACAATGGTTTTAATTCTAAATAAATTTAAAAATGCTGGAATAGCAATATATAATTAACTGACATGTGTCCTTCACCGTCAGGTTGTTGTTGGGTAATTAAATACTCAAAAACAATACTCAAAAACTAGCTCATCAACCTGTCTTGCTTTGACTTTAGTTTTTGGAGTTTGTAGTCAAATGTTAAAGTGAAAACCAGAGAACTTGAATTAACCCAAGAGACAGGCAGTTATGATACTACAAGGAAAGAGAAACTCAATCAAAATCATAGTACAGATCAGCAAAATCAGCAAATGGGAATATAGTGGAAAAAAAAACATAGAGTATAATTACCAATCAGCCAAGACCAGGTTGGCCAAGAGAAACATCTGCAGCTGATCACAGAAAAATTATCAGAGTTGTCAAGGAAAACTCTAAAACAACTGTCAGTGAAATCACCAACAGTCCCCACAGTGCAGGACTGAAAGTATCAAAATCCACAATCTGCAAAAGACTGTGTCTAAAGAATAGCAAAGCCTTCGCTGTAAAATGTAAATGTCACAGTAGTACCAAGAACAAAACAGACAGATTAGAATTTACTAAGAACTACACAGATGAACTAGCAGAGCTTTGGAACAAGTTAATGTGGAGAAAGAAAGGAACTGTAGATGCTCCAAAAAACACCACCTCATCTACAATATGAGCCCTGGTGGAGGTAATGTCATGGTTTAGACTTTCATGGCTGCCTCATGAACTGATTCACTCAACTTTAATTTATTTTTTCCTGATGGATGGATTGTACCTTTTCATATTATTCACATTATCACAAATACAAATTGCTTGACAGTAAAAGTAACAATTTTGACTTTAATGCCCCAGTGCTTTTGGTGGGCATTGTAAGAATTTTAAATTGCAATGTTAATTGGTCAAACTATTAGGCTTAAGATTATGTAAAAGAGTCTTGTTTGAAAAAAACATTAAACTTCTAGTCAAATAAAACACATAGACAAAATTTCATTCCAGCTTTATCATGTGCACTGCTATTCACATTTTCTTAAAAACAGATTAGCTTGGGGTGTATTTGTTGAATTCACAATATACAGACAGCTGCCAAAATAAAGAAAACATTTGAGTAAATAAAGGATACAAAGCATATTTAAAGCAGGTTCTTCCACAGAGATGTGGCTCCTAAGTACATTAAGCTATTAACATCTCATCATGTTTAGGGTCATGTATGAAAACGCTGGACATGTCCAATTGCTCATCAATTTGCCTACCATGGCTAGAAAAAGAGATCTCAGTTGGGGATCATGTTTGGCAGGAGCTTTAGGAAGACTGCTCAGCTTACTGATGTTTCACGAGGAACAGTGGCTAAGGTGATGTTGGCATGGAAGTCTGAGGGAAAGACATCAACTAGTAACACCATAACTGATTTCTGTGATTTCTGTGCATTGGTTCGAGATGCAATGCAAAATGGAAGAGCAACTTCACAGAGTGGGATGTTATGGACAGGGTGCAGTGCATAAGATAAGATAAGACCATTTCATTAGCCATATACAATTTCCTGCATTAGGAATTTGTCTTTTTGCATTCCCAAGCTTGCTCCTCATGAGACACACATGCACACAGACAGGGAGAGAAGCTTGGGGTCAGAGCGCAGGGTCAGCCATTTATACGGTGCCCCTGGAGCAGCTGGGGTTAAGGGCCTTGGTCAGGATTCCTCTGCTGGCCATGGGATACAAACCGGCAACCTTCCAGCCACAGGCACAGATCCTTAGCCACAGTGCCACTGCTCCGCCCATAAACCCCTTATTACGCTTAAAACGCACTTTTGTGAATAAAGTGGTAAAAACAGACAGTAGTTTACTGAGCAGCGGAATAAATGGTCAGTTGAGTCATCTTTCTCACCCCTGTTCTCAACAAGCAGACCAGTACATGTACTGTATGATGCACGCCCAAAGAAAACTGCAAACTCGAATGCTTTCTTTCCATGGAAAAGGGTTCTGGGAGCTCTGTTACAGTGTGGGGTGCAATTTTCCTGGCATGGTTTATGTCCATTCAGCCCATTGGAGGGCAAGGAGAATGCCAACAAATACTAAGCCAGAGTGATCATGTTCATCTTGTGATGAAGCATTTCTACCCTGACAGGAGAGGGATCTTCCTGGATGACAATGTCCCCAGGGACACAAGTGGTCATTGTCGAGTATGAAAATGATGTTAACCATGTGCTATAGCTGACCAAGTCACCAGATCTCAACCTAATTGAACACTTACAGTATGGGAGATTCTGTAGTGGCTCCAGCTTTTTCCACCTCCATCAACAACACCAAATAATACAATTTCTCATGGAAGAATGGTGTTGCTTCCTTCCAATAGATTTCCAGATACTTGGAGAATCTATACCAGCATTGAGGCAGTTCTGAAGCTCTTCTGGCAGCTTCACGCCCTATTAAGAAAGTTTATGCTGGTGTTTGCTATATTTTAACTGTGCTTTGTTATTGTATGTAAATTAAAACATCTCTTAAATGTTTTTGGTATAGTAAGTGAAGATCATATTTAATTACACTACACTTACTATACAATATATTGACTGTTAATAATGATGTCAGGTTTCTTGGTTCCAGTTAGTCTAGTCATTAAATAACACACATTTGGCTGTGATTACAAGAGTTCTATTTTGGACACAGCAGATGTGTTTTTTTATTACTTCCATGTATTTTCTTGTGACCTTCGTTACTACACCAATTGAGTGAGTACCTTGGACCCACTGAGCCAAGCTACACCCCAACCATAATTATCACGGTTTACAGGCTTCAAGGCCTTTAATACGCCACAGCAGACCTACTCAAAATATTGATATTCAAATAAATGATCACCACTTTTGTACTGCCGTATCTAAAATAAGAAAAACCTCAAATAAAGAGTCTGTATTTACAATGAAAAAGCGAAGTTTAAATTTTAAAAGAGCTAAATAATTTATAAAAACCTGGCTCCTGATTGAAGTTACAATTGCTTTGGTGGCATGTTTTTCTTACCAACAATATAAATCTGACACCTTGGACATGTCATGTTCAAATGCCTCAGGTTTATACTATCTTCTTCTATTTTATGTCTATGGAGAATACAGACATGGTTTTAAAGATGTGGTAAATAACATTAATACAGGATTATTGTATTTACAGTAAAGAACATGGGATATTTTCTAAACAACAGGTGACATAGAGCAGTAATACACACTTAACACATGTGGAGAAAAAAGGCAGACTTGCTATTAGTACCATAATTCGTTAAAACCATTTGAAGTTATAGCTGATTTATCTTCTTTTAAAGACAGTACCTAGATTATTCCGGATAATGACTTGCATTTTACATATTTAGACCAACAGAAATTAAAACCTAGGCAGCTTCAAGCATGATAATCATGGCAGAGAATAATATATTTTCGAACAAGAATAAATCTTAAGCATCCCTTCTTATTGTACAAACAGAAATAAGATATCCAAGTTTGAAAATAAACCTTTTTATCCTTGACCTATACATAGCCCTGGCAAAACATGAGCACAGTGAATGCTTTGGCATCAGGCTGCTTCCGTATTGTGAGGATGAGATCATCAATCTGTGTTTGCAGGACCACAGCCAGTTCTAGGCAGATACTCTGTATGAAGGAGTCCTGTGAAGTCAATTTAAGGGGACTCTTCTGCACTACTCTGAACATGCTCAATGGGCTTCATTCCCATTAGCTGGCCAGACTACGCCTGGGCTGCAGTGATTTGGCTCTCCTCAGGTGTGAGCTGGGCTATCCTTGACTAATGAATGCAAAATCATTCCGCTAAGCTAACTGGAGCTCCCTCACACAGTATTTCTCCAAAACACATCCACAAAATGTAAAAAAGTGGGCTATTTAATAAGTATTTTTCCAGATATTAAGGTTCCAGTGATATACAGTACATAATTCCAAAATAAACATTTCTATCCCAAACTCGTCCAACTGTTCACTTTATCTCTCTAATGCAATGGTTTCCTAGTGGAGAGCCTTGGCACACTAATATGCCATGAAATCTGCCACGTTCACCATGTAATCAAGAGGCTAAATGCTTTAGTTCCTAAAAAGCAGCATAATGTGTCCCAGGTGTCACATTAATATTGTTGGTAAGACACTGCCTGCTGCATTACTTGCAATGGGGAAATATTCGCATCCTTACACTTTAAACTTCAAGCATACATTTCTGATAATAGTAAACATTTTTATATTTTTATTGTGTTATGAATATTCATTTTCATGTTGTGAAACAACAGTTGTAAAATAATCGGGTTTTTTTTATTGGTAATGTAGAAAAGTTTACATACATGTGGTGGTAGAGATTGTATTGTTCATTGATTAACAAAAACTGTAGTCCCTATGAATTTTAAGATGTTTTAGAAATTAAAATACTTTTGTTTGAGGCAGATTCAAAGTGAGAAAATAAGTAATAGGAGAGTAAATAACCAAAAAGATCAATCATATGCCAAGCCTTAGCTCTGCTGTATAGTATTCACCGTACCATTACAAATTAATTGCATTTTCAGATACATTTAGAATGCACAAGTAACCTTGGTGACCTGTCAGGACTGTTGAATAGTATTCCCAATAAACGGGAAACATTGGGCCGCCATCACACAGTTGGCACAGCATTTCCACCAATGCCTGTAGGGTTATTTTAAAACACCATTTTTATCTGCAATGATATTAGGGACAATAGACAAAAGAAAAAGAAAAATACTACCCTACCCCTTTTCTATATTTCCCCTTTTAAGAGATGCAGAACCTTTATTGTAAATGTTCCCATGTGTGCGACTCACCACATCAAAGGAGAAAGTCAGACTCTAAAATGAACACATGCTTTCTGGCTCCAGATATTATTTAAAACCTGCAGCTAGTTTCCCTTGACGATTTCTTTTTGGACTTTTGTCCAATCAGAAGCTTGTTTGCAATACTATTCATTTCATGCTTATAAAATAAAAAAAGCAAACGTTGGGATAATAATTCACTTTGGGATTGGTTACTCTGACACATAAATGTTTTTTGTCCATCTGTAGTTAACAAGACCAAAAATATTTCAAAGACGTTTTGTATCAACAAATGCAGCATGAATGTAATTACAAGCAAGTTGTACACAGAACATGGTTTACTTAGCAGTTTACATGGGTGTTAACATCACTGCTTAATTTATGCTTTTGCCTATTTTAAAGCATGTTTTTGCAATTATATAGTGCGTTAAAGGACAGTTTCTACAGGAATCTACAGGAACTCTTTTGGGGCCTGCACTGGTCTCCATTGCATTGTTATTGACAGACCATTCCTTCTCTGTAACTCTGCTGACCTTACTATATCATGACCTTGTCTACATTCATAATCAAACTCTCCTCATCTGCATCGTTTCTTTGCATCAATGAAATGTTACATAACTTTACAGACATACCATATAGTTGAAAGTTTATCCCCCTGCACAGAGCGGTGGCACTGTGGCTAAGGATCTGCACCTGTGGCTGTTTCAAATCCCATGGCTGGCAGAGGAATCCTATTCTGTTGGGCCCCTGAGCAAGGCCCTGAACCCCAGCTGCTCCAGGGGCGCTGTATAAATGGCTGACCCTGCGCTCTGACCCCAAGCTCCTCTTCCTGTCTGTGTGTCTCAAGGAGAGCAAGCTGGGATATGTGAAAAGACACATTCCTAATGCAAGAACTTTTTATATGGCTAAGAAAGTGATCTTATCTTATTTTCTTCTTCAAAGTTACATGTGTGATTGGATGCTTCTTAGAGAACATAGAATACGTTTGTTCCATGAAGACTTGGGCAGAATATCAATCTACAGTTCTACCAGCACCTTTACTTCCCCCCAGTCAATGGGAACTGTCAAGGAGCCGAGCACAGGAGGGCATGTCCAGGACATGACACAGGAGGGATGAAGTCTATCTTACTCTATACAGAAAGAATGAGATATATAAAATCCAAATCACTCTTTCGCAGCCTGTAGAAATCCACAAATCAGCTAAAACCTCCTTTGCACAGCCAGCATACCTCTGTCTTATCATGACATTTACATTTGCGATATGACATACAGTATATCGTGACACATTATTTCAACAAGGGAATAATCCATCATTTAATGCACCTTCATTTGATTTGAATGCACTTCATTTGATCCATGGCTGGGAGTAAGCGTTCACTCATTAGATCATTTTCAAACGGAATGAAAAAAGAAAAACAGATTTGGAATAAAATATCGGTGTGGTCTTACACAGATTCTTGATGCTGTAAATCTTGTGCATTCTTAATGGGTTTATTAAATCACAGGCACTGGAAAGTCTGTCTGGTGGGAGGGAAGCTTTGGTTTTCCCAGGAGGAACAGTGTAATTTAAGACTTCCAACACTAGTTATGCCAGCAGGGCAAGTAACTAAATCAGGAGCAGACATGAGGGTGGTGGTTCAGGAAGGGCTCAGAACTACAGTGTACCATTCTCTCTTTGGAGGGGGGAGCTGTCTGGCTTAGAGGACAATTTAGCACTGGGTGGACACCACATCAAACAGAACTGCATAAAAACAAACATTGAAATGATGATGCTCCGTATAGTATTTTGCTTTTATTTTCTGGATCTATTAGTCCTACGTATAGGTAACAATACTTTTCAAGTCATTAAACATTATTATCATTCGGCCAAACTTTTTTGAGGAGCTTATGGATCTGAGGATCTCATTCAGCCATTTCTCGAGAGGAGCCAGGGAGTCAATTTAAACAAAATGGTTCAGTAACCTGATCCATACCCCCACAACACTTTGAGTAAACACGTGTTTCCTGTTCTCTGGTTTAAATGCAATCCCCTGTATTTTCCATTTGGTTTGTGTTTCATTGTTAACTGTGAAGGTAGCCATTGGGTTACTGTTTTCTGTGACATTGAGCATTTGAATACTTGAATCACGTCCTTTGCAGTCTTCTCTGTCGAAGACTAAAAAGTGTAAATTATTTCAGCCTGTCAGTGAAGGACACTACTGTACAATCAGGAATGTATGTGGTTGCTCTTCTCTGGACTGACTGCAAAGCAGCAATATATATTTTTTTACATATCCAACATTCTAAATGATTCCTTAGTAGTATATATTACAATTCTAACATATTATACAGTATATACCTAACATTTTATTTTGTTTGTATTGTTTGTATCTGTATGTTGTCTAGAGAAGGATTTAGAAACATAAATACCCAGGTTTTGTTTCATAGATAGCTTCTTAAGCCTTAATGTTTCCCATCTTATCACGATAAATACTAAATACAAAATACGCAGAATTCTTCTTTTTTAAAGGACACATCCATGATCCATGATAATTACCAACACATGCCCAGTAAATGATGGTATATTTAGGCTAAAGTGGTATTTTTAGTCACATAAAAGATACAATTAAAATTTGTGATTTTTCTGCTGGTGTTGTTGTCTGAAAAAGAACAATACATTACAAACAAAAGGACCACTTATACTCAAACCATTATATAGCAGTCCTAGTAGTGTTTACTTTGTGAGGCTTGTCTATCATGTTATCAAGACCAGAGTATTGCATCAAAACTCTCCTACAGCTGGATGAGCTCAAGTTATCTTGACTGTGATTTTATAAACATCTATAGAGCTGGTATGGACAACAGCCATCTTTTCAGTAGGAATAATGTTACCATTATTAGTAGTTTCTTTCTGAAAGATGTGGAAGGGTACTACCCAGATTTCTGCCCTTCTCATACTCTGTTAGCTGTTGATATGATCTAGGTAATTACCCGTTAATTACGGAAACATTTCAAATCGGTATGTGTGCCACTGAATAACATACTCATCTTGACTTTTTTTGATCATTTTCATCTTTCCTCAGACTGCCTTGCAATCTAGCAGACACTGAAGCAATGGGAATCAATTTGTAACCACGTAAGAACAGTTACAAATGAGAGGAGGTGATTTGACCCACCTAGCCCACTTGGTAGTTAGAAACTAACTGATCCAAGGATCTGATCCAGCCGTTTCTTGAAGGAAGCCAGGGTACTGGCTTCAATATCATGGCTGGAGAACCTGTTCCACACTCCTGCAACTTTATGCCTAAAGAAATGCCTCCTGTTGTCAGTTTTAAATGCAATTCTACACAGTTTTCACTTGTGCCCTCTGCTACATGATTCATTGCTCATTCTGAAGATGTCCACACTGGGATGGATTTGTCAGTGTCGTCTGATTATTTGGAATATTCATATTCCAACATACAGTACAAGTTGCCTTTATGCCTTTTCTGTTCAAGGCTAAGACAGTTCAGTGCAGATGATTCCTTTAACCCCTGTAAAATATCTGTGATATCTTTAACCCCTGGACTAACTGCTGAGCAGCAATATTTTATCTATAATGTAGTAACTTAAATTATATGCCATATTCTAAATTAGGTTTTGTTTGTGCATTATACAGTTTTATAGATTACATTCAATGCTTTTAACTATATATCCTAACATTTAGTTTACTTTCTTATTGATTTCCTACATTTATATGTAAATGATGTGAATATTGTACTTTGTTAACAAAAACACATAAGGCGTATTCATAAGCATCCTCTTTTAGTTCAACGTTTCACATTTTGTGTTTTGTACAAAATCCTTCTGTACCTTAAACATCATCTGTTTAATTCCCATTCTAGAATTTCGTTTAAATGTTTAAATTTAAATTTAAATTGTTTAAAACTTTCTATTTTGGTATAATCTGCAAACCTGACTAGTTTACAAAGGGTACAAGAATATAGATCATTAATATAAATTAAAAAGAGCAATGGTCCTAGTCCAGATGTGGACCCAGTAGTTGTATCCTACTACACTCCCAGATTTGAGCATTCACCCCTTATTTATGTTTTGTGTTTTCTGTTTATTAGTCAATTCTCCATTAAAAAACACATTTCCTTGAATGTCTATTGTACAACCTGTAATTTAAGAATGGCATATGAGAAAATGTATCAAAAGCTTTCTGAAAATCTAAACACGCCATATCATATGCTCTGTATGTATCAATTTATATTGTTGCTTATTCTAAGAACCCTAACAAGTTGGTCAAGACAAACGTACCTTTAAAGTTGATGATTTCAAACTTAGTGAGCACCTGAATCAAATACAGTATTGATGTAGTACATCCATAATTTCCATATATCCATCTATTTTCTAACTGCTTTATTCAATACAGAGTTGCAGAGGAGCCAGAGTCTATACTGGCAGGCACAAAGCGGGATATATCCTGGACAGGACACCAGTCCATCGCAGTACACACACTGACATACATTCATACCAGGACCACTTCTTCCAGAAGCCAATTAACCTACAGTACCAATATGTCTTGTACAGTGGGAGGAAACTGGAGCACTCAGAGGAATCTCATGCAAACACTAGGGGAACATACAAACTCCACAAAGATTATAGCCCAGGAATTGATCCCAGGGCTCCAGTACTGCACAGCAGCAATGCTAAACCCTGAACCACCATCAGCCATTTCCATTTCATTGTATAAATAACCTTTGATTATTTATATTAGCTTCCACTGCAATATTTCTTTTCATCTATGTCTACCATATGGGATTCTGCTGCCGACATTCCTCTGGGTGTTTCCTACTCTATGTGGGTAAAGTTGAAGTCTTTCATAAAAACTACTTTTCTTTTTCACATTCATTCTTGATTTAGACAGTTCTGAATTATAATCCACATCTGTGTTTCGTGCTCTGTATCACACTCCTAACACTATAGAATACACCTATAGAATGCTTTTGACGAGTCTGACCCATACAGATTCAGAGACTCTTAATTCCTCTAGTTTTAATTCCTAAGCCTGAATGCTCTTTTGCTATACTGTATAATGCTCCCACTCTTCTTTTTTGTCTCTCCAGAACTGCATTATTTACTAATGTTATATTCACCTCTTTTCATTATTTTTCTGATTGCAGTAACATCGTAACTGCCTGTGAAATTTGGTAGCTTCTATCTCATGTATTTGGATTCTAATATTGCTAGCATTTGTGTTGTAAACACTTAATTACCTGCTCCTTGCTCCTTGTTTTTCCATTTGGTTCTCCCTTGATCTTTGTTCCCCATGTAACTCCACCCCCCCAGTTTTGGTTTAAATGATTCTTAAATTATTTTTGGATCCTTGGATTTAGATGACTGGTACCCATCTCATTTAGAAGTTATCAAACACATTACTACAGATGGCCTTTGCCGAGAAAAGGTATCTAATGGACAACAAAGCCGAAGTCTTGATCTACACTTCATTTCCCTATCCATACGTTGATGAATTAACATTTGAAGCTGTCCACCAGTCATTTTACCCAGTACGAACTGGATTCCTGAGGAAACCAACCAATTTTAGCCCCTGATTTCATTTTGTTGCCAAGCTGTTTGAAATAGCTATGGATGGATAGGATGCTGTTTATACCATTTTTGTCTCTCTCAGTGTTTAACAACACATTGCCTGCCTTAGCTAGGAGCCTATCAACACAGTGGTATATCTATTAGCCACCTTAGCTCCAGGGAGACAGGAAACTGTTGTCAACTCACAGTCCCTGGTGCAGATCACCATTGCAGTGTTTCAGAGAAAGGAGTCTCCAGCCACCTGCACTGCTCTGTTTGCATTCTTGGTTATACTGGCAGCAGTTGTTGAGATCAGTGTTTGATCTTTCGTGTCAGCAATGAAGGTGTCCTGAGAGCTGCTGTCTTGAGCCCCATATCTGAATCCAGGTCCTGGAGTGGATCAAATGTATTTGGTGATGTTGGATGGCTTGCTGACATTTATTTCCACCCACCATCTGGTAATAGTGTCTCTCAGTCAGTTTGTCTGTCTTGTTTGTCTGACAAGTCATGCTTCACACCTTCCCCAATGTTAATTTTGTCATCTCTTGGAACCCTCTGAATTCCTTTAATTCCTTCTCCAGTACATTAACTTTTTCAAGCAGAATCTGGATTTTGTGGCAGTTACCACAGATGTAGCCAGGCTGTTTTAGTTCCTCTAGGATTCTTCACATGTCACACGAGTAGCTGATCACTGGTTTAAACAATATTGTAAGTATTGTAGGTATAGTATACCTGATGTGGAAATGTGTAAATGATGGGTTTTTTTTTTGCCTGGAGACAAGAAACAGCTGTCCAGTTTTTCTACCAGCTGTTTAAATGCCTTTCAAACCTATAATTATCACCTTCCCTTATATCATTATCACTGCCCTTATAAACTGTCCCATGCATATGCAAAACATTCTTATAGTTGAAAGATGGTAAACACGGAGCTTGAAAAAACTAACAATGAAAAAGTGTTGACTTTGATGCGTCAACATAAGCACCTTTTTCCTCTCCTAGACAATGTGTGGAAGCAATAAAAAGCGCAGACCAAATGTTAGTTAGCAGTGCAGTCCATAAGTATTTGGACAGTGACACAATTGTTGTTGGTTTGGCTCTGTACTCCAGCACATTGGATTTAATAATAATAATAATAATTGCTTACACTTATATAGCGCTTTTTCTGGACACTCCACTCAAAGCGCTTTACAGGTAATGGGGACTCCCCTCCACCACCACCAATGTGCAGCATCCACCTGGATGATGCGACGGCAGCCATAGTGCGCCAGAACGCTCACCACACATCAGCTCTCAGTAGGGAGGAGAGCAGAGTAATGTAGCCAATTCATAGAGGGGGATTATTAGGAGGCCATGATTAGTAAGGGCCAATTGGAAATTTGGCCAGGACACCGGGGTTACACCCCTACTCTTTTCGAGAAGCGCCCTGGGATTTTTAATGACCACAGAGAGTCAGGACCTCGGTTTTACGTCTCATCCGAAGGACGGCGCCTGTTTACAGTATAGTGTCCCCGTCACTATACTGGGGCATTAGGACCCACATGGACAGCAGGGTGAGCGCCCCCCGCTGGCCCCACTCACACCTCTTCCAGCAGCAACCTTAGTTTTTCCCAGGAGGTCTCCCATCCAGGTACTGACCAGGCTCACACCTGCTTAGCTTCAGTGGGTTGCCAGTTGTGAGTTGCAGGGTGATATGGCTGCTGGCAAATGGCAAATTTGAAATAAAACAATGACTATGAGGTTAAAGTGCAGAATGTCAGCTTTAATTCGAGGGTATTTACGTCTATACTGGGTGAACCATACAGGAATCACAGCTCTTTTTATACATAGTCCTCCCATTTTAGGGGACCAAATGTAATTGGGCAATTGGCTGCTCAGTTGTTTCTTAGCCAGCTCTGTGTTGTTGCATCATTAGTTCATGCACAAGAGAGCTAACAAAAGGTCTAGAGTTGATTCTAGATGTGGCATTTGCATCTGTAGTCTGTTGCTGTTGTCTCTCAACATGAGGACCATAGAAGTGTTAATGCCATTAAAGCGGACCATCGTGAGGCTGACAAATCTGAAGAAATCAATCAAAGACATAGCCAAAACATTAGGTGTGATAAAATCAAGTGTTTAGTACAATGTTAAGAAGCAAAAACACACTGGTGATCTTAGCAATAGCAAACAACCTGGAAGACCACAGAAGACAGCAGCAGTGGATGACCGAAGAATACTTTCAATCATGAAGAAAAACCCCTTTCCAAACTGTTGAACAGATCAGGAACACTCTCCATGATGTAGGCATAGATGTGTCAAAGACTACCATAAAGAGAAGAATACACCAGCATAATCTCAGAGGGTTCACCACAAGATGCAAACCACTGGTAAGAAAGGC
This sequence comes from Lepisosteus platostomus, assembly GCF_059453375.1. Taxonomy (NCBI): domain Eukaryota; kingdom Metazoa; phylum Chordata; class Actinopteri; order Semionotiformes; family Lepisosteidae; genus Lepisosteus; species Lepisosteus platostomus. The sequence goes on from NC_142619.1 coordinate 45,283,781, forward strand.
CACAGAAAGGCCAGTTTACAGTTTGCTAAAAAGTACATTAAAAAGCCTCTAGAGTTCTGGGACAAAGCCTTATGGGCAGATGAGACAAAGATTAACCTGTACCAGAGTGATGGAAAGAGAAAAATATGGAGAGAAAATGGAACTGCTGATGATCCAAAGCATACCACCTCATCTGTGGAACATGGTGGAGGTAGTGTCATGGCTTGGCATGTGTGGCTGCCAGTGGAACTGGCTCACTTGTCTTTATTGATGATGTGACTGCAGACAGCAGCAGCAGGATGAATTCCGAAGTGTACAGAAGAATCTTATTTGCTAAGATCCAACCAAATGCTTCAAAACTCATTGGACAGCGCTTCACCTTGCAGCAGGACAATGATCCCAAACATTCTGCTAAAGCAACTATGGAGTTTTTCAGGGCCAAAAAGTGGAATTTTTTTGACTGGCCAAGTCAATCACCTGACCTGAATCCCATTGAGCATGCGTTTCACTTACTGAAGACAAGACTGAAGGCTAAAAGCCCCCAAAAGAAGCAGGAACTGAAATGGCTGAATTACAGGCCTGGCAGACCATCACCAGGAAAGACACCCAGCGTCTGGTGATGTCTATGGGTCGCAGATTTCAGGCAGTCATCAATTGCAAAGGATTTGCTAACATGCCAAATTTTATTTAAGATTTTGTTAATGTGTCCAATTACTTTTGGTCCCATGAAATGGGGGGACTATGTATAAAAAGAGCTGTTATTCCTATATGGTTTACCCAATATAGATGTAAATACCCTCGCATTAAAGCTGACATTCTGCACTTTAACCTCATAGTCATTGTTTTATTTCAAATTAAATGTGCTGGAGTACAGAGCCAAAACAGCAAAAATTGTGTCACTGTCCAAATACTTATGGACTGTACTGTACTTCAAAGTGCAGCATATAAATGAATGAATGTTGTTTTAAAATTCTACAATGCACTGGTAAGACTTCATTTAGACTACTGAGTGAAATATTGGTCACCACAACACAGATATTGCTGTTCTGGGATCAGTTCAAACAAATGAGCTAGATAGGCCAAATGACCTCTATGCATTTTTTAGCCTTTTTGTGTGTCCTCAAATAAAAAACAAAAGTCCATGTGTTAGGTCTGATATAATACCACTTGAAGAGTGAATCTGAAAGTATTATTAAACAGATACTAACAACAACTCAAATTTGTAACATTTCACTATATTGCCCAAATTCTATAAAACTGAAGTTAACAAAAAAGGAAGTCTATACTGCAGATATACATTATTAAAGTGCTTCTTAAATTTTTTGACACATTTTACCATACTGTGTGATGAACACTAGTTAGAGTAAGGAGAAATAACTGAGCCTCAGTGGCAACAAGAAACCATGTGAAACAGCACTGTTTGAATTATTTTTATTTTACAAAAATCTAAGATACCTAGAGAATGACTTGCAGTACTGTATGTGCCTATCAGAAGCAGCAGAGAGTGAAATGTTGATCTGATCTCTCCAAAATGCATAGTTAATAATACAAGCAGCTTTGTTTTGTCTTTATTCAAATTGCACTCACCACCAGTAGAAGGGCCGAACTGTTTAGCTATTCTGTGCTGTTTATTCACTTGGTAACTTTTGAAAGAACTGGCACAGCGGTTTCTTCCTCAGGCACAGGATGTGGCTTTCTGTTACAGTTGGCTCCAAGGATAAAATTCTTCACTGATGCAAGTTCTGAGATATTAATACACTGGCCTACTGGTCTAAAACTCTGTGACACTATTATGTGATGTTTTGATAAGTATGCAATTATGCAAAACAGGCTTGTAAGCTTAGGCTGTAAGTTATTTCTGTGCCCTTTACCATCAGAACATATTTCAGGACAATTAAGTGAAAAATTACATTACGGAGCCTGCTTGAGTAAAAAGCTAAGACTAATAAAAACATTTAAAAAGGCCCAAGGCTTTTCGTATACGTAACACAATGATAACTTTACAGGACAAACCAGCAGAAAACTTTGTGCTGTATTACCCATCATTTCCCACAACAACAACAACACCCCAATGGCAGATTCATGCTTCAGTGCTAAATAAAGGCAAAATAATATTATATAAAAGAATATTTCAAAGGCAAATTATTTTTATTAAAGGAAAATAATAGAAAGAGGAGACATTCAAGTTAGAGATACACCATTATGATTATATCATAAAGCTGGCTAACAGGTTGACGGCAGCATGAAATGTGAATCTGCTGAAATAAAAATACAATGTTTTAATATGGTTTACAAAACACAGCTGCCAAACTATGGGCATGAGTTCAAATAGCAAGACACTAGTGTGTTATTTGCTGTAGAGCTCACTATCACCATCCACTATCATTTTAGAGCTGGCTTGTGATTATGGGATGAAGGGATTGCTAAACTTACACAGAATTGAATGGCTGGGTAGAACATGTCTATATAATATGTACTGTATTTGTCTAAAACACTTTTGAAAACAAATGTGCAGTAAAAAGAAATTACACTTTGTTACGTTTGACAATATTGTTGAAAGAGCTCTTACCTATAAAGTGGAACTTCATAAAGCTTCAACTATTGCAGCAGAACAGTAGTCTATCAATATGGTTGTTTCAAGTTAAAATCCTAGGGGATTCTTAAATAGTTTTAACAATCTTTAACTGTTTTATCTCTAGATCAACTTCATTCTCAGTTAACAAAAAGATTATCACAACACACGGATACATGGATATAACTGACAGTGACAGCAGACTTAATACTGCTGTCATTTTATCTAATATTCATTTAATTAAGCTTAGACTCATCAACGAATCTATTAAAGGCACAGTAGATCATTAAAAAACTAAATGCAACCCATATCCAGCCAAAGATTTAACTTAGAATTTGAACAGTACTGTACACTGTTTTTAAATAACTAGAAAGTATTATGAGAAAGGTTGACTCCTTTACTTTTTAATAATGAAACCCTTTTAAATTACATATTCTAAGTATCATACTCTATTCTAAAAGTTAAGTGTAATCAATTTTCTTTTTCTTGAAACAACTACACTTCCTCATTTTAATTTACCAGATGGGAATCAAACAAGCTGGTCTAAACTAAGTTTAACTTACATCTTTTTAATACAGGTTTGGTTTGTACCGGGCAATTGCAATTTAATGTTGACACGAAGGACAGCAGTTTTAAGTTCTGGATGAGTTCTGCATAGTCCCTCTATTTGGAGAACACACTGAACAGCTTTCCATAAAGTAATCCCGAGGGTTTTCGCTAAATTTGCATTTCACTGTAAAGCCAGAGATGAATTTTGATTAGTTTGTGAAAACACAGAAATAACGTCGCTTAACAGCTACGTTTATCCAAAGCAACAGCAGAAACAACGATCAATGCACAAAGGGTGGACTAGAGCAAATGTTTCATTTCTTACTACTACACTTTTCTCAGTTACTCGAGGAGTGCAGGAGTGCAGTGAACTTTACTAATGCATTTCAAGTCCTAAACAAATTGACAACTTCAATATTGCAAAGATATCTCAAACAGTCCTGAAGAATTAACAACGGTTGCCGCGTCAAGGCTACGATTTAAGCAAAGGAGGCCAGGCAAGTTAATTGATTTAAACCCGATGGGGGGAACACACACTGTTGATATTTTAGAAAATGTTGACGTTTTATTATATCAATTGCATTTGGAAAGAACGAAACAAATCATAAATGGAAACTAACTCGACAGAAAGGCATTCGTTCTAAATGGTATGTTTACTGGGAGTACTGTACAGTGTCTAAAAAGGCAATGTTTATATAATACCACTCGCAATTGAAATATCACTCCAGTCGATTGAGAATGGACATTTAACAACGACAAATGGGTGCAGTACTCACGTATGTTAGATTTTGTAAAGCGTCACGCAAAGAAATCAGGCGCCCCGCGATTCTTGGGAACTTCTTGAAGTGGTCCTCTCTGCTCTCAGTTCCAACAGAATTGTTGCCTTCGTTACATCCAGACTGATTTGATTTAAACCGACTCTTTGCTACCATCAGCGTCTGGTAGAAGAGGCATATTGCAATCCCTAAAATCAGCACGGGACGTGTACAATATCGGCGACGAAGCACCAAAAGCCACCGAAAAAACATCCCCACTTCTTTCAGACCTCCGAGAGCAGGGGATAAACAAAAACATTTAAATACTCACTTCTTCTTTTCTGCATTCCACTTGAAGGAGCCGTAGAGGCAGTACTTGAAAGTACTTAAAAATTGAGGCAATACCGTGAGGTGTAAAAAGCACATTGTAAATGAACATTAAAGGCAAGAAACACTTCTGTTTCATTTTATCCCTAAAGGTTTCAATGTTGCTTTGTAGTTCGGTTTTTAAAACGTATTTTAAAGAATATCCATCAATGTAGGCTGTCCAGTAAGATTCAAAAATAAAAATGTCGTTTTCTTGACGAACAAACAACCCCACTGTAAATCCAGTCTTACAACCAAGCTACAATATATTACATTTTTGGATACAAGCATAGCAGTCTAACCCGAGTTAAAGCAGAAAAAAAAGTTTTTTCCACTTCAGAGAAAGGAGCTTCTGGTGGACTGTTGATTAAAACCACTCTGAGGAGTTCAGCCTCATGACTCCAGCTAATCACACGCCTTCCCTGTCAGAATCCGACAGTAAAATTTGTGCAGCCTTCCTCTCTTTGGCCTCCCAGAGCAAATTATCTTCAGAAACAATAGTTCGTTTTCTGAAATTAACAGCCCCGCGTTTCTACTCTCCATATACGGTCAATACATACGGTCAGTCTGGATTCTGAAACTCCAGTGTACACAGTAAAATCAAACCCACCTGGTTTTTTAATCCTAAAAAAGTAAACAGTTACTTCCTTTCTGCCCTTTCTTCCCAGATTAAAGCGAAGTAACAAACCGCTCGTCTATTATTATTAATATTATTATTATTTTTATTATTGAAGTAGTCTGAAGTACTTTGTGCTCTGCATACCAAGTGGTAAGGCTATTAAAACTAAACCTCTCAGTCGGAGTCACAGATTGTATTCCAGTTGCCACTAAAATATTACAACGCCAAACTTCTATTTCGAGTGGTACGCCTGGCATCTCAAACACCAGGAAAATCATTGGACATTTGTTCCAGACAGTGAAAAGTTTATATTCGCTTCTTTAGTGCTAATGATATTACGCAACCACAAAAATGATACATACTGCATCCATTTTCATTTAACTAACTTTGCCGGAGTTAACGGTATTTTAAGATCAAAAGATATGATGTTAAAAAACATGCAATTGTTATAGCCATTTCACTTGTAGTACTTGTAGCACTACTTTATTGTGGAAATTTCGAAGTACTACGATTCTGAGTTCTCTATACAGTTACAACCGGTGTGTATTGTTAATTCTATTAACTTGTTTCTAGGAGCAAATTTATGGATATATATTTTTAACATAATGAGTTTAAGTATATGAGAACGTTATGAAACCCTTTCAATTCCAGTCAGACCAAAAACAAAAGCAGAGTCAAACAACAACAAAAAAACAAGTAAATGTAAACGTTGTTTATATACTGTATGTATTTTTAGGGTTTTAAGTCTAAAATGGTCTGAGTCTCCAATTTCATTTAGTTTTTTTTTTTAAACAGCGGTATTAATAACGGTAGTATATATAGTAATTGTGACTTCGCTGATCATGACTGTTGGACGTTTGTTCTTGAAGTCGCCTTCAGTTTAAATTAGGATTCCCAGGTGGCGTAAACGGATCCTGAGTGTTGATTAAAAAAAAGTATTACACTCTGTGGGAAGTAAGGTGTCATGATGTCAATATGAACAGGTTTTAATCAAGCACGATCCAAGAACAAAGGAGGGTTCATCAGGATTTTCTGAGGAAAATGGGTTTGGGAAAATCCGCATTCCTCCCAGAAGAAAATATTTTAAATAAACACCACCACAATAAATAAATAAAACTCTATAGCTAACATTACTTATAACTAAAGTATTAACTTGAAAAGACGCAGTTAACCTGACACAACTACCTTTTCAACATGGGATTTTTTCTCCAGCTGCAGGACTTGGAGATGAAAGTCAATGCAACGAATGAGAGGTGGGAATATGTGAACTCCACAAAATCGCAGAGCTCTCTTAATTTTGCGTTTGCAATAGCTAATTGCGCTGTTCTCCTTTTTACCTGTTTTGCCGGTGTCTTTGGGAACGTGTTGGTCATCTGGGCGGTGTGCCGTCAGAGATCACTACAAACTTCAAACAACGCACTTCTTGTTAATCTTGCAACAAGCGATCTCCTCAGGTGTGTGATCGATTGTCCTTTGCTTCTAGCTATAATTTTATGGGGTTACAACATTAATGATTTAGGTTCCGTGCTCTGTCACACTCAGGCAGTTTCTTTTTCGCTCAGCTGCTGTGTTCAGCTTCTCACCTTAGCTAGTATCAGTGCAGAGAGGTACCAGGCTATCGCTCACCCTTTCAAAACGAGCCAAAGGAAAAGGAGAGTTAAAATATGGATACCTCTCACATGGACCCTAGCAGTGCTCGTGTCATCCTTATGTATCACAATTGCTGAAGACACTCCAGTTTACGTGAAGTGCAGAGGGATACGGGTGGAAGTTCTTACATCCTTTGACACTTTTGGGCTGTACATCCTAGTGCCGATTTGGTTTGCCTCATTGACAGTCATTATTGGGTTCTACGGCCGTATATTTATCGTCGTGAGAGCTCACACCAAGAAAATCTTCGACAAAGGAACTTCCTCTCTTCCCCCGCCGGCGAAGAAGGGTAAAGATGTCAGAATCGACGGAAAACAGCTAGCAGACAAGAAAAATTCTGAAGAGGAAAATAAATCAAAGGCTAATAATGACTCACGTTGGTTAGGTAATAAAGCATCACTAACTGCGGTAGTCAATCCTAAAGCAGGCACCAAGACATCGGTACCCATTGACGCTGAAGTGTATACAGCATCAGCAGCCGCCTTCTCCGATTTACCTGTTGCAGGAAATCGATCAGTGGCTCTACCAAGTATATCTGTCATTCCAGAGGAGACTGTCAAGGAACGTCCAACGTCACACGCAGTGAAAACTACACCGGGCTGCCTTCCGTCATTACCATCAAGTACGGGAGAGTATTCGCAGGGCAACCTTTTCAAGCCAGGTGTTAGCGTGGATCCTGCACCGGTCGCAGTATTAACTGGCTTTAAAGTCAGCATCGCCGAAACACATCATGTGGAAACTGCACAGGTGCAATGCTTATCAACCTCACCTGCAGTGGAAGGCCCTTCAGATCATCCTCCTGACCCACCTGCTGTTGCACCTCAAGCAGACGAAGTCGCGGGTGCAGTGTGCATGATGCCGTCGTCTTTCAGCAGAGAAAGAGCTAAGGCTGGCAAAGAAGGCAAGCTTGCAAAACGTTCGGGATACATTGTAATAACGTTTATTGCCTTTTGGATGCCGCTCATTATATCAGTGCTTATGAATCCCTTCACTCTCCACAACCCCGAGACTGTAAGTTTTAATCTTTCGAGTTGTTAAACAATTTTCTACAAATACCTTTGTTAATGTAAAAAAATAGAATATATTCAGACGTATCTTCAAAATTTAGACTACCGTATACAGTATATGTACGCTACACTGTACTAGAATTAAACTATAATTATATTTAAAAATCAAGCAGCTTACCCTGTACTACAATTAAGCTAAAATTATATTTAAAATTAAGCATCTTACCTTGCCTTGATATTTTAAAGAACGGTGTGAATGTTTACTGCAATTATAAAATACGTAACTGACATATGCGGGTTTAATTAGTGGGTAAACATTCAGCCTCTCACTGTCAGTACAACAACATTAGAAGTTATCGGCTGTAACATTTTCATTTCAACATGAATTCAAATGCATTCATTTAGTAAATTAATTTGGACTACAGTATGCAGACTTCTAACGGATGTGTGGATCGCTCTTTTTTTTTTTCTTTCAGGTGCAGAAGATTTTAGAAGTGGAAACATTTGCCGTTGCATTGGCGTGCATGACAGCGGCTGTAAACCCAATAACGTACGCAGTGGTAAATCCACAATTCCGGTCAGAGTTTCGGCAACTCAAGACAAAATATAAATCCAAATTGTTTTCAAAAACATAGAAGACCGTTTTATTAACCCTTCAATTCTATATAATCTATGACTTAAATAAAACACAAAACTTTCAAGTTTTCTTGAGGTGGTATAGCAGAACAGAAGCTTCTATTTTTTTAAACTAAATTGCAAGGATCCACAGCCGAATCGTTGTTTTCCCTCTTCTCTTTTCAGCATGGAATAAACCTATTACTTGTTCCTTTGCAGCCTACGCATGCTGACGCAGGGACCAACCTGAACTACTTCTGATAATTATGAGTGCTAACGTTTGAGACACACTTCAGACCAGCAGGTTGTCGATGTTTTATCTGGAATTAGAAATAGAATTGAAAAATGAAGAAGTTAAAATAGAATTTCCCGTTACTGGTCCAAATAATCAGCTATGCTGTACATCGACAATGAAATAACCCAATACAAGGAATTTGCTAGGTGTTATATTTGAATTTAGCCATTTTCCAGTTCTACATTTGATCATACTGTACATTTTTTAACAATTTAATTTAGAAGAGTTGCACCCATTTATCCTTGGAAGCTCTGTCCTATTTATATATACAGCCACTATAGGAGTCTTTGTGCTTGATGCACTGGATGTTATCAGTAATCTCCATGTGTCCAAACTATGAAGACCTAAGACACATTCATTTTGAGCTTTGCATGCTACTGTATTTTCTTCAATCTTGCACAACATAAAATTGGCTTGCAGGATTTTTGTAACATTTACAATATTATGTTGATTATAGTGTATTCATCACTGATTTGTATCAATGATTTTCTTTGTAATATACTGTATCGCCATTTCAACTTGGTTTCAAGAGTTTCAAAAGTATACTTTTCTTTTTTTTTCTGTCAATATACGCATTTGCAAACCACTTGATTTCATTGCATGTTAATACACTGCATGTTAATACAATATAAGAGGAAAAATACTGTTGTTTTTAAGTCTATAAAAAGTACTGTTAGCCAAAATACAATGGCCCAACAATGAACACCTCTAAACAAAATGCAGCTTGGCTAAACCTTAACATTTCACTGGACAATCTATAAAATTAGGTTGCTGGACAGAGGTCAATCTTATTTTAAATAGACATTGCACTATCAAGGCAAATTAAATTACAAAACAAAGAATGCTTCTGGAAAGCTTAGATTAGATACGCAAAAAAAAAATATCCCCTTAGTTTTTTTCTGATATGTCAGACAAATACTGCCATAATAAATGAAGCTCAAATACTAATACAATCATGATGCCTTGTTTTCCAATTTGGCCAGCTTCCTAAATAACTAATCCATGGCCTGGTGAATAATCAAAATGTTCTACAAGAAAAGGGCAGCTATAGACCACAGTAATATACAATACAACAACAACCTCATTAGTTCCATTTATGACTCCTTCAGTAAAACAATACAATACTGTGTCTCAATTGACATCTCATGGATTGCCCCTCTGTGCTACAGTTTTCCTCCACACTTGCACAAACTACAGTAACCTAGTGATTTCTGTCCGCCTCTTTATGTTTGCATATGGATGGCCCATTATAATGGCCTGGCTTGGGAACCATTCTGTGATCAATAAGTACAGCTTTGAATCCTCCATTGTCTCAAATTTGAAACAAGGTAAATTCCTGTTCTGTGGATCAAACCCCCAAATTTGACATTGCAGCCCGACTGTACTGGTAGTTCATATTCATCCATGTCTACTGAGCCTGTATTTTCTGGGAGGTATAAAGATCATAGTGTAAATCTGTATCTGACAGAGCAAATTACTTGAAGTAGTTCTGCATCTATCATTCTCTGGCCAGGACAATACAGTAGCCAGATTAAAGTATGCAAACCAGTATTCTTATTCTGTTTATAAAAAGTTAGAGGTGATGGAATCTTCGCCTGCTGGTTATGTATGAACTTTCAAACGGATAACTAAAATAAATAATACAACTAGAAGACAAACTGAATTTGTGATAAGTTTTGGCTCATAAATCAAAACAAATGAGCCAATAAACTGTTTTACTCGTTTCTGACATACAAAATTACATTTTTATGTACTTCTGAACTTCTATTCATTCCAGTGTACATGTTTAATATTTAAAGCAATGCTATACTTAATTCATTTCTCACAAATCTATGAATGTGTAATTTATTTTGAAGACACCATTTTGACCCTCGTGTTCATATTCCTAAAGTGGTGTTTCCATATGACTTTTATGTACGTTGAAACACACTGCACTGGGCAAGCATTAAAAGACTTGAGGACAGGCGCTTTTTCATGTAGTATGTGAGCAAGACACTTCTCATAGTTTTGGAGGCATGAGAACACATTGGTAAGAGTCTCTCCACGTATGGAAGGCTGCACTGAGATAACCAATTTCTGAGATTGGCAGTGTGAAGATGTTACATAATTTTATAATTTAGGGTACCAAACATGTTCTGCAAAGCAGTTTAGGATCTTTAGTCTTTTGCAACAATTTTCTCTTTATGGTTCCTGATTTGTCAGGACTCAGCTGAGAATGGCTGATAAGTTGTGGTTGCCACTGGGAGCCAACCTGCAGGTGAAACATAGCAAGTTGAACGAGTTACATGGAATGCCTACCAACTTCAATAGGAAAGATTAGTGTTTAGTATAAGCGTGATAGCAGTGATTAGCTACAGCATGAGGAAAAGTTGTTATTTTTTATAATATTGTATGTTGAGTTTTGCTATGTAAAAATAAAAATGTCCTCTACTATTAATGATGAGCCATTTATCGTCCATTAAATTAAACAGAAAAAAAACATTAAAATACAGTAAGAAGTCAAAGTTTAATCAAACAAGTGCGAAGTTCTCTATAGTACAAAAAAAGGAAACTTGATACTATCAAAAGAATTTGATAATTTTATTTTTTTCAACATCTCTCATACATTAAGCACTATATTTAGTGCAAAATGACAGACTGATGGCACAGATTTACACACTACAAAGTACTGTTTCTATAATGTACAATTGTAACTGCAGATATCTAAAGAACATTTTCTTTTTCCTTCAGCCTGCTGATATATTCTGATGCTTTCTAAAAAAGCTCAAATATATTTTGGGTAATAGCTACATTACTTCTCTCCATGTTCTTTAAAGTCAGTCTTTAACCACATTTGGTGATGGATACTGATTTATCATTGTGTATTTCCAAACTTTCTTTGAGTATTTATTTCATACAATAGATACAAAATACACTACATGCTGCCAAGAGTTTCATTTATTTGGTAAATGAACTGTGGAATGTCTTTTACATACAAGGGTGTTTCCCAAATTAAAGTTATAAATAAGATCTTACTACACTGTCTAGAATGAGGAGGGATGTCTGTGCTGCAAAGGAACAAGGAGAGGTTAATGCTATGCAGAAATGTAAAAAGAAGAAAAAATTTTTTGGTTGGGAAGCCTTGTTCAGCTGTGGCTGATCGTCCTACGGCAGATTTTGCTACGGAGGGTTTGAATAGGTACAGTACCATAACACCGTCTTCAGATACAGAATGAGCCACAGGGGAAGAGTGCTGCTCTTCCATGGCGACAATTACTAGTTTAAAACTGACAGGAATTTTCCAAATGTGTACAAGCACAGATTGCTCCTGTCACATGCTGGATTGGACATGAGAGGCTATTCATTCAATACAATCTGGTTGCCACTTCTGCACATCATTGGTGCTGCAAGGCAAAATCAGACTACATGCTATCAGTTGCACCAGTGTGCGTTACAGGTGCGAGGGCCCGGACCACCCACATCACAGGCCTGATCTAGCACCCAGTTATTTCCGTCTCTACAGTCCTTTAAATAAAGCCTCAGCCAACACAAGATTTACAACCTACAGTAAAGTGCAGTAGGCATTTAAGTGTTGGCTCCAGGAGCCTGACACAGCTTTTACAACATCAGATTCCATACATGTCAGGGTGGCAGACCTGAATAAATCGGTTTAGAGACTTATGAGGCGCAGTGATACAGTATGTACCAAATAAAAGCATTATCATGGGAGCTGTTGTTGCTTATTTATTGAAACACTTGCATACCTTTGAGAATTCAATTTATCTGGAGTAGTACACTTTTAGACTGATACATGAAATTACCATTATGGACTTTTAACACAAAAAACGACTAATTATTCTGGGGCAGTGCAGCATGTATAAAATGTTGCATAAAAAAGAACAGCACAAATGTTCAGAAAATTGTCAATGACAAATGGAATTTAGGTCCTTAAGACACTGCTTTATCTCTGGTCACCTGAATAGAGCCATCTATTTATGTCGGCTACCTCTCCTCTTCATAGCAGCAGTACACTGAGGACAGTACCATTTTCCTTTAGGAGCTTCTGTCAATCCAACACATCCATAATGGAACCACTCTATAGGGCACTGTGAAAAGTAACATACATAATCTTAAAGACTGAATCACTTCAAATATATACTTTACTCTTTATATTTGTGCATTTAACGAAATTTAATCAAGAACAACACCATACAATTGTTGTAATTTCTTATAAAACAATGTAAAATAGAGGGGAAATGTTAAAGGCCACAGGCTATATAAACACAGTAGTACAAAAAACTACTCTAAATGAGATACTTACATCTTGATTATCACAGCCCACCATCTCTCCATAAGACACCTAGAGACAGAAGTGCAAATAAAACAGATAAAACAGACTGTCTTTTATAATGTAAAACACAATATACAAAACAATTTCACTGAACCTTATCTAGTGAAAAAAATAATCACAATTGTTTGCTTGCTATACAAATACTCAATATCTTGTAATTTAGTTCCACACAAGGTTAAGGACAGATTTTGGAAGGAAATGGATGAAAGAAAATCACTTCATATTTTATTTAACAGAAATTAAACCTATCCAAAGAAAGAACACTTTTTTTTGTAAATGTTCTATTTTTCTAAAGAAACCATAATAAACTGTAGACCCAATGTAGTGTGGTGTCCTTTCCAACCACAAACGTACCTGATTACAAATACAATAGCGGGGTTCATTGGGGTCATATGTCCAGTCGACCTGGTTGTTAGAATCGGACTCTGGGAGTGTGGAGGCTTGCTGGGACAGTTCCTGTGCCAGAGCGGAGGATGACGAGCAAGAGGAGAGGGAGGAAGAGGAGGAGGAGGATGAAGACTGGTGGTTTGATGACTTTGTACTGCTTCTGTAAAATAAGAGATGCATGCAAAATTAGCTGTGATGTTAAACGTTCCAACCCAGGAATGAGAACAGAAATCCTGTTAAGAATGAGTTTGATTCAAACAAATCAAGGTTTCCTTGAATATTCCTGTACCTTTCTTGGATTAAGCTTTGTGTTCTAAAGTGTAAAATGCAATATCACTCATTTGTTCCTATTAATACTGGTTCATAAAAAGCAATCAGGAACATTATATCTGCTTTTTGGTGATTTATGATGCAAAACCAAGAAATTAAGATTGCAAACAACAGGTAATTTATGAGAACAGTGCAGCAACACTGTACCTTTTACATAAAAAGACTGTAGCAAGAACTTCAACTTACACAATGTTGTGTTAACACTCTGGAAATGCTTTTACATTTCACAATTGCGTTGTGCTTAAGTTCAGACCCACAAGATAACAGTCCCAGCTGTGAACACTGCTTTTATCCATTTACAGAGGCATGGCTCCATGGGATTCACAGTGAAAGATAATTAACATCTTTTTTTTTTTTACAAAAGCAAGCAAGTCATCACATGTTTAAACAAAACATTCTTAAAATAAAAATCTTAACCAATCCCATCTGTCATGGAAAATAAGCAAATAAGACCCAACCGCCAGCAGGAGCTGCATTCCTCTTTCACAGCAGGGGCTTTTCACCAATCAATTTTAATTAGCTCTGTTCCAACACTGACTTTTCTCTCCTTAGCTTATGCAAATAAACTACAGGTGTACATCACCATTTCTTTTATGCATTTTCTTATCTGGCAAAGGAAGTCACTTTCAGTGCTCAGCTCAAAATGTTGAACAGATAATTAGGTAAAGAAAGATGCAGTGACTAACACATCTGATGAACAGTTGTATCTATTAGCCTTTCATAAATGATTCTATAAGTTTTTGTTCAAAACTGCCTGTTTGAGAAAAGTACTCATGATGCTCAACTATCAACCAAGCTTACTTATTTTTCCGCCCGCTTCTCGAGTCAGATGTGGAAGAAGTCAACGTCTGTGTAAGTGTAGATGCCAAAGCTGATGACGAATACCCTGTTGGCTCTCTTGATAAAGAAAATTCTCTACCAAGTTGGAAGTCGTTGTTTTTAATAGCTTCATAGCTAGCCTTCAAACTGGACGTTCTTCTGCCTTCTTTCATCTGGGAAATGTTGCAAAAAATGTTATTCAAAACTATTCTGAAGACACATTTAGTCATTAAACAATCTGTACTTACAAAAATAAAAATAATTGTGCTAAAATGCACACTCTACATTTGTGCAGTTATTTCTGAAAAACCCTGTAATGTGCACTTTATGCAGTTGAAGGATACTGTGGGTTTCATACAATCACACATTTTTCATTTTACCAAAAATTATATACTGTACTGCTAAACAGATCCTCCAAATTTTGAATTAAATTTCCCAATGCAAAAACACCACCATGTCACGAAAGAAAAAAAATATAGGACCCATGGTAAGAAAATGTTATTTCAAATGAGAGCAATAAAAAAAAATTACCTTCAACAGTTCTGTGTTAAACATACAATATGAAATATTATTAATTGCAAAAAGAGGAACTGGATTCAGAGCAGCAAAGTGTTTAACACATATATTGGCAGACTGACGGATATTAGTAGGTAATGCCGATTCTCACCAGGACCAATGGCACAGGGCTGTTATTTAATCACAGGTGAGTACAGCAGCAGTAGGTTGCAGCTCATTACCTGCGCTGTTGCTTGCACTGCCTGGGCAGCTGCCATGGTAATGGCGCCAGCCCCAGCCCCAGCTCCGGAAGGAAGGGAGGTTAGATTGTAAGATGCCAAGGGCTGAGAGGGGTTCACACTGTACACGTTGTTAGAAGAGGATGACAAATTGCTGTTTCTGCATCCTGTGGTGAGGACAAGAGGATATGAACAAGAATAATCCATTACATAAGGTCTATTAGTGTATTTTCTGACATTACTTATTCCACTTGTAATATCTGAATAAACGGGTGATACTGAAATGTGGAGAGGGATTACCTCTTTTTTGAATACTGTCAACATTGGATAAAGCCATCATAATTTCTACTATTTACAAAATACACGGCAAAGGATATCACAGTCATTTATCTTCCTTGTGAAAAACTTTAAAACAGAAAAAAATTCTTTACCTGGTGTGTTTTCTTTAGAAGCGTCTGAAGTAAGTGTAGAAAGAAGAGCCTCAGATTTGAATTTCTTTTCAGGAACGTGTTCGGTTGTATGATGAGCAGGTGTAATGTATTTTCTTTCTAAAATATTTTGACCCAAAATTGTTAGAGCATGCTACTGAGTACGCAAATGTAATTCATTGGTATAAGAATCATGACTTACTTTCTACTGAAGCGTGTGAGTGTGCATGATGATTGTTCACAGGTTGTGATGGACTGTCCATCTCAAGAGAACCTGAAAGAAGCAAAAGATAACTAAAAGTCAAATTGAAACATTCGTGTCTCAAAAGAGTAATGAACGAGAATAAAACCTACTGATAGCTTTTTACATGCTATTAACCACTTCATGGAGAGGACCGAACTACAGAATCATACAATAGAGAAGACAGCACTGACCAGCACAAGTTCATTATGGGAAGGAGAAAGCACTGAATGAAATACAGCAGTACATACATTAGTAGGTTCCTTAAAGAAGAAAACTCCACGTCAACAACAGAAATTAAGTCTCATCGTTAACAGAACATAACTCAGTTCAATATAACCTAACAAAGCAAGAGTCAAGGGCATACTAAACCTCATATTCTTCTTTCTCATAAAGCTCATCTCTCACTGCAACATAAAACTCCTTTCAAAACAGAGTAGTAAAATCCAACAGGAAATAATGAGTAATAACTAAATAATCACATCTGGTTTACAGTCCACCAAAACTACTATTTATGCTTAAAAATTGAGTAAAAAATATAAAGTTTGCTATGACACGCCATTTTATATTTATATTTTTTTCTGTCTATAGAAAAAGTTTTGCAATCAGACAAGTAGTAACAGCTGAAATGGCACAGTGAGACATCTGTGGTGATTACTAAGTTTTCCATAGAGACTTAATTTACAGCTTCCTTTGTCAATTAAATTGACGTAATTCATTTTCATTACTATATTCATTAAGTCAAGCTGATACACCTGAACAAGCTAAGACATTTTCTTCTTTAACTAGTTCCCCATGTACAGCATCACTGGGAACATTTGGAGTTCTGGCATTACAGCTGTAACGTCTGCATGATTATTTCCAAGATAGGCATTCATTAACGAACTACTACAAAGAATCTGTGATCTAAAAAGTTAGTTATCTTGAACACGAAAACAATTTCCGAGAGTTGCTGTAAATTGTATATGGCTAGAAAAAAACTTTTCTGCCTGGGAAATATGATGTGCCTAAGCCAGTCATATAAAAAATATATTTTGGGGGGTATCTAAATGATTGGCAGTAATCGCAAACTCAGTTTAATGTCTTTTTCAAAAGGCAGCACTTCCTACACCAGTGTCCTCTGTCATCACACTGGTATATATTATGTAATTCTGGTCATGAACGAAGTGTGCCCCCTACTGCTCCATGAGCACCACTTATAACAGAAACCTTCCCTCAGTGGTTTCCCATTACAGTACCAACAAGGCCCAGCCTTTCTTAGCTTCTGTTCTAATGAGATCAGGCTACAAAGTAAGAATGTTGCTAGCATGTATTATACTAAGTAGTAAAAACCATAAAACGCAATTCAGTGAAATGGACATTAAAATATAAATAATCCACAATCTTTATCTACGTAACTAAAACATATGTAACATTAAATTCAATTACAATTGTAAAGTATCTCAAAATCTATAAGGTATCTGAACACATCTATATTGTATTCTCAACATAGCACAAACGTAGCCAGGGCATAAGCTCAATAACAGCTACAGACAACAGTGATATTAAAAGGAAAGGACACTTACGTCTTTCTAAAATCTCTGTAATACCAGCATTATCTGCTTCCAATTCCATTTTAAATTTGGCAAGCTCTTGGTCCAGTTTTCTTAGATGCCTGTCAACCTGATTTAAGAAAACAGAAGAATTAACTTACCATAGTCTTCTTTCATATTACTTTGCACTTTGTGTACCAAAACATTCATTTCACTAACAGTACTAACTTGTGCTATGTAAAAAACTGACATTTTAATTTAAACTGGCACATTTGCCTATGGACAGTATTGTCACAATATTTCCCATGAATGCAAACAGGTGGCCTGATTTTCTGACGTTAGCAAATGACAGGTACAGTAAATGCTAAAATATTGGAGACACCAACATAAGGTGTCTTAATAGGGCTTTGGGCCATCATTAGTGAAAACCAGAACAGCTTCAATGCGCCTTGGTATAGATTATATGAAGTGTCTGGAACTGTAGGGAAGCAACACCATTCTTCCAAGAACAATTCCATCAGTTGGTGTTTTTTTATTGGTGGAGGAAAATGCTGTCTTAGGATTGCTCCAGAATTTCAGATAAGTGTTCAAGTGGGTTCAGATCTGGAGACTGGGATGGCCATGGTATATGGCTTACATCTTTTACATGCTCATCAAATTATTGAGTGACTTGTGCCCTCTGGATGGGGCACTGTCACCCTGGAAGATTCCACTCCCGCCAGGATAGAAATGTTTCACCATAGGATGAAGATGATCACTCAGAATTACTTTTTATCTAATGCCATTTTTCTTGCCCTACAGTGAGCTGAATGGACATAACCCATGCCAGGAAAATTGGACCCCACACTGTAACAGAGCTCCCAGAACCTTTTACCATGGAAAGCAAGCATTTGAGCCTGTAGTTTTCTTTGGGCGTGCACCATACATGTACTGGTCTGCTTGTTGAGAAAAGGGTTGAGAAAGATGACTCAGCTGACCATTCATTCCACTGCTCAGTAACCTACTGCCTGTCTGTACCACTTTATTCACAGAATTGCATAGCATCCCTCTCTGTGAAGTTCTCAACTGACTGTACTTGATGAAACTGCCTGCTCATGCCTTAGACTGACTTTTTCAGTAAACTGATTCACAGCTCCTTGTCCATTTTACCTTGCATCTTGAACCAATCCACAGACATTACAGAAATCCGTTATGGAGTATGTGCTTTCGTCCACAGTTGCCACTAGTTGACGTCTTTCCCTCCATGCCAACATCACCTTAGCCACTGTTCCTCGTGAAACATCCGAAAGTTGAGCGATCTTCCTAAAGCTCCTGCCAAACATGCCCCAGCAATCACCCCTCTGTCTCTTCTAGCCATGGTAGCCAAATTGATGAGCAACTGGGGCTGTCGAGCAATTTTACACATGATTCTAAACATGATGGGATGTTAATAGCTTAATTAACTCAGGAGCCACACATGTGTGGAGCCACTTGCTTTAATTATATTTTGTATGCCTCATTTACTCAAATATTTCCTGTATTTATCTGTATGCATTCAACAATAAAGACAATATATACACTTTGAAGATGTTAAATTAACAATTAAGTTTAAGGCCATAAAAGTAGTTCAGTGAAAGGCATGCTCAATCACTTGAATGTAATAATGTAATAACACTTTGCTTGTGTAAAGCACTTTTAATCCCAAACAATTTATATATAAAGAGGGGACTGGCTTTATCCATCACTGAAGTGCAGCACCTGTTCTGTGCCAGAAACACTTCTACACAACAGAGAATTGAGAAATTATTTTTCCATTTGAATTAATGTAGTTGTGCCAGATTGTTGAAACCCAAACTGCAATTCAAACAATACACTGGGGTTAAGATAGATAATAATCACTTAATTTGACCAAATACAATTTCTTGTACTAGGAATTTGTCTTTTTGCATATCCCAACTTGCTCTCAATGAGACACACATACAGGGAGAGAATCTTGGGGTCAGAGTGCAGAGTCAGCCATTTATACAGCACCCCTGGAGCAGTTGGGGTTAAGGGCCTTGCTCAGGGGCCCACTGGAGAAAGATTCCTCTGTCGGCCACGGGATACGAACCGGCAACCTTCCAGCCACAGGCGCAGATCCTTACCCACAGAGCTACTACTCTTATAACGGAGCCAAGGGATCTTTAATGACTAAATAATAAGAAATTGTTTAACAGATTTGAAGGACAGAATGTCCTACAGCACAGTGTTCGGTCACCATATTAGACTAACGGGCTAATCTTGAAAATGCTGGTCCAAGAGTGCCACCTAGTGATTCACCAACTAGATATTCCATCAATCCATTCTCTATATATTTCTATACTCCAATGCAGGGCTGCGGGGGAGCTGGAACCTATCTTGGCAAACAATGGTCACAGGGATATACCCAGGACAGGGACAACAGTTTACTGCAGGATGTACACAGACGTGCACACACCTGCACACCATGCACACACACACGGACATGCACACACCAGGACCAATTTCTCCAAAAGCCAATTAACCAACCTGTATGTTTTTGAACTGTAGGAGAAAATTGGAACACCCAGAAGACATCCATGTGAACGCAGGGAGAACATACAAACTCCACACAGACAACACCCCAGGTCCAGTATTTAACCCAGGACCCCAGCGCTTCAAAGCAGCGGTGCTATCCACTGAGCCGCCCCAACTAGATATTACCTTAGTAATTATTCCAAAATCTTAAATACCCTCATTATGAAATATGAAAAAAGTAAATTATACTCTAACGTGAGCGGTACTACTGTAAAAATGAAACACAAATTCAGATACACAAGCCAAACAGGTGACATTATGGTCATGAACATGCACAGAATTGTCATACACCCAACAGCTCTTCACACTGCATTGTGGTGTAGCCGAAGTTCAAGAAGCACACAGAATATTTATTCTACGCAATAAACAATAATGTTAAGGTTTCACTGCCATCTAGTGGCACGAGAAATTAAATGCAAACAGTCCAGATTCAAGACATTTAGATCAAAGTTACTTAATTAATAAAAAAAGTACTTTAATGGGGAGAAAATAATAAGCCGAGACTAAGAGATATACAAAAAAAACTACAACTGAAGTGGAGCTAAACCTGGGAGTTTGTGTTTCCAAATGTCATAGTCCTACTTACCAAGTCATAAATCTGATTTGCTAATTGAACTTTCTCATCTGCATCTTCCAGGGCTTTGTAATAATCCTGAAATGGGAAACGAATAGGAAGTGAGGAAGGGTGAGGCAAGGAAAAGAGGAAAAAGTCAAGTACAGAAAGAAAAAAGACTGCCAAGGAAAACAACTGAGCCTACTTCCTTTCCAGAAAGTGCCAGACACCAAATCCAGGTAGTTTATAAAAACAATATAATAAGGACTGAAACATAACAGCACTTCCCAGCTGGACACCTGGCTTCTGCTGTCTAGCTCAGGAGGTTCACGGGTTCACATTTGAGTCTTTTAAGTGAAGGCTTTAAATAATATGATATTTGTATAAAAATTTAAATACAAAGGAGATCTTTATCATCTCTCTCTCATAGTGACATTAAGATTTCTGAGGTGTCCTCTTATGTATATTTTCTAGTTCATGGATGGGCAGTCCAGGACTAGAGAAGTCTGCAAAGTGTTAGCAGATTTTCATTCCAGCTCGACTCTTAACAAGCTTAAACTGTCTTAATGGGCCAGTTTAACAGCTGCTTCTAGCTTTTCAGGTGCTGGTGCCTTAAAGAGACCTAGGAAACCTGCGCTGGTCCTCTAGAACCTGGATTGCCCATTCCAGCTCTAGTTTGATAGCTATGACATTTTAATGAACGGAAGTAGGCACCGACTTTATAACTGAGAAAACACTCAATTATTCTCAAAACGTCAGTTTTAATATGCCTGATTGTAACCTCTTTTGATTTGATGGAACACAATCCATTGGATAAAATCTTAACCATTTTAAAGACTAAGTCTTCATTTAATAAAATAATTCCAATATATTCTATTTCCATTTTCTGTGTGGAAAATTTCTCTGCCTGTACTTTAGGTCCCCTCTAATGGAGAAAAGAAACACGTGTAATGCCAAATATATCAACACTGCACTTACATTTGAAAATAAATTGACATTAAAGAGAAGTATGTCCCCTAAAAAGGAATACTTCTCTTCTGATCTAAAATAAATGGTTTTCCATTTTTATTCCAGGAAACAGTTTCAGCTTCTGTAGTATTGTAGCAACAAAGCAAATTAACGCACAATTGTTGTGACAAATGGCAACAAACCCTTCGGGATCAATAAAGTCTTTACAGGGCTCATGGTTTTCCAATAAAGTAAAAGCAACAATCTAATGCCAAATGTAGAGAAACTGAACTGAATTAAAACAGACCAAATGTTTACCTCAAAATTGAGGTTTTCTTAAAGCAGTACAACAGTGGATATCAACCATGGTAAGAGAGTAAGAAATTACATCCCTAGCATGCTGCATTTCAACCCTGGTTTCTACTGGCTTCAAGAGCTATAGCCCCAACTATAATTGGGCCAATTTCTATCCAGACAACTATTGTTCCTAATGCATAAGGAACTTTAACTTAACCTGCTAGGCAGAGAGACAACCAACTGGCATAGGGTGAGGAAGTTAGGATCCCCATAAAGGGAGAGATGTTAACCAAGGAGTAGCTGCAACAGTGGAGATGAGGTAGTGGAGGGATCCAGAAAGATGAATGCGAGCAACAGTGAGGGGCAGATCGACTATGATATTTGTCATTTTTTCAGGAAAGTTTCAGGAGTAAAGAGTTGTACAGGTGAGGGACATCCCTTCCAAACTTCCAGTAAATTTTACATAAGAAATACATAACTACACCTACTTCTCTTGTGCCTGGTTGCAGGCCACGTTAAAAATATTTATGGCACAGTGTAAGAAGGCTGTCAGTTGAAGCAATTTGTAGGGCATATTGACATTATGATGCAAAGAACATGCACCACAAAAGATTACTTTCAAATTTGGTTTTACTCATACCCAAAGTAATTTTTCATGTGTTGTCAGTGAATATTGCTTCAATTTGACCAGCAAGATCGCAGCCTGACAAGACATATGTAAAGCTCATTGAGTTTTCCTTTCAACTGCTTGTAAATTTTGTCTTCAAATTTGGAAATATATTCACTTTGTGAAAATAAGATTAGTCACACGTTAGTTACTTTGGAACTTAACCTTGTAATTCGGTTATACCTGGTACAAATCTGAAAAACAAATCACCTCCTAAACAACCAATTGAAAAACAATCAATTCTTAAGTTGGTGACTCCATTGGGTCAGCCCTGTTATTATATTCCATTGGTCAACCACGATAAGGCTTTCCTAGAGATGTACAGGGAAAACCATCTTTTAAAAAGTCAACCTAGCCGCTGGCTGGTTATCCGTCTAGCTCTTGCAGAATCTAGATCATTCTGGGCTACTACTGAGGACTCCCCACTATGGCTGTAACCTATTTTTAAGCAACTAAATCACAATTAAAAATGATTCTACAAAAGCTTCATATTAATTTCAGTACTAGTTACCAATATATTTCTGCTGTTAGGACATTTTAAAATCAACACTTCTAATATGTGAGGTACTAAAGCAACTTTAGAGATCTAACAGCAATGAAAGAGGCCAAGTAGTTGGTACCCAAACTGTAGGTGCACAGAAACAGCAACACTACTTAGTATGTCAAGGGGAATAGTTTGGAAAAGCATGGCAGCATACACCAAACAAGAGAAAACAGCATCAGGAAAGAGGAACAGAGGCTGCAAGTCAAAGACACTTGCTAACCACTACAATATGATGGCCTCAAAAATGACCACAGAACTGAATCTACACCTCTGTGACCCAGTCTAAACAAAAACTGTGGCGAGAGATTCACAATGTTGCCATTTGGAAACAGCTAGTAACCAAGGCCAATACACAGCAATGCATAATCTGGTGTAAAGAGCTCAAAATATGTTTTTCAGAGCAGTAGAAGAAAGTGGTGCTGGAAGTGGCCTATGCTCTGTGTTCAGCCTTATACCAGAAGGGTCAACCTGGGAAACGATGTGTCAGTGATGAGAGTACACAATGCATCATGCAGACACAGTAGTTAGGATTAATTCTGAATAAAAAACATGTAAAATGTCCATATTATTGTTTTAAGACTGAGCTTATAAAAGGGGTATCCTGATATCGGACAGGTTAGAAAATTTCGGCTGGATTAAAAATAATTTGGCAAAGCATGGAATGGTTTGTTCTTAAGACTCGTGGGCTGTCTGGGCAAAAGGAGCAAATGACTAAATTGATGATCATATAAAAACAAAAAATGGAAGCCAAAACATTTTATTTATCTAGAATTGAAAAGCTTGAAAACACTTAAGAGTTCAAATCAAATGCTTGAAATGCTGAATGCAGTTACAAAAAAAGCAGTGTACGATTAATCTCACTTTTTTTATTGCTTCCATTTGTTCCTCCCTCCATTCTGGCTTGTTCTTCTTTGCATTGATAAAAAATTCATTCACCCTCTGTTCCAGCTGATCCATGGCATCTACAACAAAAAACAAATGAATCCCTCAGATTAGGAGGATAAAAAGACAGGTTGAGAGCCTTTCCAACAACATATGTAACAGGTTCGCTAGACCTTATTTTGTAGGTCTTATTAACTTTAAAGCTAAATACTGTTCACAACATGCATTTGAATTTTAATTCCATAACTGAAATGTCTGTAAACATTAGAAAACACGACTCACACTCAAGAGTCCAGAGTACTGAAAATGGTCAGTGTATAAAAGTACATATCAAAAGAGCAGCAATTTCCATTTAAGGCAAAAATATATCTATGAACACAATGCAAGTACAGGTTTCTTTATATGGCTATAATGGTTTTACAAATTAAATTTCAAACTCAACACAAAATGCCTGCTCTCTAGTTTGGTGCAATGATTGAGCGTTTACTCCACTTCTAATAATGGTTATCTCTTATCTCTGAAAAAATAAAAACAATTGACATTGTAAATGCCTTGTAGACTGCATACTGTAAGTCTGTCTGCACAATAAAGCCAATCTGCTAAGGACTCTTCTGTGTCTGAAAATCTCTGTAGGCAATACTTTAAAAAGCTGGTTGATTTCATACGGTTCATCTGCACAGGGATGTCTACAGTTGAAGTGATTATTTTGGGGAGATGGCAGACATATAAACTGTAAAGCCATACAGTACATATACACAAGGAGTGAGTGACAAATTTGCAACAATTCTGAGGCAATGATTTTTTTATATATATTTTATATATTAGGGGGAATAAGAATAGTTAATATAAAGTAGCTCTGCTGTAATTTACATATAATCCAAGATACCTTTGCAAAACAATATTCAGTTAAGACATATTTAATGTCACACGTGTGGCTGCATTAGGGACTTCACTCGTTCACTCCTCTCTAATCACCAAAATGTAAAACGGTAAAGACTTCCGATAACGGTCCATCCCATTTCTCACGGTAGGCCGCACACACGGCTCTTGAAATTCATCTCGTCTTTCACTTCCCCATCATGTTACCAAGCCAAAACTATCAACGGCATTTGGAATCACCCGGACAATGAAACAAATAAAAGCCTATATAAGTCTTGGTAACGGCACTGGTGGAGGGTTTCATGTAACAACCCAGATATGTGCCCTCTGCCCCTTCATTCTATTCTGTTCAGGCTGAAACGTTCCTCCTCCAACTCCTTGGCAAGATTTCATCTGCTTCTGCTACGACGATCTTCTAAGCAGGTTCGGCTCAACATGTCTGAAGCACTATTGTTGGACAAGAGCACTGAAATACACTTTAAGATGCTTAAACACAGTGTGCGGATTACAAAATAGAAAGTGTTACCATCATGAGTGACCGATAAACGGAGCACTGCCTGGATAAATTAAGTAAACAATGCAGATTGATGTAGACAGAATAGTGCATTTTAAGCTAATAAAGCTGTGAAATCTTCAGGAAAATGTAAATATTCGTAGTCTTGTATCTAATCTGATCAAAGATCAATATACAGCCCCATCTATACCAAAAATAAGCACTCTGAAATGAGAAAACGGCCATGAATTAGCTAGGCAAGTATTTGACTTGGTCACGTTGTAGCGAATGCGTACTCTGAACTTGGAGGTCCATTTCTCTCATTTCCGTAAACCTGTCGCGCAGATCCATGGGAAGCTGCTCGATCACTGCCAAAGAGAAGAATAAAAAAAAATTAGCTAGCCGTCTGGGAGCTACACGACACAACACCTGCACATCCCGCACGTTAAATGATCCTTAACCAACACGAAATTCGCTTACAAAATACCATACTCACTTTCCAGGTAGTCCTCTAAGTACAGCATTTTGGCTCAAACGTATGTTTTAGGCTTTTAGTAAAAGAATTTTAGCCTTTCAATATGGCGCCGTCTTCACCAGCAGCTCAAGGAAAAAAAAAACACGTCTCCCCGCCGGAGGTCATTCTATGTGACGCATCCCATGACTGCACATCTGATAGGGCGTGTGAGAAAATGACGCAATCTGATGGTTTAATGCCAAAGCATCATGGGGGATGTAGTCTAACCTCAGTTGTTTTATGACAGGCCAGAGCTTCAGAAACCGAACCACTCAGATAAAGGGCAAGTCAAATTTTGTATGTTAATGATATTTGTATGGTTTAACACAGATTTGTTATAAATCACAAACGCACATTTATTATATACAGCAGTGGTCCTTAATCATTTAGAACAGATATTTACCTACAATCATAAACAGATGTACTTTAAGGGTAAATTTCTACGCGGAGTTTGGATGATACCCCTCTCCAAAGACATGCAAGTATGTGTATGTTTGCATGTCTAAAGCCCATTGGTGGCTGGGCTAGGTTTCAGCTCACCTAAAATATGTTTGCTGGAATAAGCGGTTATTGAAAATGGATGGTAATTTAACTGGTAGATAAGAAAAGTAGCTGAGATTACAGTTACCACTCACAGCTTCCCCACGAAATAATCAGGATTTAAATATTTTGGAATGAGAGTAAATAGGAAAATAGCAAAGATATTTAAACAGCAAAACAGACACTTATCCAGACTTTACTACTGTCATTAATGTATACATGTTTGTGGACAGTGTGACGTGACACAGCAATTTCAACACATACCGGTACACATTCTGCACTGACCAGCACAGCTTCCAAATGTGGCTGTGGGTAATGGGTAGAGACTTCTTTCTAATTTTTGTACTTATTTTACTTCAAATAGACCTCGGCTAAGTGAGATTAACTTTTTTTTTAAATCTTGAACTATAGACTATAAGGCAACCTGATCGAAGTATCCAAAAGCCTCAAAGGCACTGGCAAAGTCAAAGCAGTGAACTTCAGAATTAACAGTGAAACACAAACCAGAGGACACAAGTGGATACTACATGGAAATCTGTTTAAAACCAAGACGAGTGGGTGCTTCTTTACCCAAAGGGTTGTAGCTACACAGTCATGTTGAAGCTGATACCCTGACTTCTTTTAAGAAATGGCAGAGCTTAGTTCTCACCTAACTACCAAATAGACTAGATATATCGTATAGCCTCCTATCATTTGTAAGTGCTCCCAAGAGTTTAATGTGAATTGAGCTCTTTAAATATACAAAATTAAAGATACTTACCATGCTGAAGTCTTTGAATGCATGCTTTCAAGTTCCATGTTTGAAAAACTTTTGCAATTTGTCCAGGTGTTATATTGATAAGGAAACATGGCACTTTAGAGAAAGAACTTCCACGTTAACAACTAAATCAGTATCATTATTTTGGGGAAAAAAACCATTTAGTATTACCTTCGAATAACTATTTCCAAAATATACTATTATATTTAACCAATGTCCTGTCGATTGTTTGATAGTACAGACATCTGTACTCGTCTTCCTCAAATGTGTTTCATTTAATCCGTTTTATAACAACGGATTTAACGAACATGATTTGTTTCACTGGCATAGTCCTTCATCAGCCTTCGTATAACACAATGTTTGGTTCATGAATTGCGTTTGAAGAAAATCATGACTATTTATTTGGAGTGAACGGAGCCATACCAAAGCAGAACGCCACTATCGTGTCACTGACGCGGTGGAGCCCTTCAGGCACCACCTGTGTGGTCTCCCGTTCACCATCCGCACTGAGCAACCTGCGCTGCGCCGGTTTACGTCTTTCAGTGACCCGGAGGGACAGGCTGCCCGGTGGGCGGACGAGCTCCAGAAGTTTTTTTTTTTTTAATTTTTATTAAACATATAGAAATTTACAAATACAAATACAACAAGAGGATCAGAGTCATGTACAAGAGAAAAAAAACGTAGCAGAAAAAAAAACATTTAACTATCAGAGGTAATTAAGTAATTATATGATCAAATTGTATATTTTAAACGTATCATATTTTCCTTGTTTTAATATTTCTCAATTATTTATAAACTTTAGTTTCAACATGCATGCGTTCCCTGTAAAAAATAAAATTCAGCTCACAGTTTTATACAAAAAAAAACGTTTTTCTTTTAACAACATTTCGAGTACCTCTGGCATTCATGAAAAAGATATACACAAAACCAAATAACTAACTATAAGACGAGCTCCAGAAGTACAGTGCTGTGAAAAGGCAGGAAGCAGAGCCTTACGATGCGCTGCGCTTCTTTAAAAGCAGCCGTGTCAGCCTACAGCGACCCACTGCCTGCAGCCCACACGACCCTGAGATGACAGCGGGCCCAGAGAACGCTATCCATCTGGGCGAAGGGGTATCTGCAGAGCTGTGGCAGGCGGCCTAGAGGAACAACCTTTCCAGCCGCCAAGAGAGGTGCACCGTTGCCTTCAGCCCAAAGCCCTATCGCAGGAGGAGACGCCTCGCCTTCTACCGTTTTCCCAATCGTCTGGGCCCGGTCCACAGCTGCAATATCCCAGCACCCAGCCCGCCCCCACCCACTTTACCAGGTGCGAGGGAGCTGGGTAGGGGGCAGTGTAACACCCTGCTATCGCTGTGTCTAGGAGCCACTGAACCCTGACCTCGAGTCCTCCTTTCCCCTCTCCCTGCATTTACAAAAACGGGCCCCCGTTCCCTCTCTCCCTCTTTCGCGCTACTCCAAACTAAGCAGCGGCAGCCGTTACTCCTCTCCATGCCCTGCTTCCTAAACCTCCTCTCAGTGATGAGCACGCCTTCGTTGGTCAGAAGGGGAAATTAAATCACTGAGGTGCAGTTACCTTCTCCTGCATCTCTTCCTATACTGCCGCCGCTAGAAGGGAAAACTAGGGGGAATATATGTATTGTCATCATGCATATGTTCGAAGGGGGAACAGTCAGTGTGCGTTAACCTCAAAGGAAGAAGTAAAGGTTAATTTCTAAATGAACAGTAGAAAGAAGAAACACGATAATTTGCTCATATCCGAGAAAACCGAAACAACCGAAACATTCCTGTAACATATTTTGGTTTTGTGACAGTAATGCTAAAACAATAAATAGTGTAGCACAACTAAATTTCTTTCTCTTAACAATTATTTCTCTGAACCGAATGTTTCAGTTTAAAAACTAAAGGCTGTAAAAGTAGTCTTTTAGGATTTTGTAATTTGTGCTTTTAACTAGAAATTTCATGCGGTCTTCTGCCCTCTGGTGGCAAAGAGTGGAACCCCCACAACCCGATGTTGGACAATTTTATTAGTTACAGATACTATAGATATTATATCAAGGGTTATATTATGACTTTAAGCCTCCCCGCCAATATACATGCTACAGCCTTCTAACATAGTCTCCTAATAAGGAAAAAATAAGAAACATGTTTTCGCGGAAGAATACTTCAGCAGCGAAATCTACTTCATTCTGCGTGAACTTTGTTTTTCTGGACGGCTCAGCCACACCTGATCATTTTACATTTGTGCGGAGGAAAACCCCGAGTTACATACTTTCAGGTCCCTGTGCTAACTCTTACTCTATTTTTGTACTTGGCCCAAGATGTAACTTTTTAAACCACGATTCAAGTGTTTCAAAAGCATGTAGAGTTGGGAAACTGTTTTTGACATGACTTCTTCTGTTACACTAAAAAGGAAATTAAATTAATAAAACTGACAAAAAATACAGAATTTTGTTAACATTATTCATGCCTGTTCCTATTCCAAAATCATGAAGAAGGTCAGTTCGAGAAGACCTTCTGAAAGTATCCTACACGATTGCCAAAAGGTCTGAGTTTCAGATGGTGACAGGGAAAAACAGGCATCTGTTCTCAGGTGCTTCCTTGCTCATGTAGAAAAATGACCACATTTTTAAGCATATAATGCATTAACAAATAACAGTCTCAGCCTTAAGGGCACTTCTCCATATTATTTTTGTTACAGATTAAAAAAAAAGTTTTAGAAAGTTAAATTGTTCTTTGACAACTTTTTCTATTTCTCCCCAAGACATTTATAATTAAATTTCCCCCTGGCCTTTACCAATCATGGCCTCCTTATAATTTTCATTTATGAACTGGCTTCATCATTCTGCTCTCCTCCCCACTGATAGCTGGTGTGTGGTGAGTGTACTGGAGCACTACGGCTGCCGTCATTGGTGGTGGTGGAGAGGAGTCCCCATTACCTGTAAAGTTGTTTGAGTAGAGTGTCCAGAAAAACTGTATAGAAGTGTAAGGATTTATTATTATTCTCCACCTTCTCTGCTGATCCATAATGACTGCCATCATTACCCATTGGTGGATAATTAGATTTCCCTCCTGTATGTAAAGCACTCTGAGATTCTTTGGGATAAAAGATGCTACATAAATACCTCATTAAACTGGCTAATCACTACAGGAGAGTATATAAAGGTAAATTGGCATACCACCCCCTTCTTGCTGGTGATTAAAATGTTTTCTTTATTTTATCAAGGGCACAAAAACACGACACTCTATTTGAGTGGCCTTCTTCAAATGTGTATTTCTATAAGCTGATATTGTCACGGATGTCGTAAGGGACGAACTGTGGAGAGGCAGGAGAGCGGAAAAAGACCCTTATGCGTAGCGGCGGAATGGGGGATTAGCAGTTCAGGAGTCGTATAGAAACCTATGCCCTCAGGCAGCGGACGTGGGGTGACCTGGTGCTGTAGGTGGGTCTCAGGACATCCGAACGTCAATCCTGAGCGAAGGTGAATGATTGACCTGGAAATATATAGCCCCAGAGAGAGAGAGACACTGGAAGGACAGCAAAGCACAGGAAACTAGGGACAGGACAGAGTAGGAGCAGCCAGAAGGCATGACAGATATCTACTGTACAGTGTATACACAATTTTGATTGTTTTGAGGTGTGTGATCTAATGTAACATATGGTGTAGCTGCATACAGCTCTCTTATGAAACAGTGGCCTGTGATGCATGAAACTCCATTCTTATTCACTAGTATTTATATCAGTTGGACAGAAAAATGCTCCTGACTAGCTCATTGCTAATTAAATAGTTCTTCTGTATGTGATAAAGCAGCCTCATGGCCCTTGTGAAAATGAAAACCTTGATTGTAAAAAGAAATTAAATAATTTGTAATATATGTAAACTTTTCATTCATTTTAAGGACATTGTAGTATATTGTATTCTCTTTGTTTTGCTCCACTCTCATCCATGTGATGTTGAATGTCTAGGTAATCCAAAGAATTTAGGTCTGTTTTTGTCTGCAAGCATTTTAGAATGCATATATTTTGAAATATGTAATGTGAAGGGGGCAATTCTAAAGCCTTCTAAAACAATAAGCTTCATCTAAAAATGTCCGTCTTTTCTTGTGTGTCTTTAATGTTTGGAATAATAAAATAATCTATTGTCTTATTATTTTATTATTTAATATATCTGTCACTGTGAAAACCAAATTCTGAATACATTTTGCAAATTAATATAGATTCCACGTAGCAAAACTATTGCACCAACTGGATGGAAAACATTGACTTTAAAGAAATGTATATTCAGTCCACGTTTGGAATTTGTTCATATTTCAATAACATAGCAATGGTCATTTTTTCAGCAACATCTGAGTTGGTCAGGTGGGGACAGCTGGTCCAATAGACAAGGAATACAACTTTTTTAAAGAAACGGCGTGCTTCTATGAGAAAATCGATTAAATGTTTTATAGGGAAAATACATGCAAAATTAAACATTTTGTGCAAAATAAGTAATTTGCCGATTATCGCTGAGATTAGGTCTGTTATGAATGCATTAATCTGATATCAAAGGTATCCATTCAATCAATTTAATCCCTCAGTTTCAGAACTGTAAAAAACACTACTCTGGAAAATGTACAGAGTGGTTTTAAAAAACGTTCAGAAATTAAAATCCTATAGATTACAGAGTAAGCACAACAACACAGAGTACAAATATCAGATCCCCTAAGAAGAAAACGCAAAGTGTTATCCGTTACGTTTACTGATTACACTGCTGTCCTATTGCATCACGAGTGCGCTAGTTTTTAAATGTTATTTTCGGTGTTGCAGACCCCAGCTGACAAATACATCTTCAATATTAGGAATACAAGCGGGGAAGGAAGGAGGGTTACAAAAGGTGAAAAGGTTAGTTTTGCACCCCCTTAACTACCAAAAGTCCTTTATTTTACAAACTGTTCCTGTCAAGAAGGGGGTGGAAGAGCTTGCGTCTTGCTTTCAGTTGAGACAATAATGCTCTCTCAGATATGACCCCTTGACCGACAAATGCTATCTTTCGGAGGCGGATTTACCGCCCACATTCTTTTTCTCCAACGGTCTTGGATGCTTTTCGACTTGATGTGCGTATGAGTCGCCTCAATTAGCTATCTTGTGTCTCTAGGACCCAGAAGAACACCGAGACAAGTCTGTCAGGGTGAAGAGTGTGCGCGTTAAGTCACTGAAACTCCTTACAAGCACAAGTCTTATTGACAGCACGCAAAAATATTTTCAGTGGTGTGTCTACGGAGCTCCTTGAAGGGAAGATAGGTGTTTTAGGGGAAGAGGGATTTCTCTCAGAACATGACAGATGACCTGCTTCACGCCTCTCAAGTAAAATTAAAGGATCTGAGTGAACGATAGCCTTCAGTGACACTTTCGAACAGCTCTCTCCCGTCTTCTACTAGTGTGTTTTTTTTCTAAGTATACAGATGGAATGCTGTCATGTTATCTCGTTTTGTACGTTTGGGGACAAAAATATAACGTTTAAATGCTTTTCACGAATATCTTTCTATGCGTAACCGAAAACAAAACTCGATAAATATGTATTCATGGCTTTCTGGGGTGAGCAGTTAATATCTTTTTGACTTCTGCAAGCCAGTGTTTTTTTTTAAAGTAAATTAACCAAAGTTAACGATTCCGGAATTTCATCAGAAGTGTCCAGTCTTCCGTGAATCCCACGTTTTGTAGGTCACAAAACTATGAAGAAAACACCTGTTGTTGTGAATGATCGTATCTTCCCACGAAGGCAATTTGCTTTTAAGAAGACGTTGAAGGAAAATCACATTTAAGCGACACTTGACAACCCTTTAACGGTATGTTTAAAATTAATAACCTAATTAAAATGAAATGCACCCCTTACCAATTTTTGAATACTGCTCTCAAAAGTTTTATTGCATTGCAATCGTACTGTATGTAATTTCTCGCGTGCTGAAGTAGCTCGTTAATTGTTTTCGGTCTTATTTTGCAGTCTTTTCATTAAGTGGATTGGGCTGCTATGGTCGGGAGAATTAAGATGATGAGATTTGTCCAGCGGTTGCAGCTTTCAGAATGGCCAGGGAGGACTCGGTGAAGTGCCTGCGCTGCTTGCTCTACGCTCTCAATTTACTTTTCTGGGTAAGAGAAGTCGAATGCCGAAGCAGGTGGGCAGAGACAGTGCTCACATTACCGATTAAAGATTACGACGACCACTCGTGTTCTTGGATCCAGACTAGAATAATGATAATACTCTCACCCAGAACACACTTAATTCTTCCCCCCAGTGATAACCCTGTGTCTTGCATATGAACGTTGTGAGCAAAATGTAAGAAAAAAAAACTTTTTACAAATTGTACATCCTCGTTCATATAAATATAACCTGAACCGTTTCCAGTTGTCATTGGAAGTTAAAACAGCATGTACACATTTGCACAGTCAAAAATGCAGTTAATGTGCAGTTTATATTTTATGCAGTAACCAGCAAGAGGAGTGGATGTGTAAAATCTTAAGTCTGTATTTATGAGGTTGCGATCTGTTCCTCTATTCAGCTGATGTCCATCTGTGTGTTGGGTGTGGCTGCCTGGCTCAGAGACTACCTGAACAATGTTATTACTTTAACTGCTGACACCAGGTAAGATTTGGAGACTTATGTTAGTATATAGTGAACCGAACTGTACTGAAATATAGAAATGCAGTGTCTACTTATTAATTCATTGTTTACCTAAGTGAAGAACTCAAACTACACTGTTTGAATGCCTGTCATACTAATTACAGTATAAAATAGGTCTGCCTTAGAAGAAACCTAATAATGTGTCACGCCCTCTGCAGCCAGAGGGCGCTCCTTCTCTGTCCTGTCCCTAGTTTCCGGTCTGCTGTCCTTCCTGTCCCTCTCTTTCCCTTGGGCTATATATTTCCGGGTCTTGCACTCTGTCCTCGCTCAGCATTGATGTTCGGATGTCCTGAGACCCGCCTAGCACCAGGGCGCCCCACGTCCGCTCCCTGAGGGCATAGGTTTCTATACGGCATTCCTGAACTCTTTGCACTATGAGCCCGGGCCTTTTTCCCGTCTCGCCGCTACGCATATGGGTCTTTTTCTGCTCTCCTGCTCCCCATGGTTAGTCCCTTTGGACGTCCGTGACATAATGTTGATGGCAAAATGTTACTATGAATTGAAATATATGCGATATACATTTTTTGAGAAGAAATTCCAACACAGCCATGAAGAATTATCTAATGTATCTAATGCTCATTCAGACATTCAGACATCTCCCCCCTCTGTCTTTCTACAGAAGTATACAGCTAGCATGTCCTGTAATCAGAACGAACATTTTGAGTAATTGTTGCTGTTTAAAATGCATGAAGGCTAGCTCAGAATCACCCAAGAGCAATACATTTACATTGGACTTTTCTTTTAACGTTTCGTAGAATGAATATAGTCATTATTAAATCGGGAGATCTCGCTCCTTAGTCAAAGTAAGAGAGAGAGAGACTTAATGTATTACTAAAAAACAAGCTGTATTTTTTGTAGTTTGCAAACAACAAATTAATACTAGAGTCATGTCTGGCCTTTTACGTTTAAAATATAACTTTGCAGGCCTTAAGTCGTTTTACAGTAGGTGCTTGGGAGAGAGCGAAAATGGTAGCATTCCAGCTGAGTACAATCAGAAATCACTTATAGCACAAGTATTAATAACAAGTGCTGAGAGCAGGCTGGGTAGATAAATAAACAGCAGTGTTGCCAAGCTGCCTTCAGGAATTGCTGTTTCTTTGCAGGCTGGAGGAAGCAGTGATTCTGACGTATTCCCCGGTGGTCCATCCAGTGATGATTGCTGTGTGCTGTTTTCTAATCATAGTAGGGATGCTGGGTTATTGTGGAACAGTAAAAAACAATCTGCTGCTTCTTTCATGGGTATGTGTTCCATTGATTAATTTTCCACAGAGCACAATATTAACAGAATTCTTAGCTCGTCTGAGCTCGTCTTGTTTCCAGAAAGGGAATCTGGAGTCACACAAGTTCTCCTTCCTGTGCGTTTTTTCTAATTTCATAACAAACTACTTAATATGTGACATAAAGCCGCATTACACATTGCATACCTGTATGGTTTGTAAGAACTCCAGTTTCAAGGCAGTGCCAAAAGGAAAACATGTAACACAGAGCCTCTGTATCGGCCTGTGCATTTTTTTTCTTTTCCTATATGATGAGCCAAATAAAGTGTTTGATAAAACGCTATGTAATATAAATCATATTTGAAACATGAAATTAGAACATTAAATGAATCAGTCACCTAGCTAGAAAATGTGTATTTTACTAGGTAATGCAAAATCGTCACAGTTCCTACTGTATGTATAATGCAACAGTTGTTTACAATAAACCATAAGACTCAGAAGACTTATGTCTTCATGTATACAGGAGAAACTGAAATCCATCTGGGCAAACTCTAGTAGTTTGTTGCTTTCTTTTTGACCCAAGTCAACAAAATAGTGTCACTGGCCCAGCTGCTGATAGGGACCTGGATGTATTAGACAAAAAAATGCCTGTCAGCACTGAGATGACAATTGCTGGGGCAAAAAAAAATAAAAACATAGCCCTAATATAAATGAGGTAACAGTTTCTTTGCTGTCTTTACTATTTGAATCTCACTGCCGGATATTGGTCAATTTACAGTAGGTTATGTTGCTGTTTCTTAAATAAGTGTTTTTGCTTACATAAGTGGCAATTACAGCTGACAAAAGGTCATGCTTTAAATCTAATTTTGAATTTTGAATTAGTAATAAAAAATGACTGAATTGTGTGAGGTACTGTAGCAGAATTTTTCTAATGGTACTAATTCACAAACTGTAGATATATGTGCTATCATAGCACATTAATGTCCCTTGTAATCACAAGTATTTCATGCTGCAGTGTGTTATTGTGCATTTACACTGACATGTAAATAATTTTTATTCAGAGTCACTGGGCAGAAGAAGTACTGTTTTTAAAAAAATGTGCTGTGTGTATCAGTGAAAAATTCATTCTGCGTGTTTCCAGATGAGTTCCGCTGTAAAACAATTCATTCTGTTGCCTGCCACACTATGTGAATAATTGCAGGGAAAATGATGTGTTGCTGAAACACCATGAATTACAAACTTGAGTCAACACATTTGTCAGACTTAAGAGGCTGACAGGACAAGAACACAAACAAGGGACCTCCCACGCATTAATCAGTGGAGACATGTGGAATTAGTCTGTGCAATCATTTACAATAACAAAAAGGTAGATAAAGTAAGCCAACAGATACAGAGTCGATTAGCATTTGCAGACACAGTTACATAGAATGTAGGATGAGCTCAGTGTTCCCAGTTAAAAATGCTTAGACTGGTATTTACATAATGAAAGAGATTGATGCTCGTAGTTAAACCTGTTACTGTCTTTGTCTTCAGGGGTAGGGACAGATTGCCAAACGTTTTTTTCTCCAGCTTAGAGGGGAATTCCATGAGTTTAAGAGATGTTTGAATTGTTGTTTTCTATGTAAAATATACATTTTGTGTCAAATTATACTGTACTGTATGTCCTGTCTTTTTACCAATGTTATCATTGGCCTGTTCCGTCTTGACCGAAATATAAATATAATTAATATCTATTAATATTGATTAAATTAATATTAAGCCTTCTGCTATATAACCTCAAATTTAGATGGCAGCATATACAATCACAGAATAAAAGGTAATTTGGGATCAGTGTTTTAAAGAAATCACACTTTAGTGCCTCTTCTTTGAAATGTCTTCAGTGCATTTCATAATTTGATACTGATATTTGTAAAACAGAAAATGTAATAGTAAATTCAAAAGCCCTGTTTTAGAGGGAGTGGTGTGGTCCTGCATATAACCTTACACAAAGAACATCCCCCCCCTTTCCGAAAACCATCTTCTTGTATTCAGTATGCTTTTGGAAAAAGTCATTCATTCTTTGTAGAAAGTTCGTATTCTTGTGTTACTAGTGATGCATGGGAAGAACAATGTTGTCTTCTAGTCTAGAGAACAATGCATCGTGCCTTTCCTTTTAAATCATGTACACAAAAATGAAAGGCAGTCATGCTCAGATTTCTGAAGACTATTCATAGGATCCCTTTAAGTGCAGTATGTTCTGCACCAACAGAGCCCATGTCATTGGACACAAAGAAAGATTACTGAACATTCAAGGGTATCTGCAGCGAGAAAGGCGATAATGAATCTGCACTGCAAAAAATTAGTCATAGCTCACAAATCACAAATTAATTTAAATATTAAATGGAAACAGTCACAGAAACAACGATATCTTTTTATCCTTCACTTTGGTGATTGTAAAAAATACTGCTCATTAAATGTGAAGGTGAAGGACATTAGCTTCAATCAGGCACAGGGCCTGAAGTCTTTACAGCAGATACTAGTAGCCCCATAATTTTCACTTCAACGCTACGAAAAATTTGCTGAAAAGTGCAATTCAATTATTTTGCTTAACTGTGACAAATTATGAAGAGTCTGTACTGATTGTGATTTTTACTTTGGTTTCCAACAATATTTTATACTTTCCTTAACCTCTCATTGGTTTTGTTTTGTCTCTGAGGTCTTTTTCAAAGCTAATAATAGCAGTTGTCTAAAGGCACAGGAAAGTAGAGCTTCACCACCTTAACAGACAAAGAATAGATTGGGCAGTAATGTCAGAAGACTTTTAGAATGGCATTCTATTTTGTTTGGATTTCAGCACTCTAAATGGACTGAAATATTAACAAAGAAGCAGCTGTGTCATTTGTCTTCTACAAATATTTGGATTCTTCAAATAAACATCCTAAACCATAGCTTTTTAATACAGACAGAAGCTAATCTAAGGGGTAGTCTGGCTGGACTTTAATCTTAATAAGTTGATGCTTTAGATTGATATTGAAAAATATTAGTCAACATTTTCTAACTACTGTTTAATATCATACTCATGAAAAATGTTGTTCATTCAGCTACAACTGCAGTTGTAGTTTTATACGAAAACCATGACTTTATTACTTATTAGCTAATAACAGTCACAGTCAAAGAATTTCACACAAAATTTTTTATTATGGACCTTGAATAACTAAATTAGATACTGAAGTTATTTTGGCGTGAAGTCTAGAAGTTACTATGACCCAAATTGGACCAACAGTATTACAGATTGCAATAATTTAAATAATTGTACGAGGAAAAACAATAATAAAATACATTTCTTGAGCGATCATTTTCCCTAACGAACTGAAAGGGACCATTAAGACTCAATGCTTTGTTATAAACATAAACATATTTTGTAATCCACCAAAGTTGCTGTGCTCCTTGCTTCTACAGTACTTTGGAAGTCTTCTGGTGATATTCTGCATTGAGCTGGCCAGTGGTGTGTGGACATATGAACAAGACCACCTGGTGAGTTCTCTTTTGAGTAATTGAAATAGTCAAACTAATTATGTGGTGGCTTTATAAAGGGCCCTGATCCTGTCTTATAGGACATAGTTGGATTATATCAACAAAAGCTTCAGTGATTAAGTTTTAGTTTTAATTAATGAATTAAAGTGATGAATTAATCAGTAATTTACATTTTGTTATCAATATAGGACAAATTAGAATTCATGTGTCATGCTTCAGCAATATTGAATGGGATAGGATTTACATTATGTTTTTCAAAATATGAAACAAATAAAAATGGATTGATAGTCTTTAGTTAGCTCATTAATAGTTGTAGATCATTTAAAAACAGTTTGTTACTGTTGAAAATGTTACTACTGTGTTATTGGTAACAGTTTTTAGAATTCTAAACAGAGTGTCAAACCAAATTAAAAGCCCTTTCCAAGCCCTTCTCAATTAAAGATCACAATGTTGTATTGCACAGTGGTCTTTAGCATTGTTGGTAAGAACAGAGAGAAATGTAAATGCGACCAGAGCTGAAGGTAAATTATCTTCAGCCTGTCGCTGGGTTAGGAAGGTGCTCTCTTGTGAACACTGATATGTTTGCATTTCTACAAAGATCTCTGTTACAGGAGGAGCTTATCTGAGTGGTAAGAGAGAGGTTTGCACACTAGTTTACAGTCTTTGATCTCCAGCTATTTGACCATTCGCCTGGTGTATTCAGGATAGACTACATTGCAATGTACTTATCACACGTCCTATTAGCACAGCAGTGTTTTCTTAAAGGACTATCTCTGATATCTTGGTAGTTCAGATGTAGTATGTGTACTGGACATGTTTGTATACTGTTCTGTATCTGCTTTAAGAAGATCAAATGCAGCAAGGTGGATTTCCATT
Organism: Lepisosteus platostomus; assembly: GCF_059453375.1. Lineage (NCBI taxonomy): Eukaryota > Metazoa > Chordata > Actinopteri > Semionotiformes > Lepisosteidae > Lepisosteus > Lepisosteus platostomus. The sequence goes on from NC_142619.1 coordinate 45,322,899, forward strand.
GTGCAAGAATAATATGGTATTTGCATCTCTGCTATTCTCTAATATTATGAATAGTTTTAAAGAATAGTGATAATCTCAACCAGGATATATTGGAATATTGAATGACGTGAAATTTAAAACTGAAAGAACAGACATAACCTACAACACTGAACTAAAAGCATCTGATGTGCAAATTAAGATTTGTTGTGAAATTAGCTGTGGCAGACAAAGTCTGTAAACTTCAAATACGTGGGTCTGAAACGGGCTTTTAAAAAGGGCAGAGGTAACTCATTTTTAAGACATTCAGCATGAACAATGACAAACTGTCTTTTCAGAATTGTATGCAAAATAAAAAGAAAAGTGTTTATTTGTTTTTTAAATCACAGGTCCCTCTACAGAGGTCTGACATGATCAGTTTAAAATCAAGAATGCCCAATTATGGCTTATCTCGCTATCAGTGGTTAACCCACGCATGGAATTTCTTTCAGAAAGAGGTGAGTCTGGACAGTTAAAATGTGATGATTCACTTAAGACCATTTTAATATTTTATGCCATATTGTTCCTTCATTAATGTGCATTTTTAGTACAATATGTACAGAATCTGATTAAAGTTATTGTGAGTCCCGAACAATTCCTTTTTGTCTTTAACTACTTGTAAAAGACAGTTGGGATCTGAAAAAAAAACTAATTGTAAGAAGGTTAAGAAGTTCTGTTGCTTCAAAAGTTTTTATTTTCTCCATGTAATGGTAGTTGTCTCATCTTCAGGAACCAGACAAATACCGCCTTTCACTGGATTTTGGTACAGCTCAAAGAGACTTACAGTATGTAAAGGGAAATAAGATAAGATCACTTTATTAGACATATACAGTTTCTTGCATTAGGAATTTGTCTTTTCACATACCACAACTTGCTCTCCATGAGACACACAGACAGAGAGAAGGTTGTTGTCAGAGCACATTTTTGTTTATATGTCGGACATTTTTTTTTATACGGCGCCCATGGAGCAGCTGGGGTGAAGGGCCTTGCTCAGGGGCCCAATGGAGTAGGATTCCTCTGCCAGCCACAGGATTTGAACCAGCAACCTTCCAGCCACAGGCACAGATCCCTAGCCACAGTGCCACCACTCTGCCCCATTAACAATAGGTAGACAATGATTGCACACATATACTGTAGTTCAAGCTTGTGCTCCTTGTTCAGTTCAAGTGCTGTGGAGTAATGTACTTCACCGATTGGCTGGAGATGACGGAGATGGAGTGGCCTCCAGACTCTTGCTGTAATAAAGAATTCCCAGGCTGTGCAAGACAAGCCCACTACGAGGACCTGAGTGAGCTCCACCAAGAGGTAAGCCAGTGAAAGAAGGGTTAATGTGGTTGTGTAACTTCTTGTTTTACAGAAATGTGACATGCTGTGGGATTCTTTAGAAATTCTCACATGAAAATAAAAATATACTTTTCTATGTCATAGTTCAGTAACATACAAAAGACTTGACTGTGCATTTTCATAGAGCTTATAAACTAATACTTATTTGACAAAAATAGTAATAAAGGTTTATTAAAAGTGTTTAATATGTATTTGTTGTTATGAATTATGATGTCAATAGGAAAGCTTAACTAGTGACTTTTAACTTCTAGTATAATGTGAAAGAAGTACTTTAAGTTTGAAAATGTAAATTCGTTTTTTTTTCTAACTTTTTAAGTGCTTAAATGTTAAGTGTTTGGTATACATCCATCAACAATTAGGTAAAGTGCTTTGTAAAAGCAATTACAAAGAATACATGTAGTACAGGAAGCTTAAATACAGTGCAAATGTCACCTTTATTTTTTTATTTTTAAAGTTGTGTTGCTACCACTATTACGAAGAATTACGTCACAAATCTACTTCTCTAAACAGAAAAAACAAGTTAATATTTATACAGTAGTATAACAGTATATCTCTAGTTTAAGTAATTTGAACTTTACTTTGGTGCACTGACTAATAAGCAGCCATAATAATAAAGCTGGAATTTGGCACTGTTTGTAATTAATCATCCACATCCTTAGGCGAGGTTTTTCGTTCCAGTCTGACTAGCTATCATTCTCTCAGCGAATCATACAGCCCCAGTGTCAAGTCTGTCTTTCTTGACCCTAGTTTGCCCTAGCAAAATGCATATCAGCCTCAGAGGAAGCTGTTAGTGTGGAAATGGAAATTTGTGATAAATGTATTCCTTGTCAAAGGTGGTGGATAATCACAGCACAAGAGACTAAAATCCTCCTATGCCTTTCACAAAGAGTACAGCACAGGCAGTGTGCTGGAGTGGAGTGACTTTACCCTGGAGTGGAGGCAGACTTTAGGCCTTTGTAAAAATCCTTTTTCTTATCTCTTTACAGTAAACAAATACATTACATTATACAATCTTTTTCTAAGTTTTAATAAATATTTACCATTGAAGGCTGCTTACAGCAATGATATGCTAAAAATGAAAAATTGGCATACTAGCACTGCTTGCTCAAAACAGTGTCAGAAGCCTCTGACTTGCTCAGAAGTTAATCATGTCATACTTATGTTAATATTGTCTTTTTGAAACATGCCTATTAGGAAAAAGATGTAATTCATTAAGAAAAGGCCAATTAAGGCAATGTCTGGAGCGAGCCAAAATTTTGTTTCTGTTTTCTTTTTTTTTTAAAGATGGGGCAGCTGTTAGAGCCAAAATAGGTTTCTCAGGCATGTCACACTTGACAGTAAAGAGCTGCCTGCCAGAAAATAATGAACTGCCCTTTTACATCTTTATTTCTGCTCCGTAAAATTTCCTGAGCTAGATTTTGGTGTCCATTTACTTACACATTCATGCCAAGATGAGGACATTTGTGTACAGCAAGATATTCACATGGAATCTAGAGATGTTTCAGGGATGGGATTATAAAAAATAAAGGAGCAGAGAGTCCACAGAGGACGCACAGACAGCTGCGAGCCAGCGGACAATTTTGCACTTGTGCAGTTGTCCAGATGGTAAAGGTCAGTAGCTGCTTCACTCCAAAGTGTGAAGAAGAGAGAGGTGCAGAGAGAGGGGCGTGCAGTCTGAGTAAATAAAAAATCACAACTATGAACTGAAGGGGGCAAAGCACACTCTTAACACACTGATATTCCCTGCTGGTCCTGGAAGGGCGATCTTGATTTCACACCAGCCTGGGCTTTTTTATGAAACAATTGTATACTTTCAAGATCTATTTATTACCACTGATTCCATGTCTTTTCTCATGGAGTAAAGAAGTTACCTATAAATACCAGAAGATACCTGCTGTAGAATAAGTGACCTCTAAAACCATTTGGACAGTGGCCCTCCAGAACCGGGAGGAGATGTGACTGCTCTAGCAATCCAGTTGTGGAAGAAAATGTAGCCATGAGAAATTTGTCGTCCAGGCACGAGACCAAGAAGCCATTTGAGAAAAGTAGCATCCAAGAGGTTTTTGAAGAAAATATGGTAAATGTCTCTTCAAGGGATGTGTGTCGTAAGCTGCTATCCGTTTAACACAGCCTTTTTTTTTCTGTGTAGGGTTGCGGTCCAAAAATATACGGTTTCATAAGAGGCACGAAGCAGCTGCAGGTTCTGAGGTTCCTGGGTGTGTCGATAGGGGTGTCCCAGATCCTGGCCATGATCCTCACTGTCACTCTGCTGTGGGCTCTTTACTATGACAGAAGAGCTCCCGGGACTGATCAGATGTTGACCTTGAGCAATGACACCTCACAGCACCTGGCCTGTCATTCAGAGGAGCTGCAGAAGCCCAGCCCTGAAAGGACCGCAGATCTCAGGATCCCAGCTAACACCGGCAGCATACAGTTTGAGATGAGGCAGCTCTAACCTTAGCAGAATTTTTTCTATAGCCTGTTTAAAAAGAAATTTCTCTTGAGGCATTTTGTTAATGTGCTCGGTGAAATTTACCATCAAGCTACTATGAAGCAAATCCAGCTCTTCATTTTGATTTTTTTCCATGTAAGGGCTGAAAAGCATGGAATATTCATAACATCAGCACATTATTTTTTTGAGCTTGGGGCATTTCTGTAGTTGCAGTGTTATGAGATCTGGACAGTACAATTATTTTACAGAACTCCATGAAAATTGTCTTAAGTTAATAGTGCTGTAACAAAAGCAAAATATACTTGCAGTCTTAATGTTAATGACCTATTTTCTTATAATGTGAATTTTATGTAATTAAAGAGAGTTGTTTTTGAAGTTCAGAAAAATGATCATTAGACTGTAATTTGCTAAATGGTACGTTAAGTAAAAAAGCAATATGAGGAGTTCTTTTTCTCAATACACGTGGTGTTCTGTGTTTTGGGTGTTTATTTTTCATCATGTGATATCCCTTTAAACTTGACTTTGTCCTGTTTCTTTCCTAGTAAACAACACAAAAAGTTAATTATAAAACAAGGCTGCTTTTCACTTAACATCACACTTTCTAACTGTTAGTCCTAACAATCATTCAAACAGAGTTTATAGGTGATGCTGATCTCTAATCTCAGACTTGAATTTAACTTGAATTTCAGTCCTACAGTTCACTAATTAACATATGGATGTGCATTTATTTTTGCCAGGAGTTTAATGATATGTCCTTCCATGTTCTTTAAAAGAGAATAGAGATTTATATAGTGTACGATAATCATATTTTTTCAGCACTAATAAGGATAAGAAATCCTATACACAAGAGGGCATCCTGCAAAGATGCAATGTGTGTTGATTAAAAATATAAATTGCAAAAACATGAAACGGTACATATATAACTGCACATCCAGCCATGTTGTGGAAGCCAGTACATTGGCTTCTTTCAAGGAATGATGGGATGAGATCCTAGGATCAGTTAGCTTCTCCCTACCCAGCAGTTGAGATCTACCAAATGGCCTTCGCACATTAGAAACCATGTTTTGGTTGTCCTTTTTAATCCAGTGCATTTGCTGTTGGGCATTGGCACAAATTAAGCTATTTTTTTACCCTTTGCGTCTTATGATTGAGTAATTTCTGGATGACCCGAAAGTACTTTCCAAAAAACTGAAGTAATTCTTCAGTTTCTTTAATTCTTCAATTCTTCTTTGTTACTTTCCACTTAGAACAGCTATGTGGATATAAGAAAAAGTAAGGAGTGATCAGATTAGTAAACAGCATTCCAGTATAGTCAGATTGAGTTGCATTTTAAACATGAAGTGTCCTATATCAAGCGAAAACCTTGATCGAAAGTCGTGAAGTAACACAGAAGACATATATAGATGTTCACCACTGTGGCACAGTGTAGACACAGAATGTATTTCTGTCGATTATTATAAAAATTAGATGACATGGTGGTAGTTTTATTTTGTCATCTCCAGTTCATGTTTAGTTTGCCAGGACAAAGGCATGTTTGAAGAGAAATAGCAAATAATAATTTGTGTTAAGAAGTACTTTAAGGAGGTTTCTTCAAATGTCCAAAGCGATAATAAAAGCTTTCACTTTTGCATCAAGACATTATATTTTTTTTTCAAAGGCTACACATCACAAACCAGGGAAGAAAGTCAAGTAGCCAGCTGGAATGTGTCACTGTGAAAATGTGAAATACAATGTGAAACACATGGAACCAGTGATGTTTTTTTTTAAAATCTGTGCTGTTCAATGTTCAAAACACAGAAAATGTATTGTTTATTGTTGTTTAAAATAAGTTCTGAAAAGCACAACAATGACTTTTAAAAATTCTTTTAAAATGTGGTTCTAATATCACATACAAGTTTCATTCAGATAGTTCTAAGAAATAGATAATGTAAGGGCACAGCCTTTTCAGACAATATGGCAGCCTTGTTGGGATCACATTCTCCAAAAAAACCTCTGGGTTAACGAGCACCTGCTCTCATTCACCTGCCCAGCTCAGGGAAGACAACTCGTCAGGTGTGTTTTTAAAAAGCTTCCTTTTCCTCTCGATCTGGCAAGTGGGTCTGCCCTCCGTTCCCACACAGACTGATCGACACAGAAAGCCTCCACTTCCTGCTTTTCAAACACTCACCTGACCAATGTTTTTTTCCTACAACTGGTCAGGTGACTGAGAACAGCTGCCCATTCCCCAGAGGAGTTTGAGTAATATGGACCAGACAAGGCTGACATATTGTCTGAACTGGCTGTGTGCTTACAATAATTTAAGTGAATCTAATTTTTTGTCTAGCCAGTTTGTGAAGGATCCTAGAGTTTGGGCCTCAACCAGTTGGCTAGAATGCCTTTTTTCCAGATACCTATTTGTGTAAAGATGTGTTTTTTGTTCTACATTCTAAATTAATTCCTCCTTAATTCCACCTCTGACACTATTTCCTTCTGTCACAACAGAGAGTGAAATGGACATCTGGGTTAAGTGTATTTACCTAAGTGTTAATTCAACACGTGCTGCTATATAAAACTTTCTGTTGTTTTTTTTAATTTCTTTTCCTTGGCATCTTGATGATCTGTTTCAACACTGAGATCAGTTTAATCCAATAACATTCTGCTGCTCACAATCGCCCATGCACTCCCTTGGGAACTTCCTGTGGAAGTAACTTTCCACTTATCAATGTCCAATTTAATTTGCTGAGTGTAAATATCTCCCAGTCCAGCACTTTGTATAAGTATTTTTTCTAATCCCATCACTTCCTTTCCGATGTTTGTCAGCTCCCCATATTTTTGTATTTTCTGTAAATTGGACCTGTGTAATGGAAATGGAGCCCTGAAGAACATGACACTGGACCTTAGTGTGGGTTGTTGGTTGTTGTCACCCCTGTGTGTCGGCATGGCTACAGGTAGGCACAGGAGGACTTCAGGTGTGGACAGTGCAGGGGTCACGCAGCACTCAGGTGATTCGATGGACCCTGTACATAAACCTCAAACAGATCAGAAGAATCCACTAGGTAGATCTCCTTAATGTAAGTTGCAAAAGAAAATTAGGTTAAACATTTTCTAAAGGCTGGTTTTAGGACAGCATATAATGTTCAGAGAACAGATGTATGCAGCGCCTAACAGTGTAATGCACCTGAAGGCAATAATTTTGCCTGGTAGACTTAAAGAAATATGTTATTTCAGAGAATGTAACATGTCACTCTTTTTTTACATTTCATCTTGCAAATACAGACCCTTTTGTAAGTGTTTTGTATCTGAGAGTCCCTGAGCATTCTCTCACACCTCTGTAAAATAATACTGCGGGTAGGTTCTGGATTCACACCTCTAAGGATGCGGGTTCAAATACCAGGTAAAAGTGCTTACTATGTCAATCCACTAGAAATCTGAAAGGTGTATTTTTAAGCTTGGATGTTTTTTTTAATCTTTCCTGGTTTTGGTCCACAAGCTTTCATTTCCAAAACCAGAGCCTGAATCACCCCTCCACACCACAGAAAAGAAAAGGATATTAAATACAAAATAACAATTTCTAAATAGAATGTACTTCTAGTACTGTCAAAAGACATTTTGTTTGTTTTAAAGTTTGTATCTGTTCATTTACTTGTCATATAGTGGTGTTTGAGCTGTTGCTCTGTAACAGTTACCATGGAATTGGTTTAGGGAATTTCATGAGGACTTAACTATAAACTATACCTTAAAGTGGCTTAACATTAATTTATAGTGGTTGCATTATTGGGTTATATTGGCTTTAGTCCAGGGAAAATAAAATTTGATTTTAAACTCATTAATTAAAAAGACATGACCATCCCAGTTGTTAGTTGTCTTTATTTGCCACATGCATTTATTATTTTGCCAGTCTGATGCCAATTAGTAAAAACATACCATGCAGTTTCCTGTGTTGTGGTGTACAGTAGATAATGCACCCAGTGTTTGGTGATGCTGAATGTTCTTCAAACACGTTGCAGCATATGGTAAAATGACCCAGTGCAGGAAATAAAACTATTAACCTCTAACACTTGTGTAAAAATAGCTAAAGCAGAAATAGATCACATAGTGGTTGTATAATTCCCAGTTCAGTTTACCCAAGCATGTGTAGGCTTGCTACATAGCAACTATGTACCTTTACAAGGCTAACTTCTGTATTGCTGTTTCTTTTTTATTACAATGCAAGTCCAACAAATGTATCTTATTTAATGTCTAGCATCTTTGCTTGGACAGAAATGATTCTGTAATTACAAAAAATAATGAACAGAAAACCCAAGAAAGAAAGGGGACTGCTAAAGACTAGCTAGTGCTGTTCTTGTGTTGGACACCCAAAGCCTCTATTCAGAGCATTAAGAAATGTCTTCATCCATTAAAGTTATAAAAGACAAAGGAGGTCAGTATTTATGTCATCAGCAGTTTAATAGGACAGTAATTTCATTGGTTAATAGACTCTGCACCTGACTTCACACTTTTTGGTCATGTATAATTTTTATAGATATTTTGTCCAGAGCACAATCTGTAACAAATTCAATTTTGCATTTGTATTATTTCATTTAACATTAGCTAAGCTTTTCTAAAAACACTGCCTTTCAGGTCTCAACAAACACCCTAAACAAAAAGTATTTCAGTTCCATTGTTGTTACAACAGATCTAGATTCTTCAATGACAGCATGCAGTTTTTTATTTCTCCAAAAAAAACTATAGAACTGGTAAAATGTTGTGGAGTAGGATGCTAACTAAAAATGCAATACATCTCAATCAAAAGGATTGAAAACAGCTAACTCATATATATATATTACACAGAAGAATAACAGTTCTGTTACAGTACATAACGCACTATACACAATCAGCAACAGTCAATTCACAACCAAAAACAAATATTTTTAATATTATCACCTAAACACAATCATTTGTGTTTTAAAAATAGGTCTGTAGTTTTATTGTTTTAATATAAAGAAAATCTTTACAAAAACTATTCTTGCATAAGTCATATTAGGCCATTGTGGAAATGTTACTGCTATTGAAATATGTAAAATGCTTGGGCCATAGTATTAGAGTGCAATGTACTGAGATGCTTACTGTACATATTGCTGTTGTCACATAGATTTCCAAAAATCTGTAAAAACATACTTCATTTTACTTTGTAATGTATCAGAATACTATGAGGCTATAAAATATTTCAGATTCTGGTCACTCTATATTTTCCTGTATGAATACATTAAAACATTAATGTTTATAGGCATTACATAATGATGAAAAAGGAATGCCTCAACTGTGTTACTGCACACCACTTATGACAGAATAAAAGTAAATGTTTTAAATATTTTTCTTCCTAAACATACAAAAGAAATATCTTATCCTACACTTGTTATTCAATCCTTTGTGACTAAAATGTTTTGTCTGTAACATTTAATCACTATAGTTGAACCAGTGAAAGTGTCTTCAGGTACAGTTTATTTTAATAAAAGGAAATATTTATTGTATTAATTGGAAATCATCAGCAATTATAATAAATTCTTGAGAAATGGTGACTGCTAAACTTGTCATATCCTGTGAATATTATGTTTTAAATGCTGGTAGATGTACTATACATTATGTTCAAATTGTGATTAAATCAAACCTAATGGAAATATTTGTTGATCATAAGTTTACTGACTTCATCAATTAAAACTCTTTCTGTATTGCTTTTAAGGTTTACCATTTGCTTTAAAAATCAAATAACTTTATATGCTTGAGAAATTATCTTTGTCTTCTACTTTGAAATGCAAATGATACTCTACATACTGTACAACTTCAGTACTGTATATTAATTTTTTCACTGTACAATGAAAAGTGTGCAATTCCTAGATTACATTTAGTCTTGTAGTTTTACAAGGTGAGTTAGAAATCAAATGCTTTCATCAAAATACAGTATTCTATAATAAAAGCTATTGTATGAATACAGTACATGTCAGGCAAATAATAGCATTATAGATTATTTTTCAAGTAAATATGACTAAATGTACAGTAATTCAAATCCATGATAAAACATTGACAAACCAATTAAATACAGTACACTGTCTAGAGTTAGTCTATGTATGACAATAGTATATCAAATACAGTATTTTGATGAAAAGCAAAATAATGTCAGACAAGGGGGCTGAAATGTGTTTAGACTAGTTTCTAAAAATCATTCTATTATGCTTTCTGTAGTTTTTGTAAACATATTTTCAGAATTCATTTGGTAGTGGTTTTGGTGTGTACTTTAATGTTTAGCTATGATAATTAAGATAGCTTAGCATATGGATACCATGAGTTTGTCCTCTTCGATATACCGCTCTTTTACGTCATATTATATTCTCTCTTGGTTATGTAATATGAGTAGTCCATCCATCTGTAACAAGGCTCAGAGACACTGAGCCCTGTTACACATCCTTGATCAGAAAGCTGCTTATTCCTAATAAGGGTATTGGCAACCTGGAGTCCCTGAAGCACAGGGCAAAGGGTGAGAACACACCCTGGATTGGACATAACACACACATGCCTTCTGAAGGTAGAAGGAAATTAGAGCACCTTATGAAAGCCATACAACTGAGCGGAGAACATATAGTACAAACAGAAAATGCCACAGTACAGAATTAAACCCAGGGCCCAGGAGTTGAGTGGCAGCAGTGCTAACAGCCACACAACTGGGTTGTCTGCACGTGATGTAATTTGGAGTAAAAACTTTGACTAAATATGTATCTAAGGTCAAATACCTTCTGGTTTATAATAAATAAAACATGAGTTTGTGAGCCTGAACAGTGAGAAGTTTTCCCTTTCAGTGTTTCCAATTTTGCATTTATAGAATCTAGATCATTGATATAAACTGGTAAGACCAGTGGTCCTTGTACAGATCCATGTGAAACTCCACCTATTACATTACCCCAGTTTGAGCAAAATGCCTAAATACACCATATCACATGCCCCATGTGTACACCCAAAACTGATGTTGCTTGTTTAAAGAACTCTAACAAGATGGTAAGATAAGACCTATCTTTTATAAATCAGTTTTGGTTGTACCCTATAATTTGATCTTTATATGGGTTATTCTCTAATTTAGCACTACTAATGGTTTCCATGATCTTCCATGCAATAGAAGTCAGACTTAATGTTCTATAATTACTAGGTTCAGTTATGTCATCCTTCATAGAGATGGGCACTATATTGGCAGGTACAGTATACAGAGTGATGGTTTACAAAATATTTGTAATATTAGTATGATACATACTAGAACAAATTAATAAGTAAACAGTTCTTGTTCTCTGAGGTTGGAATTTGAACATTAGATTGATGACATTGAGGTCAAAGTTGCATTGCAGGATTTGTGGGCCAAGCATCCATATTTTATGTTGGGGACACCCATAGCCTTTTAAAGCAGTGTTAGATGTGTATGTGAAAGAGGCCTATGTGGTATATACGTAGTTCACAAATTTACTTATTTATTTAATGATGTCATTCCTATATGAATCATGTATATCATAACACACCTCTGAGACATGTCATATGCAGACGTTTTCAGATGACTCTGCAATTGTGGGGTGTATTAGAGAGGGGAGGGAGGAGGAATATAGGAGCTTGATTACCTACTTTGTGGAGTGGTGTCATCTTAACCATCTCCAGCTTAACACCAGCAAGACCAAAGAAATGATCTTCGACTTTCGAAGGAATAAGTCTCCGCTGAACCCTGTTTCCATCCAGGGTGAGGACATAGAGGGCGTACATTCCTACAAGTACTTAGGGGTACACCTGGATGATAAGCTGGAGTGGTCTGGTAACACTGACGCCCTGTACAAGAAAGGTCAGAGCCAACTCTATTTTCTTAGGAGACTCAGGTCCTTTGGTGTGTGTGGAACACTGCTATACATTTTTTATGAATCAGTGGTGGCGGTGGCCATCTTCTACGCTGTTGTGTGCTGGGGCAGCAGCATCATGACAAAAGATGCAAATAGGCTCAATAAACTTAGCAAGAAGGCTGGCACTGTGTTGGGGATGAGCCTTGACCCCATGGAGGTGGTGGCTGAGAGGAGAATGCTGACCAAGCTCACAGTCATCATGAACAACGCCTCTCATCCGCTTCATGGGACTGTTACTGGGCAGCGGAGCACTTTTAGCAACAGACTGCTCCAGCTATGGTGATCAAGGGAACGTTTCCGCAGGTCTTTCCTTCCGGCGGCTGTCAGGGTTTATAACGCTGCCCTAGGCTAGGACTGTTAGCCCTTCATTTGCTCATCTATGGACAGCATGTTTGCTCCATTGTACTTTTTGGACAAGCAGTCTGTATAAACCTATGCACATTTTGCACATATTTTATTGTTTTTACAGTGACTATGATCATCACATTTTACACACACCTATGTATTTATTTATTATTTATTTTTATTTATTTTGTTGTCTTTTGTTTTATAACTATTCTGATGTCTGTTTTTGCTTGTCTTGGGCTGGACTGCTGTAACACATCAATTTACCTACGGGATTAATAAAGTATTATCTATCTATCTAAAATTAATTGCAGATTTTTATTTTATTTTTCTAAAACTATATTTTATGCCAAGAAGAGAATTGCAGCAGAATCAGAGTGTTCAAAGCTGCTGCACATCTTATTAAATTTAATCTGCTTTCAATTATAAATCTACTAACAAGAACAAATGAAAAGTTGGTTGCTACTTTGGATTGTTTCTATGAAAAACAATTGTTTTCAGACTTTTTTTTAAACTACTGTCGAACTATGTTAAAATATTTGAATGGTTCATAACTGGTAAGGTAATCTAAAGCTTTGGTTTGTTATTAAATGCGTGGTAGTATTTTTTCAATGCACATAGAGTAAATCCAATATTATTGAATGTTTTAAAAATTACTTTAAAAAAGTAGACATTGTCATATACTTGGTAGGCTGCTTATATTATTTGAATGTTTATGTTTCATGAATAAATACAAGTATCTGGGTTAGAATTTCTGACAAAGTTCATCTTCATAGAACATGGAATATTGTGTGTCAAAAATATTAAAAATATATGCATGCACCCTAATCCCTCTGATAGAAAGAAAGCAAACATTATCCCGTAATTAATATTCTGCTCAAAATTCTTACAACATGATAAGGAACAAAACACTCAACAAGCAAACACTCAAAAGCAGCTTTTAGATAAAGGATGGATGGAGGATTGGGCGGAACATGTTTCTATTAAAAAGGTATTTAAAATGAAATGCTTGGAAAATAACCAAGAAATCTAATTTTAGATGGGGAGATTCATGCAAGAGCTTAAAGCTCTTTCAAACAACAAAACAAACAGCAAATAAGAAGTACAATTCACAAACTGTGTCCAAATTGGCATCAAAGATATTCACAATGGTTCAACACTGTAAGCTACACCACCTTTGCCTTTGTATACAAAAGACCACACAAAACAAAAACAAATTACATATATACAGTACATGAGTATCGGAAGTAAAAAAGTACAGTATCTAATGCAATTATCTCAATAACAATTTCTGTAAGCATAGGTTGTGTCAGGCAGTAACAGCTGCACAAACCAGCCTTACAAAAACTGATTTTTCACTTGGTGTATTGGAAAAAAGTTTGCTGCAGTATCACAGTTGCAGATACTGTACATACAACATGCACAAGGGCAGCCATTTGCATAATATACACAAATCTAATATAGCATTTTTTCCAGTTCTGAATAACAAAATTCTTTATTCGTACTTTACTGCTTCAAAAGTAAACATTATGTCTTAATCCAGTCCAAAATTAGGCCTAATTGCTGTCTCCATGAAACTGTCTTCCAGGTTTTGGACTCACGATGTTTTAAAAAATAATTTCCTTTAATAGTGTGTGCACCACTGCTAAAAGCTTCAGTGTGATCACCATATTTAAATATTCAGAGAATGTTTGCATCTTTTATTTTGCAAGGTCCAAGCTCTTAACTTTACACAAAATTCAATGCATAAAGAGCTATGTTTCATTTTCTAAAACCTATAGCCAACGTAAGACTGTCACCCTGGAAAATAAAACTCTTCCTCCAGTCTTTGCAATCCTTCAAATACTCATGAAAATAAGCACATAGCCATCCAACAGTAGATCTTCTTTAAGACCTTTTACTTAGAGAAAGGCGCGGTTTATAATGCTGACACTTTCACTATGTTGCTCTGCAAGTAGTCTGGAGACCCTGTAGTGTCGTCCCCTTCAGGCGTTGTCACAGGAGGGGTTGGCATGCTTATTATTGCTGCAGTGATGTATGGCTGGTCACAGTTCAGATGGACAGTCTCCTCAATCTTTGCATTCAAACTGGATCGACTTTAAAAAAAAAATCAATGCACACACAAAATTGAGCAGACAGAAATACGAAAGAGTTTACACAGTACATCTCACAAAAAGATTTCTGCAGTTGCCTGTAGTCGAATCACTTTAAAAATCTAAAGGGCTAAGAAGCCAAGACAGGCAAATTCCAACAAGATGAGACATGATTTCAACTGCACATTGTGTTGCAAAGCGGCCTAATGGACTTTCAGTGTTTTGGTATTTAATATCAGACATAATCCAACCACAAATTCCTTAAGGCTGACTGTTCCTGCTGCAGACCTTACTCAACCATTTCACACTAGTTTGAAAAAAAGATAATGCACAAACTGTAAAGCAGGATTCAACTAAGGGACGAGTAAGCTGAAAAAGGCACTACTCATGTGTCGTATGCATTGACAATAAACCAAAATAGACTGTATAATGCATAAAGAAAACTTAAGCTTGTTTTTAACATTGCATGGCTCACCTAATTAAAAAAAAGAGAGCTATAAATGAATTTGGTGAAGTGCAAAGATTGGCCCTTACTGAGCACTACCTTAAAATGCTAACAGCCAAGGCAAACCTGACGTCTGCCCAGGTTAGAGTACCTGTTTGACATTGGCCTCTCCTGGATCTGGATCGTACTGAGTTCCTGCACACTTCCAGGGCGGCTAACCAACATATTTGAGTTGGGGAGGCGGAAGGACTTCTTGCTCCGTCGAGTGCAGCACGTCGTCAGGCCATGTTGTGAGGAGACTGAGGAGGAGCGAGATCTCGGCTGTTTCGCTGTGGATACCTCCATGCAGCTGGTCTCATAGGTCTGCTCGTCCACAAACTCATGATTCTTGCAAAGAAATTGAACAGCAACACATAGCATAACACACAACACACAACACACAGCATAAACAAAAAACTGGCATGGAACGGATTGCCGGGCATTTAATATGAAGAACAAGAAAAACAAATCTAGGTTTAGGGGCTACATGTTTTTAATTTTATCTTTTTAAATAATATAAAATTTAGATTTTTTAAATATTTTTAACTAGAAAACCGGATGGAATCTCTTACAAAGTGCTTTAAAGCGGAAAAATCTAAATAAAAAAATTAAAGGGTAAGACAGAGATATTGATTCCCCAGGGAAAATGTAAAGCATTTTTGTTCATTTTCAAGCAGTTTCAAGTTAAATTTTATAATCTTAGTTAGAAACAATGACTGGTTGTTTGTGTGTCATGGGATTCTGGGACATCTGTAAGAAAGGAGGACAGTTTCATTTGGGCAGTGAATAATTACAATGCAAAACCTCTGTTATGCTTGCATGTTTTACCGAAATTTTCAGTTGTTCTTATACTAGAACTGGGTAAAATATGTTCTATTGTTTTTACTATAAATTTTACACAAAATTGTGCTACTTATGTGGATTTCGAACAGCAGCTCAGGTGGAATGGTGACAATGTGCAAATCAGCCATTGTGTAAATGTAATTGTAATGTAATGGAGTGAAGACATGAGCTTTAAAAGTGGAACTTTCTTTGGAGAGAATATGAGTTTTGCATTACTCACATTTAGCTAAGGTCAAACTGTGTTGTGAAACAATTGTAAATCCAAGGAAACATGTCAGTTTTAAAAGTAATTCACAAGAGGTTTTTTTTTTTAAAGATTCACTGTATGACAAGGATTACATTCTAATAGCATCTTTGAGAGCTAATACCTCAGACACTTACAGAAGGCCTTACACTGCACAGCTTTCAATAACATTAACTTACTGTATGTGGCTAAGTAGGACATACTGTTTCTCTCTTATTATAGATTTTCTATAATCATTGCAGTAATAAACTTACCCTGCTTCCCAGCAGGCTTGCTTCCACAAGCAAAACATTATTTTAGATCCCCTACAACCATCTTGTAAAAGACCGCAGGAGAACTTCATAACATAATTTGGCTTTGGGGAGTTCTAGTGCTCGGGATCTGCCGATGGTTAGAGGGGATATCAAAACAATATGCTTAAGCAAGCCAATGTACTGTAATAGTTTCCATTGAGTCCAGCGAACTCTCAGATACCTTGTATCCATCTGACACAGGGGAGCGGGAGAGTGGTAAGAGGTAAGTAATTTTCTTTGTTCATTTCCATTTACCCGAGTGCTTTTTCCTAAAGTACTTTACTGTACTGTAAGATTCAGCAGAGTGCAGATTCAAATCATGCCCTTGGAGAAATCGCTCTAATTCTCATTGAGAATAGAAGTGTCTCAATATAAAAATACAAGGTTTGCTTTGAACATTAGGCGTGTAAAAACATTTTGAAATCACCATCAGAACAATAATTGTCAAAACATCCACCTTTAGCTATAAGAATGGCTTATTGTGCATGGTATCTTTTTCAAGAGCAAACTCATTATAGAAAGTGACAGGATATCTTGACACAGTAATCTCAGTGTTAAGTGCTACCCCCTCTGAGAAATAAAGGAACAGTAAATTCAGATACCTGCATCATAATCAGGTAATTGGTCCACCTTCACTACTGGTTTATGTGGACTGAGCAATCCACGATCGGAAATAAAAACATGAAACAGATACAGTACCCAACATTATTGAAATGACAAGTATTGACGCAGTTATGCATGTTTCAAAAACTCCTTACCGTTGTTTTCTCCAGACAATGCAGTAAGTGGTGATGTTGCCTTTCAAAGGATGAGCTTACTTTGGTAACCAGGGCCTGTCCTGCTTCTTTTGAGGCCTTAAAATACATAACGCAAAATCCTTCAAACATAATCTGAAAATAGGTACATACTCTAGCCATATTAAAGTTAAGGAGCTAATGGTTTATTTCACCATTTCTCCTCCACTCAACATGGACTTTTATAAATGTCTGTTTTTTAGACTGGATCGTTCATGGTTGAAACTTGGCTTATATGGTGCAGGTGAGAAATTCGAAATTCTTTGTTAAATGTTCTGCAGTCTGCATAAGAACACATTTTGAGAGTAACCATATACGGATAGGTATATAATCGGCAGCCTTATTTAAACCATGAAAATACACGACCCTTCCAGACACTTCAAACGCTTTCCAAAGTCATGCAGATTGAAAATCTCATTCCTTTACACAATGAAATCCAAATGCTTTAAGATGATGCCATGGGGGCAATCGCCCAGTATAAGACCAGTCTTCAGCTGTGTCTTAAATGGTGTGTCTCAAATGTGTGTTAAAAATGCATGAGGAATAAAACAAAAGAGCTGATGACGGTTAAAGGAAAACGTTGTGGAAGAGACGAGATTGGTGTGGTTGTGGGTTCCCCCACAACCACTGCCTGTCAGTGTCTGCTCCTGGTTCAGCAGCATGCATTGCCTTTATTTAGTAATAATGGGTCCCATAACCCCCTGGGCCAGTGCAATGAAGACCTGGAAACCCATCAGGTTTTATTCTGAGTTACATTGCTGCTGGCACTGGTGAGTGAAACATTAGAGAACACGACTGAAGCACTTATGTTACAGCTCTGCAGATACACCCTTTACCACTCTGAAAGTTGCATGCACCAGCTCAGTATATCCATAACCAGAGGGATGCTGCTCTGTCAGTTGTGACCATTACCTGCTCAAGTGAATCAGTCAGCAAGCCATTGCGTTTGCTCTGCATATATGCATTAGCGCTGCCACTCTTCGCCACCCGAATTCTAGCAAGTCTCGCTTTCTGTTTGGAAAACATATGCCATTTAGCTTTCTATGTTCTGTTCTTTTTTTAAATCAGGGGTGCTTTTTAAACTTCCAGCATGAAACTGCAGCAAGTGAGAATGGAGGTCTGTCACACTGAGGAGATTGAAAAAGTGTTCACCTAACCCCTTTTGACACCTCCTACGTTCACAGCCAAAACACGCACATTTGAAGAACCTGAAATTACACCTGAAGCTAATCAAACCGAATCCGAAACCGAAGACTTGGGGATAGAAATAGATGTGTCTGTTTGTTTGCAAGCCTTTGTTAGTTGTACTTATTAGTATTCATTATTGTGCTCTGGTGATTTTGAATTAATACGTGCTTCTAGAATTGATTTGCCACAGACTGATTTAATATAATGTTTAACAAACAAAGCATATGAAAACTCATGCAGCTGTCTTGCAAGAATGGTGATAACAACTAAATACATGATAATTACTATCAGAACAAAATTTATACATTAATGACCTTTACTTGTCTAAGCATATTATTAGAAAATGTTTGGATAACATTATATAGCAACTGGAAAATAGAACAGATAAATACCAATTAACAATTAATTAATAACAAATCTATAAATTTCACTAACGTATTGAAGATCCATTCATAATATACTTAAAATGTCCCTTTCTGTCAAAATCCTTTTCTCCTTTTCTATACACATTTATTAAATACTATTTTTCTCTTATATGTCTATAATAATATGTCCAATTATTTTCTTGCTATTCCTTTCCTAAACCCTTTTCCTGCAGTGTTATTGTCTTGTGATTTATCCAAGTTAATCCCGTTTGCTGCTGATGAATGAAAGAAATGCTGCTGTAAATTAAGTTTTTAACAACATTTCTCTTGCATTTGTTTCAGGAGTTTTCATGCCTTCACGGTAATGTTTCCACGTTTTAACCTTTCATTACTTAAGCAATCCAGTTCCTTCTGAGATTCTAGCTAACTTGAAAACCAGACTGTTGTTTTTGGGAATGCTTTGCCACTGGTTTTGCAGTTATGTCTTTGGACACTGGAAGGAATAAACTAATTTTTTTCTCAAGGGCCTCTTGTGTAAAGTATGGACTAACTGTTCTAAATTAAGAGCTGAGAGCATACAGTGAATTATCATGTGATATTGTATAGTTCAAAAATAAATTCTTAAAGGCCTCTTAGGAATGGACTTAGCTTCCTGGATGCATTTCTGGTAAAGAAAAAGGAAAATGGAAATCTTTATTAATATATTTAATTCTATCATTCAGAAAGCAATTGTCTTTGTGTCTATGTCTGTTACAGGTAACTAAATGGAACCAGAAATGTTTTGTTTGCATACAGTATTTCATTCCTTGCTCAGGTTACATGACTGAATTTTAACAATTTAAAAATGTCTTAGGCGGTTGATGATTTTCAAATGTAGTTTAGCCTTTTGAAACCATGTATGAGGCTACAAATGAATTGTCTGGTGATTTATTTTAGTCTTTAACTATTTTTGCTCTGCATAAAACATCATTTTTTATTATTCATGCAGAATATGCTATTGTTGAAGTCTGATGAGAGAAGGTTCTCTCAGCCTTACCTCACAACATATGTCCTTGAGTAATAGTATCAGGTATTCATACTGTTTTTAAATTTAGAGAGCAGAACTGTTCCAGATGTGGTCTAATGAGAGTGCTGCACACTTTTAAGACAAGCACTCTTGTATCCTATTCTCTTTGCTATGCACCCATGAACCATATTTTCCTTTTTTATTGCTCGAGCAAATTGTCTAGATGATGACAGTGATGTGTGTCCTTAAAAACCAAGGGGAAAGTAATGCAGAACAGAACTTCTGGGTTAGACAAACCCACCTTTGACTCTCTTGTGTTAATCAAATGTGCACATCAATCGATGATACATTCACATGGCAGCACTCCATATCCAAGGAGTGCAAAAGGAACTTCCTGTGTCATATTTTTAGTTTTACTGCCATTTGGTCTGAGACATGTAAATGCTTACTATTATTCAATGATACATACCAGCAAATTTCCCAATTAGGGATTTAGTGTTTTAAAATTACACTGATAGTTGTATAAGACAGATACAAATAATATCTTCAAATGGCAACAGTAGGCCCTTCTGTATATTCAAAGATTTCAAGTGTAGAGATGCATATATGCTTAGTAAGCCTATGTTGCTCAGATAAGCCATCACTTAAGCAGTATTCAAAATAATACCAGTAAGAATACATAGTTAAGAACACTAATGATTGGAAATATTTTAGCAAAAAGTTGCACTGAACAAGTGTGCAGTTCTATAGCCACAGGTTTAGACTCCCACTGATGTTGGTGGGATAAGCTACACTCACAAGCAGACACCTCCATTCCAGAGGCAAATACAAAAGTTTTCAAAACCAGAAACACTACCTTAATAATTAATTTTGGTACATTGAGATCTGATTTACATTCATGAAAATGGAATAACTAGTGCAGTTTTCTTTTATCTTTATACACCTTATTTATAAATCCAGCCTTTTCTTGCTTCTTGTTGACAAACGGTAAGATAAAATGCATTTGACATGTTAGACAATACATGATTGATAATATTGTCTTGAGATTGTGCACAGGTCACATATTAAAATTGGCATGAATAAGCCACTGACTGTCCCCTTGTTGACATTACAGACATTTAGTATTAAGTAGTGAGGAAGAGCTTGGTTTACCACTTCGCCTGTCAAGGCCAGAGGACCTTTCCTGTACAGTGCCACAGCAGTTTCCGATATTGGTTACTCCCACTTCTAGACTACGTGTTTCTTGCAATCACAGGATGCTCATGTGAAAATTATTTATATTAAATGTGACTTTTACTGTTTGTTAGGCTGACCTGGTTTATTGATGGATAGTTAAAGCTCCCAGTTATGCCCACATTAGCCTCAGTACAGGTAATATTAATTGTGTCACACTGGTCTTTATTGAAATTAATACTTAAAACATTTTGCTGGGCATTCCACTGCTACCACACCTTTGCTTATTCTTACTTGTCTACTCAGTCCAAGTGCCCATACTGTGGTTTGATTGAATTTGTATAAGTTTGGTAACTGGTAAATTGTTACTAATGTACAGTGACATCGCTCCATTTTTATTCAAGCCTGCTATTCCTATACAACATCTAGAGCAGAGAATCGCAGAAACGACACATTTGGTGGTGGAAGCATTGTTGTATAGAGTTGTTGTCAACAGTGTTAAGAAAGCCATTTTTGTGAGAAGGTCCAAATCAATTCTCAAAATCTTTACAATCAGGTTGGGGGAAAGTGTTTTTCAAATTGTACATTGCACACCACCAGGGAATGGTTTATAAGACCACCTTAAAATCCTCCGTTTTGACTGACACTGAAGTTGCCTCCACAGAAATGTTATGTTTTTTCATTCTACTTTTCACAATGGAAAACCTCTACTTTTTCCCTTAGCAGTGAAGTTGTTTGGGGAATGAAACAAGAATGGAACTGCGACCACCAACACTTACAATCTTGAGGCAAATGGAAAGCCTGCAAAATATTAAATGTTCGTTTTCTTTTTAGTTTTAATATCACATTTTTTGCAGAATTTCTATATTATTGCAAAAAAGTTTCTGGATTCCCTAAGACATAAGTCCATGTTCAAGAATTGGACAGAATATACATATATTTATATAACAACATACATTTAATTTCTGTTAAAGTTATTAAAAAATCATAAATTCTAAATGAAGTCTGTGGCTCAGCTGAAGACAATAGTTGCAATATTTTGCAAGCAATTACCAAGACATTCACAAGCTTTTCTAATTCATCAAAACTTTTAGGGACTTTCAGAGCTTATTGTGAGTACAGGGTTGCACTTGTCTGTGTTTGTCCAGTCTTCATGGCTGCTGAAATTGTTATGACAGATTGAATGATTTTCCATATGAGAAGTTTAATTTGTCTGTTTATTTTGGAAGAACGTTTGACTTCCTGAACAGAAATACGCACAGTGGTATCGGCTAAAAAGATATGTTAACTGTCAGGAATTGACAAAGGACTTTGTTAATTAAGAAAAGGTTTGTTATTATTGTTATAATGTGATAGCTTCCTCATATGACCAATTAAGCATTTAGTGCTACATTTTCTGTGGCTTGGTAAAATAATACATGAAGGCCAAGAAAATGTAATAACTGTAATAAAGCATTAATGTACCTTCTGAGCCTTGCGCTTGTCAGCTCTTTGATTCTGATGATAGATCCGGCTGAAGTTCGAGACAATTACGGGAACAGGCAGTGCGATGACCAAGACTCCACTCAAAGAGCAGATTGAGCCAAAAATCTTGCCTGCGATGGTCTTTGGAACCATGTCACCATAGCTGAAAAAAAGGGGAGAAATGGTTTAACTCAGGTGAGTGGCAATGGCAGCCTCTATTCAACACTCTACTATGTAAAACACAGTGTTTATGAGACTGCCCACCCACATGTCTTCTTTGTGTTTTTATGACAATGGACTGTTTACATGTAGAGTTTTATTTATTTGTATACATTTGGGGTTCCTTTGCTTTTTGCATACTCTGATTTTGAGGTTTTAGAATCTCTGTCATAATTTTTCATTCTGTCTTCTACTGGATGTCTATCTATGTCTATGTTCTATGTCAGATAGACATAGACCCTGTACACTTCATTATCCTCTAAAATGTCATACTGTTAAATGAGATGCTTTTATCGTGACTTACAGAGGAAGTTCAATCTAAATGAAATGTAGTTCTGGATTTCCTCACTAGGGGACACCAGGAGGCCACTTTCCTGATGATGGTCTTTTCTGCCATCAGTGTTAGAAATATCAGGCTTTGTTTTTCAGGTATGATCAACTGACTATTCATTTTAAAAACATACACTGCAAACTAATCATAACTGAATGAAAGCAAAATTCAGCTGAAATCACTCCATGAATTGATATTTCATATATCCCAAAGGACCTTAAAGCGCATGTAGGAGTCCAACACCCACTTGGGTGACATGTGGCGACTACCCTTTTCAAACAGCCCCACTACTCCACAGATTGGGTGGAGGAGTGAGAAACCGCTTCAGCAATTGAATTAAGGGGGAAATTTAGAAAGGCCAGATTGTGGAAACCCACAGTGGAATTTAGTCAGGACAGTGGGAATAACACCCCAACTGTTTCAAAATGTGTCATGAGATCTTTACAAAATATGCTTAGGGTGCTCAGGGTATACGTTCACAATTAATTATGATGATTATTTTTTCACATGACATATTTTAATTTCAAATCTAAATGCAATAATCTTCACAGACTAACCGTTTCACTCCTTCATTTTGAGTTTTTAACACCTAACACTTTTACACCAAGTTATTACTTAAGAAATGCAAAAAAGTATCACAGGTTTAGCACTGTTTTTCAAGAAGCGCAAAGAACTGTACAATCTCGCACATATAATATACAACACAAACAAAAAGAAAGTAGAAAGATGTATAGCAAACTAACTCAAAAGCCAGAGTAAGGTAATGTTATGCAGGAGGAAACAATATGCCATTGTCATGTTCCTAGCATATGCTGTACTTCAAATGATATCACACTGGCAAAAGTAACATCAAAAGCTTCTAACACCCACCAAAGGCTGAATTTTAGTACAGTCACCTACAGCAACATCATTGTTGTTACCAATTGTTAACCACTTTACAAAGCTGATGTTGGAATCCTATGAGCATAACCTCAGTCTTATCACAGTACAGCTGCAAGTTCTGTTGCATCTATACTTTTCACTGTATATATCTTATATCTTAATGTCTGTTGAAGTTTTAATCACTGCTGTGATACAATGACTTAGTGAAAAAGAGAAGGAATGTGCTCTGAGAGCATGCAGGGCATTTGCCATTTACAGTAGCACTCTCTCAAGAGCTACTCTTTCCATCATTCCCAATGTTGAAAGTGGCCTGTAGTATTACCAGTCCTGAAGCCAGCCAAGCACCTGTGGGATGAGTTAGGCCAATGCATGTGTGAACATCAATCACTATCAAATAAAATCAGTGATTTGGCACCTGCCTTGCAGACCTGGTGGAAGAAGATCCCTGTAGTACACACCCAACATTTATCTCGTTCATTCCACACAATCTGTATGCTTATGTTTGAGGTAATGTTTATCACAGCAGATAGTGATCCCTTTGTTATTGGAAGGTGTCAGGATTGCTACTGTGTGGTAAGACTACTATGGGATGTTCTGATACTCTTCCTTTGTATCTGTAGCCAGTTGGTGAAGGATGGCCAGTCATGGCCATCAGGTTGTTTTAGTATTTTTTCTTGATGTTGCATCATTGTAATTCAAACACTGTCTGATCTTCTAAAAAAATGTCAACACTTCCTGATAAGCTTACTGGAACACAAAATGAAAAAAAGAAAAGAAAAATAACAGAGCTCAGTGTAGCACAGAGAAGTAATTTTACCCTCAATCTGCAAAGGTGTTTTTATTTTACAGTTTTACTGTACCACCTTACTGGTTGGTCTGACCCATGCAACCGTTAACATAATGCTCATGACATGTAAAAACACACTGCCTTCTATTAAGTCTGTCAAGCAGAATGACATTCATCAGTGAATAAAATACAACATACAGTACATCTTTCTGCAACTGCCTTAGATGATCTCTGGTTCACAGAAGATAGTGATGTCATCTCTTTGCTGTCAGCTACTTACCACTGAACAGCCTCCAAGCATGCAAACCATTTTAATGCAAACAGTGAACTACAGTCATTTTGACCTGCTGATGCACAGATCATTCTTTTTGTGCTGAAGTCTGATAATGATTACTGTGGTGGTGGAGATGTCTTACATTCCAGGACGTGCCCTGTTGCAAACAGAACTGGTTTCCTGGTTTATAAGGATTAGCCCGATGATTGATGAAGCGAACATCTCATTCTTCCAGCAATATCAGAAAGGCCACCTTCAAACATGTGGATAACTGCTGAGCTATCATTTGCTGTTTGCGCATGTTTTAAAATCATATCCTTTTGATATGCATTTTTCAATTCTTAATGAACTTTTTGGGAATTCTAGTTCAACTCATAAACCATAAACTGAGCACATGGAACCTTTAATGAAATGACCCAGTCTCAGTATTTTGTTATTTAAGGAAACAATACTACCCAAACAATCAAAAAACATACCTGCTTATTATTTAAAATGTTATATTATACATATACTGAGCGTGCTATTGAAGTAAAACATGAAATGTTGAATATTCATGGCACTTCAATATACAACGCCTTGAAAATCTTGAAAAAGTATTCACCCCCTGCAAAGTTTTGGTAATTGCAACATTTTGTTGCTGTCCAAACTTGTAGTCAGGCTTTATCCACCCATGTTCTAGTCACTTCATCCAATTCAGAACTGTGGGTGAGCCGAAGCCTATCCCAACAAGCAATGGGTGCAAGGCAGGGTACACCTTGCTCAGGACACCACTCCATTGCAAGGCAGGCAAACAAAAACACAGACACTCACACCATGGCGTATTTTCTTAGAAGCCAAATTACCTACCAGTATATCTTTAGACTGTGGGAGGACCTGGCGAAAACCCACCCAAACAAAGGGGAGAACATACAAACTCCATGCAGATAGCACCCCAGGTCCAGAACTGAGTCCAGGGCCTGGTGCTGCAAGGCAGCATGCTAACCATTGAGTTATCAATCTGATGGGGCTTTAAGTGGTGTGCAAATAAATAATATATATTTTTTAAATTAAAGCATTCTCAATTGCATACGTAGGCAACCCTAACTCTGTTTAGGTGCAGAACAATAGTTTGAAAGGCCACAAAATTAGTGTAATGATCTCTGTCTGTGTGTAATCAAAGTGGTTTAACTTGACTTCAGAGTAAATACATCTCTCTCTGCAAGTCCCCTCAGATATTGAATTTCATGCCTCAATTCACAAAGTGATACAACAAATCAACCATGAAGACCGAGGAGCTTTTGAAACAATTCAAGGATTAAATAGTAGGGAGGCATAGATCAGGAGAAGGTTACATATCCCTTTGAGTACAGTGAGGTCCAATATTAAGAAAAGGGAAGCGTATCATACCACTCAGAACTACCTATATCAGGCCACACCTTCCAAACTGAACAGATGGATAAACAGGGAACTGGTTAGAGAAGCAACTGTGAAGCCAACAGTGACTTTGAAAGATTTGGCAAGTTCTATTTCTGAGATGTGAGTTACTGTTCATACACAAATATCCTATTTCCTACACAAAGCTGGCCTGTATGGGTTTTTCAGTAAAGTAGCCTTTACTGAAAAATTCTCATCTTAAATCTTGTAGAAGGCATACTTCAGACATAGCTAAGGCAGATGTGACCTTACCTTTACACTTTAAAATTTAATTGAAAGTTAAGTGTTCTCGTCAATGTTTCAGTTTGTTCAATGTGTCCATAATTTCTGGACAGCTCTAGTGTCCTTCGAGCTTGATAACTTTCTGAGGATCTGTAAACCTTGGAGAGTGCTGTATATTGAGGAGTGAATGAGTACAGATCTGAGCTTCTGTTTTTATGATTTCATCGAGAGTGCTGTTATATAGATTGACAGCATCAATTAACAGAGCCTATACAACCTGTATCCAAAGGTGAAGCCGTGACTGTGCTCATGAATTTAGCAGGATTAAGTAGATGATGAGGACAAAAGGACATCTGTTCATGCTTGAAACTTTTCTGAAAGGTTTGTATTACAAAAAATAAAACTGCAGATTTTGTGTTATCAAATAATCCAACTACCAAATATAATCCCACGCATGGAGAGGCACACGTGACTTGTATACAGTATTCTTTAGCACAGCATTAGCAGGCATTGCCTGAACTTCAGAGAGATCAATAAAGCAGATCAAACTATGTATATTTCTTTACTTACTAAAAAAGCTCAAATACTGACAGCAGACCAAAATAAAAAGGAACTGGGTCGTATTGCAGACATTGTTTGAGAAGCAACTCAACTACTGCCTATTTCCTTATAAAGTACCTTCACATTTTCCATTTTGCCTGGAAAGACCTAAAATCTCAGGCCCTGTAGAGTTTTACAAAATAATCACCTGACTAATTATGTATCTATTATGCGCGGGCACTGAAGAGTTTTTTTGGTGAAAATGTTTTTGATGTAAATACCCTATAATATTGGGAGCTTGAATGCCCAACTCTAAAATTATCTGAGTTACAGTACATTGTGGCACAGGACCCTGGATCATAAACCCCTAAGAATACTTACGTAGTACTAAGAAGACTAATGGTCTTAAGAGGGACAATTGCAAGTTCTGCAACCTTGTACAGTAAATCAATATAAATTCTGTTGCAGCCTCTTTTCATTGGTGACATATTGACTTAACTACTGTACATTTAACAAAAGACTCAAATTTTAAAATCTGTCTATTTTAAGGGTTATGTGATACACAGCCTGATGTAAGCCTACATTTAAAGTCAGAACGCACTCAAATATGATATGCTAACACTTACAGCTGGTATCATTATCATTAGTATTATTGTTGCCCTGTGATGGACTGGTGTCCCATCCAGGGTGTACCCTGCTTGCTCTTCAGCAACCCTGAATTTGATAAAGTGGTTAGAAAATGGATGGATAGATAATATTATTGACACTGTTAAAATAGTATTATTATTGTGTACTGTATAGTACTTTAATAATGAAACTGTATTCTTGCAGAGTAATTGTATGGGATTTTTGTGCAGCACTAGGACCTTTCACATTACTAGAGTGCTTTTCAGCCTGACTGAAATGGTAACACTGCAAACAGAACAGAAATATCTGATAAGGTGGTGACCAAAACAGTATATAGTATTCTTAAATGGGGTCTTACTAGTTATTCATTATAAAACTTCAACATTTCAACATACAGTTATATCCCTGTACTGTAAGATTTAAATTAAATTTGAATTCTACACTTTTGCCTATGTGCCCCAACATTTTGTTTGGCTTCTTTGTTTCCACCACATTGTCTACCATATGGAAATGATATACCAACATAAGCACCTAATGTTTTTTTTTAAAAATGCTTGGCATTTTCCGTTTTGTCTTTATAGTTCATGTTTCAGTAACGTGCATGCAATACCCTGCAACATCATCTGTTGGGTTTTTGAATTTTCTCTCAATCATTTTGAATTTCATTTGTTGCTTCTACAATTTGCTGATCCCACTATTATGTTTTCAAGCTTGGCAATTTTTCTGTGACAGTTACGTCATCAATATAAAACAGGGAGAGCAGTGGCTCTAATACAGATCCCTGTGGTGCTTCCCTCATTACTTAACCTCTGAGAAACTTTTTTCATAGAACATGTTTGGATGTTATTCTTCAGAGTACAAATAGCCTTTTCATTTAAAATATAAAGATTGCTTCATTATAAATATCATTAGGGTATTTGGTAGTTGATGCAGGCTTTTTGTTTACTGGAATAGTATATAATAAGTGAAGCACCTTGGTGAACTTTTAACAGTAGTGTCACACCTGGGATTTGAGCCCACATTTTTGCAGTTGTGACTCTCAAGCCCTAACCATTACTTCACTTTATTGTTAGGTTTTAGTTATGATGTTATTTTAGATTTATTTTGATAAAGAAGCCTAGTTTATTATTAAAGGGCACAGAGAAAACACTCTCCAAGTTATTTTAATGTAATTTTGTTAGTGATGGAGTGGTACCTTATGTAGGGTACATTAGTTCAAGAAATTTCAGACATTTCTACGGTTAACATCTGAAATAATTCTGCATGCTGAGATCATAGTGTTGCTATTAGTTCCCAACCTATTGTTAATTTTCCAACTTCACAATTTTCCTGAAGCATGATTCCATGATTCCTGAAACATGATTTTGATTTTTTTTTAACTCTTGTTTACTGTTAGATAACACTATTAAAAGCTTATTTGCTTAAAATTCAAATTAGAATGTTATATTATAACACAGATTGCACATTTTTATGATACAGGTCAGTCCCAAACGCTATTGGACACTCTCACGATATTGTATTTTCTTTTCTAAGGCTGGTAAAAATACCTTTTAGCTATGGCATAATTTGTTTTGCTCTTTGTAATTTTTACACTGGTCTTTGTCATTTGCGATTAAATATGACAGCAATCTAATTTACCTCAGAACCTATGCAGTTGCTGCAGGCTGTATTCAAGAATAGGCTATTTTCAGGATAGAAATTGAAGTGCTTTACTGTACAAAGCCCATTTGCTTTCATAATTGTACTATTGTGTCATGCATACAGAATGTAGAGTGAATTGAACTGCAACAAATAATAAGGTAAATGGGAAATCATAGTTTCAATTAAACCTGTTTTGCTTTTAACCGTTGCTTGTTAATAATAACTTGGATTACTAAGTAACCTAATTAAAAAAAAAAACTCCATGAGATTGTATTGCTCCATGACAGAAATAAATATTGTGTTTTAAATTGTCCACATTTTAAGATGATTACAATACGCTGAATTTGTAACAATACTAGTTCCAAAATTTAAAACTTTTTATAAAGGTATTTGTAAAGTACATGATCTGAAATATGAAGAAACATAAGTCTTGGCATTGTACTGAACGATTATGATATCAGTGATTATTTTGTTGTTAATTTTAACTTTCACGCAGTACCAGGGTGTGACAACTCCAGCGAGTGACTTTTTGTTTTTTGCAGTTCAAGTGGTCTGTCCTTGTTTTTCAGAACCCGTCCGAGATCCTAGATCTAACCTGTTGATTCACTCATGGGAAAGACTACACGTCAAGACTACAAGTCATCTTTCGTCTCAGTTGCTTTTTTTTTCAGTTCTGCGGACACACAAACAGTACTAGTGCCTTTGTGGTTGTTCAGTTACACCTGACTTCTTATTTCATCTTTATAATATATCTTTCTTAATCAGCAGGCACTGGAGGATTCAACACAATTTGTTCATTTTGCAATATTCACTAAAACAATCACCACTTTTAGGAGACACTGGAGACTTATACTCATTTTAACTCTTCATACCCAGTTTTTACTTTTCATTTAACTTATGATTCATCACTTTATACAATTGGACAGTGGAGCATTGCTTAACCCTTAATGCCCAGTTTTCAATCTTCTCTTTGTTAAATACTGCTACACAACTCTTCTATCTGACTCTTCACCAAGCACCAGCTCTTCACTACAAACATGAATTTTTCCCATCACTAACTTCTGGCTGATCTTGTTTGGCACCACTCTAAAATCTAAACCTGCACTCCTGACACAGCAGCTACCTATTTGTTGTTTTTTCTCCCATCACACATTCTGAAACTGTCAGTCTATCTGCTGATGTTCAGACACAGGGAGTATTCAGGAGTCGCCCTGTGTCATCTAGACTACTCTCTCTTGCCTATGAGAGGAAAGTACATTGCTCCATTGAGCAACTGAAGCACCTCGCTGTTGGGAGCGGAGAGACGTTAGTGGTGGTTACTCGGAAAGAACCTGGAAAATTTCTTTGTTTACGGCAATTGATTAACAAGCCTCCAGAAGCACTTGAGAGCAATGACGTTTAATAATTCCCACTTCCGTAAAAAAAAAAACAAACTTGCAGAAATACCAGGTGACAAAATATATCTAGTGTGGACTGTATACACAACATATAAATGAAAAACAAAAAAACCCTCTGTGCAAGCTCTGTTGCACTCGTGTGCAAATACATGCATTTACCTCCCATTCAAATGTGTGCACCTATTTCTCTCTAAATTTTTCATTCCGTAATCTTAAGGCTGTTCTCCGGACACCACTCAGTGACAGCTGCACTGTTTCAACACCTATGTTATTTTATGAATCATTTAAGCATCAAAGCTAGTTCTAAGGAATGAGATGCCCAAAGGTGCTTAGTGGTCACAGAGATCAGTTTTTCAAATTGACCTTTTCTTTTTCTTTAACACAAATTCGAAAACATCAGGAAAATCATCAAAAGCCGGTGTACTTGAGGAGTTACTTGTCTATGCTTTATTTTAGGCTCTATTCAATTTCAACATTTCAATAAGACTATACACTCTAAAAGATGGATTTAAACTAAAATGTAAACTATGGGTAGTTCTGATCTGATGTTTTTGCTAAATATGCTCATTATGAGTGCAGTGCAGATTATACAGTGCAGATTCAGGCCATTAAAATTGTGTTAGTTAAGCCTACACATTATAATATCTTTTTTTTAAGTTCCTAAGTCTTTCATTAATTGCTGCATATCCTTGCTAGAAGGCCTTGATCAAAATTATTTAATCACTATACTACATGTTCATATGTTGTAGTCCTAGTAATTAGAGAACATCTAGATCCAGAGGGAAAAACAATGTGCATTTGTATTCTGTATTTAAGCTGTGAGACTTCAGAGAAGGGCAGACATGACTCCTTTTTGATGTGACAAATACATAACAAATTATCAAATATTAAATTAACAAGTTGAAATTATTATTGTTCCAATCATGTTTTGGTGTAAAAAAACACGGTAAAGAAAAAAAAGTACAACAGATGTCTGTTTTTTAAAAATTATTAGTTTTGGTAACACTGTAGGCTTAAGTGCAAGCACATCAATTACTGTATACATGAGATTCATCTGCTATCTTGGTCACTATCCAAGAAGGAGACAGCGATCATCCAGATCAGCATATCTAGTTGTTAAATGAAATAGAAATTATTTAGCGGCAAAACGGCTTTACATACTGGCCTAATTTCCCTTGCTAAATTAAAATAAAGGAATAAAGATTGAAGTCTGCATCTTAATTAAACTGACTTTCCAACGATCAGCCACCCCTTAGGTCTGTTGTTACTCTGCATTCACTTGATGCCATAGTTCTCACAAAACTTGTGATTCTTAGTCAAAGGCGACTACAGCTCATCAGATTGAGGTTCACAACAAATCATATAAAAGGCAATTCACTCTCAAACATGTAAATTAATAGGACAGGTTCTCAGTAGACACTGTAGTAAAGCACCAGAGGAATCCAAAGAAGAAGTTGAGTAAGCATTTTGATCCTGTAGCCAAAAGCAGAGCACAAGGCACATACAAAAGCTGAAGCTGGAACAAGCTGGGTCAATGGGCCAAGAGGTTGGTAGTTGGGGTAAAGGTGCGCAGGTGGAACAAGTTTCCGGTCTGATCATGTAACCATGGCACCTGGCTGACTGACAGGTAGAGGAGTAGAGGAGTTGCCGGCCGCTGTGGTAAAGCTGGCTTGCTCTGTAGCCCCAGTAAAGGCTTATTTTCTATTTCTCTTGCTAATAAAAAAAAAGGTCCAGAATATAAGCCAGTGCTGAATTTATCTTTCACTCTGTTGAAATTAATTTGCAAAAGAAAGCTCATTAAAAATGATAAACATTGTACAGAGTTTAATAATAGATATCTACTTCATAGTGTCATATAAAATCCTCTTTAAGAGTGAAAAATGTGTACATCTTCAATGTTGCTCTTCACACAGCTGCTCTTCATCACTTTGTAATAGCTAGGATTCTTTCTACAGTGATGCTGGTCAAGCAGTGAGCACATACATATCTTGAGAATATGGGAAATAAAACATTTACAACAGGTATCACTTTGTCTTTGCTGCTTTCTTATATCTATATTGGGCATTCCTGCTCCCTGCCTACAGTAATTATTTTTAGGGTCTGCTTGGAGAAATACAAACTGATTATTATACCTTTTCTAAAATACAGTGAATGATTTCACAGATTGTTGTTTGTTTTGGGTCACAGCAAAGACACATTTATTTAAGGGAACACATCCAACTTCTAGCAGTGCATGTTTGGTTTAATACTAAATCAGGCTGCAGTTCTCATTATTAAAGTACCATAATATCAGACATATCTGGGGAACCTTTCATCCAGAATTCTATTTTTCTTTTCAGTCTTTGGTTCATTTCTTTTGTTTGTTTTCACCTAATGAATTAGTTACAGCAGACTTTTTTTCTGGACTTATGTTTATTTGGTGTTGTAGCTATGTGAAAGATTTATTACATGAAAATCTCTGCGGTACACTGCAACTTGTTTTTGCAAAATGCAATAGATAACAATTCTGAGTATTTTTTGGATAGGCAGTAACTTACATTTTCTTGTTCTTGCGAACAAACAGCAATGGAAGATGACAGTATTTACCATGATCTGAATCATTAAATGAAGTAAAATAGAAGTAACAGTTTTTCTGGTTTTGATCAGGGACAGATGGCAGTTGTCTCCCACACCTATTTGCAAACATCAAATTTTCTTTCTTTAAATGGCATACTGTTTTTTCTGCTCCACTGACTAGAGAATTGCAAAAGGAGAGGAAGATGTCTTTGTTTAAGAATTCCTTGCTTTCTTTACATCGATGGTCTACTGGTTTCCCACAACCTAAGAGCTCAGTTATTTAATTCAAAGTGATGATTTACTTAACTGGTGTAATGTCTTTAATAACATAAAGATTAGCATGTCATTGTGATGTAATTGAAATCACTGAAACATGTTGAATAGATAGTGAAGTTTAGGAATACAATACTAATGGATACAGAAAAGATGTCAGAGTTGGAGATGTAGAATGCTATATCAGCAAGAGCATTCAGGCACAGGAGCTTAACCTATTTCCAGAATCAATAAGTACCCAGTTTTGACACCTTGTTCAGGTCCTAAATGAGGACATATGAAAACATGAACAGTACTGCAATGGCGACTCTAACCAAGCCCCACAAAAACAGTATTCAGTCTATTCCACGTCCACAATGTAAAAACTACAATAAATCTCAACATTCAGATGAATAATCAGAAATTGCAGCACCGTCCTACTCCAGCATACTGTACCTTGGAGTGACCCTAGACAGGACGTTAACCTTGTAGGAGTACTGAAAGACAACTGCAGCCAAGGTCAGAACAAGGAACAATCTGGTCCTCAAACTTGCTGGTACAACATGGGGCCCTGCCACTACCACCCCCAGACCTCAGCCCTTGCACTACCTTTCTCAGCAGCAGAATACTGTGCCCCTGTCTGGACAGGATCACCACACACTCACAGAGTAGACACCCAGCTGAATGCCAACATACACATCATCACTGGAACCCTGAGCAGCACCTCACTCCCATGGCTCCTTATCCTGGGAAACATCACTCTATACATCCAACAACTCGGGATCACCCACAAAATGCTAATCAAGGTCCAAAACAATCCTGCATGCCACTACATGAGGACACTAAATAATCCACTAAAGACATGTCTACCTTCAAGGAAGCCAATGTGGAAAAAAACCTTCCTCAACAAGACGTCAGTGCAGATTCCTCCTCAGCTCAAGAACGGGAATCCATGGAATGGTCCATAAGTGCAAGTGCTCTTTGCCCCTGTGGGATGGAGTACACTATGCAACACTTCCTAGAGGACTGTCAAATCCACAGACTCAGTGGAGGGCCACCCACCCTCAGCACAACCAGACCAGTAGCTGTTGCTTGGCTCAGGGACTTTGCATTTACTAAATAAATCTACTCCTTTTAAACAATCTAGACAGAATAAGGAAAACTGTGATGAGAGAACCACTAGGGAACTGTGCAAATAGTATGGCCTCCTTGGCAGTATGTTTTGAAAGTGTAAAAGATGGAGTCCAGAACAAAGGTTCATATTTTCAGGAAAGCAGACCTTGAAGGAAAAAGAGATTATGAGAAGTAAAATGGTACAGGATAAATAAGGATTCAGCAATATTTTATTTGCTGAGTACATTTTCTTATTTAGAGTGATTTACATAATACGTATTTATTCAATTCCAATGCCACAGTGCAGAGCAGAGTGAAAACAATATGGACAGGTGGTTACAGAGCAGTAAGAAGCATGTAGGTATAGTCATTGATTACAGTAAAGAAGGAATACCACTGAAAAGAGTAGTATTAATCAGTGGTAAATGTTCATGACAGTGTGAGAGAGATCACGTGTACTTTCTAAACAGAAGAGTCCTGAAGAGACACTGGGGATTGAGTAATTTTTATTGCAATGGGTAATTAACTCCATCATTATGGAGCCAAGAACAAGAATGAATGGGCCTTAGAGGTGTTAAAATGAAGAGCAGGGACAGTCTGGCTGAGGAAGAGGAGAGGAGAAGTCAGGTGAGTGTATAGGGAGAGACTGGAGACTGGGTTGAAAAAAATGAGACACCAGTAAAACTGAATGTTTTGACATTTGTTTTGGACTTTACACAAGTCCAAGTTGCCAATGAAGAGACCGCAGAAACACCATGGCATGAGATAAAAAAAAGGTCAAGAAAAGACCAGACCCATGACAGGATTCTGAATGTGTTTGAAAGGGCTGGAGAGTTTTAGTTGGACTAGTACTGGCCTGATGGGCAGCTTTGAAGGATTTGGAAGAGTCTAGCTGGGAGAGCACCAGTGTTTTTAAGGAAGAGGTGGATCCTAGGAGGAAGGCGTCAAGAATAAAGCCAAGATACTTGGCAGTGGAGTAGGGTGAGAGTGTAGTGCAGTCCAGGTGAATAGAGATGCAGAAGTCAACAGAGGTGGAAGAAGATGAAGAAAAGTGAAGGAGGTCAGGTTCAATGTGAGATGATGAGACTGAATGCTGAAGGAGATGGCTGAGAGACAGACATTACTATGGAAGTAGACTAGGGTATCAGAAGTAGGAAAAGAGAAGATCTAAAACTTATTTGCAAAGAGGATTGGCATCATGAATCATGCAGCAGTTCACTGGCTTATTCTTTGTGGAGTGATTGGGTACTGTCAGTCTCATCTTTATGGTCAGGTTGTTTCCTCAGTCAGGAAAGTTCTGCAAAATAATCCTAAAAAAACCTTTGTTGCCATGTCACATCAGTTAGAATTTGATCAAACCACTGAATTGTACTTGTATAGGAAACAATACATGTTATTAATAGGTCATCAACAAGACTCATACAATTAACAAGACAGTTTAACCACTTCTCAATCCAAAATATGCAGTAAATTGAAAGTCTTTTGTCTGCAATTTGAGAAATCACCTACTGTGAAACACAAAAATAATTTAAAGGAACTATGCAATCATACACCCTGTTTGTAGCCATCAATGCTGTTCAGTGTATTGTAGTTAATTTGGCAAAACTAATTCCATGTTAATGATCCCTTTGAATCATATTTTTATACAGACGATCCTCCTGTAATCCTTATTTTCTCCCTCTTTTCATGGATATTCACTACCATATCAATTTTGTACATCCATGCACGTTCATGAAAATATTCTATCTGTATTCATGAAAAATACATTAAAATATAATAAAAGATACAGATAAGAAGTGAATGCTAAAATTGAGGTAATGTAATTAGTGGTGTAAAACAGGAATGTGCTTTAGGACCATTGCTATTCCTATTGTATATACAGTAATTGACCTAGATTCTAGCATAATTAGTAAACACTGAAGTGGGAAATTAATTTCAAGGAAGGAATTTCAAAAACACAGATATAATTTAAGACTAAGAAAACACAGGGCAGATTATATTTTATGTAGACAAGTGCAGAATGTTACATGCAAGTAAAAAAAAAAGTAAACATAAGATGGGAAAAATTAAGAATGAGCTTTTCATGAAAACGATTGGTATTATGTTGACACATTCTAGGCATTGCTATGAAAC
This sequence comes from Lepisosteus platostomus, assembly GCF_059453375.1. NCBI lineage: Eukaryota > Metazoa > Chordata > Actinopteri > Semionotiformes > Lepisosteidae > Lepisosteus > Lepisosteus platostomus. The sequence continues at coordinate 45,359,269 of NC_142619.1, forward strand.
AAAAAAGATAAAGAATGTTACTGACCCTGCTGAGTACAGGGTTCGGAGCGCCTGGCCTTGTTATCCTGTTTTTATTCCCTGTCCATGTACCGGATCCCGTTCCGGTTTTTAACTCTGTTTTGCCACGTCTCGTTTGGATCACCCGGTTTTGGACTTTTGGACTTCGCCCCGGATTTTCCCCCTAGACTCCTTGGACTTGTTTGCCATGGCCACACCCCGAGCACCAGTTCACCTTCATCACGCCCCCCTTTCTGTCAACCCCTCCTGATCCTTGTTGTCTCCTCCCCTTTGTCCTACTCCACTTAGTTCCGAATTATACCGTCTGCATAGGGTCCAGAAATATGTAACGTAACAAAAACACAGCAGTTTTGTAATCTGAGGTAAGAGATGGGAATGTGGGTAAACAGTAAGCCAAAAGACGTAGTTACAAAATTCACACCTTCCTCCAAAACTAAAAGCTAGACTCGCACAATACTCCTCAAAACCAAACACTCACGTGGTAGTTTTACTGACACAGCTTTTGTTCTCCTTATTTCTACTCCAACACCAACACTAAAAACACATCTGCACACTCTTTTTCAATCAAGAGCAATACCCAGTTATTTAAACATCAAACAAAATGATACACAGGATCTTACTGGGGGAACCTCAGTAACAGATCCAGAGCTGTGTGCAGATACAACATGCAGAGACCACAAAGAAAATTATGATAATACACTAACATTTAAATAATTATAGACGGTGTACCATTATTTACAGGTAAGTGCTTCTTACCACCGTTTTATGTCTGTGTGTATGTGTAGGTAATGAAACGTTTGCAATAATGTCCCTTTCATTCCTCCAAATATCCTGTCAGGATGACAGTCTTACCATATGAATTAGGCTTAGTAAGGCTTTTTTTGTGTTTGCATGTGTGTTTGTCTTGTGTATGTGACTTCATCGTTACAGGATATAAACTTCAAAGTGTAGAATTTAAATCAAAGGATCTTCTGTTAATATTGGTAAAATAAGATATTACTGCTCTGGAATGGGTGTGAAGAAACCAGATAATTTCCGAGGCTTAATTGAATGCCTTGCACTGACAGGCTAAAAGAGATTAATCTTTTAAGTCTTGCATGAAGAAGACTACAAGGGGACCTGATTTAAGTATTTAAAACGCTCAAGGGCTTTGACAAAGTCAACTCAATGGACTTCTTCAAAATCAGAGAAGTGAAACCAGAAGACAGAATTAGAAATTACAGGGGAATTAATTTAAAACAAAGAACAGGGGGCACTTGTTACACAAATCTGTAACACAAAGTTGTAACAACACATCATAATAATAACACTAACCCCACAAAGGTTTGTGGGAGTCTGAAACAAGCTAATCAGCCATTTTGTCGAAGAACAAAACAAAAGAAATCAGAACAAAAGAAATGTTACAAATTAGAGGAGGCTGTCTGGTCCAGTCTAGCATGTATGGTAATGAGTAGCTAAATGATCCAAGTATTTCATTCTGTGTTTCTTGAAAGAAACCGGGGTATTGGCTTCAACAATATGTCTGGATGGATTGTTCCATAGTATCACAACCCTTTTCACAGTGTGTATGGAAATATTCATTCACTTTTCCAACAAAATCTCAGATAATCTAGCTACTAGAAAACAAGAAAGATGGGCTGAGCTACAAAAGGTTGCATTTGTAACCTTTCTTGCATTTTTAAAAATGATCTGGACCTTAGATCTCCATGTGCTGAGCAGATGACCTCTAACTTTAAGCAAACAATGAGCAGAGAAATAAGGAGTGATTTCACAGATTTGATGCGGGTCATAAAAAAGTAACACTGTCAGAAAATGCCGTTGTATGCAAGGTAGATATTGAGGAAATCATTATGACTTAGATATTAAGAAGCAAAATGAAAAAGCCTGTTATTATCATGTCACACCACAGGCGCGCTAATTATTCAATTATCCTTTCCTAGAAATTGCCAATGGCTTTTCATCACATCTGAATATAGCTCTTACAGTGCTTTTACACTTGGTTATAATTTCTAGCAATACTTGACTTAGTAATTGCTTTTATTCTAATTTATACTAATTTATTGCTAGAAAAATTGTTTGCGCTTGACTGGGAGAGAGGGTCAGTTTGCAAATTTTATATTTGACCCATGTATCTCAGATGAAATCAGAAATGGAAACTTTAAGTGAATTTCTAACAATAATTGGCAATTGTAAACTCACTGCCAGATTTCTGAGCTTTGGCTATGAATCTCTGGATCAAAAATAAATTTAAAGTGTGTTTTGTCAAACATAAACTGTTTTACTAAACATCCATTATCTTTTCAAGATAAAACAAAGACAAAACAGTTTTTCATCTTTTTGTGGCTGGAATAGAACTAGATTTTATTCCTCAAAATTAACACATTGAGTCATTTGGTTATCTAGCTCAATAGATTGTATATCAGTTCATATTTCTATATTAAATTAACAATTAAACTTTGATGCTTGGTTTAGTGGAAAGTGATTTCCCACACATTCATCCAGGCAAATTATAATGATGCCGAAAGTTTTGGTTAAAAAAGACAAAGTCAAAATGTCCAAAGGCACAATGTTTGCATTATTAGTTATTAGAAGTGTCAAGGAATGTTTCACAAGTTTTCAATATAAGTGAACAATTTGTTTATATCCCTTTCAAAAACCTTGCTACTGGATTTTTTTCTTGAAATGTTCTTTACATTTTATTTCAGTAGATGAGATGCCAAATATAAAGGAATATCACACTTAATATTTCAGTGTCTGGTGTAAACTTGCTTGGCTGAAGAAACCCCAAAGCATGGATGCTGATTTCTTCAGTGATGGTGCTGTTTGTGTGTGAGTTTTGTGTGATTGAGATGGATTGGATTTGCAAGGTTTTGGTGGAACCAATCAGAAAATGAGTGCCATAGTGTGGAGTAAATGAGAGGTGGTGCAGGCAATGGAATGCAATTCAGGGAAAAAGTGGTAGTAGAGCTAATAAATTCTAGATCAGGGGTGCCCAACCTGTTTTAATATAAGATCTACATTTTCATTTGCCAGTCCAGAGCGATCTACCGATGTGGCTTTGAAGCTCTGATATAGGAAAAACAGACTGTGGACACATCAGTACAATAATGATACCCATCACTAAAATGAAATAAAAGCAAGTGACTCATTCTACAGTGAACAAGTAATGTTCCCCATTAAAAAAAAAAGAATATCATACCTTAATGTGAGCATTGGCACTGAGAAGCTTACTTGAGAACAATTATTTTTTTGAACATGATGACACTGCTGATCATGTCGATGACATTTTTATTTTGTCCCTGCAGTTTGACACTCAGCTCATTCAGCAGTTCAGTCAATTCTGTGAGGAATGCTAGATCCAGAAGCCACTGGTCATCCTCTAATTGGGCATATTCACCACGTTTAGATGATTTGAGAAACTCTTTGATTTCAGGCAACAGCCGTCTGAATCTTGCCAAAAATGTTTGTTTTTGAAATCTCCAAACAGCAAGTCAGCAGCATCAGCAAATGCTTTTCTTATTACTTCTCGATTCCTGAATGACTTTTTGTGTTTAGCCAGGATGTGGCTCACACGGAACGATGCGATGATTGCCGCTTTCCCTCTTGTACTGGGCCTCATGAAAACCAACTGCTGCTAGTTGAGATTTTAATTTTTCCTCTTTTCTTTTTTGTAATTCACTTGTAGTACATACATTTTGTGTGCAGTTTTGCAATGTTGTTCTATTTTTCCCTTTTTTGCATAGACGCTAGGATTGCAGGTTTGAATGCAGTCTCTTTGCTTTATCATTTTCGCTCAAACACTACAACTATCAAATAGGCAATGAAACTTATCAAACTGTTGGCGTATTTTGTCACGGCCAGTCTGTTTCGCTCCACTATGCACTGTAGCGAATGTGGGGTTCGTGCAGCAATAACGTTCTTGGGTAGCACACACAGCACTCTTTATTTATGAAACTCCTTTAGCCTTTTAATAATAATAATAATAATTGCTTACACTTATATAGCGCTTTTTCTGGACACTCCACTCAAAGCGCTTTACAGGTAATGGGGACTCCCCTCCACCACCACCAATGTGCAGCATCCACCTGGATGATGCGACGGCAGCCATAGTGCGCCAGAACGCTCACCACACATCAGCTATCAGTGGGGAGGAGAGCAGAGTAATGTAGCCAATTCATAGAGGGGGATTATTAGGAGGCCATGATTAGTAAGGGCCAATTGGAAATTTGGCCAGGACACCAGGGTTACACCCCTACTCTTTTCGAGAAGCGCCCTGGGATTTTTAATGACCACAGAGAGTCAGGACCTCGGTTTTACGTCTTATCCGAAGGACGGCGCCTGTTTACAGTATAGTGTCCCCGTCACTATACTGGGGCATTAGGACCCACATGGACCGCAGGGTGAGCGCCCCCCGCTGGCCCCACTAACACCTCTTCCAGCAGCAACCTTAGTTTTTCCCAGGAGGTCTCCCATCCAGGTACTGACCAGGCTCACACCTGCTTAGCTTCAGTGGGTTGCCAGTTGTGAGTTGCAGGGTGATATGGCTGCCGGCTTTTGTTCAGTATCAGCCAGCACTCAGGGAAGAGACTTTTGCAACCCAGTAAAATGGCAGTAAAATGTATGACATTAAAGATCTGAATGAATTTTTAGGCTATCAAAAAAAGTAAATAGTCAAATTGGCAATTTATTTTTTGCCAAACATTCTTGCGATCGTCTAGCAAGCACTCCGTGATCGACCGGTTGATAGTAGAGTAGAGATTCTGTGCTTGTCTGTGAAAAGAATACCTAGTCACAGAAGCAGAGTAGGAATCCAATAGTGAGTAACCACTTGTTGATGCTTGTGGGTACGAAGGCAGAATGACTATCAAAGAAAAGTAAGAAGATTAATAAGAATAAAGAGAGACAGATTGCTAATAATGGAATCATGCTTGATGACCTGAATGTGAACTCCCAGATCTGGTCTTAAAGTAACATTTTTTAAGGAAAACTGCAGCTTATAGATGTCCGGTATGCTTGAGAGGTTGTAGGTGGAAGCTTGTGAGATGGGGGAGGGTAGAGTTGAGGACCTGGAATGGGGTGCAGGAACTAGGGCATGAGAACTGTGAATGAGGAGCCCAAGCCTGGTGCAGACTAACTCTGATTGATTACACCGATGTCCAAGAGTGAGCCTCAGGGAGTGGTGAGGCTCCTACTGGGAAACCAGAAAGAAGGATTGTGGAAAGGGAAGAGAGAAAACAATGAAGATTGGCTGGGGCAGTAGGTGAGGTGGGTTGGACACCTGACAAGAAATGTATCAGAAAGGGGGAACAGAGGGATAGTGGAGATGGTGGAAAGAAATGAACGTAGGAGGGGTAGAGTGAGAGGGAAGAGGGGGGAGACTAGAAGTGGCTGTGGTTGTTTCTAAGCTCCAGGAAGCTAGTTGTTGTCTGGAACATGGAGCAGCAGAGGCTGAAGAACAGATTGTTTGACCTGGCTTGATGGTGGTGAACGATCACCACGTCAGGTTGTGCTTGGAAGGCTAAAAAGTGACAGAAAGTATAGTGGAAGACGAATGAAGATTGTGGAATATATGCAGGAACAATGAAGAAATAAATAAAATAAATAAATCTAGATTCTAGCAATGATGGATATGAGAGATATCTATCCCTAGCAAGACCAATATTCTGAATATGAGAATTGATGAATGCAAAGGGGTTCAACAGTTGAAATATTTATGCATAAGAGAACAGAAGTATGAGATTACAATTTGACCACCTCCCAATCTTCTCTGTATCAATACAATTAAATAAAACATATTATTTCTTATTGCTATTGCAATTAATTATATTTTATATACTACAATAGACTGAAAACCAACAATGTCTTTAAAAATATTAATTAAAACTGAATAAATGCATTAAAAAATTTTAAAGCAAATTTACTACTTAAATATATATTGAAATGAATATATATTTTTTTATCTGCTCACACTCAAATATAATTTTATTGATATAAAAGCATAACTTTTCAGTTCAGTGCATTTCATATAATTGTTTTAGGTGACCAACGCTTGAAATTAATGAACCTCATTTCAAAGCTTTTGGGAAGTGCTGCCTAATTCTATTTGACAAGAACCATGACAATATTTTTGTGAATAGAACAAATACAAATTCTTTTAAAAATAGAGTGTCTACTATTTTCAAATTTTCTTAAAATAAATCATTATCACAATTAACTATTTGATGTTTTATTCCAGTTCCTCTCTAGTGATATCTGACATTTTTAATGGTTGCTTTGAATTTTAACATTGTGAAAATTCTGGCTTTATATCATATAGTCTCAGCTGAAGACAGGCAATTCTGATTTTAATAAGCATTTGCTAAATTTAATCTCCAGGCCTGTTGTGAAGCCAAGAATCTTAGAAGGCTATATGTTTAGAAACCCTTCAGTGTGATGTCACATGGAGATATGTAGGTCACAAGTTACCTAATTTAAATACCTAGGTATATCAGCCTAGCTGCAACCTACCAATTTGTTAAAGTAAGGGTGGAAAAAAGCTAAAAATACCTCAATATTTGACAATTTATCATAGTTTTACTTTTGGTATTATAATATGGTAGTTTTGGATGGTAATATAAAGTGAACATTGATAATATGCTGAATTGTTGCAAAGGATCTCCTGCACTTCTTACAGTATAGTGGTCCAACCATACAATGAATAATCAATTGCTCATTTTAATTTTAATTTTTTAATTTTAATTTGTGTTATGTACAAAAACAAAACAAATTGGATGTTTGTACAGGAAGCATGAAGTAAGAAATAAAATAGCAAGAACTATGCGTGTTATTTCAATTCAAAGGTAACAAACCTGGCAAATCACTATTAAACAATGGATATTTGTAACCCTGAAGCTCTCTCCTCTACACATTCTGCATTGATTTTAGACTGAATACAGTTTTGGTTCTGATTATTTAAGAAAACTATTTTTATTAAGGCAAGAAGCACTCTAGTACTATTTAGTACTTTGAAAGTTCTCATACTAGTTTGGCTCATACTACTCTGGGGGATGAAAACTGTTTTGCTGTTTCCCTGATTACTACTTCCACTTGAAGTTCCTGGGCAACAAGAATGTACTTATGGTTCTTATGTAATTTTTGTTTGTTCCATGACTGCTCTACTCATTAGGTCCACTCTTTCTTAGAAAAAGAAGCCTATACAATGCATTTTATTTATTTCTCTTTATTTCTTACCATATTTAACTGGTTTAATTGGACTGTTTGTGAAGTGTAATTAAATTAAAACAAGTTTTTAATTGGGGATGGACATTGGGGAGGAATGACAGAGAAAGCCAATTTGACTCCGCTGGATTATATCACAATCATTATTGACTTTCACTATATGTATCTCTCTTGCACCTACCTCTTCTTGCATTTTTCTTGGATTCAATATATAAATAGACTGTGCTCAGAACAACAAATAAGGAAAGCCAAAGTAAAAGAGAAAAATATGCGAATCGTTTTGCATTTGCTTCATGCATTATTTGTTGATATACTGTACTCCAAAGTACAAAAAAACAGAAAGGAATATATTCTACTCATCTCTCATTTTGTCTCATGCATAATTCAACATTTTGTCTGTGCTGTACGATTGAATAAAATAAAAAATGTTTAAATAAGTAAAATAAAGCTTCTATGCTTGTCTCAATGTATCTTTCTAATCAGAACAAGAAAATAAACCTAAGAAAGAAGGAAAACTCATCCATGTTCTTTTAAAAAAATATTCCTCTTCACTTTGGACTACCAAGATCTACCTAAAAAACAAAACTTGGGCTCAAACAAGAATGTCTGGCTTCTCATAATCAGACTGCTGTTTCATCTTCCCCCTCTTCCCACATCATTCCCACGGTTTTCCATTACTGCAATCCCTAACATCAAGACTGGACTCTAGGGCTGGACTGTAACAAGGTTGCAAAGAACTCTCTATGATCATGGTATTCCCTTGAAAACAGTAATGCATCATTTTTTCTTTCTACATCTCTGAGGTCCATAACAAGCAAGCTCTGTCATCCAGTATGCTTCCACCTCTAGTGATGAAGTCATCCAGCATGCAGCTAGATGCCAATTATCAAAATAACCTAAGGCTTTCCATTCACTCTCGTCTTCCTGTTTGTTAACATTCCCTCTTCCCCTTAACATTCCCTTTTCCCTTTATGCTATGTTTTTCCTGCTATTTATCTACAATCCATGTCCCTTCTTTTGATCATGCTCCCTCTTGTTTTCCTCATTTTCCTTTTGATTAATTTATTCTTTCTCCTACACTCTTTTCTGCTTCTGTCCTCAGAATCTAGGATGACCCAACGTTTTTGGTGCCTTTGACCTCAGATTCCTTACTCTTGTCCCATGCTGCTCCTCATGCCATCTCTTCAGTTCTGGATATGTCTGGTGTTCTACCTTCAGCTCAGTCAGCAGGCGTCCAACAGCTTTTAATGCTTGCCTTTTGTCATGTCACTATTCCTGGTGTCCAACACAACCCCAGGTTCTTCCCTGTCAGCTTCTGCTGCTCCTTATGATATTTTCTTGGACTTGGGTCTATCTGGCAACCTGCAGTACCTTCGGCTCAGTCAGCAGACATCCCAAAATTTCTAATGCCTGTCTCCTTTTTTTAACATAATGTCTGTATTTCCATGCCTGTACGTTTCACTGTCTATTTCTTAATTGGCTCGTCTCTCATTTTTGTTGTATCATCCTCCACTCCATCTTCAGCTGTAAAGCTGCCCCTTGGTTAATTCCTCTCTCTAAAAGGGATTTTTAGTATGTTTGTCCTATGCCCAGGAGGCCATAAGGACACCTTAACCAATAGGTCTCTGTGTATTTATAGATTCATTAGTGAAATCAATTTTGTCACAGAAATATGTGACATTGATCCCCTTGGATTTTTACATAACAGAGAAGAATTAACAAATTGGGAATTAATCTAACTAATGAATTATTACACAACAACAAATCATTAGCCTGAGAGACCATATGTTTTACAAAATCACTCTGACCATTTTAATTTGAACATACCTTTATATGTGATTTAATTGCAAAGGTGAAAACATGCAGTTTTGGTGGTCTGGTGTCACAACATTGTTTGGAATGGGAAATGAAGACTCAGTGTCTACATTCAGTAACAGATGTGCCACACAGCGAGATGCATTTTCAAATGGCAGAGTGTACCAAAACTGGAAATTAGACAGACATGAAACCCGACTGGTTTATCTGAGAAACAGCTGAGGCACATTATCAGGTCAGCACTTGAAAGTGGCATTGTTCTTTGTGCACATGCAATTTCAAGATCTGCTTCACAAACAACTTCAGTTTCCAAGGCAATCCTTCCATTAGCATTTATGAGTATGCAAACAATTACAACAAAGCACGAGTTTGATATGGTTATTGTCTTCTTAAAAATGCTCTAATTTTTAACTATTAATCTCAATCGCTCCAATGAATAAATATCTCCATTTTGTGCTATATTCTTCAGTTGGTTACAGAACTAAACAAGCTAGTTTGTTCTCACTGAGATATGACTTCGTACAGATTCCAAAATCTCTTCTTGTTTATTGCAGCCAGATTAATGTTTTAAAGTTTAAGCAGGCTTGGCGTGTGCCTGGGTTTGCTATTTACTTAATCTGTTGATGTGTTTTCCATATTTGTATACAAAATCCATTCCATTTCAATGATGGAACGCTGCAAGAATATCACATGCCAGCATTAACACACACTCAATTCTTTCTATCTAGATCTATATTTATTACCTCCTCATGAGCAGCAGACATTATGTTGGGTGAAGGGAAGAATCAATTTTTATCAAATAAATACAATGAAATGTAGACACATATGTTTATAGAGAATTTAAGAGTAATACAGTGATAAAATTCAAATATACTGCAGATGATGTGTACAGATATCACAGTTAAGTATTTCTGGTGCTATAATCATGTTACCCCAAAATAAAAATAAAAAGTAAGCTTTTATATTTGTGACACATATACGAATCACAGAACAGAGATACACAGTAATACAAATTAAGTTCAACAACAATGTTTTGACTTTGACAATACAGTGAGTCAATAGTGTAAACAATGCTTCTTATTTAAAGCGATATGATATGAGAAAACAAATTATTTTCACGACGTGATTTACAGCAATGGGCTTCAAACAAATCCACATGTGGTTGCTGATGACGGATGAGATTTAATGTTCCTCTCATCTGGAAAGAGAGCAATCGCTAACCCAGTATGTGGTTCAGTCATATTTTAAGACACAAATCTCTTGGTAGAAAAGGTAGAGCTCTTTCTCTCTCTTCCTTTCCATGTCCTGCTTTCTTGGGAAATTGGCAGTTACTTAGTGCACAAAGTCAGACATAACTTACAGAATAATTATTATTCATTTCTTTGTCTGACACGTTTTTCCAAAATGACTTACTGGTACATTTGCTCCCACTTACAGTACACAGCTTTGACATTTACAGGAAGTACCTTGCTCAAGGGCATAACAAGTGTCCTACCCAGTTATGGGTCGAGATCCACACTGCTGCCCGAATGTACAATAATTTAAAATAAAAATGCATCTCTAATTGATGATGCTTCTTAGCACGCGCACATAGTAATTTTTATATTTTTAAAAATACTTTGCAATTTCTTTGGACTACTGGTGCAATCCTATTTGATGTAATTAAGTGTATACTGGCTTTATATTGAAGAGAATGAATAAATCATGAAGCGCACACACACACACGAAAAATGTATTCCTTAATGGAGTAAGATTTTATTACAAAAAACACAGAAACTGCAGTTATTACTTGCAGCATCTAATACCATTAAGTACAACATTTGGAACAGATCGATGCAACAACACTCTTATGATTATTTGCTTTTACTGCTTTGTTAAAGATTTCTGAACACTTAATAAAGACCACAGTTTAACTGCTCCTTGGAGAAAGTATTCTCCATTTTCCATTTTGTATCTGGCATATATATGCAGTGAATTTTAAAAGCCTGTTAGTTACAGGTTTCTGTTTAGATGCATTAAAGTATTTAAATATGTTCACTTGAATAACTTATCCTCAACATGGTGACATGTCAATTTTCAGGAACCACAACTCCAAACAGATGTTTATTGTTAATATATACTGAATCATGTCAACAGATGCCATGTGAAGATAAATGCCATGTTTCAATGAGGCAAAAAGGTATGTTTATGTGGCTCTCAAATGAAAAATGCAGGAAAGCAAATGTCCCAGGAAAAAAAAACAACAGATAATTCACAATTTAGATTTATATGGTCTTGATTCATTAACATTTGCCTTACTTGGAACAGACAAAGGGCTGAAGAGGAAATGATAGATATGCAATAAAATGGAAAAAAGAAAGGCTAACATGCAGAATATGAGTTTTTTAGATCATTCCTTGCTTTATTAGTGGTTAGTTAGCCCAGACGTATTAGTTAAAATTGTCAACTATGTTCTATTGTGCTATGATTAAATACATTTTAAACTACCTTTTGTTCATTGGTTTCTTCATTAGTCCAGTGTAATTTTGCTCATCAGCCTAATATTGGCTGAACACTGTAGACTTTTTTTGTAGCATGTCAATATCAGGCAACTATAGAATTTCATATTCATATTTAAGATTTTCTGAGACAATCTTTTGGAGCATTTGGCTCCAAGACACCAATATCAGCACAAATAATTCTAAAATTGACCAATTGTAACTGAAAACAGGCCATCCATAGAAACTGAAAATGTATTTTGATATTTGATACAATACTTTTATACTTGGCTATACTGGTGTTGAGGTTAAAAAATAATATTTTGCTTCTAACCTCCCTACTTCACATTTTTATTTATCCATCACATTTGTTAAGGACATTCCCTTAATTCCAGAAATGTAGCTGGTTGCTTTTTATTGAACTGATTCCAAAGCATCATGTATTTTATTGTAATGGGGTGACCACAATTGTATACAGTATTCTAAATATGTTTTTTTCTAGAGCATTGTACAATTTAACATTATATCCCTTGATTTAAACTCTATACTTTTAACTACTTATCCTAGCACTTTTTTGCCTTTTGGGTTCCCTGCATTCTCATTTCTGTTGAAAATGAAGTGTTAGGGTATGTCTATTACTGTACCATGTAGACATATTCTCCTTTAAATGTACAAGAACAGCCTTTGTAATGTTTGTGATAACATTATCATGTATGAGATTAGTTGGTGTAAAGGCCTCAAAGCATCAAGCACCATAAGAACAGAAAGAATAATGATAAAGATTGGAGTCACAAGGGTCAGTAATTTGAGTCTCCATTAAACAGAATTGCCACAATGTTCATTTTCACCTCAGAATGAATAAAGACGTCCTTATTCACTTGCCAGTGTCATTGCCAGTCAGTAGTGTTCAGTTTTAGGTCAGACATTTATAACAGTCTATGAGCTAATATGCAAGAATTGAAAAGAAGAGTTAAATATAGCATGCTGACACGGAGAATGTGTGTCTATAAGATAAGAGCCATTTTGTAAATGGAGCTCTGGCTCATTGTGAGCCTCAATTCACAGAAGCCATCAATTCAGCTGACATCTCTGCAAAAAGTATGAATGGTTAGCAAATTAATGATTATATTCTGTTGCAGGGCTAAAGATTAAAAATTGATTAAACTACTATGATTATTGATTAGCTTAGAGATTTGTATAATGATGCATTATTTAATATTTCCAGTCACATTGCATTCCAGGTGGCTTCCATTGAAGAGGAGCGTTTGAAAAATCTTATTTAAAAAAATTGATATCTCAGTCTAACACAGAGCCACTCCCAGGGGCACAGTATATCACAGTATACAGATCCCAAGGCTATCTGCACTTCTGTATAAATCTTGTATTTATTACAGCCCCACAAAGTATTAAAACACAAAATCCCATGATGTTTTTGACCGATACCTCTGACAGTAATGTGTTTTTAGGCTGTCTGGTACAGATTCAATAAGCTCCCCATGGATAGAAGAAATGTTTTGAGTTCATGCAATAAACAAAATAGGAAGATGATAATAATGTACTTTCTTACAAACCTTCACATTAAAATTAAAAAATGAGAAGTTGTAAGCACATCTCGCAGTTCATTCAGCTCTTTCTTCATGTTATGGTCAGTTTTTGTCAGATAACCAGCTGTGCTTCATGTGTAATTATTTGAACTGTGTATGTGGAACCAAGAAATTTGATGTCCCTACAAGTGAAATGTGTGTCATATATAAGAAGAGTAGAAAATGGTCTCCTGTAGTGAAGTGTACCTTAATGTGTCAGGAAAAGACTCAAGCAATAAGCTTCAAAATGTTTTTAATGTTTGTGCCCCATTGTTCTGAAACATTATGTTAGTGTAATGTGTGGCATGGTGGCACAGTGGTTACTGTTGCTGCCTCACAGCACTAGGGCCCTGGGTTATATCTCACCCCTGATCTTCTATCTGTGTGTGTTCTCCTTGTTTTTCCATGGGTTTTCTGTGGGAGCTCCTATTTCCGCCCACAATTCATAAACATACCGGTACAGCACGTTAATCAGCTTCTGGGAAAACTGACCCTGGTGTGAGTGTGTGCGTGTCTGTGTGCCCTGTGATGGACTGGTATCCCATCCATGGTGTAGCCTGCCTTTGCCAGGTTCTAGCTCCCCTGGCGATCTTGAACTGGATGAAGCAGTTACAAAATTGATGGATATTATGTGAAACAGCTTTGGATGATGTATGACATTATGAACGCATACTTATTATTCTTATTGTATGTATCAATGGACATTTTTGCAATATATCAATAACATACTGTACATAACTTCATGTGATTAAATTGTGTAAAATCAAATGCCAAACACATAAGAATTCCCCAAATGGGAGATTATTGATTGCAAATAGGCAATTTCATTGTGTTAATCCAGAGCTTTATGTGATGTAATGGAAAGAGGAAAAACATGTCTATTATAAATAACCAGATTTCCTCTTCAGAATGCTGTTGTGGTGTAAATAATGCCACATTTCTGCGTGATTAAGAAAATCCTAGATTTTCTGACAGAACTCATGTTGTAGCTGCTGCCAAGTACTTTCTTATGTTTTAATGCATCACAAGGTTATTATTCTATTGTTCATCGCAACCAGTTACAGTACAGACATGCAACCTTTCTTATAGGAGTTTGCTCTTTGATATGTTTTAAAAGTGTGTAAAAAGTTGTGGAATCAGTGGAATCAAACGTGGGACCAAAAAGCTGTGAAGCAGTAGTGCTAAATTCTACACTGCCATAGTACCCCTTACTATACAGTTCCTCAAGTACAACGCTCAATCATAGCACTGAGAATAAAAGGCATTACATTGATACACAGTATAATATATAATTACTATAGTTAATATATAATTATAATACAGATGTTTGTGAGGGATAAAGACAAACCAACAGATTTTATCCTGTTGCTGTGAATCATTACTGATGTCAGCTGTACAGTATATACAGGTATATCATCCAAATACCTCTTTTTCAGATTTTGTCTCACATATCCCTCCTCCACCCCACATCTATCATTTCCTGGGTACAGTAGTCTTCGGGGGATTTCACATTTTTAGTACAATACAGTAAAGTGAGCCCAAAGTACTGCACATTGGCCCTTCCTTGTCATGTTTGCCTAATGAGACTTGACACATCTCTGGCACAAACCACATTGAGATGCCTTAGGGTCTGGTCCTAGGAAGTGCGAAGTTCACACCACTAGACACGTATCTCATAAGTCTAAGGGTGTCTGAGTATGCCTTAGGGCTTCATACAATTAGTTTCTACTGCTTCTCAATTATAATAAACATGACTTTACTTATTGATTTAGATTTAAAAATGGAGGTGTTGCAAAAATACATGTTCAATACTGCGGAGAATAAATAAATATGTATACATTACCTTTTAAGATCGAAAAATCTTTTTGACTGTTTTTGTTTCATCCAAAGTTTCAAGAGTGTTACAAAGCAATACACTTTAGTTTCAAAAGATTGTGTATTTGAGCTGTGTGCGTATTATATGATAAAATAGATTATTTTCCTTATTTTATGAGTAATGAATAATAAATTACTCATGGGTCATGTCATTGTGTGAATGTGATTGTGTCTTTTCCACATGAGAGCAAAATATTGAGTTAGTCAAAACAAACAGTCCAACATAATTCAAAGTGTGAATAGACCTTTTCCTTGTTTTTCTTTCAAACCAATTAGAACAGAAAATGACATTTCAGCTACTTCGGGTCTACATTACTTACAAATTATTCATTTTAAATGGCAATTCTTGAAATATTAATATAGAAAGATCACGCGAGACCAGAAGGTTGCGAGTTCTAATCCCAGTTTAGGCCGCACTGTTGAACCCTAGTTCTCAAAGTGGATGCATTCAAAGTGCATGTTTTTGCACATTTGGTTGTCTGGAACAAGCTACACAGCAAATCTAATACCCTGGATTCTTTAAAAAAGAATAGATGGATGAGTTAGCCGCTGGCAAATAAAATAGCTAGATGTGAGCTAAAAGGCCACCACCTTTTTGTAACCTTTCATGTAGTCTTACAGTATGTTCTAGTAAGGATTTAATCACATGAGGAGATATATAGAAATGTCCACTAGAGGGGGCTCTACCACAAAGAAGTGTTCTCAGTTGAGAGCTAAAGTGTTCTGCTTTGTTTTTTTAAACTAAAACACTAAAAATGAAACCTACTAAAAATCTTAATGCAGTATTATTTTCCCTAGTTTTTGGTGCAAAATTTCCATTTGACATTGGATAATGAAAATATGAAAGGTTAACGACAAGATTCAATGAGGAACACCTTGTATTCCAAGTTGTAGGTCAAGTTAAGATGAAAATGTACAAGTCTCTTGTCGTACATCCAGGAATTCAGGATGAATGTACAGTATGTGAATCTTACAGTACATTAGCTGTAGACACATGGGAAAAAGTACTGTGTATACTGTATGATAACATGAAAGTACCAAAAATGAAAACAAATTAAATTGAAAAAATAACAATAAATCTAACACAATAAAGCTGGAAATGCAGCACAAAAGAAAAAAAATTAGTAAGGTCTAAAACAATTTCAAGCATATGCAAATACTGTGAATATTTAATTCATACTAACATTTGACCCATGTCTTTCTAATTCCGGGTGTGTTTTAAATGTATTCCTTTGATTCTTCTCCTTAAAAACCCTCTACACTTCACTTTTATTTATTTTCTGAAGATAATGTGCTCTTCAGTTTTTCTAGCAGTTTAATTCTAACTTCAATAAACTACTGCCAGATCCTATGCCTCCTATTTGAATATATACTGACTGCTTGTTTATCGGTCAAGACTAAAGAGAATAATAACTTAATAAATTCTGTGATTTCAATTTTCAAACAGCTTCATCCAATACAGGGTCACTGAGGAGCTGAAGCCCATGAAGGGAAGCAACAGGTGCAGGAGAGGATAGACCCTGGAAGGGATGCCACCAACATGCACAAACTCACACCAGGGCCAATGTTCCCAGGAGCCAATTAACCTAATGTTACGTCTTGGACTATTGGACAAAACCAGAGCACCAGGAGGAAATCCATGCAAACATGGGAAAAGCAGACAAACTCCACACAGACAACACCTCATGAGGTGAGCCCAGGGCCTCAGCACTGCGAAGCAGCAATTCTTATCACTGTGCCACCATAATTTACATTTTATTCCTTAAAATGTAGATATCAGTGTTTTAGTGTTAGGACATAGATCTTTGAAACAACCATTTCTCAACACAGAGACCTGTATGAAGTGGACACTCCCGTTTTAATAAAGAGGTTTTCAGCTATGTAGTTCCCTTTTGTCATACAGTGCATTCATTCCCTACTTTTTATCTCAGTGGTGTGGTTTTTCATTTTTTGATACCTAGGAGTTCTCTGTACTCTTGTCTCATATTCTACCTTTGGATGTTTTCTGTGCCTGCAGAGCTCTTGCACTCTGAGATGCCATACAGGATTTCCAGATCTAGCTCCCAAAGATTAGAGATGATGAGTTCTGGGTTCCTACCCTGTTCCCAAGACTTAGCCATTAATGATGCAGTTTCTCTTTCAGTTTGGTCTATTCTGCTCAACTTTGTCTTTGAAATCTTTCTGTTTCATTATACAGATGTCTCACCAAATTGGATGTTGAGAGGCAGAATTAGCAACTTTACAAATTTTATATCTCACTGAATAATTTATGTTTTTTTATAAGATCTTGCTTATCCTTGTCCTGTCACCTTGAATAATATTCAATTCGCTATATAAGGCACTTTGGGGCTCCTTTTGCAAAAATGTGACAAAATGGCAGCTTGTTAGTTTTCATATAATTTACTTCAAAGAACATTCAATCAGAAAAAAGACACCAATGTCGCACTTGTATCAGCACTGCCACTTCACAGGCATGTCACGTGTAACAAAGGCTTAGAAGTGTAAAGTGGTGATCATGCATCATACATTGAGAAAAGAGTGGCCCCTCCCCTCAAATCCAATGTGGTATGAAGAACCTTTAACGAATATGGTCCTATCCCACTTCTAAAAAGCTCTCTGTTACCAGGCATCACAGTCCACAGTAGAGAAATATACATAGAGGGGAGCTCCAGTAATCCCCATCATCCAGGTGGATGCTGCACATTGGTGGTGGGGGGGAGTCCCCATTATCTGTAAAGCGCTTTGAGTGGAGTGTCCAGAAAAACGCTATATAAGTGTAAACAATTATTATTATCTCTGGGAGATTACTGCTGCTGGGGTGGAATGCATTAGGTGGCGCTTTTCTTTATTGTAGTATTTCATTTTACATTAACTGTTGTATTAATAAAGGTCGTACACACACCTTATTGTTCTCAGCTCTGTGTCGTTAGAACACCCTGGAATAATGAACTTCATCACCACAGGATTATACGTTTCAGATTAATGATGCTCTCCAAATCTACCTTGCTTCGAAAACCAAATGAATAATACAAACGTGAGTTCTGATGCTTCTGCTTTGAGCTGATGTAAAAAAGATACCCTCAAAGATGAAAATGCTCAGCTCTGCCACTATTAGAAACGTGAGGACTGGTTCTTCTCAACCTGAGAGAAAAATGAATTGAATGCAAATTTATTCAGTGCTGTCATGTCATGCATTAATAAGCACTTGAAATAGCTACAGAACAGATTCTCCTTCTACACTGTGCCAAATATACAAAGATTTTTTGTATATTCTATCACCTTTGTTCTTCCCTTCATCATCCTTCAAAAAGTTGTCACTAAAATGCTAATTTTAGATTTTACAATTAAAACTCAGTTGATGTTTGCACCGAAATTATTGTACATTGTTTTTGTGTTTCCATCGTTTACAATGTGAATAATGATGAGGGAAATAATATATACATGACAGCACTACAAATTTTAGTCTTGTGTTGTTGCCTTATCTATCCACGGTGGTGGGTGAGCTGGAGCCTAGCCCGGCAAGACTGGGCACACCCTGGATAGGCCTTCGGTAATTCATTTATTATTACTGTCAATGTACTTCTGCAAAGCTTGAAAACAATAACAAGATCTCATGGTGGGATTATACATTTATTTTAATTTAATAAAACACATCAACAAAGTAGTTTATTTCAATGTCACTGTCATTATCTCTGTAAGTGAGACAGCATGTCTAATGTTCCTGCTAAAGAACCTGTGTTAGAAAGAACCACTGAGGACCCATGGGAGAAACTGGTACAAATGAAAAGATATTTATTCAAACACCTACAGAGGAGCTAAACCATAGTTACATTTGTAATTCTCTGCCATGGCATGAATGAGGAGCGTGCTCAGTGTCATAAGAATATGCGTGCTTCATCTTAATTTATGTATGAGTGTACTCTATACTTCACCTCATCAAAACCTGTTATTGCAGTAAAAAATAGCCAAGGTTTGTCATCGTCAGTGGTGCTATCAGACATTTCTCAATGCACATATGGCTTAACTAAACATTAAAAAAGGCTTTTGTGCTCTATTGTGCTAGGTTCTCACTGAGAGAAGCTGGTGAATATTTAACCACAAAGACACTTCAGTTTGCATATGGAAGATGCTGAGATACCTAATAAAGATGTACTTCAGAAGTACTGTGAACTGAAGGGGCAAAAAAGCCTTTATCACAAATGTCAGACTCAATATTTATACAAGCTATTACCTGCCAAACATTTTTGCTAGACTAAACAAAATGAACATGTACATGAATAACGTCAGTCTTAAAAAGTAATAAATAAGATTGTCAATGTTTTAAAAAAACATCTAATGTAATCCCACCTGATATATTTTATATAGAGATATATTTTTGAATATTGAAATACACAAATACATGTTTCACCAAGGTTTTGCTTTTAAGTATTAACAACTACTTCTATGCAAATAAGCCAATTATTAGTAATCCCGGACTCCTAATAAAGCAGTTTCTTATAGCGGCAAGAAAAGTAGCAAATATTTCAATCTCACATTCCATGATTTGTGTTAATTGCATTGTACACTGTAATTGGGAAAAAAGGGAACTTTTATATACAGCATTACATTCTGTTTAGCCGAGGGAGTTAAACATAGAGACAACTGCTACAGTATGTTGCAAATCTATTCTTAAAAATGAAAGGATCTGAATTCGGGAGTTCTTAATTACTTACCAGCATAACCTTTCATGTTTTCAATACCTTTGCTACAAAGACAATGAAACAAAAAATGATCAAATAAATGAGAAACACAGTAACATCCAATCCTGGAGCTATTACGGCTAATGCTAAAGACCTACAGTGCTGCAAGCTTTGAACTTGCACCTCACTATTGAGCAAGTGTAGGATAGATAGCTGCAAATTGATCTCCTGCAAAGTACCAGTGCCCCAAACCTCTGTCCTGTTTTGCAGTAACCTCAGAGTGTATTTTTCATTGTGATCACCTATCTTACTGTGCTTTACCCAATGCAATTTATCAAGTGTGAATACTGTATATAAGATGGATATAGGATTTCCCAATCACACTACACTGCTGACCCAACCAGCAAATAACTAGATGCATGCCAACACTGGAAGGTCTGAGTGCAGGTCAGTGCCACAAGTATTCAGTATGTATGTATTCAGTGAGGCAATCTCTGGTGGATATGGCATATCCATATTGGGCCTTTTAACACATGATCTACTAGACGTGTTTCGAAAGCAAGTTATTCTTTCTTTTTTCTTTCCATTGTATTTTCTTTTATTTCCCCAGTATTTCTTTAATTTTCCCCAGTGCTTGCAAAATTCTGATCTTGCAACCATAAATTGAGATGAAAAAGGTTTGCTTTTAATTCATGTTCTTTAAGTGCTTTTTCTGAACATTTACACATTTGGATGTTGTGAAAAGAACTGCAACCTTTAGAACTCAACTTTTATCTTGAATGGCCAAATAATTCCACATTTAATGGTACGTGTCCATTTCAATTAATGTACACTTAGTTTTCTTTTAGTTACCTTTGTATGACATCTTATCCACTTTTACAAACAAAACACAGGGTCTGTACTTCGAAAAGATAAGTAATTACACCTTAATCCTACAGGAGTAGGAATCACATATTTAATTAAATACACCCAAATAGTTGTTCATAATTTTTCATAATCTTTATTATTTCATAACTACAATTACATTTTAATAATTAAATTCCCTATTTAAAACATTTCAATTAGTAGAGCTTTTAATCATTCATTACGTGTACCTCAGGAGAGGTAAACCTTTTCATAATTAAGAGAGAAATTGATTATAAAAGAAAATTCACTCCGTGTAAATTAACATGTAATTATTCTATTGTAATATTCTTGTCTGGCACTGATACATGAGGTCATAAGAAATATTTTCAATATAAGAAGGTTATTCAGCCCATCAAGTAACAAGTGGAAAAGATGATTTAACTGATTCACAAAAGGCTAGGTTTCATGTTAATGCTTTTACAGCACACCTTGCCCTCAAAAATGAAAAAAATGAATATGTCATTCTCCACATTCTGTGTTTCTCTAGCAAAATATTGTGTTCTAGGAGCACAGTTTAGATTGATTTATAAATGCACAAAGTGTGTCTCAAGAAATACGATCATCAGTTGTGCTCTTGACAGATGTGAGTAACATTTAGTGTCATTTATGTCCTGGTGTGCACTGAGAGTTTTTGCTTAGCATTTATACAGATATTTGGACTTTAAATAGCATATATGTGAAATCCCACACATGAAAAACTATTATATTTGTAATACTGTACTTAATGCTTTTCCTCAAAGTTTTTATATAGCTCATCTCTTACGTTCAGTCATGTAAACAGTTAAACTAATGCAGCACAAACAATTAACAAATGTTCATAAATTCATAGCAGTGACTATGACAAATATTTCCCATCACTCTTTTTACTTCATATACCGTATAGTAAAAACTGTACATATTTTGATAGTGAAGTAACATTTTTCATTTATGTGTATTATTGAAATGTGAATTTCAGATCAAAAGCTAAATATGAAGCAAAAATTCAGAATGTCAGCTTTTATTTTTGGATATGTTTTTGTATTTGATTTCCCCCAATGTCAAGTCAGTGTATTTAAGTCAAATTTAAGTCAAGACTTAAAGTCAATTAAACTATTGTAAAATTAATATTTAGTTGCATACCCTTAAATTAAATGACTGCTTCAGGTCTTTGACCCATTGGCATCACCAGACTCTTGATATGTTCTTTTCAGAAGCTTTGTTGAGCATTAAATGCAGGCACTTTAACTTTTTGCTTGTCTGTGGGGTTCTCTGACTTTAGTTTATTTCGGTTTAATTGTCTTGCTGCAGGATATATTTCCATGAGTTTTGTTTAATGAAATGAGTTTGTAGACATTTTTTGGACATGGACAGACAATACTCTGCACTACAGAATTCATTCTGCTGCTGCCATTATCAGTTACATCATCAATAAAGACCAATGTTCCAGTGGCAACCATACATGTCCAAGCCATGACACTGCTTCCATCATGCTTTACAGATGAGGTTATATGCATAATATCGTTTTAAAGATTACTCTTTCGCCACACTTGCCTTTCTGTCACTTTGATAGAGGTTTATCTCAATCACGTCTGACCATAAAGACTTGGTTCAGAACTATTATGGCTCATCTTTGTACTTCTTCACAGTTCTTCAGAATTATTTTGCCATGAACTGCTGTTGTATTTCTTGGATGACCTGGTCTTTGTCAATTGCTTACTCCTCCAGAGTTTCTTTCTTTTTCAAGACATTCCATATTTTTGATTTTGCACTGCTCAATCTCTCTGCACTGGTTATATCTGAAATTTTCTTTGCTCTTCTCTCCACAATTGCTTGCTTTTCCATCACAGACAGCCCTACAGTCTTCGTTTACATTACTACACTTTCACAGCTCTTTTATGTTTTCACAATTATTGTATTATGGAACACATTAGAGTTAGAAACACCTGTCCATCATTTGTCCCAATAATTGTGCTCACCTGAAATGGGGGAATTGGACACAACAAATGACATGGTCCTAACATAGCTAAACGTGCATACAAACTAATACCCAGAAACAAAAGCTGAAATTCTTTATCTTTGCCTGATATCAAGTAAGCTGAAGGACAAATTTAATTAGCACACAGCACAAATGACCAATTTATTCCCTTAGCATGTATTCACAATCACAATGTTTGGAAAAACCCAGTGTGTTTCTGAAAGACTCCCACTAATCAGTCATGGAGAATAAAATTGTACCTGTATAGCCTTCAATTCTGAGCACCACTGTTATGATTCTTTTGTAAGTCCTGCGGGGTCCCTGTTTCTTGCATCAGGCCTTGCTCAGGTGGAAAAAGGCCTTGAGTATCAATTGTCCTGCCTGCTGACTTTTAGTTTTCGTCCTCTCTTTTATTCTTCTCTTTCAACCTTTTTTTCTACAAAACATGCAGCAATGTATTCAATGGACAAGGCCACAAGTCAAAATACATTTTATTGCTGATATATAATAGGTATAATAAATCTCTTCATATATCTTTCCACTACTCTTGATGTCACTCTTCTTAAATACTGAAACATTTTGAATCTGATCAAAAAATTTTATGCAGGGATTTCATATTTCTATCTATAATTCCTAGAAGATTCAATCATTATCAGGTATCTATTGGCAATTTAAAAGATTCCTTTTGACTTTGTGAAAACAGGAGCTTTTATTTAATTTTCCAAACAAAGTTCTAACACCACAGAAAAAGGCTTCATGAATCTGTTCCAATAGTTTAAGAATGTCTGAAGCTTGCCCTTTAATAAATTGTGATACAGTATTTCGGGGCTTATACTACCAGACTAAGAAAGTTTCTGCAAGTTCATTAAATAAGATTTACCTAAAAACTGTTGAACGTAAGCAACATTTTAGAGTGTCTCAGATTGGGTTGTAATGACTTACTGTAGCCCGTGGCTCTGAGAAAGTCACTGGCAGTCAGGATGAGATTAAAGCTGTGGTCTCAATCAAGACTTTGGTAAATGTTAAATTGGATTATCACTGTTAAACTCAGAAACAGTCAGAAGGCTTGAATGTACATTTGTTTCAGAGGAAATTGCCTAGGTAAGTACTGGCAAATGGCCAGTTATTTCTGTCTATCTGCCTATGTATGGAAGTGATGTGCACTGTCAAAAATGGCAGGTAATGTTGGTATGGTTGGTGTTTTAAATTTATTTCTTGTATTCCTGTAAGAGTTATTTGTTCTTTTTAGGGGCTTGGGGAAGGGGGGGGGGCGGGGGGTCTGCTGAGATTTTTATGGATGTTGTTACATTATGTGTGTTTCCCCAGGGTCTGATGGTGTATCTTAGTACTGAAGGAAACAATAGATTTCATTAAGAAGCCATTAACAGAACTTTTCCAACAGTCATTTAAGATAGAACCATAGAATTGCTAATTGTAATACCCAAAATTAGTGAAAACAAGTAGTAAAATAATTGGGGCAAATCACTACTGAGCTGTCTTCTCTGTTGGTAATGGATATTTTCCTTGTTGTATTGTTGTACTGGACTGTGCCATAAAACAAGTTTCCCTCTGAAGATAATAAAGCTTGAATTAAAATGAAATACTTTAAGTCTTTATAAAAGTCTTGACTTCAATTACATGTAAGGTAATGGAAACAATTATAAGTACTATGTTAGAGTATCACCTATACGAAAATACTCCTAGAAAATGCTCAAGGTTTAGAAAGGACAGGTCTTCCTGACCAACATGTTCTCCGAACAGTAACAAATGCAAGTCGAACACATGATATGTACTTTTAATTTTTTCGGAAGTCTTTTTATAGACTTTTAAAGTTCCTCATAAATGATTCATTCTCAAATTGCAGTTTGTAGACATTCGGGGGAAATTAGTGTTTAGACTGAGAATTTGTTACTCAATAGGAAACAAATGGTAAAGGTAAGGGGTGAATATTTAAACTGCAGTATTGTAATTAGTTGAGTACCACAGGGGAAAAAAAACTAGGATCTCTAGTTCTAGGTCTAAAATAAGCTCTGTTTTAATTATATCAAAGTAGCTATAATAGCCAAACTTACAGAGGATACTGAAGTATGAGGATTAGCAAAAACTGTAGAAGCAAAAATTATCAAAGATTTAGAAAAATTCAAGACAGGGCAAATACCTGGCAGATGAAATTTAATATAGACAAGGGTCTATATTAAATACAGTATATAGTATATAATAATTAATTATACAAAGAATATTTTATAATGCATTTAATATAGACAACCCTACATGGTTATGGTTGTACGTAGTAAAATGCAAACTATAAATACAAAATGAGATAGAAGAGGCTATGTTAGAGGCTAAGTTGGCATATCACTTACATCTTTTTCAAAATGTGAGGAACCAATTAAGAAAATAAAATGTTAGGATACAATATATAGTTCAAAGTGTAGAACTTAAATCAGGGAACATTATGTTAAAATTGTATAATGAACAATTCATTATAATTATAATTATAATGATTCTATATAAATCATTAAAATGATTTCTCATTCAAAATGTGTAATTCTGATAACTGTGTTATGGAAAATTTACTATTGGTATGCAATCAGTCCACAGAAGAGCAACTAGGTATATTGCAGGCCTTAAGAAAATGTCCTACACTCAAATGTCAAAAGAACTGAACTTTCTTAAGATTTTGTTTTAAACAGAGACAGAGACTTTTTAGTCTTAAACAGAGACAACTTCGAAGGGACCTTGATACTTTAATGCAAGCATTCAAAATCCTTAAAGCCACTGACACAGTTAATAAATTCTAAAAAAATAAACTCAATGATGGAAAAGAAATAACCTCTTTAGACGTGTGAAAATCATATTTGTTACCCTGTTTCCTTCTAAGTCCCAGCAAGGAAACCTGTCTTATTGATGGCAAAGCTTTATCTGGACTTCCACAGTATGAAATAGAATTGCTTGATGGTGAAGTAACCATCAATAATTGCAATATGCAATATGAAATGTTTCACCGTGGTTAATCAGGTTTTAGTTGACTTTCTGTTTATCATTAAGCTTTAAATCCACAGTTGTGGACATCAATCATAACAGAAACATTGCCAAATCATCAGAAAAATAAAGTGTGAAACAGAAAATATTCCCATAATATCAACAGGGAAGCTCCTATTTCCAGCCATGAGATTGAGAAATTTGAAGCTGTGTGTATGTAAAGGGTGTGACTGGTGGAAGAAAGTGTCTGTAAAACACCATTCTGAGCACCTGCATATCGCAAATGATTCATTTTTTATAAAGCGTTCGTAAAACACAGAAAAATAATGTGTAATTTAATTTTATCATTAAAAAATACACAATAGAATATACCTTAAAAGAGCAAATCAAGATCATGTTTGCCCAAAATGGGTATGTAGAAAATTGTGCCACATCACACCACAAGAAAGAAAACAGATTCACAGTTTTTTTTAGTAAACACCACATATTTTTATATAACCCTTTTTTGCCGTTTTTTTTGCCGTGTTTTGCCGTTCATCTTAACATTTAGGGTTATTTTGAGCTCATTTTCTTTTCATTGAAAAACTTTGTGTCTCAACTAAATCAATAATATAAAAGAACAGATGACAACACATTAATTTCATTGTTGACCCTTGCCTAGCACTTCAAAGTCAAAGTTACTTGATGTTGGTTGCTTTATCTTTTTTTAAACTCTTGTGAGGATTAAAGCTGTCAATTACAGGGCAGCTTGGAAGTAGCTAGTTGCTCAGTGTTTATCTTCAGGCAATAGTTACAAAGAGCAGGCAGCTGTTAAATTAACCCCAGCTGGGCTTGCAGTCAAATAGAGGTGGTTGCCAAGCATTGGGAAAATGAAAGCTTTTGTGGTAGTCTGTGAAGTTTTGAAATGAAGAAACATTATATAGCAAAAATACTATATGTTTATACCTGTCTTGCACCAGGTAAAAACATCACAGATGTCTTCCTAAACTCTATATGGATCTCCGGTTTACCCTTTCTGTAAAAAGATAGCTCTCATGTGAAAAGGTTGTATCATCCATGAATACTGCTATTGTCCGCTGCCTTGTGTTTATGGATTGTATCATAGCTTTAAGGTCCTCAAGTCAGTATTCAACCTCTTAAGTTACATATTCATCATTCTCAGGTAACATTTTCATTGTATTTCTGATAGAAGTAAAAAAAACCTGGACATGTCAAGTGATTAGAACCATACAATAAGCATAAAACAAAGATATTATATTAATGATCATAAGCAGCACAGTGGTAAGGTAATCTGATACTTTAGATTCCAAAAAGGTTTAAATACAGCTCACTTCATGATTACATGGCCATCTATAAATCAGGGTGAACAGCACACTCTATACTGTATAAGTAGATATATTCTAAATATGTAGGTCATGTATTATAAGAAACAAGATAGATTTGTACAGTATATCCCTCCATCTTCTATCCGCTTCTCCAATGCAGGGTTACAGGGAAGTGGAAGTCTATCCTGGCAAGCAGCAAGCACACAGCAGTGTACAACCTGGATGGACACCAGCCCATTCCAGGGCAAACACGTACACACTCACACCTACTGTACGGCTTGTGGAAAAATCAGCCCATTAACCTACTTGTATGTTTTTGGACTGTGGGAAGAAACCATAGCACCCAAAGGAAACCCACACAAACATGGGCAGAACATACAAAAACACACAGATCACACCCAAGGTCCAGAATTGAATCCAGGTGCCCCACAACTGCAAAGAAGCAATATTAACCACTTAGCCACCGTACCACCCATGTTTTACCTTTGACTGCTAAATTATACTTCACAAGGAATAATGAAATCCAAGTATCAGATGTTTTGCAGATGTTTGAATATTTAAATAGTTTTGGGTTAATCTGCTTGGTTAAGAGATGGCCATAGGATGAGGAGGCTCGAGCCCCCATTCAGAGAGAGGAGTTAATCAAGGGGTAGTTGCAAAGGTGTCGATGAGTTGGAGGTGGAATGAAGGTGAAAAAAATCAAGAACAGGTGTATGAAAGAGTTTTATATACAGAATATAGTGAAAGTCATTAATGATTGTGATTTAAAACAGCTAGGTGAGATTGGCTTGTCCATCGTTATCTCTCTCAAACGTCAGTTAAGAACTTCCATTACACATTAAATAATGACATCCAAGAATCGGGCGCTTTGTGAATATTTATTGAGTATTTAAGTATAATAAGTTTTGGCTTAACTTACTTGGTTATTTAGCCTCCTGGTCATAGGACGAGGAGGGTCAAACCCCAGAAAGAAAAAACTGAATCCAAAACCACCAGTGCAGCATAATAATATTCAATTGATGTGAAGGGAACATACAAGCACGTTCTGTACACGAAAAAACAGACTTTCCAATAAAAAGAGAAGACAGACATTGAAAGCTGTAGGACACCTGCTGATTGAGCTGGAGATACAGTACAGTAGGACGCCGGACGGATCCAGGGCTTAGGAGATGGCATCAAGAGCAGCAGGGGCTAAGGAAGGCCCCTGGGGCCGCTCAAACCCAAAAGAAACAAGTGAACCACCAATGCAGAAACACACAGAAGAAACCTGGAACAACAGACTTTATGTTAAAAAGAATGAGAAGGCTGTGGGACGCCTGCTCCCTGAGCTAGGGGTAGGAAACCAGATAGACTGGGGGTCAAGAACCTGGCTTCAGGAGCAGCTGGAGCCAAGAGTGGGGGACCCCAGGTCCATATTGGACTCTGGGGATAGTGTAAGCTGTAGGATCACTGCTGTTTGAGTTAGAGGTAGGACATAGGACAGAACCAGGGCTGAGAAGATGGCATTAGAAGCAGGAGGAGCTGAGAGGAACGAAACAAGAAGCTCTATATTAGAAATTGCCAGTTACAAAAATATAACATTAAGGAGCTCAGGTTAGGGAGACCAAGGTTAACTACTGACACTTATTACCTGTTCTGCATATCCCACAGTAAAGAAAATTTGTACTAAACTTATTCCCAGTGCTTTCATGCAAACATCTTTACCATGGCATAATGTATTTTAATTCAGAGGTGAGAAAAAATAATGGTTGTCTAATTTAAGAAACAATGTAGGCAGAGTCATTTTTTGAGAACAGTAAAATTAAAAGTTAAACGAAATCTTAAGAGATTTGGGGGCACTTAGGCTTCTCATAAAGGGCAGTGTCTGTCTTTGCCTCAAGGAAACTATAATTCAAAAGGTTCACCATATCATGCAGTAACATATTTTCTTCTCTACATTTCCCACATTCTACATTGATTTGTTTTCTATCCAAGAGATACAGAGTATCTGAAGTATGGACCTCTGAATATGTTTCAAATATAAAGTACATCAAGTTAATGAGTCCACATCCTTACACAATTGATCTGATTTTGTTTAATTATAATTCTGGAACAAGCACTTATTTCACAGATCTGTGTGAAATTAATTTCAATAAACAAAAATAATGTATTGGTGTTTAAAGACATGACAATTTTTCATTGTGGCAAAAAAAGACCATAATAAGGTTTAGCATTTGGAAGAAAATGCAAGAGCAGCACCAACATTTTTATGTCCATTTTGAACAACACACAAGGTAAAAATTACAACTCTATGTACTAAAGAGGTGAAGACATAATATGCTGCTGAAAATGACCAAATGCATGTTAACTTAATCAAAATATCAATGTAATTATAAGTGTAAAAGGGACTGAAAAATCACTATATAATGTATAATAATATTAATAAATTACATGTTTAACAAAAGGAACTAAAGATGTGTTTTTCCAAGGACTAGCAGCTTTTATATAACTGTCCCCAAAAGTGCAGATTTAAAATAGATTTCAGCTCCCTAGCCATCCTAACAATTGTAACACTTCTGATAGCAAGGTGCTCGTAATGGGCTATGCTATTTTTAGAAATGTCAACCTAACACTTAAGAACTCACAAAAATCCAGTAAAAGACTTTCTAGGAGTAACAGTTTCTTATATTGAGACCATTGAATGATTTTGCAGGAATCCATGATCAAATAGTTACGTTTAGTACTGATGCTGATAGAAATGATACAAGATTCAGTGTATTTGAGATTTTCAAGAAAATTTTGATGTTGCATCAAAAGGCAAACCAATTGTGCCAGATTATGAAGCCTTTACAGGCAAGACTTCCTAAATTGCTTCTCAACCAAATGGCAGGCATGTGAGATGATGCCATGTGTAGGCAAAGTATACATTTTCACTGCTGATGACACACAACTGTATATATCCATGACACCAGGCACTTTTAAATGTAAACTTAGCCTTACTACTCCAGATATTAAAATATGGCTCAAAATATGATAAAGTAATTTGTCTTGTTTGAAACTTACGAAGCCTTATAAGTCTTATAGCCTATTAAAGAGACTATTCCAATATCAGTCTTCAAAAATGGGAGTAGAGTATTGTGCTATATTGCCCTAAACCGTTAGATTCTAACTGTGGTGGTTGTCAAAACTAAGCTAAAGACATTTTTTTGTGAATGATATTGTAGAGTTTTTATTGTCTTTATGGCTGTCTGCCATTCTACAGTACAGTATATGCTGCTCTATACTAAAAGGTATTTATTTAACTTTATTTACTTTTATTGTATTGTATTACACCTGTTTTATATGTTTCACATCCTACTGTAGATTGTACTGTTTTTTAGATAGTTGTCAGTTTGTATTCACATACAGTATAAAGCTATTAAACACTTATTACACAAAGAAATACATCTCCTATATACAGTAAGTCCAGAGTCTAACATTTGACTTGCTTACAGACATCAAAGTAAGACTTAGAAACCTTTGTGAAAGCTAAAAAATATATTTTATCTTAATCTTTGCCATATTTTCAGAAAACACAACAAGGAAAACACGCATCTCAGTTGAGAGAATGCGACTGTGGCTGCTTTAAATACCTGTCAACCCAAAAGCACCATTTTAAAATGCACTGAATTTTAAAATGTGTGTGAAAACATAATTTGAGAATACTAGTATTGTTTTTACACTTCTGACAGATTTCTTCAGGGGTTCTGAAATAGCTACAGGGAACATTATAAATGCAGAATAGAGGAGATAGACCAGTGAAAGCATTTAGGGAACATAATAAACAATCTAAAGTTTCTCATTATCTGCAACTTATCTGTGTGACTTTGAAATTGGAGATACTTGGTGGTGGGTTCACTGTAGGGTACAATGCAAGGGTTTCATTTGCAAAGGAGGTGATAGGTTTCCATTACTACAAGGCCTCAGGGAAAGGAAGGGCTGCTGTGGTCAAGTTCTAGAGTCCCTTCAGTTTTGTGATATAGTTCAGTACTGAATCAAACCAGCTGACCTTAGTAAAACTGACTAATTAAGTATTGGCCATGATGGTATCAAACAGTTTTTAACCTGCGGCTCATCTAATATTTGCTCCACAAACGTACTTATTTGATCTCTCTTTTAAAACAGTTTAATCACAGCAAACTGGAAATTCACCCATAATCTGCCTCTTTCCAAACGATGTGATAATACAGACCCCAATTGTAATAAATCTATAGCAATTTTCGTAGCCATTTTAAGACCATGGAAAGCATAATTAAAAAGCACTTGATGTATTTTTTGCCATACATTTAATGAGCCTTAATATTCTCAATGGCTCTCTACAAAAATCACATTTGGGCAACTGTCTTTGTCACCAGGTTTTAGAAGCTGGACACATCTGGGCATGGAAAGTACTGTGGCAGGAGATTTGAAAGGAAACCCAGGTTTCAGGTAAGTGATGTACTGTAGGCGGCATACTTTGCACTACACACTGTGCTACAGGAAGTCCTATTCTACTGATGCGAT
The DNA here is from genome assembly GCF_059453375.1 of Lepisosteus platostomus. Lineage (NCBI taxonomy): Eukaryota > Metazoa > Chordata > Actinopteri > Semionotiformes > Lepisosteidae > Lepisosteus > Lepisosteus platostomus. Next base: position 45,390,622 of record NC_142619.1, read on the forward strand.
GTCAAGCGAAAGTTCTGACTGCTTATTTATTATTCCATGGCACTGTTTGGGAGATAGAGGTGTTTATGCAGGTGTCCTGGATAATCTCCACCATGGGTGTGCACAGTCCAGCTTTTCTCAAGATTCCCTTAATTCAATTGGTGAATTTCTCCCTTCTCCATCTGATCTACCTAGCAGCAGATCTGCAGGTGTATAATGTCCATACTCCACATTCTGGATTATGGTGACTTCATTTAAAAAATGATCTCTAAAACTGTTCTTGGGAAACTTGAGGTTGTATACTATTTTCCCATAAGATTTATCACTGGTGCCTCCTATTGCACTCATAATTGTGATCTTTACTCTTTGATTGATTGGCCCTCTCTGCATATTACAGAAATATCTTACTGGTTTAAGATCATTTACTGTACAAACCTTTATATGGGAAAACACCTTACTGTCTTCATAATTTATTGCAGTTCTATGTGCCAGTTTATAATTTAAGATGTACTAATTTTAGCAAACAGAAACCCCCAAGAGGAGCTGCTGCTTTAGATGACAAACCACACCTAATGCCTGGAAATAACTGAAACTACAGTACAGCATGCACCTTTGTACATCCTAGGATGTTATGCCATGATGTTATTCATACAGTGCTGAGAAAGGTTTTTGTGAATCGCTTTGGATTTTCCTCATTTTCACATATTTGAAACATACAATATAATTAGATCTAAGCCCTTATAAAGTAAACCGGAGGATGCAAAGCATAATATTCATTCAACATTTATTTATCCTCCGATGATGCAACATTCAATATCTTTATGTGACAAAGTATATGAACCTTTACATTCAGTAACTGGTGGCACCCCTTTGAGCAACAATTACTGCAACTAAACGTTTCCTGTAACCATCGATCAATCTCTCACATTTGTGTTGAGGAATTTTGGCTCATTCCTCCTTAAGAGAACTCCTTAAGCTCAGTGAGATTTGAGGGCTGCCTTGAATGGCCATCTCGTTTTGGGTCCTACCACAACTTTTCAATGGGGTTTAGGTCCAGAATTTGATTAGGCCATTGTAAAATGTGTTTTTTATTTTGCAGTATTCTGTAGATCATTGTCTTGCTGCAAGACCCCCTTTTTTGTGCAGCTTCAGGTCAAAGGTGGCATTCTCCTCTAGAATCTTCTGATACAAATCAGAATTCATGTTTGTGCCAGCCATGGCAAGACATCAAACCATTACTCTCCTGCCACCATGCCTGACAGTTGGGATCAGATTCTTCTGTTTGTAATATTTTTCATTCAGGCTAAAAAGATCTACCTTTGATTTGTCTCTCCAGAGAACATTGTTTCAGAATCTTTGAGAATCTATGTGATCTTTGATGAACTTCAAGTGAGCAGTAATGTTCTTTTTGAAGTGCGTTCTTGTTCTGTCATTTTTTGATAGTTGAGTCTTAAACGGTTACATTAGCCACAATGAGAGTGGTTTGCAGTTCCTTGATGTGGCAATGTTTTGGTTAGTTTTTGCAGAGATTTTGGTAGGATGACTGCTCTTGGATGGAATGACTGTGGTCTTGAACTTTCTCCACATGTAGACTATGGATTGGTGGATCATCACAACCTTAGAACATTTTTTGTAACCCTTTCCAGACTGATGAGCAACAACTCCCAACAAGATCAGCCTAATTATTTAAATAACTGATTTTAATTATTCTCTAAACTGGGCGAATGAAACTATGGATTTACTTATTTTTTCACATCCCCTATACCTTCATTACTAATTGTTTGTGAAATTAATACATAATTTTGCTCACAAAATGTTCTCAGCACTGTATTTTATTTATTGTTCATTTGTTTCTTTCACTGCTTTGTTTTCTGTGCAGTGGTGGTGCCAGTCACTTGGTCTTTTTGTCATGGAAAATGATAAATTATTTACTTATTGGTTAAATAAAAGATTTTAAAAAAGAAATGCATTATTTTAAGGTTTTGTCTTTGTGAAGAACATAAGAAAGTTTAAAAACAGAAGAAGCCATTGCCCTCTCTAGCCCATTTAGTAATAGCTAATTGACACAAGGATCTCATTTGAACATTACTAGAAAGAAGCCAGGGAATTGTTTTAAACAACATGGTTGAGTGGCATGTTCCATACTCCCATCATTATTGGGTTTAATGAAATATCAGACTAATGGGATTTTAAAATGGTTTTAAAACTCGATGGATGTTTTTTCTGAAAATCAATATGCTACTTATTTCCTTTTATCAAGTTACATTTCTGCTAGAGTGAACTTTGTTATGAAGTGGAGTCCTAGGTATATTTATATTTTATTCCTACCAAGAACAGAATTACAAAATGAATGTCTTCAGCTGGAACCTGCTTTCACTTACAGAACACATTTGGGTTGTCAGTTTTCAAATGTTTTCGTTATAGATTCTTCTGGTTTGCAAGTTTTCATTGATTAGGCAGAGAACGGTATTTTCCCATTACACTGTTAGTCCTTCAGAGAAAAGGATACCCATGTTGATCTCAAGATGTTTACCACCACACTGAAAGTTCAAAAGTGATCTCCTTGATGGTCAATGATACACTGATCTGGAAAGATCAATGGCATAAATCTCCAGCTGTTCACAAAGCATGGTTGTGCATCATTAAAATGGTATAACGGAGTCACTTGGGTGATGAGCCCAAGAAAAACCTGCAGCACTTTAACTTTTTTCTCTGTGGTAATAGTTTACAGACATTAATCCCAATTTCTCTTAAGATGAACACCAGAAAACAAGAAAAAAAAAACTAGGTGGTAAAAATGACTACATGGACAGATATATTACATGGGAAATGTACCAGTCAAATCATTTTATTTATATATTGAGAGGTTTAGTCAATAAGTAAAATAATTATTCATAACCCCCAACTTGTGATTTCTGACAGAATATACCAGAGCAGTTGGTATATTTAGAGACATGTGAATTATTTTCTCTTTTGCACACACTACACACAAGTTACTCCATTTACAAGTTTACAGACAAGGTGTTCCAGAGACCTATGTCTAAACCACCCAGAAAACCCCAGATTGCTATCAGGTATTCAAACTCATAATTAAATTCAAGCTTTATTATCCCATTTGAGGACATTCACTTTACAGAACACTCCCAACATACTGAAACAACACCATGACAGACTATCCGAGCAGTCAGTGCAACAGGAGAAGATAGTTACGATACATTGTTTGAAAGAGATATTGCAGTGGGGATAAATGATTTCCTCTGTCTATTAGTATTACAACTGGGAACACAGAAGTCTCCCAGATGGGAGAGGTGTGAACTCACAGTGGAAGGGGTGAGAGACTTAAACCCATAATACACTTTGCTTTCTTTGGTAACATCTCTTTGTAGGGGATATTTAAAGCAATTTGATTTGTCCCAAATAATTTGCTACTTAATTTTGATCTTTCCCAGCCTATTATAATCAATGGTAATGATATAACCAAACCAGGAAATTAGGCAGTATGCGACAACACTTTCAATAAAAGGGTTGTAGAAAAGTGTTTGGATGGTTCTATCTAACTTGAAATAGTTTAGTTGTTCTTTTTTTATAAATGGTGTTGCAGCATTTATCCCAACTCAGGTTCTTGCCTACATCTAGTCCCACGTACTTGTAGTCAAGTTCCCCAATTTGACTTGTTGAGTCCTATTTGTTGAAAACTTTTTGGGACCCATCTTATCAAGCTACTGTTTACAATAGTTGTATTGTGTTAAAAGCAGAGGAACAGTCAACAAATCATATCCTTAGAAATGACCTTGCTTGATCAAGATGCTGATCAAGCAAGGTCAATGTGATTATTGCATCACCTACCCCTCTCCTTTCTCATAAAACTGCAGGGGGTCAATGAGGTCTTGTGTGTTTTTTGTAATGCATTGCTTTCAAATTCTCTCCAGACTTTTCATTGGGAGGGATGTAAGAGCAACCGGACTGTAGCTGTAAAGCTCAGATGACTTGGCATTTACTGGAGTAGGGATGGTGATGGATTTCTTCCACAGAGAGAAAGGTTTAAGGACATTTGAAAAAACAAACTGAAACTTTGCACAGCTGATCTGCACAAGATTGCAGAACTCTTCTGCACACATTATCTGGACCTGTGCTCTTTCTCACATTGATTTTCCTAAACTGTTTAGGCACCTCTGCTGAATCAATTTTAATAGACTCACCAGATACTGGGAGGTCAGTATTAATGTATGGATTTCAAAGGGGTGTAAAACACATTTCAATAATTTTACAGCTGTTGTACATTCATGTCATTTAACACAGGAAGAGTATTACCTTTACTCTTCTGGGTGACAGTGGCCATGGATTTAATCCCCTGCTATGCCAACGTGGCATCTCCCATAGCCATGATATTTTCTGTTTTTATACTTTTCATCAAAAATGATTTCAAATGCCTTTTCCACATTCACTTTGGGGTGGATATAAACAACTGCTTATAAAAAGCTGCAGAAACTCTTGAGGGAGATAGAAGTGGTGCAGAGAGATGCTCAGGCAGTCAAAGTCAGGCGTGAACACACTCTCACGGATGGTAATATTTCGATACCAGTGGTTATTTATCATCAGACAGACCCCTTCACTGTGATGTTTATCCTATGATTACAGCATCTCTGTCCTGTCAGTGTAGAGAAAACCCCTCTACCTCGTCTGCCTCTACCTCATCAAAAGCCCCATTGTCCTTTACCATCTCATCAAGCCATGTCTCCGTAAAAACAAGAATGCCGGCATCACGAAATTTGTGCAAGACATGCACACAGGCATGCAGCTCTCCCAAGATGGTGCCTTTCAAGGACATAATATTAGACAGAATCATATGCGTGAGTAGGGGGAGTTTAACTCTAACCCTAACCTTCTTGCCGCATTTACACTTTAATTCGTGACCAAAGAAATCTGTATTCTGTGTATAACACGGAATATCTTGAGGAAGTTTGGCAGGGAAGGTTTCTGAAGACTGGAGATGGTCTAACCTTAAGGATAAGAGGAATTCTTGGCTATATTTCAAATCATCGTAACCATCATGCAACACATTCCAGCCATTAACAGGCTGCGCCAGGGAGTTCACAGAAAGCAGTAACATCAAAGCAATTAGCTTGAGTTTTAACTTTATATGTTTGCCAATCATTTTGCATTTCTAAGCATCAAAAAAGTAATGTAGTAGCAGAAAAGAGAAAGGACACCTTCAAAGGCCCAAAGAAGAGATTAGTTACCTTTTAAACTAAATAAGATACAACCTGTGGTTAAAGTTCTCTCTGTAGACCCAGATGCCATAAAAAAGGCAAACCTATCACCTTATTCTAAAATGCACTAAGCAGGAAAGGCTGTTTAAACCGAGGAATTCTTCACTCAGAAAATCCTAAAAAACACAGAATAGCAACTTCTCTCAGCAAGGTTCAAATACTCAGCTCCAATCTGGTCTTTTAATATCATCTTGAACAAGGATCTCTTGCTTGGCATGCTTTAAGTTCTGTCCTCCTGTCTTTCCCTCTTCTGTCTCTGTCTTCTCCATCTCTTGTGGTCTGTCTGTAACGAACAGTTCTTTCCGGACCCTATGCGGACGACACAGTCCGACGGAGTGGGGGAACACTGGGGAAACGTCATGCAGGAAAACGGGGCTGAAGACAGGGGGGCGTGTCCAAGGTGCGCTGGTGCACGGGGGAGGTGTGGCCGAGGCGAACAATCCCAAAGAGTAATCCATAGAGTATCCAAAACACGAAGGTAAGTCCAAAACCAGGAGATCCATCAGAACTCGGAATTAAAACCACGAAGGCCGGGTCGGAACCGGCGGACGGGGAACAGGAACGGGAACGGAGGTTAAAACCTTAACGGGACCAGGCGCTTCCAGGTCCCGGACTCGCATGATACGGAAATCAGATGCAGAGCCCGGAAGAGCGTCAGCGCCTGGCTTTTAAGGTGGGCAGGGAATAGGGCGCAGGTGCATGGAATAAGGTCTTGAGTGATAGGGCTGGAGCACCCTTAAGGAGGGGGAACTAATATCGTGACACTGTCCTTTTCTATCCTACATTTTTACACTTTTAATCATTTACCCAGAACTTAATTAAGGTTAACCAGATGATTGATGTGTTCCCATGTAACAAACAGCAAATTTTGTGGAAATAATTTCGAAATAGTATTTCAAAAATTGTTTTAACGATGTTTTTACAAAAACAGCAACTAAGAATTGGATGAATATGATGAAACAAGTAGAACCTTTTTCACTCTAACATTTTTAATGTTGTTATATCCTTAACTTTGTAAAGTTTGTTATAATATTCTTTGCATTGTTCTTTCTGAGACATATGAGTCTCTTTCCTAATTGGTAAAATCTGCTGCTGCTGTTGATCACTTCAGGAGATTGATCAAGTGCCCAATGAATGCTCCAGACACATGAATTTAATTTCATGATCCAAACAATGGCATATATCACCACCTTCAACATTAACACCTGCTATGTTTGGTCATTTTTATCAATGTAATTTATATTTTTAATGTTAAAAACCAGAAATCCCCCATAGAAAAACAAAACAACATCACAGAGAAGGTAGAAGATCAAGAATAATGGAGCTTACTATACATTATCATAGGAATGCCAATCTTTTGTCAAAGTATATGGTCTTGAATGTTATTGTGAATTTTTTAAAATGGCCATTGGGATCAATAAAGTTACACCTTTTATATTTTAGGTTCTTAATTCCCTGCTCTTGTATTTCCTTAACGCACTGGTATTTTATATTTCCATGGCTTGACTGATTAGCCCAATAAATCACCAAGCTTTGTGACTTTCAAGCTACCCAATGAAGTGGCACTTAACATACCAAGTAGCTCAAATAGCATGGTGTCAACAATAATGTATAATATAATCAGCACTTTAGAGGGCTTCAACATTAAAAGCCTTTTTTTTACATTACTCAGTATGAGATTTCATACCACAAAAAATGTTAATGTTGAATTTGCAATACTTCTACAACAGACAAATACCAATTTGGTGTCTATGTCTGGTTTATTATTACTATATACAGTATGTTACCTGCCTAGCTGTAACAAACAGCTAAAGAGGTAAATTACATGTTGTTCAAATGTAGCAGTATTTAAAAAAAAAATTTGAATGGATCAATGCTTTTTATTTTTTCCAGAACTGAAATCACATAAAATAGTATGCTGTTATTACAAATACGGTAAGGTGAAATTTATCATCTTCTCCTCATATTTAATGTAAAAACTGAAAGTATGCATGTATTCAATTGGACAGACTTCATTGTCTTTTTCTGTGCTGCGCTTTAAATTTAGAATCACCAGTATTCTTTTTGTTATACACATTCGACTTGGAATCATCGATTGTGTATTTTTTCTTATCTCGGCTTGCGGCTACAAACCCCGCGACTACACACAGGGGACAACGAAGAAGAGTAGGCAGACTCCTCCGAACCACCTACTTTCAAGCTGTGTTACTTTAAATCTGTGTAGTGACCTTAGAAACTGCTAGTTAGAATTAATAAATCTAGGAAACGTTGATATCAGTGCCATAAATGTCACAGAACATATTGAATGTAATTTCTGCTGATAATGATAGAACAAAGAGAATTGGACCCAAATGCTATATTTAAAATCAGGCTGCCAATTTACAGATACAGTTCCTCCTGTTGTTATTGTGATATTATTAGCATTCATATGGTGTAGTATTCTATATTTTTAAGTATTCATACATTTTGCTACTACAGCAGTTTTAAAACTGAACATACACAAATTGATTTTGTGGTAACCAGACAAAAATGCAAAACAAAAGTTTAAACAGGGTTCTCATTAAAGCTCTAAAGAAATGTTAACAGGGATATTTTGATGTTCATTTATTCAGCTTGTATCTGTACACAATGTGCTACATCAGTAATTAATCTTTGCATTTGCTTTCAATTAAATTTCCAAAGCAGCAGTCATCAATAGGTAATTATTGTTGTCACATAAATGGATGACGATTTTCATATTGCATCTGAAAATACCAGTCCTTATTTGTTAAAACAGTTGAGGACTCCTTGTGGTTTATTCATTGGCTATGGCACTCTGCGCAGCTGAAATTTGTATGCTGCTGAGGCAGGGTTCTGTTGGCTGCTGTTATTCCACTCACTGATGCAAGACAGGACTGTAATCAACATGAATGTGAAATATTATAGCTTAGGTATTTTTTCAATAGGGAGCCTCTTCTAGATCACTCTTTATATTATTGTATTGAAAAAAACATGAAATCCCTCTGTAATCTAGAAAATAATGATAAATAACACCTGTATGATGGTAGAATAAGGCCCCTGTCTAATTTATTCAGTTTTTACTCCCTTTTTTCTCTTGGTTAAAATACTGAAAGCCTTTACAAATTATTCATCTAAAATTTTTGTATGATGACCCATGGATTAGTAAATAAGTATTACAACAAGATTAAACAAACATTTCTTGTTATTTTTACATGCTCATGTGTATGTGGCTGAGTATGTATTAGATTAATGGAAATTGTAGTTCACTGTAGTTATAAAGCTCTGTATATTACATACCTGTAATATATGCTGTACTGTGGTTTACAGTCATCTAAATCTTTCCATTATGTTTACCAGAAATATGGTATTTTGTTCAGTTCTAACATCCTGTTGTTAATTTTGAGGGAATCTGTGTTTAAAGCTTATAATATTGGCTTTTTTTAAGTAATGCAAGAGTGATTTTGGTATTGATCCACCCAGAGCAAACCTACTATACTTTATTGCTTATGCAGACATTGAGCAGAGAAAGCAATGTGTGAAACTTTATATATGACCCCTGCTGGGATGTAATTATAGGGTCTTCATGAAATCGACTTCTGAAACAATACCTTAGGCCTCCCCTACTCAATTAGTACAACCTAGAAGTCACTTTGTGCCTTTTCATTATTTTAAAAGGGAAATCAATTAATATGGATATTTCATCAAATTGATTTAGAAATGGAAAAGAAAAACTATCAATACAAAATAGGCTTAACAAGAACAATCTCATTTTGATAGCAGATGATAATGTACCTCTTTTACCTTTCCTCTAGAGTGTGAAATATTGCAGACCAAAAACTAAATGCCTTAATTTTAGAGTAATATATTACTTCTAATAGCACATCATTAACATTAATAACTCATAATACTAATGTAAACATTCATAATGGAATAATAGGCATTCTGTGATAAACAGGCAAGACATTTGTTTCACCTTTGGCAGTAATTGATGTTACCATGTTGAATAGTCTTGAAATTGCATTGAGATTTGAAAACAATCTATCTAATGCAGGAGAAAAGCACCTATCATCATATAAAACATGCTAGGTTTGAAAGTACAGTGATAATTATATGGTGCATTTAAATCATAATTACTAATTTATGAGCTATCAAACACCTGGGGTACTGCTACGTGACTTGACATATCTATAGGGTTGCTTTATCTCCCTAATAAAATTTTGTAGGGAGAAGATGGAATTGTTTTAAAAAACAAAAATAAACATGAATTATCTATGTAAAAGTAATGAGAAGCGAGTTATATTTCTAAATTAATATTGGCAAAAAATATTCTCCATATACTGTACACATGAGAAAATGATTGAAGCTCATTGCATAAAAATTGTGTGCCTGCATTACTAAAATAGTTTTCCATCTTTTATAAATCTGTCGAATGAGGAGGGACTTTTAACAATGGATTCTACCAAGCCAATACTGTACATGTCATTGACATTTCTGACTTCAATTAAAAGTGCTATATTTGCGTTATGTTTACCACAGAGATCTGGACTCCTGCCTGGGAGTTGGTAGTCTCTCTTTCCCTCTCATTTCCGTAATATGACACTTGGGAGATGTGTGAGTTATTCATCTTTGTGAAAGGGTGAGAAATGCTGCTCCAACCATTTAATCATTTTATTGTGATTACAGTGCTCTGACACTCATTAACAGAAGAGCATGTCAGGTACCAGTAATGGTTTTTCAACCGCAGCTTTAAAACATTACCCATTTGATAACCTTGCTCTATATGAGGACACTGAAACTAATACAGCAACAATTCCATACTAGAAATTAAAGAAAAGAATCAACTCAGTTTTACGCAAATGGAGAGAAACAGTGAAACTTCTAAACATTTTTTTTAATCCACTGGAAAGAATGAAAATGCTGTCTACTTGATGAAAAAATATATCTTTTACACATGAAACTTATTTTCTATTAAAAAGAATTTGCATCCAGAACCACTGTAGTAAGGTTTAAAACTCCAAAACACTCATCTAATTAACTGCACTCATTATAATTGCTGTAATTAAATTTATTGGCCAGTGTATTTTGTAAAAAAATATTATAAAAGTACCTAAGCTTCAGTTTGGTTACATAAACTACAGTTAAACACAGTATTTTAAATGAGTGCATAATACTTAAATACTATATGTTGAACAAATATGGGTTATATAAAAGTAGTTCAGGTGGGTAGCTGTGTCAGCATGCGTAGGCTGCAGAGGAACACGTAATAGCTTTATTCCATGCCGAAAGCACCTGAAGAAGGCTCCACAGCCGAAACATTGTGTTTTCTTTTTTCTCTTTTCAGCATGGAATAAACCTATTACTTGTTCCTTGGGTTATATAAATATACTTTCATTTACAAGTATGCAAAGGGAAGTTGTCAAGGAAGCTGATCCTTTTAGTCTTATTATAAGTGTTGCTGTTACTTTATCTTGGTTTTATGCTTTATTGCTGTTTTAAATTATCCTGTTTCTTAAATTAAAATCAGCTTTCTCAATGGGAGGCATTTGGCAGTATTAAAGGAAACTGACCTGTATGCTACTGCGACATACGCCTTTGTGTAGCTAGAAAAGTGGTATGCATCTGCCAGACAGCAGTTGCTCTTGATTTCTATATTATGTACACCCCCTAAGAAAACAGACTGTGAAATTGACACAGAAGAAAAATAGCTTTTCCACTAAATTAATTTGAGGTTTTCAGAAAAACATAAAAATGCATGAGTAAAATAATTTATTGTACTTCACACACATAAAATGGAAATATATTATAATTTAATATTGAAAAATAGATCATATGAAAACGTTCATTTTGTTTTACTGTGTGTAATCCAATTGTGGAATATTGAAGTTCTTATCATTTATCTCCTTTGATACTGAAGTGTAGTCAACACAGGAAACATTATTCAAAACAGATGTATATAATGCACTGACAAAATCAGCTCAGCGAATTTTAAAACGGCTTTATTAATACAGGTTTGTATATTTTTAAAAGCAGGAGCATGCAGTTCTAGAGGGTTGCTGTGTCTGCAAGTATGCAGTCCATTGGAGCTCTTACTTACTTAGTTGTTCTAATTATTTCTTAATTGGAACAGTTTAACACCTTTCACTGGCCCTATAAGAGTTGGAGATGTAAACAAAAATGTGAGACCTGCTGGATTACAGCCATGCAGGTCTGCATTCCCTCCAGCTCCCTCTCCATTTCATGTCTCGTCCTCATGCTCAATTGATTCAATACCAAGACTGATTTTACACAACTGTTCCTATTCGCAAAGGTAGAATAGAAAGGTAGGTAAGGTAGGAAATATAGAATGCCAATCAGTGTCACTTTAATATATCATAACAATACATTCTCAATATTTATTAAAATATATAAACTGATGATCATTTCAAGTAGTACATTAAATATAACTAGACATCTTAAAAAAACGCAATACATCACAACAAATAATGCAAATGTTATGAGTAAATTTTAGTCAATACAAAACAAAACTGAAAATGGCCAGATTTGTCAGAAACTATTTTGTCAGAGCTAATAGTGGACTTTCTGAGACACAGGCCACACACTCACAGCCCACTCAGTATTGATGGAACGGAAGTGGAAACAGTCACCAGCTTTAGGTTTTTGGGAATTCACATCTCTAAAGATCTAACCTGGACTGTTAACACTGACTCTATCATGAAGAAGGCTCAGCAGCGCCTTTATTTCTTGAGGTGCCTCAAGCAATGGGGGATGCCAATACATGTGTTGGTGAACTTCTACCGCTGCACCATCGAGAGCATCCTCAGCACTGGGATCACCGTGTGGTATGGCAACACCTCTTCGCGAGAAAGAAAGGCACTGCAGAGAATGGTCAATATGGCCCAGAAGATCATCAGCTGCGGTCTCACCGAGATTAAACAGCTCTATGAGGACCGCTGCCATGGTAGAATTCTGGCCATCACAGAGGACAGTCACCACCCCGGGCACGAGCTCTTCACCCCACTGCCCTCAGGCAAGAGATATAAGAGCATACGGACACTTACCACTAGATTCTTAAATAGCTTCTATCCACAAGCAGTGAGATTAGCAAACATATTTAGCCATCCCCCTTGGACCACACCTACACCATTACCATCTACTTCTTTATAATTTCTTATCTATAACACATCTCCAGTCATTGTTTACACGTCTGTATTGTTTAAATTCAAACTGTCTGCATGTTTACTTGCACATTGTCTATTGTTTGTTTGTACATTGTCTTGATGCACTGTTTGCACTTTGTTTTGTTTTTTACACTTGTTTTACAATCGAGAGACTTTCTGTAAATAAGAATTCCAATATACCAGTACCAGTTACATATGGCAATAAAGTTCAAGTTCAAGTTCCAGCTGGTGTCGTGTCAACAAGGCTGGTCAGAGAACTATAGTGATTGCAAGCACACTCCAGGAGAATGTGTGTTGCCATACTGGAAGGTGCACAGAAGTTCAGAATACTCCCCTCAGCAACACACCCCTGCCAGCAAGCACAACACAGCATGGCAATATAACCTTTCAGCATTTTGTCACATACTTTTAGCAGTCAATTGTAATCTGTTTTAAACATTCAGCCCAAATCATATCATACATCCAATTTCTAACCACTTTATCCAATACAGCGTTACAGGGTTGCCAGAGCCTATCTTGACAAGCAACAGGCACAAGGCAAGATACATCGTGAATGGAAAGCCAGTCCATTACCCGGCTGATAGCAACAATCTGAGAATGTGTGACAGAACACCTTGAGTCCCTACAGCTAAGGTTGCTAGTTAGTGGAGAGAAATGTAAGTAAATATTAAACTAAAATAGCAGCATGATATATCTTTTGCTCTATTAGAGTGTCTTATAAAGTCTCTGAAGCTTTATAAGAGGAGGAAATTAGATATTTCCTCAATTACAAAAGGTTCTAATGCGATTAGAAGTGTGCAATCCAAAGATGAATGGCACATAATGAAAGGCTGTGTTCACAAATCATGAAAAGAAATGTCTGGAAGCCCTACAAGATGTGTATTTAACGATGTGCATGATTTCACATTAAAAAAATGCTAAATGCATGCTAATGTATTATAATAATCATAATAGATTTATGTTCACAAAAACATTTCTAACTGTTAAGTACCTAACGTGTGTGCATGTCTGCAGTGGTGAAAGGTGTAGTGAGCTGTGATTCTTCTTTTTAAAACTGATCTTACAACACAACATGGGAGACAACACAACATAACCTATCTAAACATAGGAGCGGGTTTACTCTGTGCACACAGAAAAGGTACAATTAACAAAGAAGAGAGGAAGAAGTAAGATCCAATACTGGAAGGACAGAGATTTCTAGAATATAATATCTAGAATATTGATCACATCTCATGACTGGCTAATTAATTTCATTGAAGTATTCTTCTAAAGTAGCAAGGTATTGATTTCATTAAGAATTAAATGTTATTTAAGATTTATAATCTTTCTTTTGTCTTGATTAGACAATAACCCAAGCATTTTAGGCATCTGTGGAAAGCACTAAGAATGCAGCTGAAATAAGCCTCCCTAATATGCAGCATATCCAGGGACTTTAACAAAAACTAGAACATCATGAATAGAGTCACTGTCTATGGTAATGATATGTCAGTGGTAATGACTGTCAGTGGTAATGATAAATGTCCAGCATCAGTATCTCTCAGTCTGAAACACACTCATGGGAGACCATCTGAACTGATACTGGGTCAGGGGTCAAAGCCTGCAGATCCTGCAAGGTGGAGAGATACACTACTCCTGATGAGCTCAAAACCAATTTACCATGATTTTCAGGTTTAATGGTTACTGTACTGTATACAGTAGCTCATTTTTTTTTGCTCCAGTCTCTTAATCGAAACTTGGTAATCTGACATCATGTACGGGACCACATGACTACAGCCAATGTCTGAGGCAGGAAAGTGAGCTTTAGATCAAAGCACTATGCCAAGAGAAAAGGATTTTGTACATAAACAGAATTCTACCCAAGGGAAATTGTGTGTCTTGCGAACTGTAATTTGAAAATTGTAAATTCTGTCTGATTAAAAGAATACAGCTGGACCCTTTTTATTCACAGTCTGAATTTCAGAGTATATTCAGTAACAGTGCTACACTCTGAGACAAACCGTGTTCTCCCCACTTGTCTAATTTGCAGTAGACCTGAGTTAGATGCTGTGCTCAGACTGTTTCAAAAAGCCAAGTTCAACGCAGTGCTACCTCTCCTGGAAGCAGTTTTCAGCACAAACTTTCAGCTGTTTCCTGACACCGAGCAGTAGTGTTCTAACACTGTGCAAGAGGAAGCAGCTAACTGGGTCCAATCTGACGTGCTCTATCTGTGATAGACCTTTAAACTGCTTGATGTTTGAAGTTATGATGAGTATAAATTTAAATGTTCACATAATAATCTTGAGAGTTAAACTATTATTCCAAACCATTTGACAACATTTAGTTCACAATAATAAATCAACATTTACTTACTTCGAGATTATGAATGTGTTTAATTATACAGGACTGATGAAACTTCTGAGTTTGACAATAATAAATGTTCACTAAGAATATGGACATCCAAGAATCCAAGATGCTTTGTGAATGTTTATTGAGTATTTAAGTAAAAGACAATGATTCATAAGAATGGAGGAAAATTCCATTCAGAGAGAGAAGTGAAATGAGAGCTGGCTGCAAGGGTGGAAATGGGGTTCAGGTGTAATGAATGCAACAAAAATGAGAGACAATACAGTAGATGTGCAAGAAATATATAGCAAAAATCAGTAATAATCGTTATTCAAACAACTGGGTGTGATTGACTTTGTTAACTATCCCAGTTAACCAATTTCAATAAGGAACTTCCTTTTATAGTTGATGTATGTTTAACCCTGATGGTATTAACTCCTATCTCTGTACTACCTGAGAAATTATCAGCCAGTTGTATCATAGCAGATGGATTCATATATAAATACTATTACTCTTGCTGGTTTGTTATGCTATTGTTTAGTTTTGCTATTATATTAATAGATTGCACGGTATTGTATTCTCCTAATTGGTGTGCAAACATTGCTTTTTATTTTGCCTGATTGATTTCTAATACCCATAAGATGCTGTTGCAATTTCTAATGGTCCCTGTAGAGTCAACTACTACATGAGGGACAATCACTTTGTGAATACAAACTCACTGATGGATAATACACACATCTTACATGTAACTTTTGCAGACAAGTTGTTTGTTAACGGAGGCCCTAAATGTCAAAGGGTCTGAGGTCGCCCTGTCGAGTTTAACTGTAAAACTGCTGCTAGTTGCTATTTTCTTTTTTACAGAGCCAGAGATTTGTTTCTTCAATTTACAACACCAGCAGTCTTCTAAAAAAAGCCAATTTAAAATTATTCATCATTAAGGAATGAAGCTTGTAAATCATTTGAAAATCAATGGGCTTTTCAAAAGTTCCACAGGTTCAACCCATCAAAAGGCTGGAATTCATCCAGAAGGAAGAATATCTTTAATTAGCGTAAAATTCAATTAAGCCCATTGATGTCAATGAAGGTGATTTTATCACCATGCAATAAAATTCATTGACATTCGAAGAGGACTGCACAAATAAAGACATTCTTTAGGGAAGCAATTGATTACAATGTGAAGTCAATGTTTTGGGGAGTGTAAAGATTGAAGGTTAATGTCAATGAGCAGGCAGACCACAATCCAAATTGAAATAAAATTTACTATCATATGAATATGTGATAAATATATTTTGTTCTTGATAGCAGCTTGTGTTTCCGTAGCAATGTAGGGTGTTATGTAGAGCCATAACAGCCAGTGGAGAGCTGTGCATCCTGACAGTTGGAATGAGGTGTTCATATGGGACCATCATGGTAAAACACAAAACAGCAAAAAGGCATTCAATAGTGATGTATTTTGTAAACCACTTATTCATAATGTATTACTTTCTCTTAATGCCACATAAAATGTGAAGGAGACGATTAATTCAAAAAAAATTAACAACTTTTCCTGAAAGACATCATCACCAGTATCCCAGGATGCAATGTTTGTCTTGTGATTTAATAAGATACTTTGTAATGGTAATATGAGTGCAAAAATTACTCACTCTGTTGAATCTGGTTATTATTATAATAACCATTTTAAATTATAATAAGCCTTTCTATGTTATCATACACAAACCTAATGGCATTATTAAAATAATTATAGGAAATTATAGGAGAGCTGCATCAGCATGCAAGCTGTAAAAAATTGTTTTGGCTGTGGAGTGTTCTTAAGATACTGTATGTGTACTTCCACACCTGAAGGAAATATTATAAATATTCTGACATCTGCCTTCTGTGTTATGGTTCTTTTTTCATTTTGAGGTACACCAAAAGGTATGTTTGAAGGCTGAGAGGGCAGCACTGATGACAAAACATGCCTTTTCACAAGTGTAATGTGGTGGAAAAGACTTGTTATCTTCTTTCCAAAGAACTGCGCAGTTTCTGTATTGAGTCTGAATATGAACCTTTCACTGTATCATAACAATTCACAGAATTCCCTAAGGAAAAACAAATTGATAAACTACTTTCTTAGCCTTTAAAATACAGCTTTCAAAAATTGGAAAAAAACTTCACAAAAATGTTTAAAGCGATTTACAAATTATTTCTTATATGTCCCACTTCTGTAAAGAAGCAAGAGCATTACAAAAGCTAATTGTGTACCCTTCCAATTAAACACTCTACACAACTGGCAGAAGGTGGACAAATGTGTGCTTAGCAACTTTGCTCTTCGCATGTGAAAAGATAAATAACTATGTAAGATTAGTTTAATAGGACATCTTAATGGAATGAAAGACCACAGCGCTTTTTAGTTCTGCATGCTGGGTATTTATGCAGTCTTAATCACTTTTACACAGTATTTAAAACTACATAACATAACAGAGATTTGCATGCATTGGTATTTCATATCCCTTTAAACCGTTCCTAAATTAGAAGTTTAGGTTTAGAGTTAAGGATTCTTATGCAAACCACCAAAATTGTATTCAGTGGTGTTAAATGAGCACAGAGCACTGATAAATAATAAATATATTTATTACAGAATGATAAAATAAGATTGTAAAACCAAGTCAATGCAAAAAAGTCAATTTAAGTGATATCTATGTCAATTTTCAACATGAACAATCCAATTCTATATGCTTTCTTATTAGATAAATTATTTCCAAACTTTCCCATCCCATTTTTGTAAATGTATTTGTATTGAATGTTAAATGAATAAATTATCAACAATTCAAATAAAAAAATATCAGTATAATGCTTTTGAAGAAGTGTTAATTTCATTAACCTCGTTGGTCTATGAAAAAAATAAGTGCTACTGTATGTTCAGAGCATTTCCATAGAATTATGAGAAGAGTGAAAGGGTATCATAATTTTTAGGTCATACTGTATGTATATGATATAAAACATTTGCTGGATTTAATACAAAAATATTTTTGTATTAATATTTGTACTGGAAATATTGTCTACAAGGTAGAACTCACATCATAAAGGATATAATGACAGTTAGGCACATACTTTTAATGACATATAGGTTTGTATATGTAAAACAACAAAATCATGCTGTACATTTCTTCTTGTTCTCTCTCTTCTTTTATCTCAAATGAATAAGTGCCCTGGAATGTTTAATAATTTTATAAAAAATCATTATATATCAAAACTGGTAAGAAAGAGTATGGTCAAAATAAATGAGTAATTTCTTAACAACGTAGAACATTTATTTCCTCCCTTCCGGTAAAATTACAGCATGGAAGAATTTATCAGAATTGTTTACTCAAAATCTATAGAGATCCATTACTACTGTAGTTCATAGAAAATTACAGTGAATATGGGTCATTTCCTCTCATATCCCAAAGACATGCTGGCAAGGTCTGATTGGCTATTCTAAATGTCTACATTGTCCCTTCCTCTTTGGCCTTATGATGGACTGTTGCCTTGAGCGAGAGCGAGATTTGAGTACATTAAGTCTTACCTTTCTCTCTATGCTTGGGCTTACCATGAACCTCATGAGGATAAGATGTGTTCTCTGGTAGTCTGATAATGGACAGAGCAAAATACAATAGTGCAGGACAGAGGAAGGAAGTGTCCAATGGTTTATTCACAAGGCCACTTGTGGTGTGTTCCACAGCCGCACAATTTTGCATATGACTATTTAACTTCAAGAACCAAAGTATTTTTAAGGAAACAGTCCAATTTGCATCTTTTTTTGTTATTACAATTATTACATTTCCACTTTGCCTAATACTGCTCATAGTCATGGTTCTTTCGGTCTATAAAGATTGTATTGACATCTGACCCAATCCCGCATTTTACTTAAGGCATCATAAAACATGCATGGCTGAATTGTGACAATCATAGTTCATGAATATTTTTTTAAAGAAAGGATACAGCTATCAGAGAATGTTATAAAACCTATCATCTGACAATATGTGTATTACAGCACTGGTTCAAATGCATTCGGACAGATGTCAGTCCCATCATGCTGACAGAAACAAGAAAAATATATTCCTCAGGGTTTAAAGCTCAATATCTGTTTGCAATAAAATATTTTTTTCACTAATAGACCTTGGCATTGATGAGTTACACTAAGTTACACTGAAGTCTGATGACAATGACTACTAAAAAATGACAAATCCAAACAACAGGATATCCTGTGCATCAAAAAGACTTTTCACTCACTGCAGATTCTAGATATTAAATAATTATTTTGATTTATTAATCATTCATTACTGACCCTGGTACACAGTGAGGTAAAGTTTTTGGTTGTCAGGTGCAATATATTATGCCTAACAATGCAGCTTGCCATTTCTCAGAAAGTTTTAATTAATGTGTTACTGTACATACTTTCTTGATTATGTGTTATGTTTCTTTTCCTACCATAGATCATGGAATACACTTGATATCTTCTTGATTTGTAAATGCTATAGATGTGTCCCTTATTTGTATTACTGACCTGAACTGCATATTCACTAGTTGTGCTCTATTTCTAGCTCCTTATTTAAATGTAATGTGCTTCAGACCAGTTGGTGATTGGTGACTTATTTATATTTATTGTACTTGACTTTCACTTTAATAGTATCCTCCAATGGGAGCTTCCTCTTACTATTTTTCTTGAAGAAAAAGCTCATGACTAATGGGTTCATGGACTCAGTAAACCTAGAAAGTCAGCTGTCCTTCTCATTCCTTGTGCTGTGACTAATTTTACTGACACACCACTAATCTTCTTGCTTGATTCCTATTTTGACATTGAAGTCCTCCATAATAATCTTGTATTGGCAATTTTATGTTCCTATAGGTTTTTTAAAAAGTCTTCAAAGAACTTTTCCACTTCATTTAAGCTGTTATGTCACATAAACATTATTGTCTTTGTATCTCTTAAACTAATGATAGTTTTTTAAACTCACTTTGTAGTATTTTTAATCTCAATTACGTGCTTCTTCAGGACCCAAAATCTCCTTGCATCCATTGGTGTTTCCATGGCAACAGAAAAGATGCTGGCTGGTTTTATCTAACTTCTTTATTGTGCCACATTTCACAAAACCCTATGATGCCTCGCTTGATTCATTCACACGCTTTCATTTCAAACAATACAGTTTTACCACATAGACTTCTGTGACAAAAGAGCCAGGATCAGTATTATACAGTAGTTGTGGTCATATTTGCTAGAATCTAAAAGTTCTAATGTACTGTACGTCATCAAGAGCACCCAGTGCCACGCTCCCAACGTGTTGAGGTAAGAGAAATAGAGTTTTGAAAAAACAGTTAAAATGGAGTGTAACAGACCACCAGAGAACACATCTGAAGAAAGAAAAGATTGTGAAGAGTGCTAAAAGGTAAACAAAACACAGGAAAAAATAGAACAGAGAATAAAGAAGTGTAGAGGGTAAAAAAGGCTCAGATAACTGAAGCACTAAATTCAAAGCAGTATTCAGTAGTTAGGTGAGATACTGATGAATGTGATAGAGGGACTAAATATATGTGAAGAATTTAGCATGACTAGCCTAGCTGAGGAAAAGGCAGCCTAGGCGTGAGGACAGGCAGCCCAAACCCCCTCACTATTACAAAGAGGGGGCTAGGGAGTTTCCTGCAGATGGGGAGGTGGTGGATGCAAGAAAGATATGCGAGGGGTAGACCCGGGTGTAAGACATATACAGTATGTATATAAGTGTGAGAGATTAGGTTCTAAACGTTTTACCCAACGTTTGTTATGAACTTCATATGGCAGAGCAGAAAACGTTATCTTTCAAAAAATATTTAGGTAGCAGTCTTTTTCTTTTAAAAGGTTTAAGAGGATCCTACTGATCCCAGTGCCATTCACAGAACACACTGACGTGAGGCACATTATGTTGATATGAAGCAGCTGACATTTGCAGCCCTTTACATTGTAAATGTAAATATAAACCTTTATATTTCCTCAATTCCATCCTCTGAAATGGTTCCTATGAAGCACTAAGGGATATATTTCCTTTAGTTGTATAGTTAATGCATCCAATTAAGCTAGTATATTCATTTTCTCAGTTAGGTTAATGCTTTAGCCTCTCTTAAGCTTGGCTGTATTTAAAGGGATTACCATTTCCCTCTGCATGGCTCAATCAGGGATGTGTCTCTTCTCTAATACTGTTTGCCATATACAGTACATTATTATTTTTAGAAGTTCTAAGGAGCCAGATTATTGAATTGGGTAATGGGGTAAGTATAGACAGCCTGATTAAAGCAGACCTGCCATTTACTGTCTACATGGAACTATACTTTTACACAAAATCAAAGATTGAAGTCTGTGTGATCTGTTTCCCTGTGTTTTTTTCCAAATATTTGTTGATGTCTTTAAAACACATACTGAATAGAATGAATTATTGGCTCTGTAAATGTGCATTCTGCTAATTACTTTTTTAATCAATTTTCCATTTAAAGGTTAATACACAGTTAATAAAAGTTTAACCTTACTGAATATTAAAATTACAGTTATGCTGGATTACAACCTTTCCTTTTATAATGTTGAAAAGAAAATAAAAAAACTTGAAAGTTATGAGAATAAAATAAATGTTGTGGTCCGTTTCAAAATTGACTCACAAAATCACTATGATCTCATCATAGATGTCCAGCAAAGTTTATTGCCAAAGTAAGTTAATTGGTCTTCTGTTGGTGGTTAATTGATTGATTTTGGGCTTTAAGCCTTGAAATCTAGCACTAGTTACCTATCCAAAAATCGAGTAAATATTTTTTTAAATCAAATTTTTAATTTGTGTAAAAAATTATTTAAAAGTCAAATTAAAAGCTTTCTACAAACTGAAGCAGAGCGCAACAATCCCTTTGTCTGCTCTGTGACAGTTGTCAGATGAGGCTCCCATAGAAAGAGTATTTTAAGACCCTATGCGAGGCGGCAAATCCAGAAAGGAATAGGGAACGGAGTTGAAGGAAGACACACAAGGTTTATTGGTGCTCACAGTGATGATAGGGAAGTCCGTGCAAAAATGAAGGGTGGGTATACATTGCAACAAATCCAGGGAGGTCCACAGGAGAATCAGGAAACAGTCCATACAGTATGTCCATTATCGAGAGATCCATCCAGAGACAAAACAGGAACAGACACCAGGAATACGGGGCTTCGTCCCAGGCCCCGGGCTCAGAAGGTCAGGGTAACTACTGCTGGCCTATGCCCTCAGACTTCCTTGTGAAGCCTGGTGGTAGTCGGGCCATGAGACAACCATTTTACAAAGCTGAGCCCCGAAGGCTGGGGGAAGAAAACGTATATAAGCGTTTTAACTAGACAGACCAGGAAGTAATAATTAAAAGGACTATCTAGAGATGATTAGAGCGCCCTCTGGAGGAGGGGATGTCGACCGTGACACCCTTTCCCTGGCCTGGACCTGAGGGCCAAACCATCGGAGAACTTAATGTGTATCTAGAAGGGAGAAAGCCAGTAAAACCAGGGAATGGAATTGGAAGTCTCCAGAGCTGAGTAACCATTCTCTTAGCAGCAGCAAAGCCAAGCCTGCCTCTGCTACATAGATAAACCCAGTTCAACAAAACAAATCCTGGAGAACAAGAAGGGATATTGATTGCCAAAATACTATATGGAGTTGAAGACACCTGCCCACAAATCCCATACTGTATCTGTGCACTCCCAAATCTTATAAAAAAATAAGGATGAAAAGAGACTCTGAGAGTATAGGGCACACTTGAGATGTCAATGGGACACACCTATTAGGAAATTAGGAAACATTACCTAGTATTCAAGTATAGTAAGTTCTGTGAAAAAGGCAAGTGGCTGGCTGACAGCTCTCTACTTCTGTGGGGGACTTTGATGATAATTTTTCACCTCCAAACGAGACACTCAACACTGCAACTAAATCAGAAGATCATCCAAATGTTCTTGACAGTGTGGCCCTGACCAACCAAAGAAACAGCTTTGTGGCTGGTTTCCATTCCTTAACAGCAATCACCAAAGAAACTAAGACAGTGACCATCAAATTCAATTGAAGATTCAATTAACATTTATGACCACTTCCTGGAATGGCCAACCATACCGTACTCTATAGCTAAGAGCCTTTATGATCAATAATAACTTGTATTAATATAGCACTTTTCTTCCCAAAAGATTTTGAAGAGCTTCACCTAAAGGTGGGCACCTCCTTCTTCCACCACCGAAGTGCTGCAACCACCTAATTAATGTGTAGCAGCCATTATAATAGAGCATTCTACTACACAACAGATGAAGTAGACATGAGAAACTGCTTCATCAATTCAATCAATAGGGGCCTTTAGGTAGACCTGATTGTGCAAGCCTAGAGTGGACTTTATTACATTTCAAGTAAATGTGCTGACATACAGTATGTCAATTTCAACTGGAGCCTACGAAAGAGAGGAAGTAGCATTTTCTGCACTCATGCTTTAGCTTGTTCAGCAGGCCCAATGCTTGGAGAATATTTGCACTACCACTCTGCCAAGAATAATGCCATTCATGAGCTGCAAGGGCTTTTCCTGGATAAATAAATATATATATATATAAATAATGAGATTTCAACTACTGCTTGTGGAGGATGTTCAAAATTTCACCCTATCAAAAATCAGGTTTACTCTTTAGTTTGGAAAGTGTCAGCTAGTGCTATCCTTTTTAGTCAGAATCTAAGACGTCTACATGGCCAGTCATCTCAGCATCTATACCAAAACCTTAGCCGCCACACAATTCTCCTTCTAAACATTTTGCTGTTTCCTCTTCTCTTTTATGAGGTAAGTCAATTGAGAACAAATTCACATTTACAGTGACAACCTGAGGACCCATTCATGCACCATTTACTGTAGTGATTTAAGTGAAGTACCTTGCTCAAGGGCACAAAGGCAGCATCCCACCCAGAGTTTGAAACAGTCAGGAGTCCAGTGCCTTAACCATTATATCCTGATATTATTTGGAAATATTTTGTTTTCCAGGTTATACCATATGTTGAAATACAATCCCTAGTTGAATACATCCAGAGAGGCAAGCAGGGGACTGCCATCCAAAATCACCCATGAAGCACATGAAGCAACAAAATTCAAGGTGTTATTTGATCTTAAGCTGTGTTGAACGTTCTTTGAAGAATAAAAGAATATTCTTTGAAGAATAAAATGAGTTACAGTGCTTTACAAAGAACCTTATTGGTTATTGGATATTTTTTACTGTCAGAACATTTTGTGAAGTGTATTCTAGTATTTACAGATTAATTGTTAACATATTAGTGTTTATGCATACAACTGGTTTAGCTATCAGGATTCATTGAAAGGTCTGGGATTGTCAAGTCTTTTTTCCTTCTTGAAATCTATCAAAAGAAAGGAAGATAGGATGTTAAATATATTTGATTGGTCCTGATTGCAATTTACATAAACAGCACAATGTCAAGATTTTTATTCCAGATTTTTTCTTGGTATAAGATGCTCAAATACAAAGTGAGAAACAGTTGATAAAACCTACAATTTCTATCCTATTATCCATTTGAAAACTATGACATAAAAAAGTAACCACAATTTTCACATGAATGCACCATATATTCACCATTACTGGAGATAAACAATGTTACCAATTTCACGTTACATTTGGTAACATTGGTTACGTTCAACCATTGCTTATCCTAACCATAGAGCATAAAGGCAAATCTTTGTTGGTAAACAAATAGGTAATTTTGTACAGTTCATTATTTAAGTACCTCTTCAGAGCATATATTACATCTATATCCTCATGCTACAACCACAAATTCTGTGGCATTTTCAATCAAATTTTTTACCAAAAATTGAAATGATATCAACTAAATAGATAAGTGGATGATTAAGGAGCTGATTACAATATGTTAATTATTACTAGGTGACAAAAACATTATTATTGATTAATTATTATTATTATTAGAAATATTGTTCTTTACCATGTATAACCAGGAGGAATATTCTGCAATTACAGATTTATTTTAAACAGTAATATTTGCACACCACAGCACTTAATTTCTGTAAGTGACATCATGTGAACAATTTGCTTTAAAGTACAGAAAACATGACTCACACTTATTAATAGGACATAGTGGATAAGTTGTTTTTGATGTGGTACAAACTCTCATGCTAGAGTTGTTAGAATTGTTAAAAATATAAACAGGATAGCTTGAAACTTGTTTAAATTATAGCTGCTTACATGACACACCATGGTTATATGGTTGAGCTTCTACTGTATGTGTCTTTTTACTAGCAATTCTTTTTTTTCTTAAATTGAGTAATCTTTTTACCTTGAGGAACCATAAGCAAGATATTACTGTACAAATCAACAGAAGGCAATGGAGCAAAATAAATATAAATTAACTAGAGAATATTGCTAGTAAATCATGAAACTACTATTATACTGTTATACTGTAGAACTTCTCTGTGGTGAATTTGTACAAGTACAAATATTGGAAACACCTAATGAAAAGTGATATGTATTTTGAAGTAAATAAACTGCAATTAAAAAGGATTTTACATGTTTTGTATTAATTTCAATACTTATTACCAGGTTCTTCTCTCTACCAAAAATATCTTAAAATCAACACTTTTGTGAGTTTATAAAGCAACATGAGAAATCTAACAGATTTTGAAAGAGGTTGGTGCTCGAATTGCAGGTGTGCCAGTCACAGAAACGCATTTAAAACATATTTTATATGTAAAGGGGAACAGTGTGAGAAATCATGACTGCATACACCATACAAGGGGAAACAGCGTCAGAAAAGAGTAACAGGTCGCAACTCAAAGTTTACTGACAAAGATAGATAGATATTTAACAGGACAGTTGCCAAAAACCACAAAATAGCAGCCCCCATAATTACCATGAAACACAATCTACATCTCCGTGGCCAAGACTCAACAAAAACTGTACACATTGAGCTTCTAAAAGATGATATTTATGGTAGGGCTGCTATTCTGTAACTGCTTGTAACCAAGGCCAATGTGCAGCAATACAGTACCTGATGTAATGTCACAATACTTGACCTTCTGAGCAGTGGAAGAAAGTAATATGGTCTGATGAACCATCTTTTCCTATAGCTGGACAAGTTTATATTTGGAGAAAGCAAAAAGAAGCTTTCCATCCACACTGTCCTCAATCACCAGACATAAACATCATTTATATGGGAAGCTCTTAAACAAAGTGTGAAGTAGATTTCTACCTCATTCCTCTTTGAATGAATTGGAGGCTTTCCTTTTTGAAGAATGGTCTTATATCCCACTACAAACACTCCTTATTCATTTATATATATTCATATGTTGTTTGGTGTTTCCGTTGTTTTGTTCACTCCCTGTAAGCACAATGAATTATTGACCTGCTTTTGCTTTTTAAATACCACTTTTTACAAGTAATTTTACAAGTAATTCCATCCATCCAATTTCTAACCACTTCATTCAATTTAAGGTCACAGGGTAGCCAGAGCCTATATTTGTGTTATGTGTAATTATTTAATATAATTTATTTTTGAGTAAATGTAAGCATATAAAATCTTTGATTGATGAAGTAGGGTCATTCATTACAAACAACCCTGTCATGAATAGTGATTACATGTTTTTGTCTCTTTAGAATATCTTTTTAGATGTCATCTGATTAAAGAGAAGAGTCGTTGTAATTTGTAATATAAGATGTAATGTAAGATTACAAAAACATACAGTACGCTTCTGTTACCTTGTTTTAAAACCCGTTATCCTCCTCTAAAAATACAAGTAAAATAGAAAATAAAACAATTGATAAATTTGTTTTTTCACTCCTGTGTTTTAATATTGTAAGTATTTTGGAAAACATTTATATGATGTATTCATTTTTATCCTGATAATTAACCTCTCTGTTTTTATTCAACAGTAGTTTCTCAGTCAGTACTGGTTGTCTGAGGGTCCAAGAATTTGCTCTTCAAAATCAAAAGTGATATCCAGTGATCAAAAGTCGATCATTTGAAAGAAGATGCACTCCATATCCAACTCACTTTCTGGAGGGCCCGTCTTCTACTAATTTTTTTTTCCAACCTCAATAAAACAACCAAATAATGTTATTAGACATGTACAGGGTATTATTTATGTTCTTTCATAACTGATTACCCCAAAACCTCACTTCATTAAAGATAGTTACTTTAGAATCTAGTTATAAGTATTACACATATGGGGTTGATAAAAAAAATTAGACCTACTATGTAACTGTGAGCTCAGGTTGAAACACAACTCAGAGGGCACTAGGCCCTCAAAACTGAGTCTGACACCCTGCTCTAATTGATAAAGCCCAATATAGAGCAGATGAAATAGGCAAAGAACAAACAGACAAAATAGACTAAAGAATGGATAAACAGTAACTTTTCTGTCTAGAAATATAAAAGCCATTCTTCTGATCTGAATATAAATTAGACTCGTAATGTTTTAGAAGAATTTATAAAAATAATATTAAGTCTGTTTAATTGTTGTATGGCAATTATTAAAATTGCTTCAGAGAGCTAGAAAACCAAAACAAACATTCTTACGGACAGCAGCTGAAAGCTCATCAGCATGGGTTCCCAACCCTAATCCTCAAGCACTCCTGTTGGTTTTCACTCCAGTTGAGCTCTCAGCAACAGAATTTAATTGTTCATTGATTTAATAATAGGATTAACCAGAATGTTTTAATTGTTTTCAGGTCTTTAACTTATTGGAAGCTGCCTTTTAAGTATTAAGTAATTTAAGATCCTCAAATTCTGAGTAGAAAAGAAAATTAAAAATGTCCTAGTCAAATAACTAATATTTTCAACTACGGACTCAGTCTTTCTTCCATCCATTTATATTCTAACCACTTCTCCCAAATCATCGTCACAGGGGAGCAGGAGCCTATACTGGCATGCAAAGGGCACAAGAATAAGATGTTAGGAAATTCTTTACAGTATACAACAGTCACCTTAATATCCAGCCCTGTAATATTTCTTGTTTGTATGCAACATTATTCAATCAATGAATTTCAATCAGGACAGCACAGAAATGTGGTACTACTGGTATAAATGAGGCAGCAGCAAACTGACTTGGTGAAAGATACACACATAATCAAGACGGACAGTAATCTTGACTCCAAGTTACAAAAAGAGATAGAGAAAGTGTCCAGATAGATGGGTTTGCTCTTTTAGGGAATTGCCACTGATAAACTAAATTACCCCGTATGTCACGGACGTCCAAAGGGACTAACCGTGGGGAGCAGGAGAGCGGAAAAAGACCCATATGCGTAGCGGCGAGACGGGAAAAAGGCCCGGGCTCATTAGTGCAAAGAGTTCAGGAATGCCGTATAGAAACCTATGCCCTCAGGGAGCGGATGTGGGGCGTCCTGGTGCTAGGCGGGTCTCAGGACATCCGAACATCAATGCTGAGCAAGGACAGAGTGCAAGACCCGGAAATATATAGCCCAAGGGAAAGAGAGGGACAGGAAGGACAGCAGACCGGAAACTAGGGACAGGACAGAGAAGGAGCGCCCTCTGGCTGCAGAGGGCGTGACAGTACCCCCCCCTTCATGGGCAGCTCCCGACGCCCATACAAATAAATGAGCTGCCCAGCACTGGGGGGAGGAAAAACCTCATTTAACTGAAAGGAAACCTCCGGGAATCCACGGCTGAGAGCTACCCCTTCCTCCGGGGTATAAACCTTTATTGAGTGGAGGAAGGGGGGGGTAGAGAAGAGCTCCAAAGACTTAATACAAAAAAATACACAAGCACAAACACAACAGACAAAAACCTGGGAAAGGCCAGGGAGACAAACCACAAAAAACAAATAGGAACCGAAAACAGATAGGAACCAAAGTTCAGAGACACAGAGAGCAGGGGGGACCAAAAAGGAGGGGAAACCAGGAAGAAAAAAAATCAAAACAAAAGGCAAAAAAAAACCACAAAAACCCCGGGGAAAAATACCGCAGACTGGGCAAAAGGCACGTTCACATTCTAACGCTGATATCGGAGTGGACAACCCGAGGAAAGCCAGACCGAAGTCCGCTCACAGACACAGATGCCCGGAGTGATATCCAGCGAAAAGAATGGAGGAACGGCAAATGGGCAGGTTCACATCCTAACGCTGATATCGGAGTGGACAACCTGAGGAAAGCCAGACCGAAGTCCGCTCACAGACACAGATGCCCGGAGTGATATCCAGCGAAAGGCATGGAGGAATGGCAGAAAGCTTACCATTCTATCACTGATATCGGAGAGAGCAAGACCAGGAAGAGCCAGGCAAGAGAACCCGCTCCAGACACAGAAGCTCAGAGTGATATCCAGTAATAAGAATAGGCAAGCCAGCTCAACATTCAATCACTGATATCGGAGTGATCTACCCGAGGAAAGCCAGGTACAGGACCCGCTCACAGGCACGGAAGATCGGAGTGATATCCAGTGATTAGAATAGAGGAACTGAAGGAAAAAAAAAAACAGCCCAGAGAACAAGAAAAAAAAAACTGCGGCAAGACAAAAAGCGCCGCTCGCGGGGTCAGTAGGTGGCTCAGCATTCTGTCACGGACGTCCAAAGGGACTAACCGTGGGGAGCAGGAGAGCGGAAAAAGACCCATATGCGTAGCGGCGAGACGGGAAAAAGGCCCGGGCTCATTAGTGCAAAGAGTTCAGGAATGCCGTATAGAAACCTATGCCCTCAGGGAGCAGACGTGGGGCGCCCTGGTGCTAGGTGGGTCTCAGGACATCCGAACATCAATGCTGAGCGAGGACAGAGTGCAAGACCCGGAAATATATAGCCCAAGGGAAAGAGAGGGACAGGAAGGACAGCAGACCGGAAACTAGGGACAGGACAGAGAAGGAGCGCCCTCTGGCTGCAGAGGGCGTGACACCGTATTGCTCTAATGTAAAGTATGTACCAATTTCTTTTCAGGTTAGGTTAAGTTTCTTGTATTTTGACATCTGTGTTTCACATCTGCACTTTCATTAAAATGATGTTTTTCATGTCGATAATGTTTTAGTAATAGTTTTGATAAATCTAAAATTGAATTGCTACTTTGAAAAAGTAATTTTCCATTAACTCTTAAACAGCTTAAATTGAGCTCTGTTTAACAAAAGGTTGGAAAGGTTTTGATTAAATCTATTGTTATAAAGATATTATTGGAAGACACTAACATTCGTGCTTTTAAGTCTTTGATAATTAGATGATGATAAGATTTTCAACACGACTGTTTAAGGTTGAGCGAAATGTTCCTCTAGCTGCTTAATTACTAGTTGTTATCAATGTTCTTTCTTCACATTGAAGACATCAAAGAAAATAATTTATTCATTTAAAATACAGAGAGAGAAAACAGAATGCCATAAATCTTCAAAAGAGAAAGAAATGTATAAAAGCAGAACAGTTGACTAATGCAGCTCATAATAAAATGATAAATGACTGTACTTAAGTAGAGCGTTGAATGAATGCAAAAGTTTGTGTTTTATACAATAGTCACTGGCCACAGGTACCAACTAAGTGTATTTTAGAGAAAATAAGTTCAGACTTTTAATTTCCAATTTTACAAAGCAGAAACCTTTGAAATATATAAATAAATGAACACATCTAATGGAAAAAAAACTATTGTATAAACTGCAATCATATTGAGCTCAGAACACAATCTGAAAACCAAGAATAATTAAGCCATAGCAACGTGCTTGATAAAGGACCTTAAAGTAAACACTTAAAGGCAAAAAGGAAGAGGTTTGACACTTTTCTTTATGAACATACAGTAACCTCTTCACATGTGGAAGGGAGGTCATACATTTTTTGCTGAAGCATGATATTAAGAAGAAATACACAAAACTAACATATTAGAATAAAAGGAACAAGTAATAGGTCTATTCCATGCTGAAAAGAGAAGAAAGAAAACACAATGTTTCGGCCGTGCAACCTTCTTCAGGTGTGAATTAACCATGAAGCACACCGTAACCCTTTACACGGCCGATTCATCCAAGTATCTCATCCAGTTGTTTCCCAAAAAGAAGCCACTCTATATAAAACAGGTTCGAGATTAATTTTTAAAGTTACAGAAGATAACTTTATCATCTTAACTATTGCTATATTTCAAGTACTGTAGCTTGGAGATTTTATGGCAAATATGTAAGGAACTTTGTTAATTGAAAATGAAAGTACAATCCATTTTAATAACTGTTCAGTCCAAAGGGACGCAGCAAGCCAGAGCCTAAACCAGAAGACAAAGGGTTTATATAAAAGTCTCATATTGTTATGTAATTGTTTATGTCAGTAGACTAACCAGATGTTGTGTATTTAATTCTATTTAAAATTCAAGATGTGTGGAAAAAGAATGGTTGTCCAAAACCTTTCCTCTTTGCCTTTTGAATTAAACCAAGAATTAAAAAAAAAATTATTGTCCATAGTTAGCTTAGCAGGTTTCACAGAATGGACAGACGGGAACAATACAAAGTAATGAAAGAATGTTTCAAATGAAAATATTCTGAGTATAGAGCAGTACAAACAGGAGACACTTCACAAATTATGTTAATTATCAATTTATATTCACATCTGGTTAATTGTTAGCATTTTTACTGCCCAGAATAATGAGCTTTCATTATGTATCTATCCTCTCAAAAGCAACCTAAATAAAATCTTTATGCTGAGTATTTACCAGCACAGGCGGAAAAATATTTTTCCAATGTGTTCAACATACTGTACAGCTTTAGAAAATAATTAACTGAAAAGCATGGATGAACAAGAAAAAATTACCTCCGCTGTCCAATAAAATCAGCTTTTGTGTTTTTATTGTCTAGAATCATGACTGAAATAGAGTTTTAAATGAAAGTTCTCTCATCCAGACTCATAAAGCCAATAAAGCAAATTAATTCAAATCATGACTCTACTCCATCTTAATGAGGGTTTGACTGAACTACAGAAACATTCACTACTAACAAGCATATATCCTTTCCCATGCAAGGAACCTTTTTTTTGTGTTTGCTTTGTCCTAGTGGAACTGTGCAATACAAGTCTCTGACACACAACGCAAGCCTTGATCAGAATCTACAGTACTTTAACTTTGTATTTTCCCCCACTGTTAGAATCTGATTTCGTAGGCTCTGCCCTCAGTGCACATCAAGTGAAACACACATTTACCTCATTTTTATGTGTACCCATTTGCAGGTTTGCACACACAGTACTCCTCTCACTGCGGTACTAGAGAATGTCATTAGATCGTTAAAAGGCAGAGAAACCTTCACAGGGTTATGAGCTAAGATTACAATGTGAATTAAATCAAAATTAGAGTCACCTTCAATTTATGTTAGTTGTGTGGATATACTATTTAGTCATCCTCGCTTCAGCCCTGTGGTTGATTTAATTTAGATTGAGGGGACTCATAACACAGAAACTTTTGTTTTCAATCTAGAATAGCTTTTATAAAGTCACCAAAAACATTACAATTTAAACAAAATACAACTATAATGAAACCTCTTTCTGACACTACAGATACAATGAACTTAAAGCTTTAAGGAACAGGATGGTTTGAAAATCAGTTGAGCTAAGCAATGGTTTAAAACACACTTCTTCCATAAAAATACGTAAAAATATTTATAATCTGTGAAGTGGGGGTGTTGCATTATTTTGTTCTTCTTTCCAAGTCCAAATTTAATAAAAAACTGGTGGAAAACAAAGTTGTATACTCTTGCCATAAGGGACAGTCTTGCATAAATCAACTTGCCTTACAAGATGTCTCATTAGAAAACAAAGAAATGCATCATGACAGAGAACGAGAAAGTAAGAGCACATGAATCCCAAGGACTAACCAGCAGCACATTTAAGGCAAGCAGGGCATCTGTGAAACTGCTGGGTTTCCCAAACTCCTCGCAGTCTCAGATAACACCCATATGGTAACTGATGCAGCTTTGGAAATGTGCTCCCAGGCTTTCTGAAACTGAAGGCACATTCAGTGTATATGAATGTGTGAGTCACTTTTGATTTGATATGTCACATCACACTTACCTTAGCAATTTTTCTTAGACTCATGACATGACTCCCACATAATACCCTCCTCTGCTTTTGAAATCTTTCATAACACACAGAAGTGACTGGGCAATGACTGATAAGAGTATTTATTGAATGTGTTCTACATAGCTAGAACTGAAAATATACCACAGGATGACCTTAATATTCAGGTGGCTGAGAACACCAACAGTGAGTACATCAGTACTTCATGGCACTGTCTCAGCATGGAAATGTGCAGGAGAGAAACATGAAACGATCTTCAAAAATATTTGGACTTTAACATTGTGCTTCTGTGATGGTCGTTGGCATGACTATGCACTTTCTTTATGACATGGTGCCTTGAAGGCATTGTACATATCATTACTAACTGCCTGGGACATTGGAAAATGATTCTTGGGTCACTGAGGAGTACAGCTCTTTTCAATTATGGGCTTTAACTCAAAGACACAGTATCTACTTCTGCTGTACACACACCCTCCAACAATTTAATAAATACTGCTCATCAGAGAAAGGAACAGGTACAGTATCATTATTGAGACTATATCACAAACTCATTGGATGTGGTTACTAC
Source organism: Lepisosteus platostomus (assembly GCF_059453375.1). Lineage (NCBI taxonomy): Eukaryota > Metazoa > Chordata > Actinopteri > Semionotiformes > Lepisosteidae > Lepisosteus > Lepisosteus platostomus. The sequence goes on from NC_142619.1 coordinate 45,423,939, forward strand.
CCAGTTTAACAAGTAGTCAGCTTACTGATCGAAATGGCAAGTTTTGTCCAGCCTGTGTAAAATAGAAAAGAATATAAGTTATTTTAATGCTTCTACATTTTTCTTGAATTTAATGAAGTGTGGAAAGTTTTTTTTCCAAATGTTTTCAATGATACACATACATTTGTACAGTATTTCACTATACAGGCCTTATGAGTATTTTTAATTACAAAGTGAGCTTATTTACCAAGCTCTGGAAAACAGTTCTAATCTATTATTTAATAGTTTCCTGGTTTCTCTTGCAAGAATCATTAGAATATTTCAAAATGGGTATTTTATGGTCTGAGTATTCACGATATTCATTTTAGTTCTCAGCTGTGAAACCCTTGTTTTCTATATTTTTAGCTGAGGTAAAAAAATAGAGATATTCACATACACTGGTTAAAAAAATCTCCACAATACTAGGCTAGTTAGTAGAGTTATTGTAGCAACTGCATTTATTTTTAAAATATACTTCTTAAATTTAATAAGGAAATTCACCATACAATTATTTCATAGAGTGCTCCATACAGAGTTTTAAAACACAATTTCCAAAGTAATACTGATCTGAGCATTAGAAAGCATTAAAAGATCAAAAACCCCACCAGAACGTAATTTATATAAATGCAAACAACTGAACCACATTTACAGTTTAAGCAGCAATTCTTCTAACAGTTGTCAATTGGCCCCAAGGCCAATGGGTAAGATACAAAGATCGACAAGCAAAGAGTATGTACTGTATGTGTGGGTGGAATTTATTGCCAAGCCCAAACATTCAAGCCTCTCAATTGCATGCGCACTGAAATGGTAAAGTAGCAGTTTATTTTCACTCCTAGCAGAGGAGGTGCAGCACCCCCCACCACCACCCTCCATCCTGCTGTAAATACAGAAAAATACCCAGTACTTCACCACTTTGATGCATGTAGAATTGCAAAGATCAGCTGGAGATGAACTGTATTTAATTTTAATTACTGTTTTCATTAATCAGGATCAAAGTTGTGGTTTTAAAATCCTTGAATAATATTACAGGGGGAACTCTTTGCATTTAAATAATGTCTGTATTCTGTATTCCCCTAAACTAAATGAATTCTGCTTCTAAGCTTAGTTAATTCGTACTTTAAGAACTGGCATAATTGCTGCAGAAGAGGTAGAGAAGCAGTGGAAGAGACCTTCAGACATGACCACAGATCTCATTGCAATTGATACTTGTGAGACATCTCTTAATGGTGTTGTGAACTTGATCGATAATTTTCTTGTGACTTGCATTGTAAGTGTACTGCTCTTTTAATAAACCTTTAAAAACAGAACTGACTCAGTGAACTGAAAGCTGCAACTGTGCTGTGATTGAAAACTTTTCAGAATAAGATTTTTCAAATTCACAGTACAGTAAACCCTTGGTTTAACAGACATCATTTTAATGGACTTTGGATTTAATGGACAAAATCTGCTAAAGGTGAATTTTGTCTCTAAAATCAGAAATGCCGGACTTATTGCCTGCAATAAAGATGAAATGCACAAGTAATAAAACCCAGTAAAAGTAAATGTGACAAAGGTTTAAAATTCAGAAATATCAATGGTGCCCTACAGGGATACTTCAAATGGGTGTTTGTGTTTTGTATGCTTTAGAGAATTGTACAGTATATAGTATTTGACATGAAATAAACAGCTTGCATATTTATGATAAAATATGCACAGGGACAATTTTCACTGACTATGTTTACTTCAAATGTCACAAAAACTAGTCAAAAGATTCATAAAGCATATACTATATACTGTATGTAATTCTCACACAATGTGTTTTGGGGCTGAAAAAACTGTCATTCATGATTCACCAGACATTCTGCAATAATGGTCACCTTTTCCTTCCTAGTCCTTTAAACTGAGGGTTTACTGCATTTTATTTTGAAATTTTAAAAATATTTATGTTTAATTTCTAATTAACATTCAAATGCAAGAAGACTCAAAAATTAATAGAGGCATCAAGGTAGAGACAAAACAAATGTGCAAAACGTAAAATGTTCTGTATATGTTCTTTCCTTAATATTGGGATATAAAATGGTCTCAATTCTGAGAAAGAACAAATTAGCACATTTTGCACTGGAGTTAAATGCTTTAACCGTTATCTTATACAGTATATTAATTTCAATAATACAATAAAAGTAGCCTAAAGTAAGCAGTCGTTCAGATAAATTTCTAACAAGTTTGATGCCGAGAGGCACTGGCAAGGTAGTTTGTGTTATACTCGGGAGTTAATGAAGTGTGCAAGGGGATGTGAACTCATTACATTTTCTACAGGCACATCACAATGTTTCACAATACCGTACTCATACCCAGTAATGATAGCACTGCAAACTGTAATTAATATTTAGTGGCGAATTGTATTTCAGTACATTTACAACCTGATAAATCATTCTAATGGAATATACAGAAAATGCAATTCTACTCTTTCAATTGGAAACATTTTCAAAGACAATTATTAAATGAAAATCTCGTTGGGAGAAAAAACACTTCCATTATTGCTTGCTTTACCATATTCTCTGATGTAATTAGAAACAATTCTGGATATAACACATTTGAAGCATAAGAAATGCTGACTTTAAATTGCCAATTAAATAAGACGAATGACAACACTTTTTAACTTATTGATATTTATAGCAGCGGCGTGGCGGTGGAGTGGTTAGCATTGCTGCCTCGCAGCGTTGGGGCCCTGAATTTATTTCTGGACCTGGGATGCTATCTGCACGGATTTGATATGTTCTTACTCTGTTTGCTGGGTTTCCCCTAGGTGCTCTGGCTTCCTATCACAGTCCAAAAACGTACTGGTAAGTTAACTTGCATCTGGTGTGAATGTGTGTGTCTGTGTTTGTGTCTGTCTGCCCTGCGATGGACTGGTGTCTAGTCCAGTGTGTACCCTGTCCTACGCGTGTCGCTTGCCAGGGGGGATAGGCTGCAGCTTCCCTGTGACTCAAAATTGGAAAAATTGGATCATTATGTAAAATTTTTATGTATGTTTTTACACGTTATAGTTTATATATCCAAAGAGATGTGCAGCACAGGATTATAACATATTTAAAGGCAAAAGTGTTTCTCTCTCCCCAGCCTCTCACAATCTATCTCAGTGACATCATCACTGATGCAGGAATGCTGCAATACAGCAACTAAAGAACAACAGATACACAACCTGAACACAATACTGGCTTAATGAGTTATAGAAAATAACATACAGTAGTTACAATGTCCAGAGTACAAAAGCTAAATTGGTTATTTAATTTCCAGTGTCTAGTCTAAGATGTCAACAATAATAATCCCGTTTATGCTATAATCTCAGTATAAAAAGCAAAAAACAAAACAAAAAAAATGCTTTTCAGAAGAACGTAGAGACACAGGTCAGGGTTGTAAGCAGCTAAATGTATTGGCGCTACATATACCTACAGTAGTTTCCAGTTTTGCTTCTACACAATCGAAACCAAGACGACAATAATCTCAGCAAGCTTTGCTTTCAGGATCCTTTCTAAATATATTGTATAAAAAACACTTGTGCATAAAGCTATTGGCAAGAGAGATTATAAAGAAACAATTGCGATATAAATTTATGTGCAGTATATCTGAACATCAAACTTGTATCGGATTAGTTAAACTAATACAAGTGATAATCATTATGCGTGCCAGGTTCTTCCATCTCCCAGAGTTACACTGGCTAGGTTGGTGTTTCTTAATTGTCCCTGTGTGTGTGTCTTGTGATAGACTGGGATTAGATCTTGCCCTGCTCCCTCCGTTTACAGGGTAGGTTGCTAGCAGTCACTAGAAAATTGAGTTTGATATTGAAAAGTGGTTTTGCTTTATCAGCATGCCCTTGCATTCATAGCTTTGCAATAACTTTGGCTTTCCAGAATTAGCCAGCTATTGCTGACACGAACACAGAGATGACATCTTTGAAAACACAACCAGGATTTCATCAATATTTTTTTTGGAGACATTTTGGTTTACTGTACATGGGATTATCCTCTATCCTTCTAATCATGCTTTCCAGGCTCGGCTCTAGATTCTCTAGATAAAGTGGTTTAGAAAACGGGTGGATGGCATTATCGTCTATTTCTGTACCACAAATAAAGAAATGCTGCAATTGCATAAACTTAAATTTGCTGCATTTCTTCCTCTCAAAGTATTATATACAAATATACAGTTAATCTCAAAATAGTTTTATTCTAACTTGATTTGATCAGATCTCAGAAGCTAAGCAAGGCTGCACCTGGTCATTATTGGAATGAGAGACCTCTAAAGAGGTGGTGTGGGTGGACTAGTATCCTCTGGGATGATTGGTGCTGTTGAAATGCAAGTATTGCCACTGTAATTATTGTATGTTTAAGTGAAATTAAGTGAATTTAAGAATTAAGTGAAAAGCTTATTGATTTACTTTTGTTTCTCACATAACGCATATCGTCTTCAACTTAAATCTTCAAACCTTTGCAACAGTTTTTGGCAAATTAAGAATAAACTCTGCCTTTGAGCAGAAACATGTTGTTTGACAAGGAGATTGTTGCTTGATATGCTTGACTTGCTTTGTTTGATTTCCAGTCATCAATTTAAATCAATTTCACTCTAATTTCAGTGTGTATTGCTAGCTACTGCATATGTAAACAATTAATATTTCATGCTGAAAAGAGAAGAAAGAAAAGACAATGTTTCAGTCGTGGAGCCTTTCTCACACCTGCAGAAGGCTCCACGGCCAAAACATTGTGTTTTCTTCCTTCTCTTTTCAGCATGGAATAAACCTATCACTTGTTCCTTTGTAGCCTATGCATGCTGACGCAGCTCCCCACCTGAACTACTATGTGAACAATTATATGTTTGATTTGTAGTTTGGTGAAAACTTGCATTATGGTATTTAAAACAAGAGGCCAGTTCCAGGGCAGTGCTGGGAACAGGATTTATAAGCAAAATTGTGATTGTAGAAGACATCATGCGCATCATTACTATTTTTAAATCCTTACTGGTAATGAGGGAAAATGACATTTATTTCCAATTCAGAGCTGTTTTAAAAATTCATGACTTTTGCTTATTACAGTGCAGATTGTTTCCTTTTTATATCTGAATCATTTTTGTAACATTATCTGGTAAATTGACCACTAAATATACTTAAGGTTAGATATACTAATAATTTAGCAATCACAAGGAAAACATGAAGGTCTGACAGAATTAACAAAGCAAATAGAACATTTACATACCTGTAGTCTAAAGGGGCTCTTTCTTTATATATTAATCCACATATAAAAACCTACAAAAATATTATTTTTGTGTTGTTGGCAGATGGCTCTACATTTACTCATCTGTTTTTTTAATTGTTGGGTTTTCAAGATGCATTCAAATGTGTTTGAAGACTCAAAACACATATAGCACAGGGATGTAAAACCTGAAGAGTTTTTGTCATGGTAATTATGAAGCCATCTGATCATCAAAGTAATGATTATCTGTACTGTTGTACCTATTTAAAGATTTAGTTTAGTAAAAACAATATAAATCAGTTTAGTTCTTTATTATTAGAAAAATAAATATATTCAATTGTATTTGAAATTTAATAATCTATAAATGCTGATAATGACTCATCCATAACAAATATGTATCTTATTGCACCATTATAAATTAAACACACAAAATAGGCATACATTGAATTAATGCATGATAAGTAATACTGTAGAAATAGCGCACAATTTTTAAAAATAAATAAATAAATGTCCTCCGGTAACAATAAACAATGAAAACAGATTACAAACATCAAAATACATGACAAACAGGTCATAGTGATTTAACTCCAACTCTGGATGCCTGGTAGTGCTTTATAGGTCTCCTTCAAGTACACAATAGCCCAATGAAGTTAGCAAACTGGTTCAGTTCAGGCAATTGTGGCCTGACATGGATCATTAAGAGCTGAATTGCTTTGAAATTCTGCAGACATTCCATCCCTCTAGGGCTGGAGTTGGACCACTCTGACCTAGAACAATAGATCCCCATTCAGTCCTGAAGGAACACTGTCTTCTGGTTTTCATTTCAGCTGAGCTTTAAATTACTTAATTAAATTTATAATTCAGCTGGTTTCAACTAGGGGTATGTGTACCCTAGAGGTACTTAAGGGTATCACAAGAGGACTCAAAAGTACAACAGTGAAAAGAAAAGATAGTAATTGGACTTAAATAGCTACAGTATCTCTATAAGAAATACAGGTAGAACCTCTTTGTTATCTACTGAGACTTTACATTTCAATTCAGGAATGCATAATTTTAGTTGCATGGGTTTACAACTATGCATGTGTCAATTGACTGTGATAAAATAATTCACAGATGCACTATTTTAAACAGATGCAACAGTTAAGTTTTAGGTTGAAAAGTAATTTATTGATAGGGTACACATTTTTCAGATGAAGCTTCTTACCATTCTTAAGTAAAAATGAACAAATTTCTTAATTGCAAAAGAAAAGCACAAGAAGGAATTACAAAAAGTCTAGTGTAAGTTCAAAGTGACAAAAAGTTCATTAACACAGTGATTACTTGCAGATTCAATTAACGTGTTTGCTAATTCATGAACTGTGAAAAAGTGACACTGAAGTGCATGCTTTATTCAGAGGATTTCTTCAATGAATGCATGGAACCATCTTGAAAAAGGCACCTGTAGACATTGAAACTTACAGTAGGTGGAGATTCAACTAATAACTTTGGAAGAAGAGTGCTCTGATAGCCTCCTGTTTAATATTGTACTGGATTATTAAATATAAAAATGCACATATGATCAGTGAATCTTTAATTTGAAAAGCAATGTTTGGCAGTTCACAAGCAAGTCATGTCAAAAAGATACCACATTCAGATAACAATGAATTCGGAAGAATGTCTTACAGTAAATAGACTGTATTGTATGCGAGACTCGGAGACCGCTTCAGAGAACACGTCAGGGCTGTGAAGATTAAAGATCTCTTCAAACCCATTGTTTCTCATTTCACCTCTGACGGCCATGACCACTCTAATCTCTCCGTCTGTGTTCTCAAAGACGGTTTTCCGAACTCATACATCAGAAAGACCACCGAAACCAAAATTATTCTGCAGCTAGGATCACACATTCTCCCTTCTCTTAACGACAGACTACTGTTCTTTTAAATTTTCTCCATTCATTGGAAGTTTCATTTTACACCTCTCTGCACCCATTCTGACTTCACACCTCTTGATTGGCCTCTCTTTCTGTCCCCTGCTCCCGCCTTTCACTCCTCCTCCCTCCCAACCTTTGTTCTCCCGCTACTTTACCTTTGCCTACTGCCCTGTCTCTCTCACACCTGAAGAAGGCTCCATGGCCGAAACGTTGTGTTATCTTTCTTATTTTTTTCAGCATGGAATAAACCTATTTCTTGTTCCTTTCAGCCTACGCATGCTGACGCAGCTACCCACCTGAACTATTACAGTAAATAGTACTTAACACACACGCAGGTAGTACAAAGATTGAAAATAGTTTCTGTAATCTTTATGAATTTCTGGTTTATGAATCTACAGACGTGGGAAATCAAGCTCATCTGTTAATATTTATTTTCTACATCTGGGAAATGAAGTCAAGGTTATTTTTATGATTTTACAGTGCCTGAACCAACAACAGGAGTAGAATCGTTTGAAATACCTAAATGGTATATAACCATTAAAGGTCTTTTGTGGAATAGCTTTATTAGTATTTGCCCACAGGAACAGGACTATGGCTGTTAGTAAGCGTGTTTTGACTGTTATGATACATAAAGCAGGTAGCAACAAAAACAGTTTTGACTCATTACATTTTATATAGAAAAGCATTGCCGTTGAAGGAATTGATCCCCCCTTTTGAACGATGTTTTACATTCCACTGTAAAAATTTTGAATTTTGAAACTCCCACATTTTTAGTGCTCCATGTTCCACTGATATGCAGGGGTACAGGTTTTTTTTTTAAGTTGAAAATACATGCAGTAATTGAACAAACAGTTGGCTTTTCAGTTGTTTTCAACTTTCAAACTGGTGGAGAGACTGTAGTTCAGATTTCAGTAGCTGGGTTAGATCCTAATGACTGTGATAAAATGATGAAATATGTTTAAAGTATTTGGCTTGATTGACCTACCAGAGGGAATGGCAGCCTGTTTGAGGGGATAAGCTTTCCTACTGCAAGGAGTGAGTGACAGAGTTTGCTGCAAGGGTGTAGGGTGGCGAGGGGAATACGAATGTCTTGGGTATTTACATAGGTGAACAAAATTGTGTAGATTAGGATTTAACCTTTCCCCCAATCTTCTGTTATAAACTCCATAAATGTTAAATTAAGTAAAGGGAATGAAATGAAAACCACAAAACACAGAATTGGGATTCTCTGATCTGGAAACTAGGGTTTATAGATAATGAATAAGAATGGTACCACGGACAGGAAACTGTTATGGGAAAACTGGATAGTTCCACTGTTGTAACACCTGAAACATCCGTTGTTAGTTTTTGCGGTAGTTTCAATGAAATTGTGTATTTTGATTGTTGGTACTCAGATAATATCCTGTGCTGAACCACTAGATTAATTAGTTGAATAGTCGAAAAATAAAAATCTTTGGAAAAATTAAATGAATTAGATCATGTGTTCTTAATCAACTTGTGAAGTTGTGAAGTGAAGTTGTTTTACTTACTTTTGTTAATTTTTTTTGAAGACCTGATCGGGAAACAGTCTTTTGATAATTTATATTTCATTGCATTCACAAAAAGACAATGACTAGTCTCTTAAATAGAATTGAATTCTGGCTTGCTTGATCATTAATCAAGACTAAGCATATTACATTCTATCTGCTTTCTGGAAGATCATTAAGTCATTTCCTATATAACGACTTTTTCCTAGATTTCCTAGGCTGGACAAATTGAATTCAGCCCAAAAGCCTCACAATGACTGGTCATAGCGGTTGAAAGAGGATGCATTTTAAACTGGAAGAAAGGCGCAACAAGTTTGAATTTCAAGTTGTTTGCTGCATTGTATAGAACAACTACTTTATTGTTTTTCACCAATGGCCACCATTGCTCATCAGTTTCGCATAAAGGTTTTTTATAATTAAGATACGCAATTTGTTTTGCAATGAAATTCCCAAAGAGATTGTTTTTGGAGTCTACTAAGCTGGTATTCTGTCTAAACATTCTATGTAAGCTGGTGCTGATTGCAAATCCTAAAAGCATAATCGATTGTATGTACACTGAAGTGGTTTTCTTCCCAAAAGATTCCACTAGGGATTCACCTTTTATTTAAAAGGTATCATAGTTTGTCTCATGACCATCATTTTCCAGTATGTTCACTTGCACAGTGAGTGCATCGGAGGTGTTTACACACCGACATGAGACAGAAAAGAATCACATAAATATTCATGATTCTCAGTACTTACTGCCAGCAAGGAAACATGCATCAAAGTCAGTTCTCAGTGATGAAAGACAATTGTTTCTTCCATACAGTACCTTTTAAATTGGTAAGTGCATTTGTTCCGCTGGTTGTTTTATGAAAGATCATTCAATTTTTTGGAGTTACTGCTCCTTGAGGGGAAAAATGTTGGCTCATTCCCCTTTTTTCAATGACAATTGAGTATACATATTCCTTTCTCCGGCACGATGCCTAGAAACTGTTTTAGTAAATTACATGGCAAGACAGTCTACCATTTGGATTGTGCCTAGAACAGATTTGTGCTGTATAATTAATAAAAAATATATCATACATTTTAAACCACTCCAATGAAACATGAATGAGTACTCTGTAGATAGCACTTACTTGCAAAAAGCAAAACTCAAAATTGTATAAACAACAAGATTTAATATTACTTGGCAACTGGTAACAGGAATATATTGAAAGATATAAACATTTATTAGCCAATTAAAAAGAGCCAAAGTGTACTACACACCAAAAATAAAGATAGATGTCCTGGTGTAATCTGATAGAATTTACTTTAAAGCATCTTTGAAAATGTTTTAGCAGCCCTCCCTTTACAAATGGATAAATAATTACTGAATTTTAATTTTAACTTTCAAACCTTTGAGTTAAATAAAAACCATTTAAAACTCAGTTTATGTGAATCTTGTTAAAACATACAGTATCTGCAAATTCCAATCTCTTGTTCATAAAAACAAGAACAAACATACTGTGGCATTCCTGTGAAAAAAGGCATGTGAAATAAATCATGTATGGAAAACACATCTTGACCTTTAACACTTACATTAACAGATATTAAAATTTACAAGTAAGCTTTCAGTTTCATTATTTGAACAGAAATACAGACAAAAGTAATATAATGTCCCTTGACTATTTATAATCTGTTTATACAACACAATTTCTTTCTGTTCCCCATTTAAAATTAATATCACCTGCCTATTTTGTAACATATGCACTGATATGCATGTCACAGTATTTACCATATAAGAACAGTGGACTGTGTATCTTATTTGTTCATAGTCAGGTTTAATTCGGCTGACAGATGTCAGGGCTGTGCAACTATTATCTCAACACCATATCTTAGATCTTATATTTACTAGACAAAATTACATTTGTTTAACTTCTTCTTCATTCTTGAAAATAAAAAAATGAAGAGGATATATTCATTGCAAGAAGCATTTAAAGGATGCTGCAATCTGTAGTAAAGATTAACTTTACTTTCCTGTACTAAAATAGCTACTCTTATCAGTACCTGGTGTTTTGCCATTCTGTCTTGATTATCCAAAGGACATTGGTTTGCATTTGGCTGTAGTTGTATTTATGGCAACATGCTATTCCAGATAAGGATTTATTTGGTCTGCACCTTGTCCTAGAATGGCTTTATCGCTCACTTTGTTGAGGATTATTAAAGTTTTGAGTTTCTTCTGCTGTTATTCTTAAACTCAGTTATTTCTTTTCAGAAATAGCCATGACATGGAGTTATAGCACCATATGGAATTAAGCACAGTATGTTTCCCGTTTGTGCTTGGACCTGTTTTTTTTTAGATACAGTACGTATGTTGTTTATGCAATAGACTTAATGTAAATTATATTGAGAGCATAGTGAGTATATAAAAGTGTTGAGTTCCATATATCTGTATGATTAAAAAAACACATTTTTTTGGTTGTTTTAATATTACTAGTAGTTTTCCTATCTTTTGATCCACATACAGTATGTGGCTTTTGTTTGTGCTAAAAATAATAAGACGAAATAACATTCTGGGAAATGAAGCTATCAAATAAGCAAAATGAATTCTACTTGTAAACAGTAACATATAACTCTGTAAAAGGTAAATATTAACTTTATGAGTATCATGGAAAAATACAACATCCATTGGAACTGTGTGTTGTTATTGGACACTGACAAGGACGAGCTCCAGCCCGAGTGTGACACAGGCCAGTTTACATTTGTTTTTCCACTTGTGAATCAGCAATGCACATGCCTGTGTTGTGGAAAACTCACACAAAACAGCCCAACAATGGCCATAGTATTTGCAAGGAAACATTGTAATTTGATGTGCGATTCATTTTGTGAAACTATGTAGTTCACTATATAAGTACCTATTTCATGTGTGTTATTAAACATTTTAAATGCCTTCCCTAAGGCCACACAAAACATGGGATACATGTGTTATTGTGGATCAAAGGATGGCAACAAAAAATAAATCCGGCAAATGGAAAGTTCAGATACACAGTTAATCGTGCAGAATTAAATAAAATAATGTTGCTTTAGGAATGTTCTATTAAGGTCATATTTTGTAATCTGTGTACAATTTTGGTCGACATTAAAGTACATGCTTTACACAATTAAGTGCTGCATGTTTATTTTATTCTAAATACACACTTTATCCAGGCGTTATTAATACATTTCAAAATCTTGTTTCCATTACTCATTTTGTATATAGCAGTTTTTAAAATCATTATGATTTTCCAATTCAACTACAACTTATGAAACAATATAGCCAAAAGCATTGTGGATATAGGTATTTTAAATGAATCACAGTGCACTGTTTTACAGGCATCCAGAATTAAATAAATCATGACAATAACTCCTATTTTAGCAACCAGTTATGTAAAAGAATAGTGGATTAATAAACTTCTTACACAGCACCTCACTGAGATAAAACAACAAATAACGGAGGGAAAACAATTAACCTCTTGCTCTCTCAAAACTTCAAAATCACCCTCCAATCTATACAAAATCAACCTTTGTTAGAAAAATATACATGAATGTATTTTATGAAAATGAGAGCGTAATGATATGCAGCGTAGTCGTCATTTTATGTCTATAAATGAATCAGCAAGGAATTATTTTTCCTAAAAGTAATTATATTGCACCAAAATTGTACTGTAGACTACCCAGCTAAGCCTTAAGCTTTTTAAAATTATTTTAATCACTGGACATTTTCAATTATGTTCTCACAGTTTTTCTCTAATAAGGAATGAGAACATCTGTGCACTTGATATAAAATTACTGTTTTCTTACACTGTAAAATTAGTTTGAGCATTTATTTATTGCTTCAAAACAGAAATATATCAAAATTAAATTTCAACATAATGAAAAAGTTGAAGAACAAAATTAATTTGTGACGAACGGTAAAACTGCACACGAGCTGTAGGCCTCAGGACACAAAACACATTAATAAATGGAACTTACTATCCATCTGCCAGCAAAACATCTGCTTCCTGTGGGCGACTGCTGGGCATGTGCACAAACAGTAGGTAGTCAAACGTGAGCAGCAGCCAGCCAGTGTGTGGAACTGTTTCCATGGGGACTGAATTTCTGTATGATGTCACTGGCAAATTAAACTGATATTGTACTTTTTTCCATTCATTTTCTAAGCACTAATCCAATATAGAGTTGCAGGGAAGCCGGAGCCTATCCCGGCAAGCTACAGGCGAAAAGGCAACTTGTTGTACTTTTTTTCTGATAAAAAATGGACACCTTCAAGTCTAACAATTTTCAGTTGCCTTAAAGACAAAAAGGGCTTTTGCCTAAGGTAATACATTTCCAAATCCTTAATGCCTAATGCTTAGCGCCAATCTATAAGTCATCATGTGCAGAAATCAGCTAATTCAGATTTATCTGTACAACCACTGACATCAGAATGCAGTATCTTGTAAAGCAGGTGCTTAGAGAAGAAATAAATGTGCTCCTCAAGTGAGCCGACAGGTGGCTGACAAGTGGTAATGAACTCAGGCCCCTTGTTAATCTCCAAATGAGACTAATTACAGAAAAGGAAAATAATTCAGGGGAAGAGAAGAGGATGAATCAGCAGTAGGCAGCTGATTATCGTCAGAGTTAACAGAACCATGAACCAGTTGAAAGTTGATTGGCTTTTGTTATGATACTTTTAAAAAGGGTAATTAATTTTTTTAAAGCATGCTTCACTTGAGAATTTAACTACTATTCTGTCAGAAAAGAAGGTGGTGGATGGCATTTGTAGTAAAAAAATAAATAATTTGTTAGAATTTAATTATTTTCATGCAATTCCAGCTTCCACTTCTGCAATATATTCTCTGCTCTAATTTAACAAGGAAAACTAAAAGAGTATCTTCTAGTTATGAAAGTAATTACACATAGCTGAGTGATGTAAATCATTTATGAGAGAATAACAACAAATCTTAGAAAATTAACTTTTTAACTGTCGTAAAAATGCATTCACTCCAGAGTTTTAAGTAACTAGATGATTAACAAAAAAAAATGGAGTGTGATCACCTGAATAGTGAGGCAAATTGTTCCACTAGATGAAAAAAAATATTTCAGAATATTATGCAGACATTTGGCTTAAAATAATAATTTTCAAACTTAGTAAAATGAAAGCAACATTCTGAAAATGTATTTTAGAAAAATAAACCGTAAGACACTGTAGCGGAGAGGCTTATTAATAAGAAAGAATTAAGTGTTTCTGAGCTTTCCCAAATGAGGCCCCATTTCTCTGTTCATCTCTGTGGTGCAGCCACAGAGAGACTATTCATGCAGGGTGATTTAAGGTCCTAGGACAGCTCCCAAAGGGGGATGCACTTAGCTAAGCCTGGCTATCATGATCAATGGTCATCCATTGGCGCCTACTGTATCTGTCTAGGGAGTGCCAGTTGGACATCTGGACTGCATTACTAAGTGTCAGGAGTAAGTGACTCATATCTCACCTTGATCAACCAATCAGGGACTGGTAGGGCCGAGTAACCCACGTGGGACTCTGATGCCCATGGAACTTTCAGCCAATCAATGAGCTGAAGTTCCTCCAGGTAAAAACAGGCAACACAGAGATTCAGTAAGATTCAGGAGAGGATTCTGTGGACTGTTCTAAAGGGAATTCAAAGGAGAATTCCAGGGCAGGACGGCCCAGGAGCAGAAGGCTCCCAAGGGCAGGACATTCTCGCAGCGCGCCTCCTGACCATCCTGAGACTCAGCCCGGACAACCATGGAATGGCCAGTGTGTCCGAGTGCCAGAACTTTCTTTTGTTCTAAGAGTCTAGAGTGGAGGTTGCCAGAGAGTAACCAGCAGCAGGCCTCGTGAACAGGTCGGAACTGTGGACAGCTGGATCACTATTCAGAACTAGCTCTTCATCAGGAACGAACCGGTCCTCTTCCTGACTTGCTGGGACCCACAGTCATCTTTTCTCCTGTGCACAAACTTTGCTAGTTAAAGCCAACAGTGAGCATCTGCAGCGCACTGTCGCAAGCCGCACAGCACAGCCTGGCACCGAGCCAGAGAGCGCGGATTGGACAGCAACAGCCTGCAACTGTTTCTTTGTGCCCGCAGGAGATCTGAATCCCCAAAGATTGGATGAGTATTCAACTTCAATGCATTACAGCTCGAGAATTCAATTGTTATCCCAACCAGTTGATATCAATTTAATTCCTAAGAGTTATGTACTTGTTTTGAGTATCTAATGTAGAAGTTATAACCAAGTTCATTTATGAAATGGTCTTAATTAATGATATACTTAACGTATGCCCTCTTGATATGTGTAACACTTTGTAACTGACTGAATATACCTTTTGTATTCTGATAACCCTCTCGATAAGATCTGTTAGGTTTATATGCATATTTTTGTATTAATAAATGTATCCTCGTGTATTAGTACCTGTGTGTGTGCGTTGTTTGAGTTATGTCGCATGGTTGGACTCTAAAGCCATCAAAAGAATCAACTTTGTGATTTACTGCTACAATTAATAATTGTCTCAGTAAATGCCCAAACCCTACAGAACTGGTGTCTTCAGAGAGCCACTACATTACATTTTGGCTATGGCAACGTTACATATTTGGCGTCCCTGAGCCGGTTTTCTTACATATTTGGCGTCCCTGAGCCGGTTTTCTTACAAAACCATATCAGCTTTTATACAACTCTCAATCAGATAATTGTTTTTGCCATCATCTCCACACCAAAGAAACAATAAATGCCAACAATCTTTCCATTGTGTGAAAGGTTATTTTTGTGAAAGTTTAGTGAAAAATTAGTTTTTACTTAGCAATCCCAGATCCAGAGTTACTGTATCTAGCATTGTTCTAATTTTCACCATAAACTCACCCGGAGTCTTTCAAACTATTAAAATCCTAAGGCACACTAGAACTGCTGTTTTCAAAATCCATCTATCAGTGCAGGACTCTTGTATTGGTAAACAGAGGAGAACAACCAAGTATCCCCTGACAATCAGAAACAGTCTTAAACTACGACAAATCTAAAATTATAACACGATAAATCAAACTACTGTATGTTTAATACGTGTTTTATTTTTAATCCAGAAAAGCACAGAGTGAATTACACCAGAAAAGCACAGAGTGAATTACATTCATGTTGCCCAACCATTCAGTATGCACAACTCACACAAGCCTAGTTTCCACTGAGTTCCTGTGAGTATGTACTGTATGCTTCAGTCTATTACTCTGTGGAAAACTTACTTTTATGCTTTTGCCATTGTTTTGTGTTTCTTTCAAAGCTAAATACTCATGGTTCTTCTCTGCCCCAACTGGTGAGAGCAGGAAAATGTAAATTATTTATTTAACAACCTGTACATAAAGAAAAACTCCATCACTTGCTGTGTGATGTGCATGTCTTAAAAATGTGAAAAGACATTTGGAATCCTAATACAGGGCTTTTGAAAATATACATCTGGAGGGCTCAGCAGTTTGAAGTTGAGTGCCTGATCTTTTCCTACAAACATTTTTATGCAATCTTGTGTGATTTTGCACTCAGAATGCTGCAGTGTCCACCATTTGTCCAAAACTAATTTGCATTTGAAGGTCCCGGACTTGACCTGCTTCTACTTTTGCATGGTTGTTCCATTGATGACAGAAGGGATGAAAGTTCTGATATCAAGGCTGTGTACACCACAAATGTACTGTAGTTTTTATTCTGACTTATCCGTCAAAGTATTGTGAGCAGCAGTTAAAGATACATTGACACTTTCCTGGACAGTCTGAAAAAAGGAGTTTGTCAATTGCAGTAGATATGTCCACACTTACATAGCTCAATGTCAATCCCATCTGCATACAGCCTCCAACATCACCTGTTGGAATTTCTATCTGAAACCGAAAGCAGAATATTTGAATTTGCTAATATGCAACAATGTTCATTGGCTCCATAAATGTAAAGGATTATCACTTCTGTGATCTCTAGGGTAAAATAATTGCAATGATGCATAGTTGTTCTTATAAAAATGCTAGGATGAATCAAACAGATTCAGGATGAAGAATGTATGGGAAAAATATGCTTTTTGTAAGATTTGTTTGGACAGAGATTTCTTCCTTTTCAGGAGCTGAAAGAGCTTATCCTAACCAAAAAGTCACCAATTTAATGACATTTTTAAGTAGCTGGAGAATAAAGTTGCAGATAGACTTAAGTTTCATCTGCATAAAAAAGTAATGTTCACCTGGGATGCATTAACCATTTACTCGAAAAGCAATTTTGAATCAAAAGCAAGGCTTTCATGTCAACTGCAGGAGGTCTCCTCCACTTGCTATTTGCAGACATTCAGTCATCACATTGTTCAAAACAATATTTTCAAATCCTAGTACTACAACATTTTGGACCGAATACATGAAAATTTCCAATTCTTAATAAATTAGCTGCACTACTGTTCACTATGTATGGTACAATTTGAATATGATGAAGGACAATACATTTAGTTATCTGAGCAACAATAGGCCGTAGCAGTGTCTCTGAATCTTCCTGGCATAGTATGATATGAACCTCACTATTTGTTCAAGGAAGGAAGTTCATTTTTACATTAAAGTCACGGTTTACTGTAAATATATCAAACATAGGCAAGGAACATCCTGCAGAGTGCATTTTAGTTTAATAATAGAGACATACTCACAGCTCAGCTGCTGTGAATATATCTGCTCTATAGTTTATTGATTAAGGTTGGCTTTTTCTTTGGTTGTTCATGCACATTCTTTGACCACAAATTTGGATTAAACTTTATGTTCTCTTCCTGGTGCAGTTATAGTTCAAATAAATTTGAACATTGTGATTTAGAACAATAGTTTTTCCAGCTATGCTGAAAAAGTATAGCTATGCTATACCATTGTATTCAGAGCTACTTTTACTGTCCACCTTTTTATAATTTAATTCCTAAATGTTGAAATATCCTGAGGTATACCAACTGTATCAACTTTTTGACTCATCAACAAAATTGACTTACATCATGCATGATATATATACATTTGGAGATTGCAGTACTTATCACATTGGAGAACAACTGGGTAAAAATAAACATTAAAATAAATTACTATTAGCTATATTTAATAAACCATATACTTGTACATACTTGTACATTATTGATTGTGTACTGTAAGTTTCAAGAATATTCCTGCACTAATTAGCTGTAGCAATTATAACTAGTTATAACTGTAATCATTCATTTAAAAATTCTAACAAACTCTTAGTTTATCTCTAGTGTAGATAAATTCCCGACAGAGAATTATTATTCCTGAAATAAATAAATGACTGTTACATTTATAAAAAACTTTGTTACTTTTCTGGGTATGTTGGGTATATTTTGAAGAACTTTCAGTCAAAGTAGCTGTCTAATACCTATCCCCACGCTTCAAAATTCTCTCAGCCCCTCATGGTTTCAATATTATTAGTCTTGCTGACAGCACCAGATGACACCTGCACCTAGGCTGCCAACCAAAGCTGTCTTCTCTGTGCTACACAGTTTACACATACACCAGTACTGATATCACAGGTGTGATTTATCTAGTTTGTTCACACACTGAGGGACACTGACAGCACACTGTATCCCTTGCAAAGGCAGAATTGCAAGAATTATTAATTTTAAAAGTTTGAAAAGAACAGGTTTATACTTATGTCCAATTTAAACAACAGAAATGACTTAGATTCTGCGAGAAAATAAAGTTAAACAAGGATTTAATTTCAAAGTATTTTCTGTAACAGGTCACAGAATAAAATATTTTAATCTTATCAATGATTAATGCAACAAAAAGTGTAATTTAAGTGCAATGTGACAGGGATTTCTGTTACAGTCCACGCATGGTACAGGACATGACTCACATTATTCCACTTAAACTACACACGCTCATGCATCCACTTTCCTGTCACATACTGTAGCTAGTTCATGAGGGTGCACACTAGGGGCTCGGCTAGCAGTTTCCCATTCCATATGATGATGATGTTATCCGGTCAGTCGGATCCGACTCTCAGCGATTCTATAGGCCATCTCTCGCCACGCTTTCCGGTCTTGGACTTTCTCTTTCAGCTACTCTATGCCTAAGCCAGTGTCCGTTTTGATGCCGTCGAGCCACCGCGTTCTTTGGCGGCCTCGTCTTCTTGTTCCACTGACCATTCCAAGCATCATTGCTTTCTCCAATGAATCTGATCGCATCACGTGACCAAAATAAGTGAGCCGGAGTCTGGTGATCTTTCCCTCAAGCGAAATTTCTGGCTTGATGCGCTCCAGAACCTCTTTATTGGTGACCCTTGCTGTCCATGGTATCCTTTACAGTCTTCTCCAGCACCATAGCTTGAAAGCATCCATCCTCTTTCGGTCAGCTTTTTTCAGGGTCCAGCTTTCACACCCATACATTGATATGGGGAACACAATAGCATGGACCATTTTGCATTCCATATATGCAGAACATAAACACATTTTATTTCGAAATCAGTCCTGTTATCTGTAGAAAATCAGACACAAACACAAACTCTGAAGGGCTAACGCCATGTTTTCTGTTTATTTGTACTTAGCTCTGTCTGTCTGTCTTCATTTTCTGTATTGTTGCAGTCTGACTTCCGGGTATGGTGGCCTCATTGGTCCAAACCCTATACCTGTTTTCAGCTTGGCTTTGTATTGTCAACGCTAAATGGTGCATGCGCACATCTTCCGGTATAGGAAGTACCATTTTTACAGATACAGCTAAAATGAGTTAATTTTTTTCTTCATGGTTGTTTTTTCTGTACATTCTGTATATTCTATTGTTTAAAGGAATTAATAGATCGCTATGGCTGGAAATAAGTTTATCGTGAGAAATGCAGCTCAATCATTTTTATGTAACAGTGGTACGGTCCGAGGGGGCAGGGCTATACTAGCTCAGGTTGGTAGCTGCGTCAGCATGCAAAGGAACAAGTAATAGGTTTATTAAAAAATAAAATAATAATAATAAAAAAGTAATAGGTTTATTCCTGCTGAAAAGAGAATAAAAGAAAACATAATGTTTCTGCCATGTAGCCTTCTTCAGGTGAGAAAGACAGGGCAGTAAGCAAAGGTAATGTGGCGGGAGAACAAAAGCTGGGGGAGAGGAGGAGCAAGGGGTGGGAGCAGTGGACAGAAAGAGAGGCCAATCAAGAGGTGTGAAGTCAGGATAGGTAAAGAGAGGTGTGAAATGAAACCTACAATGAATAGAGAATTTAGAAGAAAAGTAGTCTGTCGTTAAGAGAAGGGGGAAGGTATGACAACATTATGTCGACAACATCTGTAAAGGAACAGAAGGTGGTTAGAAACCCTGGTCTTGGAACAGATAGCTGTGAAGAGACAGAATGCTGGTTTAGTGAGAGAAGGGGGCAAGTGGCCCAGGGAGGAAGAGAAGAAATAACGAAGAGATCTAGAAAAAGATTTGGAGGAAGATATAGTGGGTCGCAGCATGCATAAGCTGTAATAGTTCAGGTGGGTAGCTGCGTCAGCATGCGTAGGCTGCAAAGGAACAAGTAATAGGTTTATTCCGTGCTGAAAAGAGAAGAAAGAAAACACGCTGTTTCGGCCGTGGAGCCTTCTTCAGGTGTGAGAAAGACAGGGCAGTAAGCAAAGGCAATGTAGCGGGAGAACAAAAGCTGGGGGAGAGGAGGGGCAGGAGGTGGGAGCAGGGGACAGAAAGAGAGGCCAATCAGGTAGTGTGAAGTCAGGACAGGTGATGAGAGGTGTGAAATGTAACCTACAGCTAAACCTAAACCCACAACCTACAGGGCTATACTGTACCTATTTAGGAGGCGTCTTCGCTATCCCAAAGGAGAGCCGATAGGACCTAAGTGTGGTGGGACTCCTGGTTCGTAATTCTTGGAGGAAGGGTCTATGATTTTTTTTTTGTGTACATTTGTTCCATTTTGTTATTTTCCACTATATTTAATTGTTGGTTTGTGGGGAGCACTGTCCTAATAAATCATCACTTTTGCACCTAAGTGATATTGCGGCTGAGCCATCGTTCTGTTTTAAAAGAACTCACTTGGGCACCCCTCCTGCCCTCTCTGTGACATGCAACATAGTAGACCCTAACAAGTCATTATAATCTAAAACCTAAAGATTATACATTAGCACTGCACTACTACTTGTTAGGTTCTAGCTGTATTAGTTGAAGACGTTGAAAGGAAATGCTAATTAAATCCATATGGCTACAGTACTTTTTTTTTAACGTCAAATAAACTACATGTTGTTCAGTAAGTCATAAACTGCTCAATTCTTAAAGTACAATACTTACACACAAGCAGTCAGCTGAGGTGCCCTTAATTTATATTACTACAGAAGCATCAGCTGATGGTGATATGGTTACTGACTTCATGAAGAAATGCACTGATGCTTTTTGAAACAAAATAGAGCTCTTTGCTCTAATTGTTGTCCTTGTTACAATTACAACAGGATCCCTGGGGTGATAAATCAAGGCCTTTTACATGTGTAGAAAATGAAAGAAAAAAATCCAAATATACACAACAAAGAGACAGAGCAAGGATCACTGAAAAGAAAGAAAAGTAACACACAGCGACAAAGAGCACAAAATGAACACTCCTCATGCTGGGCAGGTTGCTAAAGTAATGATGATCATTGACACCCCTGCTTTTTGAATTTGTGTTCTATTGAGACTGAAACTATTTTTAAAGTATTATACTCCATTTACTGTATACTGGCCATATACAGTATGGCCAGTGCCAGTGCTCCATGGTTTAATGAGCAGAGTTCAATACATACAGGTAGCTTGGTATTTCATGATGATGGAAGATGGATGAAGGATTGGGGTGACAATTTAGAATCTCACCACGCAAGCTTTAAAGACAGGAATAAGTGAAAAAAATGAACATATGGAACAAAGCATCAAGGAGTTGTCATTCTAGATATACAGTACTGTATGTTCTAATTTAATAAACATGTTTTCTGCTTTATATTACTTGTAGAAACAAAAACACTCTCTAAAGGCTCCCAGTATTTAAATAAAATATTTAACACAGACAGCATATACATTTCATATACATTTCTTTTAAAACAGCTGATATAAAAAATAGAATTACAGATTTAAGAGGCAATTAGCATCACACAAAGGTGTTATTGTAAAAGTCAAGAATGCTGGTGATAAAATAGCAACAGATTAAAAACTGAAAATGACAAAATATTACTCCCAGTCAAATTCTTGTTCTATAGTTCTAAATGCTAAAATAGAGAGCTACAGTAATTGTATTGAGTGCACTATTAACCAAAGGACTATTTCATAGAACATCAGTCAGCTATCTCAGGTTTACGTTCTGCAGCAGGATGCTGTATTGACATCTATTAAAAAGTAAAACTCTGTTTAAAAAAGATATTGATGTACAGGTAGGATATTAGAACCTAATAGGTTAGGACCTAATTGGGTAACACATTGTCCTGTTAAAATAAGACAATGCAGGAAATAAAATATATAGTGAACTTCTTCGACAAAGAGAAATGATGACTTACTATAGACAGACATTACATGATGATTTATATTTGAATTAAAGTTGGGTCCTGTGGCAATAAACAAGAGTACAAACAAAATACTATTCCAGTGCAAGGAATCTTTACAAGCTGGATCTCTGAGCAGAACTAAAACAAAGAGTTCATCCTCCTTTAAATGTTATGACTGCACCAGAATGGACAATTGGCTGATCGACTGACCGTAAAAATCCTTAAAATCTCATGCCTGTCAATTAGGTTAACCCAGGTTCTTACTATATAGCCTGATAATGAGGTACTGTAGGTGCAGATACCTGCACTGGTTTACAATGTAGGCTTGTGTGTATTGTACATACAAAGGCTAGACCGCATAATCCTTAAGCAGAATGTATTTCTGTCAAAAACAATTAACTAGCTACTGGTTATGTCAGACTCCTTACTCCACTGGCTGATCAAGGTGAATATCCCTTGACCTCTGCAATGAAAGGCTGTTAAACACTGAATCTTAAAAACGGGAGCAACTGTCTGTTTTGTGCTTGTGTTTGTAGTGTCCGGTCAGTTTAATAAAAAAATAGTTCGAAAAACAGTGCTTTCCGGCCAGAAAAATCTATAGTTATTGATTTAGGTGGCAAATCTTCTGAAACAGAGGTAACTCTTTAGTTACTTTGAGATATTTAGCTGTGTACCTGCATACACAAAATATTAAAACATAATACCTCCAGTTTGGCTAAAGCCAAACTAAGAGACTTCAAGGAGACATTAGGTGCAAAAAAATCAAATATCGAAACAACCTAACTATCGTAGATTGTTGTTCACAATGCGTTAACTGATAGTAGAACCTAACCTCCCAAACATCTCTGTAATGCCATAATGCCAATCTGAAAATTAGTCTTCTCCAAAGCGAGAAAAGACTCTTGTATCACTGTGTTCTGAAACACGTCTACAGTATGTGCAAACCCATAGTGTGGACGTACCCTGTGTGTAAAGAAGTATACAGAAAGTCCATCTATTCTCAGTTTTAAAGGCACTTTCCCTTAGTTTCCATTGGCGTACTCTGATCTGTGTTTCATTTTTACTTCTAAAGAATCCATAGGTATAACTCTATTCCTTTACAGGTTTCAAACACTTGACTTAAGTGTTTTCTTTTAGCATGACAAGACAAGACATGCCTTTGAACCTAAGAATTTACCTGGATGATTTTCTCCTAAATATATCCAGAACAGCAATATATTTAAGATCATGGGAAGAAAAACTGAACATAATATTCTAAATGAGATTGAGAAATGTCATTGTGAAATTTTAACATAACAGCTGCTAACAAGGTAACTTAAACTTTTTAATTATAATAAAACCTAGTCATATCCTATTAGGCCTACCCTGTTCTCAAAACATTTCCACTCTGATGGAGCTGTTGTAGAGTCCGTGGGGTTTCAGACTGTATGATCTCCTGCTAGCCTATACTGTATATGTAACAGGACACAGTTCAGTGAACACGTTACAGAAGTGACATCAAACCTTCGAAATCTAGACAATGTATAATCCTGCTAGTTTAGAAGGAAAAAATAAAATGGAGCTGGCTAATTAAGTAAGGGGAAGCTGACCTAATTACAAAACAAAACCCGAAACACCCGGTCTTTGGTGCCTTCTAACGCCCTACAGCAGCTAACCTTCACTGACTACCCAAATCCATACAAGACAAAGGGCACTCACTCGTACTAAACTAGTATTTCTAATACAAAGACCAACTACATGTGCACAATATTACCCGACAACCTTAACTAACCCTTTACACAAAAGTTCACACAAATTCACAAGTGAACTACGAATACAAATAAGGGAAAACGAGTGTAGACAAAAGGAATAGGGTACAAAGAGCACAGAGATTGATACAACATGTCTGGGCAAGGTATTGGCGAAATAAAGGATAATTCAAACGAGCGTAAGTACAAGGAGGAGACGAACACAAACCAACAAAGCCAAAGCTATACGGAAACACACACGAAGCATAACGAACAAAAACTAAGAGACACGAAGCCGAGTGAAAGGCCCCTTCATTCTGAAAGCCTCCAAGTTAAATACTGAAGAAGTTGAGTTCTGATTACAAGAAGCAGAAGCTGAGAAGGTCGAGAAGCTGATTACAAATGACGTATTACAGCAAAGTGAATGAATTAATGAACCAATGGGGAGGGAGAACAACCAAATTGTGGAACATAGAAACAAAACACACACAGACCACGCTGGGGCGTAACACTTTGTTCAAACCAGTTGTCCTATTTAGCATTAGCCAGATTTTAGGAGTGCGCTGTACTATCTTCTGAAATGGGTTTATAATGTTAAGTCTCTTTGTAAGTGGTGCAGGAAACCTGGCGGGGGCTCTGATGGATATTTGTTTAGACTTTGCCAATTGACAATGGTCTGCGCTAACATTTTCTTTCTAGCTTTCTCCAAAATACTAGATCTATCTACTGCTCCTCTTATGTTCCCAATTAAGATTGTAATTGCAATCTTCACTGGCTGTGTGCTCCGTGCACCAGCTGTGCAGCAAATCACAGTTCCTCCATTGTTCCTGCATTCTGTTTTTAATGCTTCAAGTTTATTTTTGAGATACTTTCAAGCTGTAAATGCGCATGTTAAATTCTTCACGTCACAAGGAGGTTCTAATACTGATCTTAAAGGTCCCTGAGCACAGACACAGTCTTAAATTAAGAGGTGCCGAAGCTGAGCTGAGAGATAAGCAGTTCATTATATTCGTTTTCATTAACTGAATCTTTCTCTGATTTGAACGCTTCATAAAGTGATTCTTTCACCTTTCTTTCACCTTACAGTCTTTAAAATGAATTCAACCATTTGGGCAATGTCTTTCCTGACTATTTTACTTACAAATGGGATAAATCTGTTTTGTTCTTGAAGCAGAATATCTTAAAACGTTTGTTTTTCATTCTCTATGATTTCAGATTTATCCTGTCCCATTCTACATCTCATAAGCCTTCATAGTCAACTTTCTTGGAATGGTAACTTTTTAAATCTATCTGCACAGTTTTAAAATTGTAATACTTGAAAATTATTTTTACTATTATTTTTTATTTTAGGCCCAATTACAATATTCTTCTCTATGTCTCTCTTAGTATTGTGGTATTCTTTTTTACCTGTGTTTGCAGTTCCTTAAACTACTTTTCTGTACTTTTCTGTAATTTTTCTGTGATTATCAATATTATATATACTGTATTTGAATTTTTGTTATACCCCCTCTACAGGGAATAGACAATTGTGTGTGCTTTTAATGTTTCAGAACATGAGGACATGTAGGAATACATCTCTCAACCAGCCACCTTTAAGCCACTCAGTTTTAACACCTCACATAAAATATAATTACTATCTGAATTAGGTAGCCTGTATAATACTCCTGATGCAATGCCCTTTGAACAGTTTTTCATGAGTCTGACCCATGTAGATTCTGAGACCCTTGTGTTTTCTAGATTAATATCGTGTTAACATTTTTTTTTTTTGCTGTACAGTATACTGTAGCTCCATGTGTCCACATAAATAATAATGAAGGGTGGAAAACAGTCTTGGTTTCCCCACTCTTCATTGTTAAATACTGTATAGCTGCCTTTACCTACAGGGCAAATTAATAATTTATTTGTAAAGTGTAAATAAATACCATAGATGAATAAATAAAACATTTTGTAGCCAGTTTAGACAGCACATTCTCCATTATAACTACAGTATTGTTGTGAGCTAAGAATGACACCAAATGCAAAATATTTCATATAATAATATAAAGTATTAATGTTTTTCCAACACTATCTATAGTTGTTCGCATCCAGGCATATTTATTTTTTGTGTTTGTTTAATTTCTCATTAAAGGGCTCCCAAAAGTAGTAGGATTAAAGTAATTTATTTTCAAAGTAAGCATAGAAGAATTTATCTTAAAATATAAAATCTTAGCACTGTTAAGATCAATAATAAAGTCAAGGTAGATATTTAAGCTGATTAGTTGTATGGATACATCAAAATTGAAAGGCGTTTAAAAACGTGCTCTAAAAGCTCAGTTTTAGAAGGTTTTTCTTGAGAACATACACAATTAAACTTATACAGATATTAGGAGAGAGCTCCCTCCTTTGAACAAACTGTAACATTTTACTTCTTCTGCAGTATTAAACATATCTCTCTGCTCATACATCAAAGATACTATATGTTGTGTTCTGGGCTTTAAGCCTTAGTGTCATAAAAGGGTTTCACATAAGGCATCAAGCTAGTAACCCATCCTCTCATGCTGCGAAATAAATCCCTATAGCCCTAATGTATGTAACTGAAAGGAAAAACAAATGAGTATTGATGCAATCATTTAACAGGGTAGTTTACAAGCTCTTTGGAGTTCTTTTGTCCAGTTTTCTCTTTGAGCCTGCTGGGTGGGTAGATGCTCTAGGATATAGCTGGTCAATGGCTGCACTGAACTAAAACAACCCACTTTAGACAATAAACCAAACTGTGAACAAAAAAACATATCTTCTCTTTGTAACATAAACACACATACTGAACGAAATATTAATATTGTCTTCATATGAAGAAAACTGTTTTCATAATACATAATTTACTTGACAACAGTAACTTTGTATGTAGATAAAACACTACAAGGGTTTATTAAAATACCTTTAAAAATCATTTTTGTTTCAAATTCCCAAACTTAACTGTCAAACGTCTTCATTTAAAATAATTAAACTGACTTGAATTTTTAATTTAAAAATAAAAAAAAATATCATCCTTGTATTGCACTAGCTTAAATTCAGGTAATGTGAATAATTTGTTTTCTTGTCATAAAAGTTGCTCTGCTTCTCTGACGATGTGTTCAGATATCTTTCATTTGTGTAAAAGTGGGTAGTATTGGTTAATGGTACTGGGTATTTTACTTTCTTAGTAACTTAAAGCTATTTGGTTTTTAAATTTAAAACTAGTAGATTAAAACTATTTAAATCTAGTGCATGTCTACATTTATATAATACAGAAGCATTACATCCTGTACTGTATGTTTTAGAAACCTCATCTATTAAATGTGCAAGACAGGGTATGTACAGTACATTCAGGAAAAGCAGTAGCTATATAAAAGACAAAACAAAAGCAGTGCTAAAGACTAATGTAGTAATTTAGTTACTACTACTATATTAACTATTATTGTGAATTTGTAACGTTCTTATGACATTTTCCTACACTATGAGAACACTAGGGAATCAAGCAAACATTAGGTAATGGAACAATGCTTTTGAGAATATTATTAGCCTCATTGGCCTCCTTCAGAGTCACTATACAGTACTTATGGCAGAACAAATATGGAATTTATAAGAAGTAAATCTCATCTATGAACATTTAGCTGTTAATACTGTATAACAAAGACTGTTGAAAAGCATTGTAAATATATTTAGCTCTAAAGAAAGGAGATTTTCTGGTTCACTGAATCAACCATAGACACCAAATTGCATGGTAAACAGCATTTTAAATTGCCTTATATAAAGAATAAAAGGTACCTCCACTAAACCTGATAATGCCTTTTAGCTATGAAGGTTTATATCAGGTTTTATATGTCTCTAGTCTAAGAAGAGTTTCTTAAACTCTTGTTGAGAATTGCGATTTTGCAAGGATGTCTTTTTCCATGCCTTTGATCATCACTACTGCTTCCTCTGTTGGCAGAACACATAAAAACAAAGGGTGTGTTATGAATGATAAGTAGACCTTTAGCGTATTGTAAAATGAATTGGTTTAAAAGGAGTTACTTTGCTTCATTGTGTTTTTATAGTATACTGAAACTAGTAGGCGATGGTCGTTAACTGTCACATTCAGCTTCCACAGAAAACGGTTTTCATACTGGTGCATAGAATTGAATGTACAGAACTGAATATTATATTTGACTTTTAAGTGTGAATGCTGTAAAATATGAAATTGGCTGTAAATAAGAAATCTATCAAAAGATTTGACAGAATTCTATAGAAACTAGCTTTAAACATAAAAAAGAAAAAAAAACACAGTTACATTTCATTCATTATAGAAATCTACAATTTCAGTGAGGAAAAAAGTGATGTTATTCCATGGTAGAACTACCTAAGTAATTATTCTTTCATGTGTGAAGAAAGCCTAAGTTTATTTTGTTCATAAGGCTATGCAAATCTTAACTGCACCCTCAAATTTAATGCCATGCCAAACCAGAAAAGTTCTTTATAAGCAGTTAAATACAACTACTGTATTTGAAACAGATTAAGCATTCTCATACATATTAGTGTACTAAGAATGAAAACAATTAAAAATAAGAATTATATTCTTTTGGACCTTGTATTACAAAAGTAAAATTAAATTAAAAAAAAGATTTGTCAACATTTCATGACGCAAAATAAAAAAATCCCCTGGAGAATTCACCTGAATAATAAGTCTCTATTGGAACTCATGTTAAGACACTGATTTCTTTGCGGTAATAATTTGAATAATGTTCTTCACTGATTTGATTTCATTAGTCTGTGTATTACTTGGAAATAGAGAGCTTTTCCACAAAACAAATATGTTCTGTTGTTGAATATAACAATGCAAGAATCATCCAACATTTTTTACAAAGAGTGTACTGATAATTTAAACATGTAATATAACAGGTGCATGTTCAAATAAATTTGTTAATAAAATTGTCTTCTTGTTATTACACTAGGACACAACAAAATTACACTTGTCTTTAATCAGCTACTGTGCCTTTTCTTTGGAGTTTAAAATATCTCTTTTGCTATTAGATGGTTATTTTATGCTTTTCACATAAGGTAATTACAATCTGTTGCCTGAAATCAATCTAATTATAATTATATAGAAAGAGTGAGCAATTTTTGTTCTTAGTTTTGTTTTTGAGAGTTAAGAAGTAATAGATTGATTGTTGGACAGTCTTATTTTTCTGTAATTGTTGGTGGAGATGATTTGCAATAGGGGCAGCATGGTAAGGCTGTGGTAAATATTGCTGCCTGGCAGTTCTGGTGTGCTGGGTGGGTTCAATTCCTGGGCAGCCATCAGCATGGAGTTTGTATGATTTGCCCATATTTGCATGGGGTTTCTCCAGGTACTCTGGTTTCCCCCTACAGTCCAGAGACATACTGATAGGTTTGTTGGCTTCTGGGAAAATTGGCCTTGGTATGAGTGTGTTTGTGTCTGTGTGTCTACCCTGAGATGGACCGGATTGATATCCTGGTTGGATCCTATCTTGCCCCTGTAGCTAGCAGGGATAGGTTCCGGCTCCCTGTGAGCCTGAATTGGATAAAGTGGTTAGAGAATGGATGGATGGATTTGCAGCATGATTGAAAAATAAATGTTTCTGAATGTATTTTCAAGATAAATGGGAATTTATTAAATTTGAAAACACAATAGTAAATAGTGAAATTTCCACTTAAAATATAAAACAAACATAATTCTGGTTAATAGTTTACAGCTATTTTTCAAACACATGCAAATGAATATTAAATGCAAAATACAAGGACAAAGGTGTCAAATTGCCATTACATTAATATACAGTATTTGGAATATTGCCCTATAACTTCCTGTAATATAAAATGTCTTTTGATTTAAAATGATATTGCAATTAAGTAAATACATGTTATACTTGATCTATAATACTGACAATGTGTACAACCATGTGACACAATGGCCACCTTTTCTGTGTAGCTGTGAAACCTTGACAAGTTGTCAGACTGGCAGTATATTTGATGAATGTTACAGAAAATGGGCCAGCAGTCACTGATACAATCACCTTGGTTGCTATTTCGATGACATCAAAATTTATGCCATCTGTTTGCCCTGTTACAGGGCATCATACTTGTTTGAACCTAATTTATTACACATGATTTAATAGATTTGATTTAGGAATTTATTTATGTAAACAAAATATTTTAATCAGTTACAGTACTTAAAAGAGTCTTTAAAAAGATCTAACAACTTTGAAGAAATGTGACATTTGACTGTGTGGGTTTAGAAAAGGAGTATTTTGTCTAGCAAATTTGATCAATGTTTTTAAGGAAGAAAAAATGGGAGAAAAAATCACACAGTGGGTGGATGTGTAGTTAATAGAGTGCCTCAGGCCCACATTTTTCAATCTACATCAGTGGTCTAGTCCTAGGATATGCAGCCCTGTTCATGGTGACCTGTAGTACTCCGGAAACTGTTTATTTGAAATACCTTTCTAACAGCTGGTCTAATAATGTGCATAAGCACAGCCTTTTCATTTTCAACTGAAAAATATTTTTACTGGTACTGTTGTTAAGGTGTCAATTTAATAACTGAAAGCTCAGTTTGAACGTGCAAGGGCTCTTAAAGGACTAGAGTTGAAAGCCTCTACCAACAATATCGTACAGTGAATAAAATTGGTAATAGAGGAGCTGGAGCCTACTCTGCAAGGGTGCAAGGTGGGGTACACTCTGAATGGGACACCAGTCCATTGCATAGTACACAAAGACACAAACACACTTACCAGGGGCAATTTTCCCAGAAGCCAATTAACTTACCAGTACATGTAAGTGTTTGGACTGTGGAAGGGAACTGGAGCACCTGGAGGAAATCCTTGTGAACACTGGAAGAACATACTGTACAAACTTTCTGCAGATGCAGTTCCTAAGATTGCAATTTAAAAAAAATGTTTTATACACATAACACTTAAGAGCAGACAAACCTATAGAACATTACAGTTTTCAAGATTACAAACCTGAAGTTATGACATTTTTACACATACCATTTTATAACATTAACATATAGTACCCTCACTGTTTTGTATACTAAACAGTTTTATTTAAACTGGGATGAACATTACAAACATAAGTGGTCCATTTAGTCCCATATCCAGAGCTGGCGGATTTTGAAAAGTGTGCCAAGTGAAAGTGCCTGTAATGCTTTTAACACTTTTTATGGATTCTCTATAATGCAAACATTTCCTTTGTGTGATATTCATTAATGCCTTTTCAGAATTATAAGCAAAATAAAAAAGTTAACCGTTTTGTCACAGATTCTGAATACTGTGTATACTTCACTACGATGACTGTGATATTAAGATTTCAATATTTAATCAATTAGATATACAGTATGTATAATGCATCTGTTTTCAGAACATTTTAGCTCTGCAGAAAGATTTCTATGACAAAAGAAACAACAATAATATATATTGCGATATTTGTTGTTAATCTATGCTTTGAAACCTCAATTGTAAACAGCATAAAACTATATGAATTACAGTTACTGTATACATGGCTGGTACACTTTCCTTTCAAAACTACCCAGAAACATGTAGTTTATACAAGGTTAAATGTATATAGTTTATAAAACAGACTGAACAATACAGATGGCTTAAAACACCAAATGGTTAGGTCTGTTTGCAAATTTTAAAAAATTAAGTGGCTTAAGTGTGCTCCCCTACAGGTATGAATAATACTTCTGTCATCCTCTGAGAATGAAGCCACTGTTATCTTCAGTGGCTGCAACAGTAACAGATGTCCCTTAGTATATTAATTTGCTTAACACATTGCATTAGCACATTAAAAGTTTTTTGAGATGTAAAAGACATTGTGGATTGAGTTTTCAATATCCCAACTGTATTTTATATTTAATATCTGTCACAATTTTGCCTTATAGAAAGGCAAATCAGTCACACAAAGACAAGAGGGACCACTTTCGATCTGTTACTATAGATCAATGGATCAGAGCCATGTCAAACAACTTATCAGATACTGTCTGGATAAATTTATAACTGACCAATGTACTCTTTTTACTTATTATTTAAAGGAGTAGTGTATTACTTTGAAATTCCAAATTAAAGACCATTACAAATTTTCAAAAAAAGGAATTACACGAAGTAATGAAATACCGTACAATCTTTAGAACCTCTTCAATGTCTGAGACTATTCTATTCTATCTCACTACCTAATGATATAAAACATGCAAATTAATGTAACATTACTTTTCTTAGCATTATTATGAAATACTTAATATAGTATATATATATTCTCTGAAACCTGCATCCATAGAAAATATTTATTCAATACTATACAGATCGCCTATACAGATTGAGGTATTTGTCATATATATTTCTATATATATGGCTTCATCTTTAAACCATAATTATAGAGTCTACAAAAAAACGAATGCAGTAGTGCTATTGCATTTGTTATGCTACAGTGATTTTACTAAGATTGCACCTATTATGTTTGTAATGGGAAACCACAATTATGCAATTTGGTAGGCAGTTTATTAAATTTTA
Source organism: Lepisosteus platostomus (assembly GCF_059453375.1). Taxonomy (NCBI): domain Eukaryota; kingdom Metazoa; phylum Chordata; class Actinopteri; order Semionotiformes; family Lepisosteidae; genus Lepisosteus; species Lepisosteus platostomus. The sequence goes on from NC_142619.1 coordinate 45,456,324, forward strand.
ATATGAATTTTACATTCACAAGGTGTCAATTTCAGTGAAAAATAATTTAAATAATGGCCTAAATTCTTCAGATTCATTATTCTGCTCAGGTACGACCCAATGGCCTACATAAGACGATATTTATATGTATTATGGTAATTTCAGGTTTCAAACATTAAAGGCTACAGCCACAATGCACAACAACACAGTGCTTCTGTTATTTTCTCTCCATGATTTCTAAGGCAAGAAAAAAGAGAGGATTTAATGACCCCCTATCATCTGTACTGAAAAAAGAGAAAAATTAAAGAACATAAATGTCCTGAGTCCAGAATTATATTTCAAAGCTTCATGTAAATAATCTTCTGTGGCCCCAGCTTCACACTTATTTTTTTAACCCCTGCTTTGTCAAAATGCAAATAAGAAAGTCAACTACAGTTGTGAATCAAACTTATTTACAGTATATTCTTGCCTAAAGTCTGACTTCCTGCAGATCCTGAACTGAGTAGTACATCTTTCTGACATGCTTGCTCTATAAAAGGTTTAATCATATAGGACAAAAAGGCAACATTAAGTGTTCACATTGCACAGCAATTTAATTTAGATTTAAGAAACCAAAATATTTGCTTGGGAAGAAGTATTAATACCGTTACTAAACCTTTAGAATTGCCTTTCATCATGGATGTCCTTTCATTGCCTTTCGTCATGGATGTCCATATTTCAGTCAGGCACACACGGTCTAAAAGTAGATCATTACATTTGATTGTTGGACATGTTTACATTACATTTGAAGTAGATATTTTCAAACAGGATAAATGTTTTTTTCTAATGCGTATGAGGCAAAAAAAAACCATCCCAAAATAAAGTGTCACATATCATTATTTTAAGCCCTTATCTGCCAGACCTAATGAAGTGGTATGTATCAAGAGCATTCATACTAATGGTTAACTGTCTCAGCTACCAGCTGAGCATAGTGAATAGAACATGGTGTCTTGTTTTGCGTTTATGAAAAATGCAGAAGTTTAGAAATCAGAACTTATAAACATCAATGTATTTTTTCCAATTAAAATCAACTCTAGTCGCAAATATCGCTTTGTACCAGTTAAGTAAAGGTGAAGCATTTACTTCCACCTGCTTTAGGATGCTGCACTTAATATAGCCCCACATGTAAGATGCAGAAAGTTATGCCATAATTCTCAAATATTTTCAAAACTTTAAGAACTGAAATGCTTGTATCACTGGTGCTGTACATAATTTATCTGCCCAGCCAGGTACGAAGAAACCTCATGTGAGAATTGCATAGCAGGTATGTTAATTAATGTGAGGTGCTTAATTGTGCTTCCACAGCATTACATGGTGCCTTCCATTCGAATCAATGCCCTAAAGTACCAGCAATTTTTCACCCATTAACAGGTAACCACTTTCATGTTTTCTTGAAAGTCTCCTGACAGTGGCAACACTCACATCTGTTAAGTTACTGTAATTTTCTGTCTGAATTAGTTTTGACATGCAAGATGTACATTTTAAGATGAAACCTAAATTTTGGTGAGACTAATTTGAATTTGACTGTAGTTCAAAGTGGAAAAAAATATTTTTGAGACAAGAAGCAGAAGGAAACATTAGCACAGGAATAAAATAAAAAGCCCCTAACTAATAGCCATAACTAAGATGCGATACATGCAGAACGAATTATTTAAACTTGGTCACATCAAGTAATTCTTTATGTATTTGGTTCATGTAGACAAGATACTAAAGTTTGTAGTGAGTACCTGCTTTACTATTCTGTACCATTTTGTCATCCATTTGCATCACCCTTCAGAAAAAGTCGGCAGAGTCATAAATACTGCTGCCAACTATAGTAATTTGAGCTGAATTAATTATATGCATAAAGGAAGATGCTAAACACCATTAATGACTCTGTACATATTCATAAGCTATTTACAAATACTTGACAAGTCCTTACTGTGTAAAACCAAAATACAGACTACTAAACACTGGTTTAGAGAACAAATAGAACCAAATTAGAAAGAGTGCAGCCAATATAATCCTGTATTTCGCACTATACAGCTGTCAACAATGCCTTACCAGGGGGCATATCTTTGTCTTATTTTCATTATACCTTACAGCAGGGGTCAGCAACATTATTTGGAGTGTGTCAGACATATCTCAAAGTTTACTGTCAAGATTGTGAACTGGCAGGAAAATGGAAAGGAAGTGGGGGAAGTATGAAGATTCCAGAATTCCTTTCTTTATTTCTAATTTTCAGTGTTAATTAAAATAAGATTCTTTAATTTCTTTAAGGATTGGGGTTCAGAATTTCCACAATTCAATTATCTATGTGAAGACATATCTTCTGTGTGTTGCCTTTAATTAATTAGCTTCTAAATCTAATTAATACTTGGTAAATCTGGTCCTTTGTGCTGCTGACGTATGTGAAGATATCTTCTAAATTGACTTGGTTTGTTACTTTCTGGATTTTGAATACCTGAATCACGTTCCTTTGTAATTTTCTCTGTCCTGGATTAAAAAACATTATCTTAAGATGTCTGAGCATGACATTCCTTTCTGTGACATGTCATTTTTTAGCCACAACATGACACCAGAAATACTCTTCCTCCATCCAGCTACAGACTTTTGTATTCCTGCTATGATAGCGTGGATTCCCTTTCAGCTTCATTACCACCTAAACTAAATGATCAGCGTTCTTGGTGATTTCCTTTCATACAATACTTTGCTGGTTGCTCTTCAGTTTGTTGTGGTCAACCAATGTTTCCTCACTTGACACAATGCATGCTGAAAATGTATCTCCCTGAATTTGAAATCTATTGCATGAATCAGTGCATGTCCTCAGTCTATTTGCGTCTTGGTCTTTGGTGAGCACTCATGGGACCAACCTGTTGTTGTTTCATCATTTTACAGTTTCCTAGAAATACTACCATGTTTGAAGCTTAGCCAGCAACCTCCATTTCAGAGTTATGTCAATGTCATCAAGTGTAAAAAGTAGCAATCTAATTTTATGGGGATAAAATGAACTAAATATATATGGATAAAATAATAAAACTGTCTTTACTTACTAAAACAGTTTCTTGCACAGTATGTAAATATGTGTATATACTGTAAAGTGTCTTGTATATACTGTACACACTGAACATAACAGTACTGTTTATAACTAGTATATACTGTATATATTCTAGCTTTTATGTATAATATGAAAGTAGATCCATTAATAATACTTTAATTAAGTAAAGTAATTATACATTGCATACTGTATAACCACTTGCAGTGACCTCCATTCAACATTTCCTTTAATACATTTTCAGTTTGAAAATTATTTGAACAGGGATACACTTAAGTCAGAGAAACTGTCTCTTACAAATAAAATTTATACCACAGAAGCTTAGATTTTCCTGATGAATCCCACTGAAAACAATGGTTGTCAGCAGATAATATTTTTCTCAATGATGTCTCAGCAATGAAAATTTCAAATAATTTACAAAGATTTCAGATAATTTGGCAGTGTGAAAAAGGGCAATTTTATTTTGCGTTTCCCCTGGAGCCATGTTGCCAATATGTTTAAGGAACAAATCTTATTTTTTAAATGAGATTTTTTCATTTGCTCCTCCAGGGCTTAAAAGATAGATCTAGGCATTTAGTAGATATTACCATGGTAACAGCCGATCCCCTGCATGATCTATGGTGGTGTTAATTCTTCCTGAGGTGCATACTGTTAAACTGTTTCAAACTCCTCATACCCAAATAGAAAAATACTTGTTGCTTTTTTTACACAGCAATAGATTACCCAGGGTCATGTTTGCTTTGCAAGTCTCCAGGTTTCTATCACATACAGGCAAGTAATACAGGTTAGGTTTGAAACCAATGAATCTCTAATCTGTTGACTGACTAGTTTATGATAATATATATACTGTATATCAAAGTTATATTCTGAAACAGTTCACCTTAGAAACACACATGTTGGAAATAAAAAGTAATTACTTTTTCTCATTTCTCAGTTTGATTTCATGCTAGTGATTTGCATTTCAAATGCTTATAGTTTATAATGTGTTGTGCACAAATTGCTACAGTTAACATTTAATTTTATGTGTTAAATAAAAATGATTTGCGTTTTTATATTGCAAAAGAAAATATAACTGTGGGTGTTTGTAGTATTTTTGTTTTCTTTTTTTGTGTAAAGCAGTGCAGTGCATAGAGAGTACTTCTCTCTTGAGCACAGTTTCTGTTGACAAGAACCACTTTTGAAAAAGCAGATTGAGAGTAAAATCAATTATATTTGAGGTCATAGTGTACTTCTATTAGCCATTCTATTTTTGTCTTTTCAGTACTTTGAGAGACACACCATTTTAACACCAGAATATCTGTTGAGTTCCACAGAGGCTCCTATTTTAATTTACCTTGAAAAGTTGATGATAAAAAAATGCATGCTTGGATGACTGCACCTTCCCATTTAGACCAATACACTCTCTATTTCATAATGCCAGACTTATTTAAGGTTACTGTCCATTGTTATTTCATCATATCTTTACATCATTCATGTATGTTAAATAAAACTTACATGATCTATGTCTCAAAGCCATTTAATGAAAGGTCTTGTGCTAACGAAAGCTATTTTTGAGCTTATAAACTAGTTTTTTTAAATTGTTTTTTAACTTCAAGATTAATAACTACATGAAAACATTTTTTCAGGTATGGTTAGGATCCAGATTATGATTATGGTTTAGACTAGAGTTAAAAGAAAACGCAGAGTTCACTGTGCACACTTATTTGCTTGTGCGGGGTGTTTTTAACCTCCCTTGTAAAACTTATACGTAAAGACACAATCACAGTTTAGCTTGTTTTATTCTGTTTGGAACAGCAATGCTGTCTTAAGTCTTAATATTATTAATTATATTTTCATAAATAATTCATGCTACAAAATTGTGCCCAAAAAATCTATAAAAGGCAATATTTCTAAATCATCCTGTATAGAGCCTGTATAACATTACATGATGATATTATTCATCCTTCACACAAAAGTTATCTAGTACTGCCTTTGTATATATTAAAAACATTTTTAGCTAGTGTCTGTATACTGTATATCCATTATTAATAATTTATTTAATAACAAATATCATAATTAAACTGCAAATATAAATAAGAATAAGAATAAAACACCAAGGACATAAAAAAACCTTAATCATTCATCACTTGTTTTCCTCCAAAGGAACTGCTTTAAAATCTAAATGTTTTACTTGCAAAAATGGTACAGCTTTTAAACAACAGAATTTTTGTCAGTTCCTTAGTCAATTGTTAAAGCACCATTACGGAGTCTTTTTACATCAGTCTTGTGTCAACTGTACAGAACAAGGAGGACTTCAGCAGTAGTAAAATGCTTAGATCTTCCAATGAATTTTAAAAAAGGGCTAAGTTGCCATACTACCATGATGGACAACATCTCCATATCAAACTAGAACGCTTCAACCTTAGTTTATGGTAGAGCACACCTTACAACAACTATCTGCTCTGCTCAACAGAGCAGTCTGTAAACACCCACTGATAATAAATGTCTGCACCAACTGCAAGGTTCAAACAATCTCCTGAAGGAAGGGTGGGGGTAAATGCTAAAAAATAAACATGGCATGAAAGCCAGGCAGTCTCTCATCATTATCCTGTCTTTTTTCAATTGCTGTTGTTTACCAGAATTAATAGAGGCGCACTTTAAACAATAGTTGCTAAAAATACAACGACAGATGTTTTGAAGGGCACTGTAAATGAAATAGCCCGCGTTGATTGTTAATGCATGAGAAGGGCTGCATTATGATAACATTAACATTGTATTGGCCTTAACAATGGACACAACAGAATACCTTTATTAATATTGTGTTGCATGCCTTGGAGGTGCCAAAAGAGTTTGAGGTTTGGGTTATGAAGCCCAGCTGTTACTGAGCTCTCTAAATATACCCATCCTTATTGGTACAGTACCTTGGGCCCCAGGCAGCTCATCATGTGTTTATGGAGGTAAACATTTTCTTGGCAAAATTTAAAAGTTTTTTCGGTGTTCAGAGAGTAGTCCTTCATCCTGCTGTGTTCATATTAAATTTTGATTTAGACAAATGGAAGGGGACTCTCTTCCAGATGGGGAAGAGAATGGAAAGTGCTCAGATGAACAATGAACAGTAAAAACACTTTGTGATCCTCAGTCCTTGTTCGTGGTTGATACTCCAGTGCATCATTCTTTTTTGCCATTATGCCATTTTTAGTCAAGATTATCAGGTAAACTGTGTTTCCACAGTAACACCAGGGACTTAAAACTTGGATACAGCCAAAGCTAATTAATTGTGATGAAAGATACATTTCAAATATTTTATCATCCAAAAGTGACATGCTTATCCTTTCTTACGACAACAACCTTGTTTTCCAATTAAATATGTGCCATTAATCTTTGTTTCCTGTTGACAAGAAAGCAATATACAAGTGTTTGATTTTGTTTTCTGACATTTACAGCAATAAATTTAACCCTTTTAGATTGTGAATATTTAAGAAGTATCATAAAATATAGGACACACCTGAAGAATACTTCACAGCTGAATTGTTTTATTCTTTTTTTTTTACTTTTCAGCATGGAATTAACCTTTACTTGTTCTTTTGCAGCTTCCACACTACTACAGTTCCCCACTCTAATAAAAATAGATTGTAGAAGTCACACATATAAAGCTCTTATCTAATAATCTAGGATCTCAAGGTGCTTCAATAAAGCCAGTTGTACCAGCAGGCGATCAATGAAGAGATAAAATCACTTAGGTGAGAGAAAAAAGTAGAGCTTGTAGACTGTTAGCTTGGCAACAGAAAATAAAAAAGTAAATTAGGCATTTTAAAATTAAAATAATTTAAGTATAATTTAGAACTTGGAATGTCTACGAATTATTTGGGTATTTTTCCTCTGATATCTAGTTTCAACAGATATGCATGAGTGATAAAACTTTAAGAGGCCAAAAAATACTGTACAGTATGTCCTGAGTATGTTCATCTACTGTATATAATACTTATACTTGAATCTACATTCATAAATATAGTTTTTAAAATTCATCCTCTTTAAAATTCTGAAAAAAGTATAAATCCTCTTTAGAACTACAGCCCAGAATCTGAAACCGAAAGCAAGCAAATTGACTTTTTTTCTCCTCACATTCTTGTTTACAGATGCAGCCATTCAAAATGCACAGTAAAACCCCGTACCGCGCAAAATTATCTACAGTTTAGTGCGTTATACCGCAGTACGTGATTGGCTGGCCAAAATGACCGACAGGCGGCACTCGTGGTGCATTGGTTGTTAGTGAAACAATTGTTTCATTTAATCTCTTTATTGTGCATATTTAAATCCTCTTAATATTGAATATTAATATGGAATTTTACAACTAAAGGGATATTTTAGTAGCTGAGCATAAAAAGAAGAGGAGCATTACATGTCTAAAGGTCATAAACGATATTAATTTAGGAACATAAACATATTATGTAAACTGTATATGGCTGGTATTGGTAGTTTAAATAAAAAATACACACCAGTATTCCACTTTCTTCATAAACATTTTAAGCATCAAAGTCTTTCATTCGGTTAAATACTGTGGTAATTTTGGAAAAGTTTTTACGTGCTCCTTCTGACTATATTAAGTTTCTATACTTCATAAAAAGTTATAACGTTTTAACCTTTTCTATGAATATTTGTGCTCGTTATCGCCGTTATCGCATACTTTAAAGAATTTGATTAATAGGGAATATAATATGGAATCGCGTATCTAATAAATTAATAATGATATAATTATATTCATATAGCTCAAATTATCACAGTAGTACACTTTCTTTGTAAACATCTGCATCAATTTCTCATTCATCCGTGATTACTTGGAAACTTTTTGCCTGCCCTGTTCAGTTATAGCTTAAGTTGTCAAGCGACACATTGGTGTAATGGCTTAAGCATGTGCTTTGAAAAAGCTTCAGAAAGGGCTTTAGAAATCAAACAAAGCTTTATTCCCTGCTTACAGGCTGGATAATTGGAGACTACTTTTAGTTTTTTTAGGTGTTGTTCTGCGTTCCTATGGCCATATGCGGGTTGTACTCACAAACCCGTATTGAGTAGTATTTCTCGCATTGTGAACGTATATACACAGCGGTCCAGCAGTTTGTGCGTAATTATGGATCGATGAAAAACCTGAGGTTTACAAAAAGAGAATTAGCTCACTGATAGTTTTATGTAGAGGCTGTGAAAATATTCACAAATCATGGTCTTTAAAATGCGTGTGGTTTGAAGGCTTTATGTGTTTCCCTTGCGAAGATATGGACATAAGAATATTTGTACGTGGTCAAAAAAATGGTGTAAAAACAACAAAGTGAAGGCTGTAAAAACATTCACGATGTACTTTATACACAAAGCAAGTGTTTCTACTCTAGGAGGTTTTTGTGAAAATGCTACTGGCGTGCCAAAATCATTTTTGAACTTCAAGCTAACTTTACCACAGTTACTCCTTGTGGAAAACTTTTCACCTAGAACGTTTGCCTACCAGCTAACACACAGAAGCAAACTTAATACAAAATGTACTTGCAAGAATAGCGATTACAAAAAAAAAACCATACTTGCTTTATACTGTACAGTGTATTAAAACACTCTATGGTCACTACTCTGTGAGTAACGCTGCCCACCAAATCTCTTTCCCAAAATTTCACTGAGGTAAGGTCACGTAGCTGATTCACAGCTGGATACAATTTTATCTTGCCTCGTGAAAGCAAAAATTCAGATATTTGTCAACATATTTACTAAAACTATCCATCTCAGTAATCTCACTGTGTTAGTACACATCTCACTGTATGCCCTAGTGCTCACTCAATTTTCACACTCCCAGTAAAATAAAAATAAAACATTTTCCGCATTGTCACCTTGCACCAGGGGGGAAGGAAAAGTGCCCGTGGTCATTTTTTTCACTGACAAAGTTGCTTAAAACTCATTCAAAGGGTGTGGTGTGTTAACACAAACTCTGCTTAACAGAGCCGCATGTAAGAGCAAGGTTACCTTCTGCTCAATTAAATAAAGCTACAGTACAGACACATTTTAAATTATTCAAGCAAAATTAGCTGTTTGTTTAAATAGGCTACTTTGCAAGCAGTACACAACCTTTCGTCTCTCGTGCAAACTCAACAAAGGTTTATTTTTTATAATTCTGAAATTTGAACGGTATGCCTCAGGGACTCATTATAGTATTGTAGCGAATACGGTTCGCAAAAAAAAAAATCAAATTACCGCTCTCCCTCCAAGCCAGGTCTCAACACCCACTGTTCCAGAGCCGTATGGTTTCAAAGTATGTGTGAATAACTTTTCTTACCCCAGTTATTAATCCAATCTATTTTTACTCATCCGGCTATATAAAAAATATAGCCAAAAGGATTGCTGTAAAGGTTATATTCCAAGCTGAAAAGACAAGACTTAACGTGTCTTCTCTAACTCTAACAAACGGCAGGCATATAGATGGTACAAGCCGGTTGCAGCGTGGTGACAGCATAGCCCTCTGCTCCCCTGCGCATTACAGGTCTGCTGAAGTGATGAAGTGCTGGGGCTAAAGGAGGTCTACTGTAGCTCAGCTGGAAAAACCTCTGTTGAGCAACACAGAAGTCCCAGCTTTGAGCCCATGCGGTGAAGGCCAAACTGGGGCAGGAGCAGCGAGGGCACAAGCCCAAGAATCTGAATTCGTTACAGTGTCATTAATAATATATTCCATATTGCATTTAAATTGGAATGTTTTTACAAATATAAGAAGAGGCGATAAACAACATGTAAATATATCACCCTTTTCCCTCCTTTAACTTAAAGAATTGCATGAAGAAATCCTAAATCACGAAACCATATAATAACTTATAATAATTCATCCAGATACACACACTCACACCATAGCCAACAACAAGCTATAATAGTGGACTATTTTTATATATTCGGCTATGTAAGAAACAAAGTAATTCTCTGATCGGGCTTTGAGCCGCCTGGGTGCAGTGCACTACATGACAGTCCATTGCCTATTACCACTATAAGGACAATAATATATATATTTTTAAAAAACGAACATCAAATATTTCCAGAATGTCCCCTTGTGATATTTTAGCTGCTTAGTTACACAACTCCATATTAATATTACTATCAAGAGGTATTAAATCAGTACAACTTTTATGAAATTCAAATATTTTAAACATTTAATTAAAAAGTGTTTTTTAACCATCTAAACCATTTTTTACAGCTTTTAAAGTCATGTAATGTTTGAGTTAGACAGGAACACGTCATTGTATCTTATTTTTTATTTTATTTAAAAAAAATGTTTGCCCATTGTGTTGATAAGATGTTCCCTGATTACTGACAATTGTAAAAAATAATCCTTCCCCCCTCCCTCGTTTAATTTAAAGATTTCCGTGAAGAAATCCTTAAACACAAAACCATCACGTATAATAATGTAACGTTTTTGGGTTCTCCTGGGTTTGTGCCGTCCACCACTGGGGCTTGAACGCAGGCCTCCGGTGTCACTTAACAAGAAACCAGCCAGGTTAGCTAAAGGGAGAGCTCCCCTCAGCACGGGCGCTGAGGTCCCTGCTATTCGCAGGGAAGGGTGGTGACGTCACCGCACTGGCAACTGGCTCGCACAACCTGTAACGTCAGCTGTATCCGTTACAATAACTCATCCAGCTGGTTCCCTGTTGAATGACACTGAGGGACCAGGTTCAATTTCAGGCAGTGTACTATATAGTACAGTTTAAACTTTTTTTTTAATTCCAATTTTTTTTAAATGTTAAAGTGTTGGCTGATTACTGGCTGGTGACATTTGGATTAAGACAAAATATAGATTTTCTCATTTCGGATGTAAACCTGAAAGAGGCCCATCATGTTCACAATAAGCTATAATAGTGGACTATTTTATGCATTCGGCTCTATGAGAAACAGATGGAAAGTAATGCTCTGATTGCACTTTGAACTGCCTGGGTGCAGCTCGCTGCATTACAGTGCTCATTACCACTACAAGGACAATATAAGCTTTTTTTAATGTCAAGGTGTTTCCAAAACGTCCAGTTCTAATACTTTAGCTGCTTTGTTACATGATTCCATATAAATCGAACTATTAAGTGATGTTAAATCACTACAACATTTATCTTTTTACAATAACAGCAAGTGGTGTTCTTACTACATATTCTTAGAAAAGGATAAAATGTTCTAACTTTTTATGAAGTACAGAATATAATCTTAATAATGTTAGAACAAGCACGTTAAAATCAGAACCCATGTAAGTTACCAAGTTAAAGACTTTGATGCATAAAATATTTATGCATAATTAAAATATTTACAGTATGATGAAGGTGGAAGGTTGTGTACTTTTGTCCAACTGAGCAATCTTGCTTTTATAAAATATACCGACTTTTTAATGTTTAATGATTAACATGCTGTAAAACACAGTTTAAAATTATTAAAAGTCTAAAGAGTATACAACTTAAATTCTTCTCAGCAGTGATTGGGATTCGAAAATCGGGCGTTTTCTGGCGACAGCTCAAATGCCGTACATGAGACATTAAGCTTTATTAGCTCCACCTAGCGGTTTTACAAGGTGCTTCCGGATACTATTATTATATTTCAACTAACATGCGGTATGATACGGTATACTGCGCCATGCCCACCGCTTTTTAACGCAGCGTACCTCGAGCTTTTTGAATGGCTGGATCTGTAAATGTATATCAGGCCTTACCCCTTATAATTTTAACTTCATGTCCAAACAAATATACTTGTGAAAGTAGTGATCTCCTGAATTTTATTGTAGCTGTGCCTTTAATTACATTTATACAATCAAAATAAGTATAGTGTTTTCAGGTACAGCAAGATACCTTCAGTATGAATGGCTATCACTACTCTGTTGGGTTGCGATATGTTCTGGGAGTGTTGTATAGATTTATCCGTCCTTCGGATGAGAAGTAAAACCGAGGTCCTGACTCTCTGTGGTCATTAAAAATTTCCCATTGGCCCTTATCAATCATGGCCTCCTAATAATCCTCATCTATGAATTGGCTTCATTACTCTGCTCTCCTCCCCACTGATAGCTGATGTGTGGTGAGTGTTCTGGCGCACTATGGCTGCCGTCGCATCATCCAGGTGGATGCTGCACATTGGTGGTGGTGGAGGGGAGTCCTGTAAAGCGCTGTGAGTGGAGTGTCCAGAAAAGCAATTTTTATTATTATTATTATTATTATTATTATTATTATTATTATTATTATAATTATTATCCCAGATTTCCTTTGATTGTTTATCTCACAACTTTTAAAGTACAAATTATTGATCCATGTTGAGTGTTAAACTGTAGGATATCCAGTCTTTGTCATGAAGTTGTGCCGCAGTGTCCATGGGAGATATCAAGAATGTGTCTCCAAGTACACTAATGCAGTACTGCTGCAATAGTGGAAGCAACCTGACTGGTAGGGCTATACTGTAGATACATGCTTTAAGCTTCATTACTCTAAATGAGGGTCTTAAACTCAGCTCCTGGAGGGCTTAGTGTCTTCTGGTTTTTGTTCAACCCACATTCATAGTTACATAGCTAATGTAATTAATTATCTGCATAAATGTAATAGCTCTAACCAGGCTCTGAAGTGATTTATAGGTAAGCGGACCTTTAATGGAATAAATGACTTGTGTAATCAACTCTAAGAGACCTTAAGAAAAATCCTATATATGTCTAATTTAGAAAATAATTAGGTTAATTATTTAAATAACTTCTCAGCTTGGAACACAAAAACAGAAGAAACTAAGCTCTCCAGGAATGGAGTTTAAGTGATTGAAGTTAATGACCACAGATTTTTATTACTATCCTGAGAAGTTCAGATTCATTTCAAATAGCTACCACCAACCAATGCAATATCTGAAAAAGAGCAAAACTGAACAGGATACAGTTAAAGAAAAGAAATATTATAAATTGCAAGCACAGATGAAAAAGTGCATTTGAATGGCTAAGAGAGAAAGAAAGGAATATTGCAATGGAGGCTAAATTAATTATAAAAGGTTCTGTCATTATTACAGAAACAAAAGAACACTGCAAGACAAAGTAAAATGTATCTGTGACAACACTGGGAAACATCTAGACTAAGAAGGTGAAATAGCGAATATACAGTATTAAACAATTATTTCACTCAGATGTTTACCCCAGATGGTACCCCATACCCATACCCAGATGGTACCCCATACCCCAGGAAGAAAACATCAGCATACCTCAGGCAGCAGAAGGAAAAAAAAAGGTCTGTATTAAATATTAGACTAAAAAAGTCAGAAGAATTACAGGTATGAGAAGCATTTAAAATAAATTAATCTTCTGGGCCTGATGGTATTTTACTAATGACACTTATAGAAATAAGAGATGCTATTCATACTGTAGGGACTGGTAGCTGGTAAAATTGCTAATGTGGTGCCCATTCATAAAAATGGTGACAAAACTGAATCAAGTAATTATAACTCAGCAAGTCTTAAGTCTTTTACCAGTAAGATTATAGAACCAATAAAGAGAACTAATCTAGAGGATTATCTAGGAAAGGGGTTCACAGTCCTTGTACTGAAGGTCAAATCACCTGCTGGTTTGGAATTACTACTCAGAAGTTTGGAATATTACATTACTTATGAAATGAAAAAGATAAAAGGAAACCTCCAACATGTCGAAGTGCTGAAAACAGCCAAGTAGTTACAAATAATCTTGTTTTAAAGTAAATTATGGTTCAATTGTGTAACTGAGAGCTTGGCCGGAACAGAACCCAGCAGGTGTGAGTGTCAAGCCCTGTACACCTAGAGGGCGCTGCTCTTCTGTCCTGTTCCTAGTTCCCTGTGATTATTCTTGTCTTTCTGGTGTGTCTTGTTGTGTAGCCTATTTAAGCCTGTGTCTGCTTTGCTCTTCGCTCAGCATTGAGGGTACGGATGTCCTGAAACCCGCCTAGCTCCAGGTCACCCCACTTCCGTGGCTTGAGGGCATAGGATTCTATACCAACATCGCCTGACCCCCTGAGCCTGGGCTAACCTCTGTGTTGCCCCTTTTACCGCTACGGATAGGGTCTTTATTGCTCTCCTGGCCAATCCACGGCTTGCCCTTCTGACATCCGTGATAGTGAGATTCTCCAAAACCCGGACTGGGAGCCCCTATCTAGGACATATATATATATTATAGAATATATTGTTAACAATGCAGAATTTATATCAAGAGTGTAAATGTTTCATTAACCCTCTTGAAGTGAACCAGGTCTTGGAGCTGATGAGGTACCAGCCTTCTATTTCTACCTCAGTTGAGGACCAGTACCTGATGCTGTACTCTGTGTAGGCTGTATACTGTTATATAGACCAGACCCAAGTGATTACAGATCTTTAAATGGATGTGGCAGGCTCCTTGAGTCATTTGGTGACTAGTGTTGTCTAATAGACAGTGCAGCATTCTAGACACCATACTTAAGCATTTAGCTCTGCTCACACTTACAAAAACAGTAGTGCCACACATAACATGCATCAACATTACTCTGTGAAATTAACTGCATGTCAAGCTACTTCTGTACTTCTGATTCCTTGTAGAAAAGGAGCATTCAACAAATTTCTTAACCCATTTGACAGCATTGATGAGAGGTTTATTCAGAAATTGTAAGGACTGAACTGTCCTGATATTCCCTCAGGAGAAGTGGTAGTGTTAGTGTGTTATGTTCCATGGTGGACAATTTGCAGTTCTGATATAAATATTTTTGCCACTAAGAGTGGCAATATCCCACTGGTTGGTGGCTATTCTAGTTTTCCAGGGAAACAGGGTTACAGGTATAACCCAACAATGTGAAATGGTGGTCACATTTTATATTATTATATCTCTTTTCATTATACATTGTTTTAAGGGGCAATACAATTAAACAGGATTAAGGCAAAACATGTAGAAATATATAAATCAATACAATGCATTAAACATAAAAGAGTATTTAAGTTGTTAATACTCTTTATACAGACAGAGTATATGACTATGTAGAGCTGGAAGACAGAATTTGAAAGTTCTGTCTGAATTGCAAGATCTAAAATACCAAGGGATGGAAGACGTGCTTGGAGCAAAAACAGGAGGGAAACCAGGGTCTCCTGTGGTTTTAGGGGCTTGGCTTCATTTTGGAACCCAGAGTGTAAGGAACACAAATGGCATGTACTGTACTCTAGGTGTACACAGAGTTATCAAATCAATTATGTGGATTGCCTGCAAAAAGAAAATACCTGAACAATTATACAGTATGTTATAGATTTCCAAGGCAAGTGTGTCTGAAGCAACATGATCTACAGTATCACAATCAGTGGTTATTATATGTGAATATAATTCATTTTATCATAGCTCAGGTAAAGCAGCTGTTACGGGCACAGCCAGACCTTGTTAATTACCAATGAATATTCCGCACATCACTCTTTATTTAAACCCTCTTCAATCTGCACTTCACTGCTCGGAATTCTGTTATGGAGCATCAGGAAGAACCCTCTGCTGGTCGGTTCCATAGATGAGAGCAAACAAATCCGAAGGGGCTAAACGAAGTAAAAGTCGGCGAGGCAAGCAGTATCAGGATCCAGTGCAGTAGAAGGGGTTATCCGCTGAAGGCCTCAGGAAGAAGAAGAGCTCAGGAAAACAGCAGGCTGTTTGTCAGGTTTGTAATCCCTCCCCCTTAAGGGCACTCTGGCTTTCACATTTTAGCTGATTTTGTGCACCTGCTCCCTGTTCCAGCCTCCCTCCAAAAGCCAGACGCTCACTCTGTTCCGGGCTCTGCACTGGAACACGGACGCCTGGAGGCCCGCCTACCACCGAGTCGCCCTACATCCGCAGCTCGTGAACATAGGCCTCCTATCGGCATCCTGAACCAGCCGAGTCCGGGACCTGGAGTACCTGGTTCCGTTACCCCTTTTTTATCTCCCCAACCCTATGCCGGATCCCGCTCCGGTTTTTAACTTTGTCCACCAGATCCCGCTCCGGTTTTTAACTTCGTCATGTCTCTTGGATTCGATCACCTGGCTCTGGACTTTTGCCTGCACTGGATTTCCCTTTGGACTACCCTTGGACTTTTTGCCTGGACCACGCCCCCCAAACACCTGCGCACATTCGTCACGCCCCCCTGTTAGTCTACCAGCCCAGTTTCTTGTCTCCTCTCCGTGTCTGTTCACTCCCTTCCAGATTGTGCTGTCTGCATCGGGTCCTAAAAAATGCTTCGTAACACTGTTCAATACCAAGCAGTGAAGTACAGGTTGAAGAGGGTTTAAATAGAGAGTTATGTATGGAATGTTCATTAGTAATTAACAAGGTCCGGCTGTGCCCGCAACAGCAGCTAAATTAACTGAGACTACACAAATTATAAAAATGCACATCAAATTGTGCATCATCATAATATCAGCTCATCACTAACAAAGTTTAAAGATTATTAGCAACTACTCCCACCTAGCTTTTCCCTTGTTTGATCCTCTTCCCTCAGAAAGAAGGTTAAGATGTATCAAATCTAGAACAAAGCGGTTTTGGAAGAGCACCTATCTTGATTCTGTTAAGTCCTTTAACCCAACACTGATATAAAAGTACTGTATGTATTGGCAACTTTGCATAAGGATATCATTATATTTCAGACAGAAGGGGGAGTATTGTGCACCAAAATCTCTGTCATTTTAAATAATGCACCACAAAACATTCCTAACAACCCAAAGGGTTGGTTTAGCAATATGTTTGACTACTATTAAGATAACTACAATAACTTGGGGTTTCTCGTTCTTGGCCTGCCCTCATTCAGTGTCCATGGACTTTGCAGTTTGTACTCTTGGATGCCAGTCCATCACACAGAGACACAAACATGTACACACACATGCCAGGGCCACTTTTTCCTAGTTACCTGTTAACATCCGAGGATGTCTTGGGACTATGGGAGGAAACCCATGAGAACATGGGGAGAGTGTACAAATTCCCCATGTGGGGCATGAGTCACCTTTACTCACATCACCCTCAACATTATCTTTATATCTTAATGTAGCCATCTTAATCTCTCTATTAATATTCGTTTGAGCCACTGTACTCTGAGCTGTGCCCCTTTGGTGAAAAGTTTTTTTTCTATTCGGAGCTGACTTGAGAGATTTTGTCACCCTAGGCTTGTTATTAGGGAATACAGTGCAAGATTGCAAACATATAACAGTATTTTCACGAAATGTAATGTGACTGGTAACAGCATCTGTCAGTTTGTCAAGATCAGAACTTGAATTGAGATGAAACACTACTTGCACAAAACTCATTTTCCTCTTTTTCCATTATTCTTCTATACAGTAGATTGCATGTGATGCTTGCAGTCGCTGGTTCCACATCGCTGTTTGGGCATGAAATCATGTGCGGTCACTTGTGCTTTGTTGTGTACACTATGTAAAAATAAAACATTTAACAAAGTGTGATTATTTTTTGTTTCTAACATGTAGTGTACATTGCAATGTGGACAGGACCATTACAGATCTTGTGTATTTGTTTTAAAATTAATAATGTGATATGTGCAGGGGATACCGAATTCTGAGTTGGGTTTTTGTGGGCGATAGCTGCCATGAAATATGTAGGGCATACCCCATTCTACAGGCGGACACTATCTGTGTAAAAGTGTATCCCCTGGGTTTCTGGGGACATGGTGTGTGCGCTTGACTTTTGTTGGAACAAGCTCTATTTAAATCTGAAGGGGATACTAATGTGTGCAGATTAATCTGAATGCTTACAGATAAATGATTTCATGAAAAGACAAAACCAAGCAAACTGTCTGTGTATATTTTGTGAAATGTGCAGGGTTTCTTTCTGTCGGTTAGATTGCATAATTTGCATTCAGACAAAGTTGATAGAAGCACATCATTGCTGATAAACAATTCTTTCCTCAATAACAAAAACAGAACAATAACAGGGATACGGAATCACACAGGCAGCAACTGCACGCTTGTTTCATTCTTCGCTGCAGATGAGAATAATAAAACATTGTTTTTGAGTTTTAAAAACTGTCTCTCAATGTATTTAAGTCTACCACATGAGTTAAGGCTTAAGTTATCTTTAAAAAATGATAGGGGAAGCCAAAAGAGTGCAGGCACAGCTTGTGTGGGTATCTTTTTCTTGTTTGTTGAATTTAAGCATAGACAGTAAACCTGAAAAACAACATTACACATTCAATACAGACAATACCAAGTCTGTGCATGATCAGACAGACAAATCATGAGCCATATTTCTACCGCACGTGTGCACTTTGAAAGGGAATGCATATTTTCACAGGCTATTGATTTCTCTACAACAGCAGTACCTCAATTATTCAGGCCAGGCAAGAACTACTGCCGTGCCTCACATGTGCCAGGTGAACTACTAACAACAAGGCTATACAGCATACTGCTCAAGAGAAACACTCTTGCTTCCTTCTCTGTCTCGGTTCTGGGACAAACAGCCAGCCTTCTGTCTCTCTGTCTGCAGTGAAGTAGAATGTATTAGCAATGCCGACTACAGCTATAAACTATCAAATCATTGACTCCCTACAAGTGTCGTCTCTTAAAGAAACACGTTTTCTGTAGAGACGCACTGCCCCTCAGTGTTCCTGGCTTGGGTTAAATTACAGTATAATTAAAACATGTAAACCTAGAACTAGCATGTAAAAATCAGTACATATTCAGCACAGAGTCAATGCTATGATTTAAAACATTCACAGAAAATAATCTAATACTAAATCAATTCAGTGACTGGTTACTGCAAACTGAAAGAGGTGATGACTAATGGCAGCAGAAACTATGGGATTAATGTCATTTTATTAGATTAGTGCATTTTATATTGCATGAGGATGAGGAAAACTGTCCTGTACATTGTACTAAGAAACAGGGGTTGTCTGAGTTACTGTAGGGATCAGCAGATTAACATATCCAGTGAGTAAGCTGTGAGTTTTGTTTGAAGGAATAGATATGAAGAATTAGATCTTATAACAGAATGGTATTAAATGAAAATGTTTTTACAGCAATATTTTAAATTACAGCCTTCTGACATGTTTTTTACTGTGCCCTGGGCCTATGGAGAGCATTTTGAAATTGAGATCAAGATAAGGCTAAAAAACTCAGTCTAGCGAATCAAGGTGGGATTGCTGTTAGCTGCTATATCACTTTGAAACCTGGAACTGTCAGATCTCAGAATTGAGCAACCAAGATTGTGGTTTGTCAAAATCTGTGTGAGAGATCACTAAGGAAAACTGTTCCCACTGGAGGTTTGTCATTGAACAAGTGCCATTTTTTTCCTGTTGGGCCAGGAATGTTATACCAATGGAATAACATGTCAGAATATGGTGACAGGATATGTGTTGTAGGTGTTGCCATGTTTCAGCTGAAATACTAAAACAAGATATAGATTGTTGTAGCTATCAGGGATTGTAGTGTTCAGAGAAATTGGGATTGCTGGATAAAATATTATTCAGGTCTTTGAAAACTAGCTCACCTAAATTCCACCATTCTAGTTTGACTGGCTAAGAGATTCCTCTCTTATCCCTGCAATTAAGCTGCTAGTGTAAAATCTCTCCTGGATGCAACTCCCATATGGAGCTGTACTTCAATGCAGGATGAATTCCTATAGGAAAAGCACTTAAGGATTCTTCTGAATAAAATGTTTAAATGGTATTATTCCATTTCAGTAAAGGAAGAAAAATAAAAATTAAGCTTGGGAAGGAATAACAGGTGAAATTGAGGGACTGATTACTTCACATATACTGTAACCTCACCCATATGAGAAAGAGTGCAAAAGAGAAAATAAAATGTTCGTGCTATGATTAAAAAAATACAAACATGTGACCGAAAATAAAGCAGACTGAGTATAAGACATAAGTAGAATTGGGAAGATATTCTACCTTTAAAAGCACTAATCGATTATTTCACAGTAAACAAATACACAAATCTTATGCTTTCCTTCAGGGAGGTCTTGGATAAACAATAACTTCAAATCCTCTTTGCTTTGGATGTATCCTGCTATTTGATGGATACATCAGATTCAGTCCCTATTTTGTCTGCCCCCCTATTTCAGACTGCTCCTCTTTCATGATCATTCCAGATTTTTTTCTCTGGGCTGAATGCAGCTAAACCAATCACTATTGAAATCGGAAAGTTAATCTGAGCATTCTGTGGCTTGATTCCTGTCTGGTGATGAACCTATTGCTCCACCCTTCTCCATAACTGTTGAAACCTTTGGCAATGCAGACGTCATGGCTTGATACACCATTAAGTGTGGCTGGATTCAGGAAAGAGAGACAGATAGCATGATATTGACCTCCAACATGTCTGTATTCCACAGCACACTAATTCCTAACTATCCCTTATTCCAATTCAATATACAGTATGCTGAAGATGTTGTAGTGTTGAAGTCAAATCAAATACAACGTATTGAAAAATGCAAATATGGAGTATAGATACTACATATTAAAAATATTGAAAAATTGATTTGTTCATGAATAATCATATATCTATACCCCCCTCCACACACGTTTAAATCCTATCTATGTAGTTTATTTGCAGAGCTATTAGGAATGGTACAGTTTTACTACAAGCAAGGTCCTGTCAACCTCCCTGAATAAATACTTAAAATGGGTTTATTGTGGTCTCTGATCAAAGGATGTCCAGGAATAAATTACTTGTTTTGCAGCCCAAATCTCTCAAACTCAAAGAGGAGTTGTGTGTGTAGGGAGATAAAACAAGTTTAAGATTCTGAATCACAAAGACAGGAAGTCAAGCAAGGTCATTTTTCATGCCTGTTAAATTACAATTGACAATCATACTGTATTTAACTGACTATAAACTGGAGACATTACATATGCCTTTACAAGATGACATCTATCACATTCATGGAAAGACTTTAATTCTGGCTCAGCTGATTTAATTAATCTTTAAGTGAATGGTTTAAATATACTAAATAAGTGAAAAGAAAAATGCCAAATTATATACTCCTGTACTGCTTTGCTTTTGTCAGCTGTATCAGCTGTATCAGCCATTTTACTTTTGGCTATACTTTAAAGAGTCATTTCTATGTCATCACTCAGACTTTTGCATAAATAATGAGTACCTCATTTTTACTGAGTATCTCAATTTCTTCAAAAGAGCATGAAAATATAGTTTAAACCAAAGGAAAAAATACTCTTCTTTGAAGAGTAGAATAATCCATATTTTCTCATAGTATTCTGCACAAGAAATTTGCAAAAATCTGTTGAAAGTGAATGATCATGGAGAAGTAAAAAAGAGGAAAAAAGTAGAACCCCAGCATATTATTAAATACATGCCAAATACTGTGCTCAGTGGCAGATGGTCAAATTTGAAGGACATTCATGAATTAATGCAATATGTCTTCATTTACAGAAAAGCAAGATTTGCCATGGGGAATATAATCCACATATTATTATTTCTCATGGTGCATGTTTAATTACCCAGTTCATGTTTTCCCTTTCTCGGGTAATTTTGTCTGCCTGTTGTTAGATGCCCCAGCAATTCCTCACCAGAAAACGAATGAAGATTGTTGTAAGGGCAAAACAACCCAGAGCCTATTCAAAAAGAACAGGCATAATTTGGAGGTACCAATAAACCTAGGGAACATGTCTTTGTAAGTTAAGACAAGCAGCTCCTGGCAACAATCCAAGCAGGCAAAGCAGTGCATGCAAACGACAGACAGAATGTGCACCAGAATGGAATTGAATCCAGGACCCAACAAATACGAGGCAGCATCTCTAACCACTTAATCCAAAACATGGAAGCTTAGAGAACCTAGGGCTGTAGAATTTAAAAAATAAACCTTCGATAACATCATTTTTTTCCCAACAAACAAACTATTTCCATAAAAAAAAAACATATTTAAGATTTGTACCGAGCTTAAAAACATTTCTATCAAAGACTTTTTCTGCAGCACTGTGCCGTCTCTGAACTTTTTAACATGGCTTGCAGTACTCTGAAAAAAATTAAAAACAGTATTATTTAATTTTTTTCCATGTTTTTTTTGTTGCCATGAACTACAGCACATAATGGAAACTTTGTATTTTCTGTAAACAATGTTTCATTAATTTGTGATAACATAAATATTTAATGCAGCATAAAAAGGAGAAAAATGTCAAAAGTCAATAAAGTTTTTTAATCATTTGCTGAAGATTAAAAACTGTATATTTGTATATCTAAATACTAGTGGAATTTAATTAAAATTGACAACCTGGGACCTCACAATTTACTGCTACCAAAATTGTATTTCATAACACTAGGCCAGAAAATTGTAAAATTACATTAATCATAAAAGGTAAGAAAATAACATGGAAATGTGATTTAAAATAGCAAGTTTTCTGAGTATTTCACAGGGAATAGGGAACTGAATTCTAATGCTTATGAATTAGGTCTGACATATCAGTTGCTGGTCACACACGGAGCATTTATTGAAGGAACCCATTTTGCTCCTATGAAAGCATTACACATGGTAGTGTTCTCATGTCACTGATTGCCTTAACAGGCACTATTATAATGTGGAGCTTCCAATTGTTATGCAGCTATCTTGTAAAATGAAAGCCTCAGCAGCATGCAAACCCTACGGCAAGGTCCTGTATATTCATCCTCCTTCCCTTTCTTTCTAAGTGTGATGCACTCTGTGCAATATTTTTATGTCTGTTCAAATTTCCTTCTTTGTGCAAATTTTCATTACAGGAAAGCATTGAACACTTGACATTTGAAACTTCTGTTCTTCTCCCAGTGAGTATTTCCTACTTTAAGCATGCTTAAGTGCATTTTGATCTCTTTCAGCTTCAGATTTTGATCCAGCTATTTAAGGGTGCACATTATTACTAACAATTTTTTAACTAAAAAGAACTATTTTATTATTACGGATAAACAAATACACTGCTTTGCAAAGAAAACTCTCTGGAGAGAATTATTTGGCTTTGGTTTATTACAGTAATTCAATTTATTTTTTTATATAAGATTTTGGGCAGCACTGTAGCACTGGGTTCAATTCCTAGAGTGCTATATGCATCGGGTTTGCATGTTTCCCCCTTGTTGGCATACTGTAGGTTTCCTCTGGGTGCACCAGTTCCCTCCTGCAGTCCAAAGACATACTGGTAGGTTAATTAGCTCCTGTAAAATTGGCCCTGGTGTGAATGTGTGCATGTTTCTGTGTGTGCCCTGTGGTAGACTGGTATGACCCTGATTAGAAGTTATTGAGAGTGATGTGATCTTATAGTATATTAGATTGTGGAGAAAGAAAAAGCAATGTGCAATTTGTGTCGTAGAATGTATAGCATCCAGCCTGAGATATTAATATTGTGAAATCCACTCCACACTTTGTCAGAGTAAATTCCTTTTGCATCTGGGTTGGCCACTATTATTAAGTATAAATCCATCTACCAAAAGATGTGTCATAGCAGCATAACCGCAAGGTGCATGATGTTGATGACAGATATTTCTATTATTTTTAAAATTTAGACATCAAACAAAGAAGGGTAATACAACTCTGATAAGAATGTCTCATTTCATATAAATTTTTTTCCATTTCAGTGTGTCATAGTACTGCATACTGTATGTGGGTCTCTAGTCCCAAAATAATGTGCGGGCAAACAGAATAAGCTATTGTAATTTGATTGTGCTAGACAGCTGGTTATATAATTATGTAGAGTGGTAACAGCAATTACTTCTGTTTTGCCGAAACTCAATGGCACAGAAATCACTGCAGTGTAGTGTAAGTCACAGCCAAAAGTCACATGCAACCAGATGGGAAGTAGTCAACCCAGAGGATATCCTGTATACTGTATAAGGTCCAAAGAGGCACTACATGATGATCTTCCTTTGGAAATCTCTTTTTTGTTGATAAGCCTCTGAGCTGCTTTTGACCCAGCTGCCTTGCTGCCTTGCTTGCCTTGATCCAGGTGTCCCATTTAGAAAGGTGATCTGCCATCTGTCACATCCCTCCTCTAGAGGGCGCTCCTACCCTTTTCTGTTACCGATTAGGTTCTGTTATTTCCAGGTGTGTCTTGTTTGTATTTTGGTTTAAAAGCCTAACGACTCCGCAGTTCCTGGCTTAGCTTTGGAAGACGGACATCTTAAGACCCACCTACCACAAGGCTGGGAGGAAGCCTGAGAGGAAAGGCCTTCATCCCAGACGTCCTGACTTCTGAGCCTGGGACTCAGAGTGTCTGGTCCCGTTATGCTTTTATCTCTCTGTGTTCCCAGTCCCCTTCCCAGGGATTTAAATTGTCATTGTCTCATGGAATTGTCTCCAGGCTCATGGAATACAGACTGTGCCCTGACTACCCCTTTTGGACTTGCCTGGACTTGGTTGCCTTTGCTTTTCCCCGTGCACTGGATCACTACTGTCACCGTTCACTGTCTGTCATCACTGAATAAACCCTAGTGTGTCTTCCACTGAAGCTAAACAGCTGTTAGCCTGGTCAGTACCTGGATGGAGACCAGGACCTGGATGCTGGAAGACGTGTTAGTGGGGCAAGCAGGGGGCGCTCACACTGCGGTCTATGTGGGTCCTAATGCCCCAGTATAGTGTCGGGGACACTATACTGTAAAAAGGAGCTGTCCTTCTGATGAGATGAAAAACTGAGGTCCTGACTCTCTGTGGTCATTAAGAGTCCTAGGGGCGTTTTTCGAAAAGAGTAGGGGTGTAACCCCGGCATCCTGGCCAAATTTCTCATTGGCCTTTACCAATCATGGCCTCCTAATAATCCCCCTCTATGAATTGGCTTCATCACTTCATTCTCCTCCCCACCGAGAGCTGGTGTGCTTGGAGCGTTCTGGCGCACTATGGCTGCCGTCGCATCATCCAGGTGGATGCTGCATATTAGTGGTGGTGGAGGGGAGTCCCCATTACCTGTAAAGCGCTTTGAGTGGAGTGTCAAGAAAAGGGCTATATAAGTGTAAGCAATTATTATTATCTAACCCTCCTACCATACTTCTGTATAAACTCTACATAGCATACAGTCTATTGTCATAAGCACTCGCCACGTGGCTTTGAATCACATAAAATTTGTAAACTTTTTGCATCCTAAATCAAGATTGGTATGTACATATCTCTTGAGGCGTGTTTAACAAAAATAAACAGGTATTTGTAAATTGGAAATAACTTTACTTAGCTCAATGCATTTGTTTGCAACCACATGGATGCTTTATTTCAAATTATTTATTGAGAAAAACTTTTTTTTTCAGAAAAAAATGAAAGATCTGATCTTAATAAATTGTGGCTTACAACTTTACAGAAGTAAATTTTAATTTAGACACAAAAGCTCTATTTGTGAGAGTGAAGCTGTTATGTGCTTAGCATTTGTACACTGCAAACAGGTTTTAATTTAAAGCAGTGATTTGATGAAGATCAAATGCCCAAACTCCAGCAAATGTACTGTAATGGCCATTTTCTTTGCCTTAAATCAAATGTTCTGAAATGTTTATTAACCTCTGAAGTCTTATCTCAATGGTTTTGCAACTGTACTATTTTGATTACACATGGAAACTGGAAAGCATCCCAGAAGACTAGCTAAAATCAGCAAAGTACTACATTGAATGCACAATAAGAAGGAATGTAGAATGTTAATAGCTTTTACATCAACAATCATATTTTGTAATTCCAAGCTATGAATTTTCAATGAACTCCTTGTACGGATAATTTTGTTC
This sequence comes from Lepisosteus platostomus, assembly GCF_059453375.1. Classification (NCBI taxonomy): domain Eukaryota; kingdom Metazoa; phylum Chordata; class Actinopteri; order Semionotiformes; family Lepisosteidae; genus Lepisosteus; species Lepisosteus platostomus. The sequence goes on from NC_142619.1 coordinate 45,481,981, forward strand.
AAGGTTTCTTATCCACTGGTTTTCAATTATATGACTCAGAAGAATCTTCAAGTTCAGCATATTTATTTTGTTTAATGACACACAATTGATATTCACAATTCAAGATTAAAGCCAATGATCTGTATGATCTCATTTTATTTATCTTAAATCATCTCTGAAATATAGCTTTTGTATACATTTTTTCTAAAGCTTTCAAGACAATATCAGAGTATTGCTTGAATTGAAAAAATAATCAAAGACTTAGGAAATAAAATGCTTTTGGATATCTTAAAATATATTTCCCTAAGTAATTCATTGATGTGTGACTTGTTCTGCAGCATTTAATGTTTCTAATTCCGATGACACACCTTTGCCATTTTAAGTATTCGCTATATTGTTGCACAAAAAAACCCCAACTCAGATCAAATGTGTTTAATCAAATATTTTAAGGAAACAAGGACAAAAATACATACTGTGCAAGGAACATGTAAGAGGTTTATTCCATGCTGAAAAGAGAAGAAAGGAAACACAATGTTTCGGCTATGGAGCCTTCTTCGGGTGTGGGAAGGACCTTCTTCACACCTTTCTTCACACCTGAAGAAGGCTCCACAGTCGAAACGTTGTGTTTCCTTTCATATCTTTTCAGCATGAAATGAAAATTTTACTTGTGCTTTTGTGCTTTTTGTGCATCATCATGTGCTTTTGTACAGTACAGTATGTTAAATGTCATCTTTCAGGTGTGTGCTCCAACTTTTGGAATTTCTTTGCAGCTTTCATAGTATTTGGCATCATCTGTGAACTTACTGACTAGTTTGCTAGCTATACAAGAATCTCTATGATTGTTATAAATCTGATCTATTTCTTGTCCTTTTTTCAGCTTTTGCCATCTTGTAAAAGATATCCAGTCAATGATATCTCCAATGGATGCAATAGGATAATTGGTCACACATACAGTAGGTTTTACTGTAGGAGAAAATTTACACCATGGGATCTCAACACTGTTTTCTTGATGCTATTTACTACATAGTCCTGTGTAGTATTAAATTGTACCCACAGCAGTTACATTTACATTTGATTTTCAGGAACGGAAAATTGCTGGTTGTAGGACTTCACCAATAGAAGACTACGATTTATCTTACAAAGCTTTCTTGTGTTTAAGGTAATTCAACCCTCACATAACCACTTTTCCACTACCCTACTGATTGCCTTGAATAACCCAACAGGCAGTGTAATGACATCTACAAACAAGCATCCAAAAAACTCTTCCATCACGCCAAAATGGCATTCATCGGTGAATAGTACACTACACAACAAGAGAGCAATGACAATCTTGGGCTCAAGCAGTTGCAGCACATCCTCCAGAATTTCAGTTTGTTAGATCCTCTTGGCAGCTCTGCTGATTCTTAAAACAGAGCTTTTCATTCTTCAGGCAACTTCTCTCATTGACAGGCCTCCTCTAATCATGCTGGTGGAGACTAGGTGATTTTCATTACTTACGGAAGGCACTGTCATATCTTAAAATAATGTCTTTTGAATGACTGTATAAAAATTCTTAGTCAGCTCATTTATGCAATTTTAGTTGAACTTCAAACCAAACCTGAGAACTTGGTGTTTTTCTGATATCATGAGTGTAGTATTTGTTTATCCCAATAAATTTCACTACAAACAACAAAATTATCTGCTCATTATTTTTAACCTTTACAACATTACGTGCTCATTTGAGATATAAATATCAAACTTAGACTTGGATTTTCAATGTGTATCAGTATATTTCAAAAAAATAAAATTGTCAGCCAGTATACAAGTGATACAAATTATAATATTGTAAAGCATCATGTACTGTAGTGTATACAATAGTAAGCAACACCTCTTTGCTGTTTCTTCTCAGCTCAATCAGCTCTTTGGGGGTGTTTCCAGTTATTTGTATTGAGCCAGTAAGAAAGAAAACAAAAATCCAAGCAAATTTCTAGTGTTTTCTAATTAATCACTAAACTAAACAATTAAAAATAACTTACTCCAAAAACATGTGATAAATGGTGCTTCAGAAAAGTCTTAGTCACTCATAGTTTTACTATTTCTGTAATTATGTTTTTACTTTTTATGCAAAAATACAATTATGTGATGACATTCTAATGAATTTTTCACCATTTTGTTTTAAGTTGACAGTTAATCTTGGTAGATCTGTACAGTATTTTTTTAATACCAATAATAACAATTAACACCTATTACTAAATACCTACTCTACACATTCAAAGCAAGAAACAAATAGAAAAATATAAAACAGAAAAAGAAGCAAACAGATCATCAATATGAAACAAAATGGAAAAACATGAAGTATTTAAACTGTTTGGCAAATCTAAATTAATTCAGGTGCACAAAATTACATTAATGAACCACATAATTAGTTGAGTACAATAGTGTTATTAGTGATTTTAGTTGAGTACACTAATAGTGGTTAATATGATTTCAGAATTAACAGGTCCATAGTATGTAATGCCTATGTCAGGCAGTGGATTTTAAAAGATTCAAACATAAAGACCCATAAGACAGGGATAAAGTTGTATAAAGGCACATCTCTTTGAGCATGGTGAAGCCAGTCATTAAGACGTGGAAAGTACTGTATATCATACCATCAGACACACCAGCCTAGATCAGGCTAACCCTCCAAACGGAGTAGCTGGGGAAGGGTGAAACGGGTTAGGGATAACACCATGGGACCAACTGTGACTTTGAAAGAGTTTGATGACTGAAATGGGAGAAAATGCCAATGGATCAACAATATCCCACTCCACAAAGCAGGTTTATATGGAACTGAAAACAACATCTACAATCCTACTAGGGATTTGCAGTCAAACACCCTATTGATACTGCAGACATGTGGCAGAAGGTTTTGTGTGTTCAGACAAGATAAAGTTAACACTGGTTTTAATGCAGAGCTACCGTACATCTTATTCAAACTCAACATAGTGCATCACTCAGTCAACCACCCTACTGTTGATAACTAATCCATACTGTTAAGCATGATGGTGGTAGCATTATGTTATAGCTCTGCTTCTCATCAGCAGGGACTAAGAAGTTTGTCAAGACTGAAGGTGATATAGATGCTACAATTTTAAGGCTTCATTGCAGGAGCTTAAGAATAAGAAGTGAATGTTCTTTAGTAACCTAAACAAAGTCCTGACTTGAATCCAATGGATAACATATGAAAAGACTTGAAAACTACTGTCCAAAGGCGATACCCAAGTAGATTAAAAAAGAGCTTGAACAAATCTGTCAGAAAAAGTGGCCACCAATTGCACCAACGTGGTGTGCAAAGTTGATAGTAATGTAACCAAAAATGATTGCAGCTTCAAATACAGTACTGAAGTAGTGATTAAGAATGAAATTATTAAATTATATGAAAAAAAAGTGTTCGAATAGAAATGGTAGACAAAATGAATTACCGATTTCTTACCCAGTTTGTTGTAGTACTTACAAGAGGAAAAGCTTATATTGATTGTACCTTTTCAAACAACGAAGACAAAGTGAAGCTAACAGAGGTAAGAGAACCATTAGGGAACTGTGAATATACTGTAATATGTGCTTTTGAAGTGTTCTTTGAAAAGATAGATATGGAATCAATGGAGAATGCATGGCAACAGTTTAAAAAGATGCAGTAAAGAACAGATTGAGTAAAGCAAATGCTAAAAAAAAACAATATCTTAAACGGTTTAAAAATTAACTAGAAAAAAATGTAAGGGAAAAGAATGCACTTTCTAAAATGATTAAAAAAACAATAAGAACAATAATAAAACCTTAAGATTCATAAAGCTCGAGAACTCACTGGAATAAGAAATTTTATTCAGAAGTCCCTGTCCCAACTCTTTCACCAGATGTTCTAATCAAGGAAAGTATGCAGAGACTGTAGAGTTCCTAATTCACTGCATATTCACAAAAAAGGTGACAAAACTACCTAATAATTCCAGATTGTGCGACCTCTGTTTCATGTAAGGTTATGGAAAAAGTAATTAGAAATATACTAGATGATGACCTATATGAAACAGGATGCTAAGGAATAGTCAATGTGGAATTAGAAAAGGTACAGTAGGTCTTTCTCTAACCAACTAATTCGAGCTCTTTGAATAAGCAGCAACAGTAATGGTTACACTGGGTTTAGATCTTCAAAATGTTTACGATAAAGTTCCTTATAAACCATTCATTCTGGGAGAATGGAGACAGTTCAAGGTGAGAAACAGTGTCCAAACTAAAGAACATCTGAAGATAGGTGTGAAAAACTGACATCTGTAAATGAACACAAATGATTTAAAAAGAAATCAGTCAATCATTAATATACAGGGAATGTGTGAACCACGTTTAAGGGTAAGTTTGGTTTCTAATGTTCTTCCGGAGTAAGAGTCCCGAAATCCCTCTAAAAGGGTGCAGAAAGGAAGGTTTATGAAATAATAGCCAGGAGAAGTGAAATGGGAAACTGATTGGTTTAGACAGATCTTTGATCCACACTGATCTGACATGTTAACTGCGACTGTGTTCTGTCTTACTGTCGACGAGTCTTCTTCCTGTTTTGCTGATGTAAATGGCAAGTACTGATGAGTTCTCTATACTAACTCAAAATGAGACATTTTAAAAACAACGGCTTGCTATTTATAAGAACATAAGAAAGGATAAACTGTTAATGAGAGGAGGCCAAGGCCGATGAGTTTGTCTGAAAGTAACCGATCCAAGAATCTCATCCAACTTCAACAACATGGCTGGCTAGCTAGTTCCATACTCCCAGAATTTAGTATTGTAAAAGCACTGAGGAATTACATATTCAGTGATTTGTTAAAATATTACAAATGTGTGCTCTGAAGGACATTTAAACTGGTGAGCTTGCTTCACTTTGCAAAGTAGAATTTTCACATAAATGTCATCTCCACTAGATAACTTTTTTAAATTAAATAAATTAAAATAATCAAATGCTCCACTTAATTACATACTGTATGAGTTCCCTGACGAAGTACAGCTAATTTCCCAAATGGATGGTAAATTATTTAGTCTAATGACTCTGGTCCAAAACTAAAACCACACTGTCTTCAGTCATCCAACCCCGGTACACTTATAGTATGCCTCTTGAAATAAAAGGATCTCCAGAGGCATATGAGAAAATAACACATATAACAAAATATTAATATTAATATATAAACTGTGTAAAAAAAGCTTCTAATGCACAAGCACTGGTGTCATTGACTTGGTTTCACAAGTTTGTGGAGAGCAAACACAAAGATGCCTTTCAAAGAACACTGATGAAGAATTTAAGCTTCTCTTGTAATCTACAAATGCAGCACTTGGTTTCCTAAGGAGGTAGGTGATCGAAACTGAAACTAAGTTGATGGTCTACTGTGTAGCTTTACTCTCAGGGCAGGAACATGGACAACAAAGTGTGAGAACAGAAAACCAACATCAATGTTCCCTCCCAAGCACACACTGAAAACATTGAACTAGTTTGGGTAGTAATGGTCTTATAAGTCACCTTTCGCTTCATGGAAGGCAACAAGCTTCACCCACAGATGTATTTTTTGTATTTTTTAATATTTAAAGGACAGTACCATAAGTCTACAGTGCAAAAACTAATCTATAGTATGACCCCATCATGTGTCTTAGACAAAGATAACATGTTAAGTCTGCAACCTTGAAGCAGCACTTAGCAGAGGTGTAGAATGAACACTGAGAAAGTCCTATTGCTGATTACTATAGCTTCTACAGTTTAAAACTGTTTTGAGTTCTCAAAGTGCAGCGCCTCTACAATAGATGATCTGAAGAACTGCAATATACAGGGGGTGAACAGAATAATGCCAACCCCCAAGCAATATATCAAATAAGGATCTGAGCTACCCTTTAACTTTGGAACAACTTCAATCCTTCTTGCAAACTGTTAAACAAGTTTTGAACTAGTGAGATATTAGACCATTCTTCAAGAAGGAAAGCCTCCAGTTTTCTGAGAGAAGAAGGAGGTGGAAATCTGCTCTGCACTTAACTGTACTTTACTTTACTGTAAGTATTAAACATAAAGGTTCAATGATGGTTGGAAAGGCCATGGAAGGTGTTTGACTTCATTCCCCTGTTCAAGAAACCACTCTTAAATCTGTTTACCAGTGGGTCTGGGGGTGTTATTGTTTGGGAATTTAGGTACATTCCTAACAATGCTTGCACTTGGTCCCCTAAAATGGCTTCAATGGCTGTCCTTACCATAAGAAATTCAATAATTTGACCAATTCTGTGACTGTGGCACCTGCAATGTAGGCACTAAATATTTGACCTTTTTCAAAATCTGTTAGATTCTTTCCTGTAGCTTTAGAAACTCACCCTTACAGTGTTGATTTTAAGATTACTTTTGTAGAAGAAACATATTGGTAATTTGTACGGAAATAAATATGAAACACATCATTTTTAATTGTGATTTACTTCAAAATAGGAGATAGGAGTCCTTTTTCTTTAGGTGTTTCCATTATGTTGTCCACCACTTGTAATTCGTATTATTGCAATAATTTAAAAACTTGTATTCACATTTTTAGAATGATATAACAGAAATAAATATATTTTGTTACAGTATGTAGCCAACAGTTACAGTATGGAAAGTCCATGATTTGCTGCCTGCTTCATCAAAATATCTACTGTGTAAAGCTTTGATATTTGGATAACTTCACTTATAATTGTTATGTTTATAAATGTGGTTTAGTGCTGACATTTAATATTTTTAATTGAACAGTGACATTTTAAGACCTTTAAAACATGATTATGAACATCTTGAAGGGCATGGAAAGCAGACAGTATTAAACAGGAAAAAGCAATAATTTTCATTAAGAGAGTGCATATTCCTTTGTTTGAATCTGAGAATACTATTGCCAAAATGGACAACCGTTACTTTATTTTAAGATTTAAAGCCATTTTATTCCAAAAGAAAAAAAACAACATAAAATGTATATTCATTTTAGGCTGCAGTTTTTCACAAATCTCAGAAAATGAAGCCATTTATTAGGTGGAAAATCTTGTGACCTTTAGTGGCATACTTAGTTTACTAGTTTCTTCATCACTTTCTTTCACTGTGATAGACAAGATCCTGTCACAGACATTTAATTTTCTATGTGTAATGATTTACAGGCATTTGGTGTTCTTTTCGGTAAAATGCCAAGATGTCTGCATTATGCTGAACAAAATGCATGCTAGGGTTATTCATCAGCCATGAATGATGAGCTTTAGTGGCAGCATATTGGCACTGGGAGAAGAATTATTTCCCCACTAGGACTAAGGTGATTAGAGAGTAGTCCCAAATTGAATTTAGCTCTCAGTGCTCCACATTCTATGACCATGACCTGCTTTATAGCCCTTCATCTATCTGTAACAGAACAATTCCTCAAAAGTGTGAGAACCTATATCACAGTAGGTCAGCATTCAAAATGAGGCCACTAAACTCTTCTATTCCAAATCATGCTATACTTGGAACCCCTTTTTGTGGACAGAAAGAGCTTTTCCCTTAGAAGAAAAAAAATACATATGCTTTAATCTCCTAGGTGTCACACTTCACTAATTTATCATTGTTTCTGACTTCCCTGTAACTTTGAAGTAGATGAAACACAACACTTTATGTAATTTTTCTTCTACATTATGTAAAGTACCTTGAAAGCAAAAACATATGTCCTCTTTTTCTTAAGTAATCAACATATACTAACTAGGTCAATATTTTTCCAGATCCTGGTTACTTACAAATAACATTCATTAACATGAACAAAATGAAGCAATGATATGAAAAACTTGCAAAATATCTCAATTTGGAATACACATACTGTTCTGTATGTATTTTATGGTAGAATGTAATCATATGCTGTCCCATTAAGTGTTTAGTCCCACCTTGCAACCCTTGGCAAGACTTTCTGATAATGGGTAGACTGTTGCTTAGCATCGGTGATGTGCGCAGAGGGGGTTTAATTACAATGAAGCTGCCATTAAGAGTGCAAAAGACAGAGGCTGGTCAGGAGAGACTGAAAGACTTTGTGTTGTTAATTCTTCACCTGTTGTAAACAGTTCATTAATTGTATAATTGAATAATTGTATAGAACATGAGTATTGTAATATGAAGTCTATTTATAGAGTTGCAGTAGTAGTGTGTTTGTAAGTGTTTGCGGGGTTCTGTTGTGCAAGAAGACAACCAGAAAAACTACTGTACTTGTGTTGTATTATTTTGTTGCTTCCTATTAAAGCCAGTTGTTGCTCTTGAACCCGTTGATGATGTGATGGTATAAGTTATGTGCTAAGCTCCCCAGATGATCATTCTGAGTAAGGTATCTTAAAAAGTTAAAGGGGATCTGCATTCCCAATTTCTCAGACCAACAACCAAACAACAGTATCGCAACATTTTACAAATATGGAATTAAGGAACGACCTCAAAGTTGAGCGCAATATTTCTATTGGATTAAAAGAGATGTATTCACAAACCTCCTTGTTTGCAATATAATAGAGCCACTTCACATCACCAGAAGTTTTAATGCTTCATTCAGAATTGCAGACAATGAATTCAATATGGCGCTGCACATACTGTACCTTGAAATTTAGCCTATTTTATTATGATGTAAATTGAACACATTATTGTGTACATTTTACTATCATTATGTTTTGAAATGCACTCATCAGTGCCAAATCTGTCTACCCCCAAAATGTAAAAATAGGGTTGGAGGGTCCCCTTTAATATGCATTAATTGAATAAATTCAGGACATTACTGATTCTACTGTGACCCATACTGTAGACTGTTGCCTTCTGTGCAAATCTTCCCTTGGGGTTGTTCAGGTCCTTTAATATTATTTCTGTTTAATTATGTTTTGTTCGGTTCATGTCCATCTCATATTTGTTTTTGCTGATGAAAAGTTTTTAATTTTTAATTCGTGTCTATAGACATTACTCTGGACACACATTTCCTGTCAAGGTAAAACTAGATAGGATTTTCTGAGTGCCAGACTTTAGGATCATTTCTGCACCTTTTATGCATTAAATATGAGATGGCTTCCTAATGGTAGCACACTCTGCCAGTAAAGCCAAAGACTGTACCCAGATAGTATTTCAGTGTCCATCATTATTGGATTAATAAGGATAAATTACCCTGGAAATACTGTCGGTTTAAAAAAAGTAATAATAATCCTTTTAAAGATGTTTCAGTAAAGTTGGTCAAGCATTCATGATATCACAGCAGTTACATTTACTGTGTGAGAAAAAACAATTTATCAGATTCACTCATATTCAACATATTCATTTGTTCTCCACAGTACTATAGTAAAAAAGTAGAATCGTAAAATAGTTTTCCACTTAAATATCTGTCAACATACACTGACTTAGTGGATGATCCAAGAAAAGACCTAAGCCTGTCTCCTGAATCAATAATAACAAGATATGCACACCTGAAAAGGGGTTGATGCTATTGAGCAGTTACAGAGAAAAAATCTATTTTCTTTATGGTTAGTAGGGTCGTGGAATTTCTAAGCTATTGAGCTCTTTCTTAACCAATTAATATTATTTGACACTTATAACCTTTTATAAACTGACTCAAATTTGAAATATTCTCCAAATTCTATAAATATAACAGTAATATAAATCAACATTTACTAATGATGATAAAATCTTGAAAGCATAAGAAAGGTTGAATAGCTCCCTCTTGGTTGTAGCCTGTCTTGTTCATTTGAAAATAATGTCCAGCATACTGCTGGTATAAACATTCACTGCATGAGACCGAGCCCTATGTTTATACAGTATGCCTAAACAAATGCAATGAACAGAACTGTTTTTCCATTTTAAATGGGATTACCAATACTATTACTGATTTGTTTGGCCAATGTTTTTATCCAAAGCAATATTTTAACTGGTAATTTTACAAGACCAATTTTGGTGAAGCAGTTTGTTCACTGATAAAAAAGAAGTGTCTCACCTGGGATTAGAACCAAAAATCCATGGACTTCCAAGTCCAGAACCTTAAGCTGTTGGTCTACAACATAAGAGATCACAGATCTCTAAGGGCTATTTCTGATTGAAATACATTGTCTATTTAGAAACATGAGTATGTAAACTGGGGATAACTGCAGTACAGTATGTCTTCAATAGTACAGGCTAAAGAACAATGTTGTACAGTTTATATCCGGGTGGTCCAGCTCTGGTCCTGGCAGTCTGGTGTGCCTGCAGATTTTCCTCCAATTCATCATTATAACCTCAGTCAGCTTATTATTGCCTTTATCAGACCAATTTACTAACTCCTCCCAGCTCCTCAGGTCCTGTAAGCTGCTTTAAGGGGATCTAGAAAAACTGCAGGTACCACAGTCTACCAGGAGTAGAGTTGAACCATCCTAGGTTATAATCTGTAGCAAAACTGTGAATTTCTACTCCTCTAAAAAAAGTGTTGATCCCTTATTATTTATTAAATATTGAAACCTGCCAGTTACTGTTCCACAGCAACTGGGGGTGGAACAGATGTAAAATTTTATAAACAAGCATGCTCACTTGGCGGTTCATCAGGTTTATTTTTTCCTTCAGTTATCTAAATGATGTATTTTCTGTACAGTCACTGTGAGAATGTGTTTAATAGTATGGTAATAGTAATGGTTTTCTGCAGGGAGAAACTGGCAGTGGCCTCCAAAACTACTGAGACAACAAAGTCCAATTTTAGTTTTACTTTAATGCCATACAGTTTGTATTGGTCATTATGACATTAATCTAAATGCTAAGTACAACATTATATGCATGTTATTTTGGATATTAAAACTCATTTTTGTTTTCTTTCCACCAGTCTCCCTAACTTAATTTAAAAAAATGAGGAAAGATTAAAAAAATAAAAAAGGATATGCCCATTTTTATTTCATATATCTGATCACATTCTGTGGTAGCAGTACATAATTCAGGTAAATGATGTTACAATACGGTATATGTTTCACACATAAAAACTGACACTAATAATCAATTAAAATATATTATATCATGTTGCAATGTGCATATTAATGTATCAATAGAAAATAAATGCTGTTCTATTCAAATCAATACTGCAATAACAAAATAATGCAGTACTATTCAGGCCACTCAGTGAGTTTTACACAAACTTTATATGACTTGGCATAAATGGCTTAAATGTGTGGTGTTGATAAATATTGTCTATTAGTTTTCCAGTTCCCACTCAAGAAATATCATTTTAAAGGGCAATTTACTGTATTGAAAACTCTATCACACTAATCAATTCTCAGAAAACAGATTATTTTAACTAAATGATGTATAAATACATTCCACTTGCTGGCATATTATAGAAAATAACAGTCATTTTTAACCTATGAAAATAGCAAAACAGCTAAATAAAACTAAAACTAAAAATGGACTAGTAACTTTTCATATTTTTATTTATAATGAAATATTATTAAATATATATGTGAAGCAAATAATAAACTAATAAATATTACAGTGTAATGGGGCATTTTCCTTCAAATTAAAGATTCTGGTTATGATTGTACAAACTGACTTTGATTGTTCTATGACTGTTTTAATGGAAAAACCTCTTTTTTTTGGCAACGTAATTAATCTTATATTCAAATAAGCACCAATGGGGAGTATTAATTTGCTTTGATCAATCCAATATCCCTACAGCCCTTTCAAGTCAACCTCTTAAACATTAAGTTTCTGTGTAATTACTACTTACATTACCAGAGAGCATACAGAAAATAAAGAAAATCTACATATTTATAAATCCAGTCAGTAATCTAAATTCACATCCCTTGCTTTTAGAGTCTCTCTCAGCTTTTTAAAATGTATCCCAAAGCCTTCCCCAGTTAGATTTGTAAAGAGCTTATTTTGGAAAGAAATTCATTTCCCACTGGAAGAAGCAGGATAAGTTAATAACGTTCCTTTAGTGAAGAACCTTTTTCAAAGTAAAGTAAAACATTTATTTTTTTTGCTCAAAAGACATTATTCTAATAAAGTGTATTGTTTAAAAAAAAACCTCAAGTGAACTGTATTAAAATTAAACAAATAAATTAAACCATTATAAAATACCAAAAAGTACCACTAACATTAAAACAGTATTGCTACAGCTATTGCTACAGCTTATACTATAACTTACACTACTGCTGCTATTTAATAATAATAAAAATAATAATTGCTTACACTTATATACACTTTTCTGGACACTCCACTCAAAGCGCTTTTACAGGTAATGGGGACTCCCCTCCACCACCACCAATGTGCAACATCCACCTGGATGATGCGACGGCAGCCATAGTGCGCCAGAACGCTCACCACACATCAGCTATCAGTGGGGAGGAGAGCAGAGAGTAATGAAGCCAATTCATATATGGGGATTATTAGGAGGCCATGATTGGTAAGGGCCAATGGGAATTTTGGCCAGGACGCCAGGGTTACACCCCTACTCTTTTCGAGAAACGCCCTGGGATTTTTAATGACCACAGAGAGCCAGGACCTCGGTTTTACATCTCATCCGAAGGACGGCACCTGTTTACAGTATAGTGTCCCCATCACTATACTGGGGCCTTAGGACCCACATGGACCACAGGGTGAGCGCCCCCTGCTGGCCCCACTAACACCTCTTCCAGCAGCAACCTTAGTTTTTCCCAGGAGGTCTCATATCCAGGTACTGACCAGGCTCACATCTGCTTAGCTTCAGAGGGTTGCCAGTTCTGAGTTGCAGGGTGATATGGCTGCTGGGTGCTTATATTTCTACTATAAGATATAATATTAACAAACAACAGTATTTTTTTTTAGATTCTATTACCTATTTTAACAGATCTCTTTTGTTCTTTCTTTCTTGGGCTTCCTTGGTTTCATTGGTTTCCTTTATCTTTGTTGGTTATAGTTGTATTAGAATTAAAGGGGGAGTCTACAGATATGATCAAGAAAAGATCAGTAAATCTTTTTACTGCAAAACTGCTTTTCATAAAAAAAGGAACGACAAACAGATTTTAAGGAAATCCACTTTTCATGGTGGGGTTATACAGTTATTTTAAAATAATATACATAATACTGTAAATTATATTGGTTACATTTTGATTATGTTATGCCTATCATTACTGTTGAAATAAGAATTCAGGCAATGAAGAAGATTATATAGCCATGAGTTTGAATGTTTATGTATTTTAGTGCTATTACATTGCATAAAATAAAGCCATCTTGAGGAACATGCATCACATTCATCTGAATCTTTATCCATTACAGTTAAATTTAGTAAATATCAGTTTACAAATCTCAGTAATTTAATTCTCCAGTTTTATGTTTCCAAAATGCTTAAATAAATACAAATGTAATTTCTACATGATCTGAATAATTTAACGTGTTGCGCAGTGCAGTGATTCACATCTGAAGATTTTCAAGAAAAGGAAATTAGTTTCATGTGACCAGTATATTAATTGCATTTAATGCCTTCAAGATTTAGTTAATTGCCCAAACTAACTGAAGTAAAATAAAATCACTGTGATTACAAGTGCAGTAACAGACCATGAGCAATGTTTTTTCTATCATTTTTACACTATGTGGGATGATTTTAAACTTTTTAAAACAGCAGAGACTTTTGAGAGTTACATTTAGCCCTTGGAAACTACAGAATGTTAAAATAAATGTGCACTCTTTCAGAATTTTAATGGACGATACTGGTAAGTGTAAGAGCATCTGATTAATTATCCTCTCCCATTGTGGACTGCATTTGGTGTAAGAGATAAATCTGATTACTCCAATACTTTTCAAGCCAAAAATACAGTAAAAAGGTTCTCTGCACATTCTGACCCCTGCCCATCATATCAAACAGCCCTTTCTTTGTTATCACAGTCTTCTTGATATTAACTTTCCCCTCATACTTCACCACCGACACAGGTTGCCCTGCAGGTCCTCTGAATATGGCCATTGTAAGAAAAAGTTTTCTGAATCTGACAGCATGAGATGCATGCATTCAGTTTTGGTCTTTGTATTGACAGACAAATACACTGATGTTCTCTTACTTGCTTATTAGTTACGAGCTCCACCATTAAACAAAAGATCACCTGGTCATGACCACTGGATTTATCAACAGCGGGTCAGTGATATTGGGCAGGTAATAAGGGCAATTCAGATGATTTTTCTAAAATCACTCATTTTAGATCTAAACATTAAATGCTCAAATTCATAGTTTTATAGTATTTGTATTCTAATAAACAGAAGCAAATAAAACAAAACATGTAATACAGTTGTGATAAAGAGTTCCTAAGTGGTAACGAAGAAGTGGTTAAGCATCAGTGAGGGTAGAGTGGGATATTTTAAGGCTCTCTTTGTTGTCTGGCAACATCTTACAGAGTGTGGTTAGCAGGTTAATATTGAACAAGAGCCATGGTTATTTATAGGAAACCATACTGTATATGCTCCCTAAAAAACATCTTGACTATTATAGAAAACACATCTGAGTATTAAGACCAACTACAGTATACATGTCAGAAACATAAGAAAAGGAAACCAAAAAGGCTTAGTGGGCCAAATTGCCTCCTCTCATTTCTGAACTTTCTTATTTCTTGTAGCCTTATTTCCTATTTCTTCTTCCACTTCAATAATACAATACAATAATACAATAATGTGTACTTGTTGCACATTAGACACCCTTGTCAGCAGGAGCAGATTGGTTAGAATACAATATCTCAAGTCCAGATGCAAATAAAAATAAATAACACGAGATAGCTTTGCCAATTTTCAAAATTAAGCTGGATGAAGTTCTGATGTTCTTAAATCATTTGCATGTGAATAGAAAATGGAAGTTTTAAATCATTCTGGAGGTTACAAATTATATGTAGTGAGACAAATTAAGAAAAAACTAAATTCAAAACAAATTCATAGATGCTCTCAAGGTGAAGACAACACCTCAGGAGAATGCAATTTTTAAGCAGCACTCTAAAATGGAAAGTAGGACATAGTCACTACTTAGGCTCAGATTGTCCTTGAAGCAAAAAGTACTGTTCGAGACCCCTAATCCATTTTAGATCAGTGAAAAATAACGTCCTTAGTTTGTAACTTAAGTGTTTGATGCAAAGGACTACAACTTTTTACATAGCATTGAACAACTCATTTTCAAAGATTGCGCCTTTTTTTTTTACACAAATTTATATAATCTAAGATCAAGTAACCAAGGTCACCTTAGGTGACCACATTATCCTGTGTTATATAACTTCCATTACAGTATGTCTGTATATTACGATCATTGGTCATTAGTTTCAATTTGAATGCTGATAAGACAATTAAAGGCCACTTTAATTTGGCCTGAATACTTCAGAAGTTGAGAAACTAGGCAATTAAGATAGCCCCAAGTACAGTATATCCAGGGTTAAGATTTTGTACAGCAATCTGTCTTTTATTGTTTTTCAGAGTAAAGAGGTTCCATAAAATTATTCAAAGTAAATATCCTCTTTGTTTTCACAAGTATTTCCTGGGTTTAACAAAAATCATCTGAGCAGTGTCACCCCCTGATACCTTAGAAACTTTTAGAATAATATTCAAATAATTTCCCAGTATTAAACTATATAGGAAGTATAAACATACTAAAACTATAAACAATTATGCAAAAATATACTGCATATAGCCACATTAATTTATATGTTAACCGCATTTCTGAACGATCAGTCTGTTACTATTTGTTAGATTTTTTAGATATGTGTGTAGACAATAAATGGGATTAGGTGCTTTGGAAAGTTGTGCGCTTGGATCGTAGGAATCCTGTAGAACCTCTGTGAAATGCAATACTTTTTTAACATCCTAATACTTTAATACTTCTGAGCTGTGTCTTCAATTGGTTTTCTTTGTGTTTACGTCCATGGACATTAAAGCCAGATAAATCCCTGTCATGGGTCCTGGCATGAAAGTAATGGGACATTAATAAATAATATGTACATTTAAAAATGGCAATATTCAATTTAGGAGAGTGCTGTCTTGGATTAGGCAGTTAACAAGTCACAGTCATGTGTCCAGAGCTATTCTATAGGATACACACAACAATATAGAGTAGATGTGCATTGCTTACACAGCCTTTAATACAACCAATATACCAAGGAGAATAGATTTCTGCATGAGATTTGTTTCAGTGTAAGAGATCTGTTGCTTATATGAGCTTCAATAGCCCTATCAGCTCTTTTTGTTCAAAACAGGTTTACAGTAGTATCATATTGCATATCAATTATCACATCCTTAGAATAATAAATGAATATGTGGAAACTTCTTGTCATTGCTTCCCATGGCTTCCAGCCCTGTCAGCCTCATGTATAAAGTACTGATCCTAACCTTTGCTTAGCCTGAAAAGCTGCCAGTAGTAAGATTCCTGCCAGTTGCACATACTGTAAAGCACTAGAAAGCCAAAAAAAAACTAAGGGAGCTGAAACATGCTGAAGTTTAATGTACTCTACCTTTTTTAATTCTTCACTGTGCTTTTAAGCACTCTTTCCATGGTGCACTATAGTGCATTTATTTCCTCAAAAAACAACAGATTTTTCTTGTTTGGGATGAATGAAGTCCAAAAAGGTAAACATAATAATTGAATGATTTACAGAAATTAATCTCACAGGTCTTTCAAATATTGCAACATAAGTACACCCAAGGTATTCAATTCTAAATGCATTGTGTTGTCAACAATTAGCTTTAACACCTGCATGGAATCCACTGAATAAAACCTGCTATACAGCTGACAAATTTGTATTGATTTAACTTGTGTTTTAAACTCAGTATTATACAAAGTAATATCTAAAAGTACTATCTAATACGTCATTTCAAATTAGGATAGAATGATTTGAACATAATAATGACTGCAAATAATAGCATGTTTGGTACAGTAATTCATAGCTAATTGATCTGAAAGATCTCATCCATAATTTTCGTGACAGAAGCCAGAATATCATCTTCACCAACATGGACTGTTTGTCTCTCAATTTTATGTAATTTCTTATTTTTTCCACTTGTGTATTTTGGGTTTTGTTCCACAGTTTATTTTGAAGATTTATGCTAAATTTGGTTCTAATACTGCACTGCTAGGTTATGTCACAGACTTGGGATCAGATGTGCCCATGTCTTTACACTTAAATGCAATTTCATCAAAATGTTATGTACCGTAAGTAAAATTAGCTAAAATAAAAACTATTCATTTTATTCATTGAAACTGTATGCCTTTATATTGAAATTATTTGCTGTTTATAACCGGCATATTAATATTTTGTACATATCTAATAAATGGTTAATAAAGACGTTACAAACTACGAATAAACAGTAGATTTACACTATTTAAATATAGCAATAAATGGAGCATGTTTTTGCTGATAATACACTTTGTAGTATTAACAATTGAACGGAAAGTACAATAAATACATATTATTTATACGTTTAACTAACAGATTTGTAAAGCTTGAAACCAATTATAATGTAGTAGCAATGATTAATATCATTAACAAGCATTTTATTTCCACAAATTATAGTCCATATGGCATTGTTGTATTCTTATTAACCTGACATTGATTGCTTTTTCTAAAATATTAAAAAGGCTGTTTTTGAAATGAATATTAAGCAACAAAAGAGGTCATTGAGATCATTCTGATAATTCTATCTTTTTAAAAATGATAATTTCAGCACTGAAAAATGGCAATCCATCAGAATTTCATGTACTCCATATTTTTTTTCATGTCTTTGTTATAAATTCAATATTTCTATTTCTCTTGAATATCTACATGATCTAATCTTTTAAAATACTCTGCTCAGATTTTGGTCTTGTTTGCTCTAGACAACAATTGCAGCTCTCTTCTCACTAGGATACCTGTTCCAGACATCCACAGTCATCAATTCATCCAAAACACTAGAGCTTGACAGGGTATTTTGTTTACCCAACTTCTCCTATAAAATCACTCTTTTTCACATTCTTCAAGACTAGTGTAATGTGACGTACAAGTGAATGCGTACTGGTTGTGCAGCAGATATTTCACCACAAGTTTCCAACGTGATCTGCGTGCAGAGTAGGTTCAACAAGTACATTAATTACTTACTGCACTCTTCATCACTCTTCCTCTCCTATCTCCAGGATTTTGTCTATGTTTACAAAACCTTCTCATCTCTATTCTTCTTCTGGCTACTTTAATTGCTCATTTTCTTCATCCTCCAGTCCATCACTCATTCTGCTTTCTTGCACCACAGTGATGGAACCAGCTACCTAGATAAACCAAGACTGTACAATCTCTGAAAGCTAATTCGAACCAAAGACCCATCTCATTGTATTTTAACTTCAGATACAGTACATTATCTTGGTGTTTTCTGTTCAGGAATAAAGAGTTGTACCTCACGCGTTTATGCTTATTGCAAAAGCTTTTTATGCTATGTTGGATTCTAAGGATTTATTTGTACAGCAATTCCCCATAGTACATTACTTTCAAACACTATGTTTTTTGTTGTTAAAAATGTCTGGAATACATTTGTCAAATAAGGTATTTATTAAATAAAACTTGATAAATTAGGCACTAACTACAGCAAATTGAGTTAGAAAAATTAACATCTACAAACAAATTTGTTTAGGTTGTAAGTCACATTTCACTTCTGACATATTTTTTATAACTTCACAAAAAACAGTTATTCATTTATTCTTTCTTTAATAAGTAAATTGATGCATACTACAATTCATTAATAACGTGCTCTACAGAACTGTCTCAGCATTTACCCTAGAGCCCAAAATTTGTTAGTTCTTTTTTGAGTGTTGAGGAGTAATTGCATTTTCATATTGATATTATTAAGTCTGAAACCCAAGACACAATCTGTGATTGAGCTCTGCTGATAATGCATCTATTTTCTTGCGTGACTACATATTGATTTATGACATTTTCCTTAGTTCATAAGCATGCATATATTTAAAACTAAACATTTTATTATAGCACACTAGAATGATCAAATTCAATCTGGAATAACCATTTGAGTCTGTCATCAATAATACTGATTTATGACTGATTTCATGTGTTAGCTTAGCTACACATGCAGTTCTCATCTTCAGGACTTAAAATATGCTACAGACAAACTCAGTACCATGGACAGCACACAATGTTTCCCACAGATGGACTATAGTTATTGTTACTGTATTCTGCAGGACATTGTATAAATACATACAATCTTCAGCTCATCATAATTATCATCAAAGTCCACTATATGACTGGTTTGTTCTAATGAATATCTTGGAACTGACAGCACTTTTGCGGCACCTCAAAAAACCACTAACCACATTTAGACATTTTCTTGATGGCTTTTTTAAATCTTTCTCTGCATTTCTCTTATGCAGAATACGCTACATGAATTACATTAGCAGGGCGATGTTAACTGGCCTTCCAACTTTGACTTTCTCAAAATTTAAAATGGCGTTAATAAAGAAAAGACCAACATGAATGTGTGGCTAATATACAGTTTAAAGTACATAAGCTGAGAGGGAGTCAATTCAACTAGTATTTGGTCTTTGGAAATGTATTTTAAAAACCCACAAGTCACATTTTCTTTTTAATAAAATCTATTTCCTTGCTGCATGGCACTTAATAGAAATGCTTTCAGAAATTAACTTGATCTACAATATAATCTATAAATTGGCTTCTTAGCATATCAGTGTCAAAACTAGGATGAGTCTGTTTCATATGGTTACAAACAAATTAACTTTCAAGGTCACAACAGATGTCAAAACCCATGTTAGTGGTATTATTATGCAATATTTCACTAGAGGCATTGTGACCCTTTATATGGGCTGGGGATGTTTTGTGTTAGAACTTTGTTCACATTGTCACTTTTACTTTAGAAGTGATTGGGTGGGGCAAGGTGGAGCTGCGAGTATGTTCTCCTTTTGATATAAAAAAATGAACTTCACATAAATATTACCATGGGAGTGAAGAGAAAAAAGCATTACCAGAACCAACACCTACCCAAGTGTTGTCATGGTGACAATGGTGTACCAGAAAGCAGCAGGAATGCTGGTGAACTTGGTGGCTGTTGATCCTTTCTCTGCGTAGAACATCACCGTGGCAAAAATGATAATAGCCATTGTCAGGGAGAAGAGCAAGAATCCCAGCTCAGATGCGCAGCTCTTCAAAGTGTAACCCAAAATACGCAGGCCCTGTGAATGGCGGGAAAATTTGAAGATCCGAAATACACGGAAAACCCTTAAGGTTACAAAGGCACCGCTTACATCTTCATTGTCCGTCATCACTAAACCAATATAATAGGGCATGATGGCAACCACATCAATGATGCTCATAACGCTTCGAACAAACTTGTATCGACTAGGTGCAGCGAATAGGCGCAGCAAGTATTCGACTGTAAAGATCATGACACAGGCTGTATCCAAGCAAAAGAAAGCCAAGGCATAGCGCTCTCCACAAGGCTCATCCCTAACTTTGTTCGGTAAAGAACCACAGGGCACCGTCTCCACCACGTTGGCTATAACGGAAACAGCAATGAAAAATCCGGTGACATAGTAAAATACCAGCGCTAAAGTGCTGGTGTGAGGATTTTCAAAAGCCCGCCACATTGACTGGCGCAGGGTCATATCCGGCACAACTCCATCGTTATTGTTCTCCGTGTCAGCGTCATCTTGAAGCCTTTCAGCATTCTCTCGCCGGCGGTCTTTATATTCTTCATAGCAACAGTCACCAATAATTTCAGGGATTATGCCGAAAAACGCGAGTTCCTCGTCATAGGCAGATATGCATTCATGCCGTGGGTAGTGCAGTTTGCCAGTGCGATAAAAATTAAGTATGTGTCTAAAAATGTCAGGGTCTCTATCAAAAAAATACTCATTACTTTCCTCGTGGAAAAAAAAGTCCCGCTCCGTGCTTCCTAGTAAGGTGTCTGGGTACCTCTCCAAAGTATTCCTCCAGGTCTGAAACTTCGTTCCACTGACATTAAGGATGATAAGACCATCCTGTGGTCTCCGTTTTTCTCGTGGTGGTGGTGGCATAGGGGCAGTGGCCACTGGCATCCATCCTATGGCCGCTGCTCGGGCAAAGGGAAGCCAGGCTGCTACTCCCGCTGCCATTCTGACCTGCTTGTCACACGAACACCAGCTAAATCAGATTACAGATCTCCCTCGGCGATTAAAAAACTACAGCGAGTTGACGAAAGGTCATCTACAAAAACAGGGTTAAAAAAAGTAAGAACAAGCATCACAACGAAAATGTTACAGAGATACAGCTGTTGTTGTTTCGTCTGGACTTTTCATGTTCCTTTCTGTATTACTTTTATGGTCAGCAAGCAAGCAGGTTGAGCATCACTAAAGCAAACAGTGAATCACATGCAGTGTAATAACTGATATCGATCAAGATACGTAAGTTGCAGTCCAGTTGGAATTAAAACACTCTGATTTGATCGTTTATAATAATAATAATAATAATAATAATAATAATAATAATAATAATAATAATAATAATAATAATAATAATAATTACACGTACCTCCACAGAAAGTCGATGGATTTGAAAATAAACGCATAGAGTTTCCTTTTCTCCTTTCTCGTGTTCTTACGAAATCCGTTTTGTTCATTTAACATGAAAAAAAAAACCTGTATTTTAGTACCAGAACTACAGGATATGCACGGTAAGGTGTGAACACAGCAGCAACAAGTTCAGGAGAAATTCAATCACGTCTGATGATGTTAAAATCATTCCTTGCTCTCAACACAGAACGTTATTATTATTTTCTTATTTGTGTTCTTCACGATAAGGTTTTTTTCAGTTTTTGCTTGTATATTATGCTCAGCTTCTCTCATCGGCTGAAGGACCACCTCTCATAAACCTGCACAGTGGGCTGAAAAGAAGCAAAAAAAAAAATAACTGCAGGCTACTAAAGCTTGTAGCTTTGTAAATGTCACAAAATCCAATAGATGGAAATCAGCGAAATCAATGCACGGATACAATGAATTGAAGAA
The DNA here is from genome assembly GCF_059453375.1 of Lepisosteus platostomus. NCBI lineage: Eukaryota > Metazoa > Chordata > Actinopteri > Semionotiformes > Lepisosteidae > Lepisosteus > Lepisosteus platostomus. Next base: position 45,503,895 of record NC_142619.1, read on the forward strand.
ATGTAACAAGTTAAGTCGGTCGCTTCTTCTATTTGCCCGTTCAGTCTACACGAACAAGAGTAGTGTGCACAAGTTGCTCTGTGTTCTGTAGAAAACGGAGGCGTGTCATGTGCTACAAGCATCAATTAACTCTTATGGATACTACAGTATTTTGTTCTCATTTGTTAAGAAAAGATGTTCAATAGTAAGGAGATTACTTAGAATGTGATTCAGCACCAAGGAGAGCAAACAACAAGCAGGTTTGGTGCTTTTTTCTTTAATATTTCCTTGTGTTATAAGAAACGCACACATTGAAACTATTCGCTCCGGGCGCTAAAAACAACGCAGCAAAACATAAAATAGACAGAGATTGCTTTTTTTACAGTTGTATTCTACAGGCAACAATATTTCTCATGCACACAAGTTGTTGATCTATATCTCAGATACAAATACATGCTTAATAAAATAAAATGCCACTAGATGGAGACAGCCATTAATTTAGACACTAAATCACTAAAAGAAGGTATGAACCTACTGTAGATTCGTATGAAGCTCAAACACTGTATTAAGGAATGGGCATTAATTCCCAGCTGTCCATGAATTGATTCAATAGTCGCCTATAACGTATAATATATAATTGATCTTGTCATAATACTGCCTTAGGGATCCTCACTTAAGCAAGTAATTTATCTGTGTTATAGATTGAGAACATTAATGGTTTGTGTTGCCACTGCAATTAATAATTATTATAACAATAGTAGTAGGAGGGGTTGTGGAGGCATCGTTTAATCATTTTTAAGAAAGTGAAAAGGTTAGAATTTAATGATACAAAATGCTGTTCTGTGTTTCTAGCGCAATTGCTTCAGTCCAATTGCATTGATAAAAAGAAAATTATTGACATCTGTTTTGCCACTTGACCACATTCGCAGCCTCCACAGAGTTCAAGACAGCTTGTATTCATGTTTTATTATTTGCCCCTCTTCCCTCTGGCAATATGTGTGCATGTGTGTGAAGACCTTCCCCTGCCATAATAATGTCAATATCAGCTACAAAAAGTAACCTGAAAAATCAAAATACACATCACATGAACTGCCTTCATTGATTAGACAGTATTTTTAAATCATTTGATGGTCATTTAATTTCAAATAAATCTCTTTTTTCCTCTTCTTCTTAGTGGTCATAGTAGTACTGCAAATAGCAGTTGTTGAAGTAACAACAATATGGGATGGGCGATATGCAATTATAATTAAAACACCACAGCACATACAGACAAAAATGATTAAGAAATCTCCTTCTATGCAGTACCTTTGCACAGATAGGTCTCATCTGTATGTGGCAGGATTTTAATGAAAAATATTTCCCTTGGGTGTGGTAGGATTCCAAATGTTAGCAGATTAGTACTATTGCAAAGTGATTTTTATAATGATAAAAAATCTATCTTATGATCACCAAATGTCACGGTATCATTCGTTAGACAATATTCCCATTAAGCATTATTCATAGGAACAATATAACAAATATGTTGTTTTAGGGAGCAATGCTTCCATCTGCTAACTTTTTTACTTCGATTTGCTATTCTATTTACTTCTTCTATTTACTGAGAAGTGTAATAGCGCAGTAAACACCCATTTTATCTTTGTGACTTTCTGAATCTTTGAACATAGACAAAAATATCAAACTGATTTCTTCTCTTCCTCAGGTTGCAGGACAACGTGCTGTTTTTAATAATTTTAATATAGAAGAGTGCACAAGTACCTACTGTATAGCACCAGAAGCACTCATGATGAATACATCTACCAATGCTACCAATTCTAATTCAAAATGATTGTATTTAACTTTACTTTTGACTTTTGGATTGAAGTGAACCTTCAGAGGAATTTAGATATAGCATTTCCCAAATTGTGTTATACTGTACAATTTTGGCTATAGGGCAAGTTGATTTTATGCAACTGCTGAAGAGAATTATGGAAAATTCTGTTTGGACTTCCTTAATTTGAAAATGATAACTATACTGTAGTTTGTTTATTGTTGTGAGCAGAATGTCTGTTTGGGGCTTTTTAATTTTATCACTGTCAATATTGTAAAATACATATTTAAAATCCAGTAACAAGTGCCCATTAATCCTTATGTATTGGCACTGGTTTCTTTATGATACTGTAGGTATCCATTATAAGTATTATTATAAGTAACAGTGAATTATAAGTAACAGTGAAGCACAGATCAGAGTTCACAAGTGGAAACTATGTCAATTTACAATATTTACAACTATTTACAGTATATCTAAGAACAATAGACACGTCTTTATCTAAAGTGTCATGGGAGAATAAAGCAAGCTACCCAGCCATGGTTTAGAAAACCATTTTAGGCTTTAGGTTTTAGGTTTTAGGTTTTAGGCTTCTTTAAAAAAATGACTGGATGAGATCCTCTGATCAATTAACTACCAAATGTACCAGCTAGGCTGAATGGCTTCCTCTTGCTTGTTACATTTTTAATTGTAACAATTACTGGGTTAATTATTCCTGAAGAACATATTAACTACTAAGTGAAGAATTCGGCTTTTCAGGACTAAGGTGGAAAATACTAGATTATTTTAATATAAGGGAGCATTTATTGTTTTAATATTTCACATGAAAAGATCTGAATAATAAAATTCTATTAAGCTTTTAATTATAAACTGGAAATTGAGTGAATTTATTTTTTAAATGTGCCTTTTAATTGGAAGCTTGTAATTATTACTGCTTTATTCCTAATATTCCTATTTCATATGCTCTGTTACTAGAAATAATAATATTTAACATACAGTACATAAATAAGTTTTGAATAAATAATTGAATTGTATTTAGCATAATGCCCATGAATTGCTGTGATGTATACGGTATATGGTTATTACATTATATATGTATATATTCCAGGATGGAATTATATTCATTTAAACAGTGTTAATATTATGCTAATATAAGAAAACTAATGTGATATATTATTTGCCCTGGGCTTCCACAGATGAAGATGTACTGTATTATACGTTTTTCCCCTTCAACCTGTCATGTATTAATCTACTCTCATAGTGGTTCTCTCAGATCTATGTAGTATTGTTAGATATGCTATACAGTTTGCTTTCTCTTAGGTCCCTGTTGGCAGCTCTCAGGATAATTATTTGACTATTAATTAATAATTCCTCATTTATATTTTTAATAATACTAGATTATCAGTAGTGCCTGCTCACATTCTGTTTACTGAATTCCCAGTAGATCTTTTGATTTTCTACCTGTTTGGTTATTTTGCATGGCTGAAAACATGACACAACCTGGTCAAATAAAGATCAGTTCTTACCAGCAACAGTTCACATCCTGACATGTTGTGAGACATATAACATAAGTTGTTTGTAATCTCCTCTGAAGTGTTAGCAAACACTGGTACGTCATTGCAGTCAGGTAGTTTTGAAGTTGTTGTACCAATAGCTAATTCCACTGCACCAGGGTTAGGAGAAAGACCTTTAATTGGCCTTTCTTTAACATACTGTATTTTGCTCAACAGACTGTGGTCAATTATGCTGTCAATAAGAAATAAATCATTGGGAAGATCGTGTGACCAAGGTTTCAGCATGGAACACAAAGACTCCCCTATTTTCTAGTCACCAGATATCTTTTTGGAGGTTTGTTTATGGTGATCAAGGATGGTAGAGACACAGAAGAAAATGGACTCATCTCCTTTTTCTCCAACATGAAGATGCTGAAAGAGTTTAACCATCCAGAATTGACTAAAATAGCTGTTCTGTAGCAGAAAGCTTTGGATCAGCCTATGGAAGATGTGAGAGTCGAGAAGGCATCAGGGACTTCTCAGATTGCATTAGTGGTGAAGAACGTGTTGACAACAACTATTCAGCAAAAGTTTCTAAATTAGACTCCTCCCCAGGTGAATAATAGGGAAAAAAGATGGAGTTAAGCTGAAATATCTGGCGAGCAAAGTAATAGAACATGAGGATAGATAAAGATAAACCAACAAGGTCTTACTGGAGGGATCAGTCCATAAGCCCCTGATTGTTTTTCTGAATAAAACATCCTCTGAGTGTTTCCCAGCTCTAGCCCAAAGAGATCTGTGCATTGAAATGGCTTGTGGGACCTACTCACTTTGATCACCTGAACTACATGGGATTTTGAAGCTGAAGCTGAGGCCCAACCAACCCTGATATGACAACGATACTGTCCCACACTAATGTGGTCCTTAAACTAGCCAGTGCCGGCTTGTTTTCCCATTTTAAAGTCTAAACCTTAATGCTGCTCCTTAAATCAGAACTGGAGTCAGAAGTTGTATTGTCCACCTGAGACCTCCCACCTCCTTTCCCAGCAGAGACCTAGCTCCTCAAAGAGTAAATTCACTGGGGAATGGCTAAACCACATGGACGCATATTTCCCTAATCTATGGAAAATATCACCATTTTATACCTAAATCAACAGTTAAGCACAGGTATTTCTCAGTGCTTTACTTCAGGGCTGACTCCTGAACTAACTTAACCAAACGTTCTAGCTTTGCCACAGGTGAAAACCAAAAGGAAGTGGACTCACCTCAAGATATTTAACATGGTACATTATCCTTTAAATTAATTTATACTCTTTTAAATATAAATATAATATTTATATTATATTATATTATATTATATTATATTATATTATATTATATTATATTATATTTATATTGACACCTGAAGAAGGCTCCACGGCCGAAACGTTGTGTTCTCTTTCTTCTTTTTTTCAGCATGGAATAAACCTATTACTTGTTCCTTTGCATAAATATAATATGTTTTATTGTTTCATTGTTTACTGCTTCCCTACATTGTAAAAAAGATGCAAATGATTTGCCAACATAAGCACTTTCAATGTCTTTATAAAGAAGTCTCCCCCCAAAACAACTGCAAATATTGTTTACAACTAGACTTTTTAATGTATTGAAATTGTTTTTCAATTTGCTTCACTCAATACATGGAAAAACATAAAGGGGGGAAAACTACGTTTTATTGGGAAATGACAATGAAAAATAACAAAAAAATGAAATATTTTGTTTATTGAAGAACTCCCTCTCACCAAGTAAACAAAACAGTAGGGGTTTTATTTTATTGTGAAGACATTCAGAAATCAGAATCTGGTAACAGGGGAAGAGAAATTTGAGATACTTGCAAATAAAATAAAAAAATCAGAAAAAACTGCCTTTTTGATTCAGTGTGCCCTTTTGTCCCAGTCCATGTTGGACTTTCTATATGATTGTGGAATCCGATATCACAATTCACATACTGTAGTATGTCATGAATCACATTCTCAACTGATCAAAAACGAAAGAAACAAATATTCATCCACTGGTACCTGCAATATTAATAAATTGTAGGTATGATATACTGTAGGAGTGGCAGACATATATAGGTGAAGATTTAATGGTTCAACTAAATAATGTACTTATTTTGCAGCCAGATATAAAAATTGTTTGCTTTCCATTTTTTTTTCCTATGGCACACAATGTACTGTAGAAAAACTACCCATGTCACTATTGGATAACCTGTGTCTTTAGACTGTTGTAACAGAAAACTCTTAATACTACAAATTGAAACATTCTGAACATTCTGTTTCAAGCTAAATCAGGTCTTGAATTTGAATCCATACACAACTCACATATTTTATGAAATGGAAGTGTTCATTAAAGATAATTCTATGCTTATTTGCCTCTTGATTAAATTGTATTCTCAAATTCTGAAATTCATAAGGAAAGAAATGGGACTCCATATTCAAGTTTCCACTCTACAGTGTGGAAGATCTGTAGGAGGTCTAAAATTTTTTATTTGATTTTTATGATTTTGTTTTGCATTGATTGTGTGAATGGTTGAATCCTGGCATTCACATAAAGATAATCTTGACTTAAGATCTGATATATGTACTGTACATGGTTGCATACCCCTTAGACTGCATTTTGGACACATACAGTTTCACTATTACTTAAGACCTTGGATTTAGTACAAAAACGTATACAATTACAGAAAATATGGCATGTCTATTCTCATATATTTCACAATTATAAATACTGTACATACCATTCCCATTTCTCTTTTTAACATGGGAGTGGCAAAGGAATCCGATTCTTGCTGGTATTTTTCATGAGGGTGGCCTTTTCTTGTTCCAGGAGTTGCAATAACAATACGAGTTCCTGTGCTCTTCTTTCTAAATGTAGGTCTTCTTTCTGAAATATGTGCTTATGGCATCCCCTAGGGTTGAGGTTGTCTGTATACACATGCACAGTCTGCTTGGTGCTGGAGTAAAACAACGACAGGTGATTCTTTTATTTCTTTCTACTATAGCTTTCATATAAACCATTAGCAGTCATTCATATTTGGAATTGGGTTATAGATGAGGTCATTAATTCAATGATCCAGTAGACTTTCCTCCGCAGGGTGTACTTCAACCCTAGTAGACAGTACATTCAGAAGATTTTTTATAGACCCGTGTATACATTCTGACCAAAGTGTACTTTAGATACATGTTTGCACCTTTTGGATCTTGATATTCCATCCATCCATTTTCTAATCAGTCTTCCTATTCAGGGATGCGGGGGAGCCAGACTCCTGGCAAGCAACGAGTGCAAGGCAGGATACACCCTGGACATGCATTCCCTGTCTTGGTATTATCAATGGGAAGCTTTTATTCTTTTAAATGGCACTCTTCATCTCAAAGAATACCAAACCACTTTAGTTTGGTTTCTCTTCCGATTGTAAAAATATTTCTTTAAAGATTTTTTTTTACCAAAGATTTCTATAGAGAGGAACACTCTACACAGAAGAAAGAACCCTTTTTATCCATTTCTGAAATACATCTCATCTACAGTAGGTGATGTATGGCAGCCAAAGTGCACCATTGGCCCCACAACACATCAATGAAGTGAAACATTGTTTTACTTATTGAATAATGGGGTGAGTTTAGGAAAGTTAGATTTTATAAGCCAAGAGTGAACTTTTGACACTGGGGCCAACATGGGCGGGGCTGTGGCACTGTGGCTATGGATCTGCGCCTGTGGTTGGAAGGTTGCCGGTTCGTATCCCTTGGCTGGCAGAGGAATCCTACTCCGTTGGGCCCCTGAGCAAGGCCCTTCACCCCAACTGCTCCAGGGGTGCCATATAAATGGCTGTCCCTGCGCTCTGACCCCCAGCTTCTCTCCCTGTCTGTGTGTCTCATGGAAAGCAAGTTGGGGTATGCGAAAAGACAAATTCCTAATCCAAGAAATTGTATATGGCCAGTTAAGTGATCTTACATTGCTACTCTTCAAATAGTCAGGACTCTGATTTAATGTCTCATCGAATGGATGGTATCTACTACAGAACAGTGTTCCCTGAGTTCAAGGCTGCAATGAGTTCAAGGCTGCAATGGTGCTACTGTACCAAGGCTGCTAACCTGATTAAGTCTTCAGTACATGATAACTGTCAGATATGTTGCATATTCATCATACTGGACAGATATTTACGGGAGAAACATATTGACACCAAAAAGAACTTATATACTGTACTTAACAAAACATAGGGACTTATTTCACACAGACAAATATTGTCAATAAAGGCTATATATTTGTACAGAACTTTTCACAAAATTGATGGCAAATACAGTACAGGCAATTCTAAAGTTGTAAAAGGAACTGAGTGACTAACATCTATAACAGCTGAGTTCAAAATAGGCAAAATCAGTCAGGCATATAAGCTGGCTGAGCTCATCGCTGCTAAATTTATATTGCAACTTAGATTGCTCTTATCTAAAAAAATCCTGTACTTCATACAGTCTGTGATAAAATGTCACTCTCTTTGGACTCATTTCTAGTTAATAAACTGATAAATTAAAAATTATGAAATGCTGCATAAGAATATAATATTGTGTGTTAGATATCTAGTGTCTTGTACAATTCCTCTTCACACTTAATACTGTGTTAAATTAGAAAGTCAGGGAAAAATGTAAGTGTTCATCCACCAAGCTTCATTTGAGTAAAAGGAAATAAAGTATGTGTGAAATTGAACAGAATGCAGCATATTGAAAGGATTTTCCTATCTTCATTCATAGTTTAATCCTGGAACAGGAATCAGAATGCATGTTGCAATGCTCAAAGGAGAGGTTTTTAAAATCTGCTACTTTTAAATTCATCATACTGGTAAAAAGCCAATGTTTATATGAAAATACATTATGAATCAATATACTGTAAATGGCATTGCGGTACCATCATTCTTTATGGAATGAAAACAAATTAAGAATATAAAATATAACAACAAAAACATCAGTTTTTTTCCCTTTGTAGTCTTCTCTGCATCTCTAAAACCCCTCCCAGGTGGTGATCCAACAGCTGCTTGGAAGAGAAGACACCACTGATACCTTATCCTGGAGATAAATAAAAAACTGGAGAACACTGAGTGTCTGAGAGTAACATCGCTGAGGGGTTTTGCAAGTTCATTTTTTGTCAATTTAATGAATTCAGTCCCTTAACCAATATGTTCTTACACCAGCCAGACATATTGTCATTCTATGTGATCAAAGGCTTTTGCAACATTTTGATATCATTGGTAGTACGAATGAAGGAGATGGTTCTGTGGTGCTATTGATTTTAATGAAATATGACAAACTAGATATTGTTTTAAATTACTAATTAAATAATTAAATTAAATGGTAATTACTGAGAGGATTTAATTCTGCTTAGTCATACTTATGTACAAGCCACCTACAGTATAAATGAGCATCACTTTAAAATTTTAAAGTGTACTAATTTCTAAAACATTAGGTTTATTTATTTTTTCCTGAAACATATTCCCATATGGCTTCTTGTGCAAGTCTAAAAAGAACAGCAGGAAATCAAAAACTCACTATTTGACTGGAGACATGTACAGTATAATTATCCATATCACTACTAGGAGCTCTTAATAAACCAAACAGGAAAATTTTGTTCCTGAAAACAGGAAAAATTAAAGACATTTTGAAAGCCTTCTGACAACAGATTACTTTCACCAACCTACTGTGGAGAATAATTAAGTTCCATGCTTATTTAGCGTATTATATATTAAAAAAATCTGACAAAAGAAAAATGTCTGTTTTTACCCTGAAGAATTTTTGAAGCTCATTTCTGAGAAAAACTGTGCAATAAGATTTCAAAATTCAATATACAGCACTACTTTTCTATCCCTACTTTCAGACATAAATTATATTCTCTCTATTGAAAACATGCATCTCAAAGATAAAATATTTATAGCCCTGCTTATCTAGATATTTGTAATTTATTCAATTCATTTTTAGCCCATAAGTTAATTCTTGCGGCACAGACCGAAAAAGCTACTGCAGATAATGTCACCATGGTTACTGGAGTAAATCTATATTAGTACTGGTATGCCCGTGCAGTATATGTACAGTACATCGACAGCTGAATAAAATTAAAAGAGCTGGGAAAATATTTTATGATTCATGCTATTAAAGAGGATTGTTTTCAGTTTATTTGAAAAATGTGTTTTCCAATTTATTTATTTTACAGGCTGAAATCAACTCATTTTAAATTTAACTAGGTACAGTATATTCGCTTAAAATTATAAGTTCTTACACACATCATGTTTTATATAATTTTCCCTGCTGGACTTAAATTACTGTCGTCAGATGAGACATTTAAATATATATTTATGGTTAACCAAAGAAAATCAAATTAAGTTGGATAAATGCATTCTCTATAAAATCATGTTATGCCTTGTTCCATCTAAGTGTGGTTTATGAATTACATTTCATGTGCTATCATAAAAGTCTGTGCCTAAAGTTAAGATAAGCTAAGGGAAGTTAGTAAAAGATGGAGTTGCCAATAAAAATGCTCTTACATATTGTTTCTATAACAATTACGTCTGTGCTGTGAGCTGCGATGGAAGATATGGATAATCCTTTTTACTATTTAAAACAAAATGAAAAAGCAGCCATATTCTACAGCACCTGAAGGATACAGTGGATGGCAATCAACAGACAGGAAAACAAATAAGGGTTAAAGATAGTTAATACCATTTTGCAGTTAAATTTGATTTAGAAAACACAAAACATGGTATCACAATTATTTTCCCTGTGACAATTATTTTGGTCTGCATTTAATCACAATCAGTCCCTTGACGTTCATGTTGGACAGCTTCATAAGATCCCAGTATTTAGTTGTCTGCTGTACTGCTCCCAGATAGAAAACTTTTGTCATGGTCAATTATCACACTTTGTAAAGGACATTTAGATCAGATGTAAGAGAATAAATAACATTTACACCAGCAAATGAATCAGAACTATTGCTTAGTGAACTGAAAATCACCCAACATACTGAGCATTAAAAGAAAAATTATCACTTAGAAAGCCAACACATTCACAGAGATATAATTAAAAAAAACCAAGGAAACCCATTTAGTAGCAGATGCACTGACATTATATTGAACAGAAGTGACATAAATAAATTAATTATACTGGTTAACAAAGTCAACATCTCTGATGCACTCTTTCCACTTGTTCCACTGTAGAAAGTGGTGGTCTTTATTCTTTACTTTTTTCTCAACCATGGATGACACCTCATTTCAGGGCATCTCACAAATGTCCAACGGGAGGTGATTCAGGCTCTTACATGCTCACACTGCCAGATAGCTACTGTATTATTACACAACCTGAAGCATGAAGACATACTGTACTGTACAGTACACTGTCAGCTGGTATTGTTGGGACACATATTTTGATGGTATGATGGGCAGTGTAGATTACAGCATTGTCTACAATGGATGCGTGACCTTGTCTTTGGTTGGTTACATAATGCACTGGTTATCTTTTTGTAGAATTTGATTTGTTGTGCTCTGGAAGACTGTCACCGTGCTTTGTGCTTACAAACAAAGTCAGTGACATTTCAAAGTAACTGGAAGATGGGGATAACTGTTGCCAAAAATAACTATTTTTAACAAATATAAGTTTGACTTTATATAAGTTCTAATGCATATGCAACAGTCTCTCTCCTAAATATGAAATTTATGGTAATTCAGAGAGATAATCTGAAGTATACCAGGTGGATGCTGCACATTGGTGGTGGTGGAGGGGAGTCCCCATTACCTGTAAAGCGCTTTGAGTGGAGTGTCCAGAAAAGCGCTATATAAGTGTAAGCAATTATTATTATTATTATTATTATTATTATTATTATTATTATTATTATTATACTGTATAAAAGCTTCTCTGTATGGGTTCAGAGCATTACAGGAAAATGTACTGTTGTATGTTCCTGTTTGTTATTCAAAATGGCCTTTTTTTAATAAAAAAATTAAAACTTTTTTCAAACCTCCTCTGAGCTGTGCTATGACTTCTTGCCACCATACATTTTCATTTTTATTTGTGATGAGAAAAAGCCAAATTTTAACTTATTGTCTTATTTCTTCAGGCTTCTTAGATGAGATATAGTGACTAAGAGGCAGCAATTAATATTTTCACTCTCTGTACTGCTGTTCCACTTTAACATGCTGAATACTACAGTACCTTAAGGCGTTCATTCAAAGATGTAATGCTGTGTTAATGGAATTTTAAGTGAAATGGAGACTAACAAAAATAAAAATACATATAATAAAAGTATGAGACCTTTGATTAGTGAAACATCTACCGGCATTTTGAAGATTGCTTTAAGAGACATTGAAATCAGAGATGAAGAAAATCCATATCAACACGTGGCAAATGGAAAATAAAAAAATAAAACCACACAAGACATTAAAAGTATCCTAAAATGTAAAAAATTAAATGCAGCAATAAGAATGCTTAGCAACACAGGATTTTGTCACGATTATAGTCCCCCCTCCTTAAGGGTGCTCCAGCCCTTTCACTTGAGACTTTATTCTGCGCACCTGATTCCTATTCCCAGCCCACCTTAAAAGCCAGGCGCTGACGCTCATCCGGGCTCTGCATCTGATTTCCGTATCGTGTGAGTCCGGGACCTGGAAGCGCCTGGTTTTAATTTCGGTTCCCGTTCCTGTTCCCTGTCCGCCGGTTCCGATCCGGCCTTCGTGTTTTAATTCCGCGTTTTGATGGATCTCCTGGTTTTGGACTTACCCTTGTGTTTTGGATTCTCTTTAAGGACTACTCTTTTGGATTGTTCGCCTCGGCCACACCTCCCCCGTGCACCAGCGCACCTTGGACACGCCCCCCTGTCTTCAGCCCCGTATTCCTGCATGACGTTTCCCCAGTGTTTCCCCACTTCGTCGGATTGTCGTCCGCATAGGGTCCGGAAAGAACTGTTCATTACAGATTTATAATTTGATATAAAACATACTGCATATACTAAAATCAAATACTGTTTTACAGCTATTTATTAAGAAGCATCCTTTTCATTTCTTTCATTGTTGAAGCAAGTCATTAAGCCATTTGATTTTTTGAAGATTATAAGCATGACATGAATCAGATTTGACATTTCACGTTTAGTGTATGTTTTTAACAATGCTTTCACGCATTTTGTGTTTCTTCTTGTTTCAAGGCAAGATGTCTGACACTAGCAACATAGTGTTTAACAAAGGTGCTGTTATTTATTTCATGCACATTTCACATAGTCGTTTATAGCCACAGGTAGAAAAAGCACAAAGTATATTCCAGCTTTCCTGTTGTACCCTCTTCGTAATCAGATATGATTTACTGAACTAGTGGCTACTTAACTAGTTGTGTGATTGGTAAAGGAAGTTTTATGCACCTAAATTAATGTAATTGTTTTCTTTTATATTGTTTATGGTTTTACTTCTTTTTTTTGTTTTGTTTTTTCTTTGAATGTGTGGAGTAGATTGTGTATATACAGTAATAAATTGTTATATTAATTGTTACCTGGTATAGCTTCAGGCAAAATACTTTTGCAAGGCACTATAAATGATACAGTATTTCTACAAATGTTGAGTGAAGGATTACATATCACCAGAATTAATATTATCAGCTTTGATTGTATAATGGCAGCATGTATTAGATATGAAAATTTTAAGCTATGACTATGACAATGAAAGTGGTCTGCATACAGTATGCCTGCTCATGTCATATTGGACTAGTTTGGCAGTGGATCAATAGGACTATTAAGTAGACTGCTGCTTCTAAACTGTGTTTAGTTTCAATTAGTTTAAGTTACTGTGTGTCATGCTGCCAGAAATGAGTTACTTCTACTTGATATATATACAGTATATTTACATAGTATGATTAAATGATATCTGCTAGAGTGGGCATTTGAGCCTTAACCTTTATAATGCTTATTTCATATAACAGCTTTCATAGTACATCTTGTCAAGGCACTGAATGATCAACAACCAAAGTGATAGACATACACAAATTAAAACATTAAAACAGTAAATTCAACAGAATTAAAACCTAGAGCATTCAAGTAAGTTTTAAGAGAAAAATTGCCCTGGCACAACAGAACAGCAAGCACAATCTTTCAATTTTCATTGCATTGCATTGGGGATAGAGGTCAGAGTTCGTAAAGCATAAATGATGTGTAGCTGTACAGGGGATTAGAAGGTCACTAATGTATTCAGGAGCCAAACTGTTCAAGGCCTTAAAGGTGAGTAGTAGTATTATGAACTATAGTCTGAAAGCCACAGGGAGCCATTGTTAGAAAGCTATACATGCTCATGCCTTCTAGTTTTGATTAAAATCTGCACAGCTGTACAAAGAATTGGGTCTTTTGGCATGGAGAAAGTCTCTGTTTCTGGTGTGCAAGTTTTGGGCCAAGAAAATACCTGTGAGATGGTAATCAAATCCAAGCTTGGGGAAAACTCTATGCTGAACTGGTGGGTTGATAGTAACACTTGTCATTTATTGAGGCTTCTGTAGAGTTCGGAGCTGATGTTCAGAAAGGAAGATTGTAATAGGCTGAGATTCTTATATTAATGAACTCCCAGAGACTTACAAGCCTTTTTGTCAAATTAGACACATCTACTGATTATTTGGGCAGTGTACAGTATATCAAGTGCTGAGAAGTTCCTTAGAGATGGTAGAGAATCTGAACGCTCATGCTTTTCTTCATCTTTTCTTCATCATTATGCAGCTCGTTTGCATAAATATTATAGGATCTGATCAATACTAATGAGATAAGTGGATTGAAAGGGAAGTTGTACTAATATATTGTATGTTGTTGACAAGTAAAGGAGGAATCCGTGAACAAATCCATCTAACAATAATACAGCAAGTATAATGGATGTACATGTTTTTAATACAAATGACACATACAGTAAGATGGAACAAAGTGTACTGTATATTCTGGACAAGGAAATGCATTCTCCTGATCTCATTGTAAATCCATCATGTGTCACAACCGTCCACAATCAGAATCCAACCCTATGCAACTCCCGCAAATGACCCTGCATTGTTCCTAATCAAAATACAGTCCTTTCCAATTCCTGCAAACGCCATCACATTAACTAATCAACTATCAGACCTTTCCTTCATCACCGCACCCACTACATCTTGCAATACTTAAGCCCTCACCACCTTCACCTCAATGCTCAGTATTGGTTTTCACCAAGTGGTGCTCCTTATCTCTGTCTTGAGATCTCCCTGTGTATTACCTGGCTTCTGAACCTTTGGCTTCCTGACCAGCGACCCCGTCTTTGACCATGACTCTTAAACTGCGATTCAGATAAGTACACTCGGATTTTCCTTCTAACTCACCTAGCTCTCTTGAGTTCTATTAGTCACTTCATAGGGTCCTATAATTCATCTGGCTAGTGCCGTAACATGTTGGACATGGTTTTCAATGCCCACTTTCAGGACAATATAGAAATCATAAATACAGCATTGTTATTGTAATTATATACTGAATGATGGGGCAGGTGGTATTGTGGATAGCAATGCAGTCTCATAGAGATTGGTGTCCCATCCAGGGTGTATCCTGCCTTGCGCCCATTGCTCAACAAGATAGGATGCAGTGTCCTCTGACACTGTACTGGATGAAGCTCTCCCACCTCTGCAGAACCTTTTCTTCTAAACAAATAAATCCACCTATGGCATTTATTTGGTTCTTGAGGGTTTTTCAAGCATGAGGTAAGTTATACCTTTTTCTGTTATTTTGTTTGAGTTTGTGATTATTTTAAAGACTTTAAGGACCTCTGTTTTCACTTTGTGTCTTATATTACTCTATTCATACACCCACAAATCAATACAGACACAAAGGAAACTAGATTCCATTGATTGGTTGTATACATATGTTTATTTACTGTATCTTTTCCAAGTGTTCTGTTTTTTATGGCATAGTTGTGAAAGTAGGCGGAAGCCTGCTTTGTCACAGTTATACTGTTGATGCCCTATACTGTAGAGTATATTAGACTTGAGGTTCATTGAACATTTGTCAGAAGTGTCAAGATGATTTGTGGCATTTAGGACTTCTAGATTAGTGATCGGACATGTGCATCTTTAGGCTCTAAGAGAGGGATGGGACTAAATCCCATAAAACAACATTCGCCACCTATTGCAAAGCAAGCTTAGCAGCTGTATTGCTTTGCACATGGCCACACTAGTCTGTGATTTTCACAATAAACCCTATTAATGCTGGATGTAAATCAGCATAATTAATTTGCATATTCTGTGTTCAATACAATCTCATCTGTGTTCAATACAATCTTTGCACAGATTATACAGTAAAGATTATCTTTATTACATTATACCTCTGTGGAAATGTTCACTGCTGGAAAAATAGTTTTTACTGTTGCAAAGTACTTTCAACAAAATAAATGGATTAATTTAAAAGCTTATTTTTAGCAAATTTAATTGAGAATTTTAAATGTTAATTAAACATGAAAAAATCTTCATTCAATTTGTGATCTTTCCTACTTGTGCAAACGTCACCATTATACAGTACTGTATGTATCTGAATAAAGCTCTACTTGCAAAAAGCGTCACGCACCCTTTACTATATATCCCAAAAAGATGTTCAAATGTTCCACAGACAAGAGGGAATGAAAATACAGTAGTTCTCAACTCAAACTACTGTATATTTAACACTTAACTATGTGAAAGGTAATGATAGTGTATATTTAACAGCTGTAGTTATCATTATCATTGGACTGTCATTTTAGGGATAAAAATGAAACTGTATGATAAACATTCATGTTACACTGATATTTTTCACTTTGCAGAAAAATACTACAAGGTCTTACTTAGTTACAGTAAGTTGGTTATTATTGACCAGGGGCCTTTGTCAACTGCCCTGCTTGCAGCTCTCCAAAATCACCCTCACCTACCAGTAATGGAATACACTGAAGATAATGCAAAACGAGGTGAGGAAATCTGAGACTGTTACACAAAAATATTTTAATTTTTATGGTCTAGCATTTGACAATTAAACACCTGCGCCCTTCTAAAATGAGTTAGCTTAGTAATTTCCACTAATAGAAAGACTGGTCTCAAAGGGGCATGTTATCTGGAAAATAATTGTATATGTTGTCTCTTAATATCTGGATTTTGATGAGCCTCATAATGTAAGTTACATTAGTAAAAATGGAATGATAATGACAAAATGCACTTTACATTTGGCAATGCACAGATATTTGATTAAAATGGCATTTTTCCCAAACATCACAATTATGATATGTGATCTGAATAAAGTGAGCAGGCACCCTTTGTCTTTAGATAGTCTGTATTTAAAGGAGCTGAAGGAGTATATGGCAATTTACACTTTCTACAAAAACATACACAAGAGATATACATTTTTATATAATCATTTTGCATGTAAATAATTTAACATTCTAGTGAGAATAGACTTTGCTCATTCTCACACATCATTCTGTTCCTTTATTTGCACTGCAATGCGTACATTAGATGGGGTTCATATTATGAATTATAGATTATATACTGTATATTACTGAA
Source organism: Lepisosteus platostomus (assembly GCF_059453375.1). NCBI lineage: Eukaryota > Metazoa > Chordata > Actinopteri > Semionotiformes > Lepisosteidae > Lepisosteus > Lepisosteus platostomus. The sequence goes on from NC_142619.1 coordinate 45,520,739, forward strand.
CTTTTTTCTGAGAGAAAGAAATTCTCAAGGCCGATGGAAGTTCAGCTTGATTAATATGACCAGAAAAGTAGAACACTTTCATAACTAAAGTATTCAGTAATTTCAACAAATTAGGTATTTTATCCTTAGAACAGAAACAAAAATGTTATAATGAATGGATTAACAGACATTCATGATTTGTACTGTATGTCTGATTTACCTCTTTATTGTAGTACAATGAACAAGGGGGGGGGGATTTTCACAACTGAGAAACCTAATACAACTCTGTACTTAATCACACATTTGAAGCCATTTTGTATTTACTGATGAGCATTTCGCCTGTGTCTGACAGGATGTCAAGAAATGTGGGAGTGAGAGTGAAATGATGCAGCCACAATGGCCTGAGGCTGGGAGACAGGTTTAGAAACCTCTAACCAGACCATTCATGAGAGGTCGATAAGGAAACCATTTGGACATGGTTCGATGAAAATGCTGGCTTCCATTATAGTATAAATAAGACTCCACACTCTCCCACTCTTGAAGTTCTATGACCTCTCAAACTTTCCAAACACAGATTAACAATAGTAAATAATAACAATCCTCTAGCAATGTTATTCATGTCATGTATCAAACTTTGAATATTTTCACTAGAATACTCCATGATTTTCTACATGATAACGCAGCCAGCAGCCATATCACCCTGCAACTCACAACTGGCAGCCCACTGAAGCTAAGCAGGTGTGAGCCTGGTCAGTACCTGGATGGGAGACCTCCTAGGAAAAACTAAGGTTGCTGCTGGAAAAGGTGTTAGTGGGGCCAGCAGGGGGCGCTCACCAGGGGTCATTATAATGACGGGGACACTATACTGTAAGCAGGCACCATCCTTTATGGATTATGAAACGTAAAACCCGAGGTCCTGACTCTCTGTGGTCATTAAAAATCCCAGGGCGTTTCTCGTAAAGAGTAGGGGTGTAACCCTGGCGTCCTGGCGTCCATAATCCCCATCTATGAATTGGTTTCATTACTCTGCTCTCCTCCCTGATGTGAGGTGATAGCTGATGTGTGGTGAGCGTTCTGGCGCACTATGGCTGCCGTCGCATCATCCAGGTGGTGCACATTGGTGGTGTTGGAGGGGAGTCCCCATTACCTGTAAAGCACTTTGAGTGGAGTGTCCAGAAAAGCACTATATAAATGTAAGCAATTATTATTAATATTATTATTATAGATATATTAAGGTAGTAAGATAAGAATAATAGTTTGTTGATTTTTCATGTGCTTGAAAATGTGCTTTCTAATATTTTTTTCAGCCATGACCTCAACTCTTGAGAACAGTGCTATGGGATCTAAATCTATCAAACAGTCAAAACCCTGGTTTAATATCTCATCCAAAGGATGGCACCTCCTATAGCACAATGTGCCTGGTCAACATACAAGTGCATTGATTTGGATTTTGTGGTCCAGAGAGACGGGTGATAGAGTTCACCAACAGTACTAACAGCACTAACATTAACACTAACAGCAGCACCTCGTATACAGTAATTAAAGTTTTCCTCTCCCAAGATTGTGTTGTTTAGCCTCTGCATTCTGCCACCTTATAGCTTGATGCTTGTGATGCAGAGCATTTGACAGTAAAATTTAAATAATAAAAAAAATGTTGTTTAGCAATATATTGTTACAAAATAGGGAGAAGCAGTTACGTAAAAATATACACAAGAGCTAAGTAATGCTGAGGCATGTAAGGTTTTTTTTTCTCTGGCACAGCTTTGGTGAAAGAGTAGTAAAATCAAAAAAAGAACTGAACTACATCTCCCTACCTGCAACATGGATGCCGAAAGGTGAATTGGAATTAATCCCCCTATTCTAACCATGCATCTTTAAAAAAGAGAAAATTCTAGAATAGTGCTTAGATTACTTAGTTTAGATTACTTAGATCTCCAAGACTGACTGGAACAAAATCTTTCCACATGACCCAAGCTAAGAGGAAGAGGAAGATAATTGTTTTCTTTATCTCTTTGTCTTCTCCTCTGTTTCTGTCTTTTTATGATTGATAAATGCTTTTAATGATTTACCAGAGTAAAATTCCAGAAACCTGCTCTGATTACCTGTGTTTACCTATCTTAAATCCCACCTGTATTTAGAAAGACAATACTCATTATCTAAAGTTTTCCAAGTAAGGCATTGAATAGTGCAATCCAAACGTAAACAGCAGATGTCATACACCCTATCTTATCAATATGTTAAGTATGTGTATTCCACTATGAGACTTCTTGTGTTAAATTACTTAATATGTGAATTATTATTATTATTATTATTAAAATTCCAAATGTGGTATTATAATATGTTAATATAAAACACATTTTGTGTTGGACATGTTAGGCAAAAGTAAGGAACAGCTGAAGAACTGTTATTTAGAAGAAAAGGCAAATGTTCCAAAGAAAGTTTGCAGTTCAAAAAACAACTTGGTTTTGATCATGTTTTAAAAAGTCTGCAAACTACCTTGTTTCAAAAGGCCAAAGTGCATTTCTTGCAATCAGAAGCATCTATATAATGAGTCACAGGCTTATAAAGGATACACTCTGGGGGCTGCTTTCAAGCAATAATTTCTGTGTGAAGCAGACAGAGATATACTGTACAGTACAGTACGGCTGAATAAATAGAGGGATGTCTATTCGTTTTCTATCAAGTCTTTTGCAAGCCGATAAACCTTTAGAGCCTCTTAAAGACAGCCATATTGACATAAAAGTATTTATTACATAGAGGATGACTAAGTCCCCTTATTTCAGTTTTCGAAGACAGCCTCCACAACTTGAGTGAATTAGTTTTGGATTGATTGAATTAATTGTTCCTGCCTCTGGTTGCTTGACAGTTGTTTATAAAAGAACTTAATTCTTCTTGGTAAATACTTAGTAAAAAAAAAATCAGAGTACTAAATAAAGACAGAAGTAATAAAAATAATAAGATCATACTTTTAATTTAATTGACAAGAATGAATCTATGGGGTTTAATAAGAAATAAGAAATATACAGTAATTGTACTGTATAAACAGTAGTGGTGCAGATAAATACATTAACACAGACTGTACTATATTTTAAAATTATTTTTACTAATTAGTATTATTTATTAGATTATTATGTTAAAATACATTTATTTATTGTGTTTTTCCAAATCGTTTTGAACACTGATTAAATAAAGAAAGCAATAGTAATAAGGGCTACTTAACAATTCAGAAGTTCAGACAGGAATTGAACATATTTGTGTCAATTATTTAAAGTAGATGGGCCAGTGATTTTTTTTTCTGCTGGTATTTGTGCACAGACTGTACTTGTATAATACCATTTGATATTTTGGAATTATCATAAACATATAAGAAGACAGGAATGCTGCAAACAAGAAAAGGCCATTGGGCCTTAGATGCTTCATTAAATGAATCAAGATCATTCTAAAACAACCCAGAATTTTGGCCTCAACCAAATGGATAAGGAACCTTTTCATCTATCCATTCCTTTCTTTGAGTAATGACATCTGTATTTCATTTAAGTCTTTTAGCATTTTTTTTGTCACGAGCACAAATTTAACTTATTTTAAACTATATCTTTATCTAAATCCATTTTTTGGGATTTCTATGGTAATCAATTTGATAATTCAACTTCTAGAATTTCTCGAAGGTCTAGAAGAGACCTTATCAAAAGATTTCTACAAATCTAAATATATCATACATGACTTAACTGTCTTTGTTTCTTGTTCTATGTACTCTAGCAAGTTAGTCAAGCAAGATATTCCCTTTTTAAATCCTAATTGTACTACCTACATATACTTTCAAGTCAAATCAGAGGCCAGTATTAGGACAGGACCCCTTCCTATCACTCTGTCCTCCATGTGTAGAGTTAGGGCCCCTCTACTAAACCCCTGCACTCTGATCTTCACACATTACTCATGTTCAACTCACAAAGATAAATTATCAAGCATACAGCAGGCATCTCTCAAACAGCCCTGTTCCTTCTCGCCCTCCAGTAAATCTGAAAATCCTGTATAGGATTTTTGCTCTTACTCATTCCCTTTCCAGAAGATATCTTTCACATCACTCTCTACTGGTTCCCAATCCCCTCTGGGATTGCTGCTCTTACACATTCCCCATCTGGGGGTTAGTTCCATTTATGCCTTTCATTAACCAATTCCCAATCCCCTATGGGACTGTCGAACTAACTCTTCCTCTTGTGGGGTTGAACTGCAGCCTCCCTAGTCTCTTATCTAGCATACAGTAGCTCATGTACACAGCCACCAGACTTCTGCTGAATCTGGGGCTGCTGCACATGCAGCCATCTGCTCTCCTTTACTGCATATCAGCTCACACAAACCACATAGCCATCTGCTTTCACACAACATAGACTAGCTCTCTCCAAACACAGACAACAGCAGCATTTCAAGTCCATGCTAACAGGCAGACAAACAATGTCCTGTTTCTCCTAGTCTGATTTATTTCTCTTTCAGCTTTGGTCCACTCACTCTTACTGCCATACCTCACCATGAGTCAGGCTAACACAAACATTCATACTTGCACCCTCTATGCTTTGCCTTGGCTAGTTATTATACCTTGACCTGTTGTGCTTGGCCTACTGCTCACTATCATGCATTTTTAAATGGGATATCTCATCTTGAGTCTTCTCAGTCCTGAAGCCAGCCCAGTACTGACAGTCAGGCTTGTTATCTTCACAGGGAATTATCTAGCCTGCTGTTACAGGACTGCACATAGGTATGGCACTTACTCCGTTAAGCTATGGTCACACAGCAACGCGTGGTTCTCTAAAGAGAAGCTCCAACCCTCTGAGTTCACTCACCTCGTGGCACTATAATACCATTCAATACCATACTATTGTTACATCTAAAAACAGTGAACAGTGCACCATTACTATGTATGAAAAAGGATAGGTACTGTAAATAGAGAAAAAAAAAATTCTTCATTTTGTTTCAATGAAATCCCTAGTATCACTAATAACTGGTATTTCTCATCAAGTACCTGCCTCTGCTTTTATAATATTGCATGGACACTGGTATCGCAGTGTAATGGTTGCTCAATTTATAATTATTTTTCTTCAAATAATCTTATAACTAGCAAGGGCCAGTTTTGCCTGGTAAATTAATTTAAGATACATATTTAATTTTATCCTATCTGAACGCACATAAAGGCTTTTAATTGTAATATTTTAAATACTCTGGCATGAGTTCAAATGTGTGTGCTAACACAGCACTTAGGTGACTTACTTACGTACATATGACAAAACACACCCTCTAAGTTATACAACTTTCCTTTTATGAAGAAGATAATTGTGGTTGTCATCACATTTATATGACAACTTTTTCATCAGTGATTGTAATGCTAATCATCAGGATAGCAGAGATATTAGAAATCCAGGTTTCATAACAGAAAAAAACACCCTACTCTCAATGCATGCATAATTTCCAGACCTTTTCAATTATTAGCTGAATTAAAGAAACTGTGTTCAGGAAAGAAAAATCTACATATTTAAAATGCAAATACCATAAAACAAACTCTCCAGGTGTACAGTTTTCCTAGTAAATTGAAAATTGAAAAATTGGGCTGGCATTACACTTACACTGATTCCCAATCAATGCCCAGAGTGTTTTATGAAAAAGGAGACAGTTAGTTCTTAAGAGATACAAAGACATTAGTCATTCGTACTACAGAAGAGAAGCATGAACAATATTGTTTTCTCTCTGTCTTTCTGCAGTGTTTTCAAACCTTTCAATAGTGATGTACTGTAGATATACAACATGCTAGGGGGCAAATTAAGCACTTCATAACCCCAGAGTCAGCTTAAGTTGAAACCAATAATTTCAACACATCTCCATATTGCTTTCATTAAGGTATTTCTAATGTTCACCACTCTTTAGCTCTTGAAAATTTCCACACAATTTAATTTTATTAAAACAACAACACTACTTACAGTATATATTAATATTAAAGCAATCATAATATGCAAAAATAGTCTTACATAAACATACTTGTATGAAACTCATTTAAAGCATAAGGACTTTAACTTTTATAATACCTCTTCAAGCTGCCTTCCTTGAGAGAGAAGTTTCTCTTTAAAACCAAAGAAAGAAAAAAAGCTTTGCTGAGTGACTGTTTTAATTTCAGCTATTATTTTTTATCTGTCATAAAAAAATTAATTTAGTTTGTGGGTCCATTTATTAGTCAAAGTGTAATTTCCATATTTATGCAGACAAAATGGCTTTCTGAAAGTTGCATCATTTCAGCAACACAGTAGACGTGTTTTAACACCTATCTCAACCACTAAAATACTGATTCCTAGAATAGAAATTACTGCACAAAGTACAGCAAGAAAGCACACCAGTCACAAATGAGTCATGATGGATCAGTACTGTATACCACATCACTTGACAAGAAACAGATACCGTAAAAACACACCTGCTCCTACTCAGTAAATATAATAGGAGTTGTACATGAAGTTGCTGTTACTTTTTTTTACCACAATATTGTCATAATGGTATTCTAAAAATCTAAAGATTTCTTTATTTATGCTTGCTTCATTTAAGAGGCTTGGGAAAATTTATGTCCCATAAGAGCGAAAAACCTTGGATCAGTTAAAGAATACTGAGACCTACAGTATGAGCGAATTCAATTTCAATCTGAAGATAAATTAAAATATGCTCTTCTGTATTTCATTGAAAAACACTCCTGTTGTGAGAAAAAAAATCATCTCTGTTTTGCATTGTACACATCAGAATAACTATCATGTTTAAAATAGGCCATCTGCTTTAGTATCATGACAGAAAGCAGCAACTTATCTGGAAAACCACTGATTTGAAATGGGCAGCAGTTTCTAAAAGGCATCTGATTTGTACAGTTGCTTAAAATAGCAATGTTTATAGTCTCAACCTGTGTGACTATGTTAATAGCATTCCAACTTTTATATCTGTGGCATTTGCACACAAATATCACCTGTGGAAAAAAGACAGCTGTAAAATGTGAGAATATGACTGTCTAGTGTAATTTACATTTTTTTAAATCCACTATTTGAACTGATGCTCTTCTATCATATTAGTACAAAGATGTCATCCCAAGGTCTTAGGCAATATGCCAAGGTACTACTGGCACCTGGGATTATCTGGGTTTGATTCTTTTCCTTTAGAGACAAGCAAAACCAGAGAATTTCAGGATGATGTGTTGGATTTTCCTAATGTTTTTAGAAACAAACTTTCTAGAAATTAACAAATATTTACATGGCTTTGAAAATGTCTGCTGTGCGGTATGAAGCTTGAGATTTTACTTTAATCTTAATACTGTCAATTAATAAATGACTTTAAAGACTTATCATGCATTAAAATATTTACAGAAAGCACTGGAAGCATCTGAGAAATACAATAAATTGTATAATGTTAAACAATGCTACACTTCTGATAAGAAGGTATCCCATTGTTGATGACTAAGTACATGATATAAACAATTGCAAAAGCAATTGCTTTGTAACATAAATGTTTGACGTGTTTTAGATATTATTACTTCAGGAGACTAGAATAAACAGAAAGTTTTATTTAAAATTAATGTTGTGTCATACTGCTCCTAACAAAGAAGTGTTAAGCAAGTAGATTAGTACTGTAAAAGAAATAGGGGCTTGCTTGTACAATGTACTGTATTTACTTGTTGATATAGTATTTGTTGATTACTGTGAGAATTACACAGTAATCAACTGTGTTGAGTAATCAACATTGTTGAACAATGGGTGTCCCAGCACATTTACTGCAGTAACCAAATTATTAATCACTGAATCGCTTTCCATGAGGTGCTCACACCTGAAGAAGGCTCCACGTTTGAAACATTGCGTTTTCTTTCTTCTCTTTTCAGCATGGAATAAACCTATTACTTGTTCCTTATAACATTAATAATACTGTATGTAACAAATAATAGTCCTTGTCTATATGATTTGGTATCCCTGTTATTGTCCAATGAGAAGAGAACAGTTAATAATATAGATAAATCATTTTAAAATGGATGTAAAGTAAAAACATTACAATCCGGTTTACAACAGACAGTACCAAACTGATGTACGAGCAGACTAAAAATCAGGAGTTCCAGCAAAATCAGGAGTTCCTCCTGATTGCCGAGTGTATACACATGTTTGGATAAGATTCAGATTTTCAGGTGGTTACTGAATTGGATCTGACACTGTAGAAAGGATCTGAACAAAGTTAAAGGTCTAAGCCACTGGATCTGCAAATTCAGAAGCTAACAGCAGAAAAAGATAGGAGATTTGCATACCATGGAAGAAATGGAGATTCCCTGGTTATTTATCGTTGATTTTTTTGTTTTATTGTGGTATTGGCAAAGCGACGGGCTAAGTGTTTCAACATTCACCTGTTTTAAAGTTTGATAGTTGCACAGTTATATCTGGGATAGCTTTACTATATCCTGATTTTGTTTTAACCCTTTTATCTTTTCCTTTACTTCTTGATATAATTCCCTTTCATGGAGCAAGTAGAGCAGTAGGAGGCACTTTTTTCTCTAAAAAACAATTTTCAAATCATCGGCCAAGCACAGCGACCAGGCCCAATGTACTATAGGATATGCTATAAGAGATGGATAAGATATTAGAAAGAGATCTAGACTACAGTATATGATCATAAAAGATTCCATGGTGGCCTCTCATGTGGTGCAACCTGTAAAGGCTCTCACTCAATCACTCAATCAGGCTCTGATTGAGGTGCTGCTAGAGGTTTGAGTCTGAGCCATGTTACTAGCTGACTGTGACTGGGGTTCTCCAAGGAGCAGTGCACAATGGGAAGAGCAATGCTGTGGGGAGTATGGGAATAATCATCCATAGTTATCTCAGTCCTTGCAAACGCAGTGACCATCTCCAGCCTCCTGGGTGCTTGAAGTTTTGCTGTGCTATTGGTGAGGGATGCATCTCTCCTCCAATTGGTGTGCAATTTCCTATACAGAGCTAATGGTAGCTGTGACATGTTACAAGAAAACTGGCATGAAGGTAGGTGGATCAGAGCAGTCTGCTTCAACTCCTCTTTCTTTCCTGTGTGCAGTCACAGCATTGTAGCCCTGAGCCAAGACAAAAAGACACCATTGGAGATTCCAAAATCAGTTGGGTGTAACTTTGTAAAAAACAATAATTCTAACTTCAAAATAAGATCCTAAACTTGTACAAACTGGCACATTCTTGTAAATAGAATTGTTGAAGCAATTTCTCACTTGTAAACCTGATCTGCTGTGTAGTGGGGCAGCTGGTGCATAATGGCTGTTTCAGTCATGAATGAAGATGGTCAGTCCTATATACAATGTACTGTTGAATGCTTTGGGCTAAACATTGTTGTTTATTATTGTAAATTCTATTATTAGTATAGTAGTAATAAGTTCAGTTTATCTTGTTCAGTTCAGTTTATTGTCAAATGCACAAGTGCAATGAAATGCTTATTTGCATGCATGCTCCAAAACAAAGACATTAAGAAAACTACGAAAACATAAACATAGAACAGCAGCAGCAGCTACGAGTTAAATAACATAAACCTTTACAAAAGTTATTATTAGCCTTCTTAGTTATTATTGGCCTTTTAATTACTTTTTAGGATCAACCATCAGGTTGAAATAAAACAATGGTAGCATCTAACATGTAGCTACTTCATTGATCTATTACTGCCATAAAATTTGAACAGATGATAAAATGTTTGTGTCAACTTGTAGAAAGGCTTAACTGTCTACAAAATAAAAAATACATACTTAATAGAGCTATATAATATATATATATACCCTCCTTTAGATATAAATATTTTTGCAATTGAGTGGTTACTAAAATTGTGAAAATCAGGATTTGACTGAGTGGTTTAATTGATAAGTAAAATAATCATTCATAACCCTCAACTTGTAAATGCTTTTTCCAGAGAGTACCTGAGCGGTTGGTATAATTGGAGGTGTGTGAATTCATTGTTCTCTGGTACAGCTTTGGTGAGAGGAATAATAATCCAGACACACTTGGTTAAACAAATATTTATTACAATGACAAGAAACAAACTACACTACTCAAAGCAAAAACATACAACACACACATTACTCTATGTACAGTATTTACAAACAAGGCGTTTCAGAGGCCTAACATTCTGGTCACCCAAAAACACCAGACTACAACTAATTATAACTCTTAATGTCTACAGAGGTCACACAAGGGATGAGCTGCCTCCTAACTACTAAATACAAAGCAACCTGCAGTTAAATCTCTCTCTCTGCACCCTGGATGCCACAAAATAAATGGGAGCCTACTGTATATCCCTAGCCATAAAAATGCACCTTAAGCAGGAAAGATGTTTCTAACTAAGGTATTTTTACCCAGGAAACCCAAGTTCCCTAAAAACACAGAATGGTTAGCTCTCTCTTACAAGATTCAAATACTTAGCTCCAGTCAGGATTGGTTCGGACGATCATGGAGTAGGGGCTCTCGCCTTGTGTAAGGTTCAAGTCCAAACTCCACTGGACTCCTCTCTCTTCTCTGCTTCTTGTTTCTTTCTCCTTCTGAGCTTATATTGTCTGTGTCTGTACTGCTCCTTGACAAGCATTAATCCACAACAGTAACAATTGTTTCTGCTCAAGGGACCCCCCAGACCTCAGCAAACATCTCTACTTTGAAGTTAGAAGTGTTTACTCTTCCAAGTGTCACAAAACTTTATCTAGTATCTAAAAGACACTCCGCAGTCACCTAAAGCTGACACACTATTTGTGTCTGAATCAGTTCATTTTCTTTGAAAATTCAAATAAAAAAAAGGGATAAAAATGTTTTTTTAATGGCTATGGCAAAATATTCAATGGTTTTGAATAGTAATTGGGGTGGCATGTGGTACTAAAGGCATCCTAATATTTTGATATTTGAAACTAAAATAAACAATAAATTGAAAAAAAAACACAAATATCATATTTATATTTATTTACAAATGCTCATGAAATTTGTTCATTTTTAGCTCAGTTATCAAAAGTAGATAAGAGATAAGAGAGTTTGAACCAGTGCATTAGTTCTGGGTTTTGAATGATACAGTAGGTTCTGATAATGCTTAAGTAGAAATGGTGTTGTAAGAAGAAAACATCATAACAATGATTTATTGTTAAACAAAATACATTTATTGTTGCTGCAGGCTATGCCCATTAAGATTTTCATTGGATAGAAGGGATTACCTTCAGGAAGGTTTCTTAGAGGATGGTCTCTGGACTAATGTACTACAGTATGTATACAAAAATAAGGCATTTCAGACTGACATTGGCATTTGTATTCTCAGCATTCTAAGCACATCCACAGAAATATTACAAACAGAAAATACACTTGAACACAGTAAACTGTGAATTACTGATTGATATTATACTGTATGTTATCAGTATATAACATCTATGAAGATAATCTTATATGATGGCATTTAGAGAATAAACAGAACATTTTCATGTTGAAATAATTAAGTCAAAAGTGAAAATGCATAATAAGGCTTTAGATAATTTAGTTGTATATACTGTACAATGTATGGACAATAATGTTAATAATAAAAACAATTTAACACAGACTGACTTGGTTGTACTGTGTGAACAGAGAAAGCATTATTTACCACCATTCAAAGGTAGGAGGTATCTAAATGTATGTTTTGAATTTGGTTAAAAATCAGTCCCAAATCAAAGGCAGATATGTTGAAATAAAAACAGAAACATGGCACAGTTTATTACTGTATATGCATTCAAAAATAAAAAAAGACACTGAGAACAAATACACTACATTGCAAAGACAAGAGCTACCGTGACTTGAAAAAGAAGCATTCTAGTTGGAAAACAATTAGTGTATTCATCTTTTTGGCTTTCTGCTCTCACTGTAATGGCTTCTTTTTATACTCATTAAAAGAACAAGGAAGTTTTTCTGAAAATGTCAGGATGTAGGATCTGAAAGGCTGCAGCTGTCAAAACCAATTTTCTGAGCAAGCAATCCAGAAATATCTGAAGTGTGTCATGTACAGTAGGTATGAATTAAATGATTTTTAAAAGCAAAATCTGTAATAAGGATTGTTAAAAATATCTTTAGTAATTTGATTTCTATCAATTTTAAGTACAGTAGTGATTATGTGGCACAATTGAAGTATGCGCCTTTATTTTCCTTTTGCTGTAGTTGATGTAGATTTAAGATTTTAAGATTTTTTCCTCACCACATACAGTACAATACATACTGTACAGCAGCTAATAACCCATTCATTGAGTAGTCTCGACGGAACCTTACACTGAAGACTTTTTTTTTTTCTTTTTTGATTTCATTCATATGTTGAAACATTACAATTTCAATCAACAGTGTCCTTCTCTGGGGAAGGGGGATGGGGGCTGAAATCTCTATTCTGAAAGCACAGGAGACTGATACAAAGTTTTCAGAATATGTTTTTCTTATATCATCAGTGCCAGTTTACAGCAGGAGTACATTCACTGTTCCTCATAAAGCAATGATACAATCTGGCATGACTTGGCACAATTTAGAGGCATTGCTTTGACAGAGGCCTGGGACTAATGATAGGGTGGTACAGAGGTCAAGACTGAGTTGCACTTGTGAAGCTGTAATGAGAAGCTCTCATCCCACCTGCTGGCACTATGTTCATCTGTGGTCAGAGATGCCATCTGCTCATATTGCAACTTAATTAAATAATCATGCATTAACAAAGATTAAAATATCACAGCCACCTTCTTGAATTTTTCGTGTTTATATTACACCTTCATGATTACATATGCAGACACACAGTTTATATACAAGAGTGTTTCAATAAGTAAAGTAACAAGAATTACCAGGATAAGGAATTCATCATACAGTATGTACAGTAGCTACAGGCAATCAAATAAAACTGATATACAGTACTGATATCCACATTTTGAGCACCATCTGAACTATTTGTGCATCAATACATTTAACCCAACTGTTTAATGTTGTTAAACATACAGTAGGTTTTTCTGGCCTAGTGCTGGCTCAAAGAAGGGGTTGCTCATGGGGCCCTCCATAAACAATTTATACACTTGGTTTTAATAAATCTCATCTCTGGAGAGGGCTGGAGCTTTAATTTCTTTTCATGAGGGCATGCCAGGTATTACTGTGTCTTTAATGCTGATTTTGACCGACTTGTTAATGTGCTGTAAAGACATCAAGATCCATGTAGATTTGTGAAGCTACACTTGTTCTCAGGCTAACTATCCATGTGTCACCATCGCTACTCCTCCTCTTAAGGGCGCTCCAGCTCATCCCTGTTCAGCCTCATTCCCCGCACATGTTCCTTATTCTAACCCCCTTTCAGTCCGCCTTAAAAGCCAGGCGCTCACATCACTCGAGGCTCTACATTGAATCCCGTTTCATGTGAGCCCGGGTCCTACTGCGTCTGGCTTCATCATGTTTTTAACTTTCTGTTCCTGTTCCCCCCCGCCGGTCCCGACCCGGTTCCTGTTTTTATTCTACTGGATGGATCGCCTGGCCCTGGACTTATGCTTGCGTTTTGGATTCCCCATTTGGACTTGCTCTTGGATTGTTCGCCCCGGACTCACTTCCCCTGGACACCTGCACACCAAGGACATGCTCCCTGTCTCCATTCCTGTCTCCTGCATGACTTTTCCCCTTGTGTTTCCTCACTATTCAGGATTGTGTCATCTGCATAGGGCCCGGAAAGAACTGTTCGTGACACCATGGGCATTGATGTACTGTACAAAGCAGGTATGATCTTTTTTGGCACATACCGTAGAGTCTCTTTGCTGTGATGGCATGCTTCACAGATAGGTCTCTATTAAGTATGCCTTCAGCATTCGACAAACCAAAACCTTTTTTTAAGTGAGGTGCTAGGATGCCAATATTTTCTGTACATCCTGCTGTAGTAAAGGCATTGCACTACACCCAGACTGAATCTTGCATCTCTTGTCCACTTTAATCAGTCCATTTACCCCAATGATTTTCAGGCAGTGTCGTGCCCTTTCCATGCAAAATGCGATAGTTTTACCATGTTTATACAAGGCTAGACTCATTTAAACTCTTAACAGGTATTTCCATGGACGGAGCACTCTTGTAGGCAGATTATGATGTTCATCTTATTTCAAAACCAAGGGTGCAATTTGGACTGTATAGGTAACCTCTGTTTGGTGAAGCAACATTCCATAACAATGTAGTTCAGAAAATGAAAATGGTGGGTTGAAAGATAATGTGCTTCTGTATGGATTAATATCCATTCATTTTCTCATAGCTTTATCCAATACAAGGTCATGGGGTAGCAAAATCCTAACCTAACAAGAAATGGGCATCAGGTAGCATAGACACTGTTTAGGATACCAGTCCATCTCAGGGCACATACCCAGACACAAACATGCACATCATGGACAGTTTTTTCCAGAAGCCAATTAACCTGCCAGCGTTTCTTTGGACTTTGGGAAAATATCAGAGAAACTAGAGGAAACCATGTGAACAAGGAAAGAAGTTAAAAAAACTCCACACAAATAGCACCCTGGAATTGAACTCAGGGCCCCAGTGCTGTCCTGTATGGATTGCTATACACTATGAATGACATACTGTATATCCATAACTGCCAGTGTTGCCAGGGATGGGGTGCCATCTCATGGCCTGAAAATACATTCTGCTAGGTTGCTGAGGTGTTTTTGCTTAAATAAAATTAAGATGTGCACCTAACTTGAGGAAATATCTACATGATTCATTGTAGCTTGGAAAAAAACAATGGCTAAGGGTCTGCGTCTGTGGCTGGAAGGTTGCTGGTTAATATTCTGTGGCTGGCAGAGGAATCCTACTCTGTTGGGCCCCTGGGCAAGGACCTTAACCTTAACGTCCAGGGGTGCCATATAAATGGCTGACCCTGAGCTCTGACCCCTATGCGAAAAGAGAAAATCCTAATACAAGAAATTGTATATTACCAATAAAGTGATCTTACATATTAGTGTAAACAATTATTTTAGGAAAAAAAAAATCTTTATGTGTGTCTGCACAGGAAGAAGAACTGTTCTCGTTGTCATGTGGCTAATATAAAAAATAGCTTTTTTTAAAAAGATGATGGGGGAGCTTCTGTAATAAAAGGCAGGCTCCAAGGCCAGCTAGGGAATTCTCCTGCAGAGCTGTGAGAAAGTGAATGATCTGTTATGTCTGCACTATAGTTTTCCTGGAAACTTAGATTATTGCTATGTTTTGATTGAGTTTATTGTGCCTGCTGTCCTAAAACTCTTTTAAAAGGCTTTTTGGTGATAACCATCTGTCCTCGGTAATGAAACAGCTCCTGGTTTTCAATGGAAGACCTGTGTAACGGTGGAATTATTTACACATCTGGCCCAAGAACACTGCTTCTCAGTTGGCGCCTGGTGACAGGTGTTGGCAGTGGTAAGATGGAAATTAACCCCCCTGAAGCTACTAGAGACCACAGCTATGAAAATTGTCACTAGGCCAAAACTTGAAGTATTGTCGCCACAAGGTAAGTTTGTGGGGAAGGCTTGATGGTGAAATGAAAATTAAACAAATGTCTTGTCCATGCCCTGATAGTAGAGTTAAAGGATATAGTAGGAATATAAATTTAAATACAAATATCTCAAATGCCATAATCGTTGACATTCCCGACATAAAGCACAACAGTGTGTGGCAGCTAGGATGAAAAAGAAACAGAAGTTACTCGTCTGTGTTATGTTCTGATGGAGTCATTATCTACAGTATTCTGCAGATCAAAGATAAACTGTGTGCTGTTCAGGGGAATGGGAAACTGCTGGACATTTATGCTTTGGTGGATACAGGGAGTTCCAAGACACTAGTCTCCTCAGATATAATTAATGATAATAAAACCAGGGGTCTTGCCATTATCACTAGATCTATACATGCAGATGAGATGTATACAGCCTATCTTACAGCAGAGGTGTACTTAACTGTACAAAGGCAGCAGTATCTGCTGTCTGTGAGTGTAGTTAAAGACCTGCCATACGAAGTTGTGGCCAAGATCTACTGGTAATAGAGAACCTTGTAAAAGAAACCTTTAATCTGATAATTAGTAAGGACAGACTAGACAGAAGCAGGAAGCAGAACAGACAGCCTTACAATAGATACCTTTTGCCAGTGACAAACTTGATTCTTAGCCAAGTAAAACCCAGAAATCCAAAAGTCAGTGCAGGCAGGGAAAAAGCAATGGGTAGCCTAAGACAAAGTGAGGGTAGCAATATTGGACAGCTTTACAGTAAGTGATAAAAGTACTCAATGCAATCTATAGGTCTGAGAATGTATAACTAATAAATATTTCCATTTTAAAAAATTATATTATATTTTAAAAATATAGGATACTGGCTATAGTGTATTTCATGAGAACTGCACAACCTTATAGTTGTAACTGTTTTATACAGTAGGTAGTGTTCTTTAACAGGAGTGGACGTTGGCTTCCTGTACATGTAAAAAAAACAATTCAAAGGTGCTCCTAGTATAGATTATCCTTAAGTTTTTTTTTTCAATTCACCAATCACAGCATAATACACAACTTAGAATAACATACCATAGAAATTTAAAGCTGTGTAACACTGAAACATTATTTTGAAAATTTGCTAAGAATGTTATATTTGTTAATCTTTAGAAAACATTAACAGAGTGAATATTTACTTGTCAGTCAAGAGACTGGAGGCTGACTTCAGATCTCACGTAGTCAGAAGCTTAGCATATGAAGAATAGTCTCTAGTTAGCTTTGCAGATTTCCACATGGTTAACTTTATCAATGTCTACGAGGAAAACTTGTATCAGGTCACCTTCAGTGATAAAAACTAAAAAGGTCCAGATGATTCAGCCTGTCAGTGTACTGTATAGATCTGACATTTATAAATCTTCTTACTTACAAACCAATTATTTATTCCAATTCTTCCTTAATGTCACAGGGACCTTTTATATTTTCATTTGAATTTGTCATTCACCATTGTCAAGATTTTTCAAAAGGCATTCATGAATAAAAATATTGCATTGAGTTAAAATACCATGTATTTTGTGAAGGATTTGAAAGCTATTTTACCATATTGTTGTGTAAAAGCAAAGCTTTGTGATAAAAGTGAAACGAGCTTAAAAGTAATTAACATTGATTAGCTAAAACTGACTTCTGAGAACTATATTAAAAAATTAAGAATGCTTGGTGGTATAGGCTCTGGCACTCCATCTTGAATAAAGTAGTTAGAAAATTGATGTATTATTATTAATTAACACTATTAAATAATAATAATAATAATAATAATAATAATAATAATATATAATAAATACACATATAAACAGTTTTAAAGAACATTGTTATTAATTATACTTTTATACTTTTTTGGAGTGATAACAGTTAATTAAAAAGGTTAGTACTGCAATTTTGATGTGCTTGATTAGATAACATACTATACATTTAATAGAATTTCCTCCTACACCAGTTACATGACTTGGAGACTGCTATGCACATTTCTTTTTAAAAATACATACAGCTAATTGGATGTTTGATTATTTTTACAAAGCTATACATTTTGTGACCTTACATTTAATAACACAAATGAAAGACACGCTGCAATTAAAACTGTAAATGTTAAATAAAAGCAGTGCAAACAGAACTACAGTACCATGCACATGTTTAAAGATAAAGCTAGACTCTGAGAGAAAAATGTTATGAGGGGATGTTGGAATAAGCAAACAACTATACTTAAGAAAGAACATCTTAGAGAACTAACATCTTAAAAGTGTACTGGAATTTCCATGTTACCTATTTTTGGGATGGAGCAGGCTGGAAGGATTTTTTAAAATAAAATTTCAAATATTTCCTACCCCTGACCGATAAACTGTATGTTGTTTTTGAAAAAAAAATAATTGTGTGGGTTAGGGTAATCATTTTAATTTTCCATATGGTACATTCCACACATTTTCTTTTTCTACAGCAATTTTATCATTTGTTTAGTTATTTTATCAGGTTTTGATGTTCTAAATCAATTAAATGTAATGCTGCTGAACTCTACAATGGCAACTGTGGAAACGGGATTATTAACTTATTTATTAAGTGAAATAATGTTTTTTTAATTTTAATTAATTTTTAATTTTAATTGTTCAATTAAGAGAAATCTGGTCTCTGAAGGGTGAAGGATATTAAGAACTGTCTTAATATGATCTCTAATCATCCCAGTGATCTCTAATTTAGAGGCAACACAGTGGAATATCCACCCATTTTCTAATTGCTTTATCCATAGGGCTGCATAGTGTTGCATAGAGTCCTGTAGAGTTGCAGGGGAGCCGGAGCCTAACCTGACAATCAACAGGCGCACGTCAGGGTACACTCTGGAGGGGAAGCTTATGTTTTTATGTAGAAGAAAAATCTAGAATGTCAGCTTGACTGTACTTGTAATACACAATGTTCTCAAATTCAATAGACAGTGCATACAAAGTGGCAGTGACAGTCATTAGCTTCTATGAGTTGCTGCTTAATGAGCCAAGTGAGTTTAAGACACTGCTGTGCCAAATTAAGATTTTAAATTTTAAGAGAATAGTTGTCCTTGTAACATAGCCACATTAATCAGGGATTTCAGAGTCACTTCCTGGAGAGCCTTGTGTCAGCTGGTTTAAATTTCAACCTGAGTTGTCAACTTAACACTTTACCTATTTAATTTCTTAAGACTTTTATAGGATGTTAGGTGAGAAAATGTATTAAAGGTACAGTTTATACAGTTATAAAACACCACAGAGCCAAGTTACAAGTATTAGACTTTTGCAGTTATTACACTTACGATCCCCTAATTTGTCTCACTCCGTCACTAGGAGATGAAGGAGCTGTGAACATAAAATGTTAAGAAATAAAATAGTTAATTGATTTAAATACCAGGGCCTGTTCCCCAGGAGCGGATATACAGTAGGGTGACAAGACCACTGGGGGCGACACAGGTAGTGGTTCGTTTCTGTCGATTATTTATTTCAAAACAGTATAAACACTTTCTCACACCTGAAGAAGGCTCCAAGGTTGAAACGTTGTGTTTTCTTTCTTCTCTTTTCAGCGTGGAATAAACCTATTACTTATTCCTTTGCAACCTTCGCACGCCGATGCAGCTACCCACCTAGACACGAGTATTATTACAGCAAACACAAATATAAGGTGAATAATTAAGAGTTGTATGAGATCTAATAGTGAGTTCCTGTAAAGAAAAAAAAACAAGAAAAGAAGCTAACTACACTGCCATAAAAAAAAGACCAACCTAACTAACTCAAGCCCGGAAAATAAAGATGGCAGAGCCAAAGAAAGGTCTTCCGCAACCTATCTCACTACCCTACTCTAAACTGTCTAACATAAATTACAATACAAGGACACCACAAAACTGATTAACAGAAGGTAATCTAACTAACCTGTCTAAAATGAAGACAGAAAAAAAAACACAAAGTAAACAAGACAACTATAGGAGGACATAAGCAGTAGTTGCCGAATAAAAGTCCAAACTCACATACACATTTAATGCACACAAGCAGACTACAGTTAAGTGAGTAAAAAAAACTTAAGCTCTACACAACAAGACCAAGAGAGAAGCCCCGCGTTTACATGGTTGTTAAGTGGGAGAGAAGCTCTGACATCAAGACGGAGGAAACTGGAATTTATTTGGACATTAGCCAGCAGCTCAACATCCAATAGCAAAATGGGAAGCGTCTTCTACCCGAATCTATCCAATTAACCATCACCAAACGACCTGTGGATCGAAAAACAAACCTGATGCAGAGAAAAAGGGAAAGGGAAAAGAAAAAAAAAGAAAGAAAACAAACAAACATGGCCAACCTAGGGCCGTGACACACTTAGAATTGAATTAAAAGAACCACAATGCAATTGAGAGCTTTTTCCTTTTCCCATACTAAATATTTTTTTTTAAATTAAAGGTAAAAACAACCTTGTCCAAATAATTATTAGTTAAATAATAATGTACTGAAATACTCAATACTGAAATTCTATACAGTATTGAGACAGACATTAAGGTGTGCTATTTTCAGTTAACAGGTATTTGGACAACCTTATAAGCAAACAACTACAGTGCCTTGCGAAAGTATTCGGCCCCCTTGAACTTTTCAACCTTTTGCCACATTTCAGGCTTCAAACATAAAGATATAAATTTTTTATTTTATGTGAAGAATCACCAACAAGTGGGACACAATTGTGAAGTGGAACGAAATCTATTGGATTTTTGAAACTTTTTTAACTAATAAAAAAAATGAAAAGTGGGGCGTGCAAACTTATTCGGCCCCCTTGCGTTAATACTTTGTAGAGCCACCTTTTGCTGCGATTACAGCTGCAAGTCGCTTGGGGTATGTCTCTATCAGTTTTGCACATCGAGAGACTGAAATTCTTGCCCATTCTTCCTTGCAAAACAGCTCGAGCTCAGTGAGGTTGGATGGAGAGCGTTTGTGAACAGCAGTTTTCAGCTCTTTCCACAGATTCTCGATTGGATTCAGGTCTGGACTTTGACTTGGCCATTCAAACACCTGGATACGTTTATTTGTGAACCATTCCTTTGTAGATTTTGCTGTATGTTTGGGATCATTGTCTTGTTGGAAGATAAATCTCCGTCCCAGTTTCAGGTCTTTTGCAGACTCCAACAGGTTTTCATCCAGAATGGTCCTGTATTTGGCTGCATCCATCTTCCCCTCAATTTTAACCATCTTCCCTGTCCCTGCTGAAGAAAAGCAGGCCCAAACCATGATGCTGCCACCACCATGTTTGACAGTGGGGATGGTGTGTTGAGGGTGATGAGCTGTGTTGCTTTTACGCCAAACATATCGTTTTGCATTGTGGCCCAAAAGTTCGATTTTGGTTTCATCTGACCAGAGCACCTTCTTCCACATGTTTGGGGTGTCTCCCAGGTGGCTTGTGGCAAACTTTAGACGAGACTTTTTATGGATATCTTTGAGAAATGGCTTTCTTCTTGCCACTCTTCCATAAAGGCCAGATTTGTGCAGTGTAAGACTGATTGTTGTCCTATGGACAGACTCTCCCACCTCAGCTGTAGTTCTCTGCAGTTCATCCAGAGTGATCATGGGCCTCTTGGCTGCATCTCTGATCAGTCTTCTCTTTGTCTGAGCTGAAAGTTTAGAGGGACGGCCAGGTCTTGGTAGATTTGCAGTGGTCTGATACTCCTTCCATTTCAAGATGATCGCTTGCACAGTGCTCCTTGGGATGTTTGAAGCCTGGGAAATCTTTTTGTATCCAAATCCGGCTTTAAACTTCTCCACAACAGTATTACGGACCTGCCTGGTGTGTTCCTTGGTCTTCATGATGCTCTCTGCGCTTTCAACAGAACCTTGAGACTATCACAGAGCAGGTGCATTTATACAGAGACTTGATTACACACAGGTGGATTCTATTTATCACCATCAGTCATTTAGGACAACATTGGATCATTCAGAGATCCTCGCTGAACTTCTGGAGTGAGTTTGCTGCACTGAAAGTAAAGGGGCCGAATAATTTTGCACGCCCCACTTTTCATTTTTTTATTAGTTAAAAAAGTTTCAAAAATCCAATAGATTTCGTTCCACTTCACAATTGTGTCCCACTTGTTGGTGATTCTTCACATAAAATAAAAAATTTATATCTTTATGTTTGAAGCCTGAAATGTGGCAAAAGGTTGAAAAGTTCAAGGGGGCCGAATACTTTCGCAAGGCACTGTACTCGGTGGTGAACCTTGTATAAACTTGTTATGTTTTCTGTAATTGCTTTGTGAAATTAAGCCTTTAAAATTGGGTTTGTGTGAGTATCTTTGGTTTGGTTTATGTTTGTATATACTTTGTTATGTCTGTTATGTGGCATATTTTTGCATATACAGTACAATTAATGATATACCCAAGCACCAATATGAACAAGTGCAAAAGGAAGACCTGACCGTTTCTCTCATATACTCCAAAAATAATCTTTCTTAAAATGCAAACTATGCCTGTTTACTGCACACAGAAAATTGGTTATCTTGTTAGATTGTGGATCTTAGACCTGTACAACTCAATTGAGACTAGCAGAAGGACAATGTAGGAAATGTAAAAAGAAGGGGGGTATATGCAGACAACTACATCAAAAGTAATGTATACTAGACTTCCACACCCATCGCTAATCCTAACCAACCTCCCTCAAAACAAAAATAAAATGGATGAGATCCAAGCTTACACACTGCACTTTTCCTTGATTTGCTCTATGAAATACTGTAGACACTGTAGATTTACACTTGTGTGGATGGACAGAAATGATAACTCTCACAAAGCAAGAGAAGGAGGGAGCTGTGCGTATATTAATGATAAGTGATGCGACCAATATACCGTAACAGATAGAATATTCAACAGAAAATCTTCGTATGATTTTAAGACCTTTTTATTTGCCTAGAGAGTTTGCTACACTAGCTATATGTCCCCCCAGATTTCAAAGCAGCGACAGTAATACCCATTATCATGGACTGTGCTCATCATATCGACTGCTTAATGTGGAACTAAGCAGTGACTGAGATGTGAGATGAACCCATGCTCTACAGTAGGTAAGAGAGAGATGACACAG
The DNA here is from genome assembly GCF_059453375.1 of Lepisosteus platostomus. Lineage (NCBI taxonomy): Eukaryota > Metazoa > Chordata > Actinopteri > Semionotiformes > Lepisosteidae > Lepisosteus > Lepisosteus platostomus. The sequence continues at coordinate 45,543,275 of NC_142619.1, forward strand.
GGAAACTGCAGTGCTGTGACACTGGCAGAGCAGTGTTAAGCACATACAGTAGTATAGGCAAATGTAGTGCAGCAGCAGGCTAGGGACATGGACAGACTGTGTTATAGGCACACTACAGCACATAAAATTCAAAGAGGAAAAACATGGACATACAGAGGACTTTGGAGGATGCATTTAAAGCTAATAATCCTAAAAGACTCTAGTACAGCATGTAGAAGATAATGGGAATGGAATGTCCTCAATCAGGCAACTGATAGTGACACTAATAATGAACTTCAGTTTTTAAAAGAACTAGGTTTGTTTCTTACCAGGAATGATAAATGTTTCTAACCACCTACAATGATTGTTTTAACATTCTAAAATCAATTTCACTTAACAGTTCAGACAGGGTAATGATGTTTGTAGACCAAGGCATGAATTTATATCAGTATAGAAATGTTCATAAGGCAACTGGTATTGATAAAATAAATGTATGTATTTTGAAGTTCTTTGCAAGAGAATTAACTCCAATGTGGCAACCGATTTTCCAGGTGTCTGTAGACACATATACTACTGCTGTAGTAAGGAAAACCTCCCATATTATACCCTTCCTAGGAAAACCTGTCCAAAAGAACACAATGATTTCAGGCCAGTTGCACTTACGTCAGTTTTCATTAAATAATTGGAGAGTATCTTCTTTCATGATCTCATCCAGTCAGTTAATGGTAAACCTGATCCATATCAGTTTGCTTATAAACTAGAGTGAAGCACAGAAGATGTTGTAGTTACCCTGAATGAGTGTGGTGTTAGATATGTAGGTTTTCCTATAGGTGTGAGTACCTGAAGAAGGCTCCACGGCTGAAATGTTGTTTTCTTTCTTTTCATTTCAGCATGGAATAAACCTATTACTTGTACTTTGCCGGCTACGCATGCTGATGCAGCTACCCACCTGAACTACTTCAAATGATAATCATTCCTGTCTTGTTACTCTCCACTACTAAATGTACAGTAGCTCAGTCAAGATTCTTCCTCAGAGTCTCCCTCCAAACAAAGTCTCTAGGCACTGAAGTCCAACTTGAAAAGGTTGATAGGTTGATTTTCTCACCTTTTTTATAAGCCTAATTAACCAACAAAATAAAGATAAACTCATCTATTTTACTTCATCTTGGGATCCAGAACCTTAGTCTTTCTGTTACAACAATTTTGGCGTAGTCGGCGGATGCTCCAGAAGGCGCAGAACTTCCCATTGGCAGGAGAGACGGTCAGCGCTCACATTACTAAGAGGTAAGGACTCCTCTTTTTAAAAAAAAGGTCCCGACTCTCTCTGACCAATTGGGAAGTCTCTGTACCCTGTGAGAATCGCCCGAGATGATGGAGTAAACGTAAGTTCCTGAATTCCTCTGGCCCGGGGAAGACACCGGTGTATGTAATGGGTGGTTTGCTGTAAGCCCAGAATTCCGTCTGGCAGGTGGTGATTCGCGGTATTGTGTACAGGCGTTCGAAACTGGCGTCAGGTGTATGCCTTAATTGCACGTATGAAACTGGTGTCGGGTGTATGCCTTAATTGCACATACAGTATGAAACTGGTGTTGGATGTATGCCTTAATTGCACGTATGAAACTGGTGTCGGGTGTATGCCTTAATTGCACTGGGGTTTTGAACGGGTTTGGACCTTTACCGTGAGGCTCAGGATTGGTGTGGGCCTTAATTTTCCCCCGGGATTCTGAAGCTGAGTGGTGCCTTAAGGTAGGCACGTAATTCAGGACTAGTGTGGGCCTTAATTGCGCCCGGAGTTCTGAGGCTTGAGTGGTGCTTTGAATGCATGTATAATTCAGGATTGGGTCCTGAGGGCAGCTACGCTTTGATCGTGCACGAATAGGCGTGGCGTGGTTTTGTTTTGTTTTAAAGGGAACAGGAAAGACGTAGATGATACATGTATATTTTTCGTGTTTTCCTCCATTTAAAGGGAGCAGCAGAGACGTAGATGTATGTTTCTGGTGTATTTCTTGTTTGTGAACATATACACATGAACGATACATAAACACACCTCATAATAAAAGAGCAAAGCACGAAGTAGCAGGATTTAAAGGACGTTGAGACCCAAGAAACGCCCTGATTGAGCTCAGTGTGTAAGTCCACCCCGGGGCAAAAGCAACGATGCTGGCGTTCTGGGGATGGTGAATTACTGATCAGGGAAGGGGGTTTTCGAGGTCTCGTTCCTTGCCTGTGAACAGTGCGGTGTAAGTCTTTTCTAAAGGCTCTGAGAGACATTTAGATCTGGAGGTAACAGACGCCCATAGTTGAATAAGTGCAGGAATGCACCGGTTTTTCAAGTGAAAGCATCCCCCTACTGTATGAGCTGTTACCTCACACACGACAAAGTAACTCTTAAAGAGACCGAACATGTGTGTTAACTGGAGGTTTGAGAAAGTGGCGGAAGGGTCCGTTTATATATATTGGAAAAGTGCAAGTTGACGGAAAAGAAGGAAAAATATGGGAAAAGCTGAGTTTGTCAGAAGGAGTATGAGGTGAAGACGCCTGTAAAGAAAGCATATGAGTATTGGCAAAAGCACCAGGATGTAGCTGCCACCCTGGTGGGCAGCCGGCACCAGTGGTGGCAGATACATGAGAAGAAACAAAAAGAGAAATTGGGATGTGATTACTTAAAAGTGTGTTTACGGGGGGAAAAAAACTAAATAAATTAAGGAAAAGATACTTTTACTTGCTACGAAAGAGTATGAACAAAAGTGAAAAGAGGCAGTGCAGGAGAATCAGAAACTAAAGGAAGAATTAGTTCCTGGTCGCACTGCACTAGTTAATGTGTTACAACCATCAACTAAATTATATCTTGCTCTCCCATAGGGGAACAGACAGGCAGGAAATGAAAATAATTGGGATCAATTCCCACAGTGACCATATGGAGACGGGGGGTCTGAGTGGGATGACACCTGGTACGAGTGTGATAGAGACAGAACAGGGACTCCCTCTTAAAGGTGTTGGCATATGTATCAGCCAAAAAATGATAATCAGAGTTGGGTCAATAGTTCTATTCCATGATCCTGACGATAGATCTCCACATGGCTGAGGTCTGCGTTTGGGTCCTGGGGTAGGACTTTATTTACTTGTAGGATTAGTATTGCTTTATATGTATAATGGTAACTATCACTTGTACAAAAACATCAATCACATCTTGTTGTAACCATGGAACGCACAATGTCATGGTAATGCATGCCTGCACATCTAGAAAGGAAAGATCTGCCCTGACAATGTTTGTGTAAAAAATAGGCAGTACTGACATATGCCATATTTTATAAGGGGGGAATGAAGTAAGATGTGAAGACGGGGTTAATTTTAAGTCCTTTCTGTATGAAGATTAGACTTCTAAGGCTGGAGTTTATGGCAGGAAGGGGGTTAACTGATAAGGATTCTAGATGCGAGCTAGGAGAGCTAGGGAACCCCCTGGGGACTAACTGACCATTTGGCCAGGGTCTCTTAACTGGCCAAATACCATGACCCCCCACTTTACCATAAAACCGAGTGACGTCGGAAGCAAGTAAGAGAATACTATATGAACTAAAAGTTTGTACCGGCACTTTGAACAATACTTCGGTTCTGTTGTTTCTTGCAGGAAACAAGACTTCGGCTTTATTGTTCCTTGCATGCAATAAACTCATCTGTTTAACTTCATCTCGGGTTCCAGAACCTTATTCTTTCTGTTACAACTATATTGTTCTATGTTATATTAATATACTATATTAGTTCTGTAACAACTATATTGATGTATATAAGAGATATAGTTTAGTCCTGCATAAATATATGATAATTGATATGCAATTTGAGGAAAGACATGAAAACTCAATTTTTCAATATATTTTAAGTTTAAAAAATGACTATGCATCATTTTGTATTTTCAAAAAATGAGATACCATAGAAGGTGTCTGAGTACTTTTGCAAGGCATTTTTATTGCAAATTTATTTTTTAATAATAAATATACTTTCATGCTTATTAACCTGAAAAAACTATTGGTCATTCCATTAAGAGGAATACACAATGTCACTGTTCATAACCCAAAGGAAGATCCACCAATGAGGGACCCGCAGGGTAAGTACTAGGACAAATACTACTAGCACCTTCGACCAATAACCAGCTGTGATGTCACACTTTAGAAAACTAACACCCAACTCATTTTCATTGGTTACCTCACTGTCTCCTCATCTCTCTCCACCTAAACTGGCAATCCGACTTTTCCAACCAACTGTAGCAGCTGGTTGGAAAAGCAGTCCGAAACTTTTCTCCAAGACACAAGGCTGAGAGAGTGAGTCAGTAAAAAATTCTGCCTAAGATATAGTTTCTACAAGAAAAAAGAATATCTCACAAGAAGAAAACTTGTGTTTGCGAATCTACTGTATAGTTGGACTCTTTCTTTTTGTTGACATCCTGAATATCTGAGCATATTTAGTACCAAGCTAACCATGTTCTCCAACAGTCTACCTTGCAGCTGGGCTCAAGAAGATAACTGTGCACAGACTATTCTTAAGACTGAATTTCAGCAAGATGCTAACCTCTGGCAGAGCTGTCTGAGGGCCAACACTAGGCAAAGCTCTCTCTCACTTCTGTCTGCATCGGGACACTTCCTGCACAGAGCAAGCAGCTGCCAAGTTAGACCATGGACCAACCCTGGCCAGCTCTGTCTTCTCAGAAGTTTGAACGCATCAAGGATATTTGGCCAATGGTTCTTTGAGTATAAAACGTCTTTATGTAAATTATTATTCTTGATAGTTTAACTTTTATTCCAAACACTTTGATATTAAGTTCATGATAGTAAATGCATATTTAGTTGTATGTGAGAATATGAATATGATGTGATTATATGAGACTCATAAAACCTACAAGCTAGACTGTAACATGTTATACTCTACTGTATGTATTTTAACTCTGAAGTTATTCATTCTTCTACTTTGAATTCCTGTGTAAACAATCAGCCTTTATTATCACAACAGATTGTATGCAATTGTAATTGTATTAAGGTAGTCATGTACTCTCACAATTTACTGCTAGAATTTCTAATTGAAACAGTAAATTAAGACCCTCACATCACTGCAGCATAATGATGCAAAATGGTAGGAAAAAGAGGATTTTGGAAAATACCAAGATAGTAAGAGAATACTTCTAGACAATTAGAGGAATGTGGCTTGTGTATTTAAATGCATATTTCACTTAGGGGTTTTTTAAATAATCTTGGTATAGAAGAGGAAGAAGTGTTGCAGATATTAAATGCTGTTAAAATAAAGATCCAGATATTCTACTAGATGTTTTTAAAGAAACAATATACAGTACATTATGCTGTTCACATGTTATTAAACACTTTCTACAATTGCTAATGTAAAAAAAGGGTGGCACAACTGAACTGAAGGAATTAGAGACCAATAATTCATTCTTCTATTACATGTAAAGTTATAGAAACAAAAATTGAACTAGAACTAGAAGATCATATGGAAATAAGATCATGGATTAAATGTTGAATCTTTCAATTTGAAGTAGAGGATGTTCCTCCTAGATTGCAAAGACTCTGCTGCGTCATGCTTCTTTTTCATTTGCCACAGCGGCTTTCTTTCAGGCTATTCTGTTTTTTTGTAGCTTATTAGAATCATAGAATCTGTTATTTTTCCGGATCTTGTCTCGGGTACTGCCTGGCTCAAGCCAACTTTAAGAATCTCTAAGCTGACACACAGCCAGAGGTTGGGCTTCAGCCTGCATTGACCTTCCAACCTGTGAACAATGGAAAATGTAAACATATCACATTATGACTCACATAATAGTTTCATAATCTAATGGTGTGTAAGCTTGACAGGTGACAATTGTTCTAATTAAGTGGAGTTATTATGAGAAAAAAATATACAAGGATATACTGTATATTGGCTGCAAACTATTATATCAGAGGTAAAGAGACAAAAAAAGTAATCAACTATTTACATGATAAAAGTGCCCTAGAGAACCTGGATGGATGGGGACAAAAATTATTTTGACACATTAAATTAGTCTCCTAAATTAGTCTCAGTCTCCTACTGGTAAACTGCTTTCCTGTGAGTATACACTTCTTCCTCCATCACTGCCATTGTATTTTTATATCTTTAAGGGCATCACAATGCTGTGGCTCACAGTAGAACTATTGTTTATATATTTCATTTGAGTTTGCATCAGTAAGATTTGTACATTTGGATATCCTGTTATCCTTTGAAAAACAATTTCCAGGCTTTCTCTCAAGAAACATAATGTAACAATATTCTCATTACTTGTTCAAGTAATTGAAGCCCAATTAAAAATTAAGGAAAATTTTAAATATAGTATACATTATTTTATGTAGATTAGAAAAGTATACCTGTTTCCAATTTGATTCAAATAATACATTTGACATGACATTGGTCAAGGCTGCTTATTTTTAGGTTGACACAATGGGACTATTTTTCTGCATTGTTATAACCGAAACTGAGCAACAGACATCACTTATATCAGAAAACTACAGTGTTCCTCCCTGTTATGTTCCACTAATAAGCAGAGTTCTGTGACTGATGGACAGAACATGAAGTAGTCATTCCCTACAGGAAGGACAGTGTTTTTATGAGCTGGCTGAATTTATTTATCTGGGGTTATTAACTCTCTTCTGTCATTTAACAACAATTTGCTTTATAGAAAGTGAGATTCTGTTAACGACATAAGGTAGGGGAAATCCCATATAAAATCTAAAGCATTAGTAAGTAAAGTAAAATACAGGCCATTTTCTACTTACAATATTGGATGACTGGGAGTTTTCACCCCCATGGTCTTTGGCTGTAGGCCAGCCATATTTACGTCACACTCTTGTAAGAAGGAACAGATGTTAGAGGAAGCACTTAGGCTGTCTGACTGCTTTTCTGCAGCTTTAATATAATCCATATATTTTAGGAATTATGTGGTGTTTTCACTGCCGCATATAGTTCAGTTGTATTTAATTATATTTTAAAGCCATTCAACAAATGCATGTTTATTATTCATATTTTGTGTCGTTGATATAATTACTATTATGCAGATATATATCACTGGAAGTTAATTCCTAAGAAGGTCGAGAAAGTATGAACACATAAACCTGGATTATTTACAGATTTCATGATGTTGGTTTCAGTAGTTCCTAATACCACATTAATAAGAATATATTCTTGGTCCTCATGGTTGAATCTTTGCTTGAAGTTCACTATCTGACTGAGGGACCTTACAGAGATAGGTATATTCATTCTCAAATCATTGAAACAATATTCATTGCACACAGACATGGGCTACTCAGCTAACTGAATGGCTCATTAAGGTAAATTAATGTGGGTTTGCCACAACAAAGTATTTGAATACTTTTGCAACCATATTTTTTGCAGTTTTCATCCAAATTAATTAGCTATGTACGGTATTTCTTTTTGTTTTTTGCTTTGAATATGTGTGACCTTCCTGTTTTCATCTTTGCAACATCGCTCGTATCCATTCATATTTCACCAATCCAATGCAGAAAAGTTAAATCATGTCTGTCTTTTCCAAGTTTGATTATTGTAATGCATTGCTTGCTGATGTTTCCAATCTTACTCTTAACAATTTGCAGCACATTCATAACTCAGCTGCTCAAATATTAAATTTAAAATTCATGAGCATATATAATGCTTTATTATTTATATTTTAACTATCAACTTTAGTTCAAGATTTAAAATTAAATGAACTATATTTGTACACCTAACTCTTATTGATTATTTTACTGTAAAGCACCATGAGAGTATCTTGAAAGGCCTTATTATTATTATTTTTTTCTTTCTTTTTTTAATGTTAATTTAAAAAGAATATAGTGGCAGCATGGTGGTGCAGTGGTCAGCATTGCTACTGTACCTTACAGCACTAGAGCCCTGGGTTCAACTCCTAGGTTGATAGCTGTATGGAGCTTGTACAGATGCATGAGGTGTGTGTGAGGTATCATGTGGCATAATATTATTTTACTATGTAAAATACTATGATATATAAAATTAATTAAAAAATCAATATTGTATTCAATATTTATTTTTATTAGAGAAATTGTCTTTATTATGCCCAAGGGGCTTTTTGTTAAAGTAGTACAACTTACATATTAATAATAATAATAATAATTAATTGCTTACACTTATATAGCGCTTTTCTGGACATTCCACTCAAAGCGCTGTACAGGTAATGGGGACTCCCCTCCACCACCACCAATGTGCAGCATCCACCTGGATATGATATTGAAATGAAAACATGAGAAACGATTACTGGCCTCCTGCATTGCAGGGGAGAATGCTACAACTAAATGGCCAATGTGTCAGTCTCATTGGGTAAGCTAAATTATAAACTACGGGCATTGTCTTTTCTATTTTCTAGACGCATTTCATTTTCCATTACAACAATAATGACAGCAAATTTTCATGGGAAATGCAGTTCAAATGAGCAGGTAAAACATTTCCAAAATAATTACAACAAATAACTGAGTTAAAGAATTTGATGCAAAAAACGTTTATACAGAAGGTGGAGTACCGTTGTGTTCCCTGTTTTTTATTTGGCAAGCCAAATCATACTGCTGTACTGCACACCAAGCTTACAGCACACATTTTGAATGGTGACATCTATGCCAGCAGCCATATCACCCTGCAACTCACAACTGGCAACCCACTGAAGCTAAGCAGGTGTGAGCCTGGTCAGTACCTGGATGGGAGACCTCCTGGGAAAAACTAAGGTTGCTGCTGGAAGAGGTGTTAGTGGGGCCAGCAGGGGGTGCTCACCCTGCAGTCCATGTGGGTCCTAATGGTCCTAATGCCCCAGTATAGTGACGGGGACACTATACTGTAAACAGGCGCCGTCCTTCGGATGAGACGTAAAACCGAGGTCCTGACTCTCTGTGGTCATTAAAAATCCCAGGGCGCTTCTCGAAAAGAGTAGGGGTGTAACCCCGGTGTCCTGGCCAAATTTCCAATTGGCCCTTACTAATCATGGCCTCCTAATAATCCCCCTCTATGAATTGGCTACATTACTCTGTTCTCCTCCCCACTGATATCTGATGTGTGGTGAGCGTTCTGGCGCACTATGGCTGCCGTTGCATCATCCAGGTGGATGCTGCACATTGGTGGTGGTGGAGGGGAGTCCCCATTACCTGTAAAGCGCTTTGAGTGGAGTGTCCAGAAAAGCGCTATATAAGTGTAAGCAATTATTATTATTATTATTATCTATCTGTTCTTGTGTTTGGTGGTTTTCTCCTGGTTCTCCAGTTCCCTCCCACACTGCAAAAATACAGGTACACTGGTAGGCTAATTAGCCTACAGGAACTACAGCCCTGGTTTGAATGTGTGCCTTACAACACACAGACACAAAGATCACAAGATCAATCTGTTTAATATATTTCACCAATTAAAATGTTCATGTCAAGTATTTACAACAGAATGAGCTGTTAATAAGTACTAAATGTCAATGAAAAGTAAAATGGTTTAAATGATTCAGAAATTTTTCCAAATAGAAACTAATACAAATGTGTATTCTTATTTCCTGTACTTCAAGGAAAATTAGTTTCACAAAAACTTTAGTGTTGTGTATACATTTTTACTAGAAGTCCACATGAGGCGTTTTCCAATGAAGATAAATAATTCTATATTCAACTGGAACAAAGTCCATCACAGAGTCAAATATTAACATTTATTACTGTATGTGAAGAAAAGTTTGGGAAATTTACTGTAACCGCTTATCATACTGTGACTTCTATGAAGGGCATCATGTCAAACCAATTAATGTATAGTGCATCAGATTTGTACTGTAGATGCTGGTCCTGTTGACAGATCTTGTTCAGTTAAGATTTATCTTAATACTTTTTACACATAAATCTTTAGGAACAACACATGACTGACACATTTTGCAGTTTGTTTGTAAATATCAAATTATCACATACTGTATTACCACATATATTTGTAGTGTGCTCTCTGAAGGCACCAGTTCTGTAGGGTTTGGGCGTTTACTGGGACAATTATTAATTGTAGCAGTAAATCACAAAATTGATTCTTTTGATGGCTTTAGAATCCAACCATGCGATATAACTCAAACAACGCACACACACAGGTACTAATACACGAGGATACATTTATTAATACATAGAATATGCATATAAACCTAACAGATCTTATCGAGAGGGTTATCAGAATACAAAAGGTATATATTCAGTCAGTTACAAAGAGTTACATATATCAAGAGGACATACGTTCAGTATATCATTCATTTAGACCGTTTCGTAAATTAACTTGGTTATAACTTCTACATTAGATACTTTAAAACAAGTACATAACTCTTAGGAATTAAATTGATATCAACTGGTTGGGATAACAATTGAATTCTCGAGCTGTAATGCATTGAAGTTGAATACTCATCCAATCTCTGGGGATTCAGATCTCCTGCGGGCACAAAGAAACAGTTGCAGGCTGTTGCTGTCAAATCCGCGCTCTCTGGCTCCATGCCAGGCTGTGCTGTGGGGCTTGCGACGGTGCGCTGCTGACGCTCACTGGCCGGCTAGTTAGTGTTGGCTTTAACTAGCAAAGTTTGCGCACAGGAGAAAAGATGACTGTGGATCCCAGCAGGTCAGGAAGAGGACCGGTTCATTCCTGATGAAGAGCTAGTTCTGAATAGTGATTCAGCTGTCCACAGTTCTGACCTGTTCACGAGGCCTGCTGCTGGTGCTAACCTCGGGTGGATCCTCTGGTTACTCTCTGGCAACCTCCGCTCTAGACTTTTAGAACAAAGGAAAGTTCTGGCACTCGGACACACTGGCCGTTCCGTGGTTGTCCGGGCTGAGTCTCAGGATGGTCAGGAGGCGCGCTGCGAGAATGTCCTGCCCTTGGGAGCCTTCTGCTCCTGGGCCGTCCTGCCCTGGAATTCTCCTTTGAATTCCCTTTAGAATTGTCCACAATTCTCCCAGGCCCTCTGTGTTGTCTGTTTTTACCTGGAGGAACTTCAGCTCGTTCATTGGCTGAAAGTTCCATGGGCAACAGAGTCCCACGTGGGTTACTCGGCCCTACCAGTCCCTGATTGGTTGATCAAGGTGAGATATGAGTCACTTACTCCTGACACTTAGGAATGCAGTCCAGATGTCCATCTGGCACTCCCTAGACAGATAGGCGCCAATGGATGACCATTGATCATGATAGCCAGGCTTAGCTAAGTGCATCCCCCTTTGGGAGCTGTCCCTTATCAAAGGAAACCTTAAATCAGCCTGCATGAATAGTTTCTCTGTGGCTGCACCACAGAGATGAACAGAGATGGGGCCTCATTTGGGAAGGCTCAGAACACTTAATTCTTTCTTATTAACAGGCATTGCCGCTACATATTTAAATACAAGACTTATTGGCAGATATCCTTTAATACTTCAAGATAATTGAATGCATAACCATAAGAAAGTAATTAAACTCAGTATGGGAGCTATATTATAAAAATGGTTTCTATTTAAAAATTAGATGGAATCAAATACTTAAGTTCCATATGAAGGACTGCACATTGCATTACTTTGTTCAAACCTTTATTATTTTACATACACATTATTTCCCCCTCAATTTGATTAAGCAAGCTCAAAATAATAAACACAGAATTATGCTTCAATATTTTATTACTCAGTTCTCTGTACTCTGAAGAATTATAAACATTTTTATTCGCAGGTTTCACCTCTTGAATAACATGTATACCACTTTTTATATTTTATTGACGTGTCAAGTCACATAAAGATGAAATATTAAACCTAGAGATGTTTTCAAAGGACATGCCATACTGAACAAATTGAAAATAATGGCAATCACAGTTCATACTAGTACAAATGACTTTTTTTCCCTTCTTCCTCCCATTTCTTAAAACAATCTGCAGTTTTTCCCCAAAGAGCTTCTGCTCGCTGCGATACACATTCTGGACACTTAATCCTTCTTTTCATTAGGCCCACGCACCTTTCCCTTTGATGAAATAAAGCTTAGTCTCCACATTAAGATTAGCATTAAGAAAGCTCTTTCAAAATTACATATTTTTTTACAAAGTATAGGCAAATGTGAATGCTGACTTAGTTCTACAAAAACACACATTCACACATTCTTTCTTTCCTTTATTTACGTTTTCCAGGTATCTGAGTGTAATAATCCTACTCTCAAATAGGATAAACAATAAAAACCCATAAAACAATAAATCATAACCAAAACACAATTTGGATGACAGAAATCCAACCTTATTAAGGTACTAGATTTTTTTTTCTTTTAACTTTAAAAACACAGAGGTGTACTGTATATTTGTACTATACTACTTCAGGAACAGTATACAATAAAGCTGTGCTACAGTAGCTTGTGTTGAGAACACTTGTTCACATTACATTTTTCTTCAGGGTTTAGTTTCTGAGAATCATGGTGGGACATTTCAACTTAAATAAGTTTGTAGTTTTCCTTATTGCTTCATTTTGAAGGGATATGGAAAAGAACAAAGAGAAATGTAAGTTTTGGTTTTGTAAATGGAACTGAGTAATATTCAGAAAGTTTGGCTATTGGACTGTTCCTGGATTATTTTCCTCATTCCCAATTGACCTGCACCTGGGCTTAATCTGCTACATGGTCTGAACATTAAAAAAACTGTACACAGTATGGGCTTCACCCAAAAGTACTGATATTTACAATAAATATCAAGCACATTTGGTTATCAAATATTCCAGTTTATATTAAGGAAAATAGATTTTTTAATTCACATAGCATAATATGTAAACCTATGAATTACTGACTCAAATGTTGCACACTCAAGATGATGCAAGATCATTTTCAAACATTTATTTCAGTGTCCTGAAATGACACTGTTTTATTTTCTGCACTTTTCAAAATATTTTATCATAGCTACATTTACAGGCAATATATGATTAATGTTTACAATGACTTACATGTTTCATTTTCTTTTTACAACTGACTCATTTAGTGAAATAACATTCCAGTTTAGTCAGGACTAAGATAGCAAAATGTTAAAGTTTTTCTGTAAATATCCTGTGTGAAAAGCAGAAAACAGAATTTAGTTGTAAGCATTAGTTTCTTTCCTGTTAGTCCACTTTTCAGCATAAAACAAAACTAAAAGTGGTTATTTTCAAGACAGCTTAAACCTGAATTTCATACAACCAGTTTACAGGGCACTACTATGCAGGAGACTTTTATTTTTATGTGAAGCTATTGTAAATCCACTTACACAAGATAGCCCCAAACATCTTGTATTACTTTAACACTGGCAATACAAATATTAAGAGCATTTTTGTACCTTCTAGAAAATAAGGAAAGTGAGCCCTATACGGTTTACAAATATCCACACGCTGTCAGATACCTACACTGATGTATAGTCTTATCAAAATGTCCTGTGATTTAATAGCTGTACCTTTATAGAGAGATAGATTTCTCCTTTGATGGCCATCAATCTGATTCACAACCCCTCATTCTGAGACTAAGAAGCTGCCAAATGGTAGTCATGCACAGACTGATAAATTAGTGTCTTCCATCACAACATGAGCAGGACCAGAACACGTATACCTCATGTCGAGGTGCCAGGTGATGCATGTGAACAAAGAGGGTTTAATAATACATGATGTTATCTCCAGAACATAGTCTTATTAATGTACAGTATTACATAAAAGAACCAGATAAATGTCGACTAGAGATTTTGAATTTGAACCTGCGCATACTCAATTGATTGAGCTGATCAAAGACAAGCTGCTCTTAGATGAAAAGGGAATGAAATATTTTATTACATTATTGTATGGCCTTCTAGGTTTCTCTCTTTAAAGAATTTAAGTTACTTTTCCAACCTCTGTAAAGTACAGTATTTAAAATGACATCCTGTATGACTCATTGCTAATTTTTCCTCTAATTTAAAATCAGCATCCCAGAAAGAGGTTATGTGTCCTTTTTAAAATGCTATAAAACTTACAAGAAACATTTTTCAGTTTTCATGCATACAAGCCTCACATGACCTTCTATTTATGAGAAACCTGTACAGTCGGAGGGTGTGTACTGTATGGGTTTCCTGACAAATTAACTTGGTACTTGTTTATTTGGTTCTTCTGAACACTTTTTTTTCCAAATGATATGCTGTATAATATGCTTTTAATGACCTCTTTGTTCCCATCAGTATATATCATGGTGAAGATGGACTATCAATCAACACAGAAATATTACTGTTTACATTCAGTTAGTTTGGTGAACAATGACACAAACTACACAATAAATAATGCTTGGATAAAATAAATTTAGCATTATATTTATCACAGTCTCCGCAATGGTAAACTCTTTAAAGAGAAAAACTGAAGAATCTGTCCTAAAACTGATATTTTTGGTTCAGAGTCTTTCTATTTTTAGAAAGACGCTCATTACAATAAGTTGTTAGAAAAAGGAAATGTCTTCTGGACAGAAAAAACATATTAAACCTTATGTGTATTATATTAATTTATATTAAGTATATTAATTTAAGATCTGCTTACAGCCTTCCTCAGATTAACTTTTGATAGAAAAAAGATCCTACTGTAGTTCTGTATACATTATATACACTGTATATGTACAGACCTACATCCAGAAAGCAACAAAAATAACCAAAACATCTGAACAGACTAATTAAATGGCGAGCAGAATTTAAATTAAATAATCAATGCAAAGAAATACATTTAGTTTTTATGTTTGTTAGTCATTGTTTAAAATCTAACACAATCTATAAATAAAAGAGCTAGTTAGAATAAACTAGAAATGTGAAAAAAGCTCTCAAAATCCAGCAAATAGGGTGATTATTTACAACAGTCTAAACAGTGGGAACATCTGTATATTTAAATTGTATGCATCACAACACAAAGTTTGCTCTAAATAGCAATAAGGATCCCATAAATGGAGATCATTCTGTGTGATATTGACTAGTATTTACTTAAACTAGTTATATGCACTAATGTATATTGCATGTAAAATCATGAAAACACTAAGCAGGAAAACAAAGCAAGAAAGTGATAGCTGGCTAATACACATACAGTAAATGGAATATCAGAAGAAAAATACTGTTTTCAAAAACTTCATCACATCTGATAAAACCAAAATGTGTAAAAATGTCATTGATACTCCTGGACACAGCATAAAAAAAGGACTAAGTTCAAGCTTCATGTGAAATAATCTACAATGGGTCAAGTACATTCTGTAAAGAAAAAATAGTGGTATAGTTAATTAATAAAGTTTTGATCAGGTGGATTATACTAGCCTAATTGTTTCAGAACATTTCTTCATCTGTAAATTTAATGTCCCTTTTCCAGATTGCTCCCATTATGCCTGTAATATGAAAGCATAAACTGAGGAAACAAACCTATGTATTTGGACCTGGAGTCCACCAGATTATACACAGGGTGTGAAGAAAACCTCATTCTGCTGTGGGCATGTATTGTAGAATGACAAATAGCCCGTAGAATAGAGAAATAGCTTGTATTGAGATTGTACGTCCTGGAATGAGTGCAGACCTTTCTCCTTAAAAACATTTGTTAAAATGTACTGTAGATCCCTTTATTACATCATAGTGAAACAGAGAGACACCAATTACTGTTAGGGAATTTATGATTGTGGACAACAAGAGAGTTAGGAATGCCATATTTTCTGTTATTTTTCCACCAAGTCATAATTACACATTTATTGGGCCAAAACGCAATCTAAGGGGAACAATAATATAAATTAAATCTGGAAGGCTATAAGGAGAACTATAATCTATGATGGAGTCCTCTAGCAGAATCTGTATGTTACTCTGTACCTACAGTACAGTATATAGTGATAGGAGCTGTGAACTCCTACTTAATCCACATGCTAAACTCTAACTTGCATGCTTGCTTTAGCACAGATGCTTCTCCCTCTCAGTACTAAACTCCCATCTTCTGTACCAAACTCCCTGATAAGGAAGGAATGTTTTAAGTGCTTGCTGAGTCCCTGAGTTTCTTGAGAAAGTGCAAATATGTTGCTCCTTGTATGCATACAATAAAGCTTGACTTGACGAACGGACACTTCAGGCTCCAATCTCTTGGTTTCTGCATCTGTAAGGGGAACACTAGTATAAATTAAATCTGGAAGTCTATAAGGAGAGTCCCAGCCTTTCTTTATGTGTTTCCCAATTCTGGAGTATTCCATGTGTCATTTGCTTTTCATTCCAATCGACCTTTGCTGGTTTGGCTCTTCCAACCTTTAAATAAAACTGTTTGTAGCTAAAAACCTATTTACCTATTTTGGTCCTTAAGTAGTAGAGTAAAATTAGAAATTAGTATGTCATCTGTGACAAAGACTGGGTTTAACCAACAGGGCCATGCAATGCTAACAATACTAATTATGAAAGTGTTTGACATAGTCATTCCTACCTGTGTCTGCATATAACTATAATTTAATTATCAGTTTGTTCATTTAAATAATTCAATAAGACAATTAATTCATTAAGAGCTCGGTTACAGGTGTACAGGTATACAGGTATACAGGTGTACGCTAGGACAGGGATTGCAAAATTACTAATTAAATGGATGTCAAGTGTGGCACTCCATGGGGGTGTGTTCAGCATGGAGGCGGAGCCCTGGATTAAGGGCGGCGCGTTGTCTTCGCAACCACAGCTGTTCTGGCTAATTAATGACAAGCCGCAGGTGTGGGGCTCTTTAAGAACATACTGAACTCCTCCCGGAGTGATGAGCAGATCCCTGGAAGGGGAGGACCATTTCAGCAACAGTCACAGATGGGATTGTGACTGAGTGTAAGGCCATTGTTTTTCCGTTCTTTTTTATTTTCATTTTCATTTTCTTTTTGCCTGTCTTGCCATGCATCTCCACCGGGGCAGCTGACTCTTTTGCACAGGTTGAGTTTGAATTTTTATTTTTGGCCTTTTGGCGCTCCCTGGTCTTCCAGACTGGACCCCATTAAATATGGTAAGTCCAGTCTGGTTACTTCTGTGCTTAGCGGTTCTTTTTCCCAGGCTTGACCCCATTAGATAGGATAAGTCCAGCCGTGCTGCATTTTTTTTTCCTTTATGTGTTTTTTTCCAGTTTTTGCTAACCTCATGCCTCCGCCCCCTCAGAAGGAGTGTTAACTTGTATTGGTGCTTGATGTGGCTCCTCCCCTCCCACATTGTCACACAAGGTACAGGGATGTAAAGGTTGAATGAGATGGACATCACAAAAATGAGTTGAAAATGTTTTAGATCTAGTCCCCTATCAGAAATTGAATGCTGCTGAGTGGAGCATCACTTCTCCATTATGAATTTTAGAAATTCCAGTGTGCAATCCTTCACAATTGTACACCATTCAAATAGAAAAGACAGAAAGGGAAATCAAAGAAATAATAATATTCAAATGATGAAGATTAAAGTTTGAACAGAATGGGGAACATGTTGAAGTCTGCATCTACTTGTTTAAACGTTAACTGTTGTAATGGCATGCAAATCTCAATACCAAGGTATCCAAAAGGCTTGAACAGCAGCACAATCAGAATTAATCTGTCTTTCTCCCTTGTAAACTGTTATACTAGTGATGCAGACCAATTGATTTTATATCCAGATGGAGTAATGAAATCCCTACAAATAGATCACAGATGAAGCACAGAATTGCAAACTGTCTACTATAACATATCACCAGCATTGAGCAATATGATATGTTGAATATCGTTAAAAGAAATAGGAACAGACATAGTAATTTCTTTTAGAAAGTTTGATCATGTGTGAAAAATACCTATCATTAACACTTTTGCTGCAGAGTTGACATACATTATATAAGACTTTAACCATATTTAAGAAACCTGATTCTTACCCTTTATGATGTAGGGCACACCACTCAAGCTAGTCAAAAGCCTTACTTGAAATCCAATCAAAGAGCTGCACAGAAGAATCAATGGGGAGGAGGCAGTTAATATTATCATATGAAATACACCCTTTATTAAAGACATTCTGATCGTAATAGAATAACTTGCTCATTTAGATGTTCAACTGGTATGATAGCACCTTAACGTCCAGTTTAGACTCTAAAAAAGTCACAGAGATAAAGGAAAGGTTCAATGATTTTTGTGCATCCATTGATTAGTTTCAACAGTGTTTTATTTATTTAATAATCCCTCTTATACTTCACATAATTGTGTTTTGGTTTTCTTCTTAGTCTGTTCATTCATTGGTATGAATGCAAATGCAAGTGCAAATGTTGAACAGTGTAAAATACATGTATAAATTACATTCTGTTAAATTCACTATTTATAAGACAAATGTCAGGACATATACAAAAATATCAACACACTTCCCATCACACCCTGCTTATCTTTTTTCTCTTGTAACTCAGACCTTGAGTCTCCAGTGTTTTGTTGCAGGGTGGTTTGGAAGGCAATCTGAAGGACCCAGCTGGTATAGAATCTGGTGAAATCACTACCCGTGAGCAGTGGGTCACTGTGAAAGGAAGGGCACCATGATAGCTGTGATGTACAGGGTGTTTTCCGTGATATTGAGAGAGTGAGATTTGGAGACTATAGTGTTAGTCTTTGAAGACTGATATGGCTGGGAGCCAGCTGAATTGCTGTTTGGGGAATAGGGGAATCCAGAAACTGACAGCTGTACAAAGAGATTCAGGGTTCAGAAACCTTTGCCTGACCTACAACAATGATATTTCACTAATCTGGGTTTGCAGTGCGAGAAGAGAGAAGTCGTGACAACAAGTCTGTGAGATACAAGATCCTATGGCCATTTACACTTTAGATAGAGAATGTTTGGACTGAACCCAGAGCAGCAATGTCTGTTCTACACCGTGGTGTTGCGACTAGAATTACACACAATATTTTCAAAGAGACCTGAATAGTGCATAGAATATTTTTAATATAACGTCTCTTGATTTAATCTCACACTTAGAACTATATAATCTAACATTTTGTCTGTCTTTTTTTTTGCTACCTCACATTAACTACCAGATGTGATACCCGGCACTTTTCTAGATTAACATCACCTATAAGGTATTTGTCCTTAAGTTCTGTCTTATTTTACTCTTGATTTACCTAAGTCTTTGTTAATTTGTTTCTTCTAAAGTATTTGCTAATTCTCCTAATATGATATCATCTGCAAGCATTCATTAACTATACCATAATCTGGATCACTGATCTACATTAAGAAGAGCAGCTATCTTAGTAGAGGTCTAGAGTAAGCCATCTTGTGGTGAGCAGTGAAGGACAAATGCAGCAAGGCTGAATTCAAAGCAACACTAGGGACCTGGTTGTTCTTCTCTCAAAACATCCCAAAACACTTCTTTAAAATTTAGTAGGAATACCATCGATACCAGGAGATTTACACTTTCTCATGCCCCAAAGTACTGTATGTCTTAACCCAGATTGAGCTGTAGTTGCATTTATTACAGTTGCCTACAGTGTGCTGGAGAAAGGTTGTGTGAAGAGATTGGAGAAATTAAAATACATTCTTGCATTACTGAGTGTCTAAACTGTATAATTTATAATTAAAAAAGTTGAAATATGGAGTCTATCTACATCTTATCTGAAATTAACATCCCCTATGCTGATGAAATGACAGAAGCATCTGCAAACTTGGCGCAAACAAGTGCCATTAAAATAATTAATATAAAATAATGAGGTTGCAAAGTACTAAAAATGTAAACATTCATACTACATGTTGTGCCTCTGGTTAATTCATTTTTTGTAGGATATAAATTTCATAACAGAAGTTAAAAATTGCAACTGAGTTTACATTTCTGGTTAAGGACTGCATCTGTCATCAGTCATCAGGTTGTCAGGGACCAGTTTGTCCTTGCAATTAACTCACCAAGTGGATTTGAAAAGCATTTAAGCAAAGATCCAGAGTTTAGGTAAATACAGATTATAGATGCGTACAGTAAAACTTCCTGAATCTGAGCAATCCCAATTGAAAGCCATGGTCAGCTATGTGGATTGGGTAAAGTTTGAGAGACTAAGAAAATGGTCATCAAGGTCACAAATCTGTGTAGAACATGTATCATGCTTGATATGGTTAATTGCAATATTTAGCTACTGAATACATGTCAGATCCGTGCCTGATCTTTCAGATGTCAATACACCACTTTCTCAGTTGCCTGGGAAAACATTAATTTATTTGTGATACAAATATGATTTTGTTCCTGATCAAGAAACGTCTTCCTGGAGGTGAAATCCAGTACAGATCTAGTTTCTCCATCAACAAAGAGCTGAACCTCTAAGGGGATGTGTCTAAGGCTCGTGCCAATGTTGCAGTACCACAGACTTAATTCAGCTGTTTATTCAACCAAATTGCACACATTCATTATAGAAACAAAAAGTTCTGCTTGTTTACAACAATTTATTACTGTATGTCTATGGTCATAAGATCAACATGATCTGATTCTGCAAATGTTTGGAAATCCTAATGTACTGTAGAAACACCTTGCAACAGTTTTCTTAAAGAATGATGTAACTATGAGGTCAACTTTCACCATTTCACCATGCAGGAAAAGTCATCCCAAAAGCAGACAGTTTGTAAAGAAAGTCTACAGTTAACTGTGTGGATTAAATGACATTTGAAAAAATTGTAATTTTTGTCATTTTGCAAATAAAACCTTGTCAGTCTAACATTGATTGGAAAATTCTAACACTAACCACAATATGTTGATTAAATGTGTTAAATATTGATGAATGTACTGAAACATCAAGCTTGATGTATCAAACAATATTTGATCAGTTAGAGCATGACAACATATTGAATTTGATCTATTCATTTCCAGCTCATTTGACAAGTAAAAAGGAGAATGGTGAGTGCATCCAGAGCAGTTGTGTACTTGAGCAATGTCTAACCTTGAACATGTTTTTCCAGTATATGAGACACTAACAGAGTGACCTGAATAAAAGTAAACTGTATCTCAGCATAAAGCCTGTCTCTGTTCTTCAATGAGCATCTGCCATTTCTCAACTCCCTTGGCACGAGTGATCATCCAAAACTTTATGACTACACAAACTGTGTTTGTTTATTTACTTAAGGGTGACACCACATATTCACATAATACATTATTGTGAACCTAAAATTTGAATTTGATTTTTTGTGTCATTATTTGTGAGCATACTGATGATAAATATATAAATTCTTATAAACTGCATTGCTTTGATATCTCTACACTGTATGTATAGAATTAAGTTTTTAATTACTTTATGTTTATAGACAATGCAGAGAATTAAAACTACTGACCAGACAAATGTGAATTCCATGTGTTGCTGCCAGTGTGAGAGTCAGGTCACGATCCAGAGTAGCTTCATTGTACTCATTGTGACAGCCAAGGACAAGCTATACCAATTCAGTAGCTTTTGGATAACAAGTTTTAATCCTTTCTGTAAGACATCTCATGCCCTTTTAAAATGAATAAACATGAATATGGTTCAGAGATGTTGCTGTGTTATGGAGTACTTAGCAAATGTGTTTCACCACATCACCATTTTTTTGAGTTAACAAAGCTTAGGACTGTAAATGCTGGGATCTTGCATTATATGTACAGTACATACTGTACATACATCACTACAATTTTGGTTCTATGAATATTGTATAAATGGTATAGCAATATCTATAATTAGTATGTTTTCAGATTAAAAAAAAACTATGGCACTGCATCTACCACTATACAACAATAGGAGTAGTAGTAGTAATAATAAAAACATACTGTACCTATAAAAGTACAGTAGTAGTCAATTAACTCAGTGTATATATATAATATTTTACAAACGAGGACAAAAGATCTCTCATAAAACAAATTATTTTGTCTTCTTTTCTACCAATGACTGATATATAAGCTACAGAATTAAATTATAATTTTCCATCACTATTTTGAAGCAATTACATTGTTTTCAGATGATAAAAGGAGTTTTTCTATACGAAAAATGAATACCGGATTATCTACTTTCTGTATGCAAAATATTTTTCATGATTTAAATTTAAAGTTAAATTATCCCGATTACTCATTGCTGAAATTTACATTAAGATACAATATAGATTATCTCAATATAGTTATAAACCTGAAAGAAGCACTACTGTATGCAATTTCTGTTTATTTAACCCTGAAGCACCACAAAAAAAATAAAAAATAAAATAATAATAATATACAGTACCAGTCAAAAGTTTGAGTACACCTCCTTGAAACCAGGTTTTTCATGATTATCTGTGCTTTGAACTGCTTAAAAATTGTCTATAAACACTTAATATCTAATTAAATGATATGTGTACTTATCATCTTAAGTGGACTGCATTGAAAATTTTAATTTTTCATTTTCAATAAAATGAAAACCAAAGCAAGAGGATTTCAGTCTGAAGCCCTGGTTAGTTAAAAGTCAGAAATATGTATAGCATGATGTTAGAACACCAAAAGAAGTTTAAAATTCTTTGGTAGATGTTCTCACAGTTAACAAGCACATTACCAAATTCAAGACAAAGTGCAAGAACTTTGCAAGTGTCAGTAACTGCTGTGGCCAAGACTATCAATAGATATCAAGAAACTGGCACTCATGAGGACCGAAAAAGATCAAGCAAGCCAAATTAGAATCAGAGAATACCTTCATTACAGTCACAAGTCTGCGAAACTGGTGACTAACTTCCCTTGAAATACAAGCTGGAATACTACCAGGAAGAATTGCTGCAAAGAAACCATTGTTAAGAGTGCAGAATAAGAGGAAGAGCCTTGCCTGGGCCAAAAAACACTTTTTGACCTTTGATAATTGGTAACAAAAGATACATCTAACACAAAAGGTAAATGAGGTAACATGCTAGTTAACTGTGAGAACATCTAACAAAGACAATTTTAAACTTCTTTTAAAACCTGGTTTCATGTACTGTAGGTATACTCAAACTTTTGACTGGTACTGTATATACAGTATATAGTTCAGGTGGGTAGCTGCGCCAGCATGCGTAGGCTGCAAAGGAACAAGTAATAGGTTTATTCCATGCTGAAAAAAATAAGAAAGAAAACAACGTTTCAGCCGTGGAGCCTTCTTCAGGTGTCAAATATACAGTATATACAGTATATATACACACACACCTGTGTATACTCATCTTGTGTAACATCATATTAAAATATTGCTATTTTTTGTGTTGAGTAATACGTCAGAATCACATTGTCTTGTCTTATACTGTATTATGCTCTATTACTACATACCACTTCAATGTCAGATCTATTCAATATGTACAATAGCACTATTTCACCTTTCCAGATCGTGTCCATTGAGATCAATATACTGTAACATTCAGCAGGCTGAAATGTTAATAGCAATTGACAGTTCAAGACTTCCACTATTAGGACAAAATATTAAATAAATAAACATTTCAAAAAGGTATTTGTCTCTGTGGAAAGAGAAATGTAGTGGTATGTATGTAATGACCAATATTTCATGCTTTCTTTTGATTTTTGTTCTATAGTGTGTTACACGCGTCTTAAAAGAAAATACTTCCCCTCCCTTTTAATCTAAATGCTTTAAGATTTTTAATGAACAGGCTTTTCTACATGATCTGGTTTGATTAAACTGGAGGAAAAATGCTCTCATCCCATCAGTGCCTGGACCTCAGTCAAAGATTGTTTTAGAAATGCTTGCACCAATTATATGGTTCAGAGGCACAAAATCTAAAAATCCCTTGGTTTATGCTTAAACTATCATTTTTAACTAACTTGGAAAACAAAGTGGTCCTCTACAACTTCCATTAATTGTCTTTGCTTAAAATACTCTACACTAGGGAACTAATACAAGACTAATGTCCAGTACAAGCAGTGTGTAATCTACTGTACATGGGTTATGTGGCAAAACAAAAACTAACGGTTTAGCAGTAGTTATATGCTTTTACCTTAAAGAGACTCAATGTGGTCAGTATAACTACAGGAACAAAAAACACATCATGGTGTGAGAAGTGAAGAACATGCTGAGTAAAACCTGGAAAATGGAGATACTGAAGCTGAATAATTAAAATACTAATATTAAAGTAAATAAGGAAAAAAAAACATACACAATCATATGGAATTTCAGTATAACTATAATAAACTAGAGAATGATGTTATGTTATGAGGTTTTCCATGTTATGATCAATAACATGGAAAATAAATGGAAAGTGACGAAAATGCTTCCAATTTTTACAGAGCCAAGTTTCACAGCCTTTGAATGATTTCGAATCTCATTGGGCCTGTTTGACAGGGAGCAAGTGTATCAAGTTAATTCATTCATTTACATCATGCATGAAAAAGCTGAT
Source organism: Lepisosteus platostomus (assembly GCF_059453375.1). Lineage (NCBI taxonomy): Eukaryota > Metazoa > Chordata > Actinopteri > Semionotiformes > Lepisosteidae > Lepisosteus > Lepisosteus platostomus. The sequence continues at coordinate 45,567,531 of NC_142619.1, forward strand.
GATATCAAGAGCAGAGTCACACTGACTGAAGAAAAAACAACAATGATGTGCTAAAGGACTTTGGAATTCATTTTCTGAAACACAATACTATATATGAATATGCCAAGTTTAATAGACACTGTTTAATAAACAGGAGCTGGACAAAGCAGTGAAGCTTTGTTAGTGATGTAGTCTGTGCAGATGTAGTCTGTGCAAGTCTGTGCATAAGTGTTGGTTTTTACAGGAGCACATTATTAGAGACAGAACTTTAGCAGGCATTGAAGACTCATTTTTTAAAATAATTACAGCTTGATCTTCATCAAACATTTTGTGTCCTTTACTTGATTCTCATCATGTGTTGATGCTACAAACAAAAAAATAAAATAAAAAAGACCAGTAACACATCAACATATGTCATGGCATCACATGCTAAAAAAAACTTTAAAATACCATTGAGCTTGTGATGACAGTTGCAGACAGCATGGAAAAGTTCCAATACAACCTGTGATATACTGTACTGTAGATTAAATGAAAAACCATAAGGTAGGTTATTTTGCTGAAGTGTGTTTATCTGTGAGAAAAATAGAAATGATTGTTCAAGCAAAAGACATAAACTGTGTTTCTTCGGACTGTAAACATCACAGCAGAGACAGATGTCTGGCAGCAGGAGATGATCATAAATGGAAAGCAAATATCCTTCCAACTGAACATAGAGCTGGCAGTAACAGCTATACCATATACCATATAACAGCTATACCATATAACCAAGAAATGGATCATTTATGTGCAACTGAAAATCTTTAGTGGTTCAAACAATAGACCTCACTGCAGGCACAGTATATGGACATTTTCAGGTCAGTATAAGGAATGGTAAAAGGCCAGTTGCATAGGATGTTATTGTAATCCAAAGGCTAGAAAAGGCTCTGTAATCCAGAGCGGGCAGATGTACACACTGCAGATGATTTGCTGTTAAAGGAAGACAAAATTTTAAATTTCTGAAAACTTCAGAGGAGATACCATTAAAACTCATTAAAAGGCATTAGCTAACAAACAAATACTTTGAAAGAGTAATAGAATCCTTCTGTATGGCACGTGTGAGATTTAGCAGAAAGGTGCAAGACCTGCATTCTTTAGTCACAAGTCAGACCTGCAACTCTAAGGATGACGGCATTGCCTATCAGGCCATTGCAATGAGTTACAGCTGATATTGTTCAATAGAGAAACAGTAATTTCCTTGGATTTCAACTGAAATGCTTAAAAGACACTTCAAGTTTTTTGATTAGCTAGAAATACTGATTACAGACAATGGACCTCAGTTTGCCTTTTGAATTTCCTGACTTTACAGCAGATTATGGCTTTGTTCACAGCACAAGCACTCCACACTACCTTCATAGTAATGAAGAAATGGAGAGAGCTGTTAAGAACTGTTAAGATGTTTCTCACTGAAGTAAAAGATCCTTATAAAGTATTCCAATTGTACAGAGCCTCTCCGTCAGCTTATGGCATTTATCCAGCACTGCTGATGATGGAGAAAAGGATAAACTGATATAGTACACCAAGAGAGCCAAACCTAGTTTCTTTAACTTAAAGTTAAAGACAGAAGAATAAAACCTTAAAAGAGAAATACATGGAACAGTACTAGAGACGACAGAATAAAAATGACCAAATCTTTAACCAGAACAGAAAGCTTGGGAAACAGTGATGGACCCTTTGAAAACCCCAAGATAATATTTGGTGGATGTTAAACAGGAGGTCTTCCGCAGAAAGACACCACCTGAGAATCTATATTTGAGAGTCTTCATGACAGAATCCATACAAAATGATCTGGTCAGAAAATTTCGACTTCCTATGCATATTGCAATATTGTCAAGGGGAATCTGAATTGGTATGGTTGGAACGGTCATCAGTTTGGTGAACGAATATGTCCTGATTTATGTACTGTATACCAAGTTTCATTCCAATCAGTTAAGGGATTTCAGAGAATAAATCATTTCATTACTTTTGGACAAATCCAAAATGAAACTAACCCACATGACAGATTGATTGGAACTAGTTCCAATCTGTTTCAGGTTTACAATTTTAGAAAAGAAGACTAGGAAGGAATAAGGCTACACTTCCAAACAGTAGTTGGGCACACAGGTACTGTACAGTTAAAAAAATGTAGTAAAAATGCTCATCATTATTTTTTTCTTAACACTAACCAAGTCGAAGAAAATGTAGCCAGCCAGAAATCAAGAAAAACACATCAAGAAGGATAGAGTCCTTATGAATAGATATTAGAATTGTCTGGAGAGAAACAAAATAATACTGAAACAGAGGCAAATCATAATTCAGGGAATTTCTCAGAACTACAACGGTAAAATAACTGCATGCATGATAATAGGCAATTAGTAACAGAAGATGAAAAGGAATAGTAAACATACTAAATGACTCACACAGTACAAGCTTTTTACAAAACAAGTTGTCAATAACATGCCCTTTGTGATAGAAGGAGAACCATCAGTATAAGGTCATTTTAAAGAATCTTGTACTAGAAGGGCTAGGACACCTTAAATTTAATAAATCACTTGTACTTGATGGCAGTTTCTGAGCTCTACTTAAGGAAGTGAGAGATTTTATTCATGAGCTCCAAGCCAATATATTTCAACTCACTTAGGATTTCATTTCAGGAGCTGCCAAGTAACAGAACAACATGGATCAGGAACCACTTAACAAACAGGAAACAGAGTGTCATCTTAAACTACATTACCTTAACAAGAGAAGATATACAGTAAGCAGTGGTGCTCTGCTTCTGTTACTCTTTCTGATAAATTTCACTGACATTTGGATTCTGATATAGTTAGCAAACCAGTTAAATTTGCAGATGACACAAAATAGAAGGACGTGTCAAACACAAAAGGCAACAAAATAACTAGTGGTGCTGTTGTTTGGCATAGTAAAAGACCCTTGGGGCAAAGTGAACTACATAGGAAATAGATTCAAAACAATAGAATAAAGAAACAGTTTTTCATTTTTGAAGTCAAAACATTGCAGTCCTTCTGTTCTGCCTGTCCCTGCAGGTTTTTGGTTTTGGGAGAAGGTTTTGAAGCAGCAGCCAATTATTCCCCATCAACCCATTGAAGAAACCAATCACCAAGAGACTTGTAGGACCTGGAGACAGTTTACAACCACGCCTGTTGAGGTGTTTTCAAGAATAAATATTCACACCTGCCATCGAGTTTAGTACTGGGAGTACTGGGAGCTCCTCAAGCCTTGATCTTGCATTTCCCTAGCTTTTCCCACTGACACTGCTTTGTTCAGCATATTGACCTTTGCTTGCTTGGTACCCTGTCTCTCGGATCACCCCTTGGCTTTGTTGTCTACAGTGTGTTTCTTGGCTCTGACCCTTGCTTGTGTCCTCAACTACTCTCCCACATTCCCCTTGGCTCGTTATCACTTTGTGCCTATCCAATTTTGGACCTGGATTGAAACTTCACTTCAACTCCTGGATTATCCCTTCGCTGACCTCCTGCGTCCCGAGCTGACTACAACACCACACCATTTATGAGAACTGCTCCCTGCCCAATTACTTTCTGTGTGCACTGCTGGCTCAGCCCAATCTCTGCCGTGCTTATCACAAAATGAAACTTAGTTCTCTTAAAAGAGTATCATCCAGTTGGCTTTAGCAGGACATATTAATGAAAAAAATAAAATCTGTTGCCTAGACCACACTAACGTGTGTTGACATTCATTTCTAGTACTGTTTAATCCCAATCACTATTTATTATCTTCCATTTTTCTCTTCTTGCTTATTTTCTAACATTTTTAATTTACTGTAATTCAAATTAAAATCAACTCTTCTCCCAGATACTATTAGTATAATTAATATTATATAACAATATATAACAATCTTGCAAGAGAATATATATATATATAACAACCTACAATAACATAAATCTGAAGATGTTTCTTACAGAGTAACATGGAAATCTTTGTTTCAAAACTTATTTAATTTATTGATGTTAAGGGCTGGGTATTTTATAATAAAGTTCAGCTCAACATCTGTTATGGTGTATAAGAATACAGTATATAGCAATTTAATTTATCAGAAATATTTATGCATCAAAGCCTTTACTGAAGATATTACTAATAGTATTAATAATGGATGACTTTGGACAAGCTGTATACTCAAAGTATAATTTCTTTAGCACATTTGTACAAGCACTTGGAATCTGTCCAAGCCATACTTTGTCAGGCATTTTGTTTTACTTCAACGGGCATAAAAACTTCCTTGCTTTTAACAGGGCGTTTAATAATTTCTAACTACGAAAATGATTTAAAATGCGACACCTATCATTCAACTAGAGCTTAAAATATCACAAGGATCCTCAAGAGCACAGCAAAGAGTGTATTAAAAGACACTTGTATTTATCAACGCTTTCTTTTCCGTATACCAGATTTTATGGAACCACTTCAGAGGGGTGTCAGCCAGTCAGATTCCAGGAATCGGCACTTTAAAGGAAAAATACACACCGGTATTCCATTTCTCCCTAACGATTTTAAGCATCGAAGTATTTAACTAGCATGTGAAATAGCGTGTGAAAAAGTGGTAGTTTTAAGCTTTTCTGCTAATATAATATGGAATCGCGTATCTAAAGAATTTGTGTGCTGCGACAGGGCTGTGTAGGGCTGTTTCGCCTGCCTGTTCATGTGAGCTGTCTTGTAGCCTACTGGTCTAGGTGTGTGACTACCAACTGGCAGGTTGTGTGTTCGAATCCAGCTGGTGCTGGACTTTTCATTTTTATTTATTTATTTATTTTTTAATCGCGTAACATAAACATATTACCGTATGCAAACTGTACTGTATACAGTATGTATATGTTGTAACGCTTACGGCCGACAAGCACTGTGTGTAAGAGCCGGCGTACCAGAGCGGGTGACGTCACCGCCCTTCCCTGTGATAGCAGGACCACAGCTACTGGGCTGTAGAGAGATCTCTCTTTGGCTCACGGGGCTAGGTCGCTGCAGAGAGACGCGGAAGTCCTGGGTTCGAGCCTCCAGTCAGGATGGGGCCGACCAGATGCGGCAAGGGCGCCCGCCCGAGCCCCCGTTGCGTTACATTGGTGTCAGAAGTGGGATGGGATAGCCCTTCGCCGGGGACGGCGATTTAAGCGGGGGAGAGTGTAACGCTTACGGCCGACAAGCACTGTGTGTAAGAGCCGGCGTACCAGAGCGGGTGACGTCACCGCCCTTCCCTGTGATAGCAGGACCACAGCTACTGGGCTGTAGAGAGATCTCTCTTTAGCTCACGGGGCTAGGTCGCTGCAGAGAGACGCGGAAGTCCCGGGTTCGAGCCTCCAGTCGGGATGGGGCCGACCAGATGCGGCAAGGGCGCCCGCCTGAGCCCCCGTTGCGTTACAGTATATTTAATGTCTTAACTGTGCCCGTTTAAGTATTGAATATTCATATCTAATTTTACCACTGAAGGGAAATCTTAGTAGCTGAGCATAAAAAGAATAGGAGCATACTGCAACGCGTGTGAAGGCCATAAACAATATTAATTTTGGAACATAAACATACAGTATATGGCTGGTCTCGGTACTTTAAAGAAAACATACACGAAACATGGTTTCATTATGACCAGAATCGGTCTTGAGATATTTTAGACTTGATTTACAGTATTTGAGAGGTATGTCTTAACACCGATACTACAGTGCTTAAGTACTGCTCACGTTTATGTTTCTAGGTTTATATTATGCATTTCATACGGTCAAATTACTTTTGAGCAACTAATAAGAAGCGCGAAACGGTATGCGTTTTAGTTTCGTTTTGTGCTGGGACCCGTGGATTGATTAGAGATATCAAGTACATACAAGTCATTTTTTAAATGTTGTAGTTCGTCTTGAAAAAATGTTACGAGTACATCATCTATCAACAATTACACAGGTTCTGTTTCCATATTGCGGATTTTGGTTACGTAATATTATTTTCTAGATTTCACGTTGTGAATATATGATTTGGGCAAACAGAGCCGCAAAGAAGTACATTATGGGTTGTTGTTTTTTTTTTTGCAGTTTTATCTAGAACAAGAGATGCTTAAACCTTTGTCTGATTCTTGTGAAACTATCCACACGACAGTTACAGTACCTAGGAGTTGACTTCAGTGATGTCACTGATGGGATGTTTCTAAAAATCCATCCTCTGTAAAACGTCTTCTCTAGTTGTCCTGCATATGTATTCGCTAATGAAGCTGTGTGTTCTGAGCCTGGATCTCTACATTTCTGTATGAACCAGCTTAGAGGGCTAAAGACAGCTTGTGTTTAAATTGAGTGTAAGGCAATTTATGCTTCTAAAGTCATGGTCAGCATTTATTATTGTACTGTGCTGTAAACTTGTTCTGTGCCAAGTCACATTATTTTATAGCATTTTTATAGCGTTATCAAATCCGGTGGCGCTGTGTGTTAGTTTCCTGACTCCCATGTCACATGGTCTGTGATTGAAACCTGTGAAACCGGTTAAATTCGTCACAGCCAGCACTCCGGTTGTAAAGTAGAAGCAGGTGAGATTTCCAGCGAAAGACACCCCCCCCCCCTTCTTCAGGTGTGAGGGTCTTCTGCTCAGAATGAAACGCTAAAATGTAATGTAGGCTCTGAATGGGTTCAATTATGATTTGGGCTTGATTAAGGTCGCTGCCTTTCATCTAAAACCCTACTTGAATCCTTCTAAACTAAAAATCAGTGTTAGTGAGTTCTAAATAAAGAGGTATCCAGGTAACAGTGAAACGGGCGGACAGTCTGGGGAGATCGCCCGTTTTCCATGTAAATAGTTCCCTGGTTCCGCACCCCTTGGTGTTTCTCTCGCTCTCTCTCGGGTCACCTGATCAGTAGCTCGAAAGATTTGAGTGCTTTGTGTATATTCTAATGGTAGTGGGGGCAGGGTGTGTGGGAACAGGTTTGGTTGAAATTGCATTGGAGATCCATGTTCTTCACACCTGAAACATTTTCTCTGAAAGCATTTTCTTCGCAGTTTAACCGATCTTGTTACAGCATGTTACAGTTTACTATTATTAACCATATTAATTTTAAGTGCTTAATGTAAAATCTTGTAAAAATATATTTTCATTGTTCAAATATACATTAAGTCTGACTATCATATAATAAGTTAAATACAAAACTAAAGAAAAAATAGGGTTAAATATAATTCAAAATATTTTGCTAACAATGTTAACTGTTTATGAATAATAAAATGTATTAACTAAGGAGTAGGATGGCACAGTTGTTAGGATGTTTTTTGTTTTGTTTCTTTTTCATAAATACAACAGTAGTACCTGATGTCTCAGTGGCTTTCAAAATTAAATTATGCATGCAAACCTGTGAACTAGAAAGATAACTAAGATATCCATCCATTTATAATGGTGGCAAAGTGGTTAGCATTGCTATCTTGCAGCACTGGGGTCCTAGGTTCAATTCCTGCCATCCTGTGTGTGTGGGGTTTACATGTTCTCTCTGGGTTACATGGTTTTTCTCCATATGTGTGATATGACTCCCTCTCGCACTCCAAAACATACTGGTAAGTTAATTGGTTTATGGGAAAACTGGCCCTGGTGTGTGTGTGTGTTTGTGTCTGTCTGTCTGTCTGTCCTGTGATGGACTGGCGCTATGTCCAGGGTGTATTCTGCCTTGTGTCCGTTGCTTACTGGGATAGGCTCCAAATCCTCTGTACTGGATAAAGAGATTAGAAATGGAAGTAAAGGCACTGTGTGGATGGAACTATACACAGTGTTAGAAACCCACTATGAAATGGCAGCATCTCACTGAGAATAAAATATTTTATAGTGCTGGCTTAAGGAATTAGCCTTTCCACCTCTCTTGCACATCAGTATCCAGACCTAGTTATTTAAACAAATTGCCTCTAATTATAAAAATCTTAATATGATGGCTCTGTGGATCCGCATCAGCTATGTTTGCCCATTCCTTCAATTCATGAGCATCCAACACACAGTTCAATGCCAGCAACTACACATAATCTAAAATACAATCCTTATTTCAGTATCTATGTAAACATATATTCTGTTAACTTCATCATCTTCATCAAAAGTATGCCTAACCCCATTAGGAAGTGTTCTTGTTATAAGTGTATTCCTCAGCTTTCCCCAAATTATCTTCTTCTTGCCAACATCTCTAGTCTTTTATCCTGCAATAACTCAGCCAACACTTAAATCTCCAAAAGCTGCTTGTGTTAATTTCTTTAAATCATAAATATCATGTGTAAATACTGGCCATGTAATACTCTGCATTGTGGAATAATAGTTTATTTTAAAGGGAACTAGAGAAACTAAGAACTAGAGAAATCAAGAAAGGCTTTTTTTCTAGAATTAATAAATGCACATCCTGTTCACTGGGGAAATTAAATCCACACTGAGCAATCTTCAATATGTTCAGAATATGACAGCAAGAATCCTATCAGGGATGCATTACACCTGTTTTCAAGTCCTTGCACTGGTTACCTATCAGATTTCGAGTCAACTTCAAAATCCTTATCCTCCTTATATACTGTCCTACAACTGTTATTATTGATCACCGAATTATTGTACTTGACATGACTTCATTCAGCCTTTCCTGAACGTCTATGACAGGCAGAGAGAGTGCTGTTTCTGGTGCGATCTTTTGCAGCTGACATTTCACTGTTTTAAACGAACAAGAAATTAGATTGCTCATAAATCACTTATTCTATATAAACACAGCGTAATTGCCCTCCGAAAATCCTCTTTTTCTTGTTCGTTTTAGAGACCTTGATCGAAACTGATTTTAGATGTCAGAAAGGATTTATTTTCTCTGTATTTCCTACATTGCTTTGTCGAGATTTTAACTTTATATCTAACTTTATATCTAGGCTCAGATTTCAACTATAAATCGTACAGTAATTAATAGCAGTAAATACTGATGTTTTGCGCCCTCCTACCACAAAAATATATGTTTAAAAAAATGTCATGTTCCCATAAAAAAGTCATGCCTTGGAGTATAGACCCCCAAAGGAATGCCATAGACTCAAACTGCAAAATAAACACATACAGAAAGAAAGTATTTGTATTGTAATTGCAAATCCTGGTACTGTATGAGTGATTGGTATGACTTTCCTCATTACAAATCTCTTATTAGAATTTAAATTTCTCTGTAACTCCAGGTCAGAACAGAGAAAATGTAACTGCCTTAAGGAGTTTACGATATGAAAAATAGAAGGATAAGCATGATACGTATGTCTTCTGTCATTTTCTAAGTCATGTTACTGAGCACCAAATCTTATTGAGAATATGAATCCATTTAAGGTTTATACCATTAAAGTAACGGTTTATTCCATGCTGAAAATGTTTGTACCAGACTTTTTTGAGGCCTTGTTTAATTGTGTCTGAAGTCTGATGTTGTAAATTTTATTGTTAAAAAGATCCATGAAAATGTCACTACTAAAGTTAGCTGGTACTGTTGGTATTGTAAGTGGCAAGTAGAGCTCATATTTTAGATTTTGTGTAGTTGCTAGTGTTAAACTGTGTGTTGGATGCACATGAATTGAAGGAATGGGCAAACATAGCTGATGCGGATCCACAGAGCCAGCATATTAAGATGTTTATAATTAGAGGCAATTTGTTTAAATAACTAGGTATGGATACTGATGTGCAAGAGAGGTGGAAAGGCTGTTTCCTTAAGCCAGCATTATAAAATGTTTTATTCTCAGTGAGATGCTGCCATTTCATAGTGGGTTTCTAACACTGTGTATAGTTCCATCCACACAGTGCCTTCACTTCCATCCATTTCTAATCTCTTTATCCAGTACAGAGGATTTGGAGCCTATCCCAGTAAGCGACGGACACAAGGCAGAATACACCCTGGACATACAGTAGCACCAGTCCATCACAGGACAGACAGACACAAACACACACACACCAGGGCCAGTTTAAATCTAACCTCAGAACCTTTCTTTTCAGAAGACTTAGTGTCTGTATCTGCTTCATTTTCTAATTTTGGTAGCACCTCTAACTGCTTGTCTTTCTTATATGCATTTACTTTGTAATCTGTGGTCCTTTTATCTGTTTTTACATCTACTGTATTGCTTTGAGATTCCACCTTTAATGGTGATATATCAAATAAAGTTTTTTATTATTGTTATAGGGAAACATGATCAGATTTTCCCTGGTTCAGAAAAAAAGATCTTAAGTATACTAGTTTGTCACTCTTCTCATTCCCTTTGCTAAATGACTTTTCATACTAATCTGATCAATCTAACTGCCAGTTTTCTGTGCTTTCTCTATCCTGCTAGATTTGCAATTATTCTGAAAATTTTCATCTTGAAATAAATCATTTCTAAATACCTTTTTCACTGTTAACATCTTGCAGCAACTCTGCGACAAAATATACACTCTGACAGTTCATCCTGCTACCAACATTAAATAAAACAAATCTTAAGATTTCTATATTTCTGTCTTTATTTAGTGGTTTCATTAGTGACAAAGGCTAAACTTTCTTGCGGAACAAACTGACTTGCTTTAACAAAATATGTTTACAAATCCTTTCACCTGGCATTTTCGTAGTTAGAAATTATGGAACGCTCTGTTAAAAGCAAGGGAGTTTTTATGTCCGTTGCAGTTCTTTTGCAACATGAATATAATTATATCGTTATTAATTTCTTGAGATACGTGATTCAATATTATATTCCCTTTTAATCAAATTCTAAAAGTATGCTTGTTGACTCCGGTATCGCGTTAGTTAAAGACTTCGATGCTTAAAATGTTTAGGGAGAAATGGAATACTGGTGTGTATGTTTTGTTTAAAGTACCGAGACCAGCCATATACTGTATGTTTAAGTTCCAAAATTAATATCGTTTATGGACTTCACACGCGTTGCAGTATGCTCCTATTCTTTTTATGCTCAGGCACTAAGTAAAAGGAGATGCTTCATATTGCTTGACTAATTTTAAAAACTAAGTTATAAATGCAGACGCTCCCTCGGTGCGCTGCTCTGGTGCGCCGGCTCTTACACAGTGCCTGTCTGCCGTAAGCGTTACAATATACATACCCAACACTGCTTGTACCCATCTGTCATGCAAATAAAACACCTTGAATTGAATTGAATTGAGGGGAGAGGGGGGGAATACTAAAGCCAATACTGGCTCAATGGGCTTTGACGTGCTAATGCGTTGGTTTAACAGTCCGGGTGTGGCAGGCTTCCAATGTCAACTCGACTCGATTGGAAGACAATGAACGTATTTTAGCCCTAAATGAATTAATAGCAAACATGGTTTACATAAAATACATTTTTCCAAGAAAGTTTATAATAATACGATCTATAGTTGAAATCTGAGCCTACTTTAAAAATAAAGGAAAAGCATTTCAGAGAGCAATCACGCTGTGTTTATGTAGAAAAAGCGATTAGGTTTATGAGCAATCTAATTACCTATTCGCTTAAAACGCTATATAAAATAAAGTTTATTTAGAGATGAATGATCAGTGTCGCAGTTTAAATAATGGGAGTCAGGAAACTAACACACAGCGCCACCGGAATTAATAACGCAATAAAAACGCTATAAAATAATGTGACTATGCACAGAAAAAGTTTACAGCACAGTACAATAATAAATGCTGACCATGACTTTAGAAGCATAAATTACCTTACACTCAATTTAAACACAAGGAGTCTTATGTAGAAATGCATTAGCCTGATTATGATTAAAAAACACATAATTAAACACGCGTTTGCGATTTAAATCAGAACACGATTTAAATCAATATAAATGTTTATATTGTAACGCATACTGTCCAGCCTCCATTTCTCTATAAAAATTTACTCTGTTGCACAAACACACACAATAGAAGCAGGAACCGCTGCCAGAAGGGAAGAAGGTGACTATTCATTGTTATCAAAAAATGACTTAGAATCGATCATGTTGCGATATTTTGAAATATAAAAGTCAATTGATTGTCCATAATATCGCTATTCTATTTTTTCGAAGAAATGTTTGTTAAAAGAAAAGTCCAGCACCAGCTGGATTCGAACACACAACCTGTGCATTGTTAGTCACGCACCTAGACCAGTAGGCTACAAGACAGCTCGCATAAACAGGCAGGCGAAACAGCCCTACACAGCCCTGTCGCAGCACACAAATATAATCATACCGTTATTAAATTCTTTAGATACGCGATTCCATATTATATTCCCTTTTAATCATATTCTAAAAGTATGCTTGTTGACTCCGGTATCACGTTAGTTAAAGACTTCGAAGCTTAAAATGTTTAGCCAGGCCACCACTGCATCATACAGCTGCCAGGGCACCTCACCGTGTGAGGCCATCACTGCGTCACACCACACAGCTGCCAGCGCATGTAACCGTGCCAGGCCACCACAGCGTCACACCACACAGCTGCCAGCGCACCTCACCGTACCAGGCCACCACTGCGTCACACCACACAGCTGCCAGCGCACCTCACCGTACCAGGCCACCACTGCGTCACACCACACAGCTGCCAGCGCACCTCACCGTGCCAGGCCACCACTGCGTCACACCACACAGCTGCCAGCGCACCTCACCGTACCAGGCCACCACTGCGTCACACCACACAGCTGCCAGCGCACCTCACCGTGCCAGGCCACCACTGCGTCACACCACACAGCTGCCAGTGCACCTCACTGTACCAGGCCACCACTGCGTCACACCACACAGCTGCCAGCGCACCTCACCGTGCCAGGCCACCACTGCGTCACAACACACAGCTGCCAGTGCACCTCTACATACCCGACCACCACTGCATCACACAGCTGCCAGGGCACCTCACCGTGTCAGGCCACCACTGCGTCACACATATTTCAGCGCCATATATTTCATGGATATTATGGAATATAATGGATGGATATCTTAGTTATCTTTCTAGTTCACAGGTTTGCATGCATAATTTAATTTTGAAAGCCACTGAGACATCAGGTACTACTGTTGTATTTATGAAAAAGAAACAAAACAAAAAACATCCTAACAACTGTGCCATCCTACTCCTTAGTTAATACATTTTATTATTCATAAACAGTTAACATTGTTAGCAAAATATTTTGAATTATATTTAACCCTATTTTTTCTTTAGTTTTGTATTTAACTTATTATATGATAGTCAGACTTAATGTATATTTGAACAATGAAAATATATTTTTACAAGATTTTACATTAAGCACTTAAAATTAATATGGTTAATAATAGTAAACTGTAACATGCTGTAACAAGATCGGTTAAACTGCGAAGAAAATGCTTTCAGAGAAAATGTTTCAGGTGTGAAGAACATAGATCTCCAATGCAATTTCAACCAAACCTGTTCCCACACACCCTTCCCCCACTACCATTAGAATATACACAAACATTTTAGCGTTTCATTCTGAGCAGAAGACCCTCACACCTGAAGAGTGCTGGCTGTGACGAATTAAACCGGTTTTACAGGTTTCAATCACAGACCATGTGACATGGAACTCAGTAAACTAAAACACAGCGCCACTGGATTTGATAATACCTAACCAAAATCCGCAATATGGAAACAGAACCTGTGTAATTGTTGATAGATGATGTACTCGTAACATTTTTTCAAGACGAACTACAACATTTAAAAAATGACTTGTATGTACTTGATATCTCTAATCAATCCACGGGTTCCAGCACAAAACGAAACTAAAACGCATACCGTTTCGCGCTTCTTATTAGTTGCTCAAAAGTAATTTGACCGTATGAAATGCATAATATAAACCTAGAAACATATACGTGAGCAGTACTTAAGCACTGTAGTATCGGTGTTAAGACATACCTCTCAAATACTGTAAATCAAGTTAAAAATATCTCAAGACCGATTCTGGTCGTAATGAAACCATGTTTCGTGTATGTTTTCTTTTTCATCTTGAAATAACTCATTTCTAAATACCTTTTTCACTGTTAACATCTTGCAGCAACTTTGCGACAAAATATACACTCTGACAGTTCATCCTGCTACCAACATTAAATAAAACAAATCTAAAGATTTCTATATTTATGTCTTTATTTAGTGGTTTCATTCGAAGCTTACAATGTTTAGGGAGAAATGGAATACTGGTGTGTATTTTTTTCTTTTAAGTACAGAGACCAGCCATATACTGTATGTTTATGTTAAGATTTCCCTTCAGTGGTAAAATTAGATATGAATATTCAATACTTAAACGGGCACAGTTAAGACATTAAATATACATATACATATTGTATACAGTACAGTTTGCATACGGTAATATGTTTATGTTACGCGATTAAAAAATAAATAAATAAAACTGAAAGGTCCAGCACCAGCTGGATTCGAACACACAACCTGCCAGTTGGTAGTCACGCACCTAGACCAGTAGGCTACAAGACAGCTCGCATGAACAGGCAGGCGAAACAGCCCTACACAGCCCTGCCGCAGTACACGGATATAATCATACCGTTATTAAATTCTTGAGATACGCGATTCCATATTATATTCCCTTTTAATCAAATTCTAAAAGTATGCTTGTTGACTCCGGTATCACGTTAGTTAAAGACTTTGAAGCTTACAATGTTTAGGGAGAAATGGAATACTGGTGTGTATTTTTTTCTTTAAAGTACCAAGATCAGCTATATACTGTATGTTTACGTTCCAAAATTAATATCGTTTATGGCCTTCACACGCGTTACAGTATGCTCCCATTCTTTTTATGCTCAGCTACTAAGATTTCCCTTCAGTGGTAAAATTCCATATAAATATTCAATGCTAAAACAGGCACAGTAAAGACATTTACTGTAAATCTTTCTACGACCGACCAACGGACCACGAGTGCCCCTGTCGGTCAACCAATCACGTACCGCGGTATTTTGCGTCATCACGCGTCACGATGCGAGACGCCGTAGCCAATTACCTCCGGTACGTGTCTGTACCGCGCACTTTGAATGGCTGCATCTGTACTGTGGTTATCTGCTCAGCTGCATTTTATAATACACTATAATGCTCCTTAAAAAGTAAATTTAAATTAAAATATTATATTGTTATGGTATTGTAAACCTAGAATTGTTTGCACAAGACAATAGAAACCACAACAGTGAACGTATATGGTACAGTATGTAAAGTACTGTACATACTGTACAACAAATGGAGAACCAGGGTTTAACACACATTTTAGTAGAGCTCAAAGAAACAGTGATCTAATAACAAAATTAAGATTTTACATGGCAAGAAAAAAGAGTTGAAGGATTTCTAAGGATAATGTTATCAGCCAATTAGGCTTTTAAATCTACATTCTACATGCTTATTAAACTATCATCTTTTTCCTTAAAAAATAAACTATAACTTATTTTTGGATTAATATTAATGCTTACTTTTCACAACTTAAAGTGTTGTGAAGAATACTTTTCATTATTTATAAACAAACTACTTAATTTAAATCAGTATTTCACAGCAGTTTTATAAGAGAGATTTAGATACTGTAGTTATGTTGCATACATTGGATTTTATATTTATTGTAGATCTTTCATTTTCTTTACTGGTCTGTATAAATACACAGTGTTCAACTACTTACAGAATTTATGTGACTAAAATGAAGACTTCAAGCACAGTATCTCATTTATGTTTAAATCTTAAAGAGATAAGGAACAGAAACAGGAAACGAAAAGGGAATAATATACGAAAATAATAATATCTTTTTCTATATTAAAAAAGAGATGCATCCTGAATTTTGAAGAGAAGCAATAATTCATTTGTCAGGTTTAATTGACTTAACCCTGTTTGATCTAAGAATAAGGCACATCTTTCACCTTCTAGGTCTCTGTTGTTCCTCCCTCTGTGAATTAATGGCATTTGCTGTCTCACCGTGGAGCCTCATCTCTTTTAGATTCTCTCTCCTCTGAGACATATGGAAACCTCGGTGTCAGTCATTTGACTCTAATTTAGGAATGCAGAGACTTCAACCTTGTTACTGACCTACAATGTAAATTCTGACTTTCATTTAAAGGAAAGTCTTAAATGTTAAAAATAAAATACTGCTGTTACACCATTTACTACACAATTACTGTTTATCAGCCCTGATATTTATCATTGAATTTTTTCTATGGGTAAATTTAATAGAACAAGGATATTTAGACAACATGGGACAACAAATACACTTTAGGAAGAGACAACTGATTCCTATAATATACAATTCAGAAGCTCTCACATTCTCCATATATTTGCTATGTGAAACTAGATGTTTTACAAATATGGTTAGAGTGATGCTTGCATATTTAGAAAGCAAAAATATGACATTATTGCTATCTTTCTCATAACATTTTTCACAATATAGTATTTTTAAGAAGTATGTATTATCAAGCTTTCAGGTGCAAAGACAGTTTCTAAATGAAAAGCAGCACCCAAAACACATTGCAAACAGCAATGTACAGAAAGGAACTGCTGCACATCAAGGGCTGAAATCTAATAGCAGCTTTTTGTTGATGCAAAAGCTCCTTGTTATAATGAGAAACATTACAGTACATGACTTGCTAGTCCTGACAGACTGCTGTAATGATTGCGAAGTGTATACTGTAACTGCTCTGCGGTGCTGTACAATATTTTTTGTATGAGGATAATCAAGCCTATTTTAGATTGCTGAATAGTAAACAATGGTCACTGCTCACTGCTATTACACTGAAAGGAGAAATAGACCCTTTACAATTAAATACATCTGTGAGTGTTTTTTTGTGTGTTTACAGTACGTCCATTACATTAGAGCATTTCTTGGAGATGCCTTTGATGTTAAATATTCACGTTAGCAATGTTTAAAATAACTATTTGGTCTTGGAGAGGAAGAGCCATCACAAGGTTAAGAATAAATAAAATTTTCTTTTAATTCCTAGAGGCTATAGGAAAAACATGACACAAAAGATCTTATAATAGCTCATTTAGGGCCTGGTTGCCAACAGGAAGAAATACTACCCTTTTCCCCCATAAAGCAGAAGAGATGCTCAAAAGAGTCTCCAACAAGATTAGCAGTTGATGCCCTCTTAATGCAGTCTTGTCTTGCTTTGTCTTCTGTCTCTTGTCCAAGACAGAGATGGGTTTATAAATCCCAAATGGTGCAATTCAAGTCCACCAATTAATGTACCTTTATGACAAATGTCTTTGTCCATATTAATTGACATACACACATATGATGTGTTCTTCTGAAGCAAAATATTGGAAATAATATACAAATACTTGGAAAATCAACCTAGTGACCATTGCTAAATAAATAAAAAAAAATATTTAGCCAAGAGAAAGAGAAAACAAAGAGAAAAATATAAAGTCAAAATACAAAATTATAGTATGTAAGAAGTATGTAGAAGAAGAAGGTAGGAAAATAAATCATAAGAGTAGCACAGTGGCACAGAGGTTAGCATTGCTTCCTCACAGTGTCAGGGCACTGTGTTCTATTCTAGACCAATTCTGGAGTTTGTATGTTCTCCCCATGTTCATGTGGGTTTTTGCCAGGTGCTCTGGGTTTCCTCCCACAGTCCAAAAAACATATTGGTACAGTAGGTCAATTGGCTTCTGGGAAAATTGGCCCTGCTGTGAGTGTCTGCTTGTTTGTATTTGTGTGTGCCCTGCAATGGACTGACATATTTTCCGGGGTGTATCCCTCTTTGCACCTATGGTTTGTATTATATAGGCTTGGCTATTCTGCGACCCTGAATTAGATGCATGGATGGAAATAAACCATGTAAGAAAGAAAAAAAATGAAAAAAGTACAAGGAAAGAAAGCAGAGGGGATAGGCTTTAATAAACTAAGGTGAAGCTGCATGCAAATAAGTACAGTAAATACTGTGTTCTCTTATTTATATTTCATGTGAGAATGTCATTTCTTGTTAATCAATCGACACTGAAAAACGACTTGTCGACTTGTTCAGAAAGCTGTCAAAGTGATCTCAAGACCACAGCTATAAATACTAATTTCTGTTCTTATTCTTATTAATTTATGTTAATTCTTATTAATTAGGTTCTGATTCTTACTACTGCTACACTTACCACTTAATATATTGTATTACCCCTCGTTATTGTCATGGTATAGCAGTCATGGCGTTGGCTTGCTTTTTTACAGTCTACACTTAGAAATATCTTTCTCCATATTAGCAACTTTTGGTGGATGAAATTGCTGTATGAAGGACAAATGGTAGGATAGTGTTTGTCTACATGCTGAATCTAGAATGGGAAATTGTTAACAAGAACAACAGAAACATAAATAGATGAAGATTTGAACACCATTAATGTACTGTAGTAAGAAGTGAGATGGGCAAAACATTGCTTGTGAATTGAAAATTAGCAAAACAGAATGATGCAGAGATGTACAACATTGGTTTACCATATAAATCATCTAACAAAATCTGTCTTCCAGTGGCAACCTAAAGTCCAGTTCATACAGTTTTTGTGAAGTACTTTGCTTAATGGTACAATAGCAGCATGCCACCTGGTACTGGAAACCATGACTCTCACAGTTCCAGCATCCCGCCCCCAGAGGGCATCTCAACCTCTGGTACTTAATTAATTAATTGCTTACACTTATATAGAGCTTTTCTGGGCACTCCACTCAAAGAGCTTTACAAGTAATGGGGACTCCCTTCCACCACCACCAATGTGCAGTCCCACCTGGATGATGCGACAGCAGTCATAGTGCACCAGAACGCTCACCACACATCAGCTAATAGTGGGGAGGAGAGCAGAGTAATGAATGAATTCATAGATGGGGATTATTAGGAGGCCATGATTGGTATGGGCCAATGGGGAATTTTGGCCAGGATGTGTAGGGATTACACCCCTACACTTTTCGAGAAACGCCCTGGGATTTTTAATGACCACAGAGAGTCAGGACCTTGGTTTTACGGCTAATCCAAAGGATGACGCTAGTTTAGAGTATAGTGTCCCCATCACTATACTGGGGCATTAGGACACACATGGACTACAGGGTGAGTGCCCCTTGCTGGCCCCACTAACACCTCTTCCAGCAACCATAGTTTTTCCCAGGAGGTCTCCCATCCAGGTACTGACCAGGCTCACATCTGCTTAGCTTCAGTGGGTTGCCAGTTGTGAGCTGCAGAGTGATATGGCTGCTTGCTTACTTCATTCATTCAGAAGAGGCGTAGATCAAGCAGACGGCATTGGCCAATCTCTGTTTGCCTAGTGTCTTTACATCACTATGTCTCCCCTCCCCAAACCTACTTAAACTCCGCTCTTGGCCCAAACTTTATTCAGAATTGTTTTCAACACCTTCTTGTCTTCTGCTATATTCACCCTGGACTTCTAGCTTATTGTCTCTTGACCTTGATTTTTGGAGAGTGTCTTTGGAGCTTTATACTGAATCTAACTCCTGTTTTTTTGGACTCTCACTAGTCTTTAGGCTTCAACCCTGGACCTCCCTATTTTACTGGTTTTGGTTTTTGGCTACCTTGTATCCTGCATAGAGTCCATCCCTTGCCTTCTAATCTGTGGTCAACCTAATAATAACCCTGTGGCTCAATCAGAGTCCTAACCACTGCACCAAGTTGCTGTCTACTAGTAACAAATATTATTTCCTCTTTTCATTTTTAAAGTATTACCATATTCAAATGTGTGTTCTGTAATGAAATGTTTCCTCATTTTAATTGTTTGGTGTTTCTATAGAGTACATATTTCTGCTATAACCCATGATAAATTAAAGGAACAGTATACTGCACAGTAATTGATCATCTATATTTATATATGGAATTTCATCCTATATGGATGGCTCAGCTGGTAGATTATTGAATCTATAATAAGGTGGTTTGATCATGGTTGGCCTAAACTTACCAGACTTGTGTGGTGACTTATTGCTAATTCCCTAATTGAGAAGACCCATGTTATTTCTATATATATAGTAAAAATATGTTTTTTTAAAAAAATTGACAAGTTTAAACAGTGTTTTTGTTATAGATAAAGAAATATCTTTTCCCATTTTCTAATCAATTCACACAATTTAGGGTCAGAGAGGAGCAGGGGCCTATCCTAGCAAGCAACAGGCTCAACGTGTGAAACACCTTAGACAGGACACCGGTCCATCGGAGGGCAGACACACAGACACAAACATTCACACCAGTTCAGGGCCAGTTTTCCTTGAAGCCAATTAATCTGCCAGTATGTTTTTGGACTGAGAGAGGAATCTGAAGCACCCTGAGAAAACTCACATGGGGAGAACAAACTCCACGCACATAGCATCTCAGGTCCAGAATTGAACCCCCACCAAACCCAGACTCCAGAACCGCTAGGCAGCAATGCTAATCACTGTGTGACCATGGCAAATTATAAGAAACATTTTATAAGAATTTGAAAAAGAGGAATACAGTATAACCATGGGTCTGTCATACATGTTCAACCTTTAACCTCTGATACACCTGTCTAACAAATACAGATCTTTATATGCTGTTAAATGTTTGTTCTGCTCCACCTACATGCCAAAGCCCATCAGCAAATCTATTTATACATAGACACCATAGAAAATGTATTTTGTTTCCCTTGAGTGACTGTTCCCACCCTCCGATTTCACACACTATCAGGTTTAGATCAGAAATGTTGCCCTGAGCTTACTGTATGTCTGACTCTATGATGGATAACCCCTGCCTTACAGACTCTAATCCTGAATCAAACTTGACAGTTGTGCTGGGGCGATTGTGGTCTCCTGTAAACATCAGTATAAGACATTTCAGGTCATTTTTATGTTATAGCCTTTCTTTTGGGTAAGGAAAAACCATAGAATCATTAAAATATTGAAAGGTTGTAATACTCTTCTAAATTATTATCAGTCTCTTACAGTATATGAAGTACAGTATAAAATAGTATTTATAAAAATAAAAATAATATTGAAATCAGGGTTTAATGTGTGGAAAAAACCCCATCATACAGTACAACCTGACCTTTCAAAAATTCCCTTTATAAAATGTTAATTTTCCATTTAAAAGCCATAGGAATTCAACGCTGTATAACTAAAACAACAGAACAATAGAAACAATAAAAGATAGAATCCTTCATAATGCATAGAATAGAAAATAAATAAGGACAATCTGTGGAATTTAAATTGAGATGTTATGTTCGGGCTTTACAATACAGAAGAACCTCATTTAGAATACAGTATTCATCTTTGGTCACCACACTAGAAAAAGAATAATATAATCTTAGATAAAGTTCAAAGCAGATAAAAAAAGAATGATTCCTGATCTCAGGGGACTGTCACATATGGGCAGTTTAAAGTAGCTAATCCCCCTAGTCTTGAACAAATGAAAGCAGAGATTTGACTGAAATGTGTAAAAATTCTAAGTGATAGAGACAGAGGTAGAGACAACACCCAAGAGAACACTTCAGACTATGGAGAAACAAGGTTTATATTTGTGAACCATGAGAATCATAAGATCATTATTTGCAAACTGAAAGGGGATTCATATTCTGTACATAGGACAGAAACCAGGAAATCTCTCTCTACACAAATAATTGTAGGTTTCTGAAATGCATATCTACAGTATGCATTCAGGTATTGTGCAGTTGTGGCCCTGCTGAGCAAATTAACAACAGTGAGTACCAGAAAAATGTTATTAACTATATTGTTTTTTTAGACTGAAGCCCAAAAAATTTAAACCAATCATCTTGTTGTGTGTTCTGCTGCTGCATGACATAGTTCTCGAGTAAACACGGACACTTTAAATGGATTACACACTGAACAACATACTGTAGTGCATCATACAGCCTAGATCTTGCACCATTCAGGTTTCACTTATTTTGATACCTGAAAGGACATTTATTGTTAAAGATTTGGTCGTGACCCCAAGGTTCAAGAGTTAGTCCCATTAGGTCTGAACATTTCAACTAAAAAGCTTAAATGAAGATGATTTCAATAGATAGAAGATCTTTATAGTTTTTGAAAGGCAGAACACTTCTTACTGTCAATTAGAACAATTTAAAAATATAATCAAAATATGTACTGTATATGCAAATATTAAAATGCTATTCCTCATATTTACAATAGTAATAAGCATGTATTGATACATGTATATAGAGTTTTTATGGCTAAAAGCAACACAAAGAGCTTTAGAAATATACATTAAAAATATAGAAAATAATAAAATAATTATTCAAAGCAACAAAAGCATGATTAATAATCTTTATTCCTTGCACTTATACTGTATAGTGGTTTTCATCTCAAAAGTATCTATAGTGGTTTATACTATATTGTATATAGGAGGAGACTCAGTCTTCCAGCAAAGAATTGTAGCATGCACCTGGGTGACTATTATTCTCCAGCAGAACCAGCACACAGCAGTTCAGATAGAGCAGTGAGAAACTGCTTAAACAAATGACTTCAAGGGGAACTTTTGGTCAAACAAACTCTGCTAGGCTAGAGAGGAATTAAACCAGGATGGCGTTCACACCCTTAATTTTGTGATCCTTAATAACCCAACTTAATTATTTAAGTAATTAGGACCTTTAACTAACTTTTTTTAAAATCCTTAGTGGCTTGGCTTATGTTATACTCTTATATTGTTCTTTTGCTTCTTGCACTGAATACAAAACATAAAAAACCTCTTCATGATTGCTGAACAAAACTCTACCCTTAGCTGTGCTGGTCTCAGATTTACTGCTCTTTGCATAATTGCAATATTGCCAGTAAGTAAATCATAAAAGTTTGGTCAAAGGGTATGAAAAATTAATTCCACTCAGCATTTAAAATGGAGAACATGTAAAAGCACTATTTTATACAAAGTGTTATGAGAGTGTGGAAAAACCTACGTACACAGCCATGTTATCTGGTAGGAACGGAAACCCTGCTTTCTTTTGGAAATGGTTGGATGAGATCCTTGGATTACACATCTAAAAACCATATGAGTTCGAGCCAGATGAGCTACAGTAGATGAGAAATTAGCTAGGTGGGCTGAATGGCCTCCTCTTCTTTGCAAACTATGTTCTTATGGAGTTAACAGTCAAGAACCCATGTTTTCCCTGTGTGTAGACTGTGAACTCTGTAATAAATGAAGTAGACAGGCAATTTCCCAACTGGGGAGATCAACCTAAAAACGTTCCTTTTCAGTGATTTCCACATGACATTTTGGATAACTGAACACTATTCTTCATTCAGGACAAACATTATACATTAAGAAGTACTAATACCAAATTCCTAAACTCTAAAAGTGAAATTGGATAAATTCTGAGTACAGTATCTATGTAAATACTACATATATTTCTAATCTTAACTTTAACATTTAGAGGTAGACTTCAGAGATCACCACTATCATCATCATTATTATGTATCATGCAGTATTAAAGCTAATAGGGTTTGTTAAACTAGAGTAATTTACTTGTAAAAAAATATTTACTAGGGAGAAGGAACATCACCTAACCCACCCAGAATGAAAAGAGAAAATGACGAGACTCTTCTTCTGTATTTAAGATCCAAGAGATCTCCTGATTATACAGTACTGCTGGGAATTCCTAGGAATTCTCCTCTTCCAGCCTAACATCTTGGGCGCTGTAGAGGGGAAGGAGACAGATGACCACTGCATTATTCTTAACAGTAGTAGTATAATTTAAATAGGAAAAAAACAGCAAACAAAGGAAAGAAAAATATAACATAGCTCCATCTGCCCATTTTCTGTCATTTACTTGCTTAGCAGATACATCAATATTAGATACTATACATATTCTCCCTGGATAAGGGTATGTTTCTACCTAGAGTAAACTTTGAATACAAGGAACAATCATGTACAGTAGGCACAACAACATGAAGCTGGAAGTTCAGTACAAGTGCTGTGGTAGTCAAAATGAAATTGAGAATTTAAACAGTACAGACAGTACAGAGTGTGCATGCAAACAGCTAGATGGTTTGTATTCCATGTTTGCAGTGACTAACAAATCACATTACCAATTTGAGAGCTACAGTATAAGTATACAGTAGGTACTAGGACAAACGGTGTTATGTATTTTTGGACAGGTGAGTACTAGCAGATGGTCAAATGAATGTCATCTGATTTGCACATGTGATTTCTGTAGTTCAAAACTGAATGAAGGTATGAGAGAGACTGAGAATGGTTAGGGCAGAGGAAAGGTTGACATCATGAAGTGACTGAAGTGAATCAGTAACAGATGACCTACTGTAAGTTTCAGTTTGTACTGAGCCAAACTCAGACTGCAGAGGGTCAACCAGTGAGTGTTTTAAGAGTTTACCCTGTAACCTAATGGTACATCACCTTCTCAAAGGGATTAGAGTAAAAGAGATAAAGACAGATATGACAATAGTTATTTATACTGTACAGTACATGAGAGATAACTTCCTTTTTAGCACCACTGAACAATTCTTATTATGAGGATGCTGTGAAGGAAAACCTCCTTAAAAAAGGCATCTTTTCAATCCTGGCACTGACACTAAGGCATAGATACATCATATTAAACAAAATAATTAAATAGTTTAAAAAAATATGTTAACCTCTTTAAACGTAATGTTGTCTAAAATGATACCCCACAAAGACCAATAGTAGCCGAATTCCTCAGATTAATTCCTTTGCTGTGAAGTCTGCTGCATTTTGGCTTTTAAATAGTGCTGAAAGAATTTACTAGTAAAAGACTTATCCTTCTTTGTGTTGGTAAATTTATAAATTAGTAAGTGACAATTCCAATATTCCTGCTTAAGCAGTGCTGAACTGTTTCTGAGTAAAGACTGTCAGCTGTGCTATATTTTCCTTTGGAATAATTATGCAGGCAGGCAATTCACATGGGACCTAGCTATGATCATCATACCCATTTCACTTTTGACCAAAGGCAGATTCTAGTTCAGAGATTTGAAGGAGAAAGAATGGTATTAGAATGCAACAATAAAAACCTTAACCTACTTACAGGCACAATTTATAACTTTGCCCAGAATACAGCAAAATGTTGGAATTCTAAGACTAACAATTTTTGAAAACTTGCAATGCTCATATTCTGATTTCCACAACTAAAATCTACAAATTGAAAAACAAGTTCAGAAACTTTACAAATGTCCAAAAAAGTTAAAAACAATCAAACAAGAAGGACTGTATAAAGAAAACTTTCATTTAATTACAGGTGGAATAGCATAGAATAGCACACAATTATTGGGTTGCTTGAAGAATTTACAAAAGGGATTATTCATTACCATTAATAATTGATTCATTCATTGTGCCCCTCTCTTCATCCATTGGATCTTGCAGGTCTCTTGTTTTGTATCTCTATTACCATTGAATATTATGTTTTTGACCTGAATTGTTTTTTTCAAATATCTAAGATGATATTTGGTACAGAGAAAAACGTGGCTCAATTTTAACTTTTGAGCTACAGTCCGATTAGAATCAATGAAATAAGCAAGGTGGAGCAGTTGCTTCCTTTTAAAATGTATATCACTCCCCAGTCCTATTAAAAATGTATTTCAAGTAATTTGATGTTTGTTTTTCATAACCTGTTCAAAGCTACATTTTCACCTACTGTATACTACCATTTACACTTCCTGGTCTTCTTATTGTACTCGTGTCACAGATCTATAGTTATAATTATCGCAGTTAAATCAGCCAAACAAAAGATTCACAGCAACAAACAACATATGACATAGTTGAGGAAATATATTATTAATATTTTTAATTTATGATCAATTAATAATATATTAATAATCCTAGAAGAAAACAAAATAACTCAAAAAGAAATGACAATTGTCCCTTCAGTAGTGTACCCACTTCTGGTAAATTCATTAGACTTGTCTGTCAGAAAACCCTTACTCTAGTCTATTAAAGTGGAGGAGCAATTTAAAATCTGTCAAGGAGGGACATATTTATAAATATGGTTATAAATGGTATTAAGCACATTAATCCACTGTCACTTGATCTGTGGATTTGTAACAAACCCTGTCTTTTGCAATATTACTTTATTTTGTGCAGTTGTGACAAATACTGCGTTTGTGATGGGTATTACCCTCAAGGTAGATCTGCTTTCAAGGTTTTGCTTTGGTATACTTTATACTAATTTATTTTAGAGGCTGATCTACTGTGAACAGAAAATTGATTTGTACAAGCTGATGTTTTGTGTTTTGACCTTTAGTGTATGAGAAAGTGAGTATTCTAACATGTCCTACTCCTTGAAAAACAAAATTTCCAACAAGTCCTGTACTAGGGTAATAAATCACCATGTGACCCGCTTAGCTTTCTACAAACAGCAGCAGCAATGTCTTACTAAAATGATATGAAAAAAATATATAAAATGATAAAATATATAAAATAAATAAAACTGCTTCATCCAATTCAAGGTCACAGGGGGGCTGGAATGGAATGGAATCTTGACAAGCAAAGGGTACAAGGAATACACACTGGATGGGATGCCAGTCCATCGCAGGACACACAGACACAAATGCACACCAGGGCCAATTTTCCCAGAAGCCAATTAAGCTACTGCTTAATGTTCACAATATATCCTAGCCTACTTGTAGCTACAGTATGCACCTTTCTTTCCTATCTCCACTATTATACCTTAAACCCTGCTTCAACCTCTCTGACTACCATTGAGAAATCCTACAGTACCAATTGAGGCAGGAACTGAACCTGGACCCAGGATGGTGGTCCAGGGCATTGTTTGACATTAGATGGCAGACCTTGAATACTGGATCCAGGAGACCAGAACGCAAAGTCTTCAAACCTCAGCTTGGAACCTGCACTTGAAATCTGAGGATGCACACCACCATTCACGCTAAATGAACACCATCCTAGCTTAGCATCTCTGGCTCTTACTGTCTGGAGCGCAGCTGTACCATTAGACTTTGAACCTACGGGAATTTATTTTTTTCCTCTTAAAGTTTTTTTCTCTCCTCCATGCCTAATGGTTGTTCTGTCCATTCTGATGTACAGTACTTATACTGAGTAATGATGTCTGAAAGTGCCCTTTACAAATGGTGATACACCATATAAAAACTGAATGGAACTGAAAGTTTTAGGGCCCTGTGGATTTAAATCATAACATTGTGAAATCTCTCTGGAATCTATAATGTCATGAAAACTTTAGAATGTCATCTACAGTAAAGTAATTTACAGTGCTAAAAAAAGAAAATAAATAGGAGAGATAGTGAAGTCTATAACTGCTAAGTGAACAAAGTAGTAACATCAATTAATTAAATGCATTCTGCAATGCACATTTCTCAAAATTACATAAATAGACAAATGTCTTTTACAGCCAATACACTATTGTTACACAGTCCAGAATTTCCGGTTAGTGGAGAGTGTAATTATTGCGACTAGGCTGCTGAGAAGTATGAAACCAGGCTTTGTGTTACAAAAATGATTACCACCAAGGAAGAAAACTTGCTGATAAACACGTTTAGCTATGCCTGCTACATATAAAATTATTGACCCTGATGCACTGAGTGCCACAGGTATATTTAGACTCATAAACTTAAACTGAACTTTAAAGTTAAGAGCAGGCAATGAATTAGAGATAAATATATTTTATAAGTGAATTGAAAAAAATGACACTGGCATTTAATAGCATTGGTCTAAGCAGTTAATAAATCTTATACTGTATATAAATGTGCTTTAGAATAGTACACACATAATACACTTTAGGTAAATAAGAAAAGAAAAAAGCACAATGAAGGAACTGACAAAATAAAAACCACTTATAAAATAAATTCTTTAAACAAATTCTGTAGTGGTAATTAATGTTATTAGGGTATACAGAGATGATGGATAGAAACTGGAAACGTAAAATCCAAGAGTACATTGAGGCTACTAGGAATCGAAACACAGATGACTAAAATTATTGCTGTTGTTAATCTTTATCTAATATAAATTATTTAATCTTTATCAGACATGTTTTTGGCAATAGTAATTTAGTGTTCAAGAGCCATAATGTGACCACTGAAATTACAGTAAATCCTCAGTTTGATGGACTAACAGGTAGGAAGGGGTTTCCATTATTGCCAAATGTCCATTAAATCATGAATTACCTATTTCAGCCCCAAAACATACCATTATATATGTATACAATTTTTACATATACTGTATGTATACTGTATTTTTAAATTAGTTTTAACAATTGCAATCATCACAGTAAATGAAAGTTGTTCCTGAATCTTTTATCATAAATACACAAGCTCTTTATTTCATGCATTATAAATACACTGTTTAAAATTTGCTAAAATCCTATGAAAACACAAACAAGGCCCATCATAAGCAATTGATTACCGCTATAGGGGACCATCGATATCCTTGAATTTCAAAATTAAGTAGAAATGATTTTTACTTCTTTTATTACTTGTGCATTTCATCTTTGTTGTGGGGAATGTATGCTCTTCTGATTTTAAAGACAAATCTCTTTTAGCAGATTTTGTCCATTAAAACAAAGTCCATTAAAGTGGGGTTGACTGTATAACTATTTGAAGTTGAACACCTGGCCGTGTTTTGTGGAGAGATTAACAAATTCTGTTTGCATAGAAAGGACAAAGTTCTGTCTTAGTGTTATTTCTCCTTCCAGTGGATTGTGAATGATATTTCAAAACTTGTGAATGTCCTCAATTAGAGACTAAAATAGAGAAAAACTTAGAAAGCCTGCTTGCCCAGGTTTGTAAATGCTACTTTGGAGTTTTTGCACACCACATGCAGGTTTTGAGATATTTTTTTCCCCAGTTCCATTAAAGACCCATTTCGGGAATAATAGGATATTGTTGACCTCTGGACCCTTTCTTCCTTCTTAGCCAGCTCTAAGTCTTTGAAAGTCACTGTTGACTTCATGGTGGCAATAGCTAATAGATAAAAGGATTTCATCCACCCAGTTACTTGCTGTTCTCCATTTTAAATGTACTTACACAAAATCTCTTAAATGTATAGAATAATGTCAGTTTTAAAATGGTCAAAAGCTTTGAAGACTTTGAATAGTTGAAGCAGGTCTACTTGTATTCTTGTATTTATGCCTGTCAATGTACTGCATTTCATTGAACCCAGGAATGTCCCTGGGATTAAAGAAAGATGATAAAGATATAGTAAATGTGTTAAATATTTCAAATAGGTTTTTAGAAGAAGAGATATCAATAATATGCTCAGTGTTATGGATAGGGCTCCACTGTTACACTGTTACAGAAATTACAAATGTGAAGAAACCAATCTGCCCATTTAACCTACAGTACTGGACCACTTATGGTATCAGAAAGGAAGGTGAGGCTTGAACCAATGATTCCTGAAGTACCTACATTCAGAAAAATGCCTAAAACCAATTTGGCCCTGTGTCACAATTACAGAATTAGAATTACATAGAAGAATACTTAGAAAACAACAATATTTTACAACATGAATAGAGAAAAATATAGTATATGATATGAAGTTATATTTAACCTCTTTAAGCTTTTGATAATGTTCCATGTAACAGGTTGATTCTCAATTTAAAAGCCATAGAAATCCAGGGTAATGTCTGCACAAAGATGATGGAACAGGTTACCAGGAAGTAGCACAAAACTTGAAGGGGCAAGACATCTAAATGGACAGATATGAATAGGGGTAAACCACAGGATTCATGTTCTTCATGTTCTGTATCTACAGTATGTCATGTCATTTGTAAAACTGCTTTATACTGCAATTTACCATACGGTGTCGCGGGAAGCCGGAGCCTACCCAGCAAGCAATGAGCGCAAGGCAGGGTACACCCTGGATGGGGCGCCAGTCCATCGAAGGCCAAGTGCAAGCCAATCATACATGGGGACAATTTAGAGGCCACGGCGAAGGCCGAGGGGGGAAATTTGGTCCAGACACCGGGATAACTCCCTACTCTTATCGAGAAATGCCCGGGGATGTTTAATGACCCCTGAGAGCCAGGACCTCGGTTTAACGTCTCATCCAAAAGATTGCGCCCACTACAGTATAGTGTGCCCACCGCAATACTGGGGCATTAGGACCAAAACAGACCGCCCCCCGCTGGTCCCACTAAAACCACTTCCAGCAGCAACCAGAGCTTCCCTGGTCTCCCATCCAGGTACTGACCAGGCCCAACCCTGCTTAGCTTTAGTGGGTAGCCAGTTGAGAGCTGCAGGGTGATATGGCTGATAGCTCTGTAACTATGATTTATTTGATATAATTAGCAAAGTAGTACAATTTGTATATGATATTAAATAGGGGGAGTAGCAAACACAGAAGGGATCAGGGCTTTTTGTAGATTCAAGTCCATGTGGGAAATCATAAAAAAAACGTATATAAACCAAAAGCTTGGGTGTACAACAGACCGTGCGGAATTTAAATCCAGGTTATGCTAAAGATTTACAATGCAATGGTGAGGCCTCATTTGGAAAATTTTTAATTTTTCCCCAAAAGGGACATGTTACAGACTCAGAAAAAAAAAAGTTCAGAGAAGAGAAATAAATCACAGAGGGTTGTCCTATATAAATAGAACCTAAATGATTGAGAGATATAAGTATTGATGATTCAAAGAATATCAAAAAGTTACAGATGGGGTTTGCCCTGGAGGCTATTTCATACTTGGTGATGTAACAACAAAATGGGGTAACTTATTTCAAACACTGAATAGGAAACTGCCCTATTTTTTATACTCTCAAGAGTACTACGAAACACCTACTGTATCTTTTTCATCAGTAACCTTCCCAAGCTCAGGGTTTCATAGTGTACAAATATAAAATGTGTTTTTCTACCTGTATGCATTTTATACACCAACTTTTATAAGAAATATACCTAGTACAATTTGCCACTTCAGTACACAGTGAACCCTTTCATTTTAACATAAGCCAAGTCCTCAGACCCAGAAGGCCTAGCTTCACCAGATATTTTACTCAGGTTCTTATACTGTATTGCACTGCACTTACAGCATATAGCATTTTAACCTTGCAGAGTTTTCACACCTTGTCCTTCTTTGCAGAGCTACCCCTTTGTCTCAATTACTCAGATTAAAAGGATTTTTTAAGGAAAATATATTTAATTGCAATTTTATAGTGCTAGATACAGTATATACTGTACTGTAGGTCTTTTCAAACCATTCATATTTTAAATACCTTATCACACTGGGAAAAAAAAAACTTTTTCAGGAGCACCATATCACCAAAGGCTCAGATCTTTCAGTTGTCTTCTAGTCTAGCACGGCTACTATAAACTAACCTCACAAATGCTTCAAACTAATTACTTTATTTCACCTTATACTTCCAGCATTGGATGAGCTTCCATCTTTTATAAACTTCTAACTTACTTTCAAATGTGTTACCAATTGCCATCTCATTTTCATTAGCCAGAAAAGCCGATTCAGTCTGTGACTGAAACCTTCTTGAGAAAAAGCCAAATGCTGTTCTTACCACACCCTTTTATACCAAGTCAATTATCCACAGCTGAGCTTCATCACAGGAATCCAGCTATGATCCTGTTTGCTAACTGAAATGTTTGGAATTTAGAACAAGGCTCAGGAAACAACAAACCTAAGCAGATACTGTAGAGACTTCTCAAAATTCTTCGTCCAAAATATATTCCCTTTATAACCTTTTATCAACTGCATTAGATG
The DNA here is from genome assembly GCF_059453375.1 of Lepisosteus platostomus. Classification (NCBI taxonomy): domain Eukaryota; kingdom Metazoa; phylum Chordata; class Actinopteri; order Semionotiformes; family Lepisosteidae; genus Lepisosteus; species Lepisosteus platostomus. Next base: position 45,599,021 of record NC_142619.1, read on the forward strand.
AAGGTGTTTTTCTTTTAAGGAAGAAGGCTCAGTTTGCCCACTTGTCAAGCTAGGATGCAAACTTCTGAACTAGACAGTAATAAATGCAAAATATAAAAAAATCACATTGTATCACATTCTGTAAATTGGATCAGATTTTTAAATTAAGTCTTAAGGCTTACATCTTAAGGCTTCCTGAAGTAATGGGTTTAAAGAATGTTTCTGATGTAAAATATTCAAATCTCATTTAGAATATCCTTAGGACACAAATTAATATGATTCAAGTTTAAAAATTAAAAGATTAAGCTAAAAATGAGCAGTGATATTAATCTTTAAATTTTCCTGGCCTCTAGTTCAATGACAGTTTTAATACAGAATGCAAAACACACATATGCATTTAAATTAATAAAAAAAAAACTATCTTGGATTTTGACATGACATGGAAGCACATTTCTTCCATGTTAAACAAAAACGATCACACGAGTTTTGAAAGTTATGTTCAGAATTGATTTTCTCAAGGGCTAATGCTCTTTTCCAGTTGGAAAACAATGTTTTATCAAATGTGTGTTAAATTACTTTGCCGGTTTCATTTTAAATGATCAGTGAAATTAATTTTGAGCAAACTGAGGGTGGGCGGAAAAGTCTAACAAGAATCATAGCCCACTTGATGTGAATGGCAATGGAAAGTGCAGTTTTCAATGTGTATACTTTAGGTTTAGTTGTGGTTGTATGTTAAATTAACCTAAATGTTATCCAACGTGAATAAGGCACAGGCACGCTAATAAACTCATCAAGTTCATTCCTACCTTGTTATCCTTATCTCTGGAAAAGATCTCAATCGCTCAGGGACGTTTTGAAGTTTTGATTTGTTCAGAAAAAAAAACAGTTTTGAATTTCTATCTGAAATTAAGATGCTTATTATTGCTGTTATCATACATTAAGTCTTTTAAAATAAATGCCCCTCTTGTAATGAACTATCATTCCTGTTCATGCCAGCCCAGCTGGTATTAGATCAACATAAACCTGTCACACTTGGAAACCATTTTGAAGTTTAATTCCTCTTGGGTGTTTTACAATTGATGAACCAGCTTGCAAACATACTGTAAGTACATGTTAAATTATTGCTTTACTGCTGGCAGCTCCAGCATGTAAATTGCATATTTTTTCATTAAAACATAAACTGAAGCCTTCAACTTACAAAAATCCTAAAAAAAAAATTAAAATGAAAATCAACATTACCATTTGCTTTTTCTTAAATATCTATAATTTTACTTATATTCTGAACGATGAGAGATAATATAATGGGTTTTAAATTGAGGTCATTTGTAATATACAGTATAATATGATGAGGTTTGAACTGAAAACAACAGCAAAGTAGATGTTAGTTCTATCATCAAAAATTTTCATGTCTATGCTCTTTTATATTTTTATAAAATATAATATTTTTAGTACTGATATGATCTGTGTAAATTTAAACCTTTATGTAAAATAAAAACATATGTAATGACAGCTCTGTTACTGTATATTCCCCAATCTATTTGCCTATAGATTCATTTGGAATTTTTCTTTATTGCAATTTTGTAGCTTTGTAGCTCCTGCCATGTTTAAATGCCATTTTCACTGTGCACAGGATACTCCAAACAGCAATGTACAATTTGTTGAGTGGGGATGAATTGGACAGATTCCTCGGCTTGCTACACAACAAAAATTAAGTATAACAAAAATGTTCACTTGGAATTAGTGAGCACCTCTGAGCTTGCAGTGATATCATATAATGTTGCCTGTAAATCACCATGGAGCTCACAGCCTGTCAAAAAACAAACTACTCTGACAGACAAGAGTGTCAGAGAAATGCAAACACAGGTCCCCATTCTTTCTGTACAATACAAGAGAAGGGCAAGTCAAGTTCATGAACAATTATCACAATCTATTATACACTACCTTATTGGAAGAATATAAAAAATAAAAATAAATGACAACTACAAATTGTAAAAAAATTAGCCAGATTTAGAAAATAAGAAAATGGAGATGAACCAAGAGAGTAGATTCCCTATAAAATTTGAAATACTGTAGGGGTAATTACAATGCAATCAATTTCTAAGCAGTTACTGTATGTTCAGGGCCATTATTATGAGAAATGTTTGATCTCTTTAATAGTTTTCTTGTTTGTTGCATAATAAAAAGAGAAGTCTAACCTTTTGGCATTCCATCCAAAGATAAATGTGGAAAAAAGCACTGGTGTTGGCAAAAATGCCTAAGTTAACTTTACGAAGAACAATCCTAGAAGTGTCTTCTGAGTACTTTGATTATGAGTTGCTAGTCAAGAATTTTATTATAATTAGCAAGCCAGCAGAAATAAACTTTCTCAGTCTCCCTGCAGTAACAGAAGTTCTAATTATGGTTATTGTTGATATGTTACCTCCTTGATCAAATATTACTATATGCATAAAGATCCATCATGTCCCAGAAAGACCTAATGAGGTTTATATCCATTCTCTGTTTTGTAATTTCAGACTCGTTTGCCCTCCTAATCACATCCATCTGGCATATACCTTTGTTCTTGCAAGTGACCTTGGCAAGATTTATTCGCTCTGTCCAGACTTATAATATACATGTTGAATTAAAATCCTAATTCTATGTTGCAGCATAGACTTCTCTGGGGAAAATTGAATTTATTTTCTAAATCCTCATTCCAACAACATATTGACCTGACTCTATGTGTGGTACATAAACTGTTTGTGAACCATGCCAAAATAAAACTATTTCTAGCCAAAATAAATCAACAAATGCAAATTTTCTCATACATCTGTCATTTGAAATAAAATTAGCAGTCTGAAATGTATTGACCTCAGAGGTATAAGACAGTTTTCACTAGGTGTTCTAAAGTCTGGTGTCCATTCCAATTTAGTTCATATACAGTACATCTGAAAAATATGTAGCATACAATCACACCTGTGCAAGCTTTAGCAATCCTTTAGAAATTACAACAATTTGTCATTTTCCGAAAAGCCTATTAGAGAAAAAATGCCTAAAGATGAAAAAAAACATTAAAAAAGAGTGAAATACACTACTTTATTTTATCACAATGTGATTAAGTTAGTTCATCTACAAATTAGTCGGAATTAATGTTTCACAATAAATACTCAATCAAGCGAAAGCAGACAAAATTGGATGAAAAAGAGAACATTCCATTTGCAGTTAAAACTATTTAATTAAAATAAAACAAAACTGGAGCCAAGTGTCATTGATTGCTTTTATTGCTGCTGAAAAAGCCATGTAAAATGGATCTGCACTGAAAGCTTTGTCATCACCTATGATAGCCATTGCTGAATTGCTGTAATTGTAGTTCGCTTATTTTTTCTTTTGATTTACCAGTTAACAATGGAGCGGGTGTGTTTGGAATAACAATAATATCTGCCTTCATAAGTGGTCAAGGACTTCTGCCAAATAGCCTAATGAGAGGCTAGATTTTCTGGCTGCTTCATTGCTGTTTTAAGAGTTTAAACAAAGTTCTGTAAACAAAGCAACCTTAGCCCTAAAGATAGGGTTTACCATAAACAATAAAAGCAATCACTTTACCACAATGAAGAAATGAGAATACTGTCTGTAAGTATTGTGAAAACTGAAACACTGTGTTCAAATATTTGAGAACAAGAATGCCATTCATCTCATTCTATATTTTTTTCTAAAGTATATCTCTACGTTACATAACATCTATAGGGACAATGGAAAAATACAGCTTTATTATCTCATGCTCACCACATAACATTTTCTTCTTTCATTTTTATCATCACTCATGCTTTGCATCATTGATTTTATTGTTTATTTTAATAGTTTTCAAGTAATGCCTCTGAGAAAACCCACACAAATACTTGTTTTGTGAACATTTTTTTTTTATTTTCCCCAACATTATAATATTATAACAAAAATTGTTATAAGGTCAAATATTGCCTCAAAATAAAGTAAAGTTTGAAATTTTAGAAGTTCAAAGTGTCTCTTATAAAATCCATTGGCACTAAACTGGTTCAATTTGAATATTGCTAGATCGCACTAGTTAGTATAACACTTCTGTGTTGGTGGAGGTTGTACTTTAACACTTGAATTTGAGCATCACTGAATGATTGGTTAAAAGTCGTAACACTACTGCATTGGCACCCAAACAAACAGTAGCTTATTTAGAATCTTTTAACTGTACAGCCCCATCTAGAAACTATAATATATTTGAATTCAACTGCCCGGACATCTAATTGTAATAAAAACAGTATTCATGGTTTAAAAATAATTATTGCATATTTATAGGAGGTATCCACTCCAGTGTGAGATTGAAAGGTTACTCTTGAAATCCTGGTTCCCTGAAAGAGTAGCTACCAGCTAATGGGATATTGTCACCCCTGGAAGAGAATTTATACCAACATCACTGATGGGATAACTAAGAGTATGACACTCTCCACCCCATCTCCTGAGCAAGGCTATCATCTCCTTACATGTCCTCTTGCAGTAAAACTTTAATAAAACCCTGCATCACGATTTCTAAGCAACCAAAAGAAATGAAATATGGCCCCTTACATGATCATGACTCTAGTGGACTATCCCACTATCTTCTTTGGGGCTTGTTGACATGCGCTCTTGTAACCAGCTGAAATCACATCAATACTTTGAGGTGATTGAAGGAATGTGAATTCCATCAGCTTCGAAACCTCACTCTCATGTAAAGGACAAATGCCTTTTGGGACAAAAGTATTGGGTTAGGGTATTACACAAATCTAGAGCCATCCTGCACGGAGTAGACACAGATATTGCTGACAGGTTTTGCAGGTGAAATATGTAAGAAGAACGCTTGACTGGGCATATGGTTCTGTCTTTTTACAGGAACTGAAATGGAGCAAGGCTATGAAGCACAACATTGAAGTGCTGGATGCATGCTGGAGGAGGAGATATCTTAAGATTCCTTCTTTATAGCCTTTAAGGACCTGGGTATCCAAGATATGGGCCCCAGGAGTCTCCCATCAATTCTGACATGGCATCCAAAAATAGTGGCTAATTATAAATTCCAGATGGAGGCTGACCATCCCTCATCCAAGTGAGACTTTAAAAACTGCAGGATCACTGCAGTTGGGTAATAATTTACACTTACACTTATATAGCGCTTTTCTGGACACTCCACTCAAAGTGCTTTTACAGGTAATGGGCACATTGGTGGACATTCACCACCAATGTGCAGCATCCACCTGGATGATGCGACGGCAGCCATAGTGTGCCAGAACGCTCACCACACATCAGCTATCAGTGGGGAGGAGAGCAGAGTAATGTAGCCAATTCATAGATGGGGATTATTAGGAGGCCATGATTGGCCAGGACGCCGGGGTTACACCCCTACTCTTTTCGAGAAACACCCTGGGATTTTTAATGACCACAGAGAGTCAGGACCTTGGTTTTACATCTCATCCGAAGGACAGCGCCTGTTTACAGTATAGTGTCCCCGGGGCATTAGGACCCACATGGACCACAGGGTGAGCGCCCCCTGCTGGCCCCACTAACACCTCTTCCAGCAGCAACCTTAGTTTTTCCCAGGAGGTCTCCCATCCAGGTACTGACCAGGCTCACACCTGCTTAGCTTCAGTGGGTTGCCAGTTGTGAGTTGCAGGGGGATATGGCTTCTGGTTAATATCACTGCTGGGTAGTGGAATGGGTGCTGACCATTGACTAGGCAAGAGTGTTAAAGTACTGTATTTGCCACTTACTGTATAAGAACAGAATTACCTACTGTAGCAGAAGGTGTTCTAGCAGTTGGGTAGCAACAACAGCCATGCAGTTACAATTTGGGCCAGACTCATATTTACTGTACCAGTCTGCAACATGCTGGTACTAAATTGTGCCCTAGTTTTGTGACAACGGAGCCACTCAATGTGGATTCTGCTAAGGCAGTCCATCCAAGAAGATACATTCAGGGACTGAGGGGAGCGCCTTACACTGATAGCCTGATGGAAATTAATCGTTTTGACCTTGAACTCAGAAGTCTACAAGGTGTCCTGATGCAAGTATTTACTGTAAATCTTCAAGGGTATTGACAAAGCCAATTTATCAGATTTCTTCAGAAAGAAGAAAACAGTGCAACACAAATTAGAGGCCATATGTACTATTACAATATGGAAGTACCAGTAAAGGAAGAAAAGGAGGTATTTCCTTAACTATAGGGTTGTAGGAATATGGAATAAGTCACCCAGACACTTCATGGGTGCTGTTTTATTTTTAAACAGCTGGATGAGTCCTTGGATTAATTAGTTTCTATCAAACTGGCTAGACAGGCCAAATCATGTTTGTACCCTTTTTTATTTAATATTCTTTCTTAAGATCCTAAACTCACTCTTATTTTCCAGTGAACTGTCTATATATTTACTAAACAAATGACATCTAGAATTTTTCATTATATTTTAACAATTTAATAATTGTTTTTTCTCTTTAAAAATTAAAGTTTCAATGTTAAAATGAACGTAATTCCCTATTTCACTATTGTAAGCAGTAACCAAAGTTCATTTAAAATTTCTGAAGCCTTAAATCTTCATTCAGGTTTTAAGTCAGACACTCGATTACTTATTCTATTAGTTTATTCCTTAGTAAGCACACATACAGTATACTGTATGTGATGTATTTTTTGTTAATGTAATGATGTATTGTCTAAATATTGGATGTAAAAGCTGATTTAAATTGTTTTTCCACTGAAAGCCTTCTGCATTCCTTCTGTTAAGTGATATTTGATCTAGTAATAGCTCTGATTTATTGGAAAAGAAGAAATTGCGCTGTCTCTTTTAAACCATCTCTCATATGTAATACTGTATTTCTGCACACAAGCACATCAAAAAATGATTGAGCCACTTACTGTCCTTTCATTTGGTTAACTAGTATTGTATCAATGAACATTATTCCTTAGTCATTCAAAAAATATGCACATACAGGTATGTGTATTTCTAAACACATTTTACCTAACAAATACTCTTCTTAAGTCACTTTAATCAATAATTTTATAATTTATAGTAATCTATAAAGTACTGTTATTTTTAAAAGACTGTTCTTCATCAACTGGGAACCTTTTTTACCCTCTTTATTGTGTTCTTTTATTCCTAGTTCTAGGATTTTTTTTTCAGTTAATTATTTAGTCACCTTTATTTTGCAGTTCATTTCAATTGTGTTTATTCAATGTTAACTTCTGCAGGTCTGGGGTGGGTACATCTGGTCTGCTAGGATTAAAACAATATTTTGCCTTCTGGTCTTCTCACTGCTGCTGACTCTTTGTATTACAATTACTGTATGTAATTCTGATACTGCAGCAGTCTTCTGGCTCAAATCACATTTTTCCTCACCACCTGCATTATGTGGCTTAACTGTGGTTGACTGGGAATGCCATGTGTCCTGCTTTCTGCTGCTAACCACCATATACAGTAAGTGCAACTAACCACCCTAACCTGTCTCCTCACCTTTTGCTATTCCCTGCAAGCGATTAGGCTCTAAAGACCACATCTGCTGTCAAGAAATCACAGCGTACTTAATTTGTGTTAATTTGTGTCTTCCTGCTGATGGGAGTCATGTACTTCTTAAATTTATAGTCATATTGTTAAGCTGGTCCACAGCTCAGAAAACAAGGAATGGACCCTATGCGGGTTTCAAGGTCACAGAAATCCTTAGACAGTGAATAAGGGAAAACCAAGGTCAGGGTCAAGAGGCGAGCAAAAGTCCAACGCCAGAAGACAAATGTAGTATCCAAGCGCCAGAAACACAATTCAAAAGCCAAGGTCAGGCAAAGAGTCCAGGAAGAATTCAGCAAAGGCTAGATCAAGAGCGCTCCAAGTGTTGAAAACAATACTGAACACAGCTAGAACAAAGAGCAGGGTTTAAATAGGTTTGGGGAGGGGAGACATGGTGAGGTAGGAACACTGGGCAAGCAGGGATTGTCTACTGCCATCTGCTTGATCTGCGCCTTTGCTGCACAGATGAAGTAGGTATTAGAAGTTGGGGTGCCCTCTGGTGGCAGGATGCTGGAACTGGAACAATTTTTTTTCTAACTACTGTATGCAATGTCTCTAAGACATCAGTCAAATGTATTGTGTTTTCAAAGTAAAATATATGTAATTTCTTAATGTTGTTCTTAGTAAGATGGTTGCAGGCCCAAATACTGTACATGCTCTGGGGCCCTGTGCAACATCTATTACAATAAGGAGTTGAACAGCAATTACATTGGTTCATTTTCAGACGACTAGGCATACTAGTTTGATTTATTTTCATTGCATTTGTAACATTGTATGACATAACTCATGGGTTTAAACATGGATGTAGAAGAAACAATAGGTTCATCCTATCTTCCCTAGCATGAACAATCCTACAGTAATGCAATAACTACTGTTAGTTCTGCATTTTTCAGGAAGCTATTAGAATAATGGAAAATGGAAAAAAATACTAGAATTACAAATAATCGTTTCTTATATTTGTATCTTATATCCATTTTTTTATTTAAAATTGATAACATCTAAAGTTGGTAAGTTTCCTGGCAGTTACCAAAACTAGACTTTGAACCTTGAAAAATCCTTATTTTTTCTTACCTCAAGGTTGTGGAATGATCTCCAGGTCCCAGTCCATATTAGATCTGGCAATATGTCAACTGGTGGGAGTGGAGGATTGACATGTTGTTAAGTATGTTCTCTAATATTTTGGTAAGGTAATATAGTAGATTTGAAATTAAATCGTTTGGCAATTAGTTCAATAAATACTCCTGTCCATGGGTATCAAGTGGATCAACCAGTAAAGGCATTGGCTCAGAGAGCAGTATGAAACCTATTGTCTACAGTTAGCTAAGTGAAACCTAGGCTGTTATTTTCAAAGTATGACCACTTATGGCACACTGTAATTGCTCCAGTGCTTCTCAGATTGGGTGCCACTTTTACCATGCGACAGCAGCTCCTTGGAATTGCTGTGTTTCATGTTATATCCACAGTAACAATAGAAAATACTCTCTCTTTGTCAGTGCTAGCTCTCATGTAAAAGCATTGTGGACCTTGCAGAATGTTAAAATACACATTGCTCTGACAGATAAGCATGCCAAAAGAGTGTCTGTACTGTATAAAAATATTATTTAAGTTCTATGATAGAATTTTTGTTATGTCTGATTAGTATCTTCACGTTTCTACAAAAGCCTTCAGGAAATTCATTGCGAAATAAGCTCTTGTGCAAAAAGCTTGGAAAATCCTCTTGTAAATACAGTATATACAGTATACTGTATATATATAAAATTATTGGAGTATATTAAATGCATTAATTTTCTTGTTTGCGGACTTTATTACTTGTTATTCAGGCTATACTGTACAGTACTTGTCTAATCATCTGACATCACACATCTGGCAACTTGATTTTTGAAAGTAATTAAGATGTTCCCATGTTTTTAAATTGTTAATGTGAACATTGTATTTTTACTCAAGGGGAAACTTAATTAAAGAATCATTTTAATGAGGCACAAAAAATCTTACCTGTCATTTATTATAAAACAAAGAAAAGAGATTTTTAGTGATAATGTTACACCCAAAGAATAAGAAACAAACTTAATCTAAGCAAGTATACACACACCTGAAGAAGGCTCCACAGCCATAACATTGTGTTTCCTTTCTTCTCTTTTCAGCATGGAATAAACCTATAACTTGTTTCTTTGCAGCCTATGCATGCTGACACAACTACCCACCTGAACTACTTTATTGATAATAGTTAGATAGATGAATTTATTAGGTAATGTACATGTACAATGGAATTCTTACTTGCACCATTTTCTCAGGACATGCACACTAGAGCAGAAAACACAGACAACACCACACAATGTAGACAGTACATTACAAAGCAGTACATAATAAAATAACGACAGCATGTACAAACAATAAACAAACAGAGCAATAAATACAAGGTAGAAAGTTGAAGTGAAGAGTGCAGAGGTGTGTTGAACTCTGAGGCATTGGGCAGTTAGCTGTTGTGGATGCGTACTGTAGTAGGGTAGAAGGGGTTCTTGAGTATAGTGGTAGTGCGGTACTGCTTGCCAGAGCACAGAGGGGAGAAGAGTTTGTGGCTGGGATAGTTGGGATCCTGTATGATGGATTGGGCTTTATTGCAACAGTGGATGGTGTAAATCTCATATACAGTAGAGTATGTACTGTATACTGTAAATGCTATAGAATACATGGAATGTAACATTCTTATTACTCCATTATTATATTTTTCCTGTCAGAACACTGACATAAATGCAATGCAATCAAGTAAATGATGTGTTGTTGTCAACTTTTTTGTTTGCAGAATAATTTTAAAAAGTCACCTCAAAGCATTAAGTATGAGTGTAAAGTTTAAACATTTGATTCTTGGCAGTACAAATTGACTACTATTAAGTGTAACTACTTCATAACTCAGGTTGAGAGATTTTTAGATTGACATCTGAGTTGCAGGAAAAGGCTACTGTTTTGCAACAGAACCACATATTTATTCGCATTCTAGTGTTTTTATTTCAATAGTTATTTATTTTCCAAAGAAATCTAAATAATAAGGCAGCTGCTGGAGTAAACTCACTTAAGCTTGTTTTATTGTCAATCTGTCATGTTGTATATGACATAGATATAGTCAGTGAAAATAGGCAATAGACTTTTATCTCTGATAAGTATCTTTATACAGTATATGTTATTTTCTGTCTTAAAATGAATTACGCCATGTACAGTATCCATTTTTTGTGGGCAAAGAGGCTTGATGTGCACTCCTGTATGATCTGTTGCCCACTGAAGTGAAATGTTTTTACATTTCATGACCATACAATCACTTTATTTCTGAATTTTAATTTAACAATTTCAGAGTAAGTAAAGTGCAAAAACTACTTTCTCATGCCCCTATCCTTCTTCTCTTCATCATTATGATTTCCACAAGTTGAAGTACTGGAAAAAACAATTGTTATTTTGATTTCAGCGGTAGAGAAACGTACTTGGAAGAGAGTAAATATGGTCAGTAATATAGGTATTTAGGGTTTTTATTAAATAAAACATGTATTATTAATATTTTTATAAACAGGATTATAGCAACAGTTTGTTAAACAGGTACAATCATATAAACAATACATAAAAAAATAGTTTTCTGCTTTCCTTGTTGTTTGTCAAATGTTCTATTCATCAGTCTTTCATTTAAGTAAAACTGAATCAAAGCACCTTTTTCCAGCAATCTCCTCTGTTAACCTCTGTGGGCTTTGATAAGTTTAATTTATCACTTATTCGGTCTGTTTTTCTCCTCTCAGCAGCGAGGGTAGTGATGCATCTGTAGTTTCAACATACTCAGTATCAGCTCCCTGTTACAGTGTAGGGGAAGAGAGCTTTATCTCATACCTTGAGATTTGCTTTAAATAAGGTACTTCACCAGAGGCAAAAAAAACAACAGATGGCATTGTCAGTTTAAAGTTTGTACAAAAACTGAAAACATCTCTAGGTTCTGAGCAGTGGTACAGTATAGTATGTACTGTAGGAACAACAATAGAACAGTGTTCAGTAACTTGGTTTTATTATAAGAAAAATAAACAAATACAATTATATTAGGATTTGAAGCTCCCAGTTAAACCGATTTTTAAATTCTTCTAATCTTTGACTTAATATATTGCACATCTTTATATTCTTACATTTTTAATTTATTTTAGAATTGTGGTATAATGTGTATTTTCAATGCATTTATTCTATCTATACTGTATATAGGTTTTAATTTCTTCTTTGAGCGAAGAGGCCTTTCAGTTCTAGGGTAATTTCCACTCCTCATTCAGACTAGATAAGAACATAAGGTTGTATACAGTATGTTACAGATTTTTGAAACAGTATTGTTAATGTAAAACAATACATATTATAAAATTCAGTTTTAGCAAGATTAATATGAAACCTGTAATATGTTATACTCTACATATTTATTCCTGTACGGTACCTATGAAGAGAATCTCTATTAAGTCCTCTTGTACTGTATTTCACAGCGGATTCACCCTAATAAATCTAATAATGTTTGTAGTTTGTGTGGGTCCCCAATTTAGTTAAGAACTGCTTTCTTATGTGCTTTGCAAGAAAAAAAAAGAAAAATGTATCTATCTCTATTTATTAAAACAAGTTATTTGACTTTAGTCCAACAACTTACCTTATTTGTAATGTTGAATGTGTTTACTTTAGAAAGTGTTTTATCATTAACCTATACAATTTTTGGAATTGCCAATTGTTTTAAGCCTCTTATGTCCAGCAAAGGCTCCTGAAGCTATAAAGGATGGAATGAGACACATTGAGGTGCTCCTTTAACATGCCCACTTTCAGAGCCATTTATCATGTAAGACCAGGCAAGCTCCACAGTGCCTAACAGGAGAGTTAGCACTGAATGGAGTAGCAACATTTCTCTCTGTTGTGTCACAGACAGCCCAAGGACATCTGGCAAGTCACAAGAATCGCTGTTGCACTAGCAGCTGATTACTGCCTTATATGAGCATTCTACTTCCAGAGTGGAATTTAAATGTTCTCCCTGTGTTCGTGTTGGTTTCCTCCAGGTGGTCCAGCTTCCTGCCAAAGTCCACAGTCGTACTGGTAGGTTAATTATCTTTTGGGAAAATTAGCCCTGGTGTTTGTGCTTCCTGCATTGGACTGGTGCTCTCCCTTGTGCCCAATGCATCCCAGGATAGGTTCCTGCTCCCCATGACTATGTATAGGACAAATCGGTTTAGAAAATGGATGGATGGTACTGTACATTATATATGGCTTACTTGAAGTACACTAAGAAAGAGGAACTCAACTTGTTTTTAAGCCTGTTTTGATGTTGTCCACAGTTCTACAATTTAATATGTAAGTAGTCTCTTAAATTGAGAACCATCTGCTAAATTAAACTTGGTTAAAGAGAAACTATGTCGGTAGCTGCTGTGCTGGATATGCTTTGATATTCAGTTATGTCAAAATACTATATGTACCACAGTTTTAATAATCAGGTGAAACTGATTTGTATCTAGTTTCTGATGAATTTCTGAATTCTATTTTACATACAGTCTCTCCCTTTCTTGGCCAGAATGTTTATTTTCAGTTATTTTGTCTTCACAAAAGAATTGTGATTACCATAGTCATGTGATTAGTTGGTTTTAAGATAGCTAAAACCATGGAAAGTAAGCACAGAATGTGGTGGGTCTGTAACGATCTCGTGTCTTAGGACCCTATGCAGAACCCTCTGAACGTAATTTTCCTTGTAGACGCAAATCCAAATTTGTGAGCCCAAAGTCCAGGCCAGGGTCAAAAGGCAGAAAAACCCACAACAATCAAATCAAGAACCAAGAGATGTAGTAAACAAGCCTAGGTCGGAATCCGTTAAACAAAGAGTCTTGCAGAGAAGCACAGGAACAATTAAGTTCTGGCTAGGAAAAACCTAATACTGAGCAAGGAGTGGTGTGTCAGGCTGATTAAAGTAGACAGGTGGGAGAGGGTGTGCCTGATGATTTAATTAGAGACTGCATTGGAATGTGAGGGAGTTGATTGAGGGGGATGAGTCCTCCGGGGGTGTGACGCGAATGACATAACAGGGTCATTGTGGTACTGTCGGTAAATTTATCGCTGCGAGTACACATGAATATTCCTTTTGGAACTACAGATTGAGAGATGTCTATTTTGGTATTATATCACTAATGGGGTCAAGAGTGGTCTAGTTCGGCTATTAGAATACCAGGACATTCGAGCTTTAACTCACAAACATAGCTGGCTCAGAAGAGTTGACCCATTCCTGGATTTATTCCCAAGGCAAAATAAAAATTATTCTTCTTATCTTTCTGAGTAATTAAATCTAGGACTGGTCATAGCTTTGCCTATGCAGCCCCACACCAAAGTCAATGCTCATTTACATGTCTCCATGTCTTACATGTACCATGCTATCATGCTATGATATGGTAAAGAGTCTTTCTCCATAAGTAAATCATTTTACTTTATCATTATATTCCTTCAGTTCATCACATGTGACAGTGCTGTAGCAGTATCAGTACACAAATAGAAGCAGTATCAAAATAGCTTCTATTCTGGAGCTCAGTTGGTCTACATAGCTCAGAGACTGATGTGATGTGTTTTGTCTCCCTGTCCTTGAGATTCATTATTTGGCTCCATAATCTACAGTATGTACTGTCAAGGGAAAATATAGGTTTGTTGTGTGAATGTCACAGTCCAACTTTTCTCAAAACACAAAATGCAGAGGTGATTGAATTTTTCACACTTGGAGGAGGTACTGTACACATCTCAGAGTTTTCTAAAACAGTACAAATGATGGAGTTGTCAGATAACTACAGAGTGGTACTTGTCATGCTACTGTCAAATAGTGTTCCAAAAAAGGTTGATCATATATTTGTGAGTCTGATTGTAATGAAATTGAGGACATAAACATAATTAAATGTGGTTATAACTGATTAAAAGGGCTGAAGAACGGTATTCTGTGAGCCGGTTCATATTTTGACTGAGAAATAATTAGGTGTGCATTCATGTGTGAATCCGGTGTGCATTTGCTGTACACTGTTGAGTGAAATACCTTGCTAAAGAGCGCAACAACAGTAGCAACAACTTCTGGGATTAGAATCTAAAATCCTGCAGACCTGTCTGAGTAGTGGACACATCCCTGTCCACTACTGGGCACTGGTGCCTTTCTCAGTGCATTATGCAACTGTCAGCTTTATGATTAATATTTCTGTTATGTATGTGTAATATCTCCACTATGACACTGGACTGACAGGCTGTGCAGATCTACGATAAGATTGCTTTGATATCGCTGGCGTGCTTCATGTATTGCAGATCAATGATCCTTCTAATGAACCAGGTAGCTCATGGGGTCAGTAGTTTACAAGGTTTTCTGATCTCATTAGCATTTCTATGCTCTCTGGAAAACAAAGCAAAATGACATCCCAGAGCACCACATACAAACAAAAAAACTGAACTCAGAGGTTAAATGCAACCTATCAATGGGCCCCAGTTCTGTAAAAATATATTTTTTAAAGCAGTTCAGTTTATTTTTTTCCAATGTAATTTTATTAGTTCTGCTAGGATTGTTTTGTTTAGTCTGTGTCTCAGCTAAGAATGCACTGCTCAATGCTCCAATAAACCTCTCCCCACATCGAATAAATTGCAGGGCACAGTTGGACACTGCTCAGACATTTGTGGCAGGTGAAGAAAAATCTCCTTCATTGAACGCCAAAATGTTGTTCTCAGAGGAAGTTCCAAACCTGCAGTACAATGTCCTCCCTTTTCTTTCACTGCATCATCTGCCTGTCCTGATAAGAAAGCCAGAAACAAGTCAGATATGTCCAGTAAGCTAACAAGGTTTGTGTTCAAAAGGCTGACAGATAAAAAAAACAGTCTACCAGAATTATCAGACTTTGCTCTCTAAAATATTGTTTAATTTTCAGCACTGAAAATGCCACAGATACTTATTACACAGATATTACCACAGATAATATATTACATTTTAATTATTTGTGAGTATAGCTAGTTGTTTAGGAAGACACTACTTGCACACAGATTGGGAAAGGTGCGTCATAGCTATAGTTCGGTTGAAAGTTGATGACAAGCAGATTTCACACTACATTTCATATCCCAATGTATTTTGATATAATGTACATTTTTTATGTTTATTTTTATTATTTTCTGTATTTCCATGTATGGTCAGTTTTCTGGTGGCTTGCAATAGCATCGGTTTCATAACTGTTACTTTTTACAGGATGAGGTACTGTAGTACCCAAGAATGCCCAAGAATGATGGAGGGGCTGCCTC
The DNA here is from genome assembly GCF_059453375.1 of Lepisosteus platostomus. Lineage (NCBI taxonomy): Eukaryota > Metazoa > Chordata > Actinopteri > Semionotiformes > Lepisosteidae > Lepisosteus > Lepisosteus platostomus. The sequence goes on from NC_142619.1 coordinate 45,614,800, forward strand.
CTTAAAGCTTTCACACAAGCTTGTTTTCTGTTAGGGTTGTCTCCCTTAGCCTTTCGAGGATCCCTCCTCTATCCACAAGGCAGTGGATCCCTGTTGGTCCGCAGGCCCTTATTCTGTATTTTCGAGCCACCCCACTGTTATGGTGGGCTCCCCCATCCACCACACAGGGGATGCGCTCCTTGGAGGTAACAGGGTCCGTTATCCACCCTGTGGTTACCTACGCAGCGGAGTCATGGCTGCTGACAAAGAGAAAAAGACCCTCTGAAAGTTCTATGGGCCAGTTCAGGAAGGAGGAGAGTGGTGAATATGCTGGCTTGGACATCTAGAGCAGATAGAGAGGGGTATGGAGAGTCTCGGAAGGAAGGCTTGTTTCAAGGGCGTTCCCGCAAGAGATGGTTGGATGATGTTGAAGAAGAGCTCAAAAAGTTGAGAGTGAGAAGATGGCGAAGACCGAGATGCGTGGAAGAGGGTGGTGGAGGAGGCCAGGGCTCTACAAGGGCCTTAGCGCCATGGGGTTAGGTTAGGTTTTTGCAATAGCATTGGACCCCTACTTATTTACACTGCCACCTTCTATTTCTTTTAGAATTACTACAAAATACATTGAAATTTAAAACATACTGTATCACAGTTTTTCCTGCTATTTGCATAATATTTGTTTCTCTTGTGGCTCATGAAAGCATAATTATATGCTTTTAGGAAATGGGCTTATTTATGTAGTAGTTGACAGTGAAAGTAGTTTCTTTTTTTAGAGAGAGAAAAAGATCAATAAATGATGTTGTAATTCACTTTTCAAAACTTTCCTTTTGCAACCTGCCTCTGACAGTAATGGGACACATTATTTATCTGCTAATTACAGTAGCTGTAGCAAATATTTAATCAAATTAATTTAATTTAATTGAATTTAGGAATATCTCATATTTAAAATCTGAGCAATTGAGCTAAAAACAGCACATCTTTTTTCTGAGTTGTCATTTTAATCAAATACCAGCTAACACCAGATAATGAATAGCAGTTATTAGGCAGAATTGTTAAAATAAATATACTGTATGCTGTATTTATTGTAGGTCAGGAGTAAACAAGATATTCCAATATGGATTAGCCATTTAACATTCTGATACAATTTAACTAATACATGCTAGTTATAAGCATGTGTAAAACAATAGGAGCACAGTTTAAAACTATGGATAGTACAGATTGACCACCTGCTAAGTGACTTTTAGTCTGGAGACATGTATAAGGTAGAAGGTCCCCTGGTCAGGTCATGATTTGTTGGTGTGATTGTAATTGATGTTTGTAAGGCAGAATGAACACATGGGAGACCAAGGAGACATATTTGTCAGTGGATCCCTCCCAGTATCTGTATTTAAGTGGTCTCCTGTTTGTTGCACTGCCATGCTGGAACAGAAACAAAGAAACCATGTGACCTCTATTAGAATCATTCCTGACTTTATGGAATATTTAATTAACTACAATTAATTGTTATAATTTATTACAACTGGACATCACCTCCACCACCCGTGTCAGATGGTCAAAGAAAAATAGTGGTCCTTGCTCCCCATTCCCCATGGGCCTTTATGGGCCTGAAAAGGGACCTACCTACATATTACAACTGGTGTAAAATATTTTTAAAACACTTGGTTGAAGTTTGGATATATCAAATATATATTTCAGAGATATCATGCTATCATTCTTTGTTATTGAGACTTCATATAAATGTCTGAAATTCATCAATTACTGGAAAATATTGTATGGGACACTATTTGGAATAATCTGAATTTTGCACTGAAAAATCCGGATCACCAGCTAGTACATTTTAGCCTTCTACATAACCCTTCAGAGATGGTTTTTAATACATACTGTGTCACTGACTCTCTGATGTGTACTCTGTGTTCCCAGGGAGCCATGGGCACCATCTTGTTAATATGGTATGTGAATGTACAGATGTTTTAGAGTTTTGAGAGAAGCAGAGAATTCCTTCCTCCCTTTTGATATTACTGCTTAATGACAACCATTAACTTAACTGTCTTATAGAAACAGGTCAGGCTGACTGGCATTACTGCCACCAAAAGGATGATTGCACATTGCTGGCAGCTGCTTTATTCTCTTCCCTGGCGTCAGTGGGCCCTTGACTTTATTGATGTTGCACAAATGGTGCTGTCTACTACTCTGGTTCTTTGTGCTTGGGATACAAATTTCATATCTGGGAGACAAGAATAGAAAACATAAAGGCATCGTTGTTCTCTTCACCACCTTCTAGTTCCCTATTTGATGTCAGAATTCCTAGGACTGGTCTTCTGGAATAGAAAAGCTTTTGAGGGAGGCCAAAAATATACTTAGTTAGGTACCTTAATCTGGCAAAAACTTTGTTAGAAAAGATGGATTCCCTGCACAAACACCATTATGTAAATATAGGTTGTAACAATATTTTTTAGCTTAAGGAAAAAGTGCATGTACCTTTATTAGAGTAATGAAAGGTTGTCGTCCAGAAATTTGTATTTTACAAAGGGCCGGGTTTGATGACTATGACCAGGTTCACAATGATCTCGGTCATCCTAAGTGCAAGGCTTTCTGTGCACGGAGGAGTGAATCACATTCGAAGTGAGAAATAGAAGAAACAAAGAAGAAATAGTCCACTAACAAGCCAGACGTTCAAAGGAGACAAGACAGAGGTTCAACAGAGAAATTGTGAAATGAGAATCAAGAGGTGGACAGAAAAGGCACAGGAAATGTAACATCTTGCAGACATAAATCTATGGTTCCCCAAGGAAGTAGAAACCTAATCAAGGAAACAGATACAATCCATGCCTTTTAACAGTAGCAGTTCGAAGATATATTCATTCAAGAATCCACTGTCAACAACACTGTCAAATATTCACTTGCATCCTAGAACACCCAATTACAAACAAGCTTGAAACTCTATCATCAGTTAATGTAGACAAAAGCCATCATACAAATGTAGAATAAGAAAGAGTAGGAAGTGATGGATATCCCACTGACATTTTAAGATCAGTAGATAGGAGATAATGCTACACCTACTGTAGGCACTCTCATCACACAGATCTGAACTTCCCCAAAAGAGGTAACACCAAACTATTTCTAGGATGTCATGATTGTGATAATCTTTGAGAGAAGGGACAAATATGACTATGACTAGACTCTTACAAGACATCTTCACATGTCACAAAAGTGTCATTCCTTCTGCTGAAAAATGTTCCAGAATCCCATTGCGGGTTCAGACCATCAAGAGGAAACACTAGCATCAATTGACAAAAGTGTTTCTGAATTGTATGACACCCTAGATGATCCTCTTGAAGTACTGTATGGATGTACTCTGTAATTCATCACCATTCTTCACCTGTTTCAAGATTACAGTATATTCATGCAGTAGTCCTCACATATGGATCCATTGTAAACTACCTTACTGAGTAACAACATTTACTCAGCAACATTTACTGAGGCAAATGAGAAGAGGGGACAAGCACTTAACATTCAGAACACTAAAGATCTAGGATCAGGAAGGCACACATCCAGATATCCTAATGCATTAGATTTCGATTCATAATGCGTGTCTAAATAAATGTGGAATGCCTTCTATAATTTGAGTATTATCTTTTGCAAAAAGGTCATGCTGACATAAAAATGCAATATTGATTGAAATCCGATTGATTGAAAGTGCAGTCTTTGGCTGTCTGATGTTTTGAGTATTTGAGGACTGCAACATCAAAACTGTAACCAAACTGATTGTCTACCATACAGTCAACATTCGTATCTAAAAGTATAATATTGAAACATGGAAAACATACTGTACAGCCAACACTGGAGTCATATCAAAAACAACGTTTGAAGGTGATTTTGTGAAAAACAATTGTCAAAAAACAGTTATAAAACAGACAAAATTCCACTATAATGCCAAATAAGAAACAAACTTAATCTAAGCAAGTATACACACACATGAAGAAGGCTCCACGGCCGAAACGTTGTGTTTTCTTTCTTCTTTTTTTTCAGTATTTTTTCAGTAAAAAATCTATTTAATATGTATTCTCTTTCCGGGACTATTATAGGGATTATAGCATGATAAAAATATAAATTCTAATAATCTAATAATAAGTGTTTGAGATCTTTATAAATTGAGCATTAATTTTCCTCTTTGGCTTTAGTACACTGCAAAAAGCAAGAATTTGAAAATATAAACAATGATCAGTAGACAAACTTATTATTTTCCTTTTACTGCAGGATTTAAAATGGAACTCAGAAACAATGGCATCCAAAATTTTAGTACAATTGTGTTTCTATCTGTGACCTAAAATAAGATAAATGTCATTATATTTTGGAAAGTGCTGCTGTAATACAATCATTTCCAGTGGATGAAGTGAACAGCAGTGAAGACGTTTGTAAACAACTTGATGCTTTTTTATCCGAAAAAGGAGCTGCATGCAAAACCAGGCATGGATATTGTTCATAATACAAATTATTTGTAAGTGTATTTATATTCCTAGTGGCACCTGTGAAAAATAAAAATAATATAAATACTACAGTACATATGATTTTGGTATTTTGGAAAGGAAAGAGATGTTTCACAGTAGTTTTGTGTTTTAAAGTTCTGAATATTTCCATGTGGTTACCTAAGTAATTGTTTAAAACCTTTATATGTTCAAATTTTGAAAATTAAATTAACTTCTTATGGCTGCTCTAACATAGCCACAAACTTTACAATCCCTACAGTGCCTTTTATAAAAAGAATATTTAAAAAGGCCTCCTGGGAGCTCATGGTCATGCTGAGTATCATTAATCATGATCATATGCCACATCTCCAAAATACAAGGAGACATAAAAAACTAAGTGTAAATTTTGAGTTTGGAGGATCAATATAATATCTTAATGAAATGTAAAATTCTGTGTTTTATTTTTTGATTTGTCAATCTTATTAAAATACTAATAACCTGAGAAGGTTAAAGTAATTTAATGATAAAGGCATTTACAATAATTAATTCTGGCTGGGTTAACTTGTCTTGCTCTGTGTTGAACATAATAGAATATTTTGAAGGTGTTTTATACAGTATATGTATAAAGCAAAGGTTAAATTGCTTATTAAAACAGATGGTATTGATCTTTCTATACTGATTTTTAGAGCTTTACTCAGATATGTCCAATTAGGCCAGCTCAAAGTATTGTACTACCATTTTTATTTAGTGACTGTTAAACAGAAGTAAAGAATAAGTCTGATTCCTAGGACCTGAATGGCCACTTAGACCCTACTACTATGTGCTGGTTTTATGTTTAAACTTTCTCTTAATTGGCAATTAGTTCCACAGAAATTAAATCAATTGTCTAGTTTAGTTTCTATAAAACAGTAAACTTCAGTGAACATACAGTAGGAACAAGTAATAGGTTTATTCCATGCTGAAAAAAAAAGAGAGAAAAACACAACGTTTCGGCCGTGGAGCCTTCTTCATTCGGTGAACATAGTTTGTAGATGTGATTCAGATGAAAGTGATGCAGGTGCCTTCAATAATTAAGCAAGAACTCAGGACAAACAGGTTTAAAAGATTTACCTGTAGCGGGAGCCGGTCCAGGCTTCTGTGAAGCATAGTTCAGAACCCTATGCAGACGGAATAATCTGGAAGTAAGTGGAGAAGGACAACAGGGAAAAGACATAGAGGATCAGGATGGGTTTGATAGACAGGGGAGCATGACAGCGGTGATCGGGTGCTCTGGGAGCGTGACGAAGGCAAACAAATCCAGACAGTCCAAAGGGGGAATATGGGGCGCAGTCCAGAGTCTAGGAACTGGGGGATCCATCCGAGACAAACAAAGTTAAAAACCCGAATGGGATCTGGAACAGAAACAGGGAATAAAAACCAGGATAACGAGGCCAGGCGCTCTGAGCCCCAGACTCAGATGGTCAGGACGCCGTGATGAAGCCTATGCCATCAGGTCTCTCCTGGACCCGCTGGTAGGGGGTCATTTAACTGAAAGGAAACCTCCAGGAGTCCATGGCTGAGAGCTACCCCCTCCTCCGGGGTAAAAACCTTTATTGAGTAGAGGAAGGGGGGGCCAGGCTGGGCTCCGGAGGAGCGAGACAAAAACACATATAAAATCACACACAACAGAATAAACCCCTGACGAAACAGGGGAACAAACAACACATAAAAAATAACTCACAACAGAGAAAAACCAGGAGAACAAGGAACCAGGATCACGCAGGAGATAAGCTGCCTTCTAACTAAATGCATGCAACCTGCATAAAAATCTCTCTCTCTCTCTCTCTGCACCCCGGATAACACAAAATAAATGGGAGCCTATATCCCTATCCATAAAAATGCACCCTAAGCAGGAAAAACATTTGTAACTGAGGTATCTTTTTCCCAGGAAACCCAAGTTCCCTGAAAACAAGGATAGCAAGAATAGCAGGCATTCTCCTTAGTAAGATTCAGATACTTTGCTCTAGTCAAGTTTTATTTGGATGATCATGAAGTAGGGGGTCTTGTCTGGTGCAAGCTTCAAGTTCCAATTCTTCCAAACTCTTGTCTCTCCTCTCCTTCTCCCCTGCTTCTTGTCCTTCCCTCCTTTCTTTGCACTCTTAATGTGATCTTATATTGTGTGTGTCTTTACTGCTCCTTTACAATCATTAAGACACAACTTAACTATAGTAGGTACTGTATACAAAGGTAAACTTTACATTTGTTTCTGCTCAAGGGATCCCCCAGACCCCAGCAAAGGTCCTCTCTGCTTCGAAGCTAGATGTCTCTGCCAAGTGTCCCCTCTACAATCTAAGAGGCAGTTCTCAGTCAATAAAAGCTGTAACAATATCATGGAACAGTAAATAAATTACTATATTGACATAATTCTGAACCGATAATGTAATGGAGTTTTTAATGAAAGTTCAGGAGGAATGAAGGCAGCCATGCTCATTAAACTCAGCTGCTGCAAACTCTCACTAATTCTGATGTAAGCACTCGGCCTCCATACTGTATATACCAAACCTCAGCCTCTCTTCTTCCTTGCTCATTTATCACACCTCTCATCCACCCCCTCTCCACTTTTGCAGCCACCCAACTGCTCGCATGGGGGTCTTATTCTCCCTGTCCAATGGCCGGGAGGTTGGCCTTCAGCCAAGTAGGTTAAGCCAAGTCTTCGCATCTCAGTAATTACACTTTTTCTCAATCTTCAGCTGCTGTCACTCCTCATGAATTCTTTTAATTTTAATATTAGATGTACATTTATTAAATATGTAATGTTCTGCATTTTTGGTGTTTAATTTTGTCTTGTGATAGCCTTTGAACATTGACTTTTAAAGGTTTGGATTCTCAGTTAAAAACATTATACTGTACCTGTGCTAATGACAAAACAAGCCAATCAGCTTTTCATTTAACATCACAGCTGCTGAATATTAGTTTTAGCAATCAAACAGAATTTATACTGTAGGTGTTGCTTATCACTAATCCTCAGAGTCTGTTTACCTCATATTTCAGTACTATAGATTAACCATTGATACTGTAAATCCACATGGACAGATAATGACTGGTCATCGCTTTTACATATTGATGAAGAATGAACACCAAAAACTTAAACACTGGAAAAAATATACTGTAGATTTTTTGTCAAAGTAAATGGAAAACAATTGCAATGGTGATAGTTGTAGCAAATGTATTGCTTTTTATACTGTACACTGATATCCAACAATATTATTCTGCATTGAGTTTATTTTGTGTCAGACTCAATTCCTTTAATCTTGCCTTTCACTTGTTCCGTTTCCCATTTAAAAATACTAAAATCTTCAAATTAAGAAACAAAGAAAGTGGCTTTTCAGGTAACATCACAGCTGGTAAGTGATAGGCTTAGTAGACTCTCAGGCAGAGTTAAAAGCTGATGCTGATCCCTAATCACAGAATCTGTTTTCTCTCACATTTCATCTTCAGTTGAGGATTTACAGTTTACTAATTTATATACATAGACATACATATTTATTTTCACCAGTTGTTGAACAAGATCTCTCAAAATATTATTTTCAACTAAGCAAAGATGCACAATTATCATAACCATACTTTATATTATATATAATATTTTGATTAATATGATTATGATTATATCAATAATATAATTAATAATAAAAAAACACATCCCATACTCAGGTGAGCATGATCTGGTAAATTTAGGTGTAGTGAACATGAAATACAGTAAAGTAACAAGAAAAGGTTTATTCCCCACTGAAAAGAGAAGGATAAAGAAATACAACGTTTCGGCTGTGGAGCCTTCTTTGGGTGTCACACCCGAGGAAGACTCCACAGCCAAAACGTTGTGTTTCTTTTCTTCTCTTTTCAGCAGGGAATAAATCTTTACTTGTTCCTTTGAAGCCTACACATGCTGATGCAGCTACCTTCATGAAATACAGTAACTGCTAATAGCATTTCAAAGGGAGACATGTTATTGTAAAATAAATATAAAAACACAAAACATTACACGACCATTGTGCCCAGTATGTTGATAATAAGTAAGTGGTGATTCTGAGTCCATGAAAAATGATCAAACATCAAATAACCCACAGAAGTGTCAAAAATAACAGAAAGTGCACAGAGAAATCAATGCAAAATAATTATCACTACTGTATTAACATACAGTATGCTGCACAGAATAACAACATAATTGGAATTAAAACAGACTGAACTGGCTTCCTATTTCATCTTCACTTTGCAGGCTTATTCTGTGACTACATTTCAGTGTATTCTCATCAGATCTATGATGTCGCCTCAGACACTAAGCAAGGCTAAGCCTGGTCTGTATTAAGGTGTGCATACTTCAAGCTGCTGCTTTAGGTGTCATATCCACTGCTAATAGGAATCCTCCACACAAACAGTCTCACCGCAATCAAACACCAGCTGGAGGCAATCCCCTCAAATGTCACTGATCTAACCCTTCTTCCAATCAGAGCACCTCACTTGCTAACACACCCTCCATTTCCAAACATACTCAAGCCTTCTCCGTTTCACTGAATATTGCTCAGTATTGTTAGAACAATACGGAACTCACCATCGACCTTGACCTCATCTAGCACTTTGGATTTGTCTGCCTTTCTCCTTTTGGATAACCTTTAATATCGAAACCCGGATTTTGCCCTTGACTACATATCTGCCCAACATTTTGGAATCACCAGTAATCTCTCCTGACTTGGCTCCCCAACTCCACATAGGGTTCTTTTTTTTCTACTCGACCCCCCCTTCCTCTACCCAATAAAGGTTTATACCCTGGAGGAGGGGGTAGCGCCGTGGACTCCCGGAGGTTTCCTTTCAGTTAAATGTGGTTTTTCCTCCCCCCAGTGTTGTGCAGCTCATTTATTTGTATGGGTGTCAGGAGCTGCCCATTTGGGGGGTGGGGGTGGATACTGTCACGCCCTCTGCAGCCAGAGGGCGCTCCTTCTCTGTCCTTCCTCTCATTTCCGGTTCTTTGCTGTCCTTCCGGTGTTTCTCTCTCTCTGGGGCTATATATTTCCAGGTCTTTCAGTCTGCCTTCGCTCAGCATTGACGTTCAGATGTCCTGAAACCCGCCTAGCACCAGGTCGCCCCACATCCGCCACCTGAAGGCATAGGTTTCTATACGGCATTCCCTGAACAGCTGAGCCCGGGCTAACCATGTCTCGCCGCTACGCATAGGGTCTTTTCGCTCTCCTGCCATTCCACGGTTTGTCCTTTCCGACATCCGTGACACTGTCAATCATTATTCAGCATTAACAACTGTATGTATCAGATGTTCATTTGATAGGAAACCACCTACATCCTTTTTTAGTTTGCTAGAACTCTAAAATACTGACACTAACAATAACTGACAATAACTCAAGAGTTTCAAAAATGCTTACTTTACCACTTTCCTGATGAGCTCTTCAAAAGAAGCTGGATATATTTTACAATGAAAGAATCTATGACTGGCTGATCCTCTGTAGTTGATCTTGTAGATGTTATAGTACAGCACTATTCTAATAACAATTTTGCTGCAGGAGACAAAAGGGGCTGCTGGAACATTTTAAAAACATTTTAAACAAACAATTTCTGCTATTTACAAACAACACCTAAAACCACATAAAACCACTATGAACTGCAAAAATTAGCTGAAAATCATGACAATCAGGGAAGGTCTTGACTTGCATTGAGTAGCATCCAGTGATTGAAAGTGAAAGCTGTTTGGCTTCTTTATCATGCTTTGCATGCCCATTTCAAATCAGTTACTTTAGACGCAACCATAGACAACATAAATAAGCTAATACTGTACAGATGCCTCCTGGAATGACTGCAAAACCGTGCATGAAAACATGAAATTGATAAGAAAAGCCCTTAGGTGGTCTGCAGATTTTTTGTTGAAACTCTAGAGTCACTCCATCACTCTCCCAGAGTCAAAAAGCTGACTAATGACACAGCAAAGACACTGGAATTCCAGGGTGTTAAAATCATGTTGTAACTATTTTAAAACACTTAATAATTGCTTATTATTTGCAATTAACTTCATGATAACTTTGCAATTATCATGAAATAACACCAGTCAAGTGACTATCAAGTATTCAGAAAACAGCTGAGTACAGAAAGTACCTTAAATGGCAGTGAAACAGCTCTATTCAAAGAAGAAAACAGTAGAACAGTAGCAAAACCTATAAAAAAATTCAAACCTGAGATTTGAACTCTTTACCCTCAAGTATGGAACCATAATGTCTTCTCCACAATTCTGCACAATATTGCACAATATTGCAATAATGAAAGATGCCTCACAAAGCCAAGTACTGTAGTACTTGGACAAGTAGTAAAGTACTTGGCTTTGTGCTTTCTTAAGTAGGCAAGCACTTAAGGAAGCAAAAGCTTCAAACACTTCAAAGTCCATTGATACCCAAATATATGATGGAGATAAATTTAATGTTTTATTTATATAATATTCAGCAGAGACAGGCGAGACCAAAGAGCTGGTGGTGTAACAGTTCATATAAAAAAATGGCATACAAAATGAAGAGTAAAAATATGTTTCTATATTTTTACGGATCAAGAAATAAGAAGAATTTGAGAATAAGATGAATTAATGCAAGAAGTCACCACAGTTCAGTGCAGCTTTGAAACAAGTTTAATCGGATGGCTATCAGCAAATTACACTCAGTGGTCTACTCTGCTTTAAAATACACCACAGCCTTGTTCAACCTATTGGTTAACAAATAGGAATACAGTATATCACTTTTAAGTGAAAGTACTGTATTTAAACATATTATATAAAAGGCATACAGTACTTTGTATAGGCATATTTTAATTACCAACAAAGAATCCATATTCTGATGTCCAGCTAACCAAGAATGTCATTCACTCTTATAGTCAACTCAAGGACTTGTCACTGCCAGACTCAAAACAGGTATGCTGCCAGTTTTATTCTGCCTGCTTTCTTTACGTAAAATTACTATACCTAAGTGAGTTCTACAAAGCCTTTAGTACCAAGAGTGTGCTACTAACCATGGAACTCATAAAGACACTTTGTATAGTACAATCAGAACTACTTATAGCGAAGAAAAGATTTTGGTTGTTGTATAGAAAAGGACAAGGCAACTGAGATCATCAATAAAAAAAAAATGAAATGTAAAATGCTCAAAAGAAACAGTCTAGGATTAATTAGGGCGTTAGTGAAAAAGACATTACTTCACTTTAGAATTGTAGTACTAGAACCAAAAGAAAAAATAATACCAAAAGTTAAGTAATTATGATCTAGAAAATGTTAATCTAAATGTTTGATAGCTCACTAAAAATCACAAATAGAAAGAAAATATTTTACAAAAAATACAAAAAGCACCAAGATATGGCAGGGTACAAAGAAAGAAAGATAGCTCCAACCCCAAGTGAAGAAAGACATCATAAGAACAAAGAGGGATGAAAACACATATACTGTACTGTAACTGTGGGGGGCAAAAAGTATACCAATGGCTTAGTAAAAGATAGTAAAAGATTAGTAAGAAAAATGTAAAGTATCTTAGAAATACATTTTTAGAGGTGTTACAAAAGGAGAAAATTAAAAATGCCATAGGTAATTTCTTGCATTAGGAATTCATCTTTTCACATACCCCAGCTTGCTCTCCATGAGACACACAGACAGGGAGAGAAGCTGGGGGTCAGAGCGCAGGGTCAGCCAGTGTACAGCACCCCTGGAGCAGTTGGGGTTAAGTGCCTTACTCAGGGGCCCAGCAGAGGAGGACTCCTCTACCAGCTGCAGGATTTGAACCAGCAACCTTCCAGCCACAGGCACAGATCCTTAGCCACAGAGTCACCACTCCGCCCAATCAGTACAGGATTAAATGTACAGTATTTACCCACATGTGTACAACAAAATGGTTATTTATGTGGCCACTCACTAGGATAGTTTGAATGACTTTTAGGGCCTAGTGATCGAAAAATTACACATTTATTACCCATTAATAAAAGGGATCCAAAACAGTTCCAGGGAATTATGGACCAATTATCTTTGCCTTTAATCCATTTTTATGGAAACAAATCCTGCAGACTATGTAAATGAGAATTGCATTCTAGGTAAAGATCACCATGGATTTAGCTTAACTATTGCTATACATTTCTTTGAGCTCATACTGTAACTACTACAGTTGATGTCATTTAGAGCAAGTAGTCCAAAGAGGTAGCTGTGTCAGCATGCGGTGGCTGCAAAGGAACAAGGTTTATTCCATGCTGAAAAGGAAAGAAAAGAAACAACATTTTGGCTGTGGAACCTTCTTCTTCCTCACACCCAAAGAAGGCTCCACACGTTGTGTTTCCTTTCTTCTCTTTTTGGCGTGGAATAAACCTTTACTTGATCATTTAGAGCATACTGTATGACATGATGCATTTGGACATTCACATCCTCAGACTTACAGCTGTTGAAATGCACTGTAATATATATATATACAGTACACGTGCAAAAATGGTTAAAAAACAGAAAACAAATAGTATTGATAAGTGGAGATGCCTTAGACAGGAATAAAGTCATTAGTAGGAGGCTACAGTTCTAGGACCCTTGCTCTTCTTAATCTGCCTCAAAAAGGTGCACTCTAGCATAGTGATCAGACTTGCTAGTTTCCTTCTTTCCATCCTTTTTCTAATAGCTGTTTCCATCACAGAGTCCGGAGGGAGCCAACTATGGCAAGCAACGGGTGCAAGGTACAGTAGCATACAACCCTGCCACCACAGGGCAGACACCAACACAAACACACACACACTCATACCACTTCCTAGTGCAACACGAATTTAAGCATTACAAGAAGAATTAAGAAAAAATTCAGGCCTGGGAACACACTTGGTCAGGATGAGCTTAATGGCAACCATTTTTTAACCATTTTTTCTTATGCTCTTATGTAAAGTATTGCTAAAAACTGTATAACTGGGGGTCTTCAGCAGATGAGCCAGTACAGAACCTTAAAGAACCAGAAAGGTTGTGGCCTTTATCACATATGATTGCTGTATTTCAGACTCTACCAGTTTAGATTAAGGAATTAATCTCCTGTGTAGTAATCTCTACAGTTTGTACTGGGGAAAGCAGAAGCTTACATTCACTTATCAGGCACTTATCACTTGACACAATGTAAACTCGATGGGGCTTTACAGAAGAGTTAACATCAGATGCAGGTAAGATGCATCTCTCATGGATAGCACTACATACAGTATGCATAAACACCTGGCCAATGCCAGAGGCTGCTGTTGTATGCCAAGCCAAAAATATCCATTCTGACTCCCGCCTACCCAAAACTAGCAACTCTCAGTCAGTTGGACACCACTGCTTCTGGGATCCTGATCACAGTGAGCTAATGCCATAGTGAAGGTATAACCATGCCCAAATCTGCAGCCTTAACCTGTGCTTGGAATTAATGCCTTTGCTAGTTTAACCAGTTTAGTCAGAACTACAGTAGCACTTATTATTATTATTAATATGACTTTAAAATGGAATCATTCCAGTATTTTAATGTACTGTATGTTTTATTACCTTTTCTTTTCATTGTGCCATCAACAAATCATAACTTTTCTTTGTACATGTGAACTCTTTAATCTTTTTCTGTCATCTAATTTAACATATTTTATACATGCATAGCTCCATATGAATACTGTTCTTTGTTCTGATTTAACCCTTCACAGCAGAATTATGTTTTCTACAAAGCACAACTCTTCCTTCTTACAGTTAAAAAATTGAATTCATTTCTAGTGTTATACGGTATCGAAGGAAGTTTTCAGTTATTAGAATCAGTTATACTTAAGAACACAGTGCCCTTAGTGAAAAATATATATATACAGTATACAGTTTTGATTTTTGGCATGTTAATGATCTTTCTGTTAGCATGGTTCATTTATTCAAGCACAAATATGCTAGAGCAAAGCTTTTAAAACCTTCAAGTTATTTTTCAAGACCCTATATAGTGCAGTTATGATGTACCATGTTATCATGTCTGACAGAAAAGACAGTTCTGCTTATTAGTTCCTGCCAGTATTGTCATCTGTACTTTTGATGTGACAATACTGTGTGTTTAAGCAGGTGATTGTATATGTCAAGGCTTGGCAAGTAATCATTTTCTACTGTGTAATTTTAGAAGACATATAACAAAACATGCCTTGTACAGCAAGGTTAAAATACTTTGGAGATTTTTGGGGTTTAGCTTCTATAACCAAATACACATTTCTAATATCCTCCTCCACACCCGAAGAAAGCTCCACAACTGAAACGTTGTGTTTCCTTTCTTCTCTTTTCAGCATGGAATAAACCTTTACTTGTTCCTATAATATCCTCTTGTAGAGTATGAATTATTTTTAGTCCAATGCGTTATTTGTTGATTGCACAGGTAATAAGAAAAACAGGTACTGTATCTTGGAAAAGTACCTGTACTGTATATTGTAGCAGTTTAAAGCATTACTTTCTCCACTGCGTTCCAATCAGTAGTCAGAAAGTGTTCCACCTATTGCAAGATAAACATAAAACTAAAAATTATACTGTAGGCAACTTATATTGTGTGATTTAAATGACTGCAATGATATACTGTATACATAATAACTTTATCTGAAGGACATTCTTTGTAATTTGTTAACATAAACTTTAATTCCTAAGCTTATCTACACACCAGTATGTATTAACCTTCTAATGATACAGTAGTATAACATTTAATTTGTTTGACCACAGGGGGCTAAGTCATATTGTCCTGTTATGCTGAAGGTGTTCAAGTTATTTCCATTAAAAATATGTTGTTCTTATTCACTATAAAATTCTTTATTTCAGTTATTTCATCTGTACAGTTGTTTTGTGCAATCAACTTTTTTCCAGGCATTATCCAATTTTGGTCATTTAGATACAAAAAAAGATACAAAAAGGCATTTATTTAGCAACTTCCTCAGAATTGACAGTGAAGTAAAAACCAGAGGACACAAGTGAAAAGAATGAGGAAAAGCATTTTTAAATCGAGAATAGGACACATCTCTTTATACGAAGGTTTCTGGGAGCATGGAAAAAGCTACCAAGGCATGCTTTTGAAGCAAATAAAATGGCACTTAAAAAAAAATGGTTCTTAGACCTTAGATCATCTTAGATGGAGAACTTGCCCTCTTCTCATTTGCAACCCCAGTGGGCATTGATTCGTCGAATATACGTATATTTACGGCGAAATTACGTCTATACGTATATATACGTCGCCTCGACGTATAATCAACGTCGAATTGCAACCGTAAAATCGACGACATGAATAAACGCATATATAACGTCGAAAACACATCTAACACAGTGCCTGAGGCTTTTTACTGTATGTATCGTGTGTGCCGCAACTAGGAGTATACGGCACTCTGCACAGTGTACGAAGTAAATTATTTTTGCAGTAATTAATTTACACGTGTATAATAAATATAGTAAATATAATAAATTAATTACTGCGAAAATAGTTTACTTCGTACACTGTGCAGAGTGCCGTATACTCCTAGTTGCGGCACACACGATACATACAGTAAAAAGCCTCAGGCACTGTGTTAGATGTGTTTTCGACGTTATATATGCGATTATTCATGTCGTCGATTTTACGGTTGCAATTCGACGTTGATTATATGTCGAGGCGACATATATATACGTATAGACGTAATTTCGCCGTAAATATACGTATATTCGACGAATCAATGCCCACAGCTTGGCATACAAGGGTTTTGCTGAGGGGGTCTTGCCACCTGCCTGAAAAAAAACAGTAAAATGTTTGAGTGCCTATAGAGTTTCTATTTTTATTTTCTTGACAAAAGTTGATACCATTTCCTGGACACCCCGTCCCCCATCAGTGCGCGGTGCCCGGGGAAAAATCTGTAGGGGGGCGTCTGAAATTCTGAGGGGGGAGTGATATTTCGGTTGAAACGGAGCTGTACGGTGCAGCTACCCAAATGAAATCTCGCAGCTATGCCATTGATTAGTGCTTCATGATAGAAGATAACGACTAGCAATCTGGTATTTGCGATGAAGTTCAGTTTCACATTTTTCGTCACTCTCACGGTTTGTATTGCCTGGAGCGAAAAGTACCATAAGCGTTCATTTTTGCAGCTACATGGACGTTCTGAATCGTTAAGAAAAAAATGTTGTAAAACCAACAGAAAGCACAGACTGCTATAACTAGTCCTAGTTATATAACGATTTTAAGTATAATGATAAACTACTGCAAGGAATCGGTCCACCTGAGCAAACAGGATCGTAATGTTGACACTCAATAACGACACTGATATGTGCAGTTCCTGGACAGATAGCCCTCCTGCCCATCAAACAGACTGAGTGACTGTTCGTGTCATTTAGTGTTGTCTGACCATTGACAAAGTACAACTATTTTTTTAGGGCGCAAATTAAGTTAGGTAAATCTTTTTGCCCAAAACTGAAGGGGCGACATTCCCCCCTCCCCCCGTGATGCCAGGCCTGTCCCCATCCTATTCCATAATGTCATTATATATAATACCATACAACAGTGACCGATCCTTACTAACTGCATGCGTTAAAATTGCACATCAGCTCATAGCAGGGGGCACGTAGCCGCGATGTATTATCAAATGTTAAATTTCAACCATAATGTCGACAACATTAATAAACGCATACGTTGAGAAAATATCGAACCCAGCATATTTTCCGGTTATATACCACAATGCATTGCTAGTATTCGTTGGTCACCATTTTGGACACGTTTTTCAAACGTAGAAGTATATCCGCAACTATCTCAGCAATCCTCTTTTGACGAGTAAGTATGAACAATAATAATACTATCTGAATACATACAGATCTTTCTTAATATTATTTTGATTTAAATAGTACGTGAATAAGCAAAAAATGGCACATAAAATAGTGTGAATGGGGAAGATGACACAAAATCGTTTTGCCGTTTCTCTTATTCTTATTCTATGTTGTACTTTCAAACTTTGGGTAATCTTTAATTAGGACAGACTTTATTGCTCAACTGCTATGATGCAAGCCAAATTTTATACATTTATTTCAGCTTTGAGCTTGGTAAACCGTTCATTTTTTAGATTATACTAAAGAAGATATTAATCATCATTTATTTAGGAAGTAATATTATATAATTTTCTCCTAGCTGCGGTGCTGAAGTCCCAACCTACATCAACAGAAAAAGAAATAAAGGAGCACGCAATGTGTTACTTGAAGAATGCATATGCAAGGCAGGGAGCCAGGATATCTGGACTCTGAAAATAATAGGTTTTTGGTTCTAACTGTTAGGACAATTAGACAGGGTTTGCAAATAGTGGACAAAAATCGTCTTAACTTCCATTGTAATATTTTTTTTTCTTGGAAATATAGAAGTTGTACATTTTAAAATGTATATTTGAATCAAAATGTGGTTTTGAGTTAGTGTGTTAATGTAATTAGTTTTGTGTTTGTCATTACTATACTGTATATTGCCATGTTACCAGAATTTGTAGCTAAAGTTTAAGACTAGTTGTGTTTTTTATGATTATTGCCCATATGTTGATTGTTGATTGATTGTATACAATGTATAATTTGAAATACATATGTTTCAGGTGTGAATGTGTATTTTCAGAATAAATTTCTAAACCTAATCATTGGCTTGGTTTACTTGTTTCTACACCTATAAAATCTATCTTTGATGTATAATAGACCTCTACCCATATACGTATAATAGACCACTAATGTTATCCGTATAATAGACCTCTAACCATATACGTATAATAGACTTCTAAAGTTATCCGTATAATAGACCTCTAACCATATACGTATAATAGACCTCTAAAGTTATACGTATAATAGACCTCTAAAGTTATACGTATAATAGACCTCTAACCATATACGTATAATAGTTCTCTAAAGTTATCCGTATAATAGACCTCTAAAGTTATCCGGAACTCCAACCATATATGTATAATAGTCCTCTAAATTTATCCGTATAATAGAACTCCAACCATTTATGTATAATGAACGTCTAAACATAGACGTATAATTGACGTATAACTTTAGACGTATATTAGAATTTCATTCTAGACGAATTGTAGACCAAATTAAGACGTCTAAGGTATGCGTTTAATAGACGTATATTATACGTCTTTTGCCCACTGGGACTTTTATTGTATTGAATATATTTTTTTAATTCCAATTCTTAATATTATTTATTATTATTCCATTCAACTCATTGACATTTACTAAAATACATAAGGATCGTTTTAAACTTAGGCCAGCACTAAAGTTTGGGATCATTCCCAACTAAGCAGTGAGATGTTAGTACATTGTAGTTGTTATTATGACTGTATATCACATACAATATATAGCGTGTATCATTAGTGGGGAGACTGCTCTCCACATTAGCTGGTATGGTGTCCACTTTTCTTTGCTAAATTCAAAAGTATATCACAGTTTACATGATGCCAGTAGTAGTGTTTCTTTTGACCATTTCATTCTTTACTTGCATTTAATTAGTTGTGTGTGTTTATCTTTTGTCTTTGTTGCCCTCATGTCTAAAAGGAGGTATCTTATCATGCACATAAACCAAGAAAACATTTTCTTGACTTTTAACATAAAACATGTACAGTATGTCTCCTCATTTATGCCAAACTCACTGGATTTGTTAAGAATACTGCATGGGCTTGTATAGGAATGTTTTGTCATAAGTGTCATAGTTCCTAATTTGAATGCCAAACAACACACATACTGTAGAAGGATAACAACATCTGGGCCTCTGGCATATTTCATTGCTTTGACTTTGATGTTCACAGTCGGGACATTCTATCATTTTAAATAAAATGCTGAAATAATTTGTCAATTCATTTCACACAGAATTATAAGACCCATGTATGATAGCTGAGGCAAGACATTTATTTCTAATACATTTTCCTGCACCTTAAGGGCACAAAGGCAATGTATTTCACAATTCTGTTTTAATTTTGGTTTTAGGGATTAACAGGATTATACACAGCTCAGGTAAATTTCCAATTTCCTTTGAAATACTATACAGTGTGTGGTTCATAACTTTTCATCCCTTCTGTACTCAACATATAAACCTGGCAAACTCGTAAAAGAGCACTAAATATGATAAATGCAATAATGATTGTGAGGGACAACAGATGATTTCTTTCTGGAGAAAGGGATTTTTATTTTCTTTCTGTAATAGAATATGGACTCTCACAGAATGGTCATGAAACATCGAATAAAGCTGCCAAATCACAACAGCTGAGTCCAACATGTTCTCTTTATTTGTAGTTTTAAAAATGCCAATCAAGTGTTTTGTGGAAAGAATGAAATGCCATTTTGACCTAAAAAACTAAGATTAGTGAAAAAAAGATTTTCTCCCTAAAAAATGAAAAAAGAAGTTGAACAAATTGTATTTTCCACGGTTAAAGACTTATTTGATGTGTTTGGTTGAAACTGTTTAAAAATTAAAGGTCAAAGTAACTTTTGAATCGCAGGTAAAAGCAAAAATAATTTATTAACACAAAGTAAAAAAAAACTACTGTACATAATAGCTTTTGTTTAAAAATAAAACAGTGCTTAATAAGTATTATATTCAAATTCTACAGTATTATTGGTTGTCAGGAAATCCATCAGAACCTCAAGGCACATGCATAAGCAGTGATATCAATCCCAGGTAGTGGCAAGTGATGTACAGTAGCTTGCTTAATTTCCTTCTTGATGGCTCCCAGGTCCACTCTGCCTGCTTTCAAAATGAGTACCAGGGGTTAATCCTTCTGGGGGTAATAGGCCGGCCGGAGGGTGATGCTGACCACATCACTTCCAGTGTCAGATGGTTGAGAAAAATTGTGACCCTTGACCCCCATTCCCCATGGGCCTATATGGCCTGAGAAGGGGACCTTGCCTACCGTAAGGAGAACAAGCAAAGTCACAGCAACTTTCCTGAAGAACCACTATGCATAGAGAACAAGAAAATCTAACATAAAAGGTGAGGTAGTGGAAGAAATGCTTGTTCCAAGATATCAGCATATATTTTCATGTGTAGTTCAGGTGGGTAGCTGCGTCAGCATGCGTAAGCTACAAAGGAACAAGTAATAGGTTTATTCCATGCTGAAAAAAAGAAGAAAGAGAACACAATGTTTCGGCCATGGAGCCTTCTTCAGGTGTGGAAGAAGACCTGAAGACACACCTGAAGAAGGCTCCATTGCCGAAACGTTGTGTTCTCTTTCTTCTTATTTTCATGTGTGGTATGCTTCTGCAGGTAGTTGTACAAGTTGTAGTTGTTTTCTTTGAAGGGGCACCTCAGAATCCTGGAGACTTTTGTTTTGAGGAGCAGAATAATTTGCAAATGTGAGACTCTCATCTGTATAGCAGTTTGGAACAAAGTAAAATAGCATTCAGAAGTCGATAATCTGGTTTTGAATGATTCTTCACAATAACAGCTGAAGGAGAAGATGGTAAGAATATTGTTTAAATTTAAGGGAAATATTACTTGAACATTATTCTTATTGATAGATGTTATCTCTGTTAATCGAGTAATAATCAGTCCCAAACTTAAACAAAAAACAAACTAATATTTATTAATAGCAGGACTATATTACAGTTCAGTTATGACACATATTTTCAATTACTGGGTTTGAATGTCCAAATTCCTATATACTGTATCTAGAAAACCTAGAATTCTATCTTGGTAATCCAAATACATAAGAAAACACCATAAACAGGCCAAGGAGAGAAAACCCTAGTCCTAATAAAAATGGATCCAAGTCAGGGCTAAATCTGCATATTTTAAATACAGATATCCATAAGTACATTAAAACCAGTTTCGCTATTCTAATTTATCACTAGAAGGTATACTCTGCCTTGCTCCTATTGCACAGAGATAAATCCAGCTGTCCTGTGACCTTGAATTGAACGAAGCTGTTAGAAAATGGATAGATGTTGCTAAACTTACTGAAATCCAAATTGCCCACCCCTCAGTCATAACATGACAGAGTCTGAAAGGTAAATTAAAAACCTTTCAAGTAATTTTTTTTCCAGAATATTTGCGAGTTATATGATAAGCAATAAGTAAGGAAATAGGATAATCAAAAGGGTTAAATATATATTGTTGACTTTAGTAGTGAGTGTTAAGTCTACTGTTTGGGTCAGAAGTAGTAAATTGAAAATGTGAATTTAGTCAACCTGTAGAAAAAATAATGATAGGGCCTTCCAGTTGATAGCAGTTGAAGAAAGGAAGAGGTAGGGGAATAATATTGTTACAGCTTTAGGTGACTGAGAAGTGTCTCTTGGACACTTCTAGATTCAAAGCCAAGACGATGTTTACTGAGGTCTGGGGGGTCCCTTGAGTAGAAACAATAGTAAAGTTTACCTTAATATACTTACTGTAGGTAAGTTGTAAGTTAATGATTGTCAAGGAGCTGTACAGAAACACACAATATCAGATCACATTAAGAGCACAGAGGAAGAAACAAGAAGCAGGGAAAAAGAAAGAAGAGAGACTAGTGTCCGGAAGAGTGGAGACTTTAAGTTTGCACCAGGCAAAAGCCCCTAATTCACGATCATCCAAACCAAACCTGACTGGAGCTAAGTACTTGAACCTTGCTAGAGACAGCATGCTATTTTGTGTTTTTAGGGAACGTGGGTTTCCTAGATAAAAGATACCTCAGTTAGAAACTTCTTTCCTGCTTACAGTGCATTTTTATGGATAAGAATATAGGCTCCCATTTATTTTGTGGCATCCAGAATACAGAAAGATAGATTTAACTGTAGGTTGCTTTGTATTTAGTTAGAAGGCAGCTTATCTCATGTGGCCTCTGTAGGCATTAAGAGTTGAATGCTTAGTTGCAGTCTGGGGTTTTCTGGGGGACCAGAATATTAGGCCTCTGAAATGCCTTGTTTAACCAAGTGTGCCTGGATAATGGATAACGTGCCTCTAATTATACCAGCCACTTGTGTATACTCTAGAGAAATCACTTACAAACTGGGGGTTATGAATAATTATTTCACTTATTGACACCATTTTCGTAACAATTTTTGTAACAATATAAATATAAAATAGGAAGAGACGTGGTCCCCATACAGATCCCTATGGTACAATATTCCAGTGTAATGCGTTGAATTAATAAATGCTTAGATTTTGGGGTTTTTTTAGGTTGCAAAGGAATGACATGCCCTTGGAGACCATTTTACCTTACTGCTCTCAAATAACCATTTACAATCCTTATGACTGCAGGGTTTTTTGACAAAATCAAAATGCTTAATATTGACCTGGTTAGTTTTGTCAAGAGGATTTTGCAGCTGACCATTCTAATGCTATCAGTACAGTACATCATAAATCTGGAAATTCAAAAAACATAGCAAATTTAGTTTTCATCTACTGTGTTTCTGGTTTCCAAGATAGTTGTAAAGCAAACTAGTTATTTTTTTGTTTGCTGCATATGAAGTTAGGGCACTTATATTGTGAAAAGCATAAATTAACAACATAAACAATGTGCTCAATTAATTAGAATTATATCCTAGTACTGTTTCCGAGAAGAAAGCTGATATTCAGTTATGTTTTAAATCTTTATATAAAAATAGTAAAATGGATGCAACAGATCAATCTGTTGGTAAAAATTTGTTTTTATTCTTTTTCTGCTTATTTTATTTTTTAAAGTTTTCCTGGATGAATTTTGAGGAGTAGGTCTCATGTTTATGAAGTACAAAAAGAGCTCTTTTATTGTGATCAACCTGATGAATACATTTCTTTGGGACAAAAGCATACTGTACATTAAACAGGTAAAAGTAAGATGAACAATTGCAGACAAATATAACACAAACACCTAAAATCTTGATATTCAGCTACTTCATAACACAGTTAAAGTATCTGTATGTTGTGCTACCTGCTCAGTTTGGTCTAAATTCAGTGTTTCTGCATGAATCGATTACATATTCTGCACAGTGACAGTATCTTTTTATGCCTCTAAGTGGTGATTTGACTGTTAAAAGTAGTCAAGCATGACATGTTCCTTCTCAGTGAAGTATGTATTTTACTGGAAACATAAAATTATATTATGATTTATGTAATATTAATTAAATTCATACCATCTGGTTCTATTTCAATCTTCCTTCATGGGATTGTCGTACTTTGATGGAGACAAACCTCTTTTGCCTCTCACTGACCAACTAAATTATTTTGAGAAAATGTAATTCAACCTTCAAATTAAAAGAAATAAAAATCATTCAAGCTGTCCAAAATTACAACCTAGGAACACTTGAAGTTTTTAATTTCAGACTTGATGTTCTTTTAAGACTTGATGTTTGTTCTTAATCATTTATAAGATAAATTACATTTCAATATTTTTAAGTTTTGCTGCCTATCCCTGAACTTTGCCTCACTTCTCATCTGAATTGTAAATAAAGCTGTACATATAGAAATGAAAATATCCTGATGTACACAGTGCTGGTTGCTGTCAGCCACAATACATTAGTGCCTGTTTTTTATTTTATTAACAGACTTTCCCACTCCTACGTTTGTAGTATTATAAATAAATTTCAGTTTTTGAAAAATATTCAGGTCACTGGGATTAACACCCCAACTCTTTTGAAAAGTGACATAGGCTCTTTAATAACCATGAAGACAGGACCTTAATATTTTAGTTTAATATTTCATCCTTAGGACAGTGTCAGCACTTATCATACTGTACTGCTGGTTTGGAAAACCTGGTCCAGAGTTAAGAGTGCTATCCACCAGTCCTGGTTTTCTTTGAAGGTCTCCTAACCTATTACTGACCAGATCCAGTCTTACTCAACATCTGAGTTCTGAGATCTGTGATCTGAAATCAAGCTAGAAGGTAATAACATATCAGTCATTCAAAGGCCTATTTCTTGATTCCTTTAATTATTGAAGCTTCATGCTGTGCATCTATCCCACTAACAGTGTGGCTCCTTTCAATAACATCGTAATCATTTCTCTGTGCGCTAAACCCTTTTGCTTTCTTTCTTGTCTCTTCTTATACATCTTGTTCCCCTCCATAGTCACAAAAAATTTAAATTATCATGGAAAGGGTTAGAATCCAAAGTAAATTTAAAAGGTAAACATTTAGGAGAAATGTCATGCGGATTACAATGAGGAAGAAAGTAAAACAATTCACCAGAAAATTAAATGTTTATACCTACAGAAAATGCTGGGATTATTAGAAACAAAATGCATTACATACTGTACAGGTAAAAGCTACCAGGCAAATACGATGTTACTGGAATCATAAAAATAAATTTAATCGAAAGTGCTGGAGATTAATGGAATATTAGTGGATACGTACTGTTCCAGAGACAATGGAAATATAGCAGAGTGGGAGGTGTAGCAGCAATTGTCAAAACAATATTCAGATTTGAGAATTTAGTCAAAAGGAATCTGAAGTCTCAGAAACTATATACAGTAGGCCAGATGACAATAATGATATTGTATATTTTTAGGACCATGATTTAGGAGTGATATGACTCTGTCAGATTATTTAGATATTAAGCACAAGAAAGGTGCAGACAACGTGTTGGCTGACGCCTTTTCTAGAGTTTAAAGATTTGTTTTCTTTGTGTTTTCCATTTGTCCAAACATTAGATGTTTGTTTTTATGGGTGGGGGTGTTACTATATGTCCCAGTGTGTGGTCCATGTGTGTTTTTGTTGCTATGTTCCACACTTCCTGACCTTGATTGTTCTCCCTCCCCCATTGGTCCATCATTACATCATTGTTTCTGTTTGACATCATCATCAATCAGCTTCTCGGCCAATCAGAGTGCAGCTTATTTAGTATATAAGTTGGAGGCTTTCTGAATCAAGGGGCCTTTCATTTGACTTCGGCTCGGCTTCAGTTTCGGTTTTGTTTCGCTTTTGGTTTTGCTTCGGTTTAGTTTCGCTTCGTGTGTGTGTTTTTCGTATAGCTTTGGCTTTGTTGGTTTGTTGGTTTAGGGAAAAGTTTGCATACATGATCTACATTTCACATCTGTATGTTTGCATTTGTATGAAGTCTTAATCTAATTGTTTTATGATTCATGTTATAACAAGTCTTCAGTTCAGGTTGGTTCTTTTTTAATTTGCATATATGTTTTCCAGAAGATAGCATTATACTGTATGGCAATAAATCATACAATTTTTCAGTTGGATGGCACTTATTAAAATATATTTAGGAATCCTATACCTACGTAGTTTCTTTAAATATTGCTTTAATATTTTTAAAATTCCAACTCAGATTCACTGAGGAAACTCAAATGTCTTGAATTTATCATTTCAGTTCTATTGGGTGCTATAAATATAATGGTGTAAGTGATTTAAGTAGACATCATTAATTTTAAATTAATGTCTTCACAATCCATCGTAACACCTTTCTCAGTCCTGATTTCCTGTTCATCTTTGTGTAGCCTTGTCTCTTACTCAAAGCTTTTGATATTGCAATTACTTAGCAATTATTTAAATGACTTTCTTTTTAAGTTTAGCAGCTGTATGCCCTACAGCAAGGTTGTTCAAATGTACATTTGTTTTCAATGCCTGACATTAAATACAATTTAATAATAGTTTGAGTATATTCATTCAGATGTGTTGGTACAGTTGATTTCCTGTGTTTGGTTTTAGGCAACAAAGAGTAATGTAAACTATTTGACAAGGTTATCACTTGTCTAGCGTGACAGGAATCATCAATTTTCTCTTCATGCAAACTATTTCCCTGAAGATATTCACTTTATTTAGATAAAGTTTTTCAAATTAAAAGAAGTATAGCATTTTACAGTATTACCCTTCCAGGTTTAATTATTAAGAAAAAATGCAACAAATGTGTATCTTAAAACTCAATATTTTGATTTCATAGAGTATAAACACCCTAAATTTAAATCTGTTTAAAATTGTAAAAGAGGAAAGAGCAAATATCTCATCTGTTTTTATTATTAATGCTTATAAAATGTAAGACCTGTTATATCAATGCAGGACATAGCAGATAAGACTTTTTTGGTTTTAAATCATTTATACTGTAATGACCGCAGGGTTTGGTACAGAATGGAGCAGGCATAGGACTTGGGGAAAAGGGGTTAAACAACACATTTATTAACCAGAACAGGGGAAAGGTACACACACAGGGACAGGGGTTACAGCGCTGCATCTACACTAACACACACACACACACACACACACACACACACGAAGGGAAGAGGCTGTCTCCCCTCCTCAGTCCCACTCTATACTGTACAGTCCCGTAGTCCCACTCCTAGGCACTGTTCTCAGCCCGCCTTGCGTGAGCATGGCTCAAGTGCCCCGCGTGGCGCTACATTGCCCCCGCCTGCAGAGTCAGACGTCCCGCCAACTCCAAACCTTCCCTCCAGACTGCACACGCAAGGCAAGCTGCGCCACGGGCTCCTCCTGCTAGCCTCTCCATCTGGGCAGGCTCCCCATAAAGGCCAGGACCCTTTGTCTGTTCCAGGACCCTCCGTCTCGGCTAGGGCTCTCTTCCCACGTGCTGGGCCTCTCACCACTCCACTCCTTCCCCTCTGACACCAATGTAACGCATTCGGGTTTTAGGGCTTGTGCCCTCGCCGCTATCACCCCAGTTAATCCCTCACCACATGTGTGGGAACCCAGATCTCCAGCGTCACTCAACAGGGGTCTTGTCAGCTGAGCTAAAGAAGACCTTCCTAAGCCCAGGTGGCCAACATCCCTGTTATGCGCAGGGGAGTATCCATTACAATATTTTATCATTATTGATATCATTCCTCTTCCTTTACAGATTTTTCATATTCTTTTCAATTGTGTGGCATGCTGTGCAATATTGTAAACCAAAGCAAGTAATTAAGACAAAAAATAACAAATTAAAGAAATAATAACATCCCTAAAATATTTAAACCAAAAATGGAGAAAGAAATAACTCCAAACTAAGATCAATGTATATTAACATAATTAAAGAGATCTGAGAAAACAAAATAAACAGATTTACCTACAAGTAACTGAGTTCTGTATTAGCATATACTGTAGATTTATTTTATTGAATGACAATATAACTCACTTTGACCTTTAATCCATTTAATATAGTTTTGTTTTCTATGAACAATATGAAGACAAAGAAGGAATTTGCACTATGCTGTGGATCTCGGAATATTAATCACTCGGCTCAAAGACCATGAAATAAGTACATGAATAACTTAAATGAAAAGGCCTGGGCACTATTCAAGAAATGATAGCAGTGGGAAATAAAAATCATCAGTGAAATGATACCAGGGCAGCATATCATTAGATGCAGATGTTTATAAAAGTTTCTTTTAGTAAAATTAGTGTACGATTTTTTTTCAGCTTCTGATTGTGGTAGGAGTAATAGGCCCTGGTCTACCCCTAGGTTTTGATTGTAGTCAGTCACATACAGT
The DNA here is from genome assembly GCF_059453375.1 of Lepisosteus platostomus. Lineage (NCBI taxonomy): Eukaryota > Metazoa > Chordata > Actinopteri > Semionotiformes > Lepisosteidae > Lepisosteus > Lepisosteus platostomus. Next base: position 45,642,599 of record NC_142619.1, read on the forward strand.
ACTGTACGTGGCCAAGAAATATATTAAACAAAACTGATGTGAAGGGAAGGTACTGTAGATACTGTATGTTTAGTGGTTTTTATGTCCTGAAATTAATCTCAATGTCTGCTTTTGCTTCTGTTTTTGTTTAAAGCACAGTGACTTGAAATCTGTTTGCACAGAAAAGCATGAAAAGATGCTTCAGGCAATCTGTAACAGTCAATGATATATGAAAAAAATAATAACTACAATTCACAACAGAGTTGAGTTCATCACAGTACAACAAAGTCTCTCTCACTAGATCCTTAAATTTGACTACCATAATACATACAGACACGTACATACAGTAAATATAACAGAACATAGGATTGCATTCATAAACTTATATTTCTCTATAGCTATTCTTGTCCTCTTAACCAGTGCTCAAAAAGGAATCTTCTTAACATTTAGGTGTACACTGATTATACAATTTTGAACCAAATTACTGTAGAAATTATGTTTTTTTTAAATTAAGACATGACACCAATTTAGAGTTGGTGTTGATTATTAGACGATCAATGTTGGTCCCAAACATTGATCATCTAATGGCAAGCCTAATATTTTGTTACACTTTTATTTGGATAAACTGTACATATGCTAAAGGACATCATTTTGGACAAATGTTAGTTAGATCTGGGTGATTTCATTCAGCTACGTCTTGAAAAAACAGCAAGGTATTTTCTTCAACAACATGGCTGCTTAGCTTTTCCTATACTTTTCTCAACCCTTTCTGCAATGATAATGATAAATATTTATTCAAATGAAAGAATTGATGTCCCAATGTTAATATACAATGAGGTAACTGCAGTCACTATCTGTACAGGGTAGTTTTCCCCCCTTCTGATTGTATTGCAGAAGCTAAACTAAATCACCTAAAAGTACTACTTTAAATACAAAATTCCAAAACCTCTTAGATCAGATGTTAAGGAATAATCCCAGTATCTGGTACACAACAAGAGCAATAAGTCTCCAAAATGAGGCAATTTTCTTCTCCTTCTTCTTCCATCACACATTGTAAACACACAAAAGTGCTGTCACTTTTGAAAAGCAGTATCCTGTCTGAGATTGTTGCATCTTGGCATCTGGATTACTGTCTCTCCTGATTTTGTTGTTCTAAATCTGAAATCAACAACAGAAATTGTTTGTAAAGTGGTTTGTTACTTGCATTCTTAATATTCGTAGAGAAAGCCTTGAAAACTGAATAACAGCCTGGTGCTTTTGTGTGTGAATGTTTACTGCCGTAAAGGGAATGAGAAAAAAATGAACCTTATTGTTCTATTTTTAATCCACTAAAAGAAAAACTGCCACAAAAGCAGACATCAAACCTTGGTTCCTGTATGCATTTTGAAGATATGCTGTACAGTAATAAAAACACAGGTACTGTCAATCAGACTGTAGGACTCTGGAGTAATTTCAGCTCCTGGGGCCAGCTGCAGCCTGCCACCTGCCAGCGCTGGAAAGATTCCTATCAACTTAAGGCAACAGGAAAAACTACAAAAAGCAGCCTTACTGCTTTAAAGTCAAAATCAAGCCATTAGCTTCTCCCAACTGTAGGTTATTTTTCAATTTGATTCAGTTTACTGCAGGTTTACTTCTAATTTAAAATGGTGGCATACAGTTAAACGTCTTTAGAAACACCAAATCATACTGTATACTTCCAATTGCTTTATTCATTTAAGAAATGTAAGGAACGTTTTGATGTATTTTCCCCTAACTGCTATTGTAGTAGAGCCTGTCTGAAGACACTAGAGACAACCCACTCAATTTCCACACCAAATTCTTGAGACAATTCTACCAAGTCATGAGACAATCTGCTAAATACATTTTTTCTGTCTTTTTATTAGTTGAAGTCACAAAGACAGCTACTGTAGTTATTACGGCACCTCATCTATTGAAAAGCTATGCAACAGATCCAAGACATTTAAATATAGTGCTGCAATATCAGGGTACCTTTTTTCTAAAGTAAAGTTATTGTTTCTGTTGAAATACATGCTTATTTTCTAGTATCTTGACTTAGCACTGTGCTATTTCAAATTTATATACTATAGCTAAGATTGTGTGTGATCTCTTTATTTGGAAATGTTTGCTAATAAGGAAGGTGGGAGCTGTCCACTCAATTTTTCATATAAGCACTGTGCCAAGAGGCATTCTGAATCAATGCACTCTTGTAGGATACTTTTGCTCCTTGCCAAGGATTACTGTAGATGACCAATTACAAAATAAAACATTTAAAAAACTGAAGACACTAAACATTAAATTATTATTAAAAAAATTCTGAGTGCGCAGATGTGCTGAGATGTATGTGAATAAGAACAATTACAAGCAATGAATAAGAGGACGAGAACTGTGTTCTTTCCATCACTATAAAAGAGTGGAGCTCAGTTCAGCCAGATCTTATCAACAAACTGCCCCCGAGCTCTTCCACTCAAGCATGATATTTCACACTGTTGTTGTAATTGACTGTCTGACAGCATCTGACAGATACCAGTGAAACAGGTTCTGCTTCTAAAATGTTACTGTATATAGCATACTTTATACTGCTATGAAAGTTCTGTGAATCCGGTCACATAAATAAATGCAATCTTAATTCTATTATACATAAACTGAAGAAACTGTGTGTCAAAAATATGTAATAATGTGCATCTTAATGTTATGGTAACGCACTATCCAGTAACACAATATATATCTGGAAATGTATAAATGTTGTCCTTTCTATTTTGAGATATTTTACATCTCTCAATTGGGATTTCATCTGTTAATCTGTAACACAGGAATTTTAATTTGTGTACAAAAATTCTAAATTGATTACAAATATCAAAAACAATCTTAAACTATACTTAAACTATAGGTATAAACATTTGTTTAGGGTTCCTTTATTATACCATTTGTTAAAGAGTATTATGTTGAAATTAAGGTGTTTCAGTTTTTCAGGATATACTTTATGAAAACAGATTACTGAAAGTCATAAACTTTTGTTATTTTTCAAATGACTAAGGATAAGTTTAATACAGACTTGAAAACTGGTTGATTTTGACAAACTTTAACTGAAGAGAAGATTGTGGCTGAATTATTTAAATTATTATGGAATAGATTAATAAAGAAACTGTAAAAAAAGGTATTTCTTATGTGGAAACTTTTTTAATATCAAGGATAAATGGGACAGAGATTGCCCTTGAGATAAATTCAGGAAAATTATGCAGTCTAATGCATGAATTAAGAAATGAAGTAGTTTCCTAATTTATTCATATTTACTCTGGCTAACAATATAGATTACAAAAAAGCTGTACAGAAAGATGAACTAATAATAAGAACGAGGGTGATTATAGAAACACAAGGTGAAACCAGTTGATTTATGCTGCTGTTTCATTATTTCAGCAGTTCTTCTGCTTCTGTGAATAGAAATCTCTCCTTTGTAGTGGAAATTGAGATCCCTTGAGAGGAAAACTTATATTCATTGCATGTGTATATATATATGCTGCTCTTAAGCAGAAGATATACCACTATTATTTTTTCTCTGTTATCTGTGTGTTGGTTTAAAAAATGGCTTAATGTATGACACAGTTTAACAGAATTGCAGATCTCTCCCCTGAGATCTCAATCTAGAGAGAGAAACCCAATTATGAGTGCTTCAACAAATCACCTTACATTGTAGCCTGATTTTAGCTTCAGTTAATTTTTTTTTTCATTCAAAAAACATATGTGCTGAAGGAAGATTAATGAGAATTGCAATGGAAATGCAACACTTTCTGACATTGTGTTTAACTCTTTTTAATTAAATAAAAGATCCCTTGTTATAAATATCTCATTTTAAAGGATTGATTTTTAGTTTATTTCTGCTTATGATTTTGTCTTCTAAATTCTTAGATGGATCATGCATTTTCCACTACTTCCGGTGATCACCATTTTTAATATTTTAATGTCACCCACTTTTCAGTTTTCTGCAAGAACACTATACATACTGTAGATGTACTGTGTGTTAGTTGGCAATAGATTGCTACGCGTGGATCATCATTCTGCTCTATTAATTTTCTCTATAGTTGATATAACCTTGTGCTTCTTTTAGTTGGGACAACTACGTTATGCTATTCACAGACATTACTTTGGTTGGTTGGAATAAGTATTGTTCTCACTTGGAATATAAATCAAAGTGATTCATATTCTTGCCAATTGTAAATTATTTTTATCATTGTCATTTATTTAGCAAATACATTTATCCAAGTTGATTTGAAAAAAAAAATCATAGGTGACTGAAAATTGCATATTACAATACAATATGCCTAACCTTTAAAATATCTGATTTGTAGAAGTACCCTGCTGAAAGAGAACTGGCCAAACATTTCAAAGAACATGTCAAAGCAGAGTTTTTTTCTTTTTACCTCTTCTGGCCATGATTACATTGTTCTGTTTTTGTCATTTTATAGGGTGTCAAATACTCCTATTCACAAGCCAAAATTATTCTCAAATTATGTACACACCTTCCCCCAGCTCTGATCAACTAATTTATTTCTAATAAGATTAATTCACAAATGTATGTGTTTCACACTTCCCATGTGTTTTCACATTGTCTTCCTTTTGTTCTCCTCACCCTCATACGCCTGCTTTCCCCATCATTTCCCTAAACTCCTGTAAAAGGCTTTACTTTCAAAACACTGTTTTTCTACTTTGTTTTGTTTCTGTGTTTCTCTACTTGCTAACACCAAAACTGTGTGAGACATTCTAGCATTTGCCATGACAATTGACGTCACATCATTCACCAATGTACAGTTAGTACAGTACATGCTATGGCAGAAAATCAGTACCACCTGCTTGTAATTAGGATCACTTACCAATTGATATTTAAAAACAGTTTCCACACCACACCTCTGCTCAGTTGTAGAGCTTTGTATTGGTCCTGACGTTCCTCTTATTTTCAGCTTGGCTATGTTTAGGATTTGGATTTGTTTTTGTTTTTGGATTACCTTTATGCTTGCTACTGTGCTTCAGCTACAGACCTTGCTTGTGTTTCTCTCTGATTCATTTTTTGCATTTCACTCTGGTGCTTTGCTACTGTATGTGATCCCCTGGTTGCTGTACTCCCCTGGCTTTGATATTGATATTGAACTGTTCCTCAATTGTTTTTCTCGTTCCTGATTCACCTGCTCCTGGGCTCAACCTGCTACATGGTAGATAAGCGCAGCAGATTACACTTTGTCACTTTTCAGCATTAAATTAAACTCTACTTGTTCTTTGTTAAACTACAACTTGTAGTTGTCAAGGTTTATAACAAGCAATACAGCTCCTCAGTCTTTTTTGTCTAGAACATAGAAGTCTACAAGTGTACCTGTTTCAAATATTGAAAACATCCAGTTGACATTTTCAATTGAATCAGCTGTGAACCACAAATCAAAGCAAATTTTAAAACTGGAGAAATCTTTTCATAGAAGGGTCTTTGGGGTTCTGCAACAAGTTACACAGCTGTCATTGAAGCTGTAAAAACTTATACCCTGGCCTTTTTTTTCCAAAAAACAGCTGGATGAGATCCACAATTGAGTTATTTACTAGAATCTTAATGTGCTAGATAGGACAGGAGGCCCACTTTTTTAACTTGTCTTAAACTCTAATGATTAGTAGTGAATGAGCAGAGTAGATGAAGAAATACAGTACATGATGAGACAAACTGGAACAGAAAAGACACAGGGTTGGAGAGAAACTAGATAAGACAAAAATCTTGAACAGAAAGAGTGCTGAGATTAGAATCTACAGAGTTTGAAGTAGGAGTTGTTTGGGAGAAAATAAAAGGCAAGCTGCTTGGTTTTAATGAGCTGGAGATGGTAGAGAGCTGAAGTACTGTATGAAAAGTGGAATTCGGGAGGATAGACTTAAAAACCATCACGTAATGGTAGCTTTCTGTATGTTAGGAGCTTCTTCCATGTACTCAGCTTTCAATTTGCAATCGGCTGTTAAAGCTAAAGCTTTGATTTAATGTGGACTTTTGTGGCACCTAAATGTACTGACTGATTGTTGAATATCAATTTTATATGAAATTGTACATTTAAAGCAGACTGAATCACATCAATAGCCTGGAAGTAGGATGGTTGCCTAGAGAATATATAGTATTAGATAATTGATTCGTAACAGATTCTAAAAAACTTCTGTTATGAGATTGAATTTTGCACCTACTTTCTGGAAATTAATTGTAGACTTTAAAGGTTCAAATTTGACATGTGACACCATACAAATGGAAAATGTAAATGTTCTATTTTCACTTACTTTTGGAAACAGTTTAAATTTTATATGCAGGAAAGAGGGACACATTTTGACTTGAGCATGGACTACTTTAAAATCCATCCACCTGGTGTAAAAAATAGATTTTACAAATTATATGTAGTAAATACACTTTGATTATTACTTCCTTTTCTCAATTTTTGTTTATTTTATATTCCTCATCTGAATAATTAACTACATTAAATGCAAAACTGATAACATAATCCAGGACAAGTTGTATTTTTAGGCTTATTCACAGAGGATGATTTAAGACCTGAAATTATTATTTTTTGCTAAAATTTGAATGTGTGACAGCCCTTCAAAAAATAATTCTGACCTAGGCGTTCCTGTGTGGAAAATATCTCCTAAGGAACTAAAATAAGGAATTTACAAAATAAACTAATGACATTGAAAGCAAGTAAAATAAAATATCAGATTTTACTGTACCTTTCACACACCATAAATTATTATTATAGTTTTAAAGAGCTGATACAGTATGTTGCCATAAAGGACTCCATTTGATATATCTTTAACTTTTGTTCTGCTTGGTCAAATTGCTATACTTTATTGTCAAGCATCGGTCACAACAAAGCCCCCATTTTAGCATCCTTTTCAGAAACTCTTGTCTTTTGTAAACTTTTTGGAGGGAATAAGGTAGTTAATAGTCTTCTATAAAGTTCTGTATTGAATTTCATATCTGATGTATTCCAGGAAATTACAGGAAACAAAAAATGAGCTCGAATTTTAATTGTATTTCCAGCAGCATTAAGACGTCTGCCTATTAAAATTAAATGTACATTAAATCGGATGGATTTAAACAATACATGGATGTATTTGACAATGAAATTAAATGTTTTAAAATATTGGTTTCTGACCTAATGATCACTTTAAAAACATTTATTGATATGCTCAAAGAAGGAAAAGCAAATACAGGCAACAAAATGCAATTAATGTGTTGACATTTGGATGGATGTTTTTCATTTCAGAATGTGTTTTATGGACAACAGTGAGTGTAGTCTCAAAATACTTTACAAATGCATGCTGATATAAAACAGTGAAAAATTAAAATTATACATAATTGTATTTATTATTTATTTATTAATAAAAAACAAGCTTGTAATAAAATAAATAACATGGTTAAATAGATATATCATAAGATCTCCATATAGTTAGATTAATTCAATTTAATTTATAAAATTTAAAGTTACCAACAAGTAGTAAGTGTTTTCAATATCAAATAAGTTTAAAAACCGTGGGAACCAGTAAAAAAATCAATGATGGTCAGTCAGAGGCAGTCAATACAAGAGATACCACATGTGTTTTACAAACATACTGTAACAGACTAAGAGAAAACCAAAGTGAATAGATGTTTTTTCCATTTATACTTCAAAAAGGATCAGGTTATGGTCTCTAACAGTAACTGGCAATGTTCCAAGGTGGAAGAGTGATATAGCAGAAGAAGTATCTCTTTCCCATACCTCTATTAGGCAGTTCAATTAAAAGTAAGAGCATTTTGTTTGTTACATAGAATAGTAGGAGGTTAACATTTACTTCAGGATGTAGGACACCCAGTGTCTCTGCCGACACCACTGTGCACTACAGTATAGGGTTTAACACAGGGGTTCTTAACCTTTTTGAGAATGCGTCAATTTTGGGGGGTTAAAATATTTTGTGACACCCTTCTACCCGCCCGCCCCCCTCCACACACACAGATTTAAAAATCATTGTGTAGTATAAATCGTAAGCCTACTCAATAATAATATTTTTAATTTATATACAGTAGAACATACATACAGTTTTTTTGCAACTAAAAGTGCTTGTTACAAAAAAATAAGTAAAAAAAGGCCAGGAGATCCATCCAAGATGAAGACATTTAAAATCCCCGGGAAGAGGAACCGAGACCACGAACACAAGAACTAAAACCTTAATGGGACCGGGTGCTCCGAGCCCTGGACTCTGTAGGTTAAGACGCCGGGGTGAAGCCTATGCCATTGGCCTACTCCTGGATCCCCTGGAAGGCAGGCTTCTGGGCGTCCGTCTTCCAATGCTGTGCCAGGAATTGTGGAGACACTAGGCTTTTAAACCAAAATACAAACGAGACACACCGGGAAATAATAGAACCTAATCATATGTGGTGAGCGTTCTGGCGCACTATGGCTGCCGTCGCATCATCCAGGTGGATGCTGCACATTGGTGGTGGTGGAGGGGAGTCCCCATTACCTGTAAAAGCGCTTTGAGTGGAGTGTCCAGAAAAGTGTATATAAGTGTAAGCAATTATTATTATTATTATTATTATTATTATTATTATAACAGAAAAGGGTAGGAGCACCCTCTAGAGGAGGGACGTGGAACGTGACAAAAGCTGCCTCTCCAGTCATCCTATGCTTAATTTTTTTAATAATCTTTAAAAGTTGTGCGCTTGTTGAACTGGCCTGGAATTTACAGTAGAACACTATCATCCATTACTTGTTTGAGTTTGAGTTCGAGGGCTTGTCTATGAATAATACAATGCGTCCACAAAACAAACAGAGCAATGGCCCATACTTTCGTGACTAGCCGTGACCCCAGGGTAAGAACCCCAGGTTTAACATTATGCTGCCATTACAATGCTTGAAAGTACAGATGCAGTGTGTTTTGCCACAAGAAAAATCCAATTTTGCCTTAACTTACCACAAAACCATTTGCAAAATATTTGCAGTATCACTTAAATGCTTTGTTACAAACTCCTTACAAGATTTGAGATGTGTTTTCCACACAAGCCAGCTTTATGGAGTGATTGGGATATTGTTGATAATCTTTGTACTCTGTGGCTCTTTCAAAATCCTTTCCCAGTTGTTCAGTTTGGAGGAATAGCCTGATCTAGAAAGCGTCTGGGTACATTACACTTCATAATGATCAGCTTTGACGTGCTCCAAGAGATATTGAGGGTTTTTTAAATGTTTTCAATCTCTTCTCTTGATCTTCTGTGCCTTTATTACAACTTTATCCCTGGGTTGCTGTGAAAGATCCTTGGTCTTCGCAGTTGAATCTTTGCTTTAAATTCACAGCCAGACAAGGGGACCTTACAGAGAGAAGAGAGAGGTATATTTATTCTGAAATTATGTCAACCACTATTAATGCACAGAAACAATAGCCACTCAAGTAATTGTTAAGATAATTATAATTAAACTAATTTTGGTTTATTTACGTTAGATGTACCACAGAACAGAGTTTGAAATTTATACAATCAAGACTTTTCATTTTCATACTATTTACCTAATTCATTTTTTTTCTTTAAATGTGTGATGTACTGTAGGTTTTGTGCATAAAAAATATTAATTGCAGCTTCAAAAGCACCTTGACTGCAATTTTTAAGGCATCAAAATGTAAAAATGTTCTAGGGTTTATATGCTTTTGTAAGATACTGTCCTTTATGTATCAAGCATTTACTAATTTATTTTCAGTTCTTTGTTTAAATAGTTGTTTATAATATAATTTTGTAATATTCCAAATCCTAAAAATAATATTTTAACATCTTCATACAGAATATTTAAGTTTACTCTCTACTTCAGTCTATTAGAAACCCACAGATTCACACAGCTATGTTCTGTACAGCTCATTTCACCCCAGACACACTAAAAACTCTCTCCCTTTTTCACAATTCCTTTGGCAACGACGACTCTGCAGTGATGACATTGATTTCCAGAGCCAAGCACTCAAAATACACTCTTTTTTCATCAGTAGAGGATACCCCACCTGTGTTATTGGCAGGGCCCTCACCCAAGCCAAAAACAGCCTTCGGACAATCAACTCGATCAGGAACTCCCAGCCTATGGTGCTTCCCTACCACCTCAACACACTATCCCTAGGACCGTTAACAACAACTTTCCTATCCTACAGGATTATCCCTCCATTGGGCCCCTCTTTCCTGACAGCCCTTGTTCATAGCTCCCTTGACCGCCCTCAGCAATCAGCCACACCGGACACTTTCCCCTGCAACAGAACTCGCAGAACACCTGCAAGTACTGTACATACTGCATCTAACACCTCACTCTTTCAAGGCCCCTTAGGACAATTCCGGTTCACTCATATGTCATTGTGTACCTTCAGCAACCTTATTTACTGTATCTCTTGCAGTAAATGCCCAGCCATCTATATTGGAGAAACAGGAAGGAGACTCGGAGACTGCTTCAGAGAACATGTTAGGGCTGTGAAGATTAAAGATTTCTCCAAGCCCATTGTTTCTCATTTCACCTACAGTTTGACAGCCATGACCACACTGATGTCTCCGTCTGTGTTCTCAAAATAGGATTTCTTAACTCCTATAGCAGAAAGACATCGAAACTAAAATTATCCTGAAACTTGTTCACACCTTCCCCCTTCTCTCAACGACAGACTTGTTTTCTTCTAATTCTCTCAATTCATTTGTAGGTTTTGTTTCACACCTCTCCTCACCTCTCTCGACCTCGCACCACTTGATTGGCCACTCTGCCTCTCCCCTGCTTCCTCCTCCTCCTCTATCCTGGCTTTTTTTCTTTGTTATTATATTATATATTATATATTTATATTATCTTTGCTGACTGCACTTTCTTTCTTACACCCAAAGAAGGCTCCACAGTCAAAATGTTGTGTTTTCTTCCTTCTCTTTTCAGCATGGAATAAACCTATTACTTGTTCAAATACTGTATATACAGTACTGTATTTTTCTTTTATAACTTAGGTCACCATAGAATGCTTTAGGGTTCATAACACATTTCAGAAGAGTGGGTAAATGTATTCTGCTACATGTTCAGACATGACTATTTAAACTACATTTAGAAGCCTCCAGCAATAGTGATATAGTGTTATTTTTATCTAAATTGACAGATTGTGCCATCATTTCTAGCACTGTATGTTTTATATTCATACACAACATAATTAAAAAACCAAGAAAAATACCAGTACTTGAAACAATTACAAGCAGCTAGATCTTTGAGCAAGAAAGGGAAGTGTTTTTAACCCTGGAGGCAAAGAAGAGAAAATAAACAGTCTTATATAATACTATGATCTATAAAAAGATAACCTGTTCAAGTATTTATTCTCAAAGCATTAAAGTAGTGTAAACAAAAAGAACTGACAACAGTCACCGTCTATCTGTAGGCCTCTTCACAAGTGACAGACTCTTTTGTTTAGATTATAACTACAGAAATGTACAAAAATAAACACTCATGTTCTGAGCATGCAAAGTGACAATTTTCTTTCTAAATTGGTAACACAATAACAGCAATTGTTAAGATAGTGACAGAATACTACGAAAACAACAATCTAACAGTGAGTTTTCCCTTTTCTTCACACTAACATTAGAAAATTCAAGTCAAATCTCTGAATGACAATTTTTTAGTTAGAAACTAAGACTCAAAAATTGCTATTTACAGTTTGTTTGAAAGTTCTTAATGTATTGCCAGTTAAACAACAAAATATTACATGACAGCCACACACTAAGGTGACTTTACATGACAACTATACACTAAGATTCCAATGTGTCAATACCCAGTGTATACTCATGTCACAGAGGTTTGGTAATCATAAAACTCTCTCTGGTACTGAGTGTGACCTTCACTTTCCCTTAAATTAATCCTTCAGATATTCTAGAGATTTTTTACCTACATTTTGGTATTTTTCTGTCAATGGAAATGATCGGCAAACTGATGGTTGAGGCAGAGTGGTGTTTGCCTTTGTGCTCTGATGCTTCTGGTCAAATTGAAGAAAACAGTTCTCATTTTGTGTTTCTCCTTTGCCTAGTGGCATTAATTGAGCTAATGCTTGCAAAGGTCTCATGATTTTTGGGCTTGATTCCTAAAACTTTTTTTTCAGTACATGTTTTTATAGCAGAGTCTGCAGTAGATAGAGTACTGTTTTTCTGGCAACTAAATTGGTTGATAGAATGTTGGAAATGCAGTCATCCTGCATCCAAGACTCTCTAGCAGTCCTTCAAGGTTGATGACTTACAGTACTTCAACTTGTACAGGTATACAGTATAACTCCTAATGTGCTAAATGAGTCCTATGCAAGATCTACAGACTGCCACAAGTAGGGCATGTGGAGTTAGATGGGAGGGGAGGACGGGGGATTTGAGCTGATGTACAGTACAGTACTTTTCCTACACTGCTTGCATTTTATTTCTGCATTCTCTCTGCCTGCCAGATATTTCTCTTCCAGTGTGAGCTGTATTGCACTTGGAATGTGTAATATAGCATTGATTTCCTGTCATTCTTTGGCAAAATTGAACCTAACCGTACAGTTTCTAAAACTTCAATTTTTGAAAATGAATCCATGTAATCTGTTTTAGGGGTACCTCAATGTTAGTAACTTGGGAATCAAAGATGTTGAGTGTTCAGTTGTACAGTCACATAAATCACATTCAAAAGCACATTAGTCACATAAAGCTAAAAGTCCCCAATCACAGATGATACAGTCTACAAATGATATCTGCAGGTACAAAGGGTTAAACAGACTCTGATATACATAAACCAGGTTTAAATACGTGTCACCTTAACATTTGGCTGATAAGCTGCAGAAAATAATCATTTTCCTCCACCCTGGCTGACACACTCACATTACAGTTTAACATAAAAAAGCAGCAACACCAGCAAAAAGCAATAAAACAGTTTTAACCCCTTAAATAATACAAATATAATTTAGGTGGCATATGAAAAGTTAACAGCAGGTAAAAAGTAAAATAATATACTGACTTATGTAATTTATAACATTACATGGATATAGGCCTCTATATTTTATGCACTTTTTCATCAAGGTTACTCACAATGATAAATGAAGTCACCTATAGTCGCAGTTTAATTGATCTTTTGGAAAAAGCAATAAAACATCCTGCTTTTGCTCATAATACAATCCCAAAAGATAAATATTGATGCCTGGTAATCTTAAATTTGATCATTTGTACAATAAAATATTTTAAAAATCCAGCAGGTTGAAGCATGCTTTTTGGTTTAACAATGTTTTATTTCTCAGTGTGTTGTGAAATTCCTTAAGGATATCATAAGAGACATTTATTATTCTATCAACATTGAAAGCATTCAGGTTCACAATAGAAGGATAATTGAGAAAAGTATTGTAACGCATACGACCGACATCAGAGGCTGTGCGAGCCGGCTTACCAGCGCGGAGACGTCACCACCCTTCCCTGTGAATAGCTGGGACCTCAGCCACCGGGCTGATGGGAGATTTCTCTTTAGCTCAACTGGCTGGGTCCCTGTTGAGTGACACCGGAGGACCGGGTTTGAGTCCCAATCGGTGGGGGGGTCGACCTGAGATGGCAGCGCCTAGGGCGCATACCCACGTGAACCCAAGAGTGCTACTCATACTCAGGGTATGAGTTCTCATACTTTCATAACTGAATTATCAGTGTGGGACATATGAAGTTTTTTTTCCAACTATGACCAGTGTAGTAGTTTGTGACCTATGTCATGTTTTGTCTCACTAAACAGTAATTAATGAAGGTGGAGATTTGAATATGATGATTGAAATCAAATGACTTTGTAATTAAGAAGTGAAAATTAGCAAAAAGATTTCTGATATATTCTTCTATATTATGGGTTCATGAACATAATTAAAATGAAAGGTAATTATCTCAGATAATTGATGTTGGGCTGCAGTATGTGAAAGGGTACATCACATAGTTTTTTGTTTAATGCATGTTGGTTTGAGCAGAATTATTAGTTTATATGGGGTCTATAGAAATATTCATGTTAATCATAAATGAATCATCCTTTTCTGTTTGTTGACAGGGTTATTCATAAATGTACTGTAACTAATTGAAAAAATACAAGATAGGCATTAGAATTATAAGTTATAATTTAACAAAAACAATGTCGAAATTTTTAGAAATTAAAGCAATAATGATGCAAAGGCACGCAATGAAAGGCTTTTTAATTGTGATGCTGCACCAGACAGATAATAGGGAATTACTAACTGAAGATAGTAAAGAAATTTTATTTGAACAATAAAAGATGTCCATAATATGCCTCATTTGATAGAATGAGCTCCAGAACTACAGTAATCCCTAGCTATACAGTACGTGAATTTACTACACCTGGTTTTGTGTATCCAAATTGAAATTTCTATATACTGTGTCTATACCTATATATCTATGACATGGCCAGTCAGCAAAATAGAAAAAAAAGACATAATTAATTACTAATTAACACAAATCAGTAAAAGACAATGTGATGGTTTCCCTGGGCAACTGCTAGCTGCACCTTGTTCTCCCCCCCCTATTTTCAGAGACAGAGAGCAATTATGCAATCTCATCTTGTTTCTCAGTCAATATCATTTTCAAGTGATGTGTACACAACTTCTCTCACATTCTTAAAGTGTTCTGCACACCCTTGAACTCCTCGGCTATCACTTTTGGTGACCATCTATAAGGGCAGACATAATCAACTTTGTGGCCTCTTGCCCACTGTGCAACCATGTAATGGATTTCCATCAGGCACCAGCAGACCACCTCTCCCTACAGTACCAATTCCTAACCAACCATGGACATACAGTATAGACGACTTCTATCATGGGTCTCCCCCCACTCCTAAGGTCATTCTGTGTTGTGTGATTCTCATGGTGGTTGACTGCTTCTCCAAAGCCACTCACTTCATCCTTCTGCCTAGATTACCCTCTGCGTTTCAGATGGGAGAGTATCAACCACCCAAGATGTAAACTTTAGTGTATTACAAGCCTACAGATTCAACAGTCATCTGCTCATTTCACCCCAAACATACTGAAAACACTTTCTTTCTCACGGTTCCTCAAATTTAATTGCTTATTCAGTAATGTGACTTCCACAACCACACTTTTTCCATTGCCTGGAGATATTTCTCACACTGAATTGACTGGTCCTTCCTTTCCACCCCAACACCCTTTCTATTAGCAAGGCCATCAACGAAACTTTCTCTATTTTACAACAAGACGCCTCAACTGGAACCTTTTTTCCAGACCCATCAATCATCTCATACCAGCAGCCACCTAATCTACTCAGCCTTCATCTCCACAGTTTCCTCAACCATCCAGTCACCATCCATGCCAGACACCTTTGGCTGCAACACGCATACAGTACATACAGTATATGGACCCTCTTTCAAGATCACTCAAACATCATAATATTTATCCAGCAATGTCATTTATTGCATCTCTTGCACAAAATGCCCTGCCAGGGCACGTACAGGTCTGTAAGTGAACAGATCAGAGTATTGAGGGTCATAGGAGATTTTAAATCTTCTGGTCATGGCTACACTGATTTTTCTGTCTACTGTACGTGACATTAGATGCCGAGATTATATTAAAATTCAGATCCTTCATACTACCATATTTTAATGAAAGACTTGTCATGATCACATTCCTGCAGCTATCAGTTGCCCAGGGAAACCATCACATTGTCTTTTACTGATTTGTGCTAATTAGTAATTATGTCTTTTTTTCTATTTTTTAGGTAAGACAAGTAAACCTGAAGTAATAGGGTTTTAAAATGTCTGTAGTTTTATTTAATGATATCACTTTTTGTTTGATTGTTTACATTTGTTTTTAAGGTATTAAAAATTGTATATTGGAAGGCTGTGGGGGTTCAGATATGAGCACTGAACTTTATTAGTTAAATGCATGAAGCTGTTGTTTTAACAGTGTCTGTTGTGAGTTAAGCACATTTTATTTGTTGTTTATTCATGTTCAAATGCGTTATACATATAAATGTTAAAATGGGAGAACGTAAGACATACACAACTGGCAATAAGATCCCTTCTACCAGCTGCAGAACTCCTGTCCTCTCAAAACCTTGTGTTTTTTTCCATTTTTTTAGAAAATATACTTTGTGTGTGAATTTCTTCTGCTTGAGCATCTGTGACAACAGACCACCAATGGCAAAGCGGCCAGCACTGGGAGGGATCTGCAGAGCATCACCACGGCCAGTCAGCGAAGGGGCTTGTGATGTACTGTAGATGCTGTCGGGGAGTCACCCAGTGGGTTTTCTAGAAACTGTAGTTCCTAAGCTTTTGTAGTATCTGCGAATGATCATAGCCAGTTTCTATACCTGGCTCTCCTCTGTTTGATGTTAACCCATGCACCCTAGTAGGTAAAGTAAACTAGTAGCTATTGCCTTTATGGGGAAGTAACCTGTAATAATACTTAATACTTCCCTATAGTAGGCAGTAGCTACTACCAAAGTATTTTTTTTAAGAAAATAGGTATAACATTTTAGGTATATTTGTTTGGCTTAGGGACATGCTCTGTCCTTTTCCCAGGATTCTAGGTCTGTGACAATAAAGATGGGCTTTTTGCCAGAATGAGAGACTGAGCAGATTATCTGTTTACCTCAGTAACTCAAGTTCTTCTGCTGTAAAACCAGGCAGAGTAGTATTGTTTTTTTCAGAACATTATCAATGTTCTTTGTTGTGTTTCCTTACTGTAACTACACATGGAAGTAACATGAATGACTTTGATGTCCTAACCTTGATATTATTGTGTGCTACATTCCTTTGTTGATATATAATTGCACAGTGTGGTACAGTATGTTTTCTCAGGAACTGAGATCTCAGTAACTTGAACATTTTACTGCACTTACAGTACACCTGACCCTTTGTATTTATTCTTGTCAAATGACTCGCTATTTCCCAGCATAATCATCTGGGCTCAGTTCTTAGTAAAAGCCAAAATAAACCAGTCCAAAATCAAAAAGATACATGAATATAAAGATCCATAAAAGTCCTAATTTATTTATAATACCTTACACTAATATAGAGCTTTTATGGACACTCTTTACGCTTTACAGGAAACTTCCACCAGCAATGTGTAGTTCCCTCCTGGATGATATGACAGTAGCCAAAGTCTCCATAGTAAGCTCACCACACATCAGCTATCAGTGGGGAGAACAGAGTAATGAAACCAATTAAAAAATGGGGGATATTAGGAGGCCATGACTGGTAAAGCCAGGGGGAAATTTGAGGTCTCCCATTCAGGTACTGGCCAGGCTCACAACTGGTAGGCTTTAGTAGGCACCAGTTGTGAGTTGCAGGATGATATAACTGCTGCAGACTATATTAGCTGTAAGTCAGCAGGCATAGGTACAACAGGAAAGCAAACTGCATTCCTCCAAACACCACCCAATAAAAAAGAACCAGAACACCTTCCTCCCTTGATCTCACAAGAGAACTCCTCAGCAGAGCTCAGCCTCTTGTTTGTGGAGAATCTACTTCTGTATCCTCCCACAATAACCTTGCTCCATTACCTATATTTTCACATAATAAATACCATATTGCACCAAAAATGCAAAACATACATTGGTCTACCATAAAACGTATTTTTAAACACTTTCCTTGAAAATAAATATAAATATTTCCTTAAAATAAAATTGTTAAATATGTCATCACTTTTAGAACATCGATGTAACCAAATGGATGGGGAGACAAGTTCCCTTCCAGTCCAGGAGAGGGTATTGTGAAAACAGGCTGGTGGACATCAGAAGACTGTTGCCCAGGATAGAAATTTGGCCCTCACTCCGAATGTGGTTCTGACTGTAAAACCAGGGAAGTGAAGCCTGCAGCCACCAAACAATCCACCATTCACTCCATTATCTTATTTCCATTTTTCTCATTGTTTTTTTTCCTCTGACCTACTGCTATAATAAATACTACAAACAAAAAGGTAATTACTAAATTAGTTTGTTTTTTTCTTTCCTTGGTTTTATAGGCCTTTAACACAGTGGCAGGTTGTTAGATAGGTCCCATCACTTTTCCTATGGTGTTAAAATATGCATTTAAATGTTTTTTTTTCTCTGATGATACAAATCATGTATTATGAAATAACACTTTAATAAACAAAATATAACATTTTGTTAAGTCACATATCTTTCAATAAGTGTTTATCTGTGCTAGAACTTATTCTTTATGGACATTTCAAAGTGTCATGTGCATGTGCAGAAAAGGTTTTCATTTTCTTGATTGGCGTTAAGAAGGATGACTTATAATATCAAAAGAGACACACTGGAACTAAACTTAATTGAACTCTAACTCTCTCTGTAAAAAAAATCTTGAGTTGTACAGCAAGGTGTAGTACAGCTAATGAAGATTATTATATTTAAACAGAATTTTGTACTAATTACAGATATGTAATAAAAATAAACTTAAAACAAATATCAACCACAGAACTTCATAGAATTAGAGTGCACGTTTTAACAAAGTCAGATAAACGTTTAGGCCAATAATCATGGAGTGTAATTAATGCAAAAAGGCAGTATATATTGTTCTTGGCAGGCAAGTCTTTGTCGAACTCTTTACTTAAACCTCCTATGTACTGTAAATGGCTAAAACCAACAAATCAGTGTCAAGTGAGTTAAGTGTACAAGATCTTGATATATGTATTGCCTGAAGCAAAAGCTATAGTAAAAAAAGAAAAAGCTCAAGCTTAGACCAAATCTAAGATTATTCCAAAAAAAAATACTAACTACATAATTTTGGAAATGGAATCTGATTGTAAATGTTGATTTGTATTTGCAAAGAGCACTAAACTGCCAAGTTCTGATAGTAACTGACCGTTTTGTGAAAACAATTGTCCACTTAAAATAAAAACAGTTTTATAGATACATTCTTTATTATTTCACTTTCCAGTACAATAACCAATGTTAAAATAGCAATGTAAATATTGTTGTGACACTACTGGTTGTGCATCTTTTGAAAGAATTAGCTTTTATATTAAAATGAATAACACATTTCATGCAGTCATCTACAATGTAAATACAATTGCCTTTAATGCCAAGAGCAATTTTTTTCAGATTTAGATACCATAATTAGAAACGAGAACTTTTCAGATATTTGTTTTTTAGAAGTGTACTCAAGCACAAAAGATGAGAGGTTTGTGTTTGTCAGAAATTGCTGCTGACAGAAATACATAGAAGAACAGCTATAGATCATCCAGATCATCGCCATTTTAAGTGTTTTCTCAGTTTAATGGTGAATAAAACCTTCCTTAGGAATATTCCATGTTTTTCTTCTTTTGGCCACTTACTCTTTATCTTGCCATTTTACAGGATATCGTCTTGGTGATTTCTTGTCTCCCAGGACCCAGTTCAATATTATTTGGTTCAGCAAAGATTTGTACTTTCTTGCTATGTGCCCAGTCAATTACCATTTAAGTCCTCACTCTTCTAATGTCACATAATGTTCTAGGTTCCCTTACCCTTTCATTATTTGTGTGTCTCTTCTTGTTATTCCAATACATCTTTCCATGTTTATATAGGTTCATTTTACTTCTTTTTCAATTAGAATCCAGGTTTCACATATAGATATTAATACATTCCTGAATAAAAGCTGCTGTATAGCAAAAATCCAAAAACATTAACGTATGTTAGTCAAATACTTTCCTAATAAGGCTTTCATCCATTTTTGCCTGTATTATTTATTTTGTGTCCTGTTATATAGTTATACTCTAGAATCTATCATTGTTAAATTTCTATGTTTAATATGTGTTTAACAGGTATGTAACCTGTTTTACAGTGAATATAACATCTACTGTATTTTTATATTTTTTGCTCAGCTTTTGGTTTTTAAGGTTGAATTTTGGTGTTTGGGTTTGTTGTTATTAATGGTTTATGACAGTTCCTTAAAAGGCTTTTACTACAGTGAAAAAAGACTGTTCCAGTTTTGTGGTTAGTTTTAGATTATCTTGGAGATCACTAATAAGTTGTAAAATGAACCTGATTAATTATAATTAAGATTAATTTTTGCAGATGCTGGCGTTTTATTTCATTGCCTTTAATATCGGGGCCTTATTCTAAAGTGGTAATGGCATAGTAGCTTGACAGAACAGAAAAAAACAGTATCCACCCATTTCCGTGATTGTGTGGGGAAGGACTCTTCTCAGAAGTAAATATACAATTTTCTTACAAATCATTGTCATTCAAACATCAATACATAGCCAGCAGCCATATCACCCTGCAGCTCACAACTGGCAACCCACTGAAGCTAAGCAGGTGTGAGCCTGGTCAGTACCTGGATGGGAGACCTCCTGGGAAAGAGGTGTTAGTGGGGCCAGCAAGGCGCAAGTGAGCGCTCACCCCAGCGGTCCATGTGGGTCCTAATGCCAATCATGGACACTATACTGTAAATAAGTGCCGTCCTTCGGATGAGATGTAAAAATCTGCGATCATTAAAAATCCCAGGATGTTTCTCGAAAAGAGTAGGGGTGTAACCCCGGCGTCCTGGCCAAATTTCCCATTGGCCCTTACCAATCATGGCCTCCTAATAATCCCCATCTATGAATTGGCTTCATTACTCTGCTCTCCTCCCCACTGATATCTGTTGTGTGGTGAGGGTTCTGGCGCACTATGGCTGCCGTTGCATCATCCAGGTGGATGCTGCACATTGGTGGTGGTGGATGGGAGTCCCCATTACCTGTAAAGCGCTTTGATAAGAAAAGCGCTATATAAGTGTAAGCAATTATTATTATTATTATCAATTATTCTTACAGAGTTACAGACTCATAAGGTGGATAAAATGTTACATTTAATGGTTTAACTTGTTGTACTGTACAGTATGTTAAGGTGAATGTACTGTAACATCTTCTCAGATTTGAAATTGATACAGTAGCTATGAACACCCCAAAAGAACACTGCTGACTAGTCCAGCCTTCAACACACCTATCATATGAAAGCAACATTCTCTTGATAAACTGGGCATACTGGTTCATTTCTGTGTTTTGCAATATTATCACTAGGTTTGTCAATAGGTTTAATAACCTGATCATCCTTGCCCAATCAACTCTTTCACTAATGAGGTGACAAAGCTAATGTAATAGTTAAAATGAGTCATCATTATCACGGTCAGTCATACAGTATGTGATCAATTAATCAAATTGAGTCCAGAAACATTTAGTCAATATTCAAAATCCGTAAGTCTATGCATTCATTTATAAATAGAGCTAGTGGAAAGCAGCACATTAAAGGGAATGTAATGGTTTCAAATCCAGGCTGCAACATTGGATGTGGTTATGCCATGCACGACTGACAATGGCGGAAGTAGTTCAGGTTGGTAGCTGTGTCAGCATGCGTAGGCTGCAAAGGAACAAGTAATACAATAGGTTTATTTTATACTGAAAAAAGAAGAAAGGAAACACAAAGTTTTGGCTCTGGCTCCACAGCGAAACGTTACAGTATGTTTCCTTTCTTCTTTTTTCAGCATGGAATAAACGTATTGCTTGTTCCACTGACAATGTCTTCTCAATAGACTGTCTCACTGGTATTAATCTTCTTGCAAAACACTGGACGGAGCAAAAAGTTCATGTCACCCCATGGACATATACAGTAGGATTCATTTCAAGGACTCTGATATTGAGAGATGCAGAGGTTCTGAGAATTTCAGTGTGGTTTTATTTATGAAAGTAAAAGAAACTGACAGCCTATTACACCTGTGGTAAGATGAATGTTGATACCTAATTAATTCACACATCAAGTCTCTCTGATCAGTTGTTCATCAGTCTACTGTGATTGGAAGATAATTAGCAAGTTTCTGGGTTTTACAGTGTCTTTGATATGTTTGAACCTTTGAGCCTGACTTTTTTCAGTCATTTATTTGATTGTCAAGTTTTTTCTTTTGTGAATTAAATCTATTTTTTTTAATTGATAAATTTCTATATCTCTTTTGATCACATGGAATATTCAGTATCATTTGTTAATTTACTGCTTATCTTCTCTGAATATATAAGGAAAATGTAAAAACTTGTACGATCTCAATGTATGGATTTAAATGAGGTGTTATGGTCACCCTTTTCATGGTACATTTTTTGTTTAAGGGTGTAAACATCCATCAGCAGGTGGTGTCTAATGTTAGGTCTGCCTCATCATGTTCCATTCATATATTGTGCAAATAAAGATTAGACTTTTGTTTTTATTTGACATTAAGAGTTGTGGTAAGATGCCATGTCTGCAACAGTTCTCTTTCTTGCCTTTTATCAGGAGTACTTCACCTTCAGCCTGTTCATTTGAAAACATACTTTAACTAGTTTGTTTTCCCTTCCAATTCTTTGCAAAGCAGGTAGTGTGGAACCGATTTTTAACTTGCTTTTTTATAGTTATTCACTGAAGGATTACCTATTGAAAAAGCTTCAGGCCAGTATTGGGGCACCACACATTATCCTTTATTGTGATAGTATTGACATGTAATTATGAGTCTCTGTAGAATGTGCATAGCTTTTACTGGGTATTGAGATTCACTCCAGTCTCCCAGAGACATGCACATTAGGTATGATTGACAACACCAGTGACCCTCAGTTCTCATCCTCGATTATTCCTGTGTCTCCTGATTTGTGTTCCAGTGGTATTTGGAGCCCACTTGCTGGTTTAGACTTTTTGTTCAGCACAAAGCCATTATTTGTAAAAAATCCTTTAATACTTCAACACTTCAATACAATAAACAATCAACACTTTGATTTCCTTTTTTTACAATTTCTGTAATTTTGTTTGGAATGCTCTATATACAGTATGTTTAAAATGTATGATTAGGTCCATAAGACCTGAGAGATACCTGTATGCTTTTTAGTGCATCAGTATATACTGCCAGTCTCCATATGATTGGTCTGCCTTTAAAGAGGCAGTTAATTAAAAAGGAGGGGAATGGGTCTGAAAGACTTTGCACTTGAACATCATGAAATCAAAACATCTAAGAATGACTTAAAGGAAGCCAACACTACATGCAAGAAAAAGACTTGCAGTACATGTTGTACTGTATATGTATTTGTATCCAGATGAAAATCCCAAAGGCAAAACTATAAATGTGTCATTAATCATGGACTGTAGTCTAACACCAGACGTCAGGTTACATCCAAATATTGCCATTAAATTTCAAAACCGGAAATGTTATGTCACAAATAAAACAAACATTGATTATCAAATGAAAAGTCCTAGATAAAATGACCTACCTGGAAGGAAAAGTTGTTTATCTGCAATACATACAGTAGTTGCTGGAGGATCTAATAATCTAGACAGGTAAGAAAAATTATTTGATTTTTGAAATACTTGTCATTTTTAATATACTCTTATGTCAAGGCAAACCACAAAGGGGAGAATCGCGGATCATTTTAAACCTAATTTCATACCTTAGGACATGCCAGAATTTGAATTTAAATGAAATTTAGAGGCTTTCAGAATGTGTCTGTTGACAACCTACAGTAGTGCATGAAACATTATTTGAAACTCAAACATCTGGAAGGAAATGCTTTTTTCACATCAATGATGAACAACAGCTATGAGTATTACATTGCCTGAAACATGGAAATATACAGTAATTAAAACATTCAAAACTACGTACTGTATGGGAAGTTTTATTACATACAGTATAAACATTTTGAAAGTAAAATAGGTTTCTCTTATTACAGTAAGTAAATAGGTTTTACTCACTGTATGTGGTTGCATTTTGCTCGCACTTAAGTAATTTAATTTGTTATATATTATGCCAATTACGTATTGGCTTGCATTTTTAATATTGGACTGTTCTGTCTGTAGGGTTTGTTGTAAAGCACGAGCGAATGTGAGGCAATTCTCTCAGGAAGACTGCAATGGATTCATCTTGCTTTCATGTTTAGTCATTATAGGCTCTTCCCACTGTGTGACAGTGCAGGGGGAGTGGCCAGCTCACTGCACCCTGGGAGGAAAGAACAGGCAGGCACAACACAGCAGCACCCTGGGGCGAATCTGTCCACCGACGTCTGTCTGCTAACTGGAGTCGGGGAACGAGGACTGCTGGGGTGATATCTAGTGTGCTGTAAACATTGTCTGCTTTATACGTGAATATCAGAGAAAATGGAAACAATTCAGTTGATTCTGTCATGTTACTGAATCTACATTTTCAATTCCTATAAAAAGTATAGTTTCATTTAGCTCCTGGGTACATACATTTATTTTTATATGCAGTGTTATAAAAGAGGAACAATATAGTTTTTGATTACTAACATAACAGTGAGGTTTTAAGGCTTGTGTTTAAAACCTCAGTTTAAAAGCACCAGACTCTGGTTTGTATTTTATGCTCAGATTGCCTTAGGAATTTTAAACTGCTTTTGCATTTTGCATTTATTATTTGCAAAATATTGCTCTTATTTATATACAGAACTATTGAAGAATCACAAATTTCTTAATTGGTATTATCTTCTATGAAAAGCTCCTATCATTATATACATTTTATCTAACATGGTATTCAAGAATCAAGTGATTTATTTATGTGGTGAAGAACTTACTTTTCAATTATTTATGATAACTTCTTTCATTTTCTATAGACAGCCCCTCAGCAAGAACATTTCATACGTCCTTTTCCCCCAAGTATAAGCTTACGACAATGATACATTGACATACATTACCTAGCGGCTCATTCTACAGAACAGAAACTTCAAAAAACATATTGCCTCAGTGCATTAGTATTTCAGAAAAACATAAAGTGAATAGAATAGTGTATCATCCATTTAGTTATAACACAGTGATTCTAGCCATACAAAATCTAGAGATTATTAGTAGTGAGCAGTGTCATGTATAGATGCAGTCATCTTGAATGCCCAAGATGTTAGTCAGTATATCGCGGTTGGAACCGTAACACAGGTGCTAAAGTACCTACCAATCTGTTTTGAGCAGTGAAGGGCTGATAGAGATCCACCATACCAGACTGTAGTATACTGAAGTGTGCTCTTGCTAATGCAGGTTCTGGAAAACATTCTTGGTGGCTACATCTGTTTTTGATTTTATTTGACTGTAAATAAAACCTGCAATGATATCCTGGCCAAGGGATGATTTTCCTTCTATACTTTAGATCTTCTGTTGAAATTCTTTATGAATCAAACATGTTTTCACGCAGTAAATCATCTAAATAATACTTCACATCATGGGTATCAGATCCTGGTTCTGGAGGGCTTGTGTGATAACACATTTTCCATGTCACCTTAAAGTAAAAGCTATAGAAGAAGAAGAGATTGGTACTGTAAATTGGTTCTATTAATCCAATAATAAGCTGATTTAGGTCATTAAAAGGTCAGCTGGTATAAAAACCTGTAGACACACTGGATGCTCCAAAACAATAAATTGAATATCGTTTGTTTATGTTTATGGTTGTGTATGGTTTTCATTTTATAAAAGTAAAAAGTCATTTTGAACTGGGATCTGTTTAATTAAATATAATAAATAAATATCTTTCTCATGTATAAGATTACCAGGAAGGCCTAGAGCAGTCCTTGAGTTCTGATGTACAGTATCTGCTGGTTTTTGTTCCACTCCAATGCTTAACGACCTAATTGAGATAGTCATTTACTTAATTGGGCCAATTTCACACTTTTAAAATGTCTTCAACCATTGCCAATTTTAACAGAACTAGAACATGTGCTAGATTCTGTCCCTTGAGGATTAGTGTATCTCATGGCTCTGCATTTTTCTGTTCTGTTTGGATATGGGGATATTACAAAGAATATTGATCTAGTCTGAATTTTTTTACACTGTTGAATAGTATTTTTATGCCCACTTCTTTGTCATGTTGTGTAGCTGGGGCAGCAATTGGCTTTATTCTGAGACTCTCTAACATGGTATCGTGATCAAGGCTGATACATGATAATATAGATATGTTCATCCTAAAGGATCCCAAAGTGCTTTATATATTAAATATGAAACATTTCTCATTCAGTTAAGCTGCAAAAAATACATACTATACTACTGAATGTAAAGTGATACCACAGTTAATACGCAATATGAAATGATCCATATGTTCTGAAAATGGTTGTACGATGAAGACATTAAAGCTTTCATATTAATATCATTTATTTGCATAGCTTTAGTTGATAGAGAAAGGGGCTTATTTATAGAATTATAAATACAGACTGCTATAAAAACCAACATGATATTCAGGCTGATAGGAAACATTTCGAAGCATTTGGCAAAAAGTTGTGAGAAATATAAGATTGAAGAGGCTGTAATGATACTGAAATGGAACTGCCTTGTATAAGTTATTTCAAGAGGCAGTCACAAGTAGAATGAGTGCAAATGGAACATGCTTTGTAATCTCTAGAAAATTGGGGAAAGCTTTAATGTGACTTTTGAGAGTCATATCATACATCAATGGCTTATATGATCATTTATGAGAGGTATGATTGTAGCTCAAAGATACCCATAATCCAATTTATGTAGTCAGATTCATAAATATGCAATAAAGCCATTAAACACTACATCTGCCAGATCGCCACTCTGAGACTGCACTTGTTTTATCTCTGGACTGCCTGAAGATTTTGAACAACCAGCTCTAGAGTTTAGACTTACAGTATATGTGGATAGGAAGACAACATTTTTAAAGAACAAAATAGATCTACTGTATGCCCAAATGTTTATAAAGAAGCATATCAGCAGTACAAATTTCATTATTGATATAAATATGGGTAAAATTAAAAGTGTCATAAAAGAAATGTCAGGTAGTGTGGGATTTACCAAGATGTGGGCCTGTCAGTGCATATTACAGACAGAAAAGTTACTTACTGTAGTAACTTTAAATTACTGGGTTTGAATATAGTGGCAGTTTCTTGCACTATAACAATTTAATGTGTTGAACCAGAAAAAGACCAAAATGATGGACAGGCCACCAAAATGACCTGGTGTGTGGAAGAATTTATGGGATATAAAAACTACAAGTACTTCAGGATTTTATAAGAAATTAACTACATTCTTAAGGGCTCTGAAGAGAATTAAATAGAGTAAGAGTGCGACAAGTTTTGTTACAGTGAGTAATGGTATTAAAACTCACAGTACAGGAAACCAAGCCACTTCTAAACCAAACCTAAAAGAACTTGAATCACACCTGACAAGACAAGATAAAAATATATGCTTTCTTTTGTTTATGGCACCACTGACATCAAGTATGACTTTTAGCTGTGTTGAATACTTGGATAAAGAAATGTGCTATATCCAAAACATCATCACCTTTGAATAGCTAACAGCACAGCAGTTTTCCCCTTGGACATTCAAACAGTCTTTTCCTTTTCTCAAAGTAACATTGATTATTTTGACCTTCTCCGGTGTCTTGTCTAGCTATAGACAGTTTATAATTAGTTTATAATAGTCGCTACTTGAACTTTTCAGTCAAGTCTCCATCACTGATAATCATAAATGGTGGTCATCAATCAGAGTCCTTCCATCACATTATGACCCCTCTGCCTTCATCTGTGCCTCCAGTGTGGTGTGATCTGAAGCTCTATAAGATAAAATCAGGCCTTGCCTTAAGTGGAAACTAAGAGGAAGTGCATTTATACCATAAATCAAAGGCATTTTTCTTACACAATAGATTGTTAGGGTAACATTTACCTAGCCATATCAATTTTATAGACCCAAACAATAATACTTTATTTTTATCTTATTCTTCACTTTTGTCCAATGTGCTCACACATTCCTTTAGACTTCCCTGATCCTCTCTCACAAAAGGTGGGAAGCAATACTGTATTCCACTGATCTACTGTATATTCACCAGTGCATACAAGAACTGTTTAACAACCAGCATCTGTGACCATTTGTCAGCAATGTCTACTCTAGTCACTTGATCCCACAGGAAAGGAGCAATAATGACTCTTACATTACATATGTCCTCTGTCTTTTCTCTTTGCTTCATAATTTTGTCTATTTTTTTCAGAAACTGCTGTTTCTTACATTCTGAAAAACCTCTTTGATAAAGTACTATGATTAATGCTTTCTTTATATTATTAGACAGTACACAATGTAATTGTGTGTATGCTTTGTAACTATATTTTTATAGGTATTTTTATTTGTTTCTTGTGTACCATTTTAAGTTGCCCTAAGAGGCTTTGTCTGCATTTTGTTGAGCTGGCATTGAACCATCCTTGAAGTTGTTATCCCAATTTGAGCTGTAATTAGATGTTTTCTTTTAAATCTACATAATTCCATAGACACTATTGTAAATAATACTGCAGAATTAAAATCCAATTTGCCTTAGCTTTGCTTATTATTTCTCACAATAGCAGTATATGTAGAAAAAGACAATGAGTCACAAAAATTAAATGAAAGGTTCTTTATTATTGTTATTTTCCTTTTCTTGATGCTGTGGAAATTGGTTTCAAAGATTATTTTATGACTTCTAATTTATACAAAAAACCTCAAATCTTTCTTTAAGAGCACCATTTCTCCATGTGACATCTCAAACCGTTCATCCATTTTTTAATTTATTTCTGGGACTGACTATTGTAAGTTACATTTTCTGCAGTTATTGTTGTCACGATTATAGTCCCCCCTCCTTAAGGGTGCTCCAGCCCTTTCACGTGAGACTTTATTCTGTGCACCTGTTTCCTATTCCCAGCCCACCTTAAAAGCCAGGCGCTGACGCTCATCCGGACTCTGCATCTGATTTCCGTATCGTGTGAGTCCGGGACCTGGAAGCACCTGGTCCCGTTAAGGTTTTAATCTCGGTTCCCGTTCCCGTTCCTGTTCCCTGTCCACCGGTTCCGACCCGGCCTTCGTGTTTTAATTCCGTGTTTTGATGGATCTCCTGGTTTTGGACTTACCTTTGTGTTTTGGATACTCTCTAAGGACTACTCTTTTGGATTGTTCGCCTCGGCCACACCTCACCCGTGCACCATCGCACCTTGGACACGCCCCCCTGTCTTCAGCCCTGTATTCCTGCATGACGTTTCCCTAGTGTTTCCCCACTTCTTCGGATTGTGTCGTCCGCATAGGGTCCGGAAAGAACTGTTCGTTACAATTGTAAGTTATGAAGTATAAACAGATTTTTTTCTTGTGCACTTCGTATTTTCTCTCAATTCCATCTGCATGTTTGCTCAGTGTGCTCTGCGGTTCCTAAACCAAAGCGCTAAATGCTCTGTCAGACTATGACATTACCTGAAAATCCAAGCCAGCAATTGTAGGTGGCACGGTGTTCCCAAATTAATAAATTGATGCCAAATCAGGGAGAAGATGAAGAAGATTTGAGAATGTTTATTACCTGTGTCTGGATTCCAAGTGCATTTGTGCAAACTCTACAATTTTGTTTTTAGTGTAGATGCAGTCAATTATGCCTCTGGTCTCTCCACTACTAAATAATATAATTAGAAATAAAAATTAGTCTAATATAATATATAAATAAAAAATATTATGTAATGTATTATTTGTCACAAAGGGGCAACTGAAATAACAGGTTGTGGATTTCCTTGATGAATTTTGAAGTAGTGTGTGTTTTAAATTGTTTATTGGTTTAATGTTTCAACCAAAAGACCTCCTACACCCCAGTTATTGTAAAGTTAGTATCAAGGTCACTTTTACTAACACTGGTCCAGAAGGAAGAGTGCCGCCTACTGTTTGTCTGATGAGATTGGGCTGTAAGGTACTACAGTAACTCTGAGAAGTCTTACGAAAGTATTTCCACCTAAAAATAACATTTGTTTAACAAATTTCTTTTAATTCAATATCACTTACAATATCAGGAAAAGCCGATATTGTCAATATTGTATGAATAGCAGTAGAAATGTGTTTTAAACTTGGTAAGCAAAAATGCTTGGGCAATGAAATCTGTCACATTCCAGAAAGTGAACTTCTTTCACACAACATTATATCCAGTGCATTTTAACTAATTAATACGAAACTGAGTAACAGTTTAGAGATATCAATATATTTTTTCATTTTGTTAACTGAGTCTTTGCAATCATGTTTGTGGCATTCCTGTATGCTATGTCATTTCTATAAATAAAGTATATTAATTACCTGTTAGATTCAATGAAATCAAGCATATTTATGGACTCTGATGGTAAAGCCTTATTTGAGTGCATTTTTTAAGTCATCTGAAAAAGCTTTGGTTGTGTTTGATATTTGCAAAAATAAAGCCTAGATGTCCAGTACTTCACTATTTTTCTTATGGCCAGCAATTGTTTTTCCCTTTTCTTGCAGAATTGCATTATTGAAAAGATTAACCCTCCTCAAGCCATTTGTGAAATGACACCCCTGAACAAAAATGAGGAGAGAATAAACTGGCTAGGGATAGTGCACAATTACTGTAGCTAAATTAACCAAACTAGATTTAAAGGAACATATATTTGATGAGGACATTTTCATTAACTAATTTTCTTGCAGTACGTATAAGCAGAATCAATAAAGAAGTAAAAAGAATAACATAATGGCTGCAAAAATGTTACAATGCTCCTAACACAAAAAGATTTATTGTAAGTGTTAAAAAGGCAGTATACAGTATATGCATAAGAGTCAAATCCCTGTGGCAGCACATTTCCATTTTCCAGATAGTGAAACTGAAGTTCTTGAAATCATTTAAAATGTAATGATGAGTGTTCTGTTCATGAGTCAAAAAATTAAACACTAATGAACCTCAATTGTGAAACCACAAAGTGAACAAATTGAATTAAAATAATGATCTTGTGGTGAGTAGAATCTTTACACCTTAAAGCAAGAACCTTAAAGCTGTTAAACATAGCAATCAAATTACAATGAAGTCTTAACAGACTTGCAGCGATACTACTGTATTGCCTGATCTAATCAGTCTAATCAGTTAATGTTGTTACATGTGATAACTTATTAATAAATCACAGTATTATTGTAGGTGTTCCTGTGGATCTCCAGTTGTTAGGCCTCTGTCTGTGATCTCAGCCAAAGAATGACCTAGTGATCTTTGCATGTGGGAATGTACTGTATGGGAAATTAGTTAGTTTTTTGTATAAGGATTTTTACTAAGACAGTGACACAGTCTAGTACTAGTATTCCCCATGATGGTGCCTGGATGTCTAGCAGAGACCCATAGATATATCTAGGCAATGATCTTAAAGTCACAGGTAGTGGTTTATCATCCAAAAGATGACCAACCAACCAGAGACCTGCAGGACATGGAGACCCTGTCCACCTGGTGACTTTTTAACCAGTCATAAACTTGAATTTCCCCAATTAAAAAAACACATTCCATATCTCTTTTAACTTGATTCTCTCCTATGAACCAACTTGGCTGGCTGACAACAGACCCATGCGACTGCTAGGACTGTTGTCTAAGCTTTTGGAATTAAAACATTTTGATAAGTTGATAAATTAAAGTATATAATTATATACTGTATAGTATATAATCTATTTTATATTCTATTATACTGTAGGTATAATATACGTGTAAGTACTGCATATAAGTATATAATCTCACATCACAGGTACTGTACAGTATATACTTTAAATGTAATTTATAATAACATACAGATTTTTTCAAATAAGAGGAGGCTATTTGACTTGATTGCTTAGCTGTTAGCTTCTTAATGATCTATGAATTCTGTAAGTCCTTTTGTTGAAAGCTGCCATGGAGTCAGCTACATACTGTAACTTGAGAGTTGGTTCCAGACTCCTACAATTCTATGCATGAATACAAAAGCCTTAACCGTTTTTGCCACCAAATTGTTAATTTTGAATTCCAGTCCTTTAAGTGTTATCTCCTCTGACATGAAGCATAGATCTATTCCATGAACGTGTACTGAAATTCAAAATAATAATAAAGAAATAATCCATGTTTGAATAAAATCATCCTTTACTAAACAGTGAGAGATGTCTTTAGCCTGTGGATACGCATATGCCTGACTTAATGATTCAACTGAGAATTAGTTCAGACTATGTTAATGATTAGTACTACCAAACTTAACTAACTAACTCTTTGAGCCATTGTGACTGTCTTAAGTGACATTGCAGTTATTCAGAAACAAGTAATTCTTTCAACATCTTTAGGAAGAATGATAAACATCATAAAGTTTTACAACAAAACAAAACTTAGAATTAATGTCAACTACTATTCATGTACTGTGTCACTGAAAAATATTTATTTAGGACATACTGTACAGTACCTTTATTCTGAACCTTTCTTCAAGGCTATACAACATTTAAAAATTTCATTTCTAAAGTTTACAAAATGCTAATGCCATATGGAATGATTTCATTATTAAGACTTGGTATAGTATGTCTGTCAAATAATCCAAAAACCCAGTAGGCTATATTTCACCAATTGTAACAATTGCCTTGATGTTCTGTGTTGCCGTGGAAAGTTACTTTGACCTAATGATAGCTTAACTGCCAAATAATTTAATTCTAGGAGATAAAAAATTTAATACATGCTGGTAACATCCACAAGCTAGTAAAAACTGACAAGGAACCACAGTTTATTTTGACCTTTAAACATGAAATGTTCTTTTCAACATATCATTAATGAATACTGTATGCCTAGAATCGTAATAGTCATGGAAAAATGAAAACTTTCCCAGTCCTGCTTGGCAATTAAGCTAATTAAGCACTCTGACTACAGTAGGTGTTGTTTCAACATTTTTGCAGATTTCTTTACTGCACTATGATATCTGAAAATGAGCAAAGCTTTTGTAAAAGTTATGAAGAAAATACTCTTTCTTTTCAGTTTTTAACTAGTATATTATTATTATTTAAATAGTATATTACATGCTATTATTGGATAACTCAATGAAGTCAGGTTTCACTATTTAGTATATGGTTATTTTCTTATTTTAGCTAAGAGAACTAACTTCAACATACTGTGAATCAAACACAGAAAGCAGAGTGAGCACCCCCTACTAGCCCCACTAACTAGCTTTCCCAGGTCTTCCCTCCAGGCACTAACCAGTCTCACACCTGCTTAGCTAGTTGGTTGCCAGTTGTGAGATGCAGGGTGATATGACTGCTGGCAAATGTCTCACCTGGGATTTGAACCCATAACCTCCAGTCCTGAACCCTAACCACTGTTCCATAGCTGTCCAATGCATGATTGCATTTATGCACTGTTAAAAGGAGAAATTGTTAGGAGACACTGGTTAGGATCCATTTTTATTATGACACAGGGTTTCTCTCATTGCCATGATTAGATGTTGCTGTATTGTGTTTTCATTGGAGGGACAAAATTATGGAATTTTTGTTGTCTGTTACTGGTGGACATCCAAGGTGCTCACCTGTCCTCACACTCATGATCTTACCATTGAGGCCACAATTTTTTGAGCATTCTCAAAAATAATTAAAAAGTCCATGAATGCATATACAGTATACTGTACTGGATTGATTTGGGGATGAACTGGTAGCAGGAAGTGTCCCTCCACACATACAGTGTAGCACAAGGACTAGACCCAAGCCTAGCACTAAGATGCAGCAATGCTACCCACTGCACCACTATGCTGCCCAACAGGAAATGTCATTATGGTCAAATTAAAACAACAACAACTTTGGCACAGACAAGAACTGTTCAGTCCCCTTGTACTTATTGGATATTATCTTAAATATAATATTTAAGGCATGTTTCTAAAGCTAGTAGAGTGGACACTTAATGTATAGAAAGAACGGACATCAGTAGTCTGATATGTTTAAAACATCCAGAGCCTGAGATGTACAATTGCTCACAGAATAACCAGTTATGATTGTGTGAATATGAACTCAATGGACAAATAGGTCAGATCAGCAGAGACAAATGTAATGTTTGTCGGTACATTGCAGCTCTATAACAAAGTGTTGAAATTTAAGATAATGTGCTATGTGAGAAATTAAGGATTTGGTTGCCCAATGCACAATTACCACCTCAGAAATTAGATTTTGTTAAATTTCTGTTTGTGGCAACTGTAATATTTTGCATTTTAGCAACAAAGGACATCTAAACTACTTTCAGAAAACAAGGTCTGACACAAATTTGGTGGTAAAGTAAAGTCTGACCTTATAGCTTTAGTGAACAAACTATAAGAAAAGACTTATTTTGCTTTTTTGATGATTGTAGAGTAAAGTACTATGTTTGATAGGAATTTAACCAATGAAGAGCTATCAAAGATGGTCATATTTTCCTGAAGTCTGTCACTGGTGAAAAAGATATGGAAATTGAGTGTGGTAAAGACTGCAAGACAGATTAATTTGTATGCTATTACCTTCAGTAATTTACAGATGTGTCAACAGTACATCTTTTCTTTTCAACTAAGGTAAGTATTGTGAGTTGCAATTTTTCGTGATTGTAAAATAGTACTTAAATAAAGCCATGGCACAGCAGACAAAAATACCTACAGTACCAAGGCTGATTTACAGAGGTTTTTGTTCCAAATGGTTTTAGCACAGCCTCACAATTTTCTGAGATGATCATTTTATTCTGTTATTTTAAAAATAAACTCCACTGTTGCATATTCCACCAACACACGATGTCTAACACTCTTCAGATGCTAACATCCTAATCCCATTTACTATAGCATAATCTCAGAAAGCCAAAGTTATTGTTTCTTCAGCTAAAAAGGCAAAACTTTTATTTTGTATCTTGAGTCCAGTGCAGTCTGTATTAAAGTGTATTTGTCTGTTAAAATAAAACAAAGTGGTCACAGAGTAATAATTACCATCACTGCAAGTGAGGGAAGTTTAATTTAACTAATGTAGTTCCATCTAATTAGAATAATAAAATGCTAATGCTAGAAAGGGATTACCAAAGAGGTCTTCTTGAATGCAAAGCCGCTTGCCAAAAACATTACTATGAGTTATGTCCTAATATAATAAGCACCATTATTCTCAACAATATTTTGCACACATTAACTTCTTTCCAAATGGCTTAAAATTGCAGCTCCCACTGCTTCTAATCACCAAATTTATATCAGAAAGTGCCACCAGTTCACAAAAAAATGTAATTACCCTTAGAGCTGTCAAGAAATTCTGTGTTGGAAACACTGTTTATTTAACTACTAAAGTGGAAAAACTAATAATCTAGTGCTGTTTCATTCTTATAAATCTCTGGGTAAACTGCACTTCTGGATTTAACAGTCAATTCTTTTTGCTCATGTTTATTACTACAGATTGTATTTGCAACCATTTTTTCTAAAACTATTACGATATTGTTAGATGTTATACTATTCTGATGTTGTTTATATAAGAATATAAAAAAACTAAATGCTTTGCTTCTTTAAAAATAGCTGCATTTGCATTTTAATTTTCAACAACTCAATATGCTGTAGTTTTACCTTTTTATATCACTAAATTTTAAATAGGCCTAATAAATACTACTAGCCTCGTTTGGCACTGAGCCTGTTACTGGCAGTAGTCTCCCCTTGGAATCTGGATAGAGTTCGGTTCCCCAGCAGAGGAAGATCTGGTCTTTCAGTGGAGCCAAATTCTTTCCTCTTTTTGAGTGGAGCTGTGTGGCTTTAATGCACCCATGGGCACCTGTGATTGAATCCTGATAGGAGCAGTTACACCTGTAAAATGGTAAAATTCTGACTGGTAATAAGCTTCTTCTCTGTTCAAACACTGGATTAAATGCTAGATACATGATTGTGTTTAGTGTAGCCAGTGCTGCCATCCTGTTTGAAATAACACTGCAACAGGAACACTTCTAATATACAGTACAAATTATTTTTGAAAAATAAAATAGCACTGTTTAAAATTTATTTTAATGTATTTTTAGGTTACTCCCAACATACATTCATTTTGACAGTTTCTAGGAGGAACTTAGCTTCAGACAAAGGCTGCAGGACAAGGATGGGCTATGATTTGTAAAAGTATACTGTATTTTTTATTCAGTTTAGAAATATGTCTAAGCATATTTGCATGTTACAAACTTTATAGAAAAATAATTCAAGAGTATTTAATCTTCAGTAGTGAGTCCTAATTCTGTGTAGGGATAAACTTTTATTTCCTGGTTTCCATTCCTTCTGAACTTGTTCGGCTGGTTTATTAACAAAGTGACCTGTTTGGATTTTTAAAACCATTCCAGTTCATAAGTGGGTGAAAGAGGTTAGAAAGTAGCACAAAACCCATGATATATTATGAGTTTTATCTTTCCATTCACTTAATTTGATGTATTCAATTACTTGCTTGAATTAAACCAAGTTTCAAGAGTTGTAGAAGACTACTTCTAATGGAAGTGTTTGACAATGCCGTTACCTCACGAGTCTGCACAACACTTACAATTAGACATTACGATTTTTAAAAAGCTTTGGGAAAAAAAAACCAAATGAAACAATTCTGCTCACTACACAGTATGTCTTAGAAATTACACAAATAGTTGTATGCAGACAACCATTAAAATTATGTGAATATGGACAAATAGCATGTAATTGTAATTATTTGAAAGTTAAAATTACATGTAAAAATGCATCTACAAAGTATTTTGCAAAAAGTTGGTGCTTTTTTTGTTTAAGGATGCACAAATTCACATAATCCATAAAATCCTAGTATATATAAAAAAGAATGTTTGCATTGTACTAAACTGTACTAAACCTTTGTGTATACATAAGAAGTATTTTTCACAATAAGGTGATCTCAGAGTAAATCATATACAGTATATAGCACCTACAGCAATGGTTGTAGTGCTAGTACCCGAACATCTCCTTTTCAAATGAGAGGCAGTACAGTAGAATGGTGAACAATGCTGCTGCATTGCAGTTCTTGGGTCCTTGGTTTGATCCTAGCTTGGGGAACCTCCTGTATGGAGCTCAGATGTTTCCCTTATGTCTGTGTGGGTTTTTGCCTGGAGCTCTGTTTTTTTCTGCTTTCCAAAGACATGCTGGGTAGGTTAATTGGTGTAGTTCAAGTACTGTAGGTAGCTGCATCAGCATGCATAGGCTGCAAAGGAACAAGTAAAAGGTTTTTTCCATGCTGAAAAGAGAAAAAAGGAAACACAACGTTTTAGTTGTGGAGCCTTCTTCGGGTGTGTTAATTGGTGTGTCTACATTGTCCCTGTGTACCTACAGTAGATCCATGTGCCCTGCAATGGACTGGTATCCTGTTTAAGGTACAGCCCTATCTTGCACCCTATGCTTCTGGAATAGGCTTTTAATTGTCGTGTTCCTTACCAGCAATAAGCTGCTTTCTGATAATATAAATTTCAGGTTAATTTGCACTGATAAAATAAATAAAATTTGTAGACACTTGTGTTAAGAATTATCAGGAAAGAGAAAATATAGACATATTTGTTCACTACTAAACATTACAGTTTAATTAAGTCCCCCTCTACCATCATAACAGACACACACACATACTGTATAAGTATATGTATAGGAACAGGTAAAGGTTTATTTCTTGCTGAAAAAAAGAGACACATTTAGGGTGTGGGGCCAGGTGTGTCAGGTATATATACAGTATACAGTATCTACTGTATATATGCATACATGTGTGTGTTACGTCCCAGTGTGTGGTCTGTGTGTGTTTTTTGTTCCACACTGCTGACCCTTGATTGTTCTCCCTCCCCCATTGGCCCACAATCACACCACTGTTTCAGTATGATGTCATCATCAGTTAGCTCTCAGTCAATCAGAACACATAATGTTCAGGATATAACATGAAGGTTTTCTGAAGGAAGAGGCCTTTTGTTTGACTTCAGTCCTGCTTGGTTTTGGTTATCGCTTTGCTTCTGGTTATTGCTTCGGCTTTGTTGTTTTGTTGGTTTTCTGTTAGTTTCTTTGTACTTTCGTTTGTTTGGATGTTTAACCTTGTTTTGTCATTACCTTGCCCTAACGTGTTACATGTTCAACTTTTGTGTTCTTTTGTACCCTGTTGCTGTTGCTTACTCTCGTTTTCCCTTATTTGTATTCCTGGTTCACTTGTGTTTTTGTGTGAACTTTTGTGTATAAGGTTAGTTTAGGTTGTTGAGTACACTTTACACACTTAGTTGATTTTGTATTAGTAACACTAGTTTAGTACGGGTGAGTGCCATTTGTCTTGTATGGTTTTGGGTAGTCAGGGGAGGTTAGTTAGGGTGCTGAAGACGCCGAAAACCGTGTGTTTCGGGTTTTCTTTTGTAGTCAGATTAGCTTTCCCTCACTTTCCTAGCCAGCTCCATTTTGTTTATTATTTTATTTTCTTTGGCACCACTCTAGTTCCTTACCCTTGTTATCACGCTTCCTAGTCCCTCACCAGAACCCACCAGCTTCCAAAAGAATTATCCTATGTTACACCCATTTACCCCTAGACACTTGGGGTCGTAACAGTGTGTAAGACACCCCAGAGAGTTTTCTTATCTACTGTATTTATTAGATACATTGTGATTAAAGATAAAACTGTGATAAAAAGCTATTTTACATCTACCTTCAAGATGAAAAAAGTACACATACTGTATATACTCCAGCAGTTAGTTTGTTAGAAGGCAGAAACCAAGAATCTGCAGTAAAAGCAGGGGTGGCAGTAGCTAAGAGAATGGTTTAAAAGACAATACAGACCTAGTAGGTCTATTGAAAAAGCTCAGCCCCATAACATACAGTGAAGTCCTATGGAATATTGAGGAGCTTGGAACCAGCAGAACAAAGTGAGCACAATGGGTCATGCAGGGATAATAACTCTTGAATGTACACAGGAGACAGACCATTCAGTGCCTGGTAGGTAAACAAGAGAATTTCAAAGTCTGTCTTGTAAGAAACAAAAATACACATGATGTTTTTGAGGGCTAAAATGAAGTAAGATAATAATTGGCTGAGGAGAGTTCATTTTAAAAGCAAAATGTTTGATAGAGTTCTTGGGAGGATTGGGCACTAGACACATCAACGTTGGAGTGTTAGAAAATAGCCAAAAAAAAACAAAGCCTGTATTTTGGGCTGGCTCTAAATAAGCATAGCATTCATGGTATGGTAAGTCTAAAATTCAACAAATTCCAAACACTGAACTAGATGTTGACTTTCCCTTAGTAGATGTAATCCACCTGTACCAAAATGTTCATCAATGATGATTTTATACCAGAGTTTTTTATTTATAATTTGCATTAATTTGCTGTAGTTAAAAATGTGGTGTTTTTTAAATGTATCTTAATTCCATTCTGTTTCAGCCACATTTTCCAACATTTATTATTTTAAAAGGATTACGGGACAAAGATCTGATCTATTAACTAATCTGTTTTTATTGGTCTTTAAGCCAAAAAACTGAAAACAAGGAAATACAGTAGAGTGTTGTCAGTTTTAGAATATATCTCCCATACCTTTGGTTTGCCTTTTTGCAGATAAGTGTCTTTTTTGTTAGAAAATTGATTTATAAAGTAACATGCAAAAATGTTGATATACTAATTGGCTACATATGGAAATGAGAAGAGATTTATTGTAAAGGGGGTGGTATACTGAAGAATGTTTTTATAGTTTATTAAAATGTACTGAGATTATGCTATATTTCTGAAACATTTCTGTTTTTGTCAAGGACAGTATTTAAGCGTATACAATATTACACATAATGTCATTATATATTGTCACAAACTTCAAATAGTAAAAAGCAATTGCTTTCAGGTTCTTGTAATGATCTGTACAGTATGTTGTTTTTTCCCCTTAGAATATGTCTGTCATTTTAAACTAGAAATGGAAAGTATTTTGACAGTGATAAGAATTAAATGAAGAAATGCACCATACAGTATATATTTTGGTTACTGAATATTACACAATGGTGGTAAACAATACGTAGCCATAATATAATTTATGACGCATGTGAGCGTCATTGAATAACAAAAGTTGTTTTGTACAGTATTTTAACTTTTATATTAAAATAGTCACATTCCAGTACACTGAAAAGAACTATAAACTGCTATGACTTTTCAGGGATAAAAAGTTGTCAAGGAAAAAAAGTCTAAAGTGCATATGTGAAAGGTCCGTATTGAAAGCCAGCATATTCACCTTGTCGAAAGTTCAATCACTTTGGCAGGGGACTTCCAAAGAAAAAGAAAACGAACATGGTTTGAAACACAAGAAAAATCAATATTTATTTAATGTATTGAGTGATTTAAAAAATAACATGGAAGAATTATTTTCAGTTTCTTCTAAATTTGCCTCTCAGAAAGCCAGTGCTCACTCACCATTCTAACAAAGTTTCCAATGTCATTTGTAGTGCGGAAAACAAAAATCTGCCTGAAAATCTGCTCTCAACGGTAAAGAGGAGCAAAACAATCTTCACTTCAAACTGGCTTTTTCTATACTGTAAATATTGTACATAGGGTAACTTGTGTATTGTGTGTAGTGCAGCTTGTGTCTTGTCAAATTAACAAATATTTGTGTGTCTGGATTATTACTATTTTTACCAAACCTGTGACAGAGAACAAAGAATTTACATGCCTCTAATTATACCAACTGCTCAGGTATATTTTGAGGAAATAACTTGCAATTTGGGGGCTATGAATATTTATTTCACTAATTGACTAAAGTGTTTGGTCAATTTTTGATTGAATGTATAAATTAACAGCATATCTGATATCTAATGGAGCGGAGAAAGGGAAATTCAGATCAAATTGTAATCTCATACTTCCATTCTCTTACA
Organism: Lepisosteus platostomus; assembly: GCF_059453375.1. Taxonomy (NCBI): domain Eukaryota; kingdom Metazoa; phylum Chordata; class Actinopteri; order Semionotiformes; family Lepisosteidae; genus Lepisosteus; species Lepisosteus platostomus. The sequence goes on from NC_142619.1 coordinate 45,683,085, forward strand.
TGCAAATATTCAGCTGCTGAGCCTCCTCTACCTGCGTCTTTACTTGCACCCCTCACTCCACCCCATCTTCCCCCTCACACCACAATAAGTTCAATCCTCACAAGTGTAGGGGGTTAGCAGCCTTGACCTTATGGCCAGAGCTGTTATTTCCCTAGTCAGACAAGTTGATACCAAACACTTAACACTTGTAGTGATGATTATAATTAATTAGTGATTAAGTAGAATTTGACTGAACCAATGACTTGCATTTACATATAGTACAGTATGTATTAGCCTCCAAGTGTATCCCAAAGTACATTGCATATTGGAGGGAACCTACTTCTGAAGTGCACCACTCACCTAGGTGACCCACAGGGTGCTGCTTTTAAATAATTTTATTATGAACTATCGATAATCACAAATAATAATTCTTTACAAATGGATGAAAACAGTGCTACTGTTGACTAATACAGTATTTCCTGTTTTAATACTTAATGAAAATGACTGAAAACTCAAATTCAGTTAGTCCTTTGTTTTTCATTCTATAACTACAAAGCTGCAAGCTTTAGTGAATAGATAAACAACCTTCTTCTCTCCTTAATCTTTTTGCACATAAAAGCACTTTTACAGATCTCAATTTGTTAATGGAAAACAGTAAATGAGAGCACCCACCTATCAGAAAGACTGCACTGTCAGCTTTTTAAAACATTAACTGCCATTTTTCTCTATTATGGTTTTACTAAGACTGTAAATGTGACCATGGATGGAATTCAGCTGACACTTCTGGTTATATACTGCTTTCATCCAAGCAAAGCAAAGACCTTTTTATTTTATTTTCATTCATAAAATATGCTGTGAGTCCGTGGTACTTAATCCATATTTCATTGCTTCGTTTATAGAATGTCTGTTACTTACTTCACTAATTATAATTACTATGCAATTCTTCAAATAACATGTTAATCGGACCACTGTAATTAATTTCTACCTTCTGCAGATGCCTTATTAGACAGTATTTATATATATATATAAATTTGATTTGGTTGATTTGGATTTGAAAAATGTCAATGCAGGAGAAAAACGATTAATCTTATTCATGTCACTCAAACACTACTGAAAACTTATTCTTTACTGGATAAAGCAAATGTAAAATAAAATTGTACAAATGTGAAATAAGCTTATCACTCCTAACTTCAATGTTTACTGTTTGTCACAGGCCGCCTTTTTATAAACATTCTTTCTGAGTGCATAAATAACACCAAAGGACATAAAGTTTCTCTGAAGCTGAAAAATGTGCAAAAAATAAAATATTTACTTTTTGTGTGTTTTGAAAGAAACATCAGAGCAGCAAAAACTGTTAATGCATATCAAAGTTTAGCAATAGTCTGACATAAACGAAATGAACCATAACATTACATCTGTCTCCTTAGAGCTATGGAAGTGAACTGCCCAATAAATCTTTTATTAAAATTTCCTTTCTCTTATTGAAGTATTTTGTCTCTTATAGCCAAATGCTCATTTCTTTAAGTACTTAAACATATACAGTAATATATATATATAATGTTACAAAACAGTCAAAACACCTTCCCCAAATAATACAGTGTATAAGTGTATTGTAGTTTCTCCCCATGCATATCTAGCCATTCAGAATGCATGACTAATTCAGAAAGCAGCATGCATACCACATTACAACATGTTATTTTTAATCTGATGCAGGACTGCACCACTTTGTAAAACTGCCACAGTGAATTCTTAATGTGGGGTGTGGAAGTATTCTGGGTTGTTATCCGAAATACCTGATTTCAAATTCCGGTCCAATAGGGACACTTTTTTCCAATTCTAGAATTTTATTTTATACAGTATTTTACAATATGTTAAATATTTAATTAATATTAAAAATGATAGTAGGGACATTTTACAAAGCAGTTAGATATTTTAAAATAATTTATAATAGCTTGTTATGAATGCGATGTGATACCCTACAGTATGGCATCAAAATGTTTTCCAAAATAACTACTGTACGTGACCAAGATCAAGTGATCAAGACTTTGATGCAGAAATAATTTATGGAATACTGTTGGGTACTTAATTTTTTAGTTTTAGCTACCACCTCCAGCAACTGTACATACGGTACAACACGGATAATATACTTATATTCATCAATTACTATAGTTTATGACATTCAGGGACTTTATACTTCTGTTTTTTTTTTATTTTCAGCTACCAACATTTCCCTTTAATAACATAATTACACTTTAATTTTCCATATTAAGTTAATCTAAAGATGCACAATAGAGTAACTTTAAATGAAGCAATCGTATCATAACATCTAATGCAACACAAGTGCCCACACACTATGCTGCTGTGCAGTACCATTAACACGGTAATGGGGATTAATGTGCATTCTGAATGGCTGCTTCTGTAGGTGTATTTTTCTTAGAATCATGGGCTATGTAAATGGCCATTTGGTTACTGCTTCCTAAGTTATGTTTTGCTTTGACCCTGAACAAAGTTTTGCGCTGTAGCGAGGATGTCCAATCCTGGTCCTGAAGAGCTTGTGTGTCTTAAGGTTTCACTCCTACTCTAAACTTAACAGTTTAAACCAGGTGGCTAGTGGCTTAACTTGATCTATTCTACACCTGTTGCAAGGACTTCAGAAGCTACTGTTTTGAAATAGATAGATAGATAGATACTTTATTGATCCCGTGAGGGAAATTGCAAAATCCTGAGGACACTAGAAGGTCCAGGACTGGGCTCCCCTGCACTATAGTATAGGTCTTTGAATCAGAAATAATATAAGCCAACCATACAAATACTCACAATGAATTCAAAGTTCAGTTCCTTTTTTTTTTTCTTGGTCAACTGCTATCTATGTTGTTGGACACAGGGAAGTATATTATTTTTGTACAGTATGTTTTTTTTTCTTTTTAAAGTACGTAATTATAGACTGCATTGAGTGCTTCCTTCATATTGTTAGTGGCTTGGTTTAGTTATTGACTTGATTAATTATCACAAAGCTAAACATGTTAAAAAACCATTTTTATTGCATGCAGGTTGAATAATATTTTGCTTTTAAAAATGGATTGTATGAATTTGTTTTGATTTTTCAAATTTTGACTTCAGTGTTGAACATACTGTAACTATTGTCGAAAGCTGTGACAGTAGTAACATACTGTACAGTGTTAACTTATTTCAGTCTGATTTTTGTATTCATTCCAAGTTCTTTTGGACCTGAGGTAAAGATGAGCTAAATGACTACTTCAGAGACTAGAAGTGGAAGCCTAAGAAACTTCATAGAGTGTAATAATACCAAAGAGGTTTATAAGTGGCATTATCCAAGGGAAAAAAAACTGTAAATGGTGTATTATAATCCCAAAGTTGTTTTTGTATTCATATAGTGTTAACTGTGCTGTACATAGGGAATAAATATAATTGAACTGCAATATATTATTGTTTACACAATGTGACAAGGAGTTTATTAATATTCAATAATCTTTTACCTCTGCGCACAAGTGAAAAGCATATTTTAATTGATGTGTTTTTTTTGTTCCTTTATCAGTGAACTCACAGTCTCTGAATACTAATGTCATTCCAAGACATCTACCAGAAAATATCTCATTATATATCTAACAAATCAATAAATCAGCTTACCTTATTATCCATCCACCTGCTTCATCCAATTCAGGGTTGTGAGTGAGCAGAAGCCAAGCCCTGCACACAACGGGCACAAGGGAGGATACATCCTGGATGGGAAGCCAGTCAAATGCAGTGCACGTGCAGACAGACACATACACACTCACATGAGGGCCAATTTTTCTAGAAGTCAGTTAGCCTAATATTATGTTTTTAGACCGTGGGAGGACACCAGATTACCCAGAGGAATCCGACTCAAATGTACAAAATCACTATACAGTATATAGCACCCCGGGTCCGGAAATAAACCTAGGGCCCCATTTCAAAAATGCTAAATAGTGCACCACTGTGCTGCTCCATACCTTATCAAATAAAAATCTTTTTCGAAGGTTGCTATTTCCCCATCAGACATTTGGCAGTGGAACACCCTGGGATTGGACTGGCTGTCTGCAAAACTGGCAGTTGCCGTCTGTTCAGGAGGGTAGATGAAGGCAGCTGCTAACAGTACTACATGTTTCCCTGGGGGGAAGTAAATATTTCAAACCCGCACTAGAGTTTTTCAGTTTTCTTGGGCTTAACCCTCTCCATAATTATTTATGGGCATCAAAGTTTTGTTCTCTACAAACTGGTGTATTTGAGCTTTTCAATAACCAATTACTGTTATTACAACAACCAAAAGCAATTCAATAAACAGTACACAGCCTATTTACAAAATACCTTACATGACTGGCATAACATCTGAGAAAATATCTCACTAAATTTTATATTTTATTTAAATCATGTGTAAAACATTATGAAAAGACTAGAAGAGCACACATCCCCTTACATTGACATTGCCCGAGAATGTAACCTTTACCTCTTGTACCAAAAAAGGATTTATGTTAAATAAAATTCAAAATAAAAGGTAATAGTGGTGGTTTAAACAGTACTTTCTAAGAGATTATTTTTTCCTCAAAGTTTCTTTCTTTGTTAATTTACTATTCTGTATTTAATTCTGCTCTGGCTTATTTGTGGTGTAACAGGGCAGTTGTCATTGTGAGATGCTCTTGGGAGCTACAGTATATAAGGGTTAATTGGATCTAAGAGTTATTGATTGATTAGGGAAAATATGTGCACACATTTGCACATGTAAACTGAGCAACGGCAGCTGCCTTACAGATGGTTAACATTAACATGGGAAAAGTAGCATCTAATTAGTTGCAACGTGAAACAGAATATTTCTTAATAATTCAAAATAAACTATTATTATATCAAAAAATGAAATTGTTATTTTTTCTTGTGGTCTCATTTGATGATTGCAAATGTTTTTTAGCTAGCTTTTGGGACAGATGAAGGTGATTACTAAAAAGCATTGATGGTAAAAGGAGAAAATAGCATGGCTATTATGGCAATAGCATAACGAAATAAATTGCTGCACAACATATTTAGTTATATTTTCTGTCAGGTCACGTCTTATTCATTCAGAGCCACTGTTGCAATCAGTGTATTGTAATACCAATAACATACTGCACATATGAATATTAAAAATAAATCTTTATGATGTAATCATGTGCATTGCTGGCTCTTTTCCTTTCGTGTTTTCTATATTCTTTTCAAATCTTACTGTACATTTCAAGAAAATTCTATGTTTCTTTCACGAAATAATTCTATGAGATTCTTGTATTAATTAATATACTGTATAACAAATGGGCTACATGGGTCAAAAGACCTTCTCTCATTTGTAAATGTTTGTATAGTCTTATATTTCAACTATATATTAATCAGACACATTCTGCCAACTGTCATACTACTTCAATTTTTCTTTTTTCACTTGCATCCATCTCCTTTTTAATCCTAATCAATGCATTATCTCTTCATGCTGTGTAATGATATTTTCATCTGGACAACTTGTATTTTACTGGGCACTACATATGAAAGTGTACCAAAGCAAATGTCTTTTGGACAGACATTGAGATACACTATAAAATAACAGTAATTGTCTCTGATCCAGATGATAAATTCAAAGCAAAGATTTAACTAAATGAGGATTTGATTGAGGATTTGAAGGAGGATATTAGATTGATGTTTACCTTACATCTTAATTGTGTGTTGTCATAAATGAAAAACATACTGTAGGCAATGTTAAATTATTTATTTCTACACATGTACTGTATGCTGTTGATGTTCAAGTTCAAGTTTATTGTCATTATACTCATATACAGGTATATGGTATAACGAAATGCTATTTAGCTAGCTCTCAGACATAAGTAGTACAAGAAAAAAACAACAACAACAATACAATTGTATAACAAAAGAAAGACAGAGACAACAGGCAGTGTGCAAAAAACAACAACAGACGATGTGCAAAAACAGCAACAGGCAATTTGCAAAAACAACAACAGGCAATGTGCAAAACAACAAAAAGGTAACAGGTTATGTGCAAAAATATGCATCAACAGAATGAAATAAAGGGATAGAAATTATTGTGAGTGAGCTTTTTGACATGTACTGTATGGTAGAGGTAGATTTTCAATGTGTGTTTGGGTTTTTGGTAAGAAAGAAAGAAGGCACTGTGAGGTTCAGTTCATAGGTGAGAGGTGAGGTGAGAGTGACAGAGGCTGGGAGTTTAATAGTTTGATCGTGCGGGGGTAAAAACTGTCTCTGAGTCTGGTAGTCCGGGCCCGAATGCTCCGGTACCATTTTCCAGATGGTAGCAGATCATAAAATCTGTAGCTGGGGTGTGTGGGGTCTTTGATGATGCTTAGAGCTTTCCTCAAGCACCATCTGTCATAAATGTCCTGGATAGATGGGAGGGCAACCCCAGTGATGGACTGGGCAGTTTTCACCAACCTCTGTAGGGCTTTGCGGTCAGCAGCACTGCAGTTGCCATACCACACTGTGATGCAGCCTGTCAGTGTGCTTTCTGTAGTGCATCTGTAAAAGTTAGTGAGGATCTGGGGACATACTGTATCTTAGCCTTCTTCAACCGTCTTAGGAAGTACAGGCGCTGTTGCGCTTTCTTGATCAGACAGGTGGTGTTGAGAGACCATGTGAGGTCCTCGGTGATATGGACGCCAAGGAATTTAAAGTTACTGACCCTTTCCACTTCAGTCCCGTTAATGTTGATAGGGGCATGTCTGGTTTGCAGTTTCCTGAAATCAACGATCAGCTCCTTGGTTTTGCTGACGTCGAGGGTGAGGTTGTTGTCATCACACCACGTTGTAAGGAGATTGACCTCCTCCCTGTAGGCCCTCTCATCATTGTCTGTGATCAGACCTACAACTGTGGTGTCATCGGCAAACTTGATGATGGAGTTGGTGTTGTGTTTGGCCTTACACTCATTGGTATAGAGTGAGTAGAGCAATGGACTAAGCACACACCCCTGGGGGACCCCAGTGTTCAGAGTTAGTGTGCCGGAGGTGTGGTTTCCAAGCCAGACAGCCTGAGGTCTGCCTGTCCAGTTGCAGAGTGTGGTGTTGAGACCCAGTGCACTGAGTTTCTTGACTAGTTTCTCTGAGATGATATTGTTAATAGCTGAGCTGAAGTCGATGAATAGTAGTCTCGTGTATGTGTTCTTTTTGTCCAGATGGGATAAGGCAGTGTGTATGGCAATGGAGATTGTGTCATCTGTGGATCTGTTGGACCGGTAGTCAAACTGGTACGGGTCCACTGTGTTTGGAATGGTGTCCTTAATGTGCTTCATGACCAGCCTCTCGAAGCACTTCATGATGACAGGTGTTAGTGCCACTGGTCGGTAGTCATTAAGACATGTCACTGTGGTTTTCTTTGGTATTGGGATGATGGTGGTTGTCTTGAAGCAATTGGGGACTATGGCTTGGGCCAGAGACATGTTGAAAATGTCTGTGAGTACACCCGCCAGTTGATTGGCGCAGGCTCTGAGGACGTGACTGGGTATGCCGTCGGTCCTGCAGCCTTGCGTGTGTTCACTTTTAGCAGAGATCTCCTCACCTCATCTGCAGACAGTGAGAGCAGCTGGTCAGCTGCGGAGGGTGCAGTTCTGATGACTGGTTCTGGGTTGTTGGCTTCAAACCGAGCATAGAAGGTGTTGAGCTCGTTAGGCAGGGAGGCATCATGGGCAGGTGCACAGATGTTCTTCCTCTTGTAGTCTGTGGTATACAGAGGGCCTGTGTTGAAAAGTTGGCTTGTTAAGATTGATCCTGGCTGACCTTAGTTCTGATTGATTGCCCGATTTGAATGCTGCATCCCTTGCTTTGATTAGGGTGCGAACCTCACTGTTCATCCATGGCTTCTGGTTAGGAAAAGTTCTTATTTCTTTTGTGAGTGTGACATCGTCAGCACATTTCCTGATGTAGCTAGTGACTGACGATACATATTCCTGTATGTCGGTGCATGATCCCTGTGTGGCAGCCTCTTCAAACACATTCCAGTCAGTGCATTCAAAACAGTCCTGCAGGACTGATTCAGCTCCTTCAGGCCACACTTTCATTGTTCCGACCACTGGTTTCACTCGCCTGTGCAGCTGTCTGTATGCCGGGAGGAGAAACAGAGTGATGTGGTCTAAGTTTCCACAGTGGGGGAGGGGTACTGCCTTGTAAGCGTTCTGAATCTTGGTGTAAACATGGTCCAGAGTGTTTTCTCATCTCGTTGGGAAGGAGACATGCTGATGGTATTTTGGGAGAACGGATTTGAGATTTGTTTGATTTAAGTCACCCGCGACGATAAAGGTTGCTTCGGGATGTGCAGATTCCTCTTTGTTTATTGCAGTGTGCAGTACCTCTAGCGCTTCTTTGCCATTAGCGTCAGGGGGGATGTAGACAGCGGTGATAATAACAGTTGTAAATTCCCTCGGTAGATAGAAGGGGCGGTTTAATGATTTAATTGGTCATTAAAAATTCCAGAGCAGGTGAGCAGTGTTTCGTGATGGTAGATACATTGTTACACCACGCGTTATTGTTGATGTCAATATAGCTCAACAATTAAATACTCTCCGTTATTAAATATTTACTTTCCATATAGGATTCACAATCATATATCCATATATAATATATTTTTTTTATAAATTGCATTAGTGTTATGAGTGCTCCATCCAAGACTTAAAATGAATGTAGAGGCCAGACCTACTGTACATTGAAGTTTGTGGGAGACTGCCTTCATAGAGCTGGTCAATGTACCATAGAGCAGAGTGAGAAAAGGAGATGGTTTCAATCTTAAAAGAAGCTAAAGTGTTAAGACTTAAAGCTCATAAATCTGAAATGGAAAACATGAAAATAAATCAGCCAAATCACCTTAAAAAGTATCATGAGGCTTAAAGTGTCTACAGACAGTGTGGAAGAGAGACATTTAAGACCAGGCAATTGGTATAGAGTGAGTAGAGCAACAATAGAGTAGAAATACAGTAACAGAAATGGAGATTATAAATAACAATTATGCCCCCACCACAGCCAGAAGGGAAGAAAATGTTGTCCGAAGCTGCAGTGAATGCAGTATATCCCATTGGTCGCAGGTTGTATGAGTAATACTCATACTGTAGGTAGATTTTACTAGGAATTAATTCCTTTTAAGACACGGTAGTTGCAATAAGGAGTACCCTATGAGCATTTTGGTGGAATCAGTCAGAGTGGATGTCCAATTGTTGAGAAATTGCAACATTAAATGTCTACAGTTGGTGGCAAATGTAATGATAATATGGGAGTAAAAAAGGAGGGAGAACTTTTTTCCAATTTTCCCAGAAGCCAATTATCCTCCCAGTATGTCTTGGGACTGTCGGAGGAAACCCACACACGTGGAGAAAATACAAACTCCACACTGATAGCACCCCTGTTCTGAAATTGAAACCAGAGCCCTAGCACTGTGAGGCAACATAGCTAAGCCTTGCACACCATATCTGGAATTAAACCCAGGGCCAGTGCTAACCACTTTTTCAGAAAGACCTTATATGAACTGCATTTGGCAGCAAAATATATATAAAGCTGTAAATTAGCATGCCTTAAAAGATTAATTTTATTGAATTCTCTCTTTGGACCTTTATTACACTATTGAAAAATGATATATTTCACTGAGATATACACACCACTTAGGAGAATGAATTGACATACAGTAATAATGAAAGTATATTTTGCCAGCAAATGTTGTACAGCTTCCGAACTGCAGAGAATAAACAATATACTCAGTAGGGCCCAAAAACAAACATACTAATCCGCTGTGAAAACTCGGAGAGGATTAAACATCTTGGAGGAGGTGAAGAGGAATTTAATCATTTGCGCTGTAATTTTTTTTCTCTTCAGTTTTAATTCATAGTAGACACATCTAATATAAAAACACTTTCACTGAAGTCCATATTTGCAGCCTTCTTTCAACTCTAAGACTTTAAGACATTCAGGTGTGTTTAAGTAACAAAACTGAAAAGCATTAAAAACTGATTTCACAATTTCATATTCATAAAAAAAAAACTTTTTCAGTGATATACCGTATGCAGTGTGATAGTTAATGATTTGCCATCAAATTTAATCTCTTACATGGTGATGTATTTGTTAAGTATTTTGAAGATTCACTGGTGCCATTTCTTAAGCATGTAGTGCTTTGCAGAATTAAGTTTTGATTTAAAACAAGAATCATAATTTAATTCCCAGAGAAGAAAAAAAAACTTTGTTGAATGAACTACTGTATTTACCATCTAATTCACAAATCTCTAAAAACAAAAATATTCCATAGCTTTTGAACTGTTTCTTTATAAAAGCATATAGTGTCTTTCACCATCTATGACCTTCTTACAGCTTCAGTAATTCAGTATTTACAGTATCTGTCACAGCATAACCCCTTTAAAAAATACAATGTAATACAGTGTTTTTTTATAGAAAACATAACTGTGTGGCATTTATTTTTTTCTGATTTTGTCACCAAATTTTGACCGAGTTGATGCTCTTTTTGGTAAATTGTAAGACAATTGTAAAACCTGTTTGGCCTTAACTTTTTTCTATTCCAGTGAGAATACGTCTAACTAGGAATCCTGGGACCTGTTGTCCTGATTTTCTGTGACATTCTTTCTCCTGAGGGCAATTACTGTATATCATTTGAACAGTTTGTTGACTGCTACTGTATTCTTAAGACTACTCCCAAAGGGTGCTCTAACATTAAAGTAACCAGTGCAGTCATTCCAGGTGTTTGTTTTATATTTTGACTTTGCAAAATTGAATGGACTAAGGCCAAGGTTTAATCAAAGCATGAACCAACTTGCACCAGTTTTTTTTTTAGTTTAGTACAAGGACCTTATACTGTAGTATTCTTGGGATATAGGCAAGAAACTCTCATGTAAAAAGCAGTATTTTTGTAATCATTTGTAATTTGTTATCGAATCGTGTGTCAGGGTATGTATTTTAACTGGGCCCAGGAGAAAATATGACATCTTAGCAAGACATGGATTTAAGTCAGGAGTTATTTTAAGATGTACAGGATCAGAAAAAAACATAACCTAGGCAATGATAAATATGATATCATTATAATAAAGATATTTGCATTATGAATGCTGAATGAAATTGGTCTGTATTTGGTTTCTTATGTTTCTAACCTTTAGAAATAACAAATACATTCCAAGCTTACCATACTTGAAAACATTGTTGAGCAGAACCATAGAAAATTATTTCTCAAACAAATAAATGCTTCACTCTTGTGAGCAGTGTATATGAAGTTTTTTTTGGTAAAAATGGTGTCCACAAAAACTTAATTCATCAGCTAGTCAAATGTTTCCTTTTCTCACTCCCCCTGGTGCCTTTTGCTTAACACAGTATCTGCTCTCTTTCAGATTAAAGACTAACCTACTATATTTTTTCTTTTTATACCATCAAGTAACCAATCATCTTCTCAGAATTACACAGGTGACCAGTCTGGGTGATGGATCTTGTCTGAACCAACTTTTCTATTAGAATCCAAAAGATGTTTGAATAAAAGAAAAAGGTAGTAACTAAGTTTCAATTCAACACCATGCAATAGTACTGTCAAGCATTTTACAGTGTTGCAGCAAAACATGAACAGATATTTCAAAATTGACAAATTGCCTAAATGTAACAAAGAAACAATATATTTTACTTGTTGTTTCAACTGTAATTGATATGCATAGGTATTCAGAGATATTTTATTAAATCAGCCAATAATTAACCAATCATTTTAGATGCACCACTAACTTTACTAAGGACCATAGAAGATGAGCAAACTATGTAGCACATACAGTATTTGCAACACTCAATTCAATTAAATTCAAGCTTTATTGTCCCCTAGGGGGAATTTGCTTTACAAATTAAACAAATGAAGGAAGGGTTATTTTAACAATTGGCACTTTGAGATTCTGATTGATTTAATTCCTCTCATTTAGCTGAAATGGATAAAGAAATCATGCAGTAGTTACAGTGAGGGAACAAGTAATAGGTTTATTCCATACTGAAAAGAGAAGAGATAAAACACATTTCGGCTGTGAAGCCCTCTTCAGATATTAGTTAATCAGTATAGTACACATTTATCTGTTCCATTTGTCAGGACAGACAATTTACTCCACTATAGCTTTGGTAAGGAGATGAATTATGGCCAAAATCAAGAAGACTCTCTCACACCAAATAAAGATGAAAAGAAATGGGAAGTCAACAAGAGACAGTTTGTGAAAACTCCAGCCGAATCTCCAGATTTAAATCCAATGGAGATGGTATAAGATAAGATCACTTTATTAGCCATATACAATTTCTTGCATTAGGAATTCATCTTTTCACATACCCCAGCTTGCTCTACATGAGACACAGACACGGAGAGAAGCTTGGGGTCAGAGTGCAGGGTCAGCCATTGTACAGCACCCCTGGAGCAGTTGGGGTTAAGGGCCTTGCTCAGGGGCCCAACGGAGTAGGATTCCTCTGCCGGTTGAAGGTTTTGAACCAGCAACCTTCCAGCCACAGGTGCAGCTCCTTAGCCACAGTGTTGTCAAACAAGTGTTGTACAGTGATATAATTGTGGGTAATCTCATCCCCATTAAACAATGAGCTTATCACGTAAATCCTGCTAAACTAAAAATTAGACATACAGTAGGAAGAGTATTATTGGACAATGTTATGAGGCTCTGGCGGAATTTCTCTGTAAACTCAAGAGTTATAGAGGAGACACGTTGTGTATCGCCTCTTTTTACGCTTGTATAAAACAACATTCCAATGTTGATGCGACATGGAAGATATTATTAATAATGTAGCACTTTCAGGCTCATGTGGGTATGTGCCCTTCACGGCCGAAATGCTGTGTTTTCTTTCTTCTCTTTTCAGCATGGAAGAAACCTATTTCTTTGCAGCGTATGCATGCTGACGCAGCTACACACCTCAACTGATGCAATGTAACGTTTCATGTTCATTATAGCATGGCATGTTATGCCTCAGGCTTTCTGTATGGCTGCATCTGTAATAATAAGTGTATTCTGTGTATTCCATTTGTAGACTGCTTGTTATTCTTTCAACAGATTCTTAATACTGAAGATACAGTAAACTCGCAATTTACTGTGTGATCAACATCCTGAGAAGTCAAGAGTAGGAAGCCTGTGAGGAGGGAGAGAGTCAAGGGTCAACACTGCACCTGAAGGATGCCAGCAGAGTCAACTGTTTTTTATGCCAAAAGGGTCCAATAACTTATGTTTTGCTATGTTTTCTTATGTTTTGTACAATTACATAGGCCAGCACACGGTATCTGTCTTTATATTTTGAAACAGGCAAGTGAAAGTGTAGAGGATGGATTTTGGTATCATCATTGTCAACAACAGTATGTTTTAAAGATGAAAGACAAGTTAGTAAATTGCATCCCTGTAGTGAAGCAGAACATGAAACACCAGGCCTTCTGAGTCCTTTGAATGATCAGCATGCTTGAGATAGACAGCAAACCAGGACAAAAAGTGCCGCATCAATGTCATTGCCTGTGTAAAAGGTTCTGCCAAAGTGTCAGCATTCCCATAATATTCTAAAGAATCCAGGAACTGTCACTCATCAAGTCTGTACTCAAGACAAAGATTAATATTCAATATCAGCCAGTTAAAGAAGTTTAAAGAAAAACCATTCAGGCCTGCACTGAAGAAAGGGTAGAAGAATATTTGTACTCGGAAGATTAAGCCTACTAACCAAAGTATTTCTACTTTACCTCAAAACTGTTATGCAGATTGAAAAAAATAACACATACTGTATAGAAAGAGAAAGAAAAAAAGTAAAAAAAACGACATTCATATATATAGCAAGTGTTTGGTTGAATGTACAGTAGATATTATAGATTAAAGCTTACTTAAAGCTAAAGCTAACTTAAAGATACTCAGCTACATGTATGTGGTTGAAGCCAGTTCTTTTGCTTCCTTCAAAAATGGCTGAATGAGATCCTTGGGTTAAAAAAAAGCTATTAGTGACTAAATAGGGCACATGGGCCAGATGACTTCCACTCATTTGTAAAGCTTTTTTTTGCCCTTATTTTCTGGAAAGAAACCATGGTATTTGCTTAGACAGTTGATTCAGACTTTCCTACTCTTTGTGTAAATAAAATGTTGCCTGTTCCCACTTATAAATACACTTCCTTATTGTTTCTATTTCTGTTCTCTGGTTCAATTTTCACTTTGCAAACTTAAGAAATCCATAGCAATGTTTTTATAGGGTTTTCAATAATTGAATTGGTCCTCCTTTCAGCTCTACCTGGACATCCAACCTCCCACCTGAGTATAAATACAGGTAATAATCTTGCTCTTCCCAATGCACATGGATTTCTTATTCCTCCCTATCACTGCTCCTGCTCTTTGGTTGTTTATACCTCGTTTGTGTAAGGGGGAAATCACATCCTCATATGTGGACGTAAATTCTCACTGCCAGGTGAATAACAAAAGATTCAATCAATGAATCCCTACAGTTATTTTCCTGACTAAAAATAAATGGCCTTCAAGCAGTACACAGTACTCTTACATTTTTACTATTCATGACGTACATCAAACTAACCTTGAAAGACTTTTACTCTCTGCATGTTATCAATAATTGATTTATGTTTTTATAAAATAAAATTCCTCATTGTTGGATTTTTCATGATTGTATGTATCTTGCAAAAATATTCAGACTGCCTATGGTGTCCGATGTTGTGGAATTATAAAATAATATATACATCTTTTAAATGTAATATTTTATTAAAATGTGGATGATAATACAGATGACTTCTAAAGCAAGACTAGTTATAGGAAATGTCAGAAAAAAAGTGAAGAGAAAAAACTTGAAATACAGTATGTTGGTTGCATACAGTATGTATTCTGCCCCTTGAACTCAATATTGGGTGGACGTACAGTAGCTTTGGCAATAATCACAGCTACAAGACTTCTTAGGTAAGCCTCTAAAAGCTTTGTTTAGCGTACGACGACCTGCCACAGGTAGGTTTGGCTCTTCCTCTGCATTGTGTTGGATGTTATGGTGTAAAAGAAGCTTCCCAGACCAGCTGTTACTCCTCCACTGCTTATTGCAGGAGCATTCTACAAAAAGGTAAAGAAACAAATGAGACAGCCTCCTTCTGTGGCATTGCTGTTACAAACTGATCTAAAAAAACACGACAGTGGACTTCCGTGATATATCGAAGAACATGCACATCAGCACTCCATATTGTATACAGGGCTTTCCACCTTACACACATGTAAGAATGCTAAAAAAATATAACTTCCATCTCATGTATATTGTTTTAATTTTATCCAAGAATACTTAAATATACCTGAGATACACAACAAACCCAAGTTCACAACAGAGGCTGATCTTACCAGGAGAGCACTCTAGCAAGAAAAAGAATAAACAGTGGGAAACAGGTTAATTTAACTGTTTCCCCTTACCACATTTAGTGTACCACCAATTTGGTAACCCGTCTAATTAGGATAATATGTCAAATTTACAAAATCAACCCTTAATTATTCTGTGGGGGAGCTATCTTAAGCTATTAAAATAACACCCAGTTCCTGATTCTGCATAAATTAATATAACAATTTTTGTGTCATACAAATGACAAAGTCCAGGTGTCTGTGTAGGAGAAGTCTCTTTATTACCTATGCGTATAGGAGACTGCCCTTTAGGAACAGGACTCGAAAATCACTAACTAAAGGTGGTCTTTTATACCGTGGAACAAACAAGCTAAAGTGACACTCCCCCTAATAGTAATACAGAAGTATATCTATATATGGATATACATCACATAAAGTTTATGCAAAGTTTAGTGAAGCAAACTGTTTAGCGCACCGCCCATATAACTATGTCTCAATGAGCTTATCTAGTGATACATGATAAACTCCTCAAATGTACAAATAAGCATAATTTCCCTGTATAAATGTCTGAGCGAAAAGTTTATAATAAACATTCAGAATAAGCATCTTAAATCTTAGATCATGTCTTTTGGCTTATTGACAGAGATAGGTTTCGCTTTATGTTCTGGGCATAAAGCCAACATTAGACCACACTAGTCTTGTACAGTACATATTTTGTTCCTTCACAATCACATCTATTCTCATCCCTACCAGGAAACCTATAGTGGTACCATTTCTTCCCTGGAACAGATACACTCCTTTACATTGAACTACTTAGAACCCCTATCTAATTCAGTGGAAGAACAGATGTACTCATTTGCACACTGATTTGGTGCACTTTGTGCCCATTAGTCATGGCAGATTAGCTCAAACTCTCTCAGGTTGCTTCAGGATCAATGACAGACGATAGTTTTCAGGATTTTCCAAAGATACAGTATGTGAATGACTGAGTAC
The DNA here is from genome assembly GCF_059453375.1 of Lepisosteus platostomus. Lineage (NCBI taxonomy): Eukaryota > Metazoa > Chordata > Actinopteri > Semionotiformes > Lepisosteidae > Lepisosteus > Lepisosteus platostomus. The sequence continues at coordinate 45,699,421 of NC_142619.1, forward strand.
ACTGTACACACAGCCAAATTCAAGGGATTTTGTTTTTTGTACTTGTTCTCCTGTTGTGTGCTTTTTTATTGACTTTATCCCTGACTTGTTTTAGAAACTCATAAGTCTTAATGGTTAAGTCTTTGCTTGAAATTCACTACATGAGCAAGAACTTAGGTTTGTCACAGCAAGGTGTTTCAATGTTTATGTAATCAAAACTTTACTATTTCTATTTCATATTAATGATCTATTTACTTCTTTCTTTTGTTATTTAACTTTGAATGTGTGGAGAAGGTTGTCCATATAACAAATACTATTTTTTACTTCAAACTGTCATGAATGCAGGCTTTAAAGCAATGAAATTGTGAAACCTAAATATTTCTATAATGTAATCTACATTACAGTATGTGATGTCCTAGTTCACTGTTCAGTGGGACCCTGTGAATCTAAAAGAGACACAAATGCTGTACTAGTTTCCCAGGACAAACTGTCAATAAAGCATTACATAAATGTTTATCTATAGTAGCTCAGAGAGAATGAGTTTGATTTGGAAGTTGGCTGACAAGATGTTGTGACCTCTGTATTCCAGATCTGGATAAAACATTTTATGTTTTATTGAGCACTTAATTTATATTGCGTAACCTGTAATTATAGTATGTGTCTTGCCTTTATGAAAGCCTACTATAACTCAAATTTAAGCTATTATGCATAAGAGATAGGGCCCACAATTAAATGAATGGGTCAACTTAATATAGTGAAGTGGCTAACCAGAAGCTCAATTAAATATATTCAGTATAAATACACAAATAATTGTTTCAGTTTTATTGATTATGTAAATAATTTCTAACTGATAATATAAATTAGTTTTATAAACATTTTTGTAAGAATCATTTAGGCTACAGAATACTGCAGCTTGTGATCTTATTAAAAGTACTCTGCATGAGCACATACAGTATCTCCCGTCAACTGTACACTGAACTTAGAGGACTTTAAAGTTCAACTGCTGACATATTAGGCACTTAATGATTTAGCTCCTGACTGTGTTTTAAGAGTTATTGATTGAGTATAATCCAACTCTTAGCTGAAATGTGCTGATCTTTTTTTTTTTTTTAGTCAATCTATTTGCATTTGTGATCATGGGAATCATACAGTATACTGTAAATGTGGAGTACAATCTGCGAAGGACTGGCATTCCTTCCATAGTGTATCCTGCCTTTTGCCTGTTGTTTGCCAGGATAGGCCTCTGTTCCCTCAGAACATTGTATTGGACAAAGCAGTTAGAAAATGGGTGGATGGATAAGTACTGTACAATATAATGTTTTGTTTTTGTGTAATTACATGCATACATTTAATTACATTATATCAAAACCTTACAGTGATTTCAGGTGACTGTGTGTACTGTATCTGGACACTGTCATGTTGAATGTCAGCGTAAAAGCCAGCATTAGGTTGCACATCCCTTTGGCAATAACTGCATGAAGCCTGTGACATATTGAGCTCAGCAAACTCTTTGTGTAATAATTTACAATGTTTTGCTGCAGCCACTTTGAGTTCATGCCTGTTCTTGGGATCTTCTGACATCAATTGATTTGTTCAGTATGTAGGTCTGCCAGTTAGATTTTCTACTTTTCCCTTCATATTAATCATTGAAATATAGAAATTGTTTGACTTTGATACACAAATAACACTTTGCTTTCCCGGTATGTTTTGATAGCACTGTACTTTTTCCACACAGCTTTAAAGACAATTCACACAAGTGCTTATTATAGAACTTCAGGTGCAGTAGGTAGCTGCATCGACATGCATAGGCTGCAAAGCAACAGGAAAGGCTTATACCATGGTGAAAAGAAAGACATGTTTCGGCTGTAGAGCCTTCTTCCGGTGAGCCTTCTTCAGGTTCAGCACCTGAAGAAGGCTCCACAGCCAAAACGTTGTCTCTTTTCTTCACATGCTTATTATACCGTACACATAACTTGGATTAAACCCTCGATTCAGTGTGGTGCTACATTTCTTCATTTTGTTAATTTTGAGTTAATACACTGTGGTTAATGGTGTAAAATGAGCCTATTATGGTAATATCACTCTTTTGGCTGATAAGTCCTTTGTAGCAAAAGATATGTCCCTTGGTATAGGGAATTGAAAGATTTTTTTGAGAGCCAGAGTAGTGATATCATTCTAGTTATAGCCTCATTGTGCGCTTCCAGCATGTCACACTGTTCCACTTTTACCAAGGAAGCAACTATGACAAATGACAGGCTCCAAGCTATTTTATCTGAGGCATAGAACCGATGTTGCATTTGCAATCAGACCCTAGATTAGAACCACAATCACAGGTACACTTTCGAGTGCTCAACCGAACATCAAACCCACTGTGTGAAAAGTCTAATCATCTGGAATGACGTTTTGATGATATTGATTAAGTCTTAGATTTTTGCACATTTTCCAAAAGCACCAGTCAATAGCTAGGGGTGCACGTCTCTACACATTTAGAGTCTATTATAACTTAAACGTCTTTATATCTCCTTTGTCCATTGGTTAAAATAATTATATGGAATTTGGAGAAAAAAAAACATTCCCTCAATATTAGGATTACAGAATTGCAGTCTTTCAGTGTCATGGCCAGATGCATTGTCCAAATGAATAACACTTTGAAATGAAGGGTTTTTTTCACCATGCATTCTTTCAGTTAATGCACAAACAGTTTTGCAGCCAGTCATTAAATAGCATTCTTGTTACCAAGGCCTTCTTTTTTGATTCCCAGACAACAGACAAAGCTTGCTTATTTTTGCCTCTTAGTGCATGCAGATTCTTGGAGCTGTAAACTAACAAAGGCTCATATTTGAAATTACTGGATGCTTCCAATAAGAAAGCAAATTTATACTATGTTTAAAAGCTATTGATATGGGTCCTACAAGTGCCTTGTAAACATAAGTCATATTGCCTGTCTTCTTATAATAATGTCCAATTTACTCTGTGCTCAAGACTTGTTCAGGAACATATTGTACTTAATGAATGATACTCCTTAATGAATCCAATGAACTCTGATTTGAATCATGCAGCTACTTCATGATTCACTAACCCAGCATCCCCTTATAGCTTCGTACAATTCAAGGTAAATCCCTTTGAAAAACAGCCTTTACTTGCTTAGATATTACTTATACTACCAGTACCACTTTCGTTCTTCACCACATGTTCATATTGAATTTGAACTACAGTATGTCTCATATATCAGTGCTATTAACAACTAAGTCTTTTGATTCTCTTGTTCATTTATCCACATCTCTAATGACCTTTCTATTTGTGATGACTTACATCACGGCAGATCACTTATACAAGTAGATGCTGAAGTCTAACACAATTTACTTTTTTCTCTTTATGTTAGTGCAGATGATAGAGTTCAAATTGAGGTGCAGGAGGGAAGGGTTTAAAGTCAACTATGTGGTACAAACCTATAACTTGCCAGAGGAAGAATGAAGGATCTAGAGGCACCAAGACACACAGCAATATGAAATTCCTGGGTGTTAAAACATTAGCTAGAGAAGGTCAGATTTGTGTTGTGCTGCTGTAGCACTGGGTACTTATTGCTCCAATTGCTAAAAGCCAACTAACTCGCCTCTAAAAGAGCTGCAGTGAATAAAGCTGAGTTTTTTTCATATTCCTGTGTCCTGAAAGATGTCTTCCAACAAGATACATACAGTATGAGTGATGCTGCATACCAGTTCAGGGTACAAAAATACACAAAGCAACTGAAGGGTAAAGAGATAAGTATTTGTATTTACACTGTGCTGAAAGCTACTTCTTAAAGGCCCCTTTTTATTAAGATTGCCAGGCAGCTACTGTATGTTGCTTAGTGACCACAAAAAAAATCATACTTTGCTTTCACTCTGACACTCCTATCAAAAATCACTTCCAACACTACAAACTTACAGATCCCTTAATTATTTGGTCACTTGGATAGTCAGTTACTTCTCCCTTCCCTTCTACAGAGTGTGCACTGCAAAGGATCTGCCCTCTGTTCCTATTCAGCACATTGACCAACAGTTAGAAGCCTCGGTTTCCTGCATTTTAAATTGTCACCCATCAAATTGCCTTGCACCAACCAGTCAGGTGACTGAGGGTAGCAGCTCATTCCCCACAGCATTCTGGGGAGTGTAGTTTAGACAAGAATCTTCGCTTTCTCTGGACCCACTGCCCTCTCACAGGCTAATATACTGTATAAATCCGCACAAAACCTTAATTTGGATCCCAATTATATCTCATAAATTATCATTTGATCACACAAACTGGCACAGTGGCATAGTAGTTGGCATTGTTGCTTTACAGTTCTGGGCTTAATTCCTGTGGTGCTACAGTATCTGTGTGAAGTTTGCAACATTCTACTTCTGTTCGTGTAGGTTTCCTCCAGGTGCTAGGGCTTGTTCTTAAAGTACAAAGATTTGATATTAGGTAAACTGGCTCTGGTTTGACTGTGTGTGTGTTTGTGTCCCTTTACTGTGCAATGGACTAGTGTCCCATCTGGCATGTACCCAGTGCTTCATGACCCTGAGTTACAGTAGGTACCATTTGGTGAAAGTGGTGTGATGATTTTTTACAGCTTCTATTAGAGAATGAAGATTTTTTGGTGTCACTGAAGCCAGGTGGAAAACAAAATCTACACTTCAGTACAAATCAGTCTGTTTGGTTTAAAGAACCTTTTGCTTTTTAAATAAAGACACTAACACAAAATTGTTGATGGTCTATTCAAACACAACTGTCAAGAACAGTTCTTTCCGGGCCCTATGCAGACGACACGATCTGGTTGGTGAGGACACAGTAGGGAGAAAATCATGCAGGAGAAGGGTATGGAGACAAGGAGGCATGTCCAGGTCGAGCAGGTGTCCGGGGGAAGTGAGACAGAGGCGAACAATCAAAGACGAAATCCAAAACGGGGAAGCCAAAACAGAAGAGTAGTCCAATGCCAGACGATCCATACGAAGGAATTTAAAACCAGGAGCTGGGTCGGAACCGGCAGAGGGAGTCAGGAACGAAGGGTTAAAACCATAACGTAGCCAGATGCAGCAGGACCTCGGGTTCTCACGAAACAGGATTCAATGAGGAACACCGAATGATGTCAGAGTCTGGCTTTTAAGGGAGAACAGAAATAAGAAGCAGGTGCAGGTAATGGGGCTAAACGAGGAAGGGCTGGAGAGCCCTTAAGAGGAGGAGTAGTGATCGTGACAACATTTTATTTCTTTTGATGTTTAGATAAGAGAGAGATGAGAGATAACTTTATTGGCCATATACAATTTGTTGTATATACTTAATAAAAGTACATTGGTTTCCTGGGAAATTTAGAGTGAATTTTAACATTCTCCTGTACATACTGTATACAGCATAACACTGAAAGTAGCTCCAGGCTACCTTAAGGACTTATTGCATAAGTATATTCTAACATTTCATCTGAAATCTTTTGATTTGTATCTTCATCTTCTACCTAAAGCCAGAGTCAAAGCCACATAATGTGGCACTTGTGCAGAACCACAATTGAGGAACTTGTTACCCAGGTCCATCGGAGAAATTCTGACTGTGGGCATTTCTAAAACGTGCCCAAAGACCTACTTTTTTACCAATACTTTTTCATTTGTTTTACTGTGGTTTTATTAGATCATGTTTCTTCTGTAAGTTTTTTTTCTTTTGTTACTTGTTCTACTGTTGTACAGTATTTTGAATGTTTATCTTATAGATAAAAATGTATTAAATGTCCAATACATATCGTGATATAGTATGGGGTGTGATTGTTGCATGAACTGCTATGTTACCACAGCTGAAGGAATTCTGTCAACTAAAGAGACTCAACTGTGGGTGTGCCTATGAAAGCAAGATAAACATTTTCCTGCAAGGAGGACAGGTCAGGCTGTCAGTCCTGGGCGAGATTTAGAGCTGAGAAGATACCAAATCAGGTATGCATGAAAGTGTCCAGCAGATATTGCACAGCAGACTGAGTGATGGCCTGTGTCTGCAGATTAATATGTCCACCTAACTCATGCTGAAGCAATGAGAGTGGCCGAGCCGAAGCTTTGTGACAGAGAAATGGGTCACTGTCTATCTGCATGTTAGCAGCAGGCATGAGATACTGATGTTAGTCTTGAGAGAGAGTGAGTCTGCATTGTATGAGAGCACAGTGAGAATGAATAATCTTGAGGAAGATTGAAAAGTTGAAATGTTTATAGTATTGTGTTTACCCTGGAAAGGGCAGTTTAAAAGGGACAATTTCTGAGGCAATAGGGAGTTTAGAAAATCTGCTGAATTTAAAAGGATGACTTGTCCTGAGAGTGAGAGAGAACAGGGCTGTCAGTGAAGGCCACTGAGTGAATGAATTAGTCAGTTGGTAAGTGTTCCAGACAGTAGACGTATACCAGATAGTAGACGGGCCCTCAGCCTAGCAATATGAGATATCAGGTGGGATAATAAGGTCTATCTGGCTGCAACCCTCTGACAAAAGTATAAGTTGTTAGTAAAGGCAGTGTTGATTGGGCATGAGAGTCTGGAATGTGAGGAAGAGGAGGCAGAGGTTTTGAGTTTGACATAAGTTATTATTGTTGGAAGTGTAAGACCCAGTCTGGCGGCATACGAAGGAGACATCAGTAACTGAACGTCGCCCTGGAAGTCTGATAGCTGACTGGCAGAGTAATTGAGCAAGCAGCCATTTTAAGAGAGTTACAGCAGGGAACAGGAGGCTATGAGAGAGATTTGTTTGAGAAGAGGGAGGGCCCAAAGTGAGGGGAGCAAGAGACTCCATGTGTGTGGTGTCTCGGAGCAGGGAGGGTCCTATTGTTAAACGTACTGAAGTAAGTCAGTAAGAAACATTGAAGTGCAGGGAAGACTTACAAAGAGTAGTTGCCGTGTCTGCCAATCAGAAGGCGGTAGAGCGGGTTCGGCTGAACAAGAGCAATCAAGTCAAGGGTCTTCCACTGCTACTCCTCGAAAGGGACTAGCACATGTTAGAGAAATCCAGAGATGAGGTTATGCAATGACCTCCAGATGATCTCAGAGGAAGTCATGAAAAGGACTAATGCATGTACTGTATGAGAAAGAAACTCTGGGCATGAGAGTCTGTTAGCCAAGGGTACATAGAAAAAGAACCTAGAGTGTGAATAAAGCACACCTCATTTCCTGGTTTTCCCTACATAGCGGCCAAATAACAGAATCATTCTTGGAGGATAGTGTGTGTAATTTAGGGAAAAGAGTGAAAAAGTTCCCCAACAGGCTGTGAGAGGCATGACAGCCTCTCAGATGCTGTGGATTCAATTCCTTGTGGTTTACCAGTGAGAATATCTTGAACAAAGTGAACAAGGTGTCAAGTAAATGGTAAGAATTAATTATGTGAGCAATAAATAACGAAGCAATGAAGAGTTAGTGCTCTTTTTATATTTTTATGAATTGCAGATCTTAAAGTCAAATAAGGGATTTCAAAATATTTCAAAAATAAAAGCGTGGCAGCTAAATATATCATTTGGAGTGTTAAGCCTCTTCCTAAATTATTGCACATCCACAGTATTTTTTGTATGTTTTATACAAACTACTTTCACTTTAATTATACCTTAGGGTGAATGAAAATGGGTATTATGGAATTTGGATAAGTGATGTCCTGGAGGTCAAAGAAAAGCATAAACCTTAATACCACTGTAAATAGCTTTAATAAGTAAGAGTAAATAACACTATCAGCCTAAGGCTGATCTATTGCTCAGTGCCTTAAAATGCAATTATGAGAAGCAAGTAGGGTACATTTAGAAAGCAATTCTACTGGGAAGCAAGACCCATGAACTTCTAATAAACACATAGACCTGCTCATATGTTAGAGGGTTCTGACCTTATACCATTCTAAATGAAATTTTGTGTGGTCAATTACAAACATTTATTAAGAAAAAAAACTTCAATCCATTTTACAATAGCACATTTCAAATGTTTCCCTTTATGGTGGCCAGGATTGCCAGGTAATTTTGCAGTGGAAAGCCTTAACCCACTCTCTGAAATAAAAGATTTAATTTGGTTCAGTCTTCAGCTTCAGTCAACTGTTAAATATTTTGAAATACTACATCACAAAATATTTCTGAAATATACATTTGATGGATAATATAGTCAAATGCATTCGTATTATTCTTATTTATTGTTGTTGTCATCCTGTAAAGCGCTTTGAGAAGCCACCTTTAAAGGCACTAGATTAAATAAAGTTTATTATTATTATTATTATTATTATTATTATTATTATTATTATTATTATTATTATTATTATTATTATTATTATATTACCACCTGAATAGGGTGTCAAGAATGGTTGAAACAGACCATGGATGAAAATGGGATTGTATTTTCATGTCATGCTATTAATTTATATCATTTTGTTTCTCACAAAAAAAATCGTATCACAAAGCTTTTTACTACATAAATTGTACTGATAATAGGGAATCAAATTCACCTTAAACTAATTGCATAATCTCATAATGAAATCTGTGTAGAAAATCATAATCAAAACCTCACACTTATTTAGTGTGTAGTCTTTCCCTCAAAGCATATTCTGCAAGCTGTCAAATATCAGTTGGTATGACAGTTTTCCATGTTTTAGGATGCAGCCCTTGACTTCAGTACTTTGCCTGGGGTTCTGCATGTAATAGGAATGGAACAAGTGTGACAGTAAGTGAATCTGTTTGTCTCACGAGGTGGGGTTGTGGGGACTTTTCAAAGAATCTACCAAGACATTTTTATGTAAATCAGTGCTTGGCACTAAGACAATAAATATTTCATGTGCAGTCTACATGTTTTACTTTTATTTATTTTTTTTGCTCTTCAGTTAAATGTCTGAAGGATATGAAAACAATTCTTCATGGCTGATGTTTAATGTGGAAAATCTAAATCCTGGTTCTGCATTAACTTTTTTTATGCATTTGATACATCTACTTTTCCTGTTGCAATATATCAAGTCATGAAAGTGGATGTTTTACTAAGCAAACCAAACAATAAACAAAAGTTTATTGTTGATGACAAATGTCTAATGGAAAATGCTTTGCTGAGATAAAAATTACAGTAGATTAAGGTTCAATTGGCAGACTTCAGAAATCACTCAAACTAGTAGATATGGGAACAGAAAAGCATAAAGCAGACAAGCAAAACCTAGCAATAAATATCACATTACCTGTATGTAATAACTGCTTACAATTAATCCCAAAAGATTTCAAAATGCATCACATATACAGTACTGTATAAGAGGGGACACACTTCATCCGATAACTGAAAGGCATCACACAGCTGGAGTGATTATACTCCTGCAACTCCATACCACTGCAGATCAAGTAGTGAAGTGAGTTACAGCACAAAAGTTTCATTTTGCTACATTTTCTTTTGTCTTTAAGTTCTTCACTTAAATATTCCAGCACCCTTCCTCTCTTTACACCTGAAGAAGATTTAACAACCCCAAATACTTTGTTTTTTATTTTATTTTTTCTATATTTCATCATCGAATTAACCTACAGTATACCTGTTACAGCCTACACACTGACTCCAATGGAATCTTAACAAAAGTTTTAGTTTGTGTACATGTGTCTGTGCTTTCAAGATGCTTTGCCATAATTTTCTTACATTTTGAATTTAATTCATACTGTCAATGTAATTTGTTCTTCTGAATGTGATATATCCAGTTATGCATATCTTTAAGTGCCTAGAACTATGTGAATTGAATTCCATAATAGCCTTGGAGTGAGTGGATGTAATGTTTTATTTTACGATCATTGATGCAAGCTGCAGGGAAGCCTCAAACAGATTGTGCTGGCTTTCAAAATGCTGGTTAATTATAGAGTGTACACGATAAGCATTGTTTTTTTTCCATTTAAATACACTTTATACATGGTTTTAATCAAAAATATTAACTATGAAATACACTACTTTATTAATATTTTAATTAATATGCAAAATGTCCAGGCTGCTCTCACTTTATTTCACTAATTAAGAATTTGTATTTATAATTTCTATTCTGTTATGAAAAATATACTTTTTCATCTTTATCATCATAGGGCTAAATTTTATAATAATATCAAAAGCAGTCATCAACATCTAAAACCAATATATTCCTTTATCTGTTTTAGCTCATAAGACCGAGCTTGAATTTATGAATCTATCATCCAGTAAATATGTATCTTTTTACACATCTTTTCATTTTGTTTAGTTCTCTTACTTAAAGTGGAATATTCACTGTTGCAAAATGTAGTTACAGTAAGATTAGGCAGGTGTCTAGAGTGTTCCAAATTCTTTTAAAACAGTGCCCATGGTGAAAACAACAATATTAATGTTTGTGGATAGGTAAGGGGCAGAAAACCCCCCAGTAAGAAGAAATTCTTCCAAATAAGTGAACCTTAAAGATTTTCAGTTTTCTGCCAAGAAAACTGTTGGCTTTCCTCAAAACTTCCCTTGACCCTGTATCTTATAAAGCCAGTGTTTTTAAATGAGTGATACCTGTATATATACTGTACCATTGTTTTATACTTCACATTTTTTGGAAATTTTGAGGGAAGTTATGTTTCTTAATTATATACAAATTAATATTTTCAAAAAAGATCTAATATATTTTTAGCTCTGTAGGAAGACACGTTTGATTTATTTGCAAATAAAAAGCCCATATGCTTGAGCCTCTGGTCCCTTTCATCTTTCTGACAGTCCTGTATAATAATGACTATGATATATGTTACTGTATAGTATGTGTTGTATATTTATCCTGGCAATTTTTTTGCACACATAATAATTCAATAATAATAATAATATTAATTATAATAATAATAATAATAATAATAATAATAATAATAATAATAATATACTGTATATGTTGGGTCACTGCAGCATTTACTGTAAGTACCATGCAATGAAAGTAAGACAACCCTCCCAGTAATAAATGTATAAAGGATAGCTGGCTTGTTAATAAGTTTCTCCCTATTGTCTCTGAAGCTGAATGTTTTACATGACTATAGGCTCTTCATTCACAATTTTGTATAATGTTTGTATGGCCTATGGACAAATACATTGTTTATGGGAGAGGCAGTGACAATCCTTGATAGCTTTTACAGTTGCAAAGTACATGAAAAATAGAGTAAAATATTTTAAACAATATTACCATACACTGTTAATCTTATAAATCACTGTAATTTGTCAATTAAACATCAGCTAAAAATAATCCTTTTAAGTTTTTGTTTTTAAAACTTAATCTACCACATTGCACACAATAGAAGTTGGAACACAAACTATTTCTGGAGGGAAATAATCAAATTATTTTTGAACATCTTCTAAACAGTTTTGCTACTTAATTATTTGTTCTAAAATTAATCCATTTTCTAACTTTCACATTCAAATACATAATATTTAATAATAATTGCTTACACTTATATAGCGCTTTTCTGGACACTCCACTCAAAGTGCTTTACAGGTAATTGGGACTCTCCTCCACCAGGACCAATGTGCAGCCATAGTGCGCCAGAACGCTCGCCACACATCAGCTATCAGTGGGGAGGAGAGCAGAGTAATGAAGCCCATTTGTAGATGGGGATTATCAGGAGGCTATGATTGGTAAGAGACAATGGGAAATTTGGCCAGGACGCTGAGGTTATACCCCTACTCTTTTCAAGAAATGTCCCAGGATTCTTAATTACCACAGAGAGTCAGGACCTCGGTTTTACATTTCATCCGAAGGATGGTGCCTGTTTACAGTATAGTGTCCCCGTCACTATACTGGGGCATTAGGACCCGCATGGACTGCAGGGTGAGTGCCCCCTACTGGCTCCACTAACACCTCTTCCATCAGCAGCCATGAGACTTTAAATAGGATTGGCTTTTTAAAATGTTGTTCACTGCCCTGCCCATGTCTGCTCTTCACTTACAGTATCTTGTTACTTTGTTCCAAGTCATTTGCTTGGCTTATCCTAGAAGTGAGATAATGACACAGTTAATCAATCTTATATAATGACATTCTCAAGGCACTATTCCCTAATGTGTACATTGTCTGTTTTCCGTTTCAGAAAAATCACTGCTGCAGTTGCCTTTAAGGTATAGTTTGTGTCTTTGTTATTATTGTGAGAGTCAATGCAGAAACACAAATATGTTAGCTACCGAAACATACTGACCTCATATTTTTACTTCGATTTTCAAAAGATTAGACTCAAATACATTTTCTATCCATTAAATTAACTATTAATTATGAACAATTATAGACTTGCACCTGCTAATGCAAAAGAAAAAAATGGAAAGCAAAAGAAGATTACAACCAAAAAGACTACTAAGAAAACTGTAACTAAAACCTTATAACTTGATATTAATAATTATTAAACAGTGTTTAGCCAAGTTTTAAAACTATTTACAGACATACGATTACATATGATTTTCAAACCTTAGAGCAGAATCAAAAAGCATGCCAAAACATCTTGACTACACAGTGTGAAGTGAATTTAAGATTATCGAGTGATTCTTTGATTTTATATTTCAGTAGCATGTTGTTTGAGCATGTCAATTAGAAATAATTTCAACTTGTATGTCATAATTATTAAATTAATATCCAAAACCACACTTCTGAAGTACAATATATAGGGAAACATACACAAGGTAAACAAGTGAGGGCCCAATATACAGTAGATTACTAAGGCACACCAGTAGTAATATATTTACGAAATGATAGATGTCATACTGAACAAGTTTGACTTTAAATAGCAAAGAGCAGACAGTAATCCCAATTAAATCTGTGAAGCATTTAAGGAGGATGATGTGATCAAACCTGTCAAAGACAGCACTCAGGCTGAGAAGAAAAGAATCACCAAGGAATCCCGAATCCACAGGCATTGACACATTATTCACTGCTCTAACTAAACTAAATAAATAACTAAAAAGAAGTCTTTCAAATAACTAATTTCTTGCTAAATACCTTCGAAAAGCAGTTATGACAATATGCTCCAATCTTTGCTATGAAGAGCACAATTAAAAATGACCTATTTTTATTCACAATATTTGCATCAACAGTACATAAAATACAGTACAGACCATAGAAGTCTGGCCTGAAAGGTGGCTGGAAAAGTAACACTAGAAAACAAAGAAATAACTACCACCTCCGATAGAAACGCGGTGATAACAGCACAGCATTAAAGTAATAAAGATGTAAGGAAATGAGCAAACAAGTGGTGAAATTTCTTTTAAGCATTGCGTCAACCTCAGCTCCAACCAAACTCCTGAAACTGAAGGATTTTTAACCACTTCTACATATACTGTCTCAACAGACAGAGCAGAAGTATTTGAAATAATGACAGAAACTGTACCCTGAAAAATTTCACTACATCATATTTCTGTTGTTGCTTCAGCTTTAGGGCAAAGGCAGAAGGAGGTTGACTCAAGGAATTTATGATCTTAAAAAGATGTCCTGGATTATGCTGTTCACTACCAATCAATTTGAAGTAGTATGCATTTCTGGCATTCTATGAGCGGCCATATATAGATAGAGTTTCAGGTGGGTAGCTGCATCAGCATGCGTAGGCTGCAAAGGAACAAGTAATAGGTTTATTTCATGCTGAAAAAAAGAAGAAAGAGAACACAACGTTTCGTCTGTGGAGCCTTCTTCAGGTGTGTTGTGTTCTCTTTCTTCTTTTTTTCAGCATGGAATAAACCTATTACTTGTATAGATAGATACTGTAGATCGGATAGATACTTTATTGATCCCGTGAGGGAAATTGCAGAAATATCCTGATTGATGTTATTTCCAGGCCTCATAGAACACACTTAATCTAATCGATTTCTAGTCAGGCTGATGCCCTGCAGACTTCATGGACTGCAGTTCATCATTATATCATGGAGAACTAAGGGGATAAGATATCCAACATATTTTCTTACATGGTTTAGAATTTCTGACAATGTAATGTTGTAAAACCCATATTATGTAATGATAATGAATCATGGTTGCAAAGATATGATTGTGAAAATGTCTCAGAAGGACATTCTAAATTAATGAATTTCATGTTTCTGTGGGTGATCTAATGTTTGTGATTAAGAGTAACAGCAAGTCAAGAGTGAAAAACATAGCCGGGTGATCAGAAAAGGCCAGGTCCAGTACTTCTAATTTTTATGCAGCCAACTCATTTACACAGTAATCTTCATAATTAAAGAATAGCTGTAAGATCCTACTATATGTCAGCTCAAGCAATCCAAAATATTAAGGAATTTTCTACTCTACTTGGATCTAAGTCTACGTGAATATTAACATCACAAAAATAACCCCCTTTTTCAAATCAGATTGGAAAAATGAAAAAAAATTATTATCGAGCTATGAGATAGAGGGCAAAATTTTGTCAAATCATATACATGTATACTTTATTAGAACCTTAAATAATGAGCATGTAGGAAATTCAAGAACATCAAAAATTGATAACTGAGAGACACCAAGCTGCTTAACATACACAAAATGTTAAAATACAGTGAATCCTCCATCAGGATAAGAATTTTCATAAAAATAAAAATATGGAGAAGCTGCTTGGGTCATTAGGAAAACATTGCGTTGACTGTGCAAAAACACTTCTTAATTCCCATTTTACCTTTAATGTTAGGGAATAAGCAGTGTCCTACAGACAGTGAATAACTATTGATAGTATCAGATGACTCAGATGACTAAGCTGTGCAATTAATGGCCAATGTGTCACAATTGTAATTCCTCCTCTTAAGGGCGCTCCGGCTCTTTCACATTTTAGTTGATCATATGCACCTGCCTCCAATCCTGCCCCTCCTTAATTAAAGCGGGCACTCTCGCTACTCTGGGCTCTGCATTGGAAGACGGGCTCCAGGAGGCCCGCCTACCACCAAGTCGCCCTACGCCCGCGGCTTGAAGGCATAGGCCTCCTATTGGCATCCTGACCTAGCTGAGTCCGGGGCTCAGAGCGCCTGGCCTCGTCATCGCCGTTTTTATTCCCCATCCCTGCAACGGATTCTGTTCCAGTTTTTAACCTCGTCCTGTTTTTTCTTGGATAGATCACTTGGTACTGGATTTTTGGACTGCTTCCTGGTTTCCCCTTTGTTTTGGACTAGTTTGCCTGTGCAACACCCCCCCAGCACCAGTTCACCGTCATCACGCCCCCCTGTTTGTCAACATGCCCAGTTCCTCGTCATCTCCTCCGCATGTCTGTTTCACTCCCTTCAGGATTCTACCATCTGCATAGGGTCTTGATCGATAATACAATATACAGTATGTAATAAGCCATGTTTACTTTAACTTTCATGAACTTCAGGAAATGGCTCCACAGACAAAACATGTTTTCTTTTCTTTTCTTTTCAGCATGGAATAGACCTTACCTGTTCCTTTTTTTGTGTTTAGTCTGCTCATTGGCAAAGGTTTTTTTCAACATTTTTGTAGCAGTTATACCAACTTTAAAATGCTGAAATTAAACTAGTATTTATTATAAAGAAATGAATAGAAACTAATACTGGATCTTGCATCAGGAGTGAATTAAATCTGTTTTATTCAAAGTAATCTTTTACACTGCTACACATTTACTGCACAACTATAAACATATGTTTATTGAGTATTAATGTAAAAGCTATACAACTGTAATTTAACATGTCTGCATCTTACCAGCATAGAAATGTGAAACTAAATATTTCAACAATATGCACTGTACAGTATGTTTGTTTCTGTTCATTACTTGTGTCTGTCTCAAAATGTGAAAGTAAGGAGTGTATAACATGCATTCTCCATAGATAAAAAATAGACAAATCAAAGAAATAATCAGGAAAGTGATTTTTTCTTTCAGATTTCATGCTGAAAAAAAGTTGATAGCCACTTAACCACCTTCTTCACAGTATTCATGTAAATACTAAAATACAAAGACACTAAAGTTCCCAGATCACAGATCTTTGCAGTTGCTGAATATTACACATGTTCATCTTGAGCCTCTATTATTCTCAAAAGCACAATGATAGACAAATATTTACAAAAAAAGGATAAAATGCCACTTGGTGAATATGTGAAGTATGTGAAGCACGAACAATCCATAGAATAAAATTGAAATGTCCTCCAGACAAAATTTAGAAGCCATTGTCCCCATCAAGGAAAATGAATGAGATAAAAATCTTCTTCTGGTCAGGCCCATTTGTATGATCTCCATAGTGCAAGTGGAAATTCCATAGCAGTTTTTGTATTATCAGTAATTAAATTCTTAATTTTTAAATTCAATTTAGTGATAGAACACCCAGATAACGTGTAGGTACTTTGAATTAATTGCAATAGAACATGTAAATAACAGCGGTATTTGAATAATTAAATTCAAATAATTGTGTCTGCAGAGGCACTTATTGTCCTGTAAAAAGACTAGTGTAATATGACAAACAAAAGTATTATAATCAAAAGTCTTTTTATAAATAAATTAAATGTCAAGTACATAGGGATTTCATCATCCGTATCTCTTTAATATAGTCATTTATTTAAATGCATTATTATTTTTGGTGATTTTGTATCTTTTTTCATATTGTTATAAAACAATTTGTGATAAATTACAGGGAAGTTATTAAATCATTAGAAAAATCAGGTTGTGGCACCATCTTCCTATGCAGGAACATTTTAAAGATGAGCAATTTCAACAAATAAAGTTGTGAATTACTGAGTGTAATGCAACATGTGTTCTTTCATTCTTCAGTACTGTTTTGTAATATAATAATAACTAGGCCAAAACCTAAACAAGGCAAAAATGTTTTTATAAAAAACAACATGCTATACAATGGACACTATAAACAGATATCTGTAGGTTATCAGAGTCCCATGTACATTACAAAATTCCAAAATTCTACCAAAATAATCTTAATACACCACACAACACCTTAAAGGGATAATTAAAGAAAATCTGCATCATAATAAAAAATGATCCAGTCCAGAACTAAATCTCCTTCTCTATAACACTGATACCCACAAGTGAATGTAAATGATTTTCCTTATTCTAACATGCATCACTGATATAGGAGAAATGTTCTTAGTGTGAGGATTCCACAATATAGGAAATCAGAATTTCCTAAAATAAGACAGCAAACTATCTTAACATAATTCATTATAATTTTCATAGTGCACAGAATAGCTAAATGGAATATGGTTTCAAGACTGGGCAAACAAGCTTGTTCACGCCTTAGCTTTGAAGATCATGATATTGAGTGATGATGAAAATTATGATTAGGTCTATTCTTCCTTCCTCTTCTTTTCTTTCGTTTTTTTTCCCTTTATTTATGCTATATGCCTTTCCTATTGAGCTTGAATTAATGGCCTCTCCTGGTTACTGTTGAATGTTTGTGTTTTCTTTCTTCTCTTTTCAGCATGGAATAAACATATTACTTGTTCCTTTAAAAAAGGATTCCACTGACATAATTTGCTGTTGGCTATTTTTAGTGTGTATGGCAAAGAATTTCCCACTTATGATGAAGACAGGAGGTGTTGTCCCTTTCAGCTCAAGAAGACAAGTACAATGATCTTTAAGCTGGCATTGATTTGACCCTTTTTGTCTGGGGAGTATGATTAACAAAAATGTGTACATTTGTCCTATCAACAATGATCATGTAGTAAAGTAATACATCTTGTTCCACATGTATGTTACTCATCCGCGTCCTTCTTCCAAAGGATCCACCCATTGAATGTCAAGAGCAGATTGTACACAAAATATCGCTTTTCATTAGCAACAAAGAAGTACCCTTGAAAGCCAACTGTCTTATTGTTAAACATCCTAAGGTATCTTAATTCTTCCACCAAGATCCACAGGCCAGACACCCATTTGTTTCAGAATGCAACTGCACTACAGTTCTTATGAGACAAGTAAAGGTTTATTCCGTGATGGAATGGTGGTGGAACACCATACACCCGAAGAAGGCTCCACAGCCGAAACATTGCATTTCTTTTCTTCTCTTTTCAGCATGAATTAAACCTTTACTTGTTCCTTTGCAGCTTACACATGCTGACGTAGCTACATACTTGAACTACTTCATTCTTATGAGACTATTTGTTGAAGAGCTCCCTTCATTTATAAAGAACCCCAACCTGTTTTTTAGTGCCTATAATGTTATATTTTATATCATGGCTAGATATCCCTATACAACATCGTTTTCAATGAAGATGGTCACACAGCCCTCTAAATCACAATTAAACATGTGGTGCTTGATGTCACAACCTATATCCTAATATAATAATCTGAGTTGGTTCTCACCTTGGATGCATTTTTATTTTTAACCTTTTGCAGAATTGGTATGGGTACCAAGATAGAACAAAGTTATGTAAACATTTGTAGCTTATGTAGGTGAATGCTTCTTCTCCTCCTATATTGGTTTGATCCCTTTGACTTCTGCAAGTGATATGTAGATGACTGTGTATGTGCTGTCATCAATTTACACAATCAGCTACAGATATGTACAGTATGTTATAAATGCACAAATCTTGTTAGCACTTTATACATTTCCCACAGTTTCTTAATAAGGACATGTATCTGCAGTACCTTACATTTCACCTGCCAGACATCCAAGGTATTCTCAATGTTGGCAAAGTCATTTTTAGCTTGATTGCTATTATAAAGACTATTTCTTCCTATGTCTCCTTATGTCATCTGCAAATTTGATACTCTCCACTAACCATACGAGAGCCCAGATATTTTTTTTCATGGAAATTTAAAAAAACAGGACTAATAATCCATCAAATACTTTTGTCCAGTTTGAGTTATCTTGCCTTATTGTTCCTCTTGTTTAATTTCTGTGAAACACTATCAGATATCAAACTGACTTCTAATATTTAATAGATAGACAAAGGTTGGGCAAAACATTGAAGTCCTCCATTATGCCCTTTGAAAATTCTAGTCAAATAAGATGATTATTGCTGTGCATCACTTCCTCTTGGGGGTTAGGATTCAGCTTAAAACAACTTAACCTCTTCAGTTGACTTAAGATGTAATGAAAATCTGTGGGAAATGCAGGCAGTAAGCATTTGTAGAAACATTAGTGCTTGGATTTAGAACTGGTTATTAAAAAGAAAACAGAGTATGAAGTTAAGGGGCGAATACTCAAATTGGAGTGATGTAATTAGTGGAGTATTGCAGAAAACTGTACTAGGGCCACTGCTTTTCTTTATTTCATATCAATGATCTCAATTTTGGTATAATTATTAAAATAGTCAAGTTTGCAGATTATACCAAATTAAGAGAATTACAGAAAACATCTGGAAGATGGTGTTTAATGTAGATAAGTACAGGGTTTTGCATGAAGGGAATAAATAGCAACAAAAAGAATAAATTCAAAATAGGAAATACTGTGCTTCCCATTCCACTTCAGCTAGAAGAGAATACTTATGAAAAAGGTCACATCACTCACTGTACATCTTCTAGACAACCTGGGAAAGCAATTAGAAAAGCAAACTGAATGCTAAGATATATAGTTAATAGCAAAGAATATAAATCAAGGAATGTAATTGTAAAACACTAATAAGGCATCATGTAGAATATTGTGCACAATTTAGGTTACAAAGTTTTAGAAAAGATATTGCTGCTCTGGAGTAAGTTCAGAGAAGATTAAGCAGATTCATTCTGTGGCTTAAGGGAATGTTCCACACTGACAGACTGAAGGAGCTAAACCTTTTTAAGGTTTTAAGGTCTACAGAGTAGACTACAAGGGGACCTGATACATTCAGGAAGTATTCCAAATCCTCAAAGGCAATAATAAAGTCAACCCAGTGGGTTTCTTTAGAATGACCAGTGAAATAAAAACCAGAGGGCACAAAATGGAAACTAACTGAAATTGTACTTAAGACTAAAAACAGGAAGAAGCTAATTTAGCCATATTGTTGAAGCCAGTACATTGGCTTCTTTCAAGAAATATCTTTATGTTCTTTTTTAATCTATTAGCTATTGAAAAACCAAATGAGATGGATGAGATCTATGGATCAATTAACTACTAACTACCAAATAGGCCAGAAAGATAAAATGGCCAAATAGCCTTGCATTTATAACCTTAAGATGCAGTGAGAAAATAAAACAAAACAAATTATTCATAGTCTAACATGTCTCCTTTATTTTTGCTTGTTCGTGCCCTGATACAAGAATTAATTGCTATCTATAAATGCAACAGGAGAATACAGCAAGTGGAAGTCTTAGGAAAACAGGGCTGACTATTCATCTACAAGAGTATAAACAGTAACAGTGGTCCTATAGGAATGATTTAGGTCCTCCTTCTGTTCCACACTTATTAAGTGGGGTCACAGTCACCCTACAGCTCTTTTAAACACCATCAATAAAATGCTTAAACAAGTGAATACGCCTGCTATGGAACAGCATAGCAGATTAATGTAACTCTTTCACAGCCATATACAGTACATACTGTAATATTATAGTCATATACTGTACATAATATTAATCACTAGGTGCTGACCTCAACTCCCTCCTTTATCATACCTACACCCTCTTCTGCTTTCAAATTTTTAGTTTCACTAATTTTACTAATATGGATGTAAGTAGCACTCACACACATATGAGCTGGTTAGCTACTGTAAACTGAGACCTAATACTTGTTTAGATGACCCTATTACTACATCTCTGCTGAAACCTACTGTAGTTTATCTAATTTTTCTCCTTTTGCTGCTTCATCAATGACCTCCTTTGTTTTGTAACCGAAGAGATAAAGTCTGATTCTTTCAGACCCTTGTTAAAAACCTGGCTTGGACCAACAACTACTGTTATACTTCCAATTTTCTTTGTCTCTGAGAAGTTCTTCTAAAACAGACCGTAGCATCATCTCATGCGCTAATGATCTCTTTGAAATAACTGAAAAGCATTGTGAAGGGTAGTCCTAACACTTATGCACTAAACAGAGGACACAAGTAGAAAGCTTGAGGAGGTGCTTTTAAAAGCAGAGAACAGGATGAACTACATTAGATATAAGAATGTGTAAAATAGCATAAGATGCTCAGCTTTGTTAATTAATCTGAAGCCCTGGCTTCTTTCAAGAAATTGGCTTTATGTCACATTTGGATCTATTAGTGAAATAAGTTGGATGTGCATACAGTATGTCCTACAATCAATGCTAGTTTAATGTCCTTATTGTTACATTGAGGTCTGCATTAAACTCCTCTGCTGTTATCTGCTGTTATTGTTTTGCCTGCCTTTCTCTGTGCTAGGTATTTGCTGGATATCAAGTCATATTTGCTATCAGCTGTGGAATTCCAGAAAGCCTACAGTATATAAGCAGATGGGATTGAGGCCAGAGAAAGATCTAGGGAGAGAGAAGACAAGCTTGACAAAACTAGAAGAGATGTTGAAAACTGGAGACTTTTACAAGTTCTTGCGCAAGTCTTTTGTTGTACTGTTTTTTTTTGTTTATTGTGTTTTTCCTTGTGTTTTGTTCTTTCCATTTAGTTAGGTACATTGTTTTGTTGTTGTTAGCTAGAGTAAGACAGGGAGATTGCTAGCTCACGGAAGACTTTTACTGTATTTTGTATTAGTTGTTTTATGGGTCTATTGCTTGCTAGTTGTTGTCTTGTCTAGGTACAGGCCCATACTGTATGTTTACAGTATGAGGAAATAGCTATTTCTATTTTCCCTGGAAATGTTGTACCTGTGTGGCTTTTTTTTAGTCATAGCAGCATACCTTCTTTGTGTTTGAATTATTTGGGAAGGCTAAATGTTGGCATAACATTAAGTTATCCTAGGATGAATCTTTTTACTGTAATTAAGATCAGACTCAACACTGTGTTTTAGTGGGTGTTATGCGACACCATATTTCTGAGACTTACTTTAGTCTTACCTACTTAGGTCCATTAGAGCCTTTGCAGCTGGAATTGTTAAACCTTGCTTAAATATCTGTCTTTGTATGATAGCTTTTTCATATAAGGTAGTTTCATTCTTAAGTGTCTTGTCAATTAAGTTTTTGTCTGTGTCTCTATACTGTTGTTATGTGTATTACAGCATTATATACAGTATTACTTCTAAAACTTTAGAATTTATTGTATTGAAAAACAAGATATGTATAATAAAAGGACAATAAACAATAAAATTGTAAACCAGGTGAATCCAATCAGTTATAGAAAAAGTAAAGTTCAGCATTTTAGTCTTCTACGGAAGGGCTCTGTCAAACAATATTCTGCTGGACACTCAAATAAAGAAATTAACTTCCTAAGTTACTAGGTCACCATCTATTCACACCTTACAATTCCAATTTAAGATTATAATGATGTATCCTTTATGTCCATAACTATAAATCAATACGAAATACTCAGAAAACTTTTGTATAAAACATAAATTTGGGATCTACTGCAAGAGGTAATTAATTAATGTGATAATTCAGATATTATGAAAATTCTAGAGAACTAGAAAATTTCTATAGGAGTATATACAAATAGATTTAAACTAGTTTATAACCAGTAATGCATTAAGAATATTAAAAAAGGTGTCATTAATAATATGTGCCATTATACATAAATGTGTAATTCAATGTCAATAGTTTATTATGTATCATAAAGTATCACTTGTGACCTGTAAATGTTAATTAAGTATGTATCATTAAACATTATATCTCTTCCTGTGCTTGTAAGCCTGAAAAGTGGTGCATTGATTAACATTAGGCAAGCTCCTCTGGCCCAGTTTCATTATGCACATAACTGTAGATGTGCAAGGACATCTATGAAAAAGGCATGAAATAATGCTGTTGATAGAAAAGAAACAGACCTAAATGGAAAAATAAACCTAATCTGTAAATGCAACAGGCAAAACAGAAACATTAATGTACCAAATTTTACATGAAAGTTTATTTAAAAATAATTATCATCATAATAGCCATCATTGTCACATACAATTTTCTTAGGTTATTGTGGATTTAGTATGAATATTTATTCATTTAATTTGTGTATATTTGTCTCTTATATTTGATTGTTCTATAGTGCAGCACCTTGAGATGAAGCACAATGAACATATATGCTGTATAAAATAAAGTTTAATAAGATGTAGATTTCCCTTTTATCTGTCCAGGTCACATAAGTCAAATAAAACTTTTCATTTATTTATCAAATATTATGTCTATATTCATACAAATGTCATTTTCAAAATAAAGGAATATATTTAAAATCCATAGAAACTGGTAGATTTCTGGCCATAAGAAAATATTAAACATTTGTATTCTCTGAACACTTTTAACAATAAATCTTGGCTGTAAAGTGATTTTTTTTACCATTAATTATCCCTTATTGAGCGAGCTTTACAAAAGAATATTCTAGTCCTAACGTTAATGTAAGATCTCCCTTTGGCCCTATCTGGGTATATAGTACAGCAGCCAGCGAGTATGGCTGAGTATAAACTATAGTCAGAATTAATAAACACAATCAAAGCAATGCAAATTCTCTTTTAAGCAACACTAAGAACTGATCAGATTACTAAGGCTATTCAGTGCATCTATCTTTGCTATTCTATTTCTGTTGCCTTCAGCTATAAGAATTATATTTATTCCAGAGAGGCAGGAGATCTGACAGACTACCATACAGTAGTCATACGCATGCATACATATAGATTTTCTAGCTTCTAAGGTTCTACCCAGGAAACAAATTTTCAGTGAGTACAAAGAACAGGAAACTTCATTTGTAACTTTTTTAAAAAATACCTTTCTTTCATTATATTATTATCGTCAAATTATTTTCAAAAACAGCTTCTCCTATTCAGGGTCATGGTGGCCAGGATCCTATCCTGCAAAGCATTTGGCACAAGGCAGGATACACCCTGGATGGGATGCCAGTCCATTGTTGGGGACACATACAGTAGACACAAACATGAAAACATTCACACCAGGGCCAATTTTAAAGAAGCCAATTAACCTACCAGCATGTGTTTGGACTGTGGGAGGACAACAGAGCACTTGGAGGAATACAAAAACTGGGAGAGCACCCACAACGGAATTGAACCCAGGGCCCCAGCACTGTGAGACAGCAATGCTAACTACAGTGCAGCTATGGTGCCTATGCAAGTAGGTTTCTCCACAATTCTCCTTTTTTACAATTGTCAGTGTACTGTATCTGCCCCCTTAATTCAGATTTGCCAAATATGAATCAGTTTGATTTAATGCTAAAATCCCTGGTCAATATATAAAGAATAAAGACCTATACAGCAGTTCTATGACACACCTTCCTGTCAAAGTAATTTGTCATGGTACAGTATGACCTCCACAATGCCTTACACCAGCATTAGTACTACCCGGAGAAGTGATGTGTCTGATACTGAAAACACTGATAGCTCTGAAGCATCTATCAAGTCTGAGGGTCATCTGGCCAGGCAAAGTCATCAACCAAGTCATGGTTAAAATAAAAATAATAATGCTACAATTTAGCTAGAAACTGCAGCTTATCATGTACAGTACAGTAGACGTGTAGTGTAAAACCAGTATTACTTACTGTATATCAAGTAGAAAAAGTGCTTTCTTTGGTTTAAGGATTAAAACGCAGCATACTGTACCTGTATAATCTATCCTTCTAAAATTAGTTAAATTCTTAACATTGCAGATCCCTGAAATTGAAGTTTGTTTTTGCTAGATTTTATTGAGTATGTGATTCATAACAGCTTTATTATCCTTGCCTAGAACTAGATCAAAGTAAGTGGGCTACAAAAGGTATCTCGACTGGGAGTTAAAAAAATCTACTTTGAATGTCATAAGAACATAAAACAGAACAACATATATTTCAGTGCTCTCCTGCCTCCTACAGAGGTGTGTCTCTGCTGAGCTGCTGCTGTTGCCGGGATGTTATCTACGTAGCAACTCAGCACTGCTGGAAGCATGGACAGATTACCAGCTTTACTTCAAAGACAGCTGTCTATTTCTGTACTAGAGAAATCGGAAAATAAAAACTCAATTCTTCTAACAGCCTTTAGAAGTGTAACCTCCATACATCTTGGGCAATCTCAATAAACAGATTTTATTATGTACAATCTGAGTGTTGTTTTGCCTTAATCTATTCTCTGGATGCAATGTGGAAAGTTGGGCTTCCATTCTCAATCTCACAGATTGCATTTTCTTGGAAAACAAGACAAAGCTGACCAGTACGTAACAACTACAGGTCACAGAGATTCATTTGTACAGCAGTGAGCTGTCATTCCCCCACCATGATCCAAAAACTGCTGCTATAGATAAAATCTTGATTTTGTCTTGTTTCTTCTTGCTTGGAAAGAAAGGGGGGTCTGATCATTTTCTGTGATCCCACTATGTCAAACTCTACAGACTACTTACAATAATATTAAAAAATGAGAGGACAACAAGAAAATCAAAAAAAGGTGTGAGCAACAGGATCCTATGACTTGGGCAGCCATACTATTGCAACCAATCCAGTTATCCACTTTATTTGGACATAAATTCTAATTGACTTTAAACTTTAATTAGAATCAGATTAATTTTCATTTTAAGAGATTACTGTACATTTAATTTTGAATTTAGAGTGGCTTGGATTAAACATTGGGACCAGACATTAGCTCTTCTTTACATATCGCTTAATACAAAAACTCTTACTATACAGAAGCTTAGTAATGTATTTCTTAGTATTTCTTCTGAATAGAGAATAAATGCACCTAGACGTCCTCATGAGACCATGTCTATACTAATGAAATAATTTCAATTCAGGACAGCATAACCCTAATAAAACAAAGCCTTTTCTTTTTACTAAGCCTTATCTATCTCGCTTTGCAGTATATCCCATAAGGAATTCTTAACTCATAGAACTCTTGTGTTTCATGAAAAAATTATATTATGTTGAACTACAAGATTCCAACTTATATTGTGCAAATATTTCTTCCCGTTGTTTTTTCAACATCAGATTTTTAAAACAATGCACATGCTCCAACTACTTTCCTCCTCTGTAGAATCAGTATCTATTGGGTTTTAATATTTACTTTCCGGGACATTAGCTATCTGACTGTTGTCATAAAGAGTTTTTTTTTCTCCTCTACTGCTTTCACTTAAGATATGTGTTTTTTTCCTTCATAGAAAAAAATTAAAATGCTCTGAATTCAGTGGTCCTGTCAAATTTCTACAGTATGTCAAAATACATTGAATGGCAAAAACACTACTCATTGTGTCATCACGGAATATTCAGTATATTTGTTTTAAATCTAAATCTGAGAATCATTACATTCTAGAATGCAGAGCACATCATGTTGACACACCTTCATTTAAAATACACTAGAAGCAATTTAAATGACACTTAAACTATTAAAACACATTCAGATAGAGCTTCTTGGTGAAAATATATAAAAAAAATTAATTTGAACACAGAAGAAAAGGAATCCTGAATTTATTACTAAAAGCAGTTTTGTCTTCTGTGTTTGTATTGTTAAGGTGCCAGGAAATTACTACAAGAGCATTGCAAATTAAATCCAGCTGTGCACCTGCATTCAATATCTATACCAGGGGCTTTCTAGGACAAAGAAAATAGCACAGCAATTCAAGCTTTCCAGTTCAAATTTAGGCTGTGTATGCTCTTTGTTTACTTATGTCATATACAATATTTTTATGATCGTATGTGATTAATAAAACAATACCTGTAAAAAGATAAACATAAAATGCTGTATAAGTAGCAATCAATATTTTATTGTAGTTTGAAGGCCTATCTGCAATAGAATATTTTAATTTCTATTTTATGATTATTTTTAAACTAATTTAAAACAAAAAATAATTGAACACATCACAACCTGCATGCATTACTGGAACAATAATATACTTAATTAACATGTGCTTTGTTATTCATTGTTTATTAATTAATTACTCTCATTATAGACCATCAATTTTCAAGGAAGCAATGAACTTTAGGAACTTTCAAAAGTAGATTAATACTTTAGTGTGAATAGAGAGGTAATGTGGAAAATCGAAAAAATAACACGGATTCCCGACAGAACTGATCAACATTATGAAAGCTTTTTACACCAGCATTAACATACTGAATCAAAATCCCTAATGGACTGAACATTTGAAATTAAGACATTGTTCGTAGAAAAATGTTAACAAATTTACATTTGTTTACATTTGAAATTAAATGCATTATATATTCTTGGTAACCTCTGTATCCAGGCAGACTGTTATATGTTTTTATATGTTTTATATTGTTCTGAAGATTGGTTCCCTAATAGCCATAAAGAACCACCTTGCAATTAATAAATTGTCCCTGTAAATTCACAAAACTCCTACATCAGGATTTCAGGTTTTCTTATGTACCAGTAGAATACAAGACATTTTCCAAAGAACTGGTACACTGTGAAGTGTTAGTAATAGATTGAACAAGAACTGCAGAATAGAACATACTGTAGTTTATTTTGATTTACACAAGCTTCTTGTCTTTAGTCTTTTTGCAAGTTTTGAAAACATCCTATGTCTTATGGCTCAAGTATACATTGGTTCAACTGTTTTAATTTGTTTTAGAAAATCATGCTTTCGTAATGCTTAGAAAACCCATTATTCAAGCTTGCTTGGATTTTGTAAACTGATTATACTGAATAAGCTTGTTAGTTGCTGCAAGAGAAGCTACTGTATAGAGTAGTACACCACAAATGAATAATCATTTTGTTATCAATATCATCACAGCTCAAATTAAAAATAAAAAAAACCTTTTAATGTTTCCTTGAACTTTAAGTCTCTGTTCAAGAGTCTTTTGATAGTCTTAACAGCTCAACCTCTGCTATATCCCCCTTTCATTTTTTTTTTTCAAATCTAGGAGCTAGCTTTGGTATATACTGTAATTGCCTGATACTAGTTATTGTGAGAGCTGTGCTATCCAGATTTATCTTATATTTGAAAGGAACTAACACTAAATTAATGACAACCTTCAGTTTTCAAAGCTAACTACTAGATGTAAAATGAATGTGTGCCGATTTCCAGCAAAATTGATAATAGGCCTGAATTATTATGGATTGCTCTCATTCAGGTTGAAAGGCCACACCAAAAGCCTGGCTTTTGTGTAGTTGTACCCTCCCATTTTTACACTGAGAAATTTTGTACTGTGAGAGATATCTACTGTGACGTGCTTTTTACTTGTGTAAAAAGGAAGCCCCTAAATAAAGATCCTTGCAGATATTTATTTGGAAAAAATTACAGCTGTCCTGCTTTTTTTCAAGTATTTTCAGAGCACAATATGTTTAGAAACTCCAAAAAAATAAGAGTTTCTTACATACAGTATGTGATTAGGTCATTTGGCCTATTTAGGTACTAGTATTTAATTGATCCAAGGGTCTCATGCATTGAGTTTTAGAAATAATCCAGGGCATAAGCTTCAACAAGAAGGCTGGATAACTTGTTCCATACTCTCAAAATCCATAATATGAAGAACTGCCTCCTGTTTTCAAATTTAAATGAACTTTCCTGCAGTTTCTATATTTTTCATTCCATTTTGTCTTTATTGATTTTGAATTAGTCAATGTCAGTAATTTTGTCAGTACTTTTGAGACGATTATCTGACTTTTTTCCCCCAGAAACGATCTTCTTCACCTGTTTTGTAGATTTGCATTCCAAGTGTTAACTGGTTTGTTTCTCTGCAGCTGCTTAAATGTTACCAGCATTCCTGCATTCCATTCACCTTGTCAACTCAACTTATCAATGTCTGTGACACCCAAACTTGTCATCAGACTGTATCTGTAATACAAATCCCTGCAATGTTAAAATAATAACATGTACATTATGTTTTTTGCTTTTAATAAAGATAAATTGTTGTCTAACAATTTCTTAAGCAAAAAGTGTCCTACTTCAACTGATTCCTATGTGTTATGCTGCAGTGAGCAAATGGATAATGCTGCATCTTGCTGACAGGCTGAGCAATTCAAAAGCTTGAGCCTAGTGAAGGTTTAGAGAGAGATGAGAGCCGATGGAGATTGCCAAAGAAGGTCAGAGAGTGAAGGCTGGTGGATATTGCTGAATGGACAGAGGTTTGCAAAAGGGCTGATCTGGATTGTAGGTGAGCACAGCTATCAGGGCTGATCTGGAGAGTGTGGATGGCCAACATGTAGGGTCATTAGATAGGGTAGTTTCAGTTCTGTACCTGAAACTGTAGTTTCTGTAGTTCTGACAGCCAGAGCAGGTTTGAGACAGAAATACTGTATAGACTCAGGCAGGAACCAGACTGAGTGTCCTTCTGGGGACCTCGCCAGTTGTGCTATGAGCACTACCCTGCTCAGTATATATCTCAATGACAGAGCACCAGATCAGTGGCAGTTGAGGGTTTACATATCCTGCACTAATGGAACAATTGCCCAATAGAGGAAGGCGGTTGAGACAATTAACCTGAGCAAATGTGCCAGGCTTTCAAGGAAACCGAGGACCTAACACTAGGTTCTTCATTGATTAATATTTACAAATACAGTACATCTGTATAAAACTGATATCTATTAACATTATACCAAAAATTATATACACCTATCCCATGATTTACAAGCTCTTCTTTTAAGGGAATTCATTTATATGAGCAACTATACTGTAACTACATTTAATTGCTCAAAGCCTTTGAATAATGAGCACACAACTTGATATTATGAGCAAGACTAGGAGCAACACTGAATTTTGTTACCTTATGCACCTCATTTTCCAAGCACATGTGTGCAAAAGCAACCAATACTTTCACCGGTGCTTTTTATCCGAACATCACACCAGTGAAAGCGAGTGTAGCAATTTATTTCTTTCAACCAAAATGCAATTTTCCACAACTGCCCACTGCTTGTAATTAGAGAATTTAATATGCAATAAGGACATTTATCAAAAGTCTTCTGAAAATTTAAATACACCACATCATATGTTATGTTTGTAACCATTATGTTGTTGCTTGTTCAAAGAACTCTAACTCTAAGTTTGTCAGGCAAGACTTATTTTTTTACAAATTTGTGAAATATTCCCTAGGATCTGATTTCCATCTATGTGTTCCTCAGTTTTAGTTCTGACAATTATTTATATAATCTTACATATAATAAATAGAACTATTCATCTGTAATTACTGTATTCGTTTTCGTCACCCTTCTCATGGATGGAGACCATATTAGCAATTCTCTAATCCATGGGTAAAACCCCTATTTTGAGTGACTTTTCAAAGAGATAACACTGGCTATGCATAGGTTCTGTGCTTTTGTGGTTTATGAGCCACAAAAAAGGTAAAGTAAGGACTAATGGTTAGGATTCTGGACTCAACTCTAACATTGGATACTGCTGTTGGATCCTCAAAAAAAGTGCTTTGTCAAGAGTTTTAATTAAAATATCCAGCAGTAGGCCTTGACCTTACAACAATATAATAATATGTATAATATTTTAACATTTTAATTGTTCATTTTATATATCATAGTATATTAAATTTTAAATTAGCATTAAAAATAAAAGTAGCAATAACATGGATGTAGTGTAGAGCTACTGTAGGAAATGTGACATCCGGGCCCTTTTTGACACTCACATTAACAAAGCTTATTGCAGAGCCTGTTATGAAAGTGTTTTTTCAGGTTTACATACGCATTAAAATAACTTATATTTTGTCTTTATGAATCTTCTGATTTCCCTTCCCCCTGCTCAAAACATTCTTAGAGGTGTCTTTCATGTAAATCATCCTGGAAACTCTTTACTTTAATAGTCCCAGTAGTTATTAACTATCAAGAGTATGTAACTAAAGGTAAAGAAAAAATAGCAACTACAGAAAAAAGCACATTATTTCATTATTTTAAATGTAATACTTTCCTAAATTTCACATGAGGAAAACAGAATCTCAGTTTTATCTCGTATCTCATGGTTTTTTTTTTCAGTTTTGTTCAATATTATACCATTTTAGTAACTAAGGCAACCCAATCTATTTTAATATCTAACGCAACACAAATTCCACCTGTCAATTTGCTTTGAGTAGTGAAAGGTTGATGGCAACACACTAGCTAAAACTATGGTACAGTGCAGTCTGCTTACTTTAACATAAAATTTGACCCACATTATAGATGGCTGTATCTGTACCAAGCATGTTTTTGCAAGGGGGAAAGCAACGGGGATCACCTGTTTTTTTTTTTTGCTCCACTGTCACACATGCACCCCAAAATCATGGCTCTTTCAATTACCACACGAAGTCAAGTACTTGATCAGATGAAAAATAAACACTAAATAGTAAGATTCAAGCAGAAAGCTTTTTGAACACCCTGATTATGTGTGACCAGTCTAAGACCAGTCTAAAACAGACAATCTTAATTAATTTTCTCCTTGTTAAGATCTAGTGATGCCAAGATAATTCTCCTTCTGCTCCAGTTGGATGCCACTATTCATAGTATCAATATATACTGTAGAAAGAACCAGTGTCAGAAGCCCTGAACATATCATTAACTGTCTTACCAAGTAGTTGCTTTTTAATCAGTGTCTTTGTCTAAACTCTTATTTGAAAGGTTCACAGAGCTCATTATATGCAAAATGAGATTGTAATTGAGCTGTCACTATCCTTTTTATAACTGCATTAGAAAAGGCAAATTGGAAATAGACAGTAGTTGTTAAGCACTTAAAAGGTCGGTTTTTTAACACAAATGTTAAAAATAACATGAGAGAAGAAAAGAGGTAAGGTCAGGAACTAATTATTATGTACTCTATTAGTAGTGCAGCAGCTTAGAGAAGACGGTTGCAGCTTAGATTAATAAAGTGCTAATAACGAAGCAATTTATTTTACCTGACTTTCAGTGGATATTTGATGCTAGTGACCTGACTTTAATTTTGAGCCTCGTGAAAACAAGAAAAAAAATACATTAATGAAGTGACATGCCCTGATTATCCAGAAAATGTTTTTCATGCCATCAGTGTGTTGCAGTAATACCTTAGCTGCACCAAGCAGCAGTGGAGTTAAGGTCTGTTCAGAGATGACTCAAAGAATTGTGTAGACCATCCTGATGGACGTCAGAGAGTGTGGCTCAGGCATATGGAAAGATATGTGTATTTCTGTGTACAGCAAACCATTTGATGGGAAGGCTGTATACAGAGATCATTAATATGATATGGGCAAAATTATCTAGTTGCTGCAGACTTCTACTGTTTGAATCACTTGTGATTGATGCAAACCTGGCTGCATGGTTCTACTTTGATCACGTACTACAACCTCACTTGCTGTCTTTCCTGCTCGTTGATCCTGAGGTGACAACATTCCAGCAGAGTCACATATACCCTAATTCTAGTCATTTAACAGCGCCTTTCTCAAAAGATGAAAATGTAACGGTATGGATGGTCTCTTCACTAAACGTGAGCTTCATTGAACAGTTGTGGGATGAGCTGGGGTGATTTTGTGGAATTTAAGTTTCATAAATGAGCACACAGGCATACCTGTATGCTTTTCTTTACTCTATTAAAGGAATGGATCAGAACTCACAACATCTGCATCCTGGTGCAAAACATGTGTTGTGGGCATACAGGTGGAATGGAGTTTCACAATAGTTTCCTTGTTGATAAGCCCCGATGATGGCAAGGTTTAATCAGCATAATAATCAGCATAATAATTTTCTCATAATTATGCTGAAGGTTAATGTGCCTTACATTTAATTAAAAATTATATTTTTGATAATCTTCAGATTTGTTTCAGTCATAAGTGAGGCATTTGTTGTGATGCTTTGTAAATAAAATTAGCTTGCCCTTTTAACCAATTTTTTTGGTCTAGGGTAATGTTATGTATTGTGTACTAGAAAAAATGCAGTGTTCCGAATACATTGAATTACTGATTTACATAGCACTGTACCATGTATTTGTTACTGATCATTAAGATCAAGCACAGCCTCGATATACCATGCTCAATGAGTTAAGACTAACATGAATTCTAATTCATCTATGCACCTTACAAAATGATGAGACCTTAGTGTACAGTGGAATATGTTGTGCATAATGTAAGATGTCACAATATCTAAAAACTCTAAATGTGAGTTTAATGAGAGAAATATGAATCTTTTTAAATAAACTGTAAAATTTCAACTTTTCATCTTAATTAGAAGTTTTTCCAATACATACAGTAAGTACAAAGACCAAAAGAATATGAAATAGTATAAAGAAATAGTATTTTTCTAATGCAAGTATAGATCTTGATAACCTAATTACACAAATAAATTTATTAAATTATCACAACAGTAGCAGTGGTAGTGGCAGTAGACCCAAAGCCAATATAGTCAGTTGAATAGAACTTTTTTATGTTTATGAATTATGTTAAACCTTTAAAATGAGCAGCAAAGGAGTCTCAGTTCATAGAAATATGCAGAATCCTCCTTGGTGGCCAATTAGTGAGAAACTTCAGCACAAAGGTTACAAGCAGCTGCAGCCTTGTCCCAGTCACAAAGAGATTTTGAAACACAGTCTGAGAACAGCAAGCGTATAATCCCTCCGAAACAGTACTATCTTTAAAAATCATTGTAAAGTGCTTAAATTCCTTACTCTATTTCATGAGCATGGTTGAGAAAATAACTTGCTAGTTTGTCCTATATATTTTCTTATCCTACATCCAACGTGTTTTAGAGAAAAACTATCCCTTCAAATACATTCCCTTGGAATACAATGCATCTTCAAAGCATAAAATAAAATTCACAGCCATCCCTGAATCTGACTCTCATCTTTATTGATGATGTACCTAATGACGGCAGCAGCCAGATGAATTCTGAAGTTTGCAGAAAAATTTTGTCTGCTTTAAGAGAAGAATGGCTCTATATTCATGGAGCAGCACTTAACCACACAGAGTATCAATGACATTAAACATATGGCCAATGCAAACAAAGAAAAAAATCTCAGACTGTGCAAGGTAATCTCCAGACTTATACCAATCGTACATGCATTTTAAATGCTGAAGAAAGACATAAAGATAGAAAACCTCACACATATTGTGCAATATTCAAAATTCAATGTATATAATGTTCTACTAACCATTCATAATATTATCATGATCATAATGCGCATTGCTTAACTGTAATGCAGAAATTATCAGCTTTTTACTTTGCTGTCACAATACTTTTGAAATACAGAAAAAAAATCCATTTTAAAATTGCTTACATTTTTAGGTCACTTCTTACATCTGGCATTTTGCTAATATCTCTTGTTTTCATAAGGGTCAATACAACCCAGTTTACACAAGGGGTTCCTTTCTAACCTCACTCCAGTTAAACTAATACTGAAGGACACATTCATAGTGGTCATTTCTTTTATTTGGAACATCAATTCAGTCTTCATCTCATTAGATCAGTTAAATGAACGTTTTCATACTGTTGAGAGGATCTCTTTGAACTTTGTACACAGTTATTTTCTGCTGAAGCTGCAATATTTTATAAGGTGGACATTTAGAACTGATTTCAACTGGAATGGAAGAATGCTGGACACAAGGGCTACTATGTAATCCTATACTGTTATATAAAGTGTAGTGTGCACACTTATGCAACCAGGGTGTTGTAGGTTTTTTCATTTCAATTATTTTTCCTAATAATTATCTATTGGTTTTTCTTTTGAATTTTGTTGGTTGCAAGGTCACATTAAAGATGGAAAAATGTCTGACATGATTTATCTTGATTTCTGGCTTTACATCACAAAAACGTTCAATTTCAATAAGGGTGTGTAGACTTTTTATATCCACTGAGCGTGCTACACACCTAAGTAATCAATTGTGTTAAAAGTTATCCTTAGCAAATAGGGAATTAAGAATATGTGCATGATTTTGAAACTGCCAATCTGTTAAACACTGAAGAGTGATAGATAACAAAACAAAATATTTAAGGACTGTTCTAGTTCAATTACTTTGAGAAAAATACACCGAGCATCTGTGTGTGTTTCACTCCCTTGTGTATAATAAAAACTTATTTTAACTTCTGAGATGACTCCTGACTGTCTTTTAAGGGGAAGTGAGAAAAATTTCTCTAACAATACTCAGTTTGTACTATAAAACTACTGTAAATGAACTATGAAACAAAATAAAACTGGTCCACTGTTCTTGGGCAAAACAACATACTATATATCTATGCACAACAGTCCATAAAGGTCTTATTTATATAGCCCTGGCAGAAAGGTTACTTGTACTTTATTATTATTACTCTATTTAATTTATAATGTAATTGAACACTCTAGATTGAAATACATAATATATATGTATGTAATAATACTGTACTTCTAATGTTATCCACTCCATATTGATTAGCAGGATAAAATAATTTATTCATTCTTACGTTGATGTGAGCCAACACCAAATCTCAAATTGCTAAATACTTTTTTTCAAAATTATTGTCAAAAAGGTCTTGTGAAATCTTCTTATTTATTGTTGTAGTCTTCTTATTTATTGTTATTGTCATCCTGTAAAGCGCTTTGAGAAGCCACCTTTAAAGGCGCTATATAAAATAAAGTTTATTATTATTATTAGTATTATTATTATTATTATTATTATTATTGTTATTATTATTATTTAAAAAACATTATTCATCATTCATCGTTGTTGATATAACTGGTCATTGAGGGTTAAAAGTGACTGTAAAAATAAGTAAACTTTTTTTTATGTAGATTGTTGTACTTTATGTTGGATTATACTGGTAGTGTCCATTGGAACAGATATTGAACAACTGGGACCATTAAGGCAATAAAGGCCAACAACCAGAGTTAAACATAGACAACACAGACCGGCAACCTGATGAGAGTCACCAGTTTGTGTAGAGAGCAGGTTTGAGAGCTACCAAGTTTTTTACCAGTGAGTCAGAAGTCAGTTACTAAGGCAAATTTGAAAAAGTAAGACACGCAGGTGACACTCCAGCAATTCTGACTTCCTTTTTGAAAACACATATTGTACCTAACAGGTATTTGTGAGCACCGAGGAGACTGGAAGTACATTTAATAGATAAGAACTGTTTTTTTTATAACTGTACAAAGATGTATTTCTTTTTTAACACTAGGCACAGCTTGTATGGTGGATGGACAATTTGTCTGGTTTAGAGAAACAGTTCTTAGAATAATAATATAGAATGATTTTATGTAAAGGTTTCTTTTATTGTATAGAAACTGGCATGACAACTCTAAACCATTGTGTCTGTACTAAGAGTGGAGCATCTTTGAGGAGATACTGTAATTGAGGTAGCTTTGGACTGTAGAAGGTCTGTATTCGGGCACTCAGAGTTAATTGAAATGATTTGTAAATAGTAGTTTGTGCATTTAATTTGTTTAGAGTAAATATATCTCCTATGTTTGTCTTCTGTTTATAATACTGTCATCACAAATACACCCTGTATTTATAATTAACAAAAGAGAAACGTGATACTGTACAACTGATCAGTTTTCATTCCTGACTATAAGGAATTTATTTTAATTTGTGTCAGAATTTACTTGTACATTTAAACAGCATCCACTCAATTTATAACATTGTATTGTAAAACATTTTGGAGTCAAATATAAATTATTATTTATCATATGTTGTATATCTCCAAATGAGAATTCCTAAGCCTATTACTTACTAAATTTTCATGATAAGCCTGGATTTTATAAACAACATTTAAAATAAAAACACAATTTTATACAGTATGTTTCACACAATTTTCTATTTAAAAAATGACACTTTACTATGATTCGCAATATAATATAAAAACATCAAAACACAATGTTAATGAACATACCTCAGTTTTTCACACACAGGTCAAGGATATTCTCTTGTAAGCTCCAGAAGGAAAATAAATGTTTAATATATTATGGATGATTCTTTTCATATTCAAGGTATTTTTAAATCTTCTATTAAATAGAGCATTTCTTCAAATGCACGTATTCTTTTTAATGATATTAAATATTTTTACAAATCAACAAAATTGCATATAGTAGAAAGAATATACAAAAATGACATTAATACAAAGAAATGTTATTTTGTCCTTAGGAAACAAAATGGCATGATTACGCTTACAATAAAGAAAAACAGCTACCAAAGCATGGATTTTTATTTTTCCCAGCAAACCTTAAAGAATTTTCTACAAATTATCGATTATATTGTTGTTTTTATGTGTTTTGAAAAAAGGGCAATGTAAATTACTGAGAATGCGATCAATAGTATTAAACATGATCACATGATCACAATGTGTATTTATATATAAGGGTAGTTTCTTAAGAATTACTGCAGTTTTCAAAATGGAGCAGCATACATACTGTAGATGGATTTGAATACTGAATAATGAATGAAATTGAAAAAATAAAGAATCTATCACAAGACAATCTATATAAATATTTATTAAAGCTGCTTTTGGTGTTTGTTGTCACTATTTTTTAGTTTTCAGTGAAATTAATGTAACAAATCTGTCTTCAATTTGTAATTAAATGGCATAAAAGAGTGGTAGCAAAAAGCAGCTTGATAACATATTATTTCTGAAGTTATAACAATTTCCAAAGGGTAGGTTGAGGTGGATCAGCAGGAATATAAAAACATTCAAGGCTAAGTAAGGAGGGTGTGTTGTACTTCATTAGACATTCCTAAAAGAGACCAAATTAAGAATCTTCTGTTTTTGAAATATTAAGTTTGTCTTATCTGTCAAAAAAGATCAAGATGTGAACTTTAGACTTCATTCCAATTCCGTCTGAATATTCCACTTTGTAGGGTCTTGCTAGGGAAAAGGTATTTTTGACAATTCCCTTGCATGTTTGTAAAGCTGCACTCTTTAATTTATAGCACGGACTCAAAAGAAAGATGCTTCTTGTTTTCTCTATCATCATCAGGAACATGGATTACAAAGAATGTGAGATTTTTCTAGAGGTATAACACAAATCTCACAGGACACAGTCACAGCTCCCATAGTGTTGAATTTAGTTTTGGTCTTTTTTTTTAGTTGCCACTGTGCTGCATCTTATAAAAAATACACATTATGATAATCAAAATGTATAGTTTATATAAGACAAACTGACAGTCCTGCTCAGTAATTTGAAATTATTTCATGCACAAATTTTTGCCAACAGAAACACGTGTATCTGTTTGGTTTGCCTTATGCATCATGCAGGGTCCAATCCAGACAATTAAGTAAAAAGCTGGAAGGGTGAAAAAGTTTAGATGAGGAATTAAACCCTATTTGCTGCACCCGTACTGTAGGCCGGTATTGAAAGTTACCAGACCATCTGGTATCTATCTAATGTATTACCTATGTACTGTATACAGTATGTCAACTACAGTATATAAGAATATGTTCTCATGCATTTTATAAACAAACCTTTGCAACAATAAGCTGAAGAATTGCAAAGTATGGAAAGTCAAGGTATTGACAAGTTAACTTGTTTGTTCGTGTTTACTTTTTGTTTTTATTTATCCTTGTTTAATTGGTTTTCTATATGTTTACACTGAAATATATTTGGAAATAAAAGGGTAGATGATAGATTTCATAGGTATCATTTGCCTGATAAATAAGATATTTAAGCATGAAAATCAATTACAACCAGGCTAACTGTTGTATTTTCTATTGATTTTTATATAGATTGTTATGTATAGATTTGTATTTCTGCATCTGCTTTTGTATTTCTTAAAATTGATCCATTAAGGAATATTTTCATAATTGTATTAATAAGATGTTACGGCAGGCTGTAAACCATCAATTTATTTTTTCAGTTTAATGTGGTATTAGATGATATTTGCAAAGGGGATTTGCCTAATTTGTAATAATTTTCATAGGGCAGATTAAAGAAATCTCAAAGATTCTGAGTTTAAGTAATGACAAAAAATGTTTTCCTTTAACAGAGCTCAGTTTATGACTTATCCCAATTCCATAATACAAATATTAGTCATGCTATTTTGTGGTATTTGTAAAATCATTAACTGTGCTTGACCTACACTTTTTCACATATCATCCACATTTTGTTTCCATTTTACATTGCTTCCTTACTTCTGTCTAGAAGATATATAATTATGCATCAACTGATACACCTAAGCATTTTTTTTATAAATAACAACCTCAAACACATTTTTTCTTATTTCATATTTATACTGTAGTTTATTATTTTCTTACCTGCACACATCAGCCTGTATTTACAATTACATGAAGTCATCTCCCACGTGTTGGCAGTTTTTAATTTTTTCCTTTTTATTTTTATTTTTTGCTGATTCCACACTGTTTGAAAATCGTCCTATTTTGGTATTTTGATATTAACAGAAACTTTGATTCGTTTTCTAACTATCACAGAATGTAGGTCAATGATAAAAATTAAGAAGAAGTTGTCTTAGCAGAGATCACTGTGGTACTCCATTAATGACATTAATGAGTACAATCCCCTTATCCGTACTTTCTGCTTTCTATCAGAATTATGTGTTGTTTTCAACATCAGGTCCAACTAGACTTCATTTGATTTAAATTCGAATGAACAGCTTTCATTACAATATATAGCCTTTTGGATTTAAATTACATCTCCATTATATCCAGAAATTGACAAAAATTTAAATCAACATAATCTCGCCTTAGATAATATGTTTACTCCCATCTGATATTAATAGATATTCTTCTAGCTGCATGATTTATCAGACAAGTTTGGGAGGATAATGGCAACAATGACAATCTTACTGTTCCTGGTCATAATCATTAATGAAATTTGTTATATATATATGTAACACAAATACCCCTTTTCATATTTATAATAATAATTGTTTACACTTATATACACTTTTCTGGACACTCCACTCAAAGCGCTTTACAGGTAATGGGGACTCCCCTCCACCACCACCAATGTGCAGCATCCACATTGAAGTCAATTCATAGATGGGGATTATAAGGAGGCCATGATTGGTGAGGGCCAATGGGAAAAATTTTGGCCAGGACGCCGGGGTTACACCCCTACCCTTTTCGAGAAATGCCCTGGGATTTTTAATGACCACAGAGAGTCAGGACCTCGGTTTCACGTCTCATCCGAAGGACGGCGCCTGTTTACAGTATAGTGTCCCCGTCACTATACTGGGGCATTAGGACCCACGTGGACTGTAGGGTGAGCGCCCCCTGCTGGCCCCACGAACACCTCTTCCAGCAGCAACCTTAGTTTTCCCAGGAGGTCTCTCATCCAGGTACTGACCAGGCTCACACCTGCTTAGCTTCAGTGGGTTGCCAGTTGTGAGTTGCATTTTTGTCTTAGGCATAACTCAATGATTGGACTGCACTCTTGCAAACAGCTACAAATACAAAACAAAAACAAAATCTGCTTCTATTTCAAATGCAGTAAAGCATCGGCTCTATAATTAGTTCGGGTGGGTAGCATGCGTAGGCTGCAAAGGAACAAGTAATAACAACATTTCAGCTGTGGAGCATTCATATCCAAAGAAGGCTCCACAGCCAAAACCTTTTGTTTTCTTTCTTCTCTTTTCAACATGGAATAAACCTATTACTTGACTCTATATTTATATCATTTTAAAAATGAACAAACTACTGTAGGAAGGAAAACTCCTACTTGCTTATAAATGAGTTGTATCAAAACCGATTTAAATAAATGAAACAACCTAAAATAGAAGCAAAGGAACTGTGCTGTCATTTCTGTCCCTTCATATATATATAAAATGTATTGCTCTATAGTTACTTAGCTAAGATTTGTCCCTCTTACTGTGGATGGATCAAATGTTTGCAAAATTCCAGTGGGCACAACTCTTGCTGTGTGTGACACTGAAAGATTCTAACTAATGGTTCATGGTTTATGCTTTATTTCTTTGAGAATTGTTCAAAAATATAATCTGACGCTGGTGATTAAATTGATTTTTTCTCTATTAATCTCTGTAATATTTAAGTTACACTGTTAAGGTGTATTAACAGTATTTTCCCTGTTACAATACATTCAGTATCATTGCCATTTTTGTCACAATTTCTACATTATTTCTTAAGGTTTTTACTTTATCCTTCTTTGTACTTTGCTATTGTTATTTGTAATGTTTAGATTTGACCTTCATGGCAAAATTCCTTTATACCTGTACCTCTTTCTAACTTTTCTGATGTATTTGTTTTGTGCCTTAAACAGTACACTTTTGAAATGTCAGCACCCATTCTCTATTCCTTCCATATCTATATTACACTGTCCAGCTTCCCACAAGCACTGTCTTATTCCTTTGTAGTTAACTTTTCTAAAATTATCTTTTAAATTAAAATTAAAAAAATTAATTAATCTATTATTGACTGTACCTGTGGGGGTTTAAAGTTCATTTCAAAATGACCCATGTTGTTATCATAGTTTCCCTTTTTATATCGCTCCTGATCATTTTCACAGATACAGTAAGATTAGGATAGTCACTTTCCCTTATTGCAGACCTCAGGATTACCATATGTCTAGAAATTTTCCCTTATTTGTCTTAGGCAAAGGTTTTCAATTCAAAATAGTTATTGGAATTGAGAGTGCTATTCATTTGTTAAAGAAATTCTGTGTTGATTATAGTCATAGATCAGTCTAGTTTGGTGCCCTGTTTAGTTTTCATTCTGAAGAGATATGCAACATACAGTACTGACATTAATCTAAATATACCACCAGCACAACACTCCATCAGTCAACAGTGTCCTCTTTTTGAATGTTCAAAGATGGTAAACTTCAGACCTTAAAGTAATGCACAATCTATATGAGAGAAATTGAAGAGTATAAAAACAATGATTCCCTTGCAATACATAATCTGTTAAATATGCAACTTTAACTGGTGGTCTAAACAGCATGCACCTATTATTGCTCTTTAAATTAAAAAAATGAACCATCAGGTAGCAATCATTTCTTTACACCCAAATTCCCTGGCTTCTGGTCCTGATGCTCTCCCTGGCAAAGTCCAACAGATTATGGAACAGCTTCTACCTCCAGGCAATAAGACTGCTAAATAGCCAAGCTGCAGTTCCTTCAGCAAATCATTGTAATGGCTACATTGACATACAGTTTTTATTGTATTCGGCCTACTGCACTACTTGAACATAATGTAAAGCATACACCCTGGACACTACTTACAGTATATTGAGTTTTGTCTGAGATTATTTTATTCAATTTCTATTGCACTATTATTATGTAACCTTATTTTGTAACTTTAATTTTGTGATTTTTATGCCCCCCCCCGGCGAGCTCGTAGAAAAGACATTTCATTGCCAGCAATTACTGCTGCATGCTGTATTGTTGTGCATTTGATAAATAAACTTTGATTGATTGATTGAGTTTTCAAATTAGTCCCCCAGCATCCTGTGAGGGGACACTTTTCTGAAGGAAATGCAAGAACTTTAGATGGGGCATTGAACCAAGGTTGTGGTTAGTTAGACATGTAACGATCCCATGGCTCCTAAAAATCAGTAATGTCTGACTTGGTAAATATGTAGATCTGAGTATCATTAGTGCATCAGTAAAACTCTAGTCAATAATAACAAATTAACTGTCCAAGAGGCAGGATGTCAATAATAGAAAATAAAAGACCAT
The DNA here is from genome assembly GCF_059453375.1 of Lepisosteus platostomus. Classification (NCBI taxonomy): domain Eukaryota; kingdom Metazoa; phylum Chordata; class Actinopteri; order Semionotiformes; family Lepisosteidae; genus Lepisosteus; species Lepisosteus platostomus. Next base: position 45,741,751 of record NC_142619.1, read on the forward strand.
GTATAGACCCTTGTGTAACACCCTGCCCTGCCACAGTATCCTACTAGTTTGATAATTAAAGCACTGTCTGCAAAGCGATGATATCAATACAGTATCATAACAAAATGAATGATAATATCAAATATATTTTAATACAACACTTGATATGTAATATTTCTGTGTGTGTTATATGTATAACGTATATTTCCTTAGCATAAAAATAAACACTACTATATCTTTCTGCCAAAACTTTCCTGATTTTTCACTGACGCAAGTTTCTTACCTTTTCATTAATCTTCTTTATATAGTCAACAGCACTTAAAATAGTAAAACAACATAATTCTGTATTAAAATGCATACTCTGGTATGAAACTTTATAAAGGTGCATTGGATGGCCAACCTCATAATCCAACCTGTTGTTAAATCAAGTATGCAGCATTTTTTATTTCAAATTAATTTTCTTTACAGGATCATTTTCATATTTGGAACAGGAAAAAAGAGTACATTTAGAGAAGGTATGTGCCCACACAATATGTCCAAAGATAAACAAGCTGACGTGTGTAAAAACATCAAATGTGAAAGGAGTTACAAACAGCATTACCCTCCCTACTTACTGTATGCAGCACACATTACCTTAAAGTGGAATTGACTAAATTCCTTTATACTGTATCTGCCTTTGTCAAAGGTCTCATTGTGCAAAGCTTAACAAGTTATTCTGAGTAGCATGTCTTGGTTAAAACCCATATTCCCTTATGCTTGTTAGCTCTTTGTTGCCCCCTGGGGAAAGGTTTTCCCGTCTGCTTGTTTGATTCATTTAATGACAAACATAACATCCTACAGGTTTGTGTAGTACAATGAAGATTCATGTTCATTTTTTTCTAAGAGATAACCTCGTAAAAATATGTGTTTTTGGTCTTAAATTTTACTTCTTCCCAGTTTGTTAAAGTACCATTTACTGTATTACAATAATACTGCATATTGAAATATTAATGTTTCAATCACATTACATTCAGAATCATCCAGAACATTATATACAATATGAAGTTAGACAGAATTTTTCAATAAGCTAAACAGGAGTAGGGAACCATTTCTTCAGTTGATATCCCTTAATAAAATTAAAGAATTGTTATTCAATATTGCATAATACTCTTTATAGAGTAAGAATGAAAAGGCATTAAATGCAAATTAAGGACATACAGTATAATGAATGTCTTGAAATAGGATATGAATTTGCTTTGTTTTACAGTATATATAATTTAATATAATTTTCTAATTTGGTGTCTTACTTTTGGTTATGAAAAATTGAAATTAATTAACACAATTATTGTGTTAAAATCCTGCACTTTGAAAGCAATAAAAACATTTATGAAATAACTGGAAGGTTTTTAACATACACATAAATGATATTTACAACATCTCTAAAATTAATTGTAACAAAAGTCTTCAAAATATTCCTATAGTTCGTTCAGGAATATACAAGGATTATGAAGCCAAATCTTTGTTGAGTTTATGGTAGAAATTCTATTGATTCTTTTATGTAAAGGACATCATTTAGTCATCATTATTGTGTGTTTATTGAACGACATCTGGCTCTATAATGCAATGAGATTTGTTTTGTAAGATAGCAGATCACAACAAACTAATGGGCATCTGTCTCAGATAATATCCAGGTGGAAGCTGTGTCCATGCCCAATGGCATACTGTAGTTTCTTTGAAAGACAAACTATGGTGATTGTTACAAAGAGCTTCAGCTTGTTATTGTTCCTGCTTTTGTTTATGTGTTATTACCTCTGGACATTGCAGACCATCTGTTCTTCAAACTGATGTCCATATTAAGTACAAATTCATGGTAATGGTAATGTGCAAAAAGATAAAAAAAAATATTTCCAGCAACTGTGATCAGATAAAAGAAAACCTTCTAGCACAGAGTCATTAAGAATATACATTTCCCTTAAATTCTAAATACTATTTATCAAGATGACAGTGATAAGAAGTAAATTAATGCTTCTATGTCTGTGCTTTTAAAGTGTCTGCTTCAATCTTGTTCTTCTTGTTTACTTGCTTCTTTTAGGTGATTTAAAACTCAGTAACAATACCTTTTACACAATCCTTATATTAGACTGTAGCTATGGTTTTAATTTAATGTGCCACCCTATTAAGTATCCATTGTATACCCTTGAACCGTTTTGTGTTAAATACAGCACATCACATTCACTTACACAGAAGTTAGTTGCTCTTTAAATCATTAGTGCTCCCCTAAGCTAGTCATTAGTACTGTACAGTAACACTAACAGATTTGTTTTCAGTAAATATAGTGTACAGAAGTATTGATATTTGCATATAAATAGTAATTAGAAAAGATCATTTTAATTGTTAATTATATTATGCATAGTGGCTCTAAAAACATATCATATTTAAAAGCAAATCTGTTAAAAAAGAGATCAGTAGTTTTGAATGACTGATGGTTGCTAACTGTACTGTAAGCTTGACAGTGTCAGGCATTGGTGGTTCAGTGGAAGGATATTGAGCTGTCACACGAAACACCTGGGTTTACTAAGTAAATATTAAACAATACTAAGTAAAATAAATTACTTAAACTAAATATATTTCCTATAGCTGTTTATAATTTTTCTATTTTTAATAGAGTTTTCAAAATAGAAAATTGTATTTTTAATAGAGCTGAATTTTAGTCAATTCTTCTTTACAAAATAGCTTTAACTTCTAACGACATTTAAAAACTGTGAATCAGGGTCCTGTGCTGGACTGTTCCCTCTCCTGCAATGCTTGTAATAAATTAACTCATTATAGTAAGGGTCTCTCAGAAGCAACGTTCAGCATAAGAAATGAAATAAGAAAAAACGGTTGATAAATTCAGGCATTTAGTCTAGTAACAACGAGAAACCTAATCTACATGTTATGACAGGTCAATATTAATGATTCATTCAGTTTATCCATTGCTTTTTATAGTGGCTCGATCAAAAAAATTATACAGTCAGCAACTGTATCCAAGGAGGGGCAAGGCCACAGGTAGATCATTAGCAATTTTCTTACGCATTTTGACATTACTTTGCTCTGGAAATGTACTGTATATTCATGCTTAAGAACACTATAGTAAGGTATGCTACAGTGTATAACTCATACTACAGCATGTCCTGTCTCACTGCATTTCTTGTGATATCAAATCCCTTTCTTTCAAATTTAGTCTGCCGCACCCCTCTCGCACTTTTTGCAGATCTGACTCTGTGGGGGGTCCCAGCTTTGTCATCCACAAATGGGGGAAGAAGGGAGAGGAGTGAGATCAAACCAAACATTTAAGATTTGTGATTGTTTCATAACATCACTAATTTTAAATGTTTGTATTTTTTTGTTTATTCTTAATCCCATTTTGTTATTCTAGATTATAATTATAAAACATATATTATACATAGTAGTTCAGGTGGGTAGCTGCATCAGCATGCGTAGGCTGCAAAGGAACAAGTAATAGGTTTATTTTAACCAGTAGAATTAGTTTTTACTCCCACCATTGACAGTATCTACATTTGCTAGCTCAGTCATGTTATTGATTCATTATTAATATTATTTAATATTTAATATTCTGTAATCTATTAAAATAATACAATTTCTTAATATAGTATACACATTTTTTATTATATTTCATTATTAGAGAATTATTTATTATTAAATGTATTATTTATTTATTAAACTTATGTATTGACCATGAATCAAACCTGGGACCTTGTAGGTGGCAGGAAAGCATGTTACCACTGAACCAAAGTGTTTCTCTGTTTGGAGAAGCTAAATTCTGAATTCATATAACAATCATAACAACAGCAAAATGTAATACAAATTAGCACATCAAAACCATTCCAAGTGCACAAATTAAATAATTTAATGTAGATGTTTACGAAGAAAGATGAATAAACTACCACAACTGACTTTATAAATACAAAATATTTATATCCATAAATTAATATATTTAACTTCAATATAAGTTCAGGAACTTAGTTCAGGAATTTATTTTTATTTTCAGATACCAAACTTTCCCTTTAGATATATGATTCCATATTAATATTTCATATTAAGTGGATTTAAAGAAGTACTTTACAGATTAAATGTTTTCACTAACATCTAACGCATGCGTCAAGTTGTATCAACAATTGTTTTAATTCAACACAATTAGTTTAATCAAAATAGCACAAAATGTAGAATTATTTTTATTGAATTATTTTATGTACATAGATTGTCAAATTCTAAACAAAAATCTCCATAATACCTTATAGCTGAGGTAGCATTATAAAGTGATATGGTCTTCTCTGTCACTATGTTAAGTTTATTTACATTTTTTGTAAATACACATTGCTTAAACAACTATCAGAAAAATCATCTTTAAAGCGTTTAAAAGGGGTTGAATTTAACATTCTAGTTTTTGTGATATCATTAATGTTAAATTGATAAAAAAATATTGATGATTATTTGAATTATGTCAATACAAAGAAAAAGATTAAAAGATTAATGTTCTTTTGCCAAATGGATAGGTAATGAACAAATGTTCCCTTAATGTTTTGATTTTTATGTTATTTAATGTTATTTAGTGCATTGTTTATCATTTCTGCCTCGTAGCACTGGGATCTGGGGTTTAGTTCCTGGGGTGTCTGCATGGAGCTTGTATGTTCTCCACTAGTTTCCTCCCACACTCCAAAATCATACTTGTAGGATAATTAGCTTCTGGGAAAACTGAACCTTGTGTGTGTTTGTATGTCTCCTCTGGTGGAATGACATTCCATCCAGGGCATATCCTACTTTTTGCCTGTTGTTTGTCAGGATAGGCTCTGGCTCCCCCACAACCCTTTCTTAGATAAAGGGGTTAGAAAATGAATGATTGAATGGATGTTATTAAAATCATGGTTATTATCGCTATGTGCATGAATTAGCCTGCCCACAATTGTTCATCTAATGGCATATACAGTATTTAGCATCCATGTGAATAAGACTTAGAGGTATTCCATTAGCACCTAATTAAGAAAGCAAATAAATATCTTTCAAATATTCAGCAAATGTTCTGTTTGATGCATTGAGAAACCTTATAATGCCATAATTTGAAGTGCTCAACTGACATTTTATGCCATTTGATAATATGTGACATATCAGAAAAAGTGTTTTATCATAATAATTTATTTGTTGCCAATATGTAAATAACAGTTGTACAGCACCTAATTTGCAAACACATTATAAAGTGTCATAACATCAAATATATTTGATTGTTTCGAAATTATGTTAAAAAGGCTATTAAATGCCAATATACAATTCCGGAAATTCCTTAATATTCAAGACTTGCTGTCCAGTAAGTTGTATTGCTTTATGAACAGCTGAAATGGAAACATGGTGATATACCATGAAACCTAGTGTACTCAGACTGGTAAATGATGAATGACTGGTTCTAAGCCAAGATGTCAAATAATGTCTGTATGCGTTAAGCTACTAAACTACATTTACTGTATACATTTGATGCTTATTATTATCAATCATAATTAAAGTTTGAGATGGCTGCATTTCTCTTGTGTGTTACCTCCTTAATATTGCATCTATGAAACCTCATTTAGCATCTTTAGCTGATTCCCAAAAGGATAATATGCTATACTAAGGGTTCTTAACCTTGAAAAAAATCTTCATTTTTCTTTCAGCTGTAGCAATGAATGTGGCAGACGTTTATACAGAAATAACAGATTATATTGGGTTCTTTCCAGATGCTACTTACTGTAGACATACCAGTG